>NC_085965.1:11944400-14344400 GCF_910591565.1 Cydia splendana | reverse complement strand
AACGTCTCGCTGGTTCATTATTCTTAAGTAGCTATTAGTAAATATCAAACTAACTGCTTCGCATTAAGGCAAACTGTGAAGTACCGTAAAAGTATAAAACATTGCCCTTTAACATAACTTTGCCCACCGCGTCACAGTTCAGTAAAAGCGAAATAACTTAAAAGTAGTTAAGTACAGATACACTTTATGTAGAAACGGAACTATGACGCGGTGGGCAAAGTTATATTAAAGGGCAAAGTTTTATACTTTTACGGTACCTACTTGATATTTACTAATAGGTATTTTTACGGTACATGAATAAAATAAAAACATAACGGTTCCAACATTCATAAACTACTATTATTAACCGTCACAGATCCTTTAAGCGCAAAGAAAATATACCTGCATTTTCATGACGGATTATGGGATTAATAAACTTTGACTTTATTATACTACTTTTCGAATATTCAGATAAATCCTGTAAATTCGACACACTCCATCCGCCAGACTGGTCAATTCACTTCCGACTGAGGAGCGTGCAGGGTGGGTTGAAATTGAGGCACATCTTTGAATTATGAATATGCAACAATCCCTGTAGCCATGCTGTAGTGACCCGTGCCATGATGCTCCTCCGACCTATACGACAGCACAGGATAAATAATAGTACTAGGTACAGAAGGTTCACTCTCCAACAAAACGTATCTTACGACAGATATGAGCGCAAGGTGGCGCAAGCGTGAGCAGGCGTCCGTTACTTAGCGGTGCGCGGCAACTACTACTGCTAGACACCAAAATTTGTGTGGGCCGCATGTACTTGTAGCGACGCGACGAAATCGCGGAGTGAACCACGCCTGACGACAGCAACGAAGATCCCCACATACGTAACCGAATAAAGCGCGCGGTTGTTTTATGCGATAAGCGAAGCGTAGCGTTTGCGTTTGCCGCGTCTGCATCCCGAAAATATGTCACACTTTTATCTAATGTACGTATATATGAGGCCAGTCAACAACTTATAAGCTGATGGACGAATTTGCGACTAAAGAGCTTAAATTAATAAAGAATTGGCTATTTTTCAATGTCAGAAATCATGCAGTCGCTTTCGCGTTCATGTAGTTACAATGAAAAATATTTTGTAGCCAATTTCACGGCTCCGGCTCGTATCTCCCCTAGTTGACCTTTTGCAGATTTAATCTATGTAGATTACAAAAATGTAGGTAAAATGTAGAGTTTTTAGAGCTTTAACAGCTGGAATTTGATATTTTAAAATCAGAGAGCAGTAATCGATCGGCTCAAGCCATTAAAGCCCCACGGCCAGTCGGCATAACCACCGACATTCTCAAATCCCTTGGTGACTAAACATGGATTTATCAGGAAAGTAAAAGACATTTCGTCAGTATGGGTCTTGTCAGAGGGAAAGTTACCAGCGAAGCTCCAAAGACCTCGAAACGTTGGTTAAAAGAAAGTGGCTAGTATTTTTTCTCGTAGGTAGCGGGCATCTGTCGACATCAATGCTGGAAAATTGTAGGTCTGTTAACCCCGAATGCTACACTACAGTACGAGTAGCATTTCCGAAAGTTTTTCAAGCAGTCCGAGAAAAGAGACCATGGACCGGGCTTCGGGGAATCATTCTGCATCATGATAACGCCTCTTCACATACCTCCCTCAAACAAAGGCCTTTATTGAGGAAACTGGTAAGTATTGAAACCTTACCCCCTCCGCCTTACAGCCCTGACTTAGCTCCGTGTGATTTCTTTTTCGTTCCCAACAGTGAAAGAGAAATTAAAAGGCAAGTTTTTTTCGAGCCCTGACGAAGCCGTGGCTGCCTATAAAGTTGCGATTTCAGACCTAACGGATCAAGACTGGCAAAAATGTTTTCAAAGTTGGTTTAGACGAATGAAACATTGTATATAGAATGATGAAGAGTATTTTGAAAAAAATTAAAATAAATAGTGCTAATATCTTGAATAGTTTTTATTTTATCTCAAAACATATCGAGTGACCGTGCCGTGCGTTAACGTTAGCCTGGAAACGGAGACTATCGTGAAAATCAGTTAATTGATGAGATTATTCAGTATTCAGTCACACTAACTATATTAATCACGTATACATGGCCGATCACCTAGATGATGAACTAACCAAACCGGCTTGAACCGCCTGAAATGCGATAGCCGGAATTGCATTTCTGATCAAACGACGATTGCCAAACACGATCACCAATAATGACTGACATCAGTGATCGTGTCTTATTAGTTTGTTAACAAAACTTTGATCAGTGTAACAAAAAAAAACATAATATTATTATGTAGTTAAATTCGCAGTATACTCAGTATAGCCAATATATTTAGTTGCAACAAAATGCCTAGTGTACATTAGCGTAAAAAAGTGTTCCTCTTTTTTGCCGCCGCGCCGTCAAGATAGTTCAAAGCATTTCTCGATCCCGGCCCGATGTCACGCTGCGGTAAATAAAAGACCCGCAATGACCTAAAGCTCCTCCAGACATAAAACAATATTTAAATTCTGTCCCGTTTTCCAATACAAGCAAAAAAATGCTTCTCAAATTGCAAAAATCACGTCGCACCGCCTAAAACCTAAAAAGATACATAAATCTGAGCGCCGCAGCCTTCCTTTGAATGGGGCCATAATTTGTCACAACAAATTATTCAGACGTCGCGTTATGTTGAAAAAGATGTCTTTCTTAGCTTTTCATTTTTTACAAAATCATTTTGTAGGTAATATGCTCAAAAGTTGTGAGATGAGTGCATTATCTGTTTTATTAACTTTTAATTTCTTCTTTTAGTAACCACTCCATAAACCCAATGCTTACCTTCATACAGTCTATGTTTCTGTCATGTGCAAGATTGTCGCCTAATATATTTGGGTACCATATTTATTTATTTAGATACTATTATTTTTATGAAAAAGGGGTTTAATGAGAACCCGCGAAAACATGTTACTTTTTTCTTAGCTATTTATTGGTTCTAATTGTATTGTATTGTCGTGGGCGTATTGCTTGTTTAACTTATAGAATTTTAATTTTCCGTCGCGCTTACCCGTTTGTTTGACTGCCGGGGAGAAACCCATTTATTACGTCCCGGAACTTTAATATTCACTGTCATCGATTCTGCGTGATGCGGAAGCGGGTATTACGCGTTGCGGAAAATACGAGCCGATTTAAGATAAAATGGTTTGAAGGGGGAACTATTAAACTCACTTTAGTGGCCGCAGAGGTCTTGGAAGCTTATTTTTTCTCAACAAAATTCCCTCTATCCCCCTGGGTTTTGTCGGCGCCTAGATTAAGCTACGGTATACGCACTGCTACAGCGGTTTTGCTTAATTTACATTAATAACTATAGTTAGATATGCATTGTGCCTGGGCTGCTGGGAATTGGAGGACTTAATTTTGGTTATTACTTTTCGTAATTATTTTTGCATCGACTCAAACTCGTTATGAAAGGCATTCATTAAACTAAATTCCCACTGGCTTACAAGTTTAAAGATATTAAGCGTCTAATTTAAAGGTACCTACACTTTATCAACCTGAAGGGTGTTAAGGTTACATTCAGATTCATACTCAATATAATAAATTCCTTTTTTATGTTTCCTGCAACAGTGCAGTCTGTACCAACACTGCTGCAGCATTGCTGCTTTACTTCTGACTGAATTGCTACAAGAAATATCAGAGTCAATGTAAAAGTCCCAGATAAGACATTTTCTTGAACAATGCAATCGGCAAGAATGCTGCCCAGCAACGCTGCAGCAGTAACACTGGTCTGCCGTTAAATGGTAAAACGCTGCAACTCAAGTTACAGCGTTTTAAGTTGCCTTGGATCAAATGATTCCTTTTATGTTCTTCTATCATGCCCTTTTTTCAGATTTTTGATATCTCTTTTAATTAAGTCTATAGAAAACTGTCAAAACGCGGCAACTATAGTCTAAGCATACCAAAACATTGTAACAAGAGTTAACGCGTGTTTATTTCGGTGTCGTGTTAATACATCATAACTTAGAGTAAAGCAGAACGCTGTAAGTGCTACCTGCAGCGTTCTGCTTGCATTATAATATTGTTAAATTAAGAGCATAGAATACGCCAAAACGCGGCAAGAGACTGAAAAAAACTGATAGTAATACCGTTTATCAAAATTGAAAGTAAAAAAATCCAATTACCTAATTAATTTAATTTCTTTAAATTACAAATCCATTTTAAGAATTACACTTACAATGTTTTCTTTTTTCAATGAATCACTATAGGAGTTATAATCTAACGGCCAAAACGCTGCAACTAGGAAATAATTGTGGCAAAATGATGTAACTATGGAGTTACAGCGTTTTGCTAAGAAATTCTCTTAGTTATTTTTTATTGGATCATATTGGCAAAACACTTTATGGCTAATATTTAAATAAATACACTAATTTATAAAATTTTCATTAGTCGGCTATATAAAATGCACTCTTAGGTATATATTGTGTAAATTTCAACCTTATAAGTTTATAAAAAATAGGTGTTTCAAAGGCCGGAATGTTTAAACCTTTAAATGCGTTTTTCTTAAAACTGCGTTTTTTGACTTGCAGCGTTCTACCATTTGACGGCAGTGGTGCAGTCTGAACCCGGATTGCGACCGCAGGCAGCAGCGTTTCGATCGGAGCTTTACTGCTCACAATCAATCTTTATTCGAACTATAGATATTGGAGCGTACTTGACTTACCACGCTGAATTAAGAGATACCTACATAGGTACTGTTAGCGCTCTACAAATAAAACGAAATAAAAAAGGTAAGTAATCATAATCGTTTATTGCAATTGCAATACCATCTTTAATAGTTTTTGGTTACAATAAGATTCTTATTTATGTCTAGGACACGCGCGATCGGTGTGCTGGTTAGATTGTTAGAATGGAAGAGAGCGAATAGAGTCGTATGTGTGAAACACTGGCGCTAGCATCGCGCTTTCTGGTTGGCCGCCGTTCTCGCAGTCTATTGGCCCGTTATCGTCTTGGATGTTGGCGGATTAAGCGCATTTCCATCCATCATTGGTTTGTTTTTAGTGTTCCGTACAAAATTTTGTCCTAACTACTAATAACTTCGGTCTTGTTTTTTTTTTGTAGCCTGGTTACGAGACTTTTAAGCCAAATCATTGGTTTGGCGAATATAACGAGGTTGCCCCAGCACTAGCACGTACTAAAAGAAAGAGACACGGTGTTTTACAATATTTTACTCAAGTCAATCGATCATATATTGCTACGCAATCTGCTGGGCGACAAGTAAGATGGCATACCTACCTTTCGTAAAAAATATCTAGGTACTGAGTTGTCTAACTAACGTAAATATTACGTAGGTAGGTAAACATACCGCGCGCTGTCTCAAAGACATCAATCAGATATGAAATTTCCACATTCCCGTTGCGTTTTTTCCGCCCTGTGTGTTCCGCAACGGGATTTAAGGCCCGTCGTTACTCGTCGGCTTATATTTTTATAGACGTCTAGGTTCTGTCAATCAGAGGCTGATGTGGGCCAGATCTGTGCATATGAAAAATGCTATACGCAGAACAAGACTCTTGTACCTACCATAATATACCTATAGAGGGTAAAGATATAAGTATGCAGTTGTATAATAGGTACATACACAATCTCATACCTTTAAACGAGCAATTCTTGTATTTATATATTTCGGGGATCTCGAAAACAGCTCTAACGGTTTCGATGAAATTTGCTATATGGGGGTTTTCGGGGGCGAAAAATCGATCTAGGTCTTATCTCTGGGAAAACGCGCAGTTTTGAGTTTTTATGTTTTCCGAGCAAAGCTCGGTCTCCCAGATATTATACCCATTATTGGATGACATTATCGTAACTACGGCCAGCAACGTGCGTATAAATTTCAAGGTGTAGATAAATGGGTATTTAATGAGCGGTATAAACGCTACCTAATTTGAATTAATATTTCTCAAAAACGTAGGTACTTAGGTAATTTGATTATATTTTTATTTTAGCAAGTAAACACCTTGGTTGTTAATGGTTACATATAAGAGATAGTGTACAGTCAGCATCAAAAATATCGGATCAGACTACGTGTCAAAAGTATCTACCTATTCTGTCCTAAATAACTTAACAAAAAGATATAATATGTCTCTATATGTAGAACTTTTGAACTCGCACTATGGAGATATATATCCAAATGGAAAAATATTCCAGGGTGGCAGAGACTTTTGGTGTGTTGTTTCATCCGCTACTTTTGATGCTGAATGTACCTAGTGAATGTCACTACTATTTAGAGACATAAGAATGTGAAATAGCCCACATATTCAATTTTATTTACATTTTAACTCATATTCAATTTTATTTACATTTTAACTCAATCGTTGTCAAAAAAAAATCCAACACCCTTACAGATTGCGTGACGTATGGATTTTGACACATCATAGCACCATCATATTACCTATACGTAATTTACAATTACTACGAAAAACCGTTCGTAGCCACCATGTGTAACCACATAAGTTCATCTTTGTTTTGTTTACTTTTTTATTTTTTATTTTATTGGTATTCAGGATAACAACAGCCGTAAATATAACTAAGACATATTAATGCTTACATAAAAATAAGGCCAATAACAGTCATCCATTGAGTTACATTATATAATGATTAATACTGAACGGTTAGAGCCTGTTTCTAACGTTCTTAGGAATACTGTTAGCTGTGTTATTGTGTTGCTCGTCAGGCGTTTAAGGCCCGTGATAAAAGTGTCCCGAGTATCGTCCTAAGGGAGCCCGGATCATCGACCAAACTCCCGGCCTCCGTGATAAACTCATAACTAAGTCGATCGTAAATATTTGGAGATTGGATGTAAAGGCAGCAATAAACTGATAGTGCTTGAGTTTCAAAAATCAGATGCGAGATAGGGCCGCGTCTACGTGTTTATAGCGGTGTCAATCAGGGTTTGAGTTATCAATATATTAAAGTAAAGAAAACTGCTTGTTTTTGGGTGACAAGCTGTTTAATTTTAAGAATTTACACATATTGCCCATTTAAATGCCTTTTAATTTAAGATAGTTTGTAGAGGTAGGTACTACTATACTAAGTATTAACACCATAAAATGGAATGAAATATAAAAACGGATATGAAGCGAAAATATACTCGTAGCTGCAGTAAAGTCAAAGAATCATTACTCCATATACTCTTAGTTGCAGTATAATAGCGATGTTAGGATGTTACCTGTTACTATAGGTACCGAATTGAACTGACCCCCTGTCACTTTATCCTACTTACCAACAATAAAGGTTTTCCAGTTCATTTATTTGCTCTGTTCATTGGCAAAATTTTATAAACGAATCAACAGTGCTCATTCCGCACATGAATTTATGGGATTAATAAAACAGAAGGCATGTGACTGTTGAACGTTGTGGTCAACTATATCGGGGAATGGTTCCAGCGTTTTTTAACAAGAAAGAAGGAAGAAGGAGGAAGAAGAAGTAGGAAGGGTTAACGGGGTTATTGTTGCTTGGAACTCAACTATTTTAAGTCTAAATTTGTTTTTAAGAGACTTTGCTCAGAAAATATCCCAGTCTTTTAAGTCCCGAGTCGAGTTCTTTATTAGTCTTTTTAAGCGCATCTCCAGGACTCAACGCTCCGAATAAAGACTCCGTCAACAATTTTGTAGGTTTTATCTAAATACTAGTACCGGTAAAAAATAAGCGTTATTATGTACCTAGCCTATGATATGAATTTTACATGAAGTCAATACATTTTTTTTTGTAAACAATTGATAATTCTCTGTGAAGCACATAAGTCTCTACAAAAGACGCTGACAAGTTGAAAAGAATTTGAGTTTCGACTTATTTACAAGAGTCTGAAAAACTGAGTCGAGTCTTAAAGCATAGGACTCAAAGGACTCTTAGGAGTGTTAACCAACACACCTAGTGTTAACCTATACATCGTTCCAATAGCTTGTCAAGCACGGGAATTGGTGACTTGGGCTTGTCCAGTATAAGAGAGTACTCCGAACGTATTGTTGATGAGTACGCATTACGAGGTCACGGTATACTGGTTCGATCATGAGGTCGATTCAGTCTTCGCTCGCATTCGCGGAATATGTGACGGAAACACGATCGACGGACAGGTACGGGCGGCTAACGAGCGACATCTACATACAAAACGGTCAATGGAAATTTGGAAAACGATTGACTAGGTATACGGATTAGGAGATTAAATGTAGATGTACGTACGGGAAAATGTTCTGTTTTTTATTGCTTGCAGTGGATCATCACTCAGACCAACGATAATCTACGAGTATGTTGCCGTTTTGTCTAAACTTCAAAACCCACCGGTCTTACTTTCATGTATGGGTCTCTGATTACAAAATTACGCATTTCTAAGTTTGTAACTTAGAAATGAATACCATCTACCAATCGATTAATTGACCGCATATTATCAAAAACTAGTAACCGATTAATACATGAAATATAATGTCAATGTAACTCTTGTAACAAATCGGTGACAACGACAAATAAAAATAATAGAGTTTGCTTTCTATTCACGTCCCTACATCAATAGGTACCTGTCAATGCACTGAAATGTGACGCCAAAATCAGATGCTATGCATTTACGCGAGTGGTGTAAAAAGGAATGATCTAAAACATGGCTGTTATGGTGGTTGGTGGTATCACTGATGTTATCGACTGTATACTATATTAAGACACTCTAGTTTTATCTATGAACTTGACCATTTTTTTTTTTTGCTGAAAGAATGTGTTTTTCAAATGTAGTAGAATGAAGGGAATTTTAAAATCTGTCACCATTTAAAAGTGAAAGATTATGCTCTTCTTTCTTATTCGTCAGTTCCACTCAGAATGGTTGATCTCATTATTACCTCAGGCGTACCTCAGACCTCCTTGATTCCTCTGTGATAATACCTTAGATGTTCATTGTTCACTTGGTAAGTAATCAGGCAGTCAGGCAGTAAAATTATCGGTCACAAGTCTACATAGAATCGACTGAAGTTAACAGCTGCTACTTCGTTAATTAATTCAGAGCTGCGGTAAAATACCTATACCTACGCTACATCCGGCTAAAATTCAATATCAAAGCATGTTTGGTAGTGAGACCAGGGGCCTATTGCATAACAAACTACAACTAATAATACAAGCGGAACTCCTTATTTAATAAGTGAAATTAGAAAAGGAGTTCCGCTTGTAATATTAGTTGTAGTTTGTTATGCAATAGGCCCCTGGACATCTCTTGATTAAAGTCCGTTTGCTAATATATATTTAACGTAAGCTATTCAAGTGAATATAATCTTTTATCTCATATGAAATAATATCGTACGTTTTGCATCGATACATTTCTAGGAAAACAGTGTTCAGTTTTAAATACGAAACTTTGTCACGAAGAACTTATGAAATCTTTTTTCACTGTCTTGCAAATCGGTTAAATGTGCGTTTGCTCAGAAAACGTTTGACGTAGATACTTAAAACTTTTAGGAACAGTTATAGCAACTACTACCACTAACACTGCGAATAAGTCAAAACCGCTTATTACTTATTTTATGAGGAAATTTTGGGGGTTGGAAGGGGGGTAAGTTAAATTTGATAATAGTATGATGTTTCATACGATTTTAGTATAAAATTTTCTTGGACGTTTCCTCCTGAAGCAACAGACTATTGGAGATACAAATAATACCTACTACAAAAATACAAATATAGTGTCTCGCTTTTGTTTAAAACTGTTTCTGCCAACCCGTTTCAATTAAATTTCCGCTCCAAAAATCTAGACTTACATTTTTCCTGAAAAACTTCGTTTGAGCTACAAGATAAACTCTACCGCTTAAATGAATTCAGAACCGTATTCAATCTAGGACGCTGTTTCCCCATGCAGATTATATTATATGAATCTAATAAAAATGGTCGTGGATATTTCCACGCGAGTGAAACCGTGTTAACGAGATTTACATAAATCGAACACATGTTCATTGATGAAATGAACACGATGCCTATGTTATTTTACATTGTACCTCTAGTACAAAATTTCCCTTAGAGGAAATGTGCCAGTTTTACTCTAAGCCTTGTTAAAAAACAACCAGCCGTTATACGTACATACCTAAATTCAAACAAGGGCTGTAATGTGATATTTAATAATGAAATTTACAATAGTATTATTTTGTAAACCGGTTTATACAACACGAATTTACGTATCGTCCAATAAATTATGCAATATAAGTAATTTGATTTCGTTTCACATTTACTGATATGGTTACAATTGTATTAAATTTGTTTTTAACCTAAATTACATAGATTATCCAAGCGACCATCGTTATATCATGTTATTATCTATAATTGTTATCAGATTTGATTTTCCCCAATGAATCATAGAAAGATATAAGAGAACCATAGAAACTTGCAGTGGACAGATGTCACGAGTTATCACAAAGCGATGTCGAGCAAGGCTCGTATAAAATGAACTCGTAACTGCATTCAAGGGCACCTGTGCACCTGCAGTCGTAATTCTATCGTATTTGGCTTAGTGCACTTGAATTGAACCTGATAAAACAACGCTCGTGCTCGGACTTAAGAGCTCGGATATGGTATTAGTATTGATTACTATGTGAATCAATCAAAATGAGTCAGTAAGGAAAATCATAAACGGCTTTAGATAATAACATTGTTTAGAGATCTCGAGGCGGAAGATAAAAAAATACAGACAATCCGTAACGGAAAACCTGCGGATATTTAAAGTAGGCAAGACATAATTACACCCTCCATACGATGAAGTTTCGTACTGAATATAGTCACCAAATCCTGTATGATCCATCATAAAAAAAAATATTTTTTACATTAAGAAATGAACAAAATCTTTATGCAGAAATAAATATGATTTATGAAAACAAATTGGGAAGACTAAAAAATATAAGGAAGGATCTGGGTTGCTCTACTTATATATCTTACAATTTCAAATTTTCCTTTTCCCTCACTATCTTATTTAATTTGCTCCACCTGTATAGATATAGATAGCGTACCCTAGAATTCCCGATTTAATCTGAGGGATCCTGAAAAGACCAGCTCACTAAACTCGAAATAGGTCTGCGGTCTGTTTGGTTTATGGGCAGTTGGTTGGGTACCGCTTGTTCATATGGCGTACCTACTTTAAGTATTAGTACTCATAGTCAAAATTTGTAAAGTTTGTAATGCAACAAATGGAAGACTATATATGTGAGTATAACTATTTGTATAGGTATCGAGGTGCCATATATATTATATTTGTATACATTTTTTCACATTATTACGTCTATTTGTAAGTACCTATGGCTAAGTTAATTTACCTAAAACCCTGAGTAAAAGAGGAAATCTGTTTCATTTGAAACCACACCATTAATTGAGAAGGCCTCTGTCGGCTGGGATTGTAAAATGTAAAACAGGAACAATTAGACGATATTACAGGGCTGGGTAATTGTGCAAGTACACGAATAAATTACACACTCTGTAGGATAAATTACGTCTTTTCTTGTAAGCGGCTCGGGACTCCCAGACATGCCAAAGAATAAAGAATTGGTACTAAGTAAGTTCCAACATTTATTTGTATAAGGAGCATGACTATTATACATGGTACGTTACTATTATACATCGAATAAAACATTTACTTCTTTAAATACAACTATTACTTACCACCAAGTAACGATAGTAAAAGCCATTTTTAGGGTTCCGTACCCTAAATATGAACGTTTCCAAGGAAACACTATGGAAAACAATTATGCACTACATCTGAAACAATATATGTATTACTTACATAAATAAAGGTTCCCCTATCTTTGGCATAATTTTTTTTGTAATAATTCTATTGTGCATAATAACTTTAGGCATAATATACTGTTAGCATAAACTCACTTGGTATGGATTGTTGCGCATACGTACTCTACGCATAATTTTTATTGATCGAAGTGTCTTTTGGCATAATTTTAATGTCCGAATCGAGACCTGGTATCTGTTTCATTCCGCATAATGTTATTTGTAATAATTTATTTTTGCATAATTCGCCATTAAGCATAAAGTACTACAAGCATAAAATCTTATGGCATAGAAATGTTTTGCATACTTGCAAGAATCATATACATATGTTGTAGGCCCAATATTTTTTCGCGAAAATTAATTCGCCGAATGTTTCGCAATTCGAGGCTATTATTTCTCATAATTTCATTTCGCCGAATAACAACAGTTTGTTTTCATGGGGTCGCAGTTCTAACCTAACCTAACCCACTTTTCTGGCAATAGTTCGTTTTTTTGGGGGTCGCAGTTCTAACCTAACCTAACCCACTTTTCTGGCAACAGTTTGTTTTCGTGGGGTCGCAGTTATAACCTAACCTAACCCACTTTTCTGGAAACAGTTCGTTTTCTTGGGGGTCGCAGTTCTAACCTAACCTAACCCACTTTTCTGGCAACAGTTTGTTTTCGTGGGGTTGCAGTTCTAACCTAACCTAACCCACTTTTCTGGCAACAGTTTGTTTTCGTGGGGTCGCAGTTCTAACCTAACCTAACCCACTTTTCTGGCAACAGTTTGTTTTCGTGGGGTCGCAGTTCTAACCTAACCTAACCCACTTTTCAGGCAACAGTTTGTTTTCGTGGGGTCGCAGATCTAACTTAACCTAACCCACTTTTCTGGCAATAGTTTGTTTCCGTGGGGTCGCAGTTCTAACCTAACCTAACCCACTTTTCTGGAAACAGTTCTTTTTCTTGGGGGTCGCAGTTCTAACCTAACCCACTTTTCCGGCAACAGTTTGTTTTCGTGGGGTCGCAGTTCTAACCTAACCTAACCCACTTTTCTAGCAACAGTTTGTTTTCGTGTTGTCGCAGTTCTAACCTAACCTAACCCACTTTTCTGGCAACAGTTTGTTTTCATGGGGTCGCAGTTCGAACCTAACCTAACCCACTTTTCTGGCAACAGTTTGTTTTCGTGGGGTCGTAGTTCTAACCTAACCTAACCCACTTTTCTGGCAACAGTTTGTTTTCGTGGGGTCGCAGTTCTTACCTAACCTAACCCACTTTTCTGGCAACAGTTTGTTTTCGTGGGGTTGCAGTTCTAACCTAACCTAACCTACTTTTCCGCCAACAGTTTGTTTCCGTGGGGTCGCAGTTCTAACCTAACCTAACCCACTTTTCTTGCAATAGTTTGTTTCCGTGGGGTCGCAGTTCTAACCTAACCTAACCCACTTTTCTAGCAACAGTTTTTTTGTTGGGCTCCGCATCTGCTCCGGTGCTACGGGCATAGTAGCCCCTTCGCCCTTGCATAGCAAAGCGCAGGCGCTAATGCTATGTGCTCTGCGCTTTGCTACGGCGGGCGAGGGCTGCTTCCCCTCCGCGCCTCCGGCTTTTTACATACACTCTAGAGGTAGAACAGACCAGACCACGTGGATAGTGGGGTGCTTGGATTCGGATTTTTTTGTGAGCTAAAAATATGTATACATCCAAAATGCCAATAATATGTTCCCACCCAAAGTTTCAAAAATACAATAACAATGTTTTTTTTACGAATTATAAATGTAGGCAGAGTTTTTAGTTACGGCTCTGCGTTAATGAGTCAGTCAGCCACATATTTAGGTGCTTTGTGCATTGTTAAGTATAAATTAGACTTGGATTATACAATCTGACGCTTTCTTTAATTTTAACATTCGTCGAAAAACATTCTGCCAAATCTAGCTCATGACAGATGCGTTTTAGATCATACAAGTTATACGAAATAGAAAGTATCGAAATACGTTTTCTGCGATGTAAATATTCGCCTAAATCCTATTATGCTTAACAGAGTATGCAAATCACATTTCGGACATTTAAACAAACGCTAAATAAAATTATTCGTCTCAAAAGTCGGCGAAAATAATAGTAGTCTATTTAAGATTCGGACTTGCAAACATTCGGCCTATTGCGTATTATACAAACTTAAGCTTTCTGCAAATTTAACATTCGTCGAAAAACATTTCTGCCAAAAAGGTTATGCCAGATGCGTTTCGGGTCACGGAAGTTATGCCAAATAGACGGAACCCATAAATAAACTGTCAGGCTATAGTTATACATATAATTTGTGTCCACTGTTCCTTTTTATTTCGATTCGCATCATCAAACTTTTACCAATTACCATTCCTGCTTCATCTTAGCAGTGGTAAAAGCCTAATTTTGTGAAATTGAAAACCACTTCATATTAATTTGGAAGTTCAAATCGGCCTACAGGGCAGCTGGATTATGATAAATAATCAAAGGCGAATCATTCGCTGCGAGAGATCTAAGCATATGACGGGCGTGATGTCACGACAATTGCTAAGCGATTAGAGAAATCTATGTCTTATTTTCCCAATAATATTCTGCGCCAGTGAACATACTTAATTATCCTAAGATCCTCAAAACAGTTAACCCTCCGTCTGTTCATATTCTTACGCCACATTTTCAGTATTCAATGCGCGATTAATTAGTGAAATAAAGCGAAAGCCGTCACGCAGCGGAAATAATTTATTATTTATTGTCAAACAGCGCAGCGATCGTTTTCCTCTGGCTGGAATAATGATCGAAAATTCGAAGGTGTACGTATTTTAGCCACGGTGCGGAGAATTTGAATACATAATATACTACGAGTATATAACATTTAAAACTTTCGCGTTTTAAACACATATTAAATCACATTTACCATCGTGTGTATCGCGAATTTATTTTGTTAACTTTATTTACCGACGTTTCGACACAGGTTTCACTGGTCGTGGTCGCGGCTAACTGACGTCCCAGCAAAATGTCAAAACAGAGATTTGTGTGACTACCCGACGAAAACTATGGCAGATACCATGGTCTAATAAAACTAAAACGTAGTGATTTAATTCTCATTGAATAAAACATGGTCTTCTCTTCCCAGAGTGACACAGGCCTACGTCACAATAACATTGCCACTTTATTTTAACATAACATGTTACATGGGTACATTATATCTATGGTTATAGGTTTCTAATAAGTTAAAATATTTCTTTATAATTTTATAATTTTCATTTATATGTATTTTATCTTAAATTTTACAATAACACGTCATTTTTAATTTTTCAGAATGCTGTTGGGGCTACCTAGGTGGTGCAGTGCTTCAGGCATGTTTGCTGAGGCCCGAACGGATGACTTCTATGCAATCATGCGCAAAAAAATCAGCTTGAGTCGGGTAAGAAATAGCCACAACAGCATTCTGAAATTGATTGCAGGCAGATTCGACTGTCTAATTCAAAATTACTCGGTTGGGCAAGTCAAATCAGTATGGCAATATGTTAAGTAAAATTATTTGTATTTTTATTTTATATTTTTAATGTATTTTAATTGATTTAGATTTTAATTGTTTTATTATTTTAATGTAATTTAATTTTAATTTAATTTATTGATTTTACAATTTATGTACTCAACTAACATATTGTAAGCACCGTGTATACTAACAGAATATGGGTCGACAGACCTGAAATAAACATTTCAATTTCAATTATTCGTTAGCAATATCTTCCGATTCACGAAAGAAATTTCAGACGTTCGGGTAATTCTGTTTACACTACTGGCAACACAGGATAGCGCTGTCACATTTGACAATCCGCCATTTTGTCCCTGACCGTCATCCTTGTCGAACGCATGTTCATTGTTATTTCCTTCCTCGCTCAGTGCCAGCAGTCGCAGTGTTTTCCAAACTTTTCACGTCGTAAGCCTGGTAATTAATGTGTAACTGTGAATTAGTTTTAAACGTTTGTCATGTATAGATAAATAAAGTTTAATTTAATACATTAGATTTGTTTTATATTACTATGTTTCTACATGAAAAACTTAACATTAATGGCGTTAAAATAATTTTCACCGTTGCTTAAAATCAAGGCCTGTTCACTTCCTAAGAAAGTTATGTCCCGTTATGATTGCGCATGTGTGCGCCTGAAGCTTCTATCACTTCTATGTGTGCTTTGGCCTCCTAGAAAAAGTTGCCAGTAATCAAAATAAAAACATTTTTCTACAGCAACATTGCTCCAAACTAAGATTTAAATTTTCACGAATTTATTACATTATTAATCATAAAACGGGACTTAAAACACTTAAAACTTAACTACACGCGATTAAGTTTTATAATGAATATTTGCTTCTAACTGTCTTTATCAATGTTCATAAAATATATGGAGGGTAGGTACGTCTACCCACCATAATAAAAAAATATATTTGTCAATGACTCTGTCCAACTGCTGTGGTGAAAGTTCATAACGAAAATTTTATTTATTAAATCTTTAAATAATAAATACAACGTAGCGGTACTACCACTTAAGACTCTGTAAGTCTGTACCTACATGGATTACAGCAATGCACATAGAAAATGTGCTAAATACGGAGCAACGGCTGTTGAAGATACATATTTGAGTGAAATTCACAGCTTTAGTGGGTTCAGCTCATTACTAAATGAACACGGAAAATAGGGATTCATTTTAGCTCCGAATACGTCGTGTCTAGCGCAGAATCAGCGCCATCTATGTCAGCGGCATATGCTGTTCCGAGTAATGGCTACTTTCTTCTATATATCTGTATCAAAACGATGTTTATAGGTATTATACTTTCGGAGATATAAGCCGCCGCGTCATAACACTTTTTCGTTACATCGGTTTTTGATCCTAGCCCCTCTACGGGTTTTTAAAGACGTTCACCTACGTTTCACGTCAAAAAATAATTTCAAACTGATAACTTTTTGTCGGTTATTTAGCGATTACATCGGCTTTTTTTTTCTTACGTTCTTTATCCTCGTCGCCATTGTGACGTCTAGGTTCCGTTGTATTACAATGTGATAAATAAAACTCGGTTGGTCAGGCATGTGCTTTGCGACCCGCCTGCACGCCATGACAGTTGACAACAGAATGTCGACTTGCAGGTAGTTCGCATTGCACTTTTATTGTGTAAACGTCACAGGAACATTTTTTTGTATAGAGTTACCGTTCTTCTCCTAGTGAGTATTATATTCTTTGGTTAAAATTCTCCCACATTTAAAGTTTGAGAACCTGTAAACAGCATGATGACGTAGGCCTGTGTCAGTTAGGTCATTCGCGAATCTCGGAAGAGAGTACCAGGCGGAGTATATTATTATACCATGGGCAGATACCAACTTTTGAACGCGAACTGTCGAGATATAGGTATTCTTAAAAGTATAGACTGATATAATTAGACACTTTGGTTGCGTTTTTTCATACGCTACTATTGATGCTGACTGTACACCAAAGAATATTTCCTTTGACCAGTGTGCCTGAGTATCCGTTCACAATATAACTTTATTCAGTGTCCAGTTCCTAGGGAAGGACCATTCTTCAATAAAATACTAGATCAAATTACTTTAACGGGAGAAAGTAAGTTCGGTAAACAGTGAAGGTTGAACAAAGGAAGAACAGTGTCCTTACTCAAATTCACGACGAATCGCAACTTTACCACTCATTAGTTAATGTTACGAATAGGGGAGCCGGGGGCTTAATGTAACAGGCGTAAGTAGTAACGCTAAATTATGACGGGGAATTAAAAACATTTAATTTTTTTTTTTGCTGAATTACTTTCTTATAACTCGAGGAATAACGTAAACACCGCCATTGCCCCGCCAGACATCGAAGCGAGTGGATGTGCATACGAGCTCTGTTTCGACCAGGTATTGAAAAAAAATTACGGGGTAAGTTGTAATTACCCCCAGTTTTTCAAAAAGTGTCTGGTGTAAAAGATGCGTAAACATTTAAAATTATTTTGTAACCGGAATTAGTGCTTAGATTACAAACCCTCATATTTCAGAATCATAAAATTATACATATTTTAGACAATACAGGCCTTTTTCCTAAAACTGTTACAACAAGCCCCAATTACGGGGTAAGTTGTAACAACTCCCAGTTTTTCAAAAAGTGTCTGGTGTAAAAGATGCGTAAACATTTAAAATTATTTTGTATTCGGAATTAGTGCTTAGATAAATACTTTACAACCCCTCATACTCAGAATCATAAAATTATACATATTTTAGACAATACAGGCCTTTTTCCTAAAACTGTTACAACAAACCCCCCGCTCCCCTACGTCGTGTCCGTTGAAAATGTAATTATTATGATTATTTATATCACTAGCTATATTTTAAGAAGTTTTCTAGTATAACTGTAATATGTATGTACAAAACAAAAATCACTCAATCGGGATCTTAAATCCACACGTAATTTAAAATGTTCACAAGATGTGCCACCGCATACACTCATGTAGGTAAAGTAACGACATTTTAAAAATCTAAGTCCCGTAAAAGTCCTCAAAGCAGGCGTCTGCAGAATCTATAGCTGTAACATTTACTTAAATACAGTCGTTTTCTCAGATTCCTCAGAGACGGCGGGGCAGCTAAAAGACGTATGGCCGTCCATCGGGGATTCACCGCCGGGAACCGCACTCGAGTATTCTACGAAGGGAAAATATTTGCAAAAATGTAATGCTTCTGCAGGATGTCCTTTGCTGCGGAATTATATGGTTTGCGTTTCCAAGAACCAATTAGAAGTATAACTTATAAGTCCCCCGATGCAAAAAGGAGCTTTCTATTTTTAAAAAAGGAGCTTTCTATTTGAAATAAAGGACTACAGAGGTACAAACTATTGCTCGTTGATTCGTCTAGTTTTCTGTTATAATTTTTAATACGAATGAAAAGCTGGATTTGCGTGCGCGATGTACTTCAATCATGATTGTCAACATACAATGTACATGTACAATGATGATCTCAGGATCGGTTTATAAAACTAAGTAATTACCGTAAAATGGGGTGAGTAGGGTCAAAACTGAAATTCAAACCTCGATAACATTTTATTTTTACATATGAAAACTGAATGGTGTATATAATAAGTGTTCCGAACGTTTGTATTTTAGTTTTGATTTTATTTTGGGTAGTTCCATTTCATAACTTTGACGATAAAGAGGAAAACCCACCTCACCCCGTAGTGCCTCGTATTTGGGGTGGGAGGGGTTTTCATACAAAGGTGATTTTGGAAGATTGTTGGATCGTTTTTTTTTTATTATGCGTATTACTATAGCTCCATTTTAAATTGGAATACATTTTTTTTTTTGCAGTAGCCTTAAAATCCCTTCTCATCCCCCTCTCAAACCTTCTCTCCCCATTCATAACCCACCTCTCCCGGCGAAACCTGCTCACCCCGTTTTACGGTAACTGTCACCGATTTATTTAAGAATCGTCTAACTAAAACTTTAATATAAACTCCCAAACTTCCCGGGCCCGGACTTAATTAAAGAATGATGAAAAGTGAAAACTTCATGACGTAAACCTTCTAAATTGTTTGACCGAGTATTAAAATTTCCTCATTGTAGCCATTATTAATTGTGAGATGAGTTGCTAAAGCGAATAAATAACATTAACAATTAATAATTAAATTAATTCTTGAAGATAAACATGTGTTCTGAACTGGAGTATTAATATAATATTTTAAACTTTCGCGTTAGGAACACATATTAACTCACATTTATAGACGGGTCTATGTGTAGTGGGTGGTTTGAAAATGTGATGTCTGCCACAAACTTTTCCATACACTTTTCGTCGGGTAGTTGCACAAATCTCTGTTTTGACATTTTGCTGGGACATCAGTCAGCCGCGGCCACGACCAGTGAAACCTGTGTCTAAACGTCAGTAAATCAAGGTAACTGGAGTATTAAGTAAGTAATACACGATGGGTTATTATAGTAGCACAGTCTATACAGTCATTCGATGAGGAGAGGGGGGGTCGCGTGTTTGTAGCTCGGTACATGTCAAAGGCCGTTGGAGCACTGTTACTTTTTACACTGTGATAGAAGTTTGTGCAACAGGTACATAATAAGGGTTACTAAAGTTAGCTATTTGAAAAAACCGGACAAGTGCGAGTCGGACTCGCCCACCGAGGGTTCCGTACTTTTTAGTATTTGTTGTTATAGCGGCAACAGAAATACACGGTTCGTGAGATACAGCCTGGTGACAGACGGACGGACGGACGGACGGACGGACGGACGGACGGACGGACGGACGGACGGACGGACGGACAGCGGAGTCTTAGTAATAGGGTCCCGTTTTACCCTTTGGGTACGGAACCCTAAAAATACATTTACATTACATATATTATGAATATTAATAAGATGACTGCTAAGCAGTTATCGTAAATGATCCTATAATTTAGATCGCCACTTCAACGCCACCGCACGCACCGCGATTCAAATTAAGTTGATTTTTAGGGTTCCGTTCCCAAAGTAAAAACGGGACCCTATTACTAAGGGGCTGTCCATAAATTACGTCATCGATTTTTGACGATTTTTGACCCCCCCCCCCCCCTATAATCATCCAAAAATCATGCTTCAAATGACCCCATTTCCTCCTACTTCATGCTACCGTCATCCAATGTCCAGACCCCCCCCCCTAATTTGAAATGACGTAATTTATGAATAGCCCCTAAGACTCCGCTGTCCGTCCATCCGTCATTCTGTTTGTCAGTCACCAGGCTGTAACTCAAGAGCCGTGATTGCTAGACAGTTGAAATTTTCACAGATGATGTATTTCTGTTGCCGCTATAACAACAAATACTAAAAAAAAAAATAAGTGGGGCTCCCAAATAACAAACGTGATTATTTTGCCGTTTTTTTCGTAATGGTACGGAACCCTTCGTTCGCGAGTCCGACTCGCACTTGGCCGGCATTCAATGGCAGATTAAAGTACCTACAGGTAGACAATATATATTAGTTGGGTTTTAATTATGTGGTGTGTCTTAATTATTTTCCATAACAATATTTTTTCTTACTACGTAGTTGTTTTACTTAATGCAAGGATTTTTTTTTAAATAAGTACCTACATAATAAATCTTCGGGAGAGCCTCACTCCTAGAAGACCCGTCCCCAGGTGGCGGATAGGTGCATGCCCGCCTACTTCATAGTAGCAGGGTAGGAATGAAATAAAATAGTTCCCGCGAACCAACAGGCCGGAGAAGGTCACTCCGTATGAAACCATACAGGCTACCAGAAGCCTTGGGATACCCCCTAAAAGTCTGGCTCTACGGGCACGGACGCAAAGATGGCAGCCCCATCATCGTGATCGGGGCGCTGTGGGCTAATCACCTGCACGCTCTTAAACCAAATAAATATGAAACCTACACAAGAAGAAAGAAACCGGACCCCCTTTTTAACGACGACCCTTGGCATGAAACAACGGACACGGATTGGATGCTGGAATGTCAGAACCATGGCTCAACCTGAAAGGCTGCCCCAGGTAGCTAAAGTAATGAGGGACTACAGCATCCACATCTTAGGATTGAGCGAGACGAGATGGAACGGGTTTGGCGAAGTAGAGGCAGATTTTGGCACCACGCTACTGTTTAGCGGCAAGGAAGACGAGGGCGCACGCCGGGAATATGGAGTTGGTCTTCTCCTCAGCCGCTGTGCTAAGAAAAGCCTGCTGAACTGGAAGCCGATTTCGGAGCGCATCATTTTGGCGCGGTTTGACTCTCGGGCCCGTAAGATCAGCGTCGTACAGTGTTACGCTCCGACCAACGACGCCACTGACGAGTCGAAAGCCGCCTTTTACGATCAACTTGAGGCCACACTCAGAAGCGTTCGCAAACAAGACATTGTGATTTTGATGGGCGACTTCAACGCGAAGCTGGGCAGCGACGATGAGGGAAGAGAGCACTACATGGGCCCGCATGGAACCACCGGAAACATAAACGAGAACGGAGAACTTTTCGGTGAGATGTGTTCGGCAAGGAGCCTCGTAGTGGGTGGCACACTATTCAAGCACAAGGAGTGCCACAAGACTACGTGGAATTCCCCCGACGGCGTAACGCGCAACCAAATTGACCATGTTGCGATCAGCCGTACTTGGAGGTCCTCATTGCTGGACGTGCGGAACCGCCGTGGAGCCGACGTGGACAGCGACCACCACCTAGTCGTCGCTGAAGTGCGACTCAAATTGGCGATCCCACGCCGTAAGTCCGAGAAGATCTCTAAAAGTTTCGAAGTACGAAAACTCCGGAACCCGGAATGGCGGGAGAAATTTCAAATTCAAATTCAAAATTTTATTTGCTAAAAATGCACGTACATATTAGATGTCATATACAATAGAATGTGGGTATCAGCGCATTTAGCCAGAAGGCATGCAAATCAGAAAATATAAGACATATTTACAAATATTTACAAAAACATATTTACAGATATACAAATAACTTAAAATTGAAATTAGAACATGTCAAACCAAAACTAAAACGAAAATACGGCTATGTCTATGATCATCTATGGTTAAGTTATTTGTGGTCAATTTAAAAGCTAGCAAGAAAAAGGTTAACGGAATACATCAAATGTCAAGAGAAATAATTTATTTTAAAAGGATGTAATTGTTAAATATGTCAAATAATTGAAATTATACAAGTCATTGCTTAATATTGAAAAATTCAGTCATTGAGTAAAAACAGTGCTCATTCAAAAACTTAACCAATAGATTCTTAAAAACTATCTCGTCATCTATCAACCTCAGTGATTTTGGCAAACCATTATAGATTTTCGGCGCCATTGCAAAAATACTCTTCTGGAAAAGAGCCGATTTGCCAGGAACTGGGTAAAGTTTATCACAATGTCGTGCACTTACAACATTTTTAAAAAGATGTAGATTTTTTTTGACGAACATTGTAGTCTCCAGAATATACAAATCGGGCACGGTTAGTAAGTGAAGTTGCTTAAAATATGGTTTGCAGCTGGCATTGTACCTCAACTTACAGATCGATCTTACGCACCGTTTTTGTGCTTTGAAAACATCGTTGGCTTGGCTAGAGTTCCCCCAGAAGATAATTCCGTATCTTAAAGCAGAAGATATGTAGCCGTGATAAGCAGACATAACAGCAGTGCGATTTACGACTTTACTTAGCATATATAAGGTATACGAATATGTCATAAGTTTTTTACAGAGATTGTCAGTGTGAGTCGTCCAATTCATTTTGTCATCTATGTATAGTCCTAAGAATTTGGTAACATGTGTGCTAGCAATATAGGTATCATTAAATGCTACAGCAGTGCTATCCTCAGTTTTTCTTTGGCTAAAACTCATTATTGTAGTTTTTTGTAAATTTATTTTTAAGTTATTTTTATCTAGCCATTGTACTATTGATTCTAGGCTGCTAGTTATTTGATTTTTGTGTGTAAGCACAACCGTACAGTCATCTGCATACAAAACTGTTGGATGTATGATAGCTCCTGGGAGGTCATTTATGTACACAAGGAAAAGTAGGGGACCTAAAATACTACCCTGTGGCACTCCATATGTAACTAATTTTTTATCAGAAAGAAAGTCTGATTCAGTTTTGGTTTGAGGTGATATTCTTGTTATATTTGTCTGTTGAGTACGACCAGAAAGGTAAGATTTAATCAGATTGTGTACATTGCCTCTTACACCGTATAAGTATAGTTTGTCTAGTAGTATCTTGTGGTCAACATAATCAAACGCCTTGGTCATATCTATGAAAACAGCATAAACTGGGAGACTATCATCCATTCTAGTGTATATTTTATGTAAAAAGTCATATATGGCCATGTTTATTGATAAGTTTTTCCTGAATCCTTTTTGTTCATCACATAAAATATTATTAAATTCTAAGTATTTATATAGTCGGTCATATATTGCCTTTTCGAAAATTTTGGAAAATATTGTCAACAAAGCAATAGGTCGATAAGAATTCATGTCTAATTTGTCGCCTTTTTTGAAGAGTGGTTTAATGATAGTTACTTTTAAATTGTCAGGGAAAGTTCCTTCTTCTATACACCTATTGAGTATGAAACTTAATAATGGAGAGATTATGTAAGCTGTTGATTTAACTACACTAGTTGTGATGTTATCATAGCCTGTACTTGTTGTGTTTTTAAGGTTATTAATTATGTTAAAAATTTCATTTGCGTCTGTTGGTTGCATGAATATGGAATTATGTTTATTATAGGTTCGCGATAAAGTTGTTTTAACTGATTTATTAGGGTTATCTTTAACCTGATCTGCAAAAAACTCGTTAAATTTTTCAGTTATTATTTTTGCATCAAAAACCTTTTGGCCATCCGCTATAATGGCTGCAATATTTTCCTTTGGGAAGTAAGTCTTAGAGTTGTTTATAATTTTCCAGGTTGCTTTAGATTTGTTTTTGGCCGCTAAGATTTCGTAATTGTTTTGACACTTCTTAGTTTGTTGAATAATTTGTTTTAGCTTTTTAGAGTAAGTTTTGTATTTAGTTTTGTGTGTTTCATTTTTAGTTGTTTTGTTTTGTTTTAGTTAAATTTCGCCTTTGTCTCAGGAATCAGTACGAACTTCTAGAGGAACTTGAAGATGAGCAGTTGGACGAAACCTGGGACCGCATTCGCACCGCCTATACGAGAGCCGGTGAGGAGGTGCTCGGATACACAATCCCGACAAGGGAGAGCTGGATGTCGGCAGAGTTATGGCAACTTATAGAAGATAGGCACCGAATAAATATGCAGAAACAATCTTCTACCGAACCAGAAACGTCCAGTCTCCGGGACCGGTACAGCACTCTCCGTTCGAGCATCAGGAACCTCGCGCGCAGAGACCGCCGCAGAGCCGCAGACGAGCTGGCGGAGCGCGCCAACACCGCCGCACGCCGCAGCGACATGCGCGAGCTGTACGACGTCACGCGCCGCCTTAGCGGCCGTCGGGCACGTGCAGCGAAGAAACCGCTGAAAGGTAAAGACGGCAGCCTCCTGTGTACCTCGAGCGAGCAGCTGAAAAGGTGGACCGAACACTTCTCGAGCCTGCTGGAGCAAGCCCAATCCCCAGACAGTCAGCATTCCAGTGCCGACCTCCCAGACGAGCTTCTGCGTGTGCCGACGGCACCACCCTCCTTCGAAGAAGTGTTGGTCGCGGTGAAGTCCCTGAAGCCAGGGAGAGCGCCGGGCATTGACAACATCCACGTAGACATGTTAAAGGTCGATAATGCGACGTCTGCAACTCTGCTGTTTCCTCTATTGACCCGTATCTGGGAAGCTGGACGAGTACCCGATGAGTGGAAGCAAGGTCTCCTGGTGAAAGTCCCAAAGAAGGGGGATCTATCGCAATGCGACAACTGGCGCGGCATAACGCTCCTACCTACTGCCGCAAAAGTACTAGCTAAGATTCTGCTCAATCGCATTGCTCCAAGAGTGGCAGAGACGCTGAGAGACGAGCAAGCAGGTTTCCGCCCTGGCCCCAATTTCACCACGGTGACAGGTGCGACAAATTGTAAAATCACTGTTGCTGACGTCACAGGCATCCATGGGCTACGGTTACCACTTACTATCGGGCGGGCCGTATTCCTGTTTGCCACAATCATTGTATTATTTAAAATAACTTTATGATATCGGAAAAAAACAGATATTTCTTTTGCGAAGTTTCTGACAATTGTCAAGATTTAGAAGAATTGTAGGTAATTCTTGACAGGTAATGAGTTATATGTCGGAATTTCGTGACAATTGTAGTGTTTCTTGTGACAATTGTCATAAACTTAGCAAGAGAAATATCTGTTTTTTTCCGATATAACAAAGTTTTTTTTAATAAAACAATGATGGTGGCAAACAGGAATACGACCCGCCCGATGGTAAGCGGTAACCGTAGCCCATGGATGCCTGTGACGTCAGCAACAGTGATGTTTTACAATTGTCGCACCTGTCACCGTGGTGAAATTGGAGCCTGGTCGCTCCTGCACAGACCACACCAATACCCTACGCATCCTTATTGAACAGTGTGTCGAATGACAGTCGGAGCTGTTCCTGGCCTTTGTGGACTTTGAGAAAGCCTTCGACACCGTTAAGTGGAGCGCGCTGTGGTCCAGCCTTCGTCGCAGGGGCATACACGAGTGTATCATCCGCATAATCCGCTCCTTGTACGAAGGGAGCACATGCAGGGTGACACATGAAAAGGAAATGGGAGCGCCTATAAGTGTAACTGCCGGTGTGAAGCAAGGATGCCTCCTGTGACCGCTGTTGTTCATAATTCTTCTCGACGACGTGATGAGGAAAGTGATCGAAACACCAAGAGGCATTAACTGGGGTACTAAGGAGCTGGATGATCTTGATTAGCGAAACTTGAGAGCCTTCAAGAGGAAGCTGAAGCCATGGGCCTGCGAATCAACCGACGGAAGACTGTCAACATGCGAGTATAATCAGATTGTACGGATCCTTTATTGCTCAAAAACGATCGCCTTGAATCAGTCTCCAAGTTTGTATATCTCGGCAGTACTCTAACATGTCAGGGAGGTGCAGACGAAGACGTCGGGAGCAGAATTAAGAAGGCAAAAGCTGCATTTGCTCAACTCAAGCCTGTCTGGGACTCAAACGTTCTCACTCGCCGCGTAAAAATCTCCCTCTTCGAATCCATCGTCAAGTCCGTGCTGCTCTTCGGCTGTGAGACGTGGAGAGTGACAAAGGGGCTGACACGCAAGCTACAAGTGTTTGTCAATAAGTCCCTACGGTCGATCCTCCGCATATTCTGGCCGAAGACTATAAGAAATGAGGATTTGTGGAGTATGTGCCGACAACCTCCGATCGCCCAAGAAGTAGCGCTGCGGAAGTGGAGATGGATCGGTCATACCCTGCGAAGAGAAGATACGAACAACGCCAGTACGCGTTCGAGTGGCGGCCTCAGGGCGGGAAGCGAGCCCGCAAACGCCCTGTGCACACCTGGAGGCGCAGCGTAGAGAACGAGCTGACAGCCGTAGGACTGAGCTGGAAATAGGCCAAGGCGGTTGCTCAAGACAGGAGGGCGTGGAAGGATCTTGTGGAGGCCCTATGCACCTCCAGGGTGCCCTAGGACCGAACAACAACAAACAACAACATAATAAATAGTTTCAATAACATAAAACTAGTTTTAGTATTAATTTAATTTAGAAACGTGAATACACTAAACTCAATTAGCAGCTGTGATTGTGTGTGCTAGATAAACAATGTTACAATAACTAACGAGTCGATATTGTAATGTTATCTGTTTTACATCATTTTAATTAAAAAAAGATAGTTAAAGTCGTTTCTCTTTACATTTTTGCTCCTGTTTCACTAACATGATGTATAATAAAGATGATAATGTACCTGTGTTGTGTACAATAAAGTGATTACTACTACTACTAATAACTATGTTAATTAATGCATGCTAAACAGCGGATGGTTTTCAGTTCCACCTCCTAATCACAAAGCAAACTACCGAGGAGGCGGTTGACATAGAACTTAATTAATAAAATCCCAGTTTGTCGCCCCTATATGGAGACATATCTTCAATTAGAACAGGCTTATTACGAATGTACAAGCGACCGCAAATTTCATTAATATGAGAAACAACATTTGCATTGGAATTCATAAATTAAGGAATACTGTGCGAGATATATAACGTTCGGGGGCAACTTGTCTATTTAGATTTTACCGAGAAACGGTACAAAGGAGAAGAGAATAATGAGGGACGAAAATTAATAAATGAGATTACAAAAGATCTTATTACGGCCATTACCCACAGCACCGCCTCCGCCGGAACAATAATTAGCAAAAGAAATGGCCGGGGAGATCCGGAATCGGCGGGAATTTATCTGACATCGCCGAACGGGCTAGCACTTTGGATATCTATTCTATTCCAATTTTGCCGTCTTATTCAGTCAGGGATCTTCAATAATTAAGTATGTTTTGTAATTTGTTTATCGCTTTTGCAGTCGTTGATTCATGAGATCATTAATTGATTCAGGAAATGTCAAAATCAATGTCGTTGCGATGTCATAGATATGTCCTGCAGTAATGCCGTCGCAATTACAGTGTACACTAAAGTTACATTCGCAGCGTTGCTGTCACAGCGTTGACGCGGGCTATGACATGGGCGATAAAATAACTTACAAATTTGACGTTTTACATCGCGACAGCAACACACTTTACACACCGTATCAAGAAAATTTACTGCGACGGCGACCGCGTCGGCGCTGCAGCAATGACGTTGTATGTTACTGCTGTCGACATCCGAATATCACCTAAAGACTGTCAATGTACGATGTCGGCGCTCGGCAGTATTTAATGTATGTAGACAATCGTCATAGACTCGGAATCGGCCGATGCCTCGCTTTTGATACAGTTACTAAGATTCCATGTGGATTTCACAAAATTAATTTGTGGTAGACTTTTAAATACAATAGGATATTAAATTGCTTTCGTATAATATTGCTTAGTTTCGAGTCCCTTACTACGCTCAAGTTTATTAGTATGACTAGAATATTTTGCTTATTCAAAACCTCCCGCAGCTAAAACTAAACTTGCTCTATTATTGCACAAATAAATTATTATCACAAATAATATACGTACCTAAAAGTGAGTATGTTTGCATGGGAGTGGATGGGATGCCTAAAGTTACCAATTCTCCCAACGGGCTTCAAATGTAAGTGAACTTGGGCATAATTCGTTTGTGTCGCGACTTTTATGACCGGCCCCTGGCGGTAAACCATCCCTAACAAATTTATGGCAATGAGAAATTTTACATGCGTGAGCAGGCTGTTTTAGGTCTCATTTAGGCGTCCAGTAAAATTAGGGTTTATGTTACCACTAAAATGCTAATTTTACGCAAGCTACCTACACTAATTCGTTGTAAATGATACATATTTATACAATTTGATCTAAAAGTAAATCCTACTTTTGGTTTGTCATAAAAAAATGCAATGTTAACAAAGTACAATAACTTAACAAAGAACATAGTGCAACTTTGTTTACAAGATACTAGAGCTTGTTCCTCGGAAGTCTTTACATTACTAAATAATTCAGACGTCTTTTCATAATTAAGAACAATGGCCTAGGTGTTTTTCACTCCGCAAATAGCATTAAGACAAACTCTTTTGTGGGCCATTTCGGTTATAAATTATTCTGTCGTATCCGGGACTGGTTAGGACGGTTTTGTGTAACGTTATTTTTCTCTAGCACATAAAGGCGGTAGTTAACTATAGCTCGGCCTAAAATGAGGATAATAATGGTTAGAGGATCCATGACGACAGGAGGTCGGCGTCGGACGCAGCTGACGCCTGATGGGTCGACGTTGAGATTAGACCCCTTTACAAGAAAATATTAAAACTCTTCAGCGTCGTATGACAATGCCAAATATTATGTTACATTATACTGTGTTCGGTCAGGTAATTTACCGCTGGTCTGTGATGCTTGTCCTTTTTGACGGTTTAAGATTTCATTGAAAATGCGTTAGAGCAGTACAGTGTAATACTAGTACGTACTTACAATGCACTAATAATCCGATTATATTAAAATAAAGTTGTTTTGTGGTGCCACAAGTACTTTTATATTTTAATATCCTTCTAAGTGTTATTCCTTCTCTTCAAGAGATCCTTATTATGCAATATATATTTTTTATTGCCCGCGGAAAGCCCTCAGAATTAGAAAGAATGATTTTAAGTTTCATATTGATATAACCTGACTCCGTGACTAGACTGGAATATTAAATGAACTGAACTTTTGAAACGAATCCTGGAATTTGATTATGATTTTGAGCTCAATGGTTATAACTATTATAAAGAAATTAAATTACTAGAAATCGGAAACGCACCTACACTTCAAAAGACAGATAAGTGAAGATGTGTATGCAACCTCAGTTCTTTTAATATAATAATATGGTCATAGATTGGCATGCGCAAGAATGCATGAGTGACAACCCTTAAAACCGAGACGATAAACGCAATCGCGCTATTTAACAACTTTTACGCAGACGTCACCAACGGGGGCTTGTTGGAAATAATGTATTATAACTGACATAACTGACTCTTATGTCGTTATCCAAGCAGGAATATTTATTGTAATTAATCAAACCATCATATTTTACTTTGTATAAGAACACAATTTTGCTCTAGCACAAACTCATAAAAATTTCATACCTTCCGCAAGCACGTCGATTGACTAGTTTGAAAATTATGTATTTTTTAGTAGACAGGGCAAACGAGTCCAGCCACAATGTTTGGTCAGAGACAAGTAAGGAAAAAATACTTTCAAACTTTAAAAAAGCTACGTTTCATCTTTGTTGTAGAAGGATTGTAGTTTCATATTGAATTTTTACATGTTTCAATCAAGAGCAAATGCCGCGAGAAAATTCACTTAAAAACCAGACTATCTACCTATATTTGGGAGTAAAGACTCTAGGCAAACCCATGTTCAATAGCCGAGGGATTTCACTAGCAGTTTTTTTTTTACAGAAATATACTTTCAGAGTTATTGACGTAAAACGTTAAAACCCGCGATGTCGCCAAATCGTCCGACGCAACTTTCTCGTGGCGCGCTATATAGTTTGTTTATGTCTAATTTGCTGGCTTTATGCCCCCTATTAACCAAAAAGGAGTATTATCCGGCTAAGTGTTTAACTTTATGACTAAAGCAGCGTGGAGGCCTCGTTCAAAAAGACCAGATCACAGACCTCCAAGGAGGGTGACATTAAAAAGATAGCAGGCCCACTCTGGAGGAGAGAAGCAGCAAATCGGGCTGCTTGAAGGAGTTTTGGAGAGGCGTATGCCCAACAGTGGGCGCATACTCGCTGAGGAAGAAGAAGAAGAAGATAATTGTTTAACACTTTCAGTGACAAGAACCCGATAGTCGGGTTCATTTTGTATTAGAATTGGGGCTCTTGGCACTGAAAGTGTTAATTCAGAAAATTAGGCTATAACCACTTAGCTGCCCACAAATCAAAACATGATACACAAACAAAATTAACATTCATACTATTCATAGTGATAATATTCATAGTCTGTTCGAGAAACTTGAAAACGGTGAAAAATAGAGATAATACTTCTAAAAATACGTGTGATACCTCATTAGATTCGTCATGATGCCTAGAAAAATGTATTCCAAGCGTGTATTACTTAGCACACAAAAAATATCAAAAGTTATAAGCAAATAAAGGGGTAAAAAAGTAGATATTTTTTATTTCCCCAGTATCTCAAAAAGTATTCATATTTAAGAAACGAAAATTAATATTATTAAAGAGGAGGATATTTCCAATAAAACATTCCATACTTGCAGAACTGTATCTCCATTATTTATACTTTTCGGGATTACGCCTCATTTTCGGGAGACACGCGCGGCGTGAAAAAGCGATTACGTAACATTAAATATAATTTTAAAGGTATTAAATATTCATTGAAAAATTAAAAAAAAATATGGTGTATTTAAAACATGTCAACAAATGTACTACTTGTAGAAATTTATCTTAAAGTAATTTTTTCAACAATTTAGGCAATTTTTAATTAACACAATTTTCTCAAACTTCCTTCTTTATTGAAAACGAAAAAAAAATTATAATTAACTATCGTAAAATTTTGTCGCTTTCTAGAGCACTCCTCATATAAATGCTCAATAAGAGCACATTATAAAAGTTAAGTTAAACTTTGCTTAAAATAAGTTTTAGAATAACATAGAAAATTGTCAAAAATCGAAAAATCAAGGTACGAGTAAAATTGTAAAACTTAAAACAACATTATAACCAAACTATAATTTTTTTAATATTTAGTGATGTCCGAGTGTCACTAAAGACTAAAAGAATATGGCGTTAATCAGAGTCGAATTGTGAAAAACCTACACCTACTATGTCGAGTAGCTTTTTAATTTTTATTGTCAGAGAATCGGTAACATTAGGCATCCACCCCCATGCTAAACTACCTATCATTACTACCATTGGGTACATAATTTTTGTGTATGACTCTATAATGTCTTTTAGTGAGCTCAATGAAACAGATAGATTATTTAGATGTCACTGTAATTTATTAGCTGAAGTCACATTAATTAGTAATTATGAATGGAACTAAGACCTCGCTAATCGACGCCATCTACAACGAACAATGAGGAACAAACATGTGGATACCTACTAGGTACTGTTGATATAACATGTCTCTGGTTTGGTCAACAATAGTCCGTTAGAGGAACAATGTTTTAGAACACCGCATCTCCTTTTTACGTTCACAGGATATGTGGCTTTATTCTATAAGCAACAAAGTTTTTAATAGTAAAACTGTGAAACTATGAAATGATAAAAAATCATTGAAACATTCACAACTATACAAATATTTTATTTATTTTAGTAATAAATAAACAAAATATATTTTTACTGACGCGTATTTTGATGAAGCCATTGCAAGGGAGGCCTCTATAGAAGTCGAATCCTACCGATTTGCCTATTTAATATTAATTTCAAATATGGAAAGACCATCCGAATTTAAACAGACTTACAAACTGTAAGTTAAGGCGAAACGGGACGACGAATTCTCCATATAAACGTACTAGCCCCAATTCCCTCTCTGGATATTGACAAACCGAATGTTATATTATCTTATCATTTAAATAAGGAAACGTCACATTTTTTTAAACCGGTTTTTGGTTTTGGAACAGTATTCTATTATCAGATTAACCGATTTAGAGCCATCAAATTTGGTTTAAACAATAAACGCCATCCTAGCCAGTATTAATTAATAATGATAGTATGGCACACTAACTAGAGCGATATCGTTGCTCTATAAATTGCAAACCTATTTCCGTAGCTATAGCTCTTAGACCGTATAAAATGGCATCCTAGGCAGACTGGTATTTATTTAGTCACCCGCCCGCCGTCCGCTCCCCCGCTTGTCAAGTAAACGGTTGATTTAGGTTAAAAAAGTGTTCTTGAAACGTTGGCGTTCTCGAGAAATGTACGATGCGAAACTAAAATCAAGCGATTTTACTCGGTATATTTTATACCGGTTTCAAACCCGGCCTGGCATAAAGTGTAAAATTATTTTCAAAATAAAATAACTAACTATTTTGGCTCAGCGATCCAAAGAGAATCTTGGCCTCCGAAACGAGAGCGTGCCACCTGTCCCGATCCTGCGCAACTTCGACTGACGTGAAACTGAAGCAGATCCGCCGTCACACTGATCTTCCCAGCGATACCTGGGCCGACCCACCGGACGGCTACCAGTCGGTCGTCCCAAGAACGCCCTCTTGACACCCGATCCTCTCCCATTCTGAGAAAAAAAATGACTAGGTTTTTAGATTTGTAAGGGCGCCGAGTTTATACTTATAACAACTGAAATGGTAACCGGTTTGCAAATTTCTCTTGATCTAAACTAAACCAACCTAGGAATCAATACACCCTCAATTTGAATAAGCCTCTATCCGTGTACGGCTAGTATAAAGTATGAAACGCAGAAAACACTTAAAAGGATATTAAAATATAAAAGCGATTTACATTCCATTAGCATAAAACACTTCGGTGGGATTTTATAATTTATTGGGTAAGGCTAGTAAGTGATCCTTCTGAAGACCGTTTGAATAATAAACGAGAGGATGAAAGATGGTAAGATTAATATTTTAAAGCTTTCTTACACTTTGACATACTGTCTACCTGCAACTGTAGGAGGTAACCACTATCCCTCTTATTCATAAACGCGCTACAAACCTTCAGTAGCTAATAATCGTTTGTCTTTATCTGTCATTTTGACTTATGTATTTGTAAGAAAGGGATTAAACATAATTTAACTAAATCAGGCCCGTAAAGTTTTAGGGGGTATGAATATAATACGGATGGTGTCAATATAGCATAAAATTAATGACATGCATTAAGGATAACAAATTGTTCGGTCCGGGGCTCCTATTTTTCCCGAGAAAGTATGAAGAGATGACATGGCTAAAGATTTCACGACCGAACTGAACTTTCAAATGCCAAATTTTGCCTTTTTTGGTTTACTACACTCAGCGTCACGGAAATCGCACACCTTCGTGCGCAATCGATTCTTTCAAAGACCGACAATCTTAACAATAAATAAAACACGTAAACAAGAGAGACACCAGCTTAAAGGTTATTCTTATTAAGTAAACTTTTAAATGATGTCGAATTGAGTTAGAAAAAACCAATTTCGATACCTACTTTATCAGTGGAACAATTTAAATGCATACACATTATATTGTAATGTCGTAGGTTTTAATCTACGCTATTTTTATACATTGTAATCATTCATTTTGTTTTAAATTGATCCTGGCTCAGTGGCGGATTTGCAGTCTTTGCCGCCCTAGGTCCCAGGCCCTGTAGCCGCGCCTTACTCAGTACCCATCATATTGTCTACCCTTTCAGTTATTTCTTGTTATCATCTAGATAATTATTTGTCACAATTTGCCGCCCCTAATATCTTGCCCGGGCCTACTGAGCCTTAGGACAAATACGCCACTTCCTGGCTTTTAGGCCAGGCCACACCAAAAAATGCGTATGGCTGCATAGCATACCTACATGTCTCCGTTGCGAGCTACTAAACTACACACATTATGAATGGAATTCATTCAGAAAGTGGCCAACTGGGTGTACATCAACAGTTTTGACACTAGACTAGAATGCATGTTGAATTTAAAGTTCTCACTTTACTGCTGCAATGTGTATCCTACCAATCTTACCAATAAATATTTGTAAATTGATACAACATCATCTATCATATTATTCCCGCTGCTCCTTATAACAGTTCTTCTGAAACGAACGAAGACCAAGTTTGTATAAAAATCACACAAATAAACTTGAACGGTCCACGGCAAACACGGCTAGAAATGACAATATTTACAATGCTGGCCCAATATTTACTCTTCTTTTTTACTGCGGGGAAAACAATCGACGAGTAGCTACTGGAAAAACTCCGGACATGTCCTTGTTCCATGAAAACTTTGACTCCATCGAAAACAACAAAAATATTGAATTGCAATATAATTTATAATAGACAACAAGCTCTCTTTGAAATATTTTTCATCATTGATCGTTCGAATGTTTTTGCAACATGCTATTTTATAGAAACACTAACATATATGTACCGTAAAACCAGCCAACCGTAGACCAGGACTACTTCTACAGGCATATTCTGATTTTAATAACAGGTTATGAATTATACTCTGTATCTTTAGGTATTTAAATAAAAGTAATCAAAATCTACCCTCAAATGGCTCCTTAAGCCAGTTAAGGGTAGATGAAAACATTACACGAACAAAACAAGGTCAATACTTATGTAAATAAAAAAGCAAAACAAATGTTGTTTTTGGGTTTTTTTTCTACAATTTCTAATATTTTGCCTCATCTTGTAACTGCGTCATTCATATAGTACCTATTTAAACGAACAAACAAAGATGTAAGAGTTAGTTAATTAAGATTATAGTTGGGTGGTTTTTCGTTAGGTACTTACCTACTCATGTTTCAGTTTTTTAAACAAACATGATTATTTATAAAGGACTTTAAAAGGACAACATTTTCAGTTTTTAAATACATTTCCCAATGATGTACCTACCTAACGAATGTTAAAACATATTATGTTATCTGGTGTAGGCATATATTATATGTACTTAGGTACGACAAGTGGTGACGAATTAATATGCATTTGCAGTGTTGATGAAAGTTATAATTATTATTTAAATAAAACCACATAAGTACTTACCTACCTAATGTATTCAATTAACCTTTGATTTATGTATTTCATTGATCAGTTATTTAGTAGGTACCTACATGTTTAATCTGACATAGGTATCTTAATTAACAATTTTAATATTCGTCCCACGGGTGTCTGTACTGTCTGTGGGCCTACCGCGAACCACTTTCGACGTGTTGCGGGCTGTTGCCTCTCTGTCGCACTTGTAAATTCGCACGTAAGTGTGGCAGGGAGGGGAACGTGGTTCGCGGTAGGCCCTCTGGCGTCCCATTATAGCTATTTCCATTTTCCGAATGTAATTTATGTGTGTAGGCAAATATCCCGTACAGAGAAGGGTCGCTGTGCGGACAATGTGTTTACTCTGTTGTGGCTAGTGATGAGCCGCGGGACCACGTTTATTTACATAGTTGCATTTAACACACATACACACACACACATGCCAGCTCAAATGTTGATGAATTCATTAACAGTTCAGAACAAACCCGGGGCAAGCTCAAGCCATAAATCGATTTGTATATCGATAATATTAAGCTTAAATTTAACTCGAGTATAAACGTTTGTCACACGCGGGATATGTTTCGGAGTGCTTAGGTCTCCATTTTCAAGCACTAATAGTGCATGAGCAGCGATAGATTAAATCCGATTATCGAAAATATGATAAAAAATATTCATAAAAATATACTACATACACTACATACATATATAGATCATAATATAAATTCATATAGATTAGTGTAAAATAATGTATATTGTAATTTCATATTATGAAATAAATAAATCTAAATCTAAATCTACTACATACAATAGAAAAAATGCGCTAGGTCTGCTTTTACAATTTCATATTTTTATAACTTAAAACACATCACCATCTCTAACCCTCTGGCTCGGGTCGTAAGCTTCAAGCATTTTTCAAAGTAAAATAAACTATAAATATAAATACATATATAAATTGACCAATATATGTGGACAAAAATGACCAATCTTAATTCAACAACATATAGTCGGGAATATTCCCGGTAACACGCAATATAAGTAGGTAGCTACCTACCTACATCACTAGTTGTAGCGGTATGCTGCCTGTCAATGGAATTAACAGAGGTTAACTCACCGCAGAATGGAGGTCAAAGTCACAGGAATTTAGGACATTGTAAGGTATTTTAATACGATAAATTTCCGGTGGTTTCGATTACTGTAGAAAATGTATCCTCTCGAACCAAAATAGCTTGTTTTCTCTAAAGGAAGTATTGAATTATCTAGTTATTATCTTGAACCTCTGTTCCTATGGCTACGTAGATACTTCAGCTAGACCTACCTAGACTGACCTACAAGTCTGCTGTAGCTATTAATGTATAAAAAGTAAGTATCATTATATATAAGTAGGGAGAAGTCCCCCAGTAGCGGCCTAAGAATAATGAAGAAAATAAAAAAATATTTGAAAAAATATATCTTTGTTTATGAATTACATACTTTAGTCAACAAACTTTAGAATCAAAATAAACTGACACAAATGCAACTTCTACATAAACTAAACTTGTATTAAAACAAAAATCTTGATAACACTTAAGCGCTTTGTCATAATAAACTTCAATAAAATTGTGACACTAAGCGCTATTTGCACCATCCCACTAACCCGGGGTTAACCGGATAAACCTGGAGTTACCATGGTTACCAGTACAATTTGACACTGGGTTAATGGTTTAACCGGTAAACCCCGGGTTCGTGGGATGGTGCAAGTGGCGCTAATAAGTGGAATTCACCGACATGGAATTATAATTTAAAATAAAAAGTTTCCTATGTTTGCGCCACATGGCCCACAGGTGTATCATTTGGAGGTATTAACAATACGTGTATGTGAGGCATAATGGCGCAATCTCACTGAAAGGCCAATTTGAACTAACAGACGTAGTGCATAATTATTTTCCTTCGTATTTTCACGGAAACGTACGAACGTGTCTTGATATTTCAGTTGTCTCGGTACAAAAAGTACTGAGAAAGCAGTGTTGCGAACGCAACCTTTTATTTGTATAAAATCTTAATACATTCCTAATGCAGTAGCTAAACGCAGCCGTCGGGCTCGGCTAGTATTTGGAAGCTTTTTCTAAAGCACCAATAGGAGTGCTCCACATCTGTATCGCGGCCAATTAGAGGCGCCCAAGTTTAAACCACCTTTTGTACTGAGCAAATATTGCAAATCACTCTTTCATCAGCCTCCATACCAATAACACACCACTTCTGCATTAAACCGTTTAGTTCAAGAAAGCCCTTGTAAACCAGTAGGTACTTTTGAAAATTATATCAGTTCACTAAGAATTGAAGGTTTTAATTTGAGTCGTTGAGATCCTGACCTGCACGGCGGCTACAAGCACCATGACAAATACGTTTCCGAGAAAATACGAAGGAAAAAAATTATGCAATACATCTGTACATTTTGATGTTAGAAATTGGAAAAGATACGTTATTTTGATATTTTGCACGCATGCATTTCGCTCGTACTTTTTCGTACATGTATTGGTGCGAACGAGACGCAAAATATGAATTTGAATATGAATTGGCTTCTAGACTTCTAGGTAGTTCACCGGGTGGATCGCAGAGTACAAAGTAAGAAATTGCCTAATTGTTTGCACGTCGACAAGCTATTAGGCAGTAGTATTACGTATGGAATCATAAGGAACTGTTTAAAGTCTGCACGTAAAAGGTATAAGTTTTATTTGCTTGCAACTTATTACGAAAATTATGATAATAATTATTACGAAATACAAGGGGAAATGCTGCTGCCAAGATATTGCTATTTAACCCCCGATTTTATAAAAAAATGCATTAGTAGCGGGGTGTTTTTCCATCTCCATAGACTGTTAACACTTTCATGGGTCCACTCCACTTCGGTCTTTAAATCTTTTAGATTAAAAAAAATACTAACTGGCGGGTTGCCGTAAATCTCCAAGTTACGTGCAGGGTAAAGTATCTTTCGTTTCAATGTAACTGAAAAGTTACTACTCGTATTACGGAGTTGTACAATTTACGGCGGAGCACCAAGATTGTTCTCGGTTGCAACAACAGATTAGTTGGCACAACTTGTATCTAACTCGGCCCAAACGAATGTCTGCTCTGAGCTTCTGATAATAAAGTTGAATTAAGACTAACGTGCACTGTAATCTAGTATACTCAACACAAATATAGATAAACGAAATTTGTGGCTTTGTTTTTAATTATATTAAGGTACAGTCAGTAACAGAAGTTGCTAAGCGGGCGAGGTGTACAAATTACCTTGACAGGCTCTTAAGGTGACAGTCAATTTCCAACGACAGCAGCACTACCATTCATTTTATTATGGAAATTGACATAACACCGACGCGTTCGTACTAGTAAATCTCAAATAGTGCAGCTGCGGTCAGAAATGGAATGTTACCCTTATTCTCTTAACAATAAAGTCGCGTCAATCATTTTGAACATCTAGCCCGCTTAGCAACTTCTGCTGCTGACTGTACCTACCTAGGTATAGTCAAAAACAACGGCTAAAAATGATTTTTCACTGTCTTATACACAAGCTACCCAGACCAATGACTCAGTTTCATGTGTGCCATTAACTCTTCAAATTTATTGGTATTTATTTATTGAATTTGGTTTATATACTTGGTCAAGCAGATCTTGTCAGTAGAAAAAGGCGGTAAATTTGAAAATGTAGGCGCGAAGGGATATCGTCTCATAGAAAATTTGAATTTCGCGCATTTTTCTACTGACAAGATTTGCTTGACCATCTATATTTAAATATTGTTAATGACTATCTCAACCGCTTGGCCCATGACGTAATTCCTTAGATACCTACAAGACTACTAACTGTCTCAGTAAGAGAATATTTTTTTGATTTCATTATTTTAAATCCATAATGACAGGCTCCAATTCAGGTGGCTCTTTAATCTCCACATTCCTTACCAAGTTTTAGCTAAGTACCTACTCAAGTAGAACTAAGCAATTTTATAACTTCGAACTTAATAGACACTATCTTAAGTTACTTTTCTTTCCCTCGTCGTCACTTAACCGCTAGACTATGGTAAAAATTTGGTATATAATATTAGAAAATAGGTATGAATAAAAAGGCGGTATTTATTCCTCACAAACTAAAATGTAAGTATATGGATTTTATTTCGGATATTTATTTTACATAATAAATCCTTAGCTGACCTAAGCCACCGAATCTGAGTTTAGTAACTTGTAAAAGTGCTGAACCTTACCAAGTCTAGCAAACTTCGCCCGTCGAAAGAACTTCTAGACATGGCGACAGTTTGGCGACAAATCGGAATAAGTTTTGTAGCTTAAATCAAATTTAATGTTGATTAAGTAAATAAGTTATATTGATTGCGAATTTTTGCATACCTACATTGCAATATAAATATTTTCAACTATCAGGATGCTGCTCCTACATATTTAAAGTTAGTTAAAACAAGAGAATGGCGTGGCAAAACAATAAAATATGATAATTACAAATTAGCCAATACATATTATGCCACGACGAATCTAACGACATCTCACATGCCACGAAGATGTAAAAACTGACGTCAATATGCTTCAAACGTTAGTTTTATATGTATACAAATAGCTTATTCTTCTTTTTTCGTCCGTCGGATAAAAATGGGGTATGACAACTACTACCAATTCTATTCTCAAAATGATTACCTACCGAAAAGTAAGTAAGGTAGGTAGGTTTTAGAGGAGCTATTTTAATATAATTTATTATCGCTTATTTAGGTACCTAATCTATCTAAAATTAGGTAATTTTAGATCGAGAACATCTAATTCAGGCTGCTCAACGCACCACGACGCAACATGCTCAACATTCAACGCAAACATTAAAGGGTTAAGATCTTGATGCTTCTTCAGATTTTTTAAATATTATACAACATGACATCGATCTATGCAAAAGAGGCCCTTTAAAATTAATATCTTTTTCTTCCTCGCGTTATCCCGGCATTTTGCCACGGCTCATGGGAGCCTGGGGTCCGCTTGACAACTAATCCCATGATTTGACGTAAGCACTAGTTTAATATTTTATAATATCCTCATGGTATCAAGTTTAGGAAATCAGAATAAGTAAGCCTGCTTCCTACCGACGAAAGTACTTTTAAACTGTTTTTTTTTTTAATCCTCTTAGATCTCTCGTTTGCTTTGCAGCTCAAAGATAAATATTCCTTTTCAAGTTCCGGTTTCGGACCAAAAGTTCGCGTTACAAATGAAAACTAACGACGATGACTCGGAGAGATTTAAAGGATTTTGAATGGAAGAAAACGTCGAATCTCTATGGAGAAGAGAATTTCCATCCAGGAATATCGACTTTAATGTCATCTCACCAATAATATAATGTGGTGAGTTTCGTGATATCACTTATTTACCCTTACGTCACAACAGTTATGTAAAGTTTATTCCATGGAAACGGTAAGTTTTTCATCTAGTATTTTTTAACAAAATACATTACCTAGTTATTTAAGCAATGCCTAATTTTAGCATAAACATGCGTTGGCGTAATACGAGTCGCTTACGTAACGATTGCTTTAATGCCAGATTTCTTAGTCTTACGTATTATATATAGTAAAAGTAAGTTATAAGGTTTGTAAGAACACAAGCGGCTTTAGTATGATACTATTTAATAATAAACGATAAAATGTCAAGCCAAAAGAGTACCAGGCTTGGAAAGTCCAAAAAAAATAGTGCTATTGTCAAATAAGGAACCGGAGAATGCTTAGTAGCTTGGTATCTATTATCTACGTACAAATATTGGAGGCACTAATATTATTATGTTTGCACAGGATCCTACAGACCTACAGTAGTAAATAAAATAGAAGAAGTAAATGAATCAAATATATTGTACTCAATACAGTACAGGCCGCGTAGCCAAGATGCCGATCGCTTACGCTCCGTAGCGATCAAAACGCAACTGTCACTGTCGCACTATTAATGGAAGAGTGATAGAGAGACATAATGCTTTTCGATTGTAACCTTGGCTAGGCCGGCTGGTCTCTACAAAATAGCGTCTAATGAATGTAGCGTGTGACCGCATCTTCAAGACAAAGTTTGGTTTTGCGAGCCACATTAGGGCATTTCATAATCCGGATAAGAATTGTTGATGGAGTCGCCATTGCCGGATACGGCAAGGAAGGAAGAGATATTTACATTTTGTACTTTATTTGTTACACAATGACAGTTGGTATACATATGTTACAGTATGAGAAAGCGGATTGTTTGTACAAGTCCTTCCAAACAAAATGTTGCGCCTTATATGTGAACACAAACAAATCCGATTCTCATCCCATCTTTACCAAGTAAACTATTTAACGCATCCCCCAATATTGGCAGGGCATTGTGCAAAATTTCTTTTGACGGGGTTGAAAAACCCGTCGTAAAGTAGGGTAAGGCGGTTCTCCGATTGATATTTTTAGGGTTCCCTGTATATTTCCAACGTGACTAATAATTTATTTCATTAATTTGTTTCATGAATAATTTTAACAAAAAAAGTAATCGATTAATTCGGTCAAAAATAACATTACTCTTTTTTTAGAAGCAATTTTCATATTTAATAGCTTTTGTACAACAAATATGTAGTTAAAATTGTTAATGGTGCGTTTTTTTATGTATAGGATGTACTTATTTTAAGTTTTATTATGTTTATTTGTGTCTTCTTTTTCCATACAGTTTGAGTTTTGTCCGTGATATTTTTAATGGAACGAAAGTTGTTTAATAACGTTTCGAATCGATAAACTCACTAGAGAAAGGCCTCAAGATTGCTATAATTTTTTTTTTTGGTAACCCTATTATGATCTAAAAAAGCTTTACGATTTTTCAAAAACTCTACTGGCTGAACCCACTGCACATTAACGCAATTTTAACATGTGATTGTCATATAGTATGACTCATACTAAATAATATATAAATAAATATTATAGGACATTCTTACACAGATTGACCAAGTCCCACAGTAAGCTCAAGAATGCTTGTGTTGTGCTTAGGCATCGATATATATAATATATAAATACATAGAAAACAACCATGACTCAGGAACAAATATCTATGTCATCACTCAAATAAATGCCCTTACTGGGATTCGAACTTAGGACCATTGGCTTCACAGGTCACTGCCCACTAGGCCAGACCGGTCGTCAAATACTAAACAAATTATACAAATTACATGCGTAAAATAAAACGCACTTGGCAGATTTTTTGTCGCACCAACCCGATCCGTAGGGTCCTATAGACATGCAAGTTTATCTTGTACGTGTGCAAAATATAGAAAACGATTTGTCTACGTCGTAGCTCCAACTTTTTGCCGGGACGGCGAACGCTGGCACCTTATTTGAGTTGCCAGTTTTGAAAATGTTTATTTTAGGGGAAAACTTCGGGATACAGGGCTGCAAGGCAATAATTAAAAATTGATCGAGTTTTATGACTAAAGAAGGCAGCATGTTAAATTAGTTAAATATACTTACTTTTATAAATTAGGCCATCGATTTCATGGATATTGTAGGAGCCTCTCTGGGTGGATAGAGGAATAATGTAACAAAACAGAAATTTTACATAATATTGAATATATTATGTAAAATTTCTGTTAAAACAAGTTACCTAACTTATTTTTATACACAAAGTAGGTATAATAAATTGATGTGGTGGTATTTATTAAGTATTTTAAAATTTCAAACCCCTCTCCCTACAACTAAAATGATTAGGCTATTTGTTGTTTGCCAATACATAGATATGTAACGGAATTATTTTATACCTACGCGGTGAATTTTGTGACTTAAAAATATAGTAAGTTCCCATGCACTAAAACCTATTTAATCTTATGCTATATTAAATTAATTAGATAATTTTTATCATCTGTGCCATTAGTGCCGTTTATCATGCCTATCACGTTCTAACAAGTATGTAAGAGCGGAAGTGACGCATGACATGACAAGTGATATAAATGCGACCATGATACCGCCGCTGAATATAATGTACTATTTGTCATAAACCACGTAACACCTACCTTGCCAGTATCAAGAGTTTTGTATTACATCTTTAAATCACCTAAATAAAGATTTGATATAAGTATTATATACATATGTACGTACCTACTGTTCCGTGTTTTTTTGCATTATCATAAAAGTATAAATATAAAAGTATAAATATTTCTTACATAGGAATGTACTTATTTAATTTAAAGAAATAATCATGCTAAGCATTCCATATTAAAAATAACTTTCCTTGTGTTATGTAAATAAGAGAAATAATCTTATGAAAACCATTTTCCTGTTACAAAATTTTAATACAATCTGCCCCCGTATTGATATTGCATACGAATGAGTAGGGAAAACTTTGTTAATTTTGTTTTAAGAAGTATCGTCCCATAAAAAGGTTAGTAGATATTTGTGTTACATTTTTACTAAGACTGTCACATTACTTATTGGGCCATGGACGCCTTGATTAACAAACTCACTCGAAACACTCACCCGAAACTTACGCGACGCAGCGCCTTTCCTACAAAAACACTAAAAATCCGCTCGCACACTCGCTGCGCGCGTCACAAGCAATGTGCATCCCGTTTCTCGACATGGGTACGCCACTTTTACTTATCCTTGAATTGTTCGCATTGTTAGTTGCCGAGATAGTACGCGTGTCCGGCACTATATGCCGTCCGTAGTTACGGCACTTCCCCCTATAGCTACTCACTCGCATTCCCACCATACTCTTACCTACTAAGTCCAGTTGGTATGAATTACGTAGACTCTTCACTTTGAATTGCTGCTCTAATTTGAAGGTATTTCTGTCGCATGATTCCAGCAAAATCGAAATTTGCTCACTATTGTTAAGCAACCATCCAGCAATTTTAAAAATAAAATGGTGTTTTAAACTCTTAAAATTTCTGCAATAAACATGTCTTTTCACTTCAGTTATTAAGGTTTTAGCTTAAACTTTCGAAAAGTAAAATAAACTTGCTCTGTTATTATACGGAACATGAGACTCCATTTGGCACCATTATTTTCCTTCCCCGAACCCGCTTACTCGAACATATTGAAAAGTTCAATTGAAATCAGTATTGGAAATATTAAAGTCTTTAAGCAGGTAGAGTACATAAGCAGCTTTCTACTTTATTTTAACATGAATCGTAACATATCAAAATAAAACTGGAGGTGTATTCTGATCGTAATAACAGGTAATAAATTTGATCTGGATTTGTTGCGGATACGATCTGTCGATGTCAAATGTGACATTTCTTGGTGAGGATTAGTTATAACAATCAGAATACGGCCACTTGGGTACATACTATCTAACTGGTTACATCTTTATTTAGGTGAGTTTACATTTAAAAGAAAGCTGCATACGTGTGTATTCTTATTTTTTTTATAAAAATTAAACATGTCATGATAATATAGGTATTATAATAATATCCAACAAATTAAAAAAATACACTTAATTAGAAACGTCATCAAGTTAATCGATTCTGACTTTAAAGCTATAATTACGTCGATTTGTTATCTTATATGATTAGTAAAATTTGGTAACTAGTGAAATCATTGAATTATTCTAGAGCTTTAGTATTCTGACCAGCAAAATAGATACGAAAGATGTCTGTGTAATATGATGCAATACAAAAAAACAATTAGGTACAGAATAAACAAATTATTTTACGTTACTACTTGCGGTCGGATACGACTGCAGAGCTTAACGATGCCGAAAATGTCTGAAATCTACGACTGGCGGCAAATTTTCTTTAAACTCTTATTACAGTCATATTTTATAATAAATTTAACACTACGATTAATGCGTTAGTTAGTTTTTGTAATTTTATGCTAAGGTAGGTGCTAGGTGGGTAGGAAGGTTTAAAGTTTTATAAGGATTTAGGATATGGTTGAATTACTTAGAAGTAGGTACAAAAAGAGTGCAGTCTTTTATTTATTAATAACTTATTTATTTAAATTCGTGTTGGAGAAAAAAAACACATTTTGTATTACCAAAGACATATGTAACTTCGTATAAGACGAATAAAGTCTAAGGAAAAAACGTGCCTCGGAATTCAAGCAAAAGTCATTCTCGAATAGATGGCGCACACACCTTTAGCCTATCCTCGGCTAGATGGCGTGACGATGCCGTTTCATATTTAACAATTTTAACACATAGATATCAGTGAATGAACATGGATCAAAATGATATAAAAATAATAAAATCATTTATCCATATATATACATTTTTTGATAACTTTATACGATTTCATTTTGAGTTTTAGTAGTGTGTCGATAGATGGCAGTAAATTTACAGTGACTACAAAATTTACAATGACAGGACCCCTCTATACTATCTATTCTTTTTGGTATTACCAAGTACTGGCTTGTAGAAATGTAGATCTCGAAATTAAGAGAACCAAATAAATGGAAGGAATGATTAATTAATGGATATGCGCACCATAGCAGTAACAGTTAAGGAACATATCGCAGTTGTCAAAAATCATCAGTACCCTTACCACCCTTACCACGGGACGATCGAGTCACTGACAGTGACAGACTGACGGGCATTTTCACTTAACTGTGCACCTTTAACGGCCGGTTAGCGATCGTTACAGAACTGACGGTCATTGTCAAATCCCATACATTTTGTCAGGAATGTAACGGTTAGACGTTACTGAAACATGACTTAAGTCGCGCTTTAAAGTACAAGTTAAATGAAAATGCCGTACACGTTAGCGTATATGTGATACGCTAACGTCTACGCTTGTAATTTACTTTTTATGCAACTCGCTCGTACTGGCATATTAGTGCGAGCGGGATGTATATAAAGAAAATTACGTAGACGTTAGCGTATATGTCAGTATTGACACTGTCAGTGACTCGTGGTAAGGGTACAGGTCAACAAGTCTGCGTAAATGGTTTTCAATGTTTATATGCCGTTTTGTACATTCTACACTAGTAAAATAGGCTTTATTTTTTTGAATGCTATAGGTACCCTATTTAAAGCATGGGTCTGGTAAGTTCTTTATTATTTTCCTTGCGCCTATCTTTAAATAGAAAAGCCGTAAAAGTTTTAATGTAATGCAAACAGGATTATAACTTCTGCGGTGTTTTATAATTTTACCTGAAGTCAGACATTTAAAATGCTGATGGGAAACTACTTTTCTTTCCTTTAATTCCTTTCATAGACATATAAATCTTAGTGTCTTAAACATAAACCAATCTTACTTAGAATTCGTTTTTAGTCTTATTTTATAGATAAGTTTGTTTATAATTTTTTTTATGTATTTACTTGAAACAGAAAATTAACATTTTTAAAAACTCTTGTGGCTAATTCTAATTAAAAAAAATCGTTTCCATTTTTATCTTGTATAATGCTGGTTTGTATACTTTGTGTGTGTGTGTACATACGGATCATTAGGCATCTTGCTCGCGCTTATTGGTGCGCGTGAGTTGCACTGCGGGGTGGGTCCAAGTCGTATCATAACAAGATCTAAACCGTAACTAATTGCTTGATTTAATTCAAATAAAAAAAAAAGATACAATATTTACAATACAGAAATATCTTATAAATAAAACAGTTTCAAAGTAGGCACTTACATTACTGTCTTAAGCGAAATTAAATGAATGACCGTGCAGATTGAAAGTTTCTGAACAATATTTGAATTGAAAAGGAAACAAACAAAACCAATCAGTTAACAAGACTTAACACAAAGGGACTATTTATTATTTGATTTGATATAAAATCATAAGTTTTTGATATGTCACTTTAACTTTTGTACGTAAAGTATTTAACACAACTCCTCATCTTCTTCCTCGCGTTATCCCGGCATTTTGCCACGGCTCATGGGAGCCTGGAGTCCGCTTGACAACTAATCCAAACAAACTAAAGTATTTACACAACTAAAATCTATATATATGTCGGGGCGTGAGGGGCTGTGAGGTAATACATTGAGGTACTATGCCCACTGCCGTCGCCCGTGCCTCCGTTATCAGAAGTTGGGATCCCGTGTCTCATGGATTGCTTGCACAGCCACCTGGGAGCGTGGTGTATTTCCGTGTGTTTTGGTGACCTACATTCCATAATCTGGACACGTGGTAATGGTAAGCTCACATGTCTAACCTTCATTGAAAGGTGAGTGCAATTCATTATGTTATTTGGTGAGAATTATTGTGAAATTGTGAATTATGATTGAGGCAGTCTAGCATAACGATTGTTACGTGACGTCATCTCTGGGATCGTTACGTTTCTTTGTAATTATTTTTTGTAATCCATTTAAATCGAAGCGATCTTGAGTTATTTTGATTTGAAATCCATACTGTTAATTAAAACCAAGTATTAGCCATCACGACGTGATATTATTTCATCGCTCACTTGTGCATCTACCCTAAAAAAATTTTTTTCATGAAAATACAATGCACCGTTAGAAATTGATCCTGCTGATTTGCCAATGCATAGGATTATGTAATCTTTACCCTGTAACGTTTAGTAATTAATAAAATTGCGACAGATTATTGCCCGTAATGCCGTGATAGATCACAAATCGTGCATACTATGGAAACATGAGCTACGCATATGAAAATTAATGTTACAGTGTCCTGCAGCCAGAGCCGAGCGAACTTGCAGACACCATTACGCCCGTGACACAGAAGCAGCTGTGCAGTATCTTCTGTGCTGGAGATTTGGAAATAAAAGGACAGGTTTCGTTCTAATTGTTTATTAGTGAATTTTATTTTGAGTGTAATGGCGAAGCATAACAGTCGAACGTAACTAATAAGCTGTCACTTTTCGTATTGGCCCATTTTACCGTGTTACGTGCATTTTTGGAACACGTGTTTGTTTGTTCATAGAGTGAAATAAAACGCACTCATTGAAGTTTAAATTTTATTCTGAGATTTTTTTTTAAGTCCCGTATTCTATCGCAACATGTCTTTTGTGTCCGCTACTAGGGCACATTCACAAACCCTGAAGTTGAACCTGCATACATGATAAACCTGATACCGTGCAAATGATGATTTCAGTATCAGCCAGCTACGATAATAAACCACATCGTGCATCCAGTCCTTGAGGATTGTTTATGTGTGTTGGTCTTTCTTAGGGGCTGTCCATGGATTTCGATCGCCCTTGAGAGTTGATCGGGAGTATCGGTCGTCCTCAGGAACTGTCCATGGATTTCGGTCGTTCTTGAGGATTGTCCAGGAAAGTCGGTCGTCCTGGGGTTATCCTCGGAGCTGCCTAGCTAAGGCAAGGTAGCTGTAGGTTACCCTAGGATTGTCCAGGAATGTCGGTCGTCTTCCGGGGTTGTCCATGTGGTTCGGTCACCCTGGAGGATTGTCCAGGAATATCGGTCAGTTAAGCAAAGAGTTTGAGAGAGAATAGACTTGTAATTGTGTATCATGTTTAAGGTTAATGAACTATCTGTTGTCAGTTATCTTCATGTGAATACTTTTTGTACATTACTGTCATAAATAAAGACAATACCTTGTGACATGGTCAACTCTTTATTATTATTCACATGGTCAGGTTGGCCGAGCTTTAGAGCAATTACTGTTGCAAATTTATTTTATTTTTCAGATACGGCTCGCTCACACGGGGACGTGTGAACCGCAGGACGGCCGTGTCGGGGCGTGACTCCAGAAGGACGTATTGCAGCGTGACAGTTCATAGTTTAGACGCCTGTATACAATTGATTAGCAATGTTTGGCTACTAGCAATGTTTGCTGTTTGGAAGTTGTAACGAAATTCATAACGTAGAGAGTAACGCCATCTATTGGCGTGTTATTGAACTAAGATGACAGGTAGAAGGCTTTGGAACGTCAAGAGGTTTCTCTTGGGTGAACGTAGGCACGAGTTGGCATTTTTGTCGTTATGTTGGTAGACTGGTCAAGCAGGTTGACCAACTTGACGTTGAGGCGGGAGGACTGGAGCAGCGAGGCTCCGCCGCTGGTTTGCTTCTTGATCGGACCGCGCTAGAGATCGGACGTACTCGTTAGCCAACCTCGTGCCTAACTCGCCACGTTCCTGAAGGCTTATACCTGAAGGATTATTCTGTAAGCTTATAGAATTCAACGTTCTTTATCCATTTAGCTAAGTGTTTTATTTCAAGTGTTATTTTGATTTCTTATGTTTCATTAGAAGCTTACTTTTGTGAAATAAAAAAAGGATGTGTTGTTTTGAAAGGATGTGATCTTTTATTTTACAACAAATCAGTTAGCATCGCATACTAATTTAGCTGTGAAGTAATACATTGAGGTACTATGCCCACTGCCGTCGCCCGTGCCTCCGTCATATAAATGAACGTAAAATATACATAATATAAATAAATACTACGTGAGTCAGACAGGCCAATAGACGGACAACCAAACAAAAACCCGTTGAACGTGTTAGTTTTTAACCTTTTTACACTTTGACCCCATAACATTCATTTTAAATCGACAACGCAAGTCAATAAATCCCTTCAAACCTTGGTCTTCAACTTGGACTGAATAATTCCGTGGATGATTGGCCAGTGTTTTATTGGTGACTTAAATAACTTGAAGGGGATTCATTTACAAATCGCCAAACAAGAAAATTCTTACATACTTAGATCAACAGCTTAGCCCAAAGTGACCCATGTAAATCGACAATGACAATAATTTCGAATATTTCCCTTTGTTGGTTTTCATTTCACTTTAAGCCAATTATCCAGGGTATACTTAAGCTAGGATAGCGGCAGTTAAGTAAAGTTATAAACCTTCAGGCGGCTTGATAAACTTCTAACAGGCAAGTCGCCCACGCACTCTTGACAAAGTCTAAGTAAACCGAAGGGGTCTTGTTTTTCCACCGGGTTGGAAGGTGGTCGCTTACACAAAAACTTAGTTTAAGACAGCTAACTATTTTTTAGACTTACATATGCCTATACGGTATACATTTTAAATAGGTACCTACTCACACACATGAAACTTTAGTACACATGTACCTACAAGACCTACATGGCAATGGCACCTAACTATATATGTACTTTGTCACTTTTCTTTCGGCCGCATGGTTGTCCGACATGTCGGAGGACAAGGATTTATAAATTCTACTTAGTTTAACCATCGAACCACGCGTAAATTCTGATATTTCACTTAGTTCGACAATCGATCACAAAATTCCACTTAGATCGATCATTGAATCACGAAGAAGTCTAAAATTCCAATTAGTTCGATCATCGAACCAAGAGGAACTTTAATATTCCACATAGTAGTAGTAGAATATAGTTAGCTAAGTACTAAAAATCTAAAACGAAATAAACTAACTTACGTAAAATACCGTTGACATTTTGAACTCCGATCGCCTTCGCCGGAAGCTTAAAGGCAAACAATAATAAATTATTTATGTAACTACCTGAGTTCCCTTTACAAAATAAGTAGAAAATCTCGGGACAACAAAACCGAAAGACATTAAGCAATCATTTGTCCACCTTATTACAATAAGATAAAGACTATAAGGGTTACTTGAGCGTGTTTCGTTCATTCAAATTTCGAGGGCGGACTCGGTCAGCAACTTCGTCATCTAATTTACGTCCATACTGCGTTTCTGAGCTTGGGGTATTAAGTGAATTTCAACCAACCTTTCCTTTAAATAAATAGCTAAGCTGCTGATTTTGCGAATTATATGGATGGTTTTGGGACTACCGCATATGTATTTACATACACGAGTATACAGTTTGTAGCGGTCGCAGCCGAAAGATTAGCTGTGCGGGTTTTAAACCGTAGTTCGTATTTTAAATGCTAAAGCCTACTAATTACTGTTAACCAAGATCGAAAACTTCATCATCACCAGTGATCGTTAATTTTCCAGCAATTTTGGTGCAGCATAGTAAAAATAAAGGGTTTTCTTTAATTTTTTTCTAGGGAGAGGATTGTGTTGCGAACGCATCCTTTATTTGTATAAAATCCTAATGCAGTAGCTAAACGCAGCCGTCGGGCTCGGCTAGTATTTGGAAGCTTTTTCTAAAGCACCAATAGGAGCGCTCCACATACCCTGTATCGCGGCCAATTAGAGGCACCTAAATCTAAACCATCATTTTGTACTTTCAAATTATGCAAATCACTCTTCCATCAGCCTCCATACAATAACCACACCACTTCTACATCTAACCGTTTAGTCAAGAAAGCCCGTGTAACCAGTACCTTTTGAAAATTATAATAGTTTACTTCAAATCGAAGCTTTTTACTTGAGTCGTCGAGATCCTGACCTGCACGGCGGCTACAGATTGGTTAAGGTTAATATTACTGTTATTAACCCTAATTATCTATTCCACCTAGAGTATGGCATACAGATCCTTTTAACCAACAATGCTGCACCAAAATTGCTGGAAAATTAACGATCACTGATCATCACCTGTGTCAGTCCACTGTCGGACAATAGATATATATGTATTTCCCTTGTCACGCCACTTGCCTCGATCTTCAACTATCCTCCTCCAATCCCTGTTAGCTGCCTTTACAAATAAACAAAAAGTACAGAGCTGTAAGGCCATAGTATAAATTCCTCATCAACGTCAACATTCAAATCTTTTTATGGGAGTAAAGAACAAAAGTGATTTCAAGAAGCACGCAAACTAAAGCCCATTTTTTTGGTCACTTCAAATAGGCCGAACTCGAATATCTAAAAACCGTTCTGAACAACCCTTTTCCACGCGTCCGTCCGTCCATCAGCTGGAGTGGTTCGGGCCGAGGGCCCTCTGTTTGTTTGCGCCCGGGCCCTCTCGTCAACACGAGCCAACACGAGCGCTTTAACAGCCGATCGATCGCCGTAAGCACGTAATTGGCCCCGATAAATCGGTAATCGTATTTGTACCGATATATTTGATTAGAATTGAATAATTTAATCATTAATCTAGCCTGCAAAGCTTCTGGTTTTAAATTTCGCCTTTTCAATGTACTGACACTCGATTTATTTGTGAAATTATTGGACTAGAGGTGAGAGGTGAACGCAAATACAACAGCTTTCAAATGGAGTACGTATTTGCTAGTATTTTGCCGTATTTTTGCATCAATTTTATAATTTATCGGAGTTATAAATCTTGTATGTATTGAAAGTATTTAGATTTACCAAAAACGTAGGCAGAAAAGGCTTAGCTTAGCACCCCGGCGTACATATTTGCATGCAGATAGAAGGTAACAGTTTTGCTGACTGTCCATATGAAAATTATTAGAGCATAACGAAATTAGTCGCATTGCAAACTGCAACTTAATGTAACTTATCTGCACACTCTGCACATTATTTAAATCAAATAACGATGTCTTGCCAATCGCAAGCTCGAGTGAATGTAATGTTCTAGCTTTTGAGAGGTGTAGGTAAATGAGCATATGTTATGTAGCCAGAAACTTCCCTATAATTTGTAAAAAGGCTCATTTTACATTAAGTAGTAAATCATATATATAAAATTGAAAAACCAGAACGGGATAAAAAACGAGGTAAGAAGCGAGATGGCGCCTTACAAATTTCTAAAAAAGTTTTTGACACGTTTCTCGAATACGACCCACGTATGATAAGAAAAACCTGTTCAAATCAATTATCTACATATGGGAATAGAACTAGAGCATAAAAACTATCGCTTCCGATGCGTATTTAATTTACAATGCTAGGAAAAGAAATTTTCATAACAATCTTCATTTTACGACATCGGCCATTTCTCGGCAACTCTCGGTTGCTTTCGTTTGGCGGTGCTACAGATTAAACCAAATAATCCGTAAGTTAAAGTAAACTAAATTATGTTTGTCATGTTGGTATACAGGTATTTCTGAGTTTTTTTACACGAAGTAAAATAAAAAGTGCTGTCAACCTCAACCTTAGTCTATAGAGCCCATACGAGTGATTTATGTCATATATGACTTATCATTCTTATCAATCAAAGTAATTACTATATTATTATTATCAATTTGTATTTTGTTGTTTTAAATTTATTTTTGAGTTATATTATTCAGATTGACTTTCACGGCTTCGGCAAACATTGCCATTCGTCCGGGGAACGGGCTAAGAATGCTGAGATGGGCCAAAAATACAAAGTTGATAGTAAGTGGTGTAGGTAGATTAAAGTGCATGTTCAGATATTATTGAGCGACCTGATAAAAATAAGCAAATGTACAGTCAGCAGTCATCCAAATATCGTAATATAATTTTGTTGCCATAGAGATAAGGATGTGGTCCGATATAGTGGCGAAATATTGAGAGACAAAAGCAGCTAAATTCAGTGGTGGCTCGGACACTTAGAGAGAATGGGAGAGGATCGTGCCGTGAAGAGAGCGCAGGTACTTGGGACAACAAAATGGGAGACGCCCGAGTGGACGTCCTAGGTACCGCTGAAACGACGTAGTTGCTCAAGACCTGCTCAACCTCGGCCATGGCGACTGGCGAGAGCTATCGCAAGACCGAGAGGACTAGACTACCTATGTTTGTATGAAAAGGCGATTTAAGGGCGGTGGTCGTCCATATTCGTCTTAAGGCGAAAATTAATCTAATGAACGTTTTTGCAACTAGGCTTATAAGAACAAATAATAATTTTATCTTGAAACAAGTTTTAAATAAATACGTGTAGATGAAAAAATACAATCTTGCCTTTTATCAAATCACATCATTTTTTGACAAATTTGCGAATTGAGTTATCCAAATAACGGCTACAAATAAGAAATCCCTATCACAGTTTTAAACCATGGCAGGGTTGAATACATAATAATGTCGGTATTTAACTAAACATAAGACGAACTCTTTATTTCATTTACGCGAGCGGAGCTGCGGGCCCGTCTAGTATAATATAGTAGGAAAAATCTAGTCTTGGTAAAAGGCGTTATGCGTTTTGGTTTTAGCTATTATCACTGCTCTAGAGTGGAGTTGTAAAACATCCAGAGGGACTCATTACCGTTCTTCAACTAGGTCGTCACGATAACAATTATCGCACTTCTGACGGTCTAAGGCGAGCAGTTATGAGAGCTAAAATGCTCAGTCTTGTCTTCCGCACATTTTAGCTCGTTAGCTGAAACTCCGTTTAGCCGCGTTTGAGTTCAATAGGGTTGTCACCTATCGGAGTTTCTAAAGTTAATTTGCTTTAGATTCGACTAATATAATTAATGGATTTTGGTTAGTCGCTCAAACAAAACGGTTCGATAGATTTGGAAGAAAGAAGTTTAATACATTAGTCATTTATTATGTTAGTTTTCCTCATCTATTGTTTTTTTTTACCTGTGTGTTTTGTACCTACGTACGTTGCGTAGTTATTAAGTGACATAATTAGAGTTTTATTACGGACCGTGGGGTCCGTGGGCCTTAAGAGGTTAAACTATGATTTTTCGGATTATTTGTAAGATTTGTAACTTAACTACCCGTGTTTTGGGGGAGGGGGGCATTTCGAAATCCTTCCTTCCGTATGGAAGCAGTCAATTGTTTATTTTATTATGTATGTAAAAGCAACGAAACTTTATGTACCCGTTTGCGTAGCCACCCTGGAAGCAAGTTGCAATTAGGTTAGTACGTCCGTAACAACCGTTCTCAAAGGTTTGCTGCAAACCTAGTTGCGGAGTTTTCGTGTCGCTGATATTGCCAACTTTGTAACTACACCCATTCAAAGGGATACACTTTTGTTACACAGCTTCATGATAACTTATTCGTGAGACTTGAGTTCGTAGCGTTTTAATGTTTACTTATAAGTTAAATAGTTATATCTTAAACAGACAAATCGGATTATTTTAGTTTAAGGGTAACATTCCATTTCTGACCGCATCTGCACTACTAGTACAAACGCGTCGGTTTTATTGTCAATTTCCATAGTAAAATGAATGGTAGTGCTGCTGTCGTTGGAAATGGACTGTCACCTTAATCAAAGCGAAACAACAACACTACGTCAGCCAAAATTTCGTATCTTTCGAGCTTTATAAAATGTTGTCCTGTATTTTTTGTCTCATCATAAAATATAATCATGCTTAAATTTGAGATTAAATGTTCTTAGTTTATATTTTTTATAGTGTTTAATATACATATATCAAGAATAAAATTATACGAGTATAACGACGAGTATTATATTATAAAAGTTATGGCAAGAAGCAAAATGAAGCATTCTCAAGTAAAACCTTTGAACCTTAGTAAATCCGAACATTCGAAACAAAATCCCCACAAATTAGTCAGCAATTAAGACATCACCGTTTGGGAGCAGGGTAAATCTCGTTTGTATAATTTGCAAAGCCGTTTGAATCGATAGGTATTTAAACCCCGACGATATATGAGCTTTTGTTTACTGAAGTACACCTGCGGCAATGGATTTGTTTGGATAAAATCCGCGCTATATATCTGCGATGCAATGGCATAACTAAAGCCGCGGCAGACTAAGCAGCAATGAATAATTCTTAGTTCAGAATACCTGTACATTTAATTACAAAGTCTTGTGTAATTATTCAGTTTTATAACAATTTTGTCGACGACCTTAGTTCTCCTGACGATCTCTTCATTATTAATTCGTTATCCAAGATAAACTGATAAACTCCGAGCAAAGCTCACTTCATTAAGGATGACTCACGTTCGACCGGGCCGTGTCCGGGCCGGAGCTTCCGGCGCATCGTTTTCTATGGAAAGCATCACGTGATCGCCTGTCATGTCATAGAAAAGTAAGCGCCGGAAGCTCCGGCCCGGACACGGCCCGGTGTATCCTTTACGCTTTGAGGCCTATTGTGAGCAACCACCCCTCAGTACCGTATGTAACCACTGGCAAAATACAATGGATGAAAAGCTTAGTCTTATGATGCTCCCATTTTTTGATCTCTTAAATGTGAAGCGTAGCTCAGCGAACACTAAGTATAAGTACAGAGAGCTTAATTCGGCAGCGAAGTAACCTGTTTCTTAAAGACTTCTTCGAGTATACCTCGGTACTATGCCCAGATACAAAGTATACAAACCCCCAACACCTCATTATTTGAAAGTCGCACACCAGAAGCCAGGTTTCCTTCACCAATGCAGGTACGGCAACGTTGCCAGAATCAGATATATCATAGTCTAATAAAACATGGTCTTCCATTCCCAGAGTGACACGGGGCTACGTCACAACAACATGGCCGCTATATATAGCGCTATCGCATATTATCATATAGCGCTGTCGCATGATGACGTAAGCCCGTGTCAGTTAGGTGACCTAGAAAAGACGGGAATGGAGTACCAGGCGGAGTATATTATTATACCATGAGATATATAAAACGCGGCCCTCCTAACCGGAGTAGTCAGTCGTCACCGTCGATTGAAACTGTAAGCACTTAAAGTGAATTTTTGTGGACAATTCGTGCAAAAGTTAGAATCCTTCTGGAGGTTTCACAATAATTCATATTCAGACTATTCGAGTCGAGGTCGAGAGCAAACAGTTCGTAACAGTTTTTATTTATATTACAAACTAAAGGGACCCACTGATTAAATGGGCCCCTTAAGTTAAGGAATATACCTACGAGAAGTAGTGCAAAAGAAATATGTAGACGTTTTAAATCTGTATGTGAAGTCTCAAACTTTACTGGGCCATTGTGTGCCACCTATAAATTTAGGCTGAATGGTAATACATTAAATTATTAAGTTTCCTTAACAAATCAGATTATAAAATGTCGGTTCATAAAAGTCTTTTTAACGTAGTTGCAACAATTTGTTATAATATAGCTAGGGCGAAAGTACTTGATATTTGACGACAGTGTAATAAAAAAACCTGTCAAAAAGCTGCTCGTAAAAACCATATTTGAAACAAAAACTTATTTGCAAGCCCGGTTTGTCTGTAAAACAACTATGTTGCTTTACCGGGTAAAACGACACGCTCTATAAAGTACCAAGCTGCACGTACGTTCCGGTTTGTCTACGACCGCCATCAAATATTAAAACTACGAGTTCCACTAATTACTTTTCCAACCTCGTATCGGGTAATACCCATTTGATACAAATGTAAACTTTATCTTACTTGAAATACGGCGCTTTCTCAATCAAAACCGTTTGCATCAGATATAGGCTTGGCGATAATAAAAACTATAGGTATACTTACCTACCTTTCATTCGCAGGTTTACAACTTTACGATGGTGCATATAAAAGGGAATAAGGACCTATAAGTTAAAAACCCCCGCAGGTAGTAGTAAGAGGAGCTCTGAAAATTTAAAAAGGTTGACAGGCTTTTGATAGGCCTTTTGTAATATTGGCGGCTCAATCTCAAAACTTACAACCTTACATGCATTCAAAGCATGTATTTAACAAACCACACGTACAAATATAGGTACCTAATATACAGATTTGTTTGTGTTAAAACTGTTTTTTTGTAAGCCAGGCTTATTTATTTGCGTTAATATACAAAACATTAGGCTATATACACGGTGGCTAAAAAATAACTGCATTCTCGTTGCCACGGAGGTTTTGGGATTATACTGAGCAACTTTTACTATGAGACCAACCCCGAAATCGCGAAAAAAAAATCAAAATGTATGAAACAGTCAAATTTTTTTACGCGTATTGGAGTGTGCCCCATTGTAAAAGTGCTCAGTATAATCCCAAAACCTCCCTGGCAACGGGAATGTAGTTATTTTTTTGCCACCCTCTATAATAAAGCCTAATAAGGCAACTAACTTTTTGTTCCTTGAATTAGCAGGGTAAACGCCATCCGCTCATCTACAAATTTATTTCATAATTACTTAATTACCCATTAACGTCTTACTAAATACGACCTATTAATATTTGACAAATTTCTTGCCCTGCAAACTGCATACATCAATCTTACTGGCACCGTGCTAGAACTAGAACCTACGTGGAAAAGCAGCCTAAGCCTAAGATCGTAAAGTTCGTGAGACGAAGTAAAGTTTGTCTGTTCCGTTCCAAGATTAGTCCATAAGGTTATGACGTTATGATTAAGCCTTTGTTCAAGTTGTCAAATCGGGCATCAGTAAGTGGTCAGGGTAGTAGGTAAACAGTTATTTTTGGTAATTAGTTATTCAGCACTTATTTATTATACGTCGTCGTACGTCTTCATTTGTGTATAATCTATTGTTTCTAATCTAATACCGAATAGATACAAAACTTCTGAAGTTAATTCTCTCTTTGATTACATGATTACACATCAGTTTACAAATAAAATAAGTATTATCTTCTTCTTATGGTACTATGGCTATAGGATGTGTCCTATCAGATGTCACTGATCATCATGCGAAAGTTTATCTACTCTTTATAAATATTATAAAAATAGAACGAAACTAAATATGTAGTTAGATATTTGTACTGACCGCGAGTACCTAATTTTTGAATGATTTTAACTAAAAATTAACCGGTTCAAACAAACGTAACTGTGAAAATCATTAAAATACTTATGACTTCAAAATGAAAAATTATTATACTTTCTTGCAGTAAGTATCTTTTTCTTTCAAAGCCTTAAACTTAAGAGATATTTCTAGCGAGGCTTACGAATGACTAATGAATGAGAAAGAAATGGCGGGATCAAGGGGCGAGCGGAAAACTCATTGAAACGAGAATGCACTTTTTATTGTTATAAATCTGTGAGCTTGTGTTTTCCAACTTTGAAGCGTTCTTACTGATGGCGTATACTTCTCGTAATCAGAAAAAATGGTAACTTATCTATTGAATAGGTTACAATAGCATTTCGTGATATCGTCCATGTTTACGTAATATGTCTCTTCACAAAATTTACTAGGTAAGTAATGTTAAAAACGGTAAATTATGTATTGCAGGAGGGTATCATAATTAATTTAAATTATCTCTGCAATTAAATCACGCTATCAATTCGATAGACGTAGAGATAACTAGGAAACACCTAATTAAGACAACGGAAATTTAATAGGTCCTTATTTCATTATAATTATTAACTATACTATAACATCTACCCAAGTACAATCAACAACAGAGCTATGAATACAGGCAAAGTGCCAAAAATATGTATACACGACCTTAATGTACAGGCAATAAAGTACTGTATACATATTTTTGACACTTTGCCTGTGTTCATAGCTCTGTTGTTGACTGTACCTACCTACTTAAGTAAGTACCTACCTACTTAAGTAAGTACATATGTCACACGATAAATAGATAATATTTCGAATTACCTATTTTTTATTTTAATTATAATGCGCTTTATGTAAGAGAAACGAAGCGTGGGACGACCTCAGCAGCGCTGGGAGGACGAAATAAAAACGGTAGCAGGAAACAACTGGCTTAAAGTGGCACACAACAGAGATAAGTGGAAGAAATTGGAGGAGACCTATACCCTGCCAAAGGGATCCCAATAAATAAATAAAAAAAAAAAAAAACTAAACAGAGAGAGGACAAAAAAAAACTATTAGATTTAAATACATATATATATATGTCGGAACCTGACACCAGAAAGACGTATTGCAGCGTTATAGTTCATTATTTTAGACGCCTGTATAAAATCGATTAGCAATGTTGAGCTACGTATTATTTGGTTGTAACAAAATAAATGAAGTTGTGTAGTAACTCCGTCTATTGGAGCATTGTTGAAATAAAGTTGCGTAGATAGTAACGCCATCTATTGGCGTGTTGTTGAACTAAGATGACAGGTAGAAGGCTTTGGAACGTCGAGAGGTTTCTCTCGAGTGAGCGTAGGCACGAGTTGGCATTTTTGTCGGTATGTTGGTAGACTGGTCGAGCAGGTTTGCCAACTTGACTGAGGCGGGAGCGGAGAGGCTCCGCCGCTGGTAGTTCTTCTTGATCGGACCGCGCTAGAGATCGGACGTACTCGTTAGCCAACCTCGTGCCTAACTCGCTACGTTCCTGAAGGCTTATACCTAAAGGATTATTCTGATAGCTTATAAAATCCCGCGTTCTTTAACCATTTAGCTAAGTGTTTTATTTCAAGTGTTATTTTGATTTCTTATGTTTCATTAGAAGCTTACTTTTGTGAAATAAAGAAATGATGTGTTATGTGTTGTTTTAACTTGTTTTGAAAAGATTTGTCCCTCTGAGTTTGTTGCCGGTCCCATATAGGGCTAAATCTTCTCATGTTAGAGGCGTAGGGTTGGAGCCGGCCTAGTTTGACTTGAATAAAGATTTAAACTGTTTCTTTTTACTTTCATATCGCTCCCTTGAGTTAAACATAGCAATTAGTTCTTTTAAACATTTAGTACTGAAGTATAGTAGGCACTAGTATGGTTAACGAGTCCTAAGGTTTATTTCATGCACTGGTAGCATGGTAGCATACTGGTTTAGCTGTGAAGTAATACATTATCGTACTACCCCACGCGCCCACCGCCTTTTAGGACCATCGGTATTCGACATCAGCAAGTGGGATCGATGCAGAGTTTCATGTATTGCTTACACAGCCACCTGGGAGCGTGGTGTATTTCTGGTGACCTACATTCCATAATCTGGACACGTGGTAATGGTAAGCTCACGTGTCTAACCTTGATTGAAAGGTGAGTGTAATTCATTGTTATTTGGTGAGAATTATTGTGAAATTGTGAATTATGATTGAGGCAGTCTAGCATAACGGTTGTGACGTGACGTCATCTCTGGGATCGTTAAGTTTCTTTGTAATTAATTTTTTTTTTGTAATCCATTTAAATCGAAGCGATCTTGAGTTATTTTGATTTGAAATCCATACTGTTAATTAAAACCGAGTATTAGCTATTACAACGTGATATTATTTCATCGCTTACTTGTGAATTTACCCTCAATAATTGATTTTTCATGAAAATACAATTCATTTTTATAATCCATTTAAATCTAAGTGATCTTGAATTATTTTGATGTGAAATCCATGTTGTTAATTACAACCAAATATCGGCTATCACGACGTGATATTATTTCATCGCTCACTTGTGCATCTACCCTCAAAAAATATTTTTTTTCATGAAAATACAATGCACCGTTAGAAATTGATCCTGCTGATTTGCCAATGCTATGCGTTTAGTAATTAGTAAAATTGCTACAAATTATTGCCCGTAATGCCGTGATAGATCACAAATCGTGCATACTATGAAAGCATGAGCTACGCATATGAAAATTAATGTTACAGTGTGCTGCAACCTAAGCAGGGACAACTTACAGACGCCATCACACCTGTAACACAGAAGCAGCTGTGCAGTATCGTCTGTTCTGGAGATTTGGAAATAAAAGGACAGGTTTCGTTCCAATTGTTTATTAGTGAATTTTATTTTCAGTGTAATGGCGAAGCATAACAGTCTAACGTAACTAATTAGCTGTCACTTTTCGTATTGGCCCATTTTACCGTGTTACCTATTTTTGGAACACATGTTTGTTTGTTCATAGAATGAAATAAAACGCACTCGTTGAAGTTTAAATTTTATTCTGAGATTTTTGAAGTCCCGTATACATTGGAAACATGTTTTTTTTTGTCTGCTACATTGCATTTAATAAACCTTTGAGTTTAGCCTGCATACATGATAAATGATAAACCTGATGCCGTGCTAATGATGATTTCAGTAACAGCCAGCTATGTTAAACTACATCGTGCATCTCGCCATCTGCCGCAGCAACGGCAACTGCAAGGCGGAAAGCATCAGCCTTCGTGCTTGGGTTGGACTTCACCACCACCTTTGACTGGGACGCGTGCATCATGCTTTATTAATCTGGTGAGCAGTTCCCATTTTGTTGGGATTATTTTGAGAGGATTTACTTCTGCATAGAAGTTTTGAGCGAGTTTCTGTTGTTAAAGCTAAAGTAGAAAGCTGAGTTTCTGTTGTTAAAGCTAAAGTAGAAAGCTATCTTTAGTGATTTTGATCAGTGATGTTCAGTTTCAGTTGATCAGTTGACGCTGATAGTACCAATGGTTCTGAGTAACATGATTTAAAGAACCGTTTTTATTTTCTTTTTGGAATTCACTCTTAACATTGTTTTTGCTTTCGATGGACTGAAAGCTTGTACTTTCGAAGGACTGAAAGTACGCCCGATGGACTGGGCAATACTGTCATGCTTTCGATGGACTGAAGGCAAGCCCGATGGACTGGGCACTACTGTTTTGCTTTCGATGGACTGAAGGCAAGCCCGATGGACTGGGCACTACTGTTTTGCTTTCGATGGACTGAAGGCAAGCCCGATGGACTGGGCACTACTGTTTTGCTTTCGATGGACTGAAGGCACGCCCGATGGACTGGGCACTAATGTTTTGCTTTAAATGGACTGGGTATTGTTTAGTGACCGCATCAGAAGTGCCGGAGCATGTAAGAGGTGCACGTGGTCTGCTTTTTATGTGCAGAATGCTCTTTGCAAGGAGTAGCACTTACGCGGCTGAGATAGTTACTTCTGACGAGGGTCTGGTATCTGCCGAAGGACTGGCAATGCACCGAAGGACTGGTGTTGTTTTGTTAAAAATGAATTCCCGTTGATGTACTGTGTTCATATGAGTAAAATTGGCATTATTAAGTCAGAGTGCTATTTATTTTAAGATGTCCTACAATGATTATTATCACATTTGACCAAAATATTTTTTTTAATGCCAGATAATTTCCCCGTAAATTGATATTGATGACAATGGTAGTGATACTGTCGAGCAATGAATTAGAGCTGTTGTGATTTGTGTTTTTGATGTTTGAGATTGTTCTGTTTTCACATAAATTTGAGAGTATCCGCCAGATGGAGGCGATGATTATTGGAGTGTATCCGCTAGATAGCGGCGATGATTACTGATTATTTTTATTAAGTCGTTGCTCGATGGACTATTTTTGACTAGAGAAATGAGGATTGATAAATGACTTTCAACTATTTTTTTGGTTTGATTGATAATAAAGTTTGATTTTAATAGTAATTTGAGAGAGACCCAAATTGTGGGTCAGGAATGACCGAGCGATGAGATACTGTGCTGAGTATTTTGTTACAGAATCAAATGCATACACCCACACACGAGGACGTGTGTAGCGCAGGACGGCCGTGTCGGAACCTGACACCAGAAAGACGTATTGCAGCGTTATAGTTCATTATTTTAGACGCCTGTATAAAATCGATTAGCAATGTTGAGCTACGTATTATTTGGTTGTAACAAAATAAATGAAGTTGTGTAGTAACTCCGTCTATTGGAGCATTGTTGAAATAAAGTTGCGTAGATAGTAACGCCATCTATTGGCGTGTTGTTGAACTAAGATGACAGGTAGAAGGCTTTGGAACGTCGAGAGGTTTCTCTCGAGTGAGCGTAGGCACGAGTTGGCGTTTTTGTCGGTATGTTGGTAGACTGGTCGAGCAGGTTTGCCAACTTGACTGAGGCGGGAGCGGAGAGGCTCCGCCGCTGGTAGTTCTTCTTGATCGGACCGCGCTAGAGATCGGACGTACTCGTTAGCCAACCTCGTGCCTAACTCGCTACGTTCCTGAAGGCTTATACCTAAAGGATTATTCTGATAGCTTATAAAATCCCGCGTTCTTTAACCATTTAGCTAAGTGTTTTATTTCAAGTGTTATTTTGATTTCTTATGTTTCATTAGAAGCTTACTTTTGTGAAATAAAGAAATGATGTGTTATGTGTTGTTTTAACTTGTTTTGAAAAGATTTGTCCCTCTGAGTTTGTTGCCGGTCCCATATAGGGCTAAATCTTCTCATGTTAGAGGCGTAGGGTTGGAGCCGGTCTAGTTTGACTTGAATAAAGATTTAAACTGTTTCTTTTTACTTTCATATCGCTCCCTTGAGTTAAACATAGCAATTAGTTCTTTTAAACATTTAGTACTGAAGTATAGTAGGCACTAGTATGGTTAACGAGTCCTAAGGTTTATTTCATGCACTGGTAGCATGGTAGCATACTGGTTTAGCTGTGAAGTAATACATTATCGTACTACCCCACGCGCCCACCGCCTTTTAGGACCATTTTCTTTATTAGTTAGTCTCTAATGAAACAAATTTATAAATTATTAGTACTGTTACGGGAAATAAAAGGTTTTTTTATTTTTTTTATGTAAGATAGGTATATGTAGATCTTTCACGCTACATGGTAGCCAATAGACAATACCTAGTTATTGTATCAAAGTTGGAACTGGAGTATATTTAGTATTCGTGCGCTGGACAGTGGACACTGGACACTGGACAGTCTATTTCCATTGTGTCTCCCTAACACCTATTTCTGGAACGATACTAATTAGAATCCGGGTAAGTAGTTCTCCTTACGCTTGACTCGATTCGCGTGGTATTTAGTTATGCTAGTCGCGCTAATGGCGGATCCGACCTACTTTATTGACAGAAGGGTATGTAAGTATTTTATATTATACCTATATATTTAGGTACTTATAGCTGCATCAAGTTTCTGTAAATACATTTACTATGCTTATAAATATACAATTATACAATAATTACTTGTCAGATTTGTATTATTTTTTTAGAATTATTTTGTTTTTCTAGAAAACAGATGCACCTCAAACATTTTTCTATCAATTCAACCGCTTAAAGGGCTTATGCCTAAGCGAACATGTTGATCTACCTGTCAGAACAAGCAATTTAAAATTCAGGCTGAACGAGAATTACTAGCCTTTGCTACAGCGTTACTGCCTCGAACATTCCACTAGTTTCAAAGAGAATTTTGGGCGTGTAGTTTTTTCTGTAGGCACGAGAAATTCGTGGCGTTTTTGAACGGTAAATTACTTAGGATTCACGTTTGGTCCCCGGCCTCCGGTCACTGGGCGGTAACGCTATAGTACCTACAGTAAGCATCAATAGTTGCGAATGAAACACTCTAAAAAATGAAGACCAACTAAGAGCAGTTTCTTCTTAGTTGACGTTAAGTTAATTACAACAATTACGATCTTATATAAATCAATGAAAGCTGATTACTTAAAACAATAAGTGTATCTGTGATTGAACTAATAAAGTAGGTATTGTTTAATCCTAACAATTGTATAGCTTGCATCTATTATTAACTTGTTGACATAATTATGTAACGTAGGTTGATTCAATAAATATCAAGCTTAGTTGATCTTACTAGGGTCAATTAGTTAGCATAATTCTTTTTCATGTATATATTGAACAAGATCTTAGTTGGCTCAGTTACATAGCAATAGTAAGATCAATCAGAATTACCTTATTTGAAATGTCGAAGTCCTTGTTAGGCTCGTATGGAATCAAGATGCTTGATTACGACTATCAAAATATTGATAGGGCCAACCAAATTTTTTTTAGAGTGAACAACGCTTCAAAAGTACAAATTGTTTTCCAAATAAAGATATAACGTTACAGTTCGCGATTTACTTAAAGCATAGAGAAAAAAATACATACAGTGCTCACTCCATACTTCAGTTTTAGAACCATAAAGGCTATTATTTTCGTAGTCGACATCTAGCATCGAGTAGCGGAATTATCAATACTGCTACTTGACAATAGATGTAGTACCGACCGAAAAGTTTAATGCTCAACAATTTTCATCTAATATTATACCCGGATGAACCGGAAATCTATTTTCAACGACTTCTGCTTTTAATATTAGTTGTAAAACGTTGATCAATACAATTTTCGTGAGTCGTGATACTAGAGAATTCTAGTATTGAGTAGCAGTACTGATAATTCCGCTACTCGATGCTGGATGTCGACTGCGAAAATAGTAGTTTTGCTACCTAAACTGATGTATGGAGTGAGCACTTTTCTTTTCTATATATATTCTTACTATATTTCTCTATGGTTAATAAGTTTCTACCACAGTCTAATTGCTCCATTTACAGTGACTTATATCGTTTTGTTAAGCTATTAGAAAATGTTTAAGGTATAGTAGGCTCAGAGTTTTTGAAAAAACGTAGCGTTTTTTTAGATCACATTATGCGGTTGCCAAAAATTTAAATAGCAATCTTGAGCCTTTCTCTAGGGACTTCAGCGATTCGAATACCGAGTTTTTGACTTTCGAACATATTAGGTCTAAAACGCACTTTAAAAAATAATATAAATCTTGCACATAAACTTAAATACGAAAATTATTTCTAAAAATGAGCAATATTATGCTTGTGGGAACTCAGCGATTACTTTTATTATTATTAAAAAACACAAAAAATTCAAATTCTAAAACATGATATCGCGGTCCCGAGCTCGCACAGTCGCACGTCGCACATCTATCTCGCACGCTTATACTCAGTGAGAGTAGAACACAAACCTACTGGGCCTTAATACTTATAACGCGTAGTCTGATCCATTACTAATAATGCCAACTGTACAGAATTCGTTTTGTTGTCTATGTGCACACGACGTGTCTGTATACGAATTAATGTTTAGGGTATAGGGCAGCCATTAGCCATATATTTGAAATAAATATTTTGGCTTAACCATGGCAACAAATTACCAGAAAATGTAGTCGTTAGAATTGTTAGACCTAATAAACAACCACCTACTTTTAAAGATCGTAGAGCTGGCAGCTTCCTCGCACCAAGAATAAACTAAGTATTGCGATACAGCGAGGAAATGCTGCGAGCATCTACGGCACCATTCCGCAGGGGGATAGTTTGTAATTATTTATTTTTAGATTAGTTATATTTATTTTTAGATTTAGTTTTTAAGTTTTGTATGTTAGTTATTTAATTATGTTTTAGGTATGACTTATGGTATTATTTTGTTTCTTTTAAAGATTAGATTATAAATTTTATAGGTAATGTACCTTGTCGATAAAGGTACGTGGGAAACAAACTACAATAACAACAATTGAAATTAAATTTACAATTTACATTTGCTAAATACATCGGCATTTTATATCATCGTACCTATTGCTAATTGAACGGAGATGTGGTCAATTCAATCTTAAGAAATAATCATATATATGAAAAACAATTACTTACTGATTCTGCGCCCCGGTGTGAAAACACCAACTAATTGATATGAAAATGCGAATGTAAAATCAAACAAGATCAATCAACTAGTCACGTGTAGTTATCATAGTGATAGATTCTGTAAATGACGAGCCAAAAGTATAGCGCCGATGATACTATCTGTTGTTGGCATAAACTTTACAGATTAACATAAGTCTGCACAATAACATCATGCAGTAGCATGAACTCAAAGACAAAGTCAATTTAGAAGTCAATGCCTCCCAGGCGTATTGTTGTCTGTTTCTATTCATATCACCCTGTTAGCCACGTCGCGCACATACGCTTAGATTCGCGCCAGTGAGTTTTCTGGCGACAACTTATGGAAACAAAATATCAGCCCAATTCGAATAATGCTTATAAGATGTCACAGCGATACGGTACCGATCTGTCAGTGTCAAAAGTGACGTTTTGAGTTGAAGAAATGTCACTTTTGACACTGACAGATCGGTATCGTGTCGCTATGACACCTTATAAGCATTGGTCGAATTGGGCCGTACGAACTCGCGGACATATTGAAATTAAGTAAATTAAGTTGAATATGAAGATTGCCAGTGCGTGTAAAGGGGCCCACTGATTAAAAGTCCGCCGGACGGTATCGGCCCGTCAGTTGTTCGGAACTGTCAAAATTTTGTTCTAACTTACAGGCCGATACCGTCCGGCGGACTGTTAATCAATGACACATAAGTATCGAAGTTTACGCACCTATTTGCAGTATAGCAAAATAGAGCAGTGACACGTTATGCTTTCTTAAAAAAGTTATCTAACTTTATTTCAGACTTTAAAATGTCAACTACGGAATTCCCTTTGGGAACGTTCGGGTGGACGTCTATCAATCTTCATGCAGGCAGTTTCCATTCGGTGACTCGAAGTCTCGAACCTACTTTACCCTCGATGTTGCCACTGTAATATTCTATTGCATTCCCGGAAAAATCCTGCTCAATTTCAAGAACTCCCGGCACATTTCGAATACCTATCTCCGAAATCAAATTTAAGTCGTCCTATACCGAGTGCCGACCCACGTTGGCTAATATGAGAATATTTCACGTCCGGAATTCTATTTTGAAATAAAATATGCTTTTAGTTATTGCCAACATCGGAAAGGAAACCTTAGTGAATAAACACTTTGGAATTTTAGAGTCATAAGGTTGCATTCAGATTTCGACTGCGTTAGCTAGCGTTACTGCTGCAACGTTGCATCTACGAAAAATGGGCGATGTCACTATCAATCTCTTTCCAATCGCAATCCGAATATAACCTTTACATTGTCATCATAATATTGACATTTAAAGCCTGAGTTATTAATGGTATAGAGTCAGACCGAGAAAAATCTGCAGCAATTTTGATAGCCCACGCAGTGCAAGTGTAATTTTAAACGTCAAACTTCTATGAGATTATGACGTGTAAATAACACTTGCACTGCGTGGGCTACCAAATCGCTGCATACTTTTCTTGGTCTAACTCTAGAAAGTTTCGCGCAGCGCAGGTGAAAAAGGGTATAAGTTTTATATAACACATACCTGTTTCACTAGAGCCACACTATTATTTTATTATTCAAATGGTTTAAGAATACGTAAAGGTACGTTTACATGCTTCATAATTATGATTTAATGATTTTTAGGATCTAAAGATAATAGGGAATATTACGCAAAACTCTGCGTAGGGGGCGCCACTACCACTATCCATCAATTTCGTTATCTAACCTCTCTATCACTCTTGCATATTCGAGCGTGCCTGATCGGTGCGTGCGATTCAAATGTTAAGAGGAAAGGGGACGGTCGCTTCACCATACAAACGGGGACTACCCCATTTTCCTCTCTGGATATTGTGATTATGAAAAATATTTCTAATTTGATGTATATTAACCATAGCTATGCCCCTACGTTTGACTTTATCGATTTTTTGATTATTGTAAAAATTAGGAGGAGGAATTTATAATAATTAAAAAATCGAAATCAAACGTAGGGGCATATGCGGTTGGTAGATATGCATAAAACGGTGTCAAAATATTTCCATGTTAATATCCAGAGAGGAAAATGAGGACCGCGTTTGTATGAAAAGGTGATTTCGCGCGGGTCTTAAATGATAGTCGTTGACGTAATCGGTTTTATCAAGCAATAGTCAACAGTAAAAAATTGGATCCGCTGGCGTAGTTAATGTGCCCTGCAGTCGTCGTCTTAATCCAGGGTCGCGCCGGCAGGCTCGGTAAATACTAATCTTTGCCAAAGCTATTTGCCCAAAGAATAAATAAAAACAGAACGATAAAAAAATATTTTCTTATATGAAATTGGCTGTAGATTTAGTTTGATTGCGATTGAAAAATATTCTAAGCAAAGATGTTGAAAAATATTTTACTAACGTAAAAAATAAGATAGCAAATAAGAAAAAGACTGTATTTTAAACACGGGTACATTTTTCTTTCAATCTATGCAGCTAGGCAGGACAATGATAATTATTATTCTTACACAATTTACAAAGCGCTTAATTCAGATATGTGTTCCCTTTATTTTTTTTTACTTTTGTTTTTAACTTTAAACTATGGATTTTGAACATTGGACGGAGTAAATGTCAGCTGTCAGCGTACCCGTTAAGCTTTTGCGTACCTACGAAATATAAGTCCTCGGGGCCGATTTTTGAATTTCGATCGCTCGAAAATGGAGGTGTTTTCGTTACTCGAAAATCGGTGGAAAACGGCGAAATGCAAATTTTTGAAATACGAACTATCGAAAATTGAAATCGAGTGGTATTGACCACTCGATTTCAATTCTATTAGTAGAATTCAAACGCCTAGGAGTGGAGATATTCTTTAACGAACTACACGAAATCGAGTGGTCGAAACTCAAAAATCGGCCCTCTTGTCGTATCCTCATGGCTGAGGGACGTGACGCATGTGGACACTTTTCACCAGTGCTCTCCAAGCCGCTCTGTCTTGGGCCCAGTGCATGCTAGCCTGCAATGTGGCGTTTGTCTCTGACGTTATTCTGGCCGCCCAGCGCATGGCCATACGTCCACCCCTACGCTTCCTTGCCAATATAAGTAAAAAATAAGAAGCACCCTATATTTTCTAGCAATGTCAACACTGAAAATATTAAATAACATTTATTACCAGCATGGGCTGCATGCTTTCTATGAATTTGACAGTAATTAACAAAAACAATAATGAATGAGTGTGATTTTTAATGTTCCGTACAAAACTTTGTTCACGGAACACTTATTGTGATACACATTAAATATTTATCACAATCAGGCCAATTCGAACGGCACATCTGAATTGGCCTGAGCCAATCTCATATTTCTGACCTAAACATTAACGGGTTTGAGTAAATGAATGAATGGGTTTGTGGGGTTGAGTAGTTAATATACCTACATAGTTACTGTATTGTGGGCTCTCCTGTCTTGGTTACTTACTCTCTGCGCGTAAGAAATGGGGACTCCATACAGACTTATTTCCGTGGCCACTCGTTTGGAATAAATAAACAACCGGAGGCTTCAATATAGACGGAGCTTGATTTTTCCTTATTGGGCTCGCCACGTTAACCGATATTTCGATTGCGAATATATTTCCTTGTTTCAATATTAGTGCAAGCTGATTATTGCTAACTCATAGAGTGAGAGTTGTCAATAGAAAAAATCGATTATATTAATGGATTATTTATAAATGGCAGAATATTTAACCCCAGTAGAGATGAGGAAAAAGAAGACGGCGAGACGACACACTGGCGTGACGTGAAAATATGACAAGTGAGGCAATGCGCATTGCGCAGCAGTAGGACACTACCCTTATCTTCCTAAAGGTAACATTCTATTTCTGACCGCAGCTGCACTACTGCCAGGCGTGGCTCACTCCGCGATTTCGTCGTTTTGCTACAGGTAGCTAAAAATACATCCGTTCCGCCCCAATTTTGGGGAAAGCCATAAGCCGCGCGTGGCGCTGTCGCCACCTAGCGGCCATATCTATCGGATCGTAACAGACTCGTTTTGTTAGAGAGTGAGTCTTCTGTACCTAGTACTATTATTTATTCTGTGCTACTGCTCCGACACGTCGATGTTATTGTCAATTTCCATAGTAAAATGAATGACAAGACAATGAACGACAGTAACGTCGTAACAGTAGTGCAGCTGTCGTTGGAAATGGACTGTCAAGTTATCCACTTTAATTACTTATGTTTAATAAGAGTTGTATGTTATTACCTGATTTAAAACTTTCAAACAAATAACTGTTCGATTTATTCACTTCCGGCGCCATAAATCACCCTCTCGGGATTAATTCGTTCATCATAATACTGTTGTCGATATTTCCGTTCCATCTATCTATACATACGAGTATAATAAAGATGAAGACGGTCGAAAGTCTGTACATGGAAGATATTTGAAAAAAAGTTGGCTGGGGATACTTAGAATCGATAACAGAACACGTTCCAAAAGTTTTTAGAATTTTTCTCTGTTTGTCTGTTTATCTGTTTGTCTGTTTATTTGAACGCGCATCACGTGAAAACGGCTGAACGGATTTTGATGAAAACTTTACTAATCTGTCGAGAAAATCCCTGGCCAGGTTAAAGGCTATTTAAATTCAACCCCTAAAAGGGGGGGTAGCCACAACACTCGATTGACTTAAGTTTGCCCCTGAATCTTATGGCGCTACTTAGGAAGGAGGGGCAAACTTTTTTCAAATATGTGCTACCACTATTGAGTACCCTGGTAAACTAACAGATGGCGCTGAATTTAATACGTTGTGACATGAATAAGCCACCGAGGAAAGATTTTGCCAAATAACTCTAAGCAAAGACATATGTAACTTCGTATAAGACGAATAAAGTCTAAGGAAAAAACGTGCCTCGGAATTCAAGTATAAAGTCATTCTCGAATAGATGCCGCACACACCTTTAGCCTATCCTCGGCTAGATGGCGTGACGACACCGTTTCATATTTAACAATTTTAACACATAGATATCAGTGAATGAACATGGATCAAAATGATATAAAAATAATAAAATCATTTATCCATATATATACATTTTTTGATAACTTTATACGTTTTCATTTTGAGTTTTAGTCGTGTATCGATAGATGGCAGTAAATTTACAGTGACTACAAAATTTACAATGACAGGACCCCTCTATACTATCTATTCTTTTTGCTCTAAGTTTAGAACAGGGGGTACGGATATCAACAAAAATAATTGAATAATATGTTGATTTAATAATACAACAAAATTAAACGACAGTAAATTAATTGCCCCTCATTGCAGTCTTTTGGGGAACTGAGTAAACATTAATTAATAAAGAAAACTAAAAATGAGTTTACATAGTTACATACATAGTGGTAAAATAAACACACATAATTATCAACACGCGTATAAATGCATAATTATTTAAAATTATTAATTTTCTCCATCATGAATTATACCTAATCGTAATTATATCGCACCCATATCAAATCCATATTCATACAAGGTGGGTACTTTGAAAAAAAGAAAAAACATTGACCTCTGTCATTTGCAGTGCCGGATTAACCCTTTTAGGCAAAATAAGCACTTGCTTAGGGCACCACGTCTAGGGGGCACCAAAACCGTAGGCAAAAAAAAGCGCAGGCTGCATCAGCAATGCAGTCGTCGTGGAGTAGGTACCTACATGAAACTTTTATACGTGTACAAGTACCCATCTAATAACGTCCCACCCCTTCTCTGTATGAAATCCTGGATTCGCGCCTGGTTGGGACTAAAAGTAAAAACCGGGCGCAAGTGCGAGTGGGACTCGCGCACGGAGGGTTCCGTACCATAATGCATAAAACGGCAAAAAAAAAACGGTCACCCATCCAAGTACTGACCCCGCCCGACGTTGCTTAACTTCGGTCAAAAATCACGTTTGTTGTATGGGAGCCCCACTTAAATCTTTATTTTATTTTGTTTTTAGTATTTGTTGTTATAGCGGCAACAGAAATACATCATCTGTGAAAATTTCAACTATCTAGCTATCACGGTTCGTGAGATACAGCCTAGTGACAGACGGACGGACGGACGGACGGACGGATGGACGGATGGCCGGACGGACAGCGGAGTCTTAGTAATAGGGTCCCGTTTTACCCTTTGGGTACGGAACCCTAAAAATGTACAACTGTCTATCAAACTGCGTTTTGAATATCGAAAAATTTTCGCGCTCGCTTCGCTCGCGTTTACAATAACATTATGAGATATGATAAAAGTGACATTCGGGTGGCGACTGCAGCAGAATTACTCTGTAACGTTACTGCTGCAGCACTGTTAATTTTCGTGATAAAATGATGTGACTGATTTCCATACTAAAAATAAAAATGTACAACTGTCTATCAAATTACGTTTATATATCGAAAAATTTTCGCGCTCGCTTCGCTCGCGTTTTCAATAACTTTCTAGGATGTGGCGACTGCAGCAGCATTACTCTGTTGCAACGTTACTGCTGCAGTACTGTCAATTTTCGTGATAAAATGATGTGACTGATTTCCATACTAAAAGTAGAAATGTACAACTGACTATCAAATTGCGTTTTTATATCGAAAAATTTTCGCGCTCGCTTCGCTCGCGTTTTCAATAACTTTCTAAGGTATGGCTACTGTAGCAGTATTACTCTGTTGCAACGTTACTGCTGCAGCACTGTCAATTTTCGTGATAAAGTGATGTGACTAATTTCCTTTCTCAGCTGTAATGCGGCAATGAACGTGACTCTCGATGACCTAGGGTCATCGAGAGGGGGCACCATGGTCTAGAAATGCTTAGGGCATCAAAATGGCACTGGTCGTTTGCGGAGTCAAACGATTTGGGACTCGCATTTAATACGCATTACCATGCCTTCCAGAAAAAAATCCAATCATTCGCGAAAGTCTCGCAACGCATTGAGGTTACAAGGGGCACGTGGTCTTCCTCAGGAGTCTGAAGAAGACCACAGTGAGTGGCGCTCTAGCCAGGCAGGCCGCTTCGCTTTCGCTCGCGCGCGTATACCTTACTGTATCGTCCGATATACATTTACTACTCTGTCGTTTAAATCACGTGTAAAATGTTAATAAGGGCCCAAAATACTATTGATTTTGGAGTGTAGTTTTACTTAGTGGCACCTAATTGTAAAACATTTTATCTGGACTGCAGTCCTCTAGCATATCCATCTGTCAACTTTACTTCAAGTTCCGCCTCCAGGGAAGAGGGAGAGAAATTAGGATTAGTAATTAGCCGCTTACTGACACAGCTAGTTAAATATAAAAATAACCACATTATTGTAGTAAAGTCACCCTATTGCACGGTAACAATGGATCATCTCAATTTTTAGATAATAAGTAGGTACCTACTTTGTTTTATTTTCTGATATTCTACTACTCTGAGTTAGTAGTAGTTCTTGTTCTGAATAATAAGGAAGTTCTAATTAACTTTTAGGTTTCATGAACGCTGGAAAATTTAAGTTTTAGTCAAGAGAAGGAAAATAACCTGCTCTCATAAAATAGTTAAGCCTACAGAAAAGTACTCACACTATTTTATTAAATTTAAGCGAAGTATGTGAAAATTTTCGAGTATTTTACCGGCCTTACGGTGGAAAATGTAGGTCATTTTAAAAATACGCGATGGAGTACTATTTTTTATCACCGACCGGTTATATGCGCACTTGGTGTAACCTAAAATCTTAGGTATGTATAAATTTAATTAACTGAGGCTTCATATAGGCAATATCCTGGTGACTTACTGACTACGCCACAGGAAATCAATAGTCGCCTGAGGCGTTTCCTGGAGAACAGGAGGACGTGATTTACAGGCTTAAACAAACGAACGGTATAATTTATCCAATGGTAACATTTTTCTTCCAAATTAGATACTTATAGGCCATAGGCAAATTGAGTAGGTAAGTGTTGTTGCCAATGTACGAGGGTGATTACATGTCCTTATGACTTACCTTTTTTACAACTGATGTGAAATAATGTTTTCAACACATGTTCCTAAATATTATTCTACGCTTGCCAAAGTTTGCTTGCTTGGGTAACAGCTGACATTTACTTTCGTACCTAATCGTTATTGTATTTTATTAATTATGCGGGGCAAGGAGGTTATGACTTATGAGTGAAACCAATTTCAGCAAATTAGTTAATTTTGGTTCTTCATGGCAGTGTGTCTCAAAGGGTGCCATTTGTCTTTATGTTTTCATGCCGGATTAATATCTTGGGACATGCTGCGTTATGAGATTTGTATATACCTATCTATCAGCGCGTGCAATAACATATTGATATTTCTCGCTTGACAAACTTTGATATTATCAATTGGGAATCCGATTTGCCGCGTCACTCGTATTCGATTCGTTGCAAATTCGGAAACTCACGATGTCAGTTTGCGAGACATATATGGATCACAATAATATTAGCACCACCTTATCTACGATTAATTAGAGTGTAGGTTTATCCTCCAACCACAAATTAGGTACTCTAGCTACCGAAATAGGGATGGGTTGGAGATAATATTTTTGTACCCAGTACAGTACAGTACAGTATTGTTATACTTACATATATTTTTAAATTTAGGAATATGTTTATAGTTACTGAGATTCCAAAGTTACCGATATTATTAGTGATTAATTTATTTTAGTAATACCACTGTATATATCTTGTTTGTACTTAAATAAATGATTTTATTACCAAAAGCTAGTAAGATACTAAATCTTGACTTGATGATTCTTTTGTTATTGCATTAAGTGAAACATAGGGATGTACCTACCGACTAGTCAGCCAACTATCCGGCGCACTGTGAGCTGAAAGTCGGCTCTCATTCAAAATGAAGTTATCATTTACATTGCCATAAAAAGTGTCGAGTTATGTTTTTCTTTTTTATCAAAAATGTGTATAGATAGTGCTCTATACACATTTGACCAATTATCTCAAGAACCGCAAAAGTAACTACAATATTCTCCTCCGTAATGTAATATCCTCGCAGATGGTTACACAATGAACTGTTTGTATTTTTTTGACATTAAAACGTAGTTTTTTCTTTCTATTTCTATATTTCAGTTCAGCCATAATATACTGGTAACATTAGGGACTGAGAAAATACTAGAAACATTACCAGTAACAACCCATCTCTATTCCGGAACGTCAGTGCGTGTGTTTGATCAAAAGCACAAAGCAAAACACATTTATAGCTGGGTAGGTAGATAGACTAGATACACAGGTACATAGGTACTTAGATACATAAGTAAATAGATGTTTAACAAACAAAACAAAGAGCATAAAAGAAAAAAATATACATAGTAACAAGTTGTGATATACTTACTCCTACAAATATTGTTAATATATACAGTCAAAAAAGGATTGACCTTTACTAACTACCGCTAAAAAATACATTTTAAGAAGATAATTTAAAGCTCGGGAGGCTACTGGCAACAAAGTTTGTTCGCTTTTTGCCGAAATTATCCCAATGAAAAGCAAAATTACGAGTCTTTGGGTTTCGGCCTAATCGAACTTAATCAAAGGCAACTGGGCGCCGGCTGAAAAAAGGTTTCAGGTCGCACACAGGAGAATGACATTCAAAATTCTATTAGTAAAACATTTGAATATATAAATAAGGAGTAGGTAGGTATAGTGGGGGTATCATAATAGCTACTCGCAGTACCTGTAGCTGAAATACATGCGTATGCGTAACAGGGACGTACGTATAAAACTGTTTTAAAACTACTATCAAGTAAAATATGCAACCTGCATTCAAAATTGAACATAAAGCAAGAAAAAGAATATAGTTACTCCCGAGAGCACGAAAACAAGTGTCCAGAAACTTACTCGGCGAATAAAGTGTTTTTAAACGTACTTGCGGAGTGCAAACAGGTCGGAGCGCCAGTTTTCATTCCTTTCAAAGTGCGGAAATTGTACTCACTTCATAGAATCTCGAAACTGTATTTGTAAAAGAAAAATGATCATTCGGAAGCACGAGCGCCTTCATTGTAGAGACGTCTCTATCCTAGTTTAAGCCCCATATTTCACTTGTTTACATTTATTAGCTTTTAGCGAAGGATAGGATAGGATTGAGGATTTTTATCAATAACATAAGATTCTCTCTATTCTCAGTTACACATATACCTAAATATAGTGGAAATGTAGTAGTCGTCGAATAAAATAATAATTATTATGTATATTAAAATATATTTTTTATTAGTATTTTGCAGTTTTCTATGAAAGCACTCAGTTTCAAAATATGAATGCACAATTTTGTTCGTGCTCCCGATGCGACTTCCACTTGACTCGGAGCAGAATTTAATGTAGCATTACACTTTCTTTATAGTTTCCTGCGCCGTGCTTCTTGGTAAGTGGTACTTTTTGTATGTTGCGCTGTTATTTTTCCGAGTAAATGTTCTGAATAGAATCGTACAAGATGTGCCTGATTACGTACGAGAGCCGTTGACTTTAATCAAAAGGGTAACGGATTGTACGGGAAAAATAAGGATGATGAATGGGCGTGTTTTAATAAACCTAGCTTACCGCTCCCCGAATTCGCAAAGGTTCATATTTCAGCACTTTATTATGCACAGAATTACAGATGTTCTGTATCGGTACCGGGTGAAGGGTGTTGATTAATGAAGTAACGTTGGATGTCGACCAAATTACGAGGACGTCTCCGGAGACATTCGTAGAAAGTTATTGTTTGAAACTCTTGATGTCGGAGACAGTTCTTACGGTATAATAGCTGTAATTACAACATTTAAAGTCTCAACTGACAAACTACATATATAACTAGGTACCGTTTTTTTGTCGAATTTCTGAACGTTTTAATTGCCCGGGTTGAACGCGATCATCGTACTATTAGTTCCGCGGAGAGAAAAGGCTCACAACTTTGATAAATATACTCATTTATACTGATGTAAAATTTCGGAAACTTCTCATATTTTTGTATTCGGATCGAAATTTTCCGATTCTAAAATGAAAGTTTCCTTATTTTCCTATGATTTTCTTCTGAAATTTCCAACAACTTTTCCAACTGTTTCGAAACTTTACGCAACTTGCACGTCATTTATTTAGATACAAAGTTCACTAGTTTATTATAAGAAGGATAGGTACTCGTTGAATTAAGCCTTTCTTTCTCTGTAATGTTTCTTGTCTTATAGTGAATTAGATACATGTACGTGTTTTACGGTCAGAGACCCGCATTTGTCCTTTAACTTGTCAACACAGTAAAATCTTATAATATATATACTCTCACCTTATCAATCCAACAAAATAATCTGGCCGCTTGCCTGCGTAGTGGTTATTAAATTTATGATATTTATAATTCATTATTATTTTCTGTTACTTTAAAATCGGTTATTGATTTTAAAGTAACAGAAAATAATACTTGCAAACAATGCACACATTATGAAAAGAAAACTTCTCACACAAGTGAGTTTCGTCAAAATGTCCGCAAGACAAATCACTTAAAGCTCAATTAATATTTCATAATTAGCGAGTGTGCCGGACGCGGCCTAATTGGCTGTCATAAGTTGACAAATCTACCTTCTCGCTTTCTCGGCCACTTCAAATGTTTTCATTTATTTTATACCTACATCAGAATGTCTCACTTTCAGACTTTAATCTAGCAAATCAAGGAAATGTCCCAGTGCCTTATTGACACCTCAGGTGACCGGAGGGCTGGCAGCTACCTCGGCCAGAGGATAAGCCTGGCCATCCAAAAAGGTAACGCTGCCAGCCTTCTGGGCACCATAACGCATGAAGGTGACCTGGGAGCATTTTTTATTTATAATTTTAGTTTAAGATTTGTTATATTATAGTTTAGTTTTAATTTTAATGTTTTTTTTTTCTTCTTCATCTAGCAGTAAGTAAATAAAACTCTTAGGTAAATGTGGTTGATGAGGAACATCGGGTGATATTGTAATTTAGGGCATTTAATAAATCCACGTATTCAGATTGTAATAACAGGTGGATATGATATGTATTTGTCAAATGAGGTTTCTGGTAGAAGAAATGTACTAACTTTACATAACATACCTACTGTGTAGGTGAGGTGTAACAACAATACTTAAATGCAAACTACAAAAACCTTAATTAAATACAGGTAATGAAAGACTAGATACAGCTCCGGGTGCCCATGGTACAATTATTCGGTAGTTGTTGGCCAGGGTCCATTCTGAGTTGTGTTTTCACGAATACGCTATGGCAATCTAAAGCTCTAATATCACCGTACTTCCGGAACATAAAAATTCCTTCCCTAAGAATTTTTCTCAACGTTCCCCTAAGATCTTTAGCAATTACGGTCTTATCTCCAAGGCGAATTTTCTGAACGACTTTAAATAGCTATCATTTTCCTCGGTAGCTTTGGAAACCGCGAAATGCTTTAGCTTAATCCCCCGAACGACACAGTTGTAAAAAGCATTATGTTTATAGACCTATTATGGTGCGAGTGCCATGTTATACGCAGATTAGCGGTTAACATTTTACCCTGAATCAGAGAAGGATTTTTTAAATAAAAATGAAACAGAAATAAAATGAATTGAAATAATTATTGAAATGAAGCGTCATTCAATATAGAATGGAATAAGAAACTGCCTTTATTTATAAGTTACTATAAAAATATTAAAAATATGAGAAGATGTTAGTTTTTTCTTTGTATTAGAGATAAGAGTACAATCAGAAATCCAAGCACAACGTGCATCCTTTCTCCGATCATGGTATTTTTGTTTAATACTTATTCCCATACTTATCAATTGGATTAGATTCATGCCAATTTATTTTCATTTGTAGATATGTTGTAGATACATTTTACATAGGTATGCATGTAGTGCATTAAATTTATAGGTATTAGGTATCCAAAGTTGACAAACGTGTCGCAACGCATCATTATGTCATATAATGGCTCATGAAAGAGGTTTTTATTAAATAAAGTTACGAGCTAAAATATGTAAATTCTCATTATTGCAGACAAATGAGGTATTAATATATATATGCTCTCGGATTCCCTTTGCTGTAGTAAATTGTCTGAGTTTAAATAGTGTCTGTTGCGAAATAACGTTTGCAGTTGAAGTTTTATGACATAATTATCATTCAAAGATGACCCTCGCTAAACTGACAGCGCCTCATCTCTATATCTTCGCCTGTGCTGCGCCCGCTCCCGAGCGTTGGCAGAGAAACTGTTACCTATCAATAGGGTTTCTGGTTTCTCGACCTTTTTTATTTCTCGAGGCACGGGAATTCTCGACCACGATTTCTCGAGTTTCTCGAGTATCTCGAGAAATTTTGAAAGTTTAAAAGAACACTTTTTTTTTGCTTTATTGCAAGTTAGACTCATAGGAGTCGTAGGTTAGATCAAAAATCAATCAAATGGTAATTTTATTGTTACTACAAATGATCAAAAATTCAACAACAAACAAGAAAAACTATAGGTGCTGGCGTGCGCGCCGGCGCGGCGATGTGATATGCTATAGTGTATTTCATTAGTTATTTTTATTTAACAAAATGTATACAAACCACAATATAGTATTTTATTAGGCAATTAATTTAACTCGATGTGACAAACTTACAGAAATTTTACTACGTAATATTAATACTTACTCAACGTAACAATGAAGCTGGCAAAATTGTGCTATTTTGCTAATAGGATAATACCTATATCGAGATGATTAGATTTATCAAAAGTAATCTAGTTTTGTAATATTTGTTATTAAATGGCCCCATAATTCGTTTTTTTAGCATTATAATAAAGATAAGAGATCTTGACGTCTCTTTTTATTGAAAAACTTATTAAAAATAGGTCACGGCAAATATGTAACAATTATAAATCATATACGATCATTTACATTTTTCAATAAAAATACACTTTAAGATTGTTTATCTTTTTTCTAATGTTAAAAAAACTAGGTATAGTTATGAATATACATCGGTAACGCGTGGCGTTTAGGTAGCACTTAAAAGATTAGTTTAATTAATTTCCGGTTTTTAGTGGGTTTTTTTTCTCGACTCGTATAGGAAGAACATTGTCGCATCACTAGTCTGTGCCTGCTACCAAAATGCCACGAGTTACCGATGTGTGCTCATCACTAATCTTTTAAGTGCTACCTAAATGCCACGAGTTACCGATGTGTAGTTATGAACCTAAAATGAGACGAATTATTTAAAACACATACTACTATTATGTGTTTTAAATAATTCGTCTCGTTTTAGGTTCAAAAGTTTCAAAACATGAAAATCAGCTGAAGCCAGAACGATAGGCGACGGATCAAGGCAGTTTTTTATTTAGTTGGTTAACTAATAAATGTTTGAAGTACCGGAAAATGTAAAACAAAACATTGTTTACATTTATTTAACTACCCAAAGAAATACACTATAGACACATCAAGCGTTATACGCGTGTTTTCTTTTTACTTATGACAAGAGATTTATTTCTCGAGTTCTCGAGGCATTGAGTCTTTTTTTCCCGCCTCGCCGAAAGACAAATTTCTCGAGATTTCTCGCCTCGAGAATTCTCGAGCAGAAACCCTACCTATCAAGGAATTTCAGAACCATTTTGTACCTTATCTCAGTGACAATACCTAGTATTATGAGGTCCCTAGCGACTTTCATATTGATTGTCACTGTAACAAGGTACCGTAAAACGGGGTGAGTAGGTTTCGCGGGGAGAGGTGGGTTATGAATGCGGAGAGAAGGTTTGAGAAGGGGGTGAGAAGGGATTTTAAGGCTACTGCTACAAAAATAATGTATTCCAATTTAAAATGGAGCTATAGTAACACGCATAATAAAAAAAATCGATCCAACTATCTTCCAAAATCACCCCAAGTAACAATTTGTGGTACTATAGTGGTCAATAGAACGTTTCCTAAATACCACCTAAGGTCCTATAAAAGACTTAAGAAGGTTGTATAAAGCCGAAATGGCGCATCTTTAGTGCCATTCAGTGATATAGTAGACCTGTAGCAGTGTCAGCCGTGACGTTTTAGGTCTATAAAAGTGATGTAATGCATGACTCTTGTGCTAATTTGTTGTCAGAAACGCCATTATAGTGTTAATTTATACTATAGTAGCATTTGAGATTCCATTATAGTGCTTGTTTTATACTATAGTAGTATTTGAAATTCTATTATAGTGCTTTTTTATACTATTGTAGAATTCATAGTTCCTTTACTACTTGTTGTGTGTTTACTTCACAAAAACGGTACTAAGTAAAATGGTGATAAATAAAGACGTTATATTAATATGCGCCATTTAGATGTCGAATAATTCGGTCTTTAGTGCAAAAAGTATATGGGACGGAAGTTTTACCGTTAGAATAGTATTAGGTTAATGAGGAATTTTAAATGCCCCCTCGATTTATTTATGTTTTTAATAAAATAATTTAATAAAATATTATGATATTCACCATAGTTACTACTATACAGCCAAGAAGTAAATCCGACGCTTTTATAGGCTAACTATAGAACTTAGGACGAAATATTCACCGCCATCATGATTAAAATTAGGGTTCCAAAAGAATTTTGCTGTGACCCAGTTGCACCTACAAACTCTTTAGAAAGATATAGGATTTTTTTTTAATTTAGATGTAGTCATTACTGTTGTTTCCTTTTTCAATGAGATTGGTAAAAAAAATGTGCTAATAATGGATGTCGATAAATATCTAAACCGTCACGATTTTATGCTTGTATTAAATCATTGATGATAAATCTCACCTACAATCACTAATATCACTGGGGTCTTTTTTATCAATTCATTAAAATATAAAAATATTTTGTACGGAACCACATTATGTGGCTTAGGCCTGAACTTATATAAGCAAGATATAAGTAGCCATTACAGATCAAATTGATCATTTACAAGTAGTCGTTTTCTACCTTTATGTATCTAACTCGGTTTATAAGAGACATAAAAACTCAGCTATAACGCTGTTGTCTTTTAAAAGAAAAAACAAAACCACTATACAACAGTTTTGTGATATAAAAGAGTCATTGTGACGTTTACAGCGATGAGATATAATAGGGATTTTAAAACTACTAAAGCGCTTTTTAACGCTATAAATATGTCCCAAAAACGCTACTATAGAGCAAAACAGTTCTATAATAGTGTTCATATGACTACTAAAGTATTATGTACTATAGCAGTGATCTCTAAAGCCACTATATCCTATAATCGTTGTATAGTTGGGTTTTTGTCACTGTTTAAACACAAAACTATAGCGGCTTGCAGGGAACCTTAATAGCGCAAACTACTAAAGTATTATGTACTATAGCAGTGATCTCTAAAGCCACTATATCCTAAAATCGTTGTATAGTTGGGTTTTTCTCACTGTTAAAACACAAAACTATAGCGGCTTGCAGGGAACCTTAATAGCGCAAACTACTAAAGTATTATGTACTATAGCAGTCATCTCTAAAGCCACTATATCCTAAAATCGTTGTATAGTTGGGTTTTTGTCACTATTAAAACACAAAACTATAGCGGCTTGGCAGGGAACCTTAATAGCGCAAATTAGTTGCATAAAAGTGATTCCAAATACTATTATACAGTAATATTGCTCTATAGTGATTATATTTGAACCTGTTATAGTACACGCCTGTAACGGCTCTATAAAATGATGATGTAAACCTTTACATCAATTGCTTATAGAATATATTAGCTGTATAAGCCTATAGAGCAAAAAGGTGTTGCCAAGCGCTTTTATACGACAGGTGGTCATCTCTGAAACCTTAATACGACGTCTATACAAGCTTTTAGCGATAAAAACTAAAATTATAGGACTAAAATGTTACTTGGGACCTTTGTATGAAAACCCCTCTCACCCCAAATACGAGGCACTACGGGGTGAGGTGGGTTTTCCTCTTTATCGTCAAAGTTATGAAATGGAACTACCCAAAATAAAATAAAAACTAAAATACAAACGTCCGGAACACTTATTATATACACCATTCAGTTTTCATAGGTAAAAATAAAATATTATCGAGGTTTGAATTTCACTTTTGACCCTACTCACCCCATTTTACGGTACGAAATGGTACGGAAATTAAATACTTTGACTGTACAAACTTACATTCGTCACTCGTAGTAAAAACAATTAACAATTAGGCTTTGAGTAATATAGCTATAACTAATACAACAAATAAATAATCAGATGCAAATATTTTAATGTTTATAAATATGAATACTGGAATTAAACTGTCGTGAGTCATATTTAAAGCCGGAAATTAAATCATAATCATTATTATGCGTATTTATATTTATACATAGAATTGTTGTCATGTACTTATTACGCTTAGTTATTAGCTGAACTTAAAGTTAACTTGAGTTTTAAAAAAAAATTGCTTTTAATTAAAATGCAACCGTTTTAGAAAAGCAAAGGTCCCGGAAATGATTTTCCTATATGCAAAGTAGTTTGCTTTAAACGGCTGTAGCAGCTGCAGGTAAAGGCCAGAGCAAACTGAATGCGTATGCAGCGCGTCTCGGTCTAAGCTCTAACAACACCGAGATGCGCGTCTCCACTTGTATAAACTGCAGAATGAAACGTCCTGGATATGCATCTGGTGTGGCCTGGCATTAAGTCAACGTGCAATTTAACAAGGAAACTTGAAACTTGAATATCCTGTAATGTTCTAACTTTTTATATGCTATCATTAAGCTTTACTCGCGATTTCAACATCAACAGGAACTTACGTATGTACATTACTTAGTAGATATGTATACCTTCATCATGAAACAACAAACTGTAGTTAAACTAGAGGGAAAGTTGGAAATTTTGACCCTTCACGTAATGGTCCTCTTTAGTGCCATCATTCTGTTTTGTTACTATATTTTAATTTTAATTTTGCGGAAGGATCATCACTCATGCTTACAATCATCCTATTTTGTTGCACAAAGAGAGTGTGTAGTTTATGAAGTTTTTGATGCAAGTGTTTATTGTTGACTGTAGTTTTCCTTTGAGAAATCAAATTTTAATCATAACCAGTGATCGTACATTTTCCAGCATTTTTGGTGCAGCAGAGTGGTGTTAACGGAATTGGTATAGATAATTTCAACTGAAATGGTAAATTAAGGTTAATATTAACGTAATTAACGCTAATTAATCATTAGGGTTGAAATTATTTATACCAATTCCGTTAACACCACTCCGTTGCACCAAATCGATTCGCGTGGTGTTAACAGAATTGGTATAGATAATTTCAACTGAAATGGTAAATTAAGGTTAATATCAACGTAATAAACGCTAATTAATCATTAGGGTTGAAATTATTTATACCAATTCTGTTAACAACACTTCGTGCACCAAAAACGCTGGAAAATGTACGATCCCTGATCATAACATTGTATTTCATTCAAACGTATCTACATATGTATCGTAAACTCCAGCCCAATCGACAATCGGAAAGTGGGTCGAACAACTGGCAAGATTTGAAAATAGATAGACACCAAAGCAGATGAATGTAAATTAAGGCTTTTAATGGAAGCTATTGCTATGAAAAAGTTACTAATTAGGATAATAAAATTAGGTTCTTAACTACTTAACAATTTCAAAAAGTTCTTAACAAGTTAGAGAAACCGGAGGACATGACAAATCAAGTCACCCGAGTCTCTTTCTGCCTCGTTTCATTAAAACTCTTCAGCTCTGCAATTTATCGGACATCGACAATTTTAATGAGAGGGAAGATTTAAGTTCATCGACGCCAGGCGCCAGGTACAAACTTCGTCTGCCTTTGCAAGTTCAGGGCTATTATTCTAATGACTTACCAAGTACTTGCCTCAATTAAGCCTTGTCAAAACTAAAGTAGAATTTAACAATTGAACGATCGGCCTGGCTTTGGATTAAAATATGCTCGAAATATCCCCGTGGTTAATATAATTAGGTATTTATAATCAGAACGAATAACCAAAATGTAACTAGACAAAGTTCTATTACCGTGGGATTTAACACACCGCTTGCGATATAACTTGCTTGAAGCACAATTGCAACAGACGGCTAGGCACATTTGAATATAATCTCACACAGGATAATATTCTATCCGAGAACGTACGTTGAATTAGCATTTAAAATAGGTGTCCCTGAGACAGAAAAATTACCAGTTCACTAATAATACAGAGTGTATTATGAATAGGAACAGAAACTAAGCTTTTGCTGTTAAGAACAAATAGCCTAGAAAGAAACATTAAGTGTTAGAAGATCTTGAAAAATCTTATATCCAGTCTTTTATTACGGAATGATGGTTGGTTAATAGTTGGTCATCTTTTTCAGTCTAACTTTCCTGATCCTGCATTCGACCATGCATGACAAACCATCATTAATTTCATTTGACGGGGGCAGTAATAGGCACGTAAATGTGCCTATATAATACTCGTACATATCTCAGACGTCGAATGTTTGGCATCAACCCTTATTACCTACCGACCTACTTTATGTACGAGTCCTAATATCGAATCAAACTCTCATAAACACAGCTATGAAAACAAGCCCGACGGAGGGGGCATTTTTACGACTTCCTAAATCCTGTTGCAAAGGACGAAAGGACCATCATCCAAACATTTCCGTAAAAATGCTAAAAATTCGATTTTTATCTCGCATACACTGTAAAAACAAACGGTTTCGCTAAGCATAAACAGCGACAGCGGGTGTGCTTGCTGTATTAGCGCTGGTGGCATAGCGGTAAAAGCGTGCGACTTTCAATCCGGAGGTCGCGGGTTCAAACCCCGGCTCGTACCAATGAGTTTTCGGAACTCATTCGATATTTGGCAGTCGCTTTTCGGTGAAGGAAAACATCGTGAGGAAACCGGACTAATCCCAATAAGGCCTAGTTTCCCCTCTGGGTTGGAAGGTCAGATGGCAGTCGCTTTCGTAAAAACTAGTGCCTACGTCAAATCATGGGATTAGTTGTCAAGCGGACCCCACAGGCTCCCATGAGCCGTGGCAAAATGCCGGGATAACGCGAGGAAGAAGACGTCATTAGAGAGAGTATTTGTTCAGATTTGCTTTAGTTTTAAATGTTAACTCATGAGTTCATGACATTATTCCAATTTGGGATAATCTTCCACAGATCAACCTAGCTCCAAACTACGCAAAGCTTGCACCTACGAACAAAGATAAAAAACGAACCACTGAAACCGAGGGTGTGTCCATGAAAAATACAAAAACAAAATGGCTTACCACGACGTCGTCTAACACATTTACATTTAAGACCAGAAAAACGGTTAAGTATAGCTTGTTTGAAAATACTATCTAAGTACTTATCATTCTCATTATTCTTAACTATAACGAAGTTTCGTATTCATATAAAGATATTATCACAGCAACAGGTGTTAGCTGTAATTTGCAAATGTAATTTAAATAAATAAATATAATTTACCCTCTGCGACTGGAATGATAGTCAAACCAACTTCGCCAATTTTCTGCCAATCACGGTCAAAGTTCACCGATGCCTTCACAATCACCAAACAACAGTCTCTAACAGGAACTGCCAGAGTACAAAATGGCAAAATACGTATTTGCAGCCACAAAGCGGCCGTTAACAATAGAAAAGTAAGTCGACCGGCCTGTTTGCATGCATCGAACGTGACATAAATGCTTACGGGCCGATGTTGAAGCTTCGGTAAATGTTTACGGACCGTTGCAGGTGTTCCGCAAAACAGCTTGCACGTTCGTGTCTATAAATATATCTGCGACGTGACTCCTCGCTTCACAGCTACATTTGGAGAAAAGGATTTAAACTAAAGATTAATTTTTGTTTGTGTCCGACAGCGTTTTCAATCAAATCGTTTGTTTGTGCGAGTTTATTTTGTTTTAAATGTTATTAAAACAGCTAAATCACGTTAGGTAAATCGAACGTACTTATAAATAGATTGAATTTTTCTCTTATCGCGACCTTATGTTCATAATCCGAATTTCAAACGAGATTATAAGTATATATAAGATGGTAAGTGGCCAGCTGGAAAACTGGCAAACCTAGCTGTACCACACAGTACGGCTACCACCAGTTTTGACATTGACATATTAGCTCGAGTCTACGTAAATTACTTTCTATACATCTCGCATCATTAGAACCGGCTCAAAATGCCCTTTCATTTAATACCACACACGATAGGTTTCTGAACAAAAAAAAATATGTTTCCATACAAAAAAAAGATGACGTCATAACTCCTTTCCGTTTGTTTTTTTTTTGGTGCTACGGGTCAAATTGATTCAAATGGCCTAAAGATTAACTGTGCCGATTTTCATAGCTTTAACACCATTTGCAGCTGATTTCGGTCAACCGCTAGTACTATATGTATTAAGAACCTTAATATATTAGCGCAAACTTGCTGCTTCTATAAATTATCTCACAACACGTTTAGTCTACCTAATTGGTTGTGACTCTGCCTGCGAAACCATCCGTCCTTAAGATGAGCACAGCAATATAGGTCGCTGAGGGTAAGTATATAGGTATAATGAGTATGGGACTATGAACACTAGACTAGACATAGGTAGGTACTTCACACGCACTCAAAAAACAATGATCGGTCGCCTGTTGGGTAAAAACTATGATATTTACTGAGGGCCAATAAAGAGTATTCTATCTATCTATCTATACCTATTTAGTTTAGCTGGTCACCCCAACAATGTCTTCTCGTATGAGTATCTGACGGCGTAATTACACCGTAATTCCGCCATAAAGACGGCGATAAATTCGTTTTCTGCGGAGCACTGATAAAGGAACCTTTATATTACGTTACATATGTAATATGGCTGTCTGTTTGGAATTTCCTGCCGTACTGTTGGATATTTGTTTCTAGGCGGTTTTTTGCACCATTTTGCCATAACGACTAGTCGTGTCGCACCCGATTCTAAGATATTATTTCAGACAGGTATCTAGTTTCATGTTAAAAACATAAGTTAATTTTACAGTTTTTCTCAGAAACGAAGTTAACGTATTATCTTTTAATAAAAAGCACTATTAACTTCGTCTGACTTTCAAAATGTAATGGGATTGATAAACTTTCTGAGTGCTATGTAAATTAGTCTGGGTGTATATTAAAAAAAATTAATAAATGTTAATATTAAGCGATGTTTGCTGCATATCAATAGGCACAGTTCTAAAACCGAATTGTTCAGTTCAAATGAAGTGAATGTTCAGTTCAAACAGTGCAAGTTTTAAACCAGTTCAGTCATTTCGATGACAAAACCATGTTATGGCACCATGAAGCTAGTAAATTATATGTAGAGTTGGATCAAGAAAGGTCTGCAGCGACTTTGATAGCACACGCAGTGCAAGTGTTATTTTAAACGTCAAACTTCTATGAAATTATGACGTATAGGTAAATGACACTTGCACTACGTATGGTATCAAAATCGCTGCAGATTTTTCTTGGTCGGACTCTAGGTATATTATACGCGTATCTTGAAGCTAGGATTTGGGCCGAATGTGGCTAAAGGACCTCGACCTAATGCCATAGTTTGCGACAAATAAATGATTATGATTATGACCTCAACGCATTTTCATTAAGTTCTTCTTTATCGTTTCACTCTACAAAAAGTGGCCATGCAGCTGAAATATTGGTGATAAGATCCACGGGCCTCCCTCGCAACCCCTAATAACTTTTGTCCTTGTAGTTTGTCATAATTGGGGCATATTTAAGCGTTAGGAAAAATTATTATGGTTAAAAATATTAGGGAATGCAAAAATAGGAGAGAAAACTTTAGGAATACCGATATAGATCCGATTCACAAACAGGCAGCCGTTTTATTTGATGGCTGCCGGCATATCCATTTAGTTTAGGCATTTAACAGAAGTATAGAGTGAACGATAAAAAATGTTTAAAATCTAGTTTATGTCAAAAACTTATCTATTCGACGGAAAACGACGGACGACATGAACAAATTGGCTGGCACTGACTTCAGATTTTACTTTTTGATACCGTTCAAAGGACTTATTACGTTCTTCAAAACCCTCACTGGCCTGCAAAGCCTTTTATTTAGGAGGAAAGCTATATATTTGTTATCTAACTTGAAACCATTATTTATATTCAAACTCATCGAACTGGGTCAGACTGCAACAGCGATGGGTCCGGGCCGGATGCCTTTGTGCTACTAAATCAGCGACACAAACAATGATTTCCCTTTCATCTTGGATACCTACTCCAACCCAAAGAAGATTTCCTTAAAACACTATTTACTAAATCAGGCTTACTGTTACGAGAACAAATTATTTATTTTTTGTATACGAGTAAAGTACCTAAATACAAAAATAATAATTTCTCATGCTCTGATGGGTCATTGTTATTCTAAAAAGTTTGCAGAACAGTGATAGTGATGTTTCTGCACTAGAGTGGACTAGAGCATTTTACATTCCAAGTACGATTTTTTTCATTTTTTTACGATAAACAATTGAAATAAGTTTTAAATGGATTTTTTATACATTTTAACTCCCCATACCATAAATAACTATACATTTACCTAAATGCTTAATTCTAAGTACCCTTAACAAATACTATACTATAAAAATATAATTATTTAATATGTCTGAGTTTTACGGAAGATTTACTATTAAAAAGTATTTAAGTAATAAGTCATTTTGAAAATTATGGCATTTCATACATAATACACTTGCATATTATCATTTAAACGAGTGTTATGACCCTGATGCATACGTAGGTCCATACTTAGATAACCAGTGCAGTAGGCATAGGTCTGGTGTCATTAACGACTAATATCCAAGTTTAACCCGTTGATTGGAGGCCCGATGGATTGCGAATGTTAATAGACAGATTCGATTAATGCGTATCTTGGACTAGATGAAAGCCCACAAAGAGAATTGATGACGCGGCAGCGAAGGGTTGACAGCCCTCGGAGTGATCGACGGGTTCCTAATTACTATTTTGATAATGTAAACACTCTTATGTACAAAGCCTATACCCGTTAAATGTAAACCAAAAGACTTTAAGGGTCCAATTTGACTTGAGAAAGTGACAAAAAGCGACGAAAGTGACAGAGCGATTTTGATACCATACGTAGTGCAAGTGTCATTTACCTATACGTCATAATTTCATAGAAGTTTGACGTTTAAAATAACACTTGCACTGCGTGTGCTATCAAAGTCGCTGCAGACCTTTCTTGATCTAACTCTACATATAATTTACTAGCTTCATGGTGCCATAACATGGTTTTGTCATCGAAATGACTGAACTGGTTTAAAACTTCACCAAAACTTGGACCAAAATCAGCTGCAAATGGTGTTAAAGCTATGAAAATCGGAACGATTAATCTTTGGGCCATTTGAATCAATTTGACCCGTAGCACCAAAAAAAGAACAAACGGAAAGGAGTTATGACTATGACGTCATCTTTTTTTTGTATGGAAACATTTTTTTTTTTGTTCAGAAACCTATCGTGTGTGGTATTAAATGAAAGGGCATTTTGAGCCGGTTCTAAAAATATATCACATTATTATATTTCCGTCACTTGCATTCAATTAAAATAAAATTAATTTTCAAAACATACCAAGAAATTTATTTTGAAAATATTTAGTTTTAGTATTTATTTTTTATTTTTTTATTATTACAAATGTTCGTGCCAATTTTCATAGCTTTAACAGCATTTGCAGCTGATTCCCGAATTTCAGGCTGTACCGCTATCACTAATAAATAGTACGAAATTTTTGTGGACATACGAATGCTATGTGATATTATTTTATAAAAATCCTATAATATTGTTTTAATTGTTCTCATAGTCATGATTCTTTTTATTAATTTAAATACTCATAAGTATCATTAAATTCAAAATCATGCCAAAACCAGACCCCAACTAAAAATTTGCAACTTCAAAAAATCGAACTTGGGCGAGCTGGAAAAAATATGTTGCCACAGGGCAATATTTTAATCGAGGGATCAAGGGTAACACGGCTCAGGGGGCCTAGCCGAAACGCATTTCGAAAAAAGATATCGCTAACGAATCGATAAAAAATGTATGGGAATGACAGGTACCGTAGATGAGTCTGTCGAAAAATATTAACGAATACAAAAATGTTAGCCAAGTTGCAATGTTGTAACGAAACGCAAAACATTCGTTACCAAAATTCGATATCTGCCATACATTGTCTAGCCAAGTGACACTTTTGACAAGCGAAATCGAATCGTTATCGCCTCCTAGGTGTCAATATCTAGCGCGAGCTATCCCCTTGCAGATAACTTACCGAAGCACAAGAAAATACCGAATAATAGTGTTTGTAAATTAGAATTTGTAATAAAAAGCATACTTCAACATTATTGTGGGCGGCGAACAACGCGGAAGTGTCGCTTAGACGCAGGCGCCGTCTGAAAAATCGCCTCTATTGAAACTTGAAACTGCTTAGGAAAGGACTGCCCTTAGCTGGTGATCTTATCATGTATGCTACGATCAAAGGATTGTGGGCCGTACGCAGCATTTCACCCAAAGGATCCAATGTGACCGAGGCGCTGAATATCTACCTATCTATAGTGACAGTGTCATGGAAAAATGGATTATGCACCCACAAATGCAACACGAAACAATGTCCCTACAAAGGTAAGAGTGAGTCAATAACTTATCCCTACTATACCTACTAATAAGTATATAAAATATGTTATTAATGCTAAAATAACTAATGTGTTCCTGTTACGTCATCAAATATAAACCGATGAACGGTGTAGATTAAATTTGGTACCCATATGCGCAATGGCAAGCACTTGTTTTTCAATAGGAAAGTGAATTGAATGTGTAAAGGCAAAGGTATATAGGTAAAGGCTATACAAATATAGATAAAGACTCGGGAACAAAAGTTCTTCACACAAATAAATGCCCTTCCCGGGATGCAAAACCATCACCTTCATAGGCAAGGTCACTAACAACTAGCAATATTGTAGTGTCATCCCATTTTCTTAAATTGATTTGAAAGGGATGAGACTACAGTGTTGCTACTTTTTAATTTCTACAATTTCTAGTCGGACTCTACAGTAAGCTCAAGAAGACTTGTGTTGTGGGTACTTAGGGTACTTAGATAACTATATATAGATGGTCAAACCAATTTGTCAGTCAGTAAGAACCAGGAAAACTATACTCATACTTATCTTTTGGGTGCTAGTACTGGTATATGACAAAGCTAGTATGATTCTCTCTGTCTTTGTTTGAAATGAGACAGTCCTTTGACAAACTATACTTAAATACATAGACAACACCCATGACTCAGGTACAAAATATCTGTGCTCATTACACAAACAAATTTCCTTACCGGGGATTCAAACTCAGGATTATCAGCTTAACCGGCAGGGTCACTAGTCACTACCAACTAGGCCAGACGGGCTGTTGTCATACATATACATTATCAACCATATTAATGAAACTTTTTCATATTATGAAACATTGTATATGACTTCTTTTGGCAGGCGCAGATACAGTCAGCTGCAGAGAAAAGGTCCCACCCCTGCATACAAACTTCTATGTAGTGGTGGTACCTTTTCTCTGCAGCTGACTGTACTTACACACTATATAAAAATAATCATAACATGTACTTACACAAAACATTTAGTTTTTTTTTGTCATATGACTGGTAGAGAATAAATATTATAACCAAATGTTACAGAGTTTGTTGAAAAACTAAGCATTCATTTTGTTTCAGGTGACTTGGATATTCATTGCAGCCTTGGCATATGAACCAATACTTTATGGTGCTCCAAAGCCAGGGTCAAGGGAAGAAACTATGTCACATGTACAACCACAAAAATATATTGAGTGTTGTTTTACTATTTTAAAACACTGTACATAATATATGTACAAACATGGCTACTGATTTCATGCTGCTGGCAAAAAATACCTGCTGCATCTTTCATTAATAGATTTTCAATAAAATAAATATAATTTAACTTTTTAACCCAATCATTGTTTCATTTATTTATGGCATTTATTTATGGTGGTTACCACCTTAACTTATGGTATGCTTAGGAGCAGATCTGCTTCCATGTACTTACCTATATTCAACTTTAAAAAATGCAATAATTTTTAAAAGTTGTCTTTGTAAAACGACCGGTCTGGCCTAGTGGGTAGTGACCCTGCCTGCTAAGCCGATGGTCCTGGGTTCGAATCCCAGTAAGGGCATTTATTTGTGTGATGAACACTAATATTTGTTCCTGAGTCATGGGTGTTTTCTATGTATATAAGTTTGTATTTGTCTATATAAGTATTTGTATCGTCGCCTAGCACCCATAGTACAAGCTTTGGTTAGTTTGGGGCTAGGTTGATCTGTGTAAGATGTCCCCAATATTTATTTATTTATTTTATTTTATTCAATTATGATTGATATATAAATTACAAATTTTTGACAGGAGCATACAAAAGGTTAAATATGAACAGCCAGTAGCTTAGTGGGTGAGATTACCTTCCCAAATTTCCATTGACTATAAATAATAAAGATGTGTTTAATTCATTTTTAACGCCTCACTCACTTAGGTATTTCTATTACTGAGTAAACAAAAATCAAAGACAGGTAGGTAATAAAAAAATAATATTAAGTAACACTAAGTATGATTTATTAGTTTTGGTTTCACAGGCAGCTTTTATCTTATCTAATGCATCTTCTTAGTCGGCGTCTTCATTGCTGAAGGTCGTGTCTAGTTTGAAGAGTTTCCTGCGCGATGTACCATGCTTTTCCAAGTGTTCCTGTCCTCGGCGATCTTAATAGATAAATCTAATGCATAACATCTATGTATTCAATGTCCGCTTGACTTTTGATAATTTCGAAAATGTTTGAAGTCTATGAAGTAAATGAGTTCACTGAGGTTACACTGATTTGGGCAAACCTGTCCACAATATCACTTCACGGTTTGAATCAATACTAACGCTTAAAGTATTGTCTCTTCTGGTCAAGTAAGCCAGCAGTGCACGTCCTTAGCACTGGTAACTGCCATGAAGGCGTCATTGCAGCGGCAGCTCTGACTGTACGTGCCAACTTGGCGAGAACTTCTCAGCGTGGAAGAAGAGCCCGCGGAGCCGCTCTTGCCCGCTCTGGCTGCGTCGCCGCCTTGGTTGGGGCTGCGGGGACGACGGCTGTCTGAAATTGTTAAACTTTAGGTCAAAATTATATGCAATTAACAACGCACTCTTCAAATATTACACTATATAGAGTTATTTTATCACGAAATTGTGATAAACTAAGTTAAACAAATACCAAAATATTTAATTTGCTTACCGATAAAACAATTATTTTCTCCAAAATTAGATTCGCTGTTCACTTGATACTCTTGACAGCTGACAGATGATGTTTCTTGACGGTTTTGAACGAGAACCACAGACAAAAATTAATTTTTACCGACTTGGCGCGTAGAATGAGCGTTAACTAAAAAGATTGCCTCTTGGCTAGGTTATTGTAAACATTATCGACCAGTCGCTTGCGATCGTAGAGATCGAATCGATACGGAGCGAATGTAATTCGGCTACGCCCCCAGATTGTCAGATTCTATTAGTCGGCGAGTCGGAATACGGTTAATGTACGACCTAATAATGTACAACCCAATTGGGCGCTCAGGCGAGCTAGTGTAGATCAGTACCGACATTCATAATTTGGTCGTACTGAAAGTCTGCCTAGCATAGTTTTAGTAATAACACTAATAACACACTGGCATTATGTGCATCGTTTAGACTGAAGTGTGGCTTATTTCTCCAGTGTTTGAGAATTGCACCCCGATTGTAAAAGGCTACACGATCTTTGCACTTACCGAACAAATGATCGCTATTTATCACTCAACGGGTGTTAGAAAATTGCGCTCCGATAAGGCGACGCACCTATTCAGATCTCAGAAAATATAAGCCTAATAAAATTATAGGTACCGCTTTTAGTACACCTTTCTCGCACCAATAAATTAGTGCGAGCAAGACGCATGATATTAAAAGTGGAATTGCTTACATGTTCTTATTAGGGTTCCGTACCTCAAAAGGAAAAAACGGAACCCTTATAGGATCATAATTCATAATATTTTTATTCAAAATAGATTCTTACAGAACACTTTTTGAAAGTCAAAAATTGTTGAGAATAAATAAAATTATTTACATATAATAAACAAGCCTATTAAAATTAAACTTATATGCCACTCTTGACTGTAGATAAGGTATCCAACCCTTCGAGCAACACCGGCTTCCGACACATCGGAAGGGAGGGGCCCAAGCGATATCTCACCGTACAAATCTTTCTGCCCTTTTTCGCGGGGGGAAAGGTGCACACAGTCGCACTTCTCACACACTTACATACAAAATCCAATCTGTAATGACGACACAAATACATAGAAAATGACACACGTCAAAGACAAATCTTGCAAACCTCGATCTCTTTTTATGTACGGACGAGTGACAAGTGTCACAACACGCACACTAACACATTTTCGTTGAAGTATGTTATTGTATTCTGAGAGATGAGAAGTCGGATTTGTCGCTCGACCGATCCGCAATTTGTACTGAGCGAGCAAAATCGATAAATCCAACAATTACATGAGACTAAAATATAATAATTGTGTTTGAATGTAATTAAACGTATGATATGTAAAAAAAAATATTACATGTGAAATGTAACACTTTCTTTTTGTAAATTTGATGTCCCCGACCTCTTTTTATAACAAAAAACCGAGCAAACAGGCATTTTTGTGCAGCAGTGTTCACGCGCGCGTCTGGACACGGTCTGGTGAAAAATCCAAGTGCAACTAGTTTTATTACCCGCGCTAGATTAGATTGACGCGCTAATCTTGTACCTCGGCAGAGGGGAAATAGTGCGAATGCCGCCTCCCTTCCGTGTTGCTCGAAGATCCAACCATACGTGTTTATCAGTTAAATAATCGTCTACTCTATAATAGCCTTTCTTTATTAACCTTTCTTTTATTACAGCTTTGAACTTGTTTTCTGACATATTCACAATATGGTCGGGTATCTTATTGTAGCAACGTGTACAGAGCCCCAAAAATGATTTTCGTACTTTGTAAAGCCTAGTTCTTATATCTAATAAATTATTCCTATTCCTAGTATTAAAATTGTGAACATCACTTTTTTTTTTAAACTGTGTAAGATTTTTTCTCACGTACATTATATTATCATATATAAATTGACTAGGCAATGTCATAATATTTATGGTTTTAAACAATTCTCTTAGAGACTGACGGCTTTTTAGGCCATAAATCGAACGTATTGCTCGTTTTTGTAAGATAAAAATAGTCTCAACATCAGCAGCTCTGCCCCAAAGTAATAGCCCGTAACACATTAAGCTATGAAAATAACAAAAGTAGACCATCTTTGCAGTATCTTCATCGGTTAGCTCCCTAATTTTCTTTACTGCATATACCGCTGAGCTCAATCTTTTTGATAGTGCCACAATGTGAGGACCCCATTGTAAACTAGAATCTACCGGTATTCCTAAAAAAATGTTTTTTGCGTAATATCTAATACCTCGTTATTAACTGACAATCCTTGTACGCTTTGTTTTACGTTAGGTAGCTTAAAATGTACACATTTAGTTTTTTTTGCATTTAAAACTAAGTTATTAGCAGTAAACCATTCGTGTACTTGTTCTATAGCATGATTTATACTGGCAATGTCTTCGGAATCTCTGTTGACATGAAATATAAGTGACGTGTCATCAGCAAATAAGACAATTTTAGAAAACTGCTCTGCCATAAATGGAAGGTCATTCACATAAATGAGAAATAAAATAATCACTCGGGCGTCTGTCTGTCCGTCCGTCTGTCACAGCCTATTTGCTCCAAAACTACTGGACCAATTAAGTTGAAATTTGGTACACATATGCAAGTCTGTGACCCAAAGACGGACATGTACGTAATGAAAACAAAATAATTTTGAACATAAGGGCACTTTTGGGGGGGGAAATTAGAAAATTAAAAAATAAAGTTTTGCAAACCATATGGTGTTACATATTAAATAAAAGGGCCTACCATTCCCCCCCCCCCCGCCCTATACTCCAATACTACTGGGTCTAAAATTTTGAAAAAAAATACACAAAATAGTTCTTTACCTCTAGATTACAGGAAAACCTATTAGAAATCTACAGTCAAGCGTGAGTCGGACTTAAGATAAAAAACGCGGTTGGTCTGATTTAGGGACACAGCCGTAATGGTTTACGTGAAACGTGGTGTGGACAGCTATTGCGAAGACCGAAGGCCGAGCTGCGCGTATGGCCGAAGGCCCGAAGCGTCCCGTAGAGGCTTTTTGCACCGCCCGCGGCCGAACGTCGGGTTGCGGGAGGTTAGTGCTCAAACAAAGAACAAAATTAGTACCTACTTCAAGTGTCTGAAACTCATCATCATTAACTTAAGAGATATTCTCTTGTCGGTGGAGTATTTTAATCTGAACATTCCACTTGGATGAATACAAGTAGATGAAATTTCACAGAGCCCGCACTGAACCTAAAAACTAAAGCTGAAAATCTTTAATATCCAAACCTAAGCGGGTGATAGTTGCGTTTGTGAGTCATGTTTTATGAGTTAAATAACGAGTCAACAAATTATTTTAAAAAAACCTTTTTTTATATTACCTAATTGCGTATCCTCTCTTCTTTGATTAGATAAACTCGAACATGAAGCGTAATAAAATTCAGGCAGGATTTGCGTTTGTACATATGGTACACCGATAATAAGGTTTAAATTTAACTCCGTTAACGCACCAATTTCCGGGCAACTTTTGATTAACTTAATAAACCGATAAAGGCTGTCAAAAGCTCACAAAAACTTTGCGAATAAATGATGACCTCGCCCCAGTTATCCTTTATTGAACAAAGAGATAAAAGCTGCATCAGTATCTAACTTATTATCGTGCAAAATTTAATTATGTGGAAGATGGAGACTAATATGCTTGGTGCGCGAAATTCATAAGCACGCATAACATCTTATAGAAAAAGGCGTCTTGTCTTGTTTTAAGCCTATAAAAAAACATTATTTGCGTTTGTGTGTGTTAATTTGTGACAATAATGTAAGATATTATAATTGCCATACTTGCATTTGATTTCCACTACAACCTGACAGTAGTGACAATGCCTCAGAGAGAGGCGACACGTTTCGAGGTTTTTGCTATTGGAAGCCATTTAATCACAATATTAAATATTAGTCATAAATAAATAAATAAGTTTTTGGCAGTAGAAGTGGTTCTTTATATTTGAGTAAATCTACTTTTTAGTGTCACAATTGTGTTACAATTAGTTGTCCAGGGGACAAAAGACTTATATAGTCCTCCACATCGATTTCGATGACGGCGACCTCGGCAATCATAGTGTTTTCCTCTTATGAACTCTTATGTGGCTGGCCATGCCAAACTTGCTCTTAAACACCGTCTCACATTCACAGCAGTAGAGTTGACCGGTCATCTAATATGCATGTTAATAGAACGGCACGGCATACAACATTTCTTCGCACAAAGTTTGGCAGTATTGTCCCTTGGACAGGATAACAACACCAAAAAGTTCAACCATTTATTTGCGTGTTTTATTTTGCCACTAGCGGGTATTATCATTAATTGCATGCAAAAATTTAATAATCGCTAATTAACCAATGAAAGCTATTAATTAATTAACGACAATAAGTGATTGTAGAAGTAAATTATTGTCGCTAATCAACCAATGAAATGTCTCTTTAATCAATTTACCATAGAGTTCCGAAAAGTTAAGCCTGATTCAATTAATTATTTAAGACACCCTAATCCATTTTCTTACGGTAGCTCGAATATCGCCGAGCCGATGCTTCACCTAAATAGATGCCGGCCCGCTTGTGGTCTGTACCGCATTATGCAAAACGCTAACACATAATTAACATAATTTACTCTAATTAAAGGATTAGGACGCGTGATAAACCGAGTATAATTATTTACATTATCATTCACAATCCTATAAACCTTGTTAAACATAAGTCTGTGTCGTATGGCGGGATTACTGCAGTTAAGCACTTTATTAAACAAATAATTGCGATCCTTTCCGGTGCGAACATATATGTGGAGCACCCAAACTTTGTACAGCGTAGCGTTTTAACAAGATCCGAGTTAGGAGTTTGTACCAGAATATCTATTTGTTAGAAATTTGTACCGATTATTATTATTCAGAGCCCACTGTGTCCCACTGCTGGGCAAAGGCTTCCCCCTCTTTTTCCACTCGTCTCTATTTAGTGATGTATCTGGTCAGCCTCTCAAAAAGGAGTCCAGGCGGCGTAGCACGGTCGCGTTTTTATCCCTTGTCACCATGCCTGTCACGTTCTAACAAGTATGTAAGTGCGAAAGGGACGCGCATAGTGATAGACGATTGGACGAATTGGACAATTTTAGATGAAATTGGGCACACGTCATTAATTATAGATAAATGATACAGTAAGGTTATCTTAGTTGGTACAGGAATAGTGCCGAATTAACGGACAGCCCTGCCTTGTATGAACCCTATATGAACTTGAGCCGTTCCGTTTTATGTAATTGACAATTTAGTTTTAGTGGGGACGTAATAAATGGTAGAGTACAAAAAAGTAGGTAGAGTATGTAGGAAGAAACTTTTTGAAATAACTGCGTTATGAAAGCTCACGACTCATACGTGCGACTGAAATTCCAAATGAGGTAGTCCCTATATATTTATCTTGCTCTGTTTACAATTTCTCATATAATTAAACACCTACGACCAGTTTGACGACCAGTCTGGCCTATTAGTGGGTAGTGACCCTGCCTGTGAAGCCGATGGTCCTGGGTTCGAATCCCGGTAAGCGCATTTATTTGTGTGATGACAGAGATATTTGTTCCTAAGTCATGGTTGTTTTCTATGTATTTACGTACATATTACGTACGTATCGTTGTCTGAGTACCCACAACACAAGCCTTCTTGAGCTTATTGTGGGACTTAGTCAATCTGTCTAAGAATGTCCTATAATATTTATTTATTTATTTATACCTACGTTAGGACGCGAAAGAAACACTATTTCATGTTTCAGATGTATGTAGGCATACATCTATGAAATCGTGTTTCTTTCGCGTTCTCTTTCAAGTTTTTTAATTACAGGCCAATCGGCAGTAATTTGTATACTTATAAGTAAATATGTCCAAAACAAATGTTGTGGTACAAATGTGAAATGTCTCGATGTACGTAAGCGCCAACCGCCCTTTTCCTAATAACGACACAATAATCTACCTAAGTACCTATTAATAATCTGCGTGACCTCAATCAGTGAGACAATAATAAGAAAAGCCTCACCATTTCTAGTTTCTTATCAACGTAACTTTGTCGCTTACCAAACTTTGATCTTTCTTTATTTACTCCTGACCTTTGAAATAGCCTTTGAAAGGAGTTCCCTTTTAGCATTGGTTTTGTTTATCATTGTGCATTCCCATCACAATTAACCACGGACCTTTTTCATCCTCCTGTATAAAGTTTATACACGAGAGAAGGAGGCGTATTCCAATTATAAAAATATTACATTGATTTGATATTAATCTCATGCAATCCCATGTGTCCCTTTAGCATTAATATATAATAAGTATATAACTTATAGGTATATGAGCAAGAGAAATGCACCTAGAGCTTTTTATACTGAAAAAGGGACATAACCGCCTATAAAAATGCTTTCATCAAAGGTAAAATTTTATTAGGTAAAATATATAAAATAATAAGTGAAAATCTATAAACTTTCGTTGTATTGCTACATTTTATTACATGCCCAATTGCCCATGCAAAATTTGCCTTGAGGCAATTCCGCCAATATACACAGCTTCATACGATCCACAGGATATTGTAAACTATGTATCGGTGTTGCATTTTACATTAGGTTACCAATTGGATCTTATTATACGTTTTACAGGCATCCTGTTACACTGATGCGAAACATCCCGTGGCGTAAACATGCCCAATAATACAAGAAGTTTACGATTCCAACATATATATAGGTACATACCTATGTACTTAGGTATATATATGTACTTAAGATTTTTAGGTAGGCAGTTGTTATAAAAGTAAAACTTAACAGGTTGCTGATGATAGCTACGCAGTTCACAAAAGTGTAAGGTATGTAATTAATGTCACTAGCTTTCACACCTTTCACCCCCAACCCTAATCACACTTTCAGTAATTTGTATTTCGAGTAAGTATAAATGCGTTGGATTTACGAGTATTAAAAAAAACACAATTTGCATCGTTATTTTTGTTAAGAATATTTGGAGGGTCGTTTCAGATTTCGCCATATTTTACGGTGTGCACAACTGCCTCTCCTCCCCGTAACCTTTTGTACAAACAGCGAACCTCCAGTTCCAAAGAATACATATAAATAAAAGATTGTATTACTGCCGCACCCTCACCGAAACACTTCGTATTAGGGAATGCTCTATAAAATCGACGTTTCGCCGTAAACGGTAACTTTACGGCCACTCCGGGTGTTAAAAATAAAGATTACACCAGTTTAATCCGATTCTACTAGCGAGAATAGCATGGTGTAGGTATATCATTGATAAAATGGTAAGAAAATATTACTTGCTTTCCAAATTCATATAAGATAACTTAAGTTGTGCAAAGTACGCAAGAGCAAGGCGGACGTAAAGCACTACAATTTTGTATAACTTTGCTTAACAGAAGTTTGAACTCAGTAGTGGCCAGCGTGTTACTGCGTCTTCTGCGCTTAAATTTTATGAGGTTACCAACTTCCGCGTTGAAACTTGGCAGAAATCTAAAATCAAGGAGTTTTATTTACTAGCAATACTGATGCCTCTGGAAGTTTCATCATGTCAGTATATTTATTATATGCTCTTTACTGTTTACATGAAATTTAAATTTATCCACGCCATCAGCGCATCAACAGTTTTAAATCACTCAATGCACTATGTGGGCAAAACTTTAAAACAAACAGAAGTCAAAATTATTTATTATTTAAGTAACACACATTGTGTGAATTTATAGAAAAAAGAATATTAATTTGGAAACTTCGTTATTTCTTTATCCTAATAATTATAAAATAAACAATTTATTAGGTATCTACCTGCAACAAAGACGAAAATAATATACAATAAATAACAACCGACGGCGACGTGGGATCTTCGCTTGATTAAAAACTTTTTTAATTTTCATACGTTAATCTTGTTATATTGTCATTGTGGCAATAACGCCGCATAGAGGTTCACTTGGGTTCACTGGTTCGGAGAATAGATATTAAACCTTTACAAAGAGCTCGTAATTTATATTAGCGGTTAATAAGCTGGCAGCTACCTACATATTACATATCTCAATGACACCCGCCAGGAAAATCATATTTTCAACACACTAGCTCATAACGTGTAACTTATTGAACCGGTTTTAGACTCATAATCCTAGATATTAAACCCGTTTGCTTTTTAGGGTTCCGTAGTCCACTTAGAAACCCTTATAGTTTCGCCATGTCCGTTCGTGGCTTTGCTTCGTGATCGTTAGTTCTAGACAGCTGCAATTTGGCATGGATACTTACAAAAATCATGCATTGCGACTGACTGGTGAAAAAAAAATACAAGATTTTTTTTTTAGGGTCGGTACCTCATGGTTTCTTTTCGCTTTAACCCAATGGTGTTTATTCAATCTAGTCAAGTTTTTAAATGTTTAATTCATAGTTAGTTTTAATGTTTTTTTTTATTTTTTTTTTAAATTAAATCTAGTCGTAAATTAAATAGATGTGTGTGAATCTACAGTATCTACACTATATAGGTACCTACTTAGTTTTTGGCGAACAGCGAGTTCTCAGGTCGGGGCGAATTACTAGTTAATAATATGTATATAGAAATATATAAAGTAACACAACATAACTTAGTAAACCATGTAGGTAAATGAACTAAAACTAAGATTATTAAAAAAATTATACTATTGAACAAAAATCCCATTGTAAAGTGACATGACGCCAAGTATGCTGGCAGCATTTCCTCGCTGAATCTCAATACGAATGCGTTGAGCTAGGAAGCTGCCAGCTCGGATCTTTTGTCCTCGGCAACATCGGCCAGCCGCTTGGCCATTCACAATTTGACCGAACAATAAAATTCTGAAAAATCCGCACAGAATTCTATTTTTCTTTTTGAGGTGTCGGTGTCTATGTAATAACTCGAAATTTAATGTAACCTCAAACAAGTACATACGTTTCATTACTTACCAACTGGATATTAAATACTCTTCTGGCTTCTATTTACCTAGAGAAAAGTCTCGAATACAAAGCAAATTGAGCTGCTACCAGAGTTAAATGTTAATAAAACCACTAAATGAAAATGTACTCGAGTTATATGTATGGGTGTATAATCTAAAAAGACGACATCAAATATTAAACTTTTGTAGGTATCTTAAATCATTGTAATATAACGAAACACACACACATATTGAGGCTCTATACCCTTACCGCTGAAATCAAGTTAAAATCTTATAAGAATTATAGGGAACTTAGCTTCTGCCCGCGACTTCAGGCCTCAAACTATCTCCGTACCTGATTTCATCGAAATCGGTTCAGCAGTTTAAGCATGCAGAGGTAGCAGACAGACAGTTACTTTCGCATTTATAATATAAAGGGATTGGCAATGACAAGGTGAGAGAGATTCTTTAATTACTTACATTTAATATTATATTTTTGTATAGTGCCATGTAAGGACTTGTTAATCATGTATTAACCCAGAGTATTTATTGTTTATTACCAAATGAAACACATTGATATTGTCAATATAACAATTTATTACCATCTTCGTATAAAACAAATAGAAAACTTAGTTTAAGTACTACATTATCGTTTTATATAAATGCCAAAATAGGTACCCATATAGATCTCCAAAATAAATACATAGGTACAAAATTATGTATTGAAATATGCATTGATCATAGTCTAATAAAACATGGTCTTCTCTTCCCAGAGTGACACAAGCCTACGTCACAATAACATTGCCACTTTATATTATCATATAGCGCTGTCGCATGATGACGTAGGCTTGTGTCAGTCACGTGGTCGGAAGAGAGTACCAAGCGGAGTATATTATTATACCATGGTATTGATTACCTAAGTCGTAACAGTTAGCCTTCGAGCAACACCGGCTTCCGACACATCGGAATGGAGGGGCCCAAGCGATATCTTACCGTACAAATCTTTCTACCATTTTTTGCGGGGGGAAAGGTGCACACAGTCGCACTTCTCACACACTTACATACAAAATCCAATCTGTAATGACGACACAAATACATAGAAAATGACACACGTCAAAGACAAATCTAGCAAACCTCGATCTCTTTTTGTGTACGGACGAGTCACAAGTGTCACAACACGCACACTAACACATTTTCGTCGAAGTATGTGAAATGTAACACCTTCTTTTTGTAAATTTAATGTCTCCGACCTCTTTTTACGACAAAAAACCGAGCAATTAGTATTTTTTTCTGCTGCTGTGTTCATGCGCGCGTCTGGAGTGTCTGGACTCGGTCTAGTGAAAAATCAGAGCGCAACTAGTTTTATTACCCGCGCTAGATCAGTTGATCTTGTACCTAGGCAGAGGGGAAATAGTGCGAATGCCGCCTCCCTTCCGTGTTGCTCGAAGCAGTTAGCACAGGACCGCAAAGTCACGCGAGGGTAAATTACATACAGACGTATTAATATCGCTAATTTTAATGTAGGTAGTAGTTTCATGCAGCGATTACAATTATAGTGCAGCCCGTACAAAATGTGCTATGTCTTTCCACTTCCTACCAATTCATGTATCAAGAGTACACTGAGCAAAGTAGTTTTGACGTTCGCACAATGCTGACTGTGATTGCTAGATTTAAATACCTACTTAATAGGAGGGTGGAAGGTTTAGTAATAAGTACATATCAAAATTATCAAGCCATAATGAGATCAAACCTAGTATCACAGATCAGATCAGATTATATACCTACTATATTTTTGAGAAGTTGAACAACCAATCTAGTCCATCCACTTTTTCTACAATTACTTATAAGAAATATATTTATTGTCAGTTTGATTAAAAATATTACACTAATCTTAGGTATTAAACAATTAACACTTAACATCCTTCAGGTTTATCTCTTGCAACTCATTCTCACATTCATTATTTTTAGCATTGTTAACATCATTCAACTTTTCACACCCATCATCATAGTAGAAGTCTCCCTGCAGGAGAACCTGTATATCTTTTAGACTTTTCCCTTTTGTCTCAGGTACATACAACATGGTAAATATTGTTCCAGCAAAGGCTACGCCTGTAAATACCCAGAACACAGCGCAGAACCCCGCCAGATTCTGCAACACCTGGAATCCCTTGGCTAAGGTGAACCCACACACACCTCCAAATATGCTAAGTGAAGACAGAGCTACTGCTTTTACATTTAAAGGGAAAATTTCGGCTGGGATGACAAAAATAATTGAGTTATAGCCTAAAGTTGAAAGAACTGTGGAGCTGATTATGCCAGCAAAAGGAATAAAAGAATAAGGGCTCAGAGATTCATGGTTTAGTTCGAGGATATCTTTTAGGAAGAAATATGTGCTGACTGCAGCTAAGGACACACCAGTGCCCAAGAGAGAGTAGATTAGCAGGGGGCGCCGGCCAACTCTGTCCACTAGTATGGAGCTCATTATACCTGAAAAGAAATAAAACAAGCTGATTATTGGAAAGGCGTTTGAATAAGGATGTATTCTCAACCAGCGGTTGAATTGTCCTGAATGATATAAACGACTTGATTGTTCAGAGAGTGTGTTTGTCAGTAATATCCCGCCGCCGTCGGTTAAACCGCCGTGTCGCCGAAATAATTTTTAGCTTGTAAGATTTTTACTATTGTATGTATGTTAGTTTGTAAGGTATTTATGGGCCTTAGTTGCCTGATAATGAATGATATTTAATATATATATATATATATATATTTTAATATTGTCCACAAATTTTGTACTTCTTACATATGTCTAGCGACTGCTGACTGTACCTACGAGTACGAGATAATTACAAACACTTACCAACAACAAACCGAACAGCACCGAATACAATAACGGCAGTAGACATCTGCATGGTAATCTTACTCTCTTCAAGAATTGTACTTAAGTACTGTTGTACCGCCATAGAACCCGTCATTATTTGAGTCACTTTCAAACCTAAAATGAAGAAAACTTTAAATATTAACCAGATCCTATTACATTATCAGAAGCTTGAAATGACATAAAATATATCTACAGGAAAACTTATATCTATGCTATGCAAAAATGATATCTGTGCAGGTATACCTACGTTAAAACAAAAAGTCTTGTCTGACTTATAACATATATCTCACAGTCATAACTTTAAATGCCACCTTGCAGAAACTCTGTGAACTAACTGACTAAAAAGTGAGCAGTGCTCATGAAGGTAAACCGTTACTTTATATATACGCAAGATGGCGCTCTCAAATATAGAGGGCCTACCGCAAACACCCTAGTTCGCAAATTGTGGACATCTTTCTCTAGTTTCTCTTTTACTCCAACTAAGGCGTAATGAGAGTGACAGAGAAAGATACACGCAATTTGCGAACTTCGGTGTCCGTGGTTGGCCCTCAGTCAACACCACCTGTCCACTTGTCCAATTTCTTTGTTCAATGTCAGTGCGTCTCACTTTCTCATTAAAGCAAAATGTGAGACGCAATACACATTGGACAAGAAATTGGATGGCTGGAATACCACCCTAAGGGCCACTTGCACCATCCCATTAATCCGGGGTTAACCAATTAAATCTAGAGTTACCATGGTTACCAGTACAATGTGAAACTGGGTTAACGGGTTCATCGGTTAACCCCGGGTTAGTGGGATGGTGCAAGTGGCACTAAGACAACTACGATTCAACGTGGGAATACTTTTGATAGTTTGTGCTAGGACTAGTTAGGAATGTAGAATGTAGGTATACCTGCAGCGATGATCACAGCTTTCCGATACTGTCGACCAATCATCAGTTCCTTTAGCGAGCCGGAGCGACGAGTTTCATTGCGAACATCGGCCTGCAACCGAGCCAGCTCATCTTCCAACTCCTGAGGATTACAATTATGTCCATGAATTTATACAATTTGTATAATTTTGATTAATTGAGACATTGCCTTCTCGAATGAATATGTTAGGATTACAGAGTGATCATCATCGTCATCATCATCATCATCTCAGCCATAAGACGTCCACTGCTGAACATAGGCCTCCCCCTCGATATACCTGTTTAATTATAGGTATCGCGGTGTAGGCTGTAGGTAATCATTGGAGTATTTATCAAATTGACTAAATTGAGACAACACTGAGAGAAAAGTATAACAAAAACACACTTAGAATTACAAAAAAAACATAATCCGGGGACAAGGAGAGTCAACTAATAGGAACAAATTGACTTTTCCAATTTCTATTAGTTCTTGCAATTTCTATTATCTGTTTGTTGAAATTAGATTTAGGATTACTGAGATGTTTGTAGAAATAAATAAACTTTACAGAAATAGTGAAACTGCCATAATTATTACTAAACTTCATTTTTTCCCCCAGTACAGAACTGTTTTTTAATTCCTGGTGATGATTTTTCTCTCAGTGAATATTGTATGAACAGTTATAGGTACCTGAACATATATAAAAGCCTTAGATATCCTATCCTTAACATTCAAAATCTAAATAAGTAGTCCTCTATTTTAGCTGTTTTAGATTATTACATCCATTACGAGTATTTTTCAGTAATTGTAATTTGTAATGTATTTTGGCTTACACCTACATAAATTCGCATTTCATAAAGTTAAAAGTTAGTTTGTTGTTTTCTTCCTAAAAAGTATGGTTGTTAAAAATAAGGCACACATCGAACTTGTCCTTCTAGGTGTAGTAAATAAATTAAGAACCTTCTCATCCTTCTGTTGTCGAAGTCCCATCAACGCTGTTCTCGCCTCTCCCACTCTTCCTCTCTTCAACAGATAATAAGGTGACTCTGGTATCCAGAGGCAAGCCACGAAGTAAGCCCCGGGCAATACCAGGAGCATGTAGTTGAGGCATTCGTAGGAGACGAACATACCAATGCTCATGACCAGGAGGCTACCAAGGTTGAACATCACCCGTGTGAACAGCGACAGAGTTGCTCTCACTTCAGAGTCTGATATTTCTCCTATGTACATTGGCACCAACTGAAAAGTAACAGGGCTTTTGTTAGGCGAGGTTACAAAGTGTATGTGCTGTTTTGAAAGTAGTACAATTAAACCTCAAGCTAAAAAAGTTATTTAAATAGCTGAATGCTGAGCATTGGAAGAGTCTTTATGACTTTACAACGACCCCGGAGTTTTCATCTCACTTCTTCTTGCTCGCTTTATCCCGCCATTTCAGCGACGAGCCGAGGGGTGAACCCGCGACATTCGGATTGAAAGTCGCACGCGCTTACCGCTAGGCCACCAGCGCTTTCAAAGTTCGCATCTCACTATGGCAGAAAATTAAAAATATAAAACCTATGTACCTTTAAGATGAATACAGATTTTCTATATTCTGAGAATGGTAATTTTAGTAAGTCTCTCTCCTAAGGACTCCTAATCTTCGAATCCAAATACATATAAGTACCATGGTTATTTTTGTACATTTAGCTAAATATGGGTATTTGGTTAAATATTACTCACTGTGCTAACCATCCCAGTTCCTGCCCCCCACAAAAACCTGGTCACGTAGAGCAGCCAAGCCTTAACAGCGAACGCTACCACTAACTGAAAACAAACGAGATTTGTTAAGTGTACTAATAATAATTAACGCATGCAGAGAGTGCATTTTCATCTCCGTAAGATTTTCACCGGATTTCGTAGAATTAAGGGCAAAACGACATAAAATGCATATACATAATTGTATAAACAAAAACAGGTACATCTACATACTTGCAAAATTTCATGTACCATACATACATATCAGTTTAAGTAGAGGTATAGGTAGCACATTTCGTGATCAGAGTAGAAAAATAGTTTTTAGGCTTTTAATAGAGAAGCCAATTTCATTCACACCGAGTCATGCATGACCCATGTCAGCATATGCAAACGTGTTTAATAATCACAAGTATTTCAGTTACTATAAAGCGAGGTTTAGACTAGCAAGAACTTGCATGCAATTTTCATTAGATTAGGAGTCGGCAATGTAACGTAAATTGCATGCAAGTTCTTGCTAGTCTACGCCTCGCTTAAGAATCTATTTGTTTACAAAATGTTTACCGTGCCGACGGCGATGGGGCACGCGCTGATCAGGACTGATGCTCGCCGACCGAACCTGTCGGCGAAGAACCGCGTGACCAGGCTTCCCACTATGAACCCTGGCGAAGACATTGCCATCATCCAGCCTATTTCGGCCTGAAACAGGAATAATTATAGATAGTAATACTAAAGCACTTCCCTTAATAGGTATGCATTTGACGAACACCGTTAGCAATTATACTAATTGAACTATTACACGGCCCTCGGTTCAGGCTCCATTTAAATGTATGAAATTCCGACAGCTAAAATGTCTGCAAGCTGTACATATAGGGATCTATCTATAGGTCCTCATTAATATGGTTTGTTGTTTAGGTAGGTACTATCCTGTAGGACGTAGAACTGTATAAATAGAAATATACTATGTATAAATGAGTACGAGTTTTCACACTGTAATTATTAGATAATTGATAAGGTGAATGTGGGGAACAAAGGAATATCAAATTTTTGATTGGGAAGAGCGTCATCTAAATCTAGGGCAAGACCTATGTGTACTTCGCTCAGACAAAGTCAGAAAGGAAGAACTTTGCTCCCTCTGCTCTACCGACCTTCTGCAGGTAAATAGAGTAAGTATGTGTTTAACTACAAACCCAAGAGTTAGGGCTCATTTAGACGATGCGAGAATTCCCATGCGAGTTTCATTACATTGCGGGTTTTGATCGGTCGGTTGAATTGGACGTACTCAACAGTCCGCAATGTAACTAAAATCGCATGCGAGTTCGCCCGCCGTCTAAATCAGCCCTTAGAAGCGACGAAACTTTATAGCTACCAAGTCAGTGCAGAGTTGGCTTGGACTCTAGCTTGAATGTTGCAAAAAATATGCGATCGCCTTATCATGAGCTATAAGTATTGCACTTACTGCACTTAATTACTGCACTTACATCGCTGATTTCTAAACCCCCTTTCTTTAGCTTGGGTAGCACGGGCGTGGGCCAAGCGGATGAAATGCCCAGTGTCAAAGAAGCCAAAGACACTGTAATGAGACAAATCGCTAAAATAAGTAAGGCCTAAGTATATAAATGATACGGAATAAGTATTGTTAAAGTTTCAGATTTTTCAAAACAAATTTTAACGATCTCTGTGATAGAATATAACAAGGCAAACTAATAATTATGTTTGGGGTTGTTAGAATTGTCTCGATGAGTACCTATTAATTGCATGTGGAAAGAAAAGTAGGTACGGTCAGCGATAAAAGCTGCTACCAAAAATTATTTTTTTGACAAAAACTTTTTAAGTATTGGTTAAAACCGTAATATTTTCCAAACCATTCATTTCTCTCATCGAAGTAGGTAATCATGTGTTTTACTTTGCGTCAACCTACCCGAAAAGGCCGCCAGGTACTGGATCCGCCGATTCTTATGCGCAGTCATCGTCATCTTTGCTTTCCTTTCTTTTTCGCACATCAGCTAAACATGCTCTCTGGGGTTCTGAACGCCCATGAATCCTGAAAAAGCAAAAATGTAATTTTTTTTTTACTAGCCTATTTGAGTGTCCCACTGCTGGGCAAAGGCCTCTCCCCTTAATTTCCCAAAATTAGGTTTACAAAATTTCCTTTATATGCTTTTTGGTTTTTTATGGGGTTTTGGGGCTAAATTAATTTAATTTTTACATAATATCATATTGTAGATGATTTTTATTATGATTAGATTAGTATGATTATTACTAGAAATCAAATAAATTTTTAATGTAATGTGTATGTATATGGCTGCATATTTGCGCCGCTTGAGGTGTTCAGCCGCGTTGGCGGCCGCACGCCGCACCAGCTCTGTTTCCTGGAAGATGGGACTGCGCAAGGGTGTCCACGCATGTGGCATCCCAAACTAAAGGCCGTCCAATCTTCCAGGGAACGAGGGTCATGCTGTCCGGTCTTATTTATTTATTATTTATTTATTTGTAAGTAAATACAATGAATTCCAACAGCTATATACGATACATTTAACTTACTAACTTATTTAACTCGTACGGAACCAATTACAGGAACTCACAGATAGAAGCTGAATATGCGTTAAAGCAAACATGGACAATTGAACAGTGTTAATAGTTGTAACATAGCTACAACAGATAAGCAGTAGCTTATCTCTCTGCGCAATACATATTTAGAAAAAGCTTTTGAGATATTAAATCGGTTAAATTCATTGTTGTGAAAAGTTTTCAGAACTAAGTAACTACGCCTAATTGGATAATTACTTTATTATCCCTACTCCCGTATTTAAGACAAGACATGGACAAGACCATATAAAGACTAATCTAACAACAACCTGCTTAGGGTTTGTCAGGAAATCATACTTATGATCAAAATTTGAATGTAGAGAAAGTAAACCCTAACAGGCTTAGCAATCAAAGTCCTATTCAAATACGTTATACCTAAATGAAGATTTACGTAACCGCAATCGCTGGTGTTATACTGTACTCTAATTGTCAAATTATTCGTCAATAGAGATATTTAGAGTCGTCATGGTGCATGAGTAGAGTCGTTTGAATTATGTATTATCATTCTGGGTGTCGTTTTTTCCTAATTTGCATAAATAACGTTGACAGTGCACAAAAAACCTTTAAATAGAGTTAATTAAAACAAAGGAAGAAGTTCTAATATAAAAGAATAATAAATTTTATTTTATATCAGAAATTTTAATGTAGTTCTATGTACTTTTCAAACTAAAATCAATTTTCTCTTCGTGTTGCATAAAATGGGACATCCTGTACCTACATATTTCTAGCTAATAATTGTCTACGCATTTTTAGAATCCTGTGTGAAATAATTGGTAAATATAAGACTTTATAAGAAAATACCATACAGAAGAATAGGTAAGTATAGCAAAATACATGAGTTACATATTACCTTTCAAAATCCTAAATTCGGTGCAAGAGTTCAAACATTTAGCGAAAACATTGGGCTCTTAACATAGGAACTAAATAACACAACCGCGTGTAAACAATCTCACTCACGCGCAGCTCAATACATTTAAAAATAGAATTGATTAAAACGTAAACACATCTCAATGTCAAAGCATTGCTTAGAAGACTTTATAGATTATTTTACATACGATAAAAGTCTACATTTATTTAATAAAATGCGAATGAGCAGGTTATATTTTCACCGGGCTTTTTAACAAAATAGCGGGACTGAGAGCGTCATGTCCGATTTAACTCGCTGTCGGTACTGAATGTAGATTGTGACTGGCTAAAGGTTCAGACATCATTTTAGACGATTAAATACCATAGCGTGGACTCTGATTAAGTTTAGTTGGTGCGGAACTCAAAGTCAACGTATATCGGTTGCGGGAGGCTATGTGCTCTGTAAGTGGTAGAAATAACCTGTCTGGTCTGAAGTTAGAAACCTATAGAATGAGCCACTGCCAAATCGCAAGCAAAACGGTGTAAGTTTTATCCAGTTTTAATGATGCTTACGTTTCTTTTGAACTACTGTAGTACCTGCCTACCATATTTCATACTGTACTAGGTATATGTTGTCTCAAATCGTGATTCAAATTCTACGTAAGAGAGAAAAGGATAGGATTAAGTTCCATATTCTCGATAGGTAATGTAAATTGCTTATTATGCAGCCAAAGTTTATCATATTGAGTAGAGTTAGTAAATATCTATAATCACATCATCCGACTCGGCCGAGTATTTTATTTCTTATTACGTAACATTGTTGACCATATGGCCAAGCATTTGCCACATACCCGTTTTAGACTGACGTAAGTACCGGATGAGACTACGAGTATATCAAAAGGGATATGTCGCTCTACATATGTATGTACAGTGAAACCTGGATAAGTGAGACTTCAAGGGACGAGCAGATTTGTCTCACTTAAAGAGGTATTCCACTTACCCAGGCTCTCAGTTAGCCAGGTACAAATAAATTTCTGTCTAATTTACAGAGGGTCCCATTAATAGAGGTGAGAATAGAGGATATACCTCAGTTATAGAGGTGGTTAATAAGGTATTTTGTAATTATCTTTAAATGTTTAGGTAAAGTAATCCTTGTACCTAAATATGTTTTAAGTCTGTTTAAATATTTCTTTGAATTTATTTTGAATGATTTTCCAAAGGATAGATTTTTTCAATTTTTGATACGGACTTCATTGCGTCTTAGTAATTTATTAAATGAAAATTTGTTTATGTTGATGCTTGATGATGTTTGATGTTTAGACACAATTAAGCAAATGCGGAATTTGTGGATAGACTAAGAGTTAGTAAGAATACGGAAATAGATCAATAAAGTCCAAGTTAGAGAGGTCATAGATTGACGTTATCTCAGATACAGAGGTAATTCGTATAAAATTTAAAAAAAAACAATTAGGAAAATGTAATCTTATAAATATAGTCTCAGTAAAAGAGGTAAAATACACTCTCTGTCTCAATTATAGAGGTAAATGTGACTATAAAATCACAACAACTAATCCCAGTTATAGAGGTTCGTTTTATCTCACTACCAGAGGTAATTCAGTGCTAAAGTGTCGGGACCGCACCATGAGTCCCAGCTATAGAAGTTTCTCACTTATCCAGGTCCCACTTAACCAGGTTTCACTGTATATGAAAGGAAATTTATTGTATAATAAGTGTATAAAATGAATACAAAACTAAAATTAACTATAACTAAAAACTAAAGCTAAAAAATTAAAAATACCTATCAAAATTTTGCGCCCTTGGTAAGGTGCCCATCACGCAGGCAGCGTTCCCGCGCTGGATTGCTATGGCCAATCTTTGCGCGAGAAAGCTGCCCGCGCGAGGGTCACCCGTGGCCTGCCTTAGGCGTTTGCTGAGCTCCTTGTGGAGCCCGGCCCCGAGCCCCTCTACCCCACGGACCTAGTGTCTCGACGCCGAAGGCTACAAATTCGTAGTATGCGCCGAGACAACTATATTTGTTCGCCTTGTAACGTTCTCGGACGTGAGCCGCCGCCCCGGCCTGTTTGCTGGTGGCTGAAATGTAGGACGCCGCCAGCGTCTCTGCGCAGGTATGTATATATTATTATGTCAAACAAATACAAGGAGGAAGATACTTTTGATTGCGAATGACAAAAATGTCTCTATTTGTAAAAAATAATAAGGGAAGGCAAAACTTTGGATAGGTACTTTAATATGTTGTTCTATCCGCTACTATTGATGCTGACTGTACTCGCTACGTGCCCTAAATCTATTTACGGCGCCCGACCTAGGGCCCTAGAAATAGTGTAGTCTAATAGTACATTATTGTCGAGGCTCGGAAGTAGCTACTTGCAGGCTGAGGATTCGTATTAAACGGACGACCTTGGGAGTCCGTTTAAATGAATCCGAAGCCAGCAAGTAGCCTTCCAGCCGAGTCATATATAGTGCTTTTCTCAAAAATGGTGCAAGAAATATAAATATAATAGAAATATTTCACAGAAGCAACGTTCTCACGTATATATTTTCACAGAAAAAAGTAGAATCAATTGAAATAATTAGCTTTGCCGCCTTTTATTTTTTTAATTAAAAAATAAAAGTGTATTTTTCTGCCGAAAATACGCCAACCTATTTGAGACGGCTAAATAGTCGCGATACCAACATTATAATTATAAGTACTAATCATCTGTTTGGCTGTTTAATGGGCCTGTGCCTTCATTTGATATGGCCATTTTATCTTTTAAAAAGTTTGGAACACGACAAATAATGGAATTTGTATGCAACATTGCAGTCCCAAAATCGAGACTGCAATGTTTTTAACTTTTTAATTTTCGACTGACCATAAACTCCGCGCTTCGCGACCAATTTTTTAAACGGCAAAGTCGACTTTGCCGTCCATTTTTGAGAAAAACAGGCTTTAATTTCCAAAACAATTCTCTGACTCGCTTGAGAATGTTATCTTAGGTGTCGTAACTTTTTAACTGAAATAACAGCTTCTTTCAAACAATATGCGGCTATTTAGGTAACTCAGTTATTTTTAAAAGTCAAGAAGAAAACGTAAAAACATTGATACCGCTTGGCGGTTATTGAATTGGACTGTTGTTTGTAATTTAAAAAATTGACATCTTTGGTCAAAGGATAATCCATCAATGCATGACATTCAGCCCAGTAGGTTTACACATATGCCAGAGTCCAAATCCGCTGTGTTCTATTTGATTCCTTCCATCATAGCCAGTAGGCTAGTAGATGGGTATTCCAATGATTTTCTACATACCAGTCTCCTACTCACTATGTAAGGTAGTGCCTTATACATTTTGACCTCTAGATTGTAACCCACTATGCATAATCGGAGTTCAGACTTATCTATATTGATTGCTTTGCAGCGAAGATGTCGGTAAGCTTAGAAGAGAATTCATGTTACCTATATAACCGCGATGTTTAGATCATGTGTTTATTCATATGTTTACGTAATACCTACTGCCGTTAATGCCGTTATATATAATCAGTAGTGTGACAAGGGCATTCATAAGTTAAATACAGTATATTAGTACTTACAGAACTCGACCAAAGTTCAGTGAAAGGTCGTCTCTTGTAAATGTTTGGGGGGATCCCGCTTTCAGTTATTTCATAATATTATGCATCTTTGACGTCGCTGAATGACTCTTGATAGGATCTCAAGACCAATTGGCGATGTGCATGACTTTCACTTAGTGGCTATGGACAAAAGTGGTTATTTTTCAGTTAATAACAATAGTGACGCGTTGGTGGTCTAGCGATAAGGCGAGCGACTTTAAACCGATGGTAGTGGGTTCGAACCCCGGCTCGTATGTACCTACACCTACTAATGAGGTAGGTACTTGAAACTTATGTACTTACTTATCTTCTTCTTCCTCGCGTTATCCCGGCATTTTGCCACGGCTCATGAGAGCCTGGGGTCCGCTTGACAACTTATCCCATGATTTGACGTACTTACGGAATATTCATATCATACGATATTTACCAATTGCTTTTCGGTGAAAGAAAACTTACGGTACCTACTTATTGTAGGTACCTAAGGTAAAAACGGTACTTATAGGGTATTTGACTGTATTTAAAATAAATTATTTTACACCATGCATGAAGTAGAGCACCAGAAGATTGTTAGAGAAACGTAGACAGCAGTTATTTTTAGACACAATTTCTATTTTAAAACCCGTATAAAACTATAAAGAGAAGGTAATTTGATTGTGACGTCACATGCCAGTGTTTCATAATAATTCCATAGTATTGACATAGATATCTAGGGACTGGCTTACGGGCAATGATAATGAGACATAACAGGGGCCAGTACAGCGGTGTGACACCGCTACAACGCGAATGGTTGATGAGTTCGCATCACGCGCGCGATTGGTTCATGAGTTCGCATCACGCGCGCTATTGGTCGCAACGAGTTGCGTTAGACTGCACGATTGGCTGGAATTCGTGAGTAATACCGCTGAACTAGTACCATTTTAGTGCCCGTAAGGCCAGTCCTCAGATATATAGGTACGTCAATGGTTTTGACAGTTCGAAATAAGATACTGATTTGGCTAGTAGTCAAATACCCTGTAAGTAGGTACCTCACACCCATAACAATCATAGAATTTTAGTCAAACAATGGCTGGCCATACATCAAACCTCAGACGAAATACCTATAATGCATTGTTCTGCAACTCTACTGCTGCAGAACAATGGTTCCATTAATTGATTAATGAGGCCAAGTAAGAGCGAGCACCTTACGAGGAAAGAGGACGGCCGCTTCTCCGTACAAACGAAGCCCCCTTTTCCTCTCTGGATATTAACATTGCAAGTATATGTTTACACAATTTGATGCACGTACTTATATTGACCATAGCAATGCGCATTCGTTTGACTTTTGGATTATTATAAGAGTTAGAAACGAAATGCTATCAGTTAGGTGCGGAATGCTCCTAAGTTCTAATTGTATATACTTACTTACTTAATAATTAAATATTCTAGAAGGAGCATAGCTGTGGTTGATATAGGTACAGTGTACATCAAATTGTGTAAACATACATACTTTCAATGTTAATATCCAGAGAGGATAATGGTGACTATACGTTTGTGTGAAAAGGCGGTTTAGCGGCGGACGTCCATCACTTTCGTCTTAAAGTTTAACGTCCACTTATCACCGAAATAAATCATTGTTAAGTGTTATAGACACATGAATGTTTATGAAACTGTAGTAGGTAACTAGTGGAGTCAAGTGAGCCAGGCGTTTCAAGCTGATACTCGTAATATGGGTTTAAACAGGGGCGTATTTACCCTAGGGCCAAGGGGGCCATGGCCCGGGGCGGCAGGCCGCGGGGGGGCGGCGAAGCCGCCCCCTCGCGTCTTTTTCTGGGCGCCTTTTATAATCAAACTTAGCTATATTTTTTATTATATTTTAATTGACATTTAAATTAATAAACAAATGAACGCTTCAAACCCGCTATCTACCAACAAGTACCTAAATTAAGCAACATATTCGTTCAAGAAGTATTAGTACGGCGCAGTGCCGGATTTACCACTAGGCTGAGTAGGCTGAAGCCTAGGGCGGCAGATTTTAGGGGGCGGCAAATTTGGGTCAAAAAAATATTTTATTTGCTGTTCAGATAGGGTCGACCAGAATTTTTTCGCTCCCCTATATATTTGTAAAATTTACATAACAAGCATTATTTTGCCGCCCTCTGTCATGTCAAGACCCTTTATATTGAGACAGACATACGGCCAGACGGACAACAAAGTAATCCTATATGGGTTCCGTTTTTTTCCTTTTGAAGTACGGAATCCTAAAAATTTACCTAATATTTTCTCGAAAAAATTTCGCGCTTGCTACGCTCGCGTTTTCACTTACGTACCTACATTATTTGTGACCCATCTGACTACATTGGGCGATTCTTGTGTCTTCGTGATATTGAATCTCACTAAATTGTTCCGATCCCATGCCGAAACTCAGTATAGATAGAGTGCTCTCGATATCAGATACAAATACAATACTTTTCTAGACTTTCCAGCACCACAGAATGTGGGATAATGGCACGGCCTGTGTAATACGCGTCTCTACTACTGTCGTCTGCATAGCAATGATTATCATTGATATGCAGCAATGACAGCACAGAACCTAGTGCAACGCCAGCGGTAATGTCCACACTATCGGAGCATCTTCCGTCTACTACCTATACGGCTCATATGCGTCTACCGAAAAAAAAGCTAGCGATCCATTTGTATAACATAGTCCCTCGAGCAGACTCGATGCCAGACCCGACCGAACTCCTTCCAGCCTGACTGCCAATGCCTCACCTTGATTCTCAATGGCCAAAACCCAGCAGTACCCACCGGTCACCGATCAGATCAGGCAAATATAACGTCATTGAGTGACAAAAACGGCCCATATAAATCTGTTTCTGTATCTAGAATAGTGACATTAGTGACGTCATATTTCTGCACTCAAAAGAATAAAAAATTATCTACGTTCCACTATCAGCGAAGAGCGCCTGAATAGCTTAGCTCTTCAATATAGAAGCTGAGCTGACAAACGTTTTAAATTACGACAGCGTCATTGATGATTTTGTCAACCAATTTGTACATAGGAAAACAATGTAAATGCCTATGTGAGTAAATGGTAAATGTTTAGTTTTTTAGGGTTCCGTACCCAAAGGGTAAAAACGGGACCCTATTACTAAGACTCCGCTGTCCGTCCGTCCGTCCGTCCGTCTGTAACCAGGCTGTATCTCATGAACCGTGATAGCTAGGCAGTTGAAATTTTCACAGATGATGCATTTCTGTTGCCGCTATAACAACAAATACTAAAAAGTACGGAACCCTCGGTGGACGAGTCCGACTCGCACTTGTCCGGTTTTTTTTTATTTCTCACCCCAAAGATACTTGTTGCAGGTTTTTTTTTTCTTAAATAAAATACTTTATCAGCAGATCATCACTGATGAAGGGGGGCGGCAAATCAAAATGGCCCGGGGCGCCAAATTTGTAAATACGCCTCTGGGTTTAAATCATAGGCATCAGTCCAGTATATTGTTTAAGAATTTTTCTATTCATTCATATAAGTACGAATTATCATTTGATATTGACATCACTAAATCTTGGAACTAATGTAACGAGCAACTGTAATTTAGAATCTTGAATGTAGCGGTGGGATCTAAGGCACGAATAGTAAATAAGCTTTTCACTTCAATTTAATTTGAAAGAAATGTACACCTAAATACGGCTCCCATCCTGGCCCAACTACCATAATCACACACAATACGCCATACACCATACTATACCATAGGTACCATATGTACTCATTCCCGGACATAAAGTCCAGCTGCTTAGTCGCTGTGCCAGTTCCAACTGGAGTTCGATCACGATCAGTAAGTATCGAAGCTGTATTGTTCCTAAATTAGGATTAATTAGACTTCGCATTATCTGGGCCATTTTATTTAAAGTTGACCCCTACACTTTTTTTTTGATGTGTGATATTTTATGTTATTTTATTTCTACTCAGAATCACGAGCTCTTTCTATCCTAATAGGAGAAAAAAAGTGTCTCAAGGTTTTTATTTCCATTCCGTTACCATTTTTCATATACTTTGTATGGCGGTCACGGAATGGAAAGATCGAGAATTGTATGGAAATTTTGGGACACTTTTTTCCCCCTATTAGGATCAAAAGAGCTCATGATTCTGAGTAGAAATAACATAAAAAAATCCCAAATTTGAAAAAAGTGTAGGGGACAACTTTAAATAAAATGGCCCATCTTCGCAACTTTGAAATGTGACGCTAACTTCAAGGTCATTTCGTCTCACGCTTGCTAAAAAGAAACATCTCTTTCATTTACTGAAGTTACAAAGCACTCTTGTTCGAGTTGCAGAGGTGTGAAAGTAGTCAAACTAGTTGCCTCAGATACATCGGAAATGCAAAATCGTGGCAATGGCAAAATCATGATCAAATCGAAGATTAATTGTCCTATCTATAGAGCCCTTTAATATAATAGTCTGGCAACATTACAAATTAGACACCTGTCAAAAATCTTTGTTGTCTATGGTCCTTTCCCCTTGGCATTTCGTTGCAAGAAGTGTCGTGCGTGGCATTCATGCTGATTTATAGTCAAAAAAGTATTATACATCGCAGACAAGGAGCGAAATTATAATGTCAGAACACGTGCTACCGGCCGAGGAACCGATACGGTTCATATCCCCGGTCATTCAGGATAATCCGACAGGATGGGGACCGTGCGAAATGCCGGACCAGTTTCGGGACATGCCGTATCAACCGTTCAGCAAAGGCGATCGGCTGGGCAAAATAAGTGATTGGACCATGGTGCAGGACAAGAAATACCAAAGTAAGTAGAATATATGTTCTTTGTACTGGTTAGAAGGGTCCTACTAGGACTATGATTGAGGTTATGTTGAACTGCACAAGTTGACAGTGACACAATCGCTAGAGCGCGTATTACAAGTTATGCAGATGACGATGACGTATAATTGCGACAAGTGCAAGCTGCATGTAAAACTTTCTCTTACAATACAAGACACAAAATTATATACTGGATAGCACTTTTGAAGGTTTTGGTTTGGTTATCAGCAATATCAATATTTATGATAATATGGGCATTACACAATCATTTCTTGATATATATACAACAGTTGCATTACTTTAAATTGCTTAATTTCTTTCAAAGTTTTCATTAAACACACATATTTTCTTTATTATCCATTTACAAACCTGGCTTTTATTTATGATCTGTGTGATATGACTTTGTATAAACAAAACCTGTGAAAATCTTAACTTTTACTATATGAAATAAAGGCCTAAAGGGTCATGTTATTTATGCAGAAGTGTCACTTTTTTAATTATATAGTATTGTAAGATTATATTATAATGTTTTCAGATAAGTATGCATCCCAGTTTGGCGCAGGATCGTCATATGCATACTACCATGATGAGGATGAATCAACGTTCCACCTGGTTGATACAACTAGAGATGTGAGTTATTTATAGAATAATAATGGAATTCATAAATTTATCTCAGAATTCGAAATTCAAAATTTTATTGTATTTCATAGTGATTTTTACACACTTTGGTCCTGTTTGCAATGTTATGTTGAGAAAAAAAAGTCTTAGTATTATGCTGTGATTAAATAAATGTTTAGGGTCAATCTTACACAGATGGACCTAGCTCCAAACTAAGCCAGCTTGTACTTATGGGTACTAGGTGATGATATACATACTTATATACAAAAATAGAAAGATACCATTCATAACTCAGGAAATGATATTTGTGGTAAACACTAAAATAAATGCCCTTTCGAATCCCATTTCAGATTCAATTGTAGATTGCTATTAATGTAAACTATTTCTACAATTGTAAGGACATTTTAAAATCTTGTGTACAACATACAGTCAGTTTATCTTATTGACTTACCACAAATGTTGAAATGTCATCATCATCTCTAAATTGTAATAATCAATTTTTTCAGCAAAAGCCGCCGTACCAGCGTGGACGTGCACGTGGTCGCGGCCAGCGCGGCCAACGCGGCGCGCGCACGCCAGGCGGCATGACCACGCTGAATAAGGTAAAAAATAATTACTTCAGTATGATACAGAAGGGTTGTTCGGCTATTTCTTGTTGTTATGCTGACCCATCAGCAATTGGACAATAGTAGCACAGTTTCCCGTTCCGAAGGTCCGCCCGAGAACGCTTTTACTGTCTTGGACTAGAACGATACTGAAACTAAATGGGAGTACTCGGCCGAGACCGAGAATTCATGAAATAGACGAAAAAACTGGTCAAGTGCGAGTCGGACTCGCATTCCAAGGGGTCTGTACATTACTAAATTTTTAACAATGTACTTTTTTATGTGGAAATTGAATGAAATGTCTTTAAAAAACCCGTAGGGGTCGGATCAAAAACTAAGTAATCAAGTCCGACTGACGCTTGACTGCACATTTGTAATAGGTTTTCCTGTCATCTATAGGTAAAGAACTATTTTGTGTATTTTTTTCAAAATTTTAGACCCAGTAGTTTCGGAGATAAAGGGGGGGAATGGTCGGACAGAGAGACAGACAGACAGACGCATGAGTGATCCTATACCTCCTATACCGGTGTTCCGTTTTTTCCTTCTGAGGTACGGAACCCTAACGACACCAATATTGCACAAAAAATGGTTTAGTAATCAAAATTGAATGAGGCTAGCAGTAAATGCGTTTCAGCACTATCAGTAATACGTTTTTATTTTGTCCAGCAACGTGACCGCAAGATGGGCAAGCGCTGGGGCCAACGCGGCGCTCCGATGAAGATCCGAGACGCGTCCGTCACCGTGCGCCCCACCTGGGTCACCATCGAGGACATGGACTTCCCTAGACTCGCCAAGCTTTCCCTGCCTGGCATTAAGGAGGGTAAGTAGCGTAACGAGGATGGTCCGACCACATCAGTTGATATTATTTATTTGAGACAATATGACATTGACAACCTTTTGATTTGATGAACAGTTGAAATTAATAATAATTAATTTAAACAACATAATTAGTTGCAACAACTCCCATTAATGACCGCAACTGGCAGCAATAAACAAGCAATCCAAACAATTGTAATTACACTCTTTTTTTCTTGATTGGTTCATCCATATCCCAATCCACAGAAAGACTGCCCAAAATTGGTTTATAAAACTGCCCAGCTTTTATAAGGCAGAAGGAATATATTTCCCACATGATTTTGAACTTCGTTTCAAAGCAATTTTGCATAATTTCAACAGATCCCTTTGTTTGACATAATTATTGAAAGTCATAATGTAATGATTGTCAGATTATCATTAGTCATAATTCTGAAACCGTTTACTTTTCAGGATTTTCGTAAGGTTATCCTATAGATAGATTAGGTTTGTTTTATGGCAATCCTGAAAATTTACGCGTTTCTGAGAAAAACCAAATTATGACTAATGAAAATGCGAACAAACAATACGTTATGACTTAAAACTTCATGGGAAACAATGGATACCCTAATTTCAAACACCCTTGCCTTTCAAAAGGTTAAGATGGCCACTCTTACGATTTTTCGTCAACATTACCGTTTTCCACTGTTTAGCCCAGTGGTGGGCAAAGTACGGCCCGCGGGCCATCTCCGGCCCGCGAATGGATTTTATCCGGCTCGCCGCCGGTCCTATGAAATAATTAGTATATTTAGTATATGGCATTGGCCCACGATAATCGCAAATCAAAATAAATTTTGGCTACAATTCTGGCCCTCCACTTAAATTTCCTAAACTTTCTGGCCCCCCATGAAGAAAGTTTGCCCACCACTGGTTTAGCCGAACAGACTACTAAGAGTATGTAAATGTTACAGGTGAGGACATCGCGTGTTGTGGCGTGCTGGAGTACTACGACAAGGCGTACGATCGCGTCAACGTCAAGCACGAGAAGGCTCTGCAGCGCATCGATCGCATCTTCCATACGGTATAATTTTCATTCCGTACTTTCCCAGTTGCATCCTAAAGGAGGCAGGATCCACTTTGGCAACCTAATTCCAAGACCTAGAGGGTTGAAAGCGACTGTTTGTCCTTTCTAAGGATGGTATTCCACCTGTCCAATGTCAATGCCTCTCACTCTCATTAAATCAAAATGTGAGACGCCAATACACATTGGACAAAGAAATTGGATAGGTATAATACCACCCTAACTGAGAAACTAGGCCTTATTTAGGGATAAGTTTGTTTCGTCAAGATATTTTCCTTCACTGCAACTGTTAAGAGCGCTATTACATTTCGGCGTTGAGCGAGTTTAGGTATTTTACGCGCTGCGGCAGGCCGTGCGAGCTCAGTACGCCGATCCCTTCTACCACACTCGCACTACAATGATGGATTAAACATTCTTGATCCTTCGCGAAGCATATTGAAATCAACCATAACAACACTAACTGTACTTAACTTTTAAAGTTCTAAAATTGTTATTTGGTAAGTACGAAAATACTAAATGCAGTGCAAATGTACATAGGGGCTGTTCATAAATTACGTCATCTATTTTTGACGATTTTTGACCCCCCCCACCCCTCAAATCATCCAAAAATCAAGCTTCGGATGAATCTGTTTCCTCCTACGTCATGTTACCATCATCCGATGTCCAGACCCCCCCCCCCCCACTCCTCCCATTTGAAACGACGTAATTTATGAATAGCCCCATACTCGTACTTATGAAGGTATATTACTCGAAAGAAATTATAGGTACCTACTCGCTTATTTACATGTTTCGTCATTGCATTTGGTACCTATAGGTTGTAAAGTTTGTATCAACGAGGGTTTAAAAACGAACTGGTACTGAGGATCTGATGATGATTAAGGTGGTCACGGATACCAATCAACCATGTAGTAACATGATTAGGCTCGTTTGATTCGTCTCAACAAGATCTTTGACACTGAAGATACACAGGGTCTGATGATGGAGCTGGAAGGTGGCCACGGGTACCAGTCTATCATGTAACTAAACAACTTCGTGTTTGGGCTCGTTTGATTCGTCTCAACAAGATCTTTGAGACAAGACAGTACTCAGGGTCTGATGATGGAGCTGGAAGGTACCATTACCAATCAACCATGCAACTAAACCACATCGTGTTTAGGATCGTTTGATTCGTCTCAACAAGATCTTTGACACTAGGTGATACTCAGAGTCTGATGATGGAGCTGGAAGGTGGTCACCGGTACCAATCAACCATGCAACTAAACCACTTCGTGTTTAGGCTCGTTTTATTCGTTTCAACAAGATCTTTGACACAAGATAGTACTCAGGGTCTGATGTTGGAGCCGGAAGGCGGTCACCGGTACCAATCAACCATGCAACTAAACCATTTCGTGTTTAGGCACGTTTTATTCATCTCAACAAGATCTTTGACACAAGGTAGTACTCAGGGTCTGATGATGGAGCTGATGATGATTGACAGGTACCCGTCGCCACCTTCGCGCTCCATCATCAGACCCTGAGTAGTATCTTGTCTCAAACATCTTATTGCGAGGAATCAAACGAGCCCAAACACGAAGTGGTTCAGTTACATGGTAGACTGGTACCCGTGGCCACAGTCCAGCTCCATCATCAGACCCTGAGTACTAACTTGTGTCAAAGATCTTGTTGCGACGAATCGAACGAAGCCAAACACGAAGTGGTTTAGTTGCATGGTTGATTGGTACCGGTGACCACCTTCCGGATCCATCATCAGACCCTCAGTACTACCTTGTGTCAAAGATCTTGTTGCGACAAATCAAACGAGCCCAAACACGAAGTGGTTCAGTTACATGGTAGACTGGTACCCGTGGCCACAGTCCAGCTCCATCATCAGACCCTGAGTACTAACTTGTGTCAAAGATTTTGTTGCGACGAATCGAACGAAGCCAAACACGAAGTGGTTTAGTTGCATGGTTGATTGGTACCGGTCACCACCTTCCGGATCCATCATCAGACCCTCAGTACTACCTTGTGTCAAAGATCTTGTTGCGACAAATCAAACGAGCCCAAACACGAAGTGGTTCAGTTACATGGTAGACTGGTACCCGTGGCCACCTTCCAGCTCCATCATCAGATCCTGAGTACTATCTTGTGTCTAAGGTCTTGTTGAGACGAATCAAACGAGCCTAAACACGAAGTGGTTTAGTTGCATGGTTGATTGGTACCGGTGACCACCTTCCGGCTCCAACATCAGACCCTGAGTACTATCTTGTGTCAAAGATCTTATAGAAACGAATAAAACGAGCCTAAACACGAAGTGGTTTAGTGGCATGGTTGATTGGTACCGGTGACCACCTGCCGGCTCCATCAGCAGACCCTGAGTACTATCTTGTGTCAAAGATCTTGTTGAGACGAATCAAACGAGCCTAAACACGAAGTGGTTTAGTTGCATGGTTGATTGGTACCGGTGACCACCTTCCGGCTCCATCATCAGACCCTGAGTATTATCTTGTGCCAAAGATCTTGTTGAGACGAATCAAACGAGCCCAAACACGAAGTGGTTTAGTTGCATGGTTGATTGGTACCGGTGACCACCTTCCGGCTCCATCATCAGAACCTGAGTACTATCTTAAGTCAAAGATCTTGTTGAGACGAATAAAACGAGCCTAAACACGAAGTGGTTTAGTTGCATTGTTGATTGGTACTGGTGACCACCTTCCGGCTCCATCATCAGACCCTGAGTACTATCTTAAGTCAAAGATCTTGTTGAGCCGAATCAAACGAGCCCAAACACGAAGTGGTTTAGTTGCATGGTTGATTGGTACCGGTGACCACCTTCCGGCTCCATCATCAGACCCTGAGTACTATCTTGTGTCAAAGATCTTGTTGAGATGAATAAAACGAGCCTAAACACGAAGTGGTTTAGTTGCATGGTTGATTGGTACCGGTGACCACCTTCCGGCTCCATCATCAGACCCTGAGTACTATCTTGAGTCAAATAAATACATATAGAATGTCAGGTCGTTTCAAATATTTTTAATCCTGTCCGGTAGTTTATTAAACTGTACCATTATAAATTATAATACTATAAAAACAGTGCTAGGATCAAAGTCTCTCGTTGCGGTTTACACGCACACAGTATAGCGTTTTACACGGCGCCCGCCGCACACAATGATAAAAAACCTCGTCGTCGCCGTTGAAAATGTGCGGAGCCGACCGACACACGTCCTGCCTCTACAAGCTCTGCCGCGGCACTGAGCTGGCGCAGCGCGCGTCATCGGTAATATAGAGTAGTTTTCAAAAAATTGCCAAAAAATTATAGTAGAATTTCATAAACACTAATGTATACCAACAGTATAAGCAAACGTTGCAGATTGCTTGAGTATGAAAATGACTTCGATATTAAGTAGATTTTCGTAGGAATTGACACTTGTTTCGGAGAGAAAATCGAGTTCGTTTTACTTTGATTTTCTCTTTCTCAAAGGTATGTAGGAAAAATATAGTTTGATATGCCTAAAGTACAGGGTATTAGTAATACAAAATAGCCAGGTTTAGCAGAGTAAAATTCTCAACATTTCCAAATAAGAGCTCGCCATTCAGTGCTTCACGGGGTTTTTCGGAAACGACCATCAGAAAAAAAATCATTACTAATTTAATAAGTCCTTTTTCTAATATTTACAACGATATTTATAAAGATAAGAAGACGCTTTTACTGGAACAAGTACTCATTGTTTCTAATAATGAGCGCAAAGTCCTGAATTTCGTCGACTAGTATCATCAATTTTGCATTATTTCGACTTTTCTTGTAAGAGCGCTCTTAAATATTAAATGATTCGTACGTAAGTTCTAAGAAACCTATTAGCACAAGCCTTGTTCGTACGAGATTGTAACGCTGCGTCTTACGTAAGCGAACAACTCGCGAACGCGACGCGGCGGGCCCAAGGCGTTCGCGTTCGCAACGAGAGCGCCCACGTAGGACACTTCTATAGGTATCAAAGGATTGATTCACCCCGCGCCGCATCGCTTCGCGTTCGCGTGTTGTTCGCCAACGTAGTACGGTGCGTAAGGCATGCATTACTACTGGCCCACTAGTACTCAACTTGCGAGAAACGAATGATCAAAGTAATCGTTGTGACAGGTGACGACGACCGACGACCCGGTGATCCGGCGGCTGTCGAAGACGACCGGCACGGTGTACGCCACCGACGCCATCCTGGCCACGATCATGTGCTGCACGCGCTCCAACTACTCATGGGACATCGTCATCGAGAAGATCGGTACAGACTTTATACTCTTTCCCCCTTATTTATAAAACTTTACGGGCCTGATTTAGTTAAATTATGTTTTATCCCTTTCTTATAAATACATAAGTCAAAATGATAGATAAAGCAACCGATTCATAGCTAATTCAGGCTTGTAACGCGTTTATGAATAAAACCATTTATCACTACACCGGCCTCATTTATAAAGTCTTCCTAAAACCCCATTCAAACTGTTCAAGAACTTGCATGCGATTTTCGTTACATTAGGGTATTTGGTCGATCGACTGAATTCATTGTACTCTGTAGTTAGCAATATACCGAATATTGAATGAAAGTTATTGAACGGTCTAAATGAGGCCCAGAGTCCGCTTATTGCAACTTAATCCCATTATTATTAATTAATAGTATTTGCGGCATTGGTGATGAAAAACAGCTATTTTTGTATAAGCGAAAGTGAAAGCCAACTGATATTACAGATTAGACGGAAAACTAGGCTTTTCTCCTTTTATGAGTTAGCAAGACAGTCATTAATAGGGAATATTATGTAAAACTCTGCGTAGAGGGCGTTACTAGCACAATCACAGGGCCTGCCGCGAAACACGAAAATCGAAAGTTTCTGCCTCTCTATCACTCTTGCCTATTCGATCGATAGAGAGAGAATTTCACTTTTCGCGATTCGCGGTAGGCCACCTGTAAACAAACCGCCTTGATGCATCAATGCCATAGTGAAAACTTGTCGAAAAACTGTTTAAGGCCACTAGGCCTACATACATACTAATGTATAAGTTACTCTATGGTTTACTAAGTGCACTAGTGCTGCACTCTGGCGGCAGAACATTGCAGTAATACTCCCTATTGTAATAAAGTACTAACATTACATATATTTATATTCACAACGGCTCTCTTGATAAAGTATTTACTCTTTTCTTGCACTACAGAAACGCAACTATAATCGTCTTTTGGTGTTGTAGGTGATAAACTGTTCCTGGACAAGCGCGACAACACCGAGTTCGACCTGCTGACGGTGAACGAGACGTCCGTGGAGCCCCCGGCCGACGATGCCAACTCCATTAACTCGCCGCGCAACCTCGCGCTAGAGGCCACCTTCATCAACCACAACTTTAGCCAGCAGGTATAACATTGCATCTCGCTGTACATAACTTTAGATGTTGGACTGATGTAACTAAAGTCGCTGCGCCGCCGTGAGACACCATTATGTGCCCTGTCTACGTTCTTGATCTTGTATTGAATGCTATACGCAGTGGTTAGCGAGTGCATTAAACCGGCGAAAACGCTCCCGTTAGCGACTAGTTACTCGTAGACCCCAGTCATAACGTCAGCGACCTTTATACTACACACACGACGCCTAACACGCCTACACCTTTCATCATCATTCCTTTTATCGCCCACTGCTGAGCATAGGCCTCTCTTCGCCCAGCATACACTTTTATAATGTTTTATGCTGTCGCCCTGTGCGAATATTTATTATTTATCTACAACTAATGGTTCCATTTGTCGCACAGGTGCTGAAGTCCGGTCCGACGGAGCCCAAGTACAAGTTCCCCGAGCCCAACCCGTTCGTGTCCGAGGAGGAGGAGGGCGAGGTGGCCTCCGTGGGCTACCGCTACCGCAAGTGGAACCTCAACAACGGCGTGGTGAGTTGATGAGCTTTTCTGTTACGTTTGGTGCTATTGAATGTCTGAACCATCAATTTATCCTTTATAAGATATAGTTTTTACACAACGTATTTATTATGTATTTACTCGCATGCGCTTGGTAAGCGTCGGGAATGCACCATATTTAATTGCACGAGTTAAGCTACCCGAGCCGGTTAGTAACGTATTTCTACCCACTTTGTAACCAAACTAATGTTTTCTACTTAATGATTACTTATTTATTTTACATTGTCTGCACGTTAGTCCTAAGATATATTATAAAAATCGTATTCTCAAGTAAGCGAATTTTGTAAATTCTTTTTGAGAATAAAGTTCTTAAACCATATTATGTATTTAACCTTTTAACTTCAAATTGTTCTTTGATGCCACACGTTATGACCTTATGACGAAACATAGGCTGTTAAAAATCGATCGTCAGTCTTGGGACGACTGGTCAAACTGGTATTTAGATGGTGTCTGAAATAAAGACTTCTACAACAGGGCAGCTTTTTTAAGTCTTATTTCACGGGATTTTAATATAAAGCCTTTGTGTTCTTGATTTAGTGTAATGTAAAGATGCATCTTATCTGCGCAGTTGTATTAAACTACTTTCTATTTTATCCCAGGTTCTGGTAGCTCGGTGCGAACACGACGCCGTTATGCAGGGGCCTCAAAACGAGACCCAGTTCCTCACCATCAAGGCCCTGAACGAGTGGGACAGCAAGGTCGCCAACGGCGTGGAGTGGAGACAGAAGCTGGACACACAGCGGGGAGCCGTGCTGGCCAACGAGCTGCGGAACAACTCGTGCAAGCTCGCCAAGTGGACCGTGCAGGTAATGTAGTATATTGTATTGTAATGTACGGCCAAGGCCATGTTTCCACAACTTGGTTATTGTAGTGTAACCAGTCATACTGGTCCCGCGGGAGACTGTTCCTTCCTGGAGAGGATTACAATTTTATCTACCTTGGACGTTAGGGAGAAACGCTTGAAAACCTAGTATCCAGGTTATTTCCTTAGAAAAATAGTTCTTTTTTTTCACACATGCATGTAAATGGCTCCATTATGTTCGTGTCGAAAAGGAGAAGTGTCCAATTTTTACCGCAGCTTCGTTGTCGCAAAGGGCCTTACGACATTTCAATGGAATTTCTAAGAATTACTTATGTAACTCCTAGAAGAACTACCTCGACACGCAATGCGTTGCTTTCCGTCCCTCGGCAATATAATATACTATTAAATTCCATCACAGACGTTTTCTCTATGGATTAGGATATGTTTGATGCCACACCACTCTATAGGGAGCGTGCGTGAACTGTAGACGGCAGCACAGAAGCCGACTATTCATTGGCGCGAAGCATTATGCTAAGTTTCCATTTTTAGATTTAAGCCCCTAGACGGCAGAGCCTACGATGCGAAATAGAGGCAGCGTTTAGTGTTGAGGGCAGCACCTACTTAATAGAAGCGTGAATTGTTTTCGCTTCAGATTCTAGTCACGAGATGGCAGCCCCTCCAACACGCACGGGCTCTATATGTCATTAGTTCGATTGTATGACTCGTTTCCGTTCCGCAGGCGCTGCTGGCCGGCTCGGACCAGATCAAGTTCGGCTACGTGTCCCGCACGCAGGTGCGCGACAACGCGCGCCACGTGATCCTCGGCACGCAGCAGTTCAAGCCGCACGAGTTCGCGGCGCAGATCAACCTGTCCATGGACAACGCCTGGGGCGTCCTGCGCTGCATCATCGACATCTGCATGAAGCAGAAGGACGGTCAGTACACACGCCACGGTGGTACGGTACACGGTACCAGAAGGTAGCATAGTACTTATGTGCAGAATCACTCATTGATTGTATAAAATGTGTAAAGACAAATCCGTGCTTCGAATCTGACAGCTGATGTATGGCGGTTCATTACGTATACCGTAAAAGCCGTAACACACTATATACCGCACCGCACCAACGTCGCGGTGTGGCAGTGTGTTATGGCTATAAGTGCTATAACTCTGGTTGTCCAAGGAAAACGTTTAATAATACTGGGTGATTTTGGGGTCGTGATCCTGAATTTCAAAAATGTTTTAAGATGGTCAATCATACTACACTAATTTCCCCAAGGGACTAACCACAAAATCGCGAAATCGAAATGTATGGGCCCAGGAGTATATTTTTTTCACGATTTTCATATCGGTCACATGGGAAATCTTGTTCTGTATGACCATCTCAATGCTTTTGTTACATTCGGGATCACGACCCCAAAATCATCCAGTATACGTAATCACAAAACATATGGCTCAGTACAGTTGTCAGTTACTCGTATATCTATTTCAGATATCAAACTAGGGACGAAAACGATTTTTTCTCAGACTTCGCATCTTTTCTACAGTCAATCACTCGTTGATAAGAACAATTTAGCTAGTAATCATAAGTCTTATAGCAATTATAGATGCAGATATTTCGCCACTGCCCTATTTGTTCCCTGTATTGTAAACATTACACACTTGCTCTATTTTTAACTCTCTTTGCAGGTAAATACCTAATCATGAAGGACCCGAACAAGCCCCTGATCCGCTTGTATGACATCCCGGACAACACGTTCGAGTCCGACGCCTCCGAGGAGAGCGGCGACGAGCCCGCCGACACACCATTCGCCCCTCTCTATTCTTACGGAAACAACAAGAGGATTTAAACCTTACGATCATAATCTTAGGGTGCTAATTCACGTGACGCTAAACAAAAACACACGGCATTAATTAGATTGAACCCTACGCGCCTATACATAAGGTAATAAATACCTTGTTCATTTTTCATTAGCCACAAATCAGCTACTCTCTAGACGTAACAGGTTTCTAGTGTATTTATCACAGTTTAATAAGTATTCAATATGTATTTCATATTTTTATTCAACAGAATACAATGTTATGGTCACATTTGGTGTTTTATTAGTAAGTAAAGTGCACGTACAGTCGACGTCAAAGATATGTTTACCTACACTTTTGCACCTTACCAGGCGTGGCTCCGTCCGCGATTTCGTCGCTTTGCAACAGGTAGCTACAAGTACATCCGTTCCACGCCAATTTTGGTGGCTTGCCATAAGCCGCGCGTGGCGCTGTCGCCACCTAGCGGCCATATCTGTCCTGATCGTAACGGACGCGTTTTGTTAGAGAGTGAGTCTTCTGTACCTAGTACCAAAAATAATAGATAGTATAGAGGGGTCCTGTCATTGTAAATTATGTAGTCACTGTAAATTTACTGCCATCTATCGACACACGACTAAAACTCAAAATGAAAATGTATAAAGTTATCAAAAAATGTATATATATGGATAAATGATTTTATTATTTTTATATCATTTTGATCCATGTTCATTCACTGATATCTATGTGTTAAAATTGTTAAATATGAAACGGTGTCGTCACGCCATCTAGCCGAGGATAGGCTAAAGGTGTGTGCGCCATCTATTCGAGAATGACTTTTGCTTCAATTCCGAGGCACGTTTTTTCCTTAGACTTTATTCGTCTTATACGAAGTTACATATGTCTTTGCTAGTACTATTCATGGTCTAATAAAACATGGTCTTCCATTCCCAGAGTGACACGGGCCTACGTCACAATAACATTGCCACTTTATTTCAACATAACATGTTACATGGGTACATTATACCTATGGTTAATAAGTTAAAATATTTCTTTATAATTTTCATTTATATGTATTTTAGCTTAAATTTTACAATAACACGTCATTTTTAATTAATCGTTAGCAATATCTTCCGATTCACGAAAGAAATTTCAGACTTTCGGGTAATTCTGTTTATACTTCTGGCAACACAGGATAGCGCTGTGCACATTTGACAATTCGGATCTAGATAACTTCATGCCCTGACCGCACAGAACACCGCCTCTAGAAACCTAATATAGGCCATTTTGTTCGCGACGCAAATCACCAAACTGTGAGGTGCGGGAGGGGAGCTCACGGCGTTGCGATTGGTCGTTTCAAACATGGCGCGCTGACACGTGTAAGCGTAAGGATGGGACATGTTCATTACAGGTAGTGGGTACTGCTAACAGTGATACCGAAATTTATTGTGGTAATATTGTTACCAATTTAGTATACTTAGAGTAAACTTACTTAATAATTATATTGATTAATTTAATTAGGGCATTTCTGTTTAAAGTACCCAGAACATGAATTTTTAAAGTTTAGAATTTTTATATTATTTCCACTCAGAATCGCAATCTCTTTCGATACGAGAAAAAGGTGTCGCCAAAATCTCATACAATTATTTTCTTTATTCCGTTTTATTAAGGTCATAGAAGGTTGAATTGAAAACATATTCAAATGGACCAATAACATATGCCTATTTACAAATCAACTCCGAGTTCTCTCGCACTTCTTTGAAGTTCATCATCAGGTCCATCTCGTGACATGAGACCTAACTGCTCACCTAGAGGATTCTAAAAAACCCATACAACATATGTCTATCACAAACCAACACCGAGTTCCCTCGCACTTCTTTGAAGTTCATCATCAGGTCCATCTCGTGACATGAGACCTAACTACTCACCTAGAGGATTCTAAAAAACCCATACAACATATGTCTATCACAAACCAACACCGAGTTCCCTCGCACTTCTTTGAAGTTCATCATCAGGTCCATCTCGTGACATGAGACCTAACTGCTCACCTAGAGGATTCTAAAAAACCCATACAACATATGTCTATCACAAACCAACACCGAGTTCCCTCGCACTTCTTTGGAGTTCATCATCAGGTCCATCTCGTGACATGAGACCTAACTGCTCACCTAGAGGATTCTAAAAAACCCATACAACATATGTCTATCATAAACCAACACCGAGTTCCCTCGCACTTCTTTAAAGTTCATCATCAGGTCCACGTGACATGCGGCCTAACTGCTCCGCTGGCCTAGAGGATTGTAAAAAACTTACACAACATAATTACCTATATATTATGTCTAAAATGGTACAATACGGTATGACGAAGCACGAAGTTTCCGCAACTGAAAAACCATCATCGTCACATCACTAGTCGAAAGGGAAAGGGATAGCGCATTGCATTTTCAAGTTGACGAAAAGGGACGGATATACTTCGCCTCTGCTTATTGACCAGTATAAAATGAACCCCGCGGACAAGAAACATTATTCAATGAAATAATGAATTTTGACTTTCCTGTGGGATGTTATTCCATCTGTTTCGTAAGTAGATGTCTTAGGTGACTTGCCACACCATTTTACGCTGCAATATCCCATTATTTCCCAATGAATTCAATAGTTTACGATTTATTTTCTTAGACTCGTGCACACTGCTAAAAGGTCGTAACCTTGGCGCAACTGATCGGAGCGGCGCGCGAACAATCTTATATTTGACCTATACACCATACGGGCGGTGACCGCGAGTCGTCCTATAAGCTCGGTGTATAGGGGTTGGTCTGTGCCTGACCGTCATCCTTGTCGAACGCGTATTAATTGTTATTTCCTTCTCGCTCAGTGTCAGCAGTCGCAGTGTTTTCCAAACTTTTCACGCCGTAAGCTTGGTAATTAATGTGTAACTGTGAATTAGTTTTTCAAACGTTTGTCTTGTATAGATAAATAAAATTTAATTTAATACATTAGATTTGTTTTATTTTACTATGTTTCTACATGAATAACTTAAAATGAATGCCGTTAAAATAATTTTCACCGTTGGTTAAAATTCTCCCACATTTCAAAGTTTGAGAACCTGTAAACAGCATGATGACGTAGGCGCGTGTCAGTTAGGTCATACGCGAATCTCGGAATGGAGTACCAGGCGGAGTATATTATTATACCATGGTACTATTATTTATTCTGTGACCTTACTCCTTTGTAATAAAGCGAAAAATTTAAACATATCTTTGACGTCGACTGTAATAAGTACTTGTACATTTAATTAAATTTATATTGATAAATAATCTTCGGCTGGCATTTCACTTATTCATAAATGCAATGCAACACGAAAATTACGGGAAACGGTGCCTAATGAATACAACTATTATTTTATGAAAACTGTAGTTATGAACACATTATTTTGCACTGTCTTATCACAGTTATGCTTACGTCTACAAAAGCCAGAATTCCACATCAACATTATTTGATACCAGCTTGAGTAAATATTAACAGTGTCTCTCGGGTCTTTCATCAGATTTTGCAACTGTTTGTCTTATATTTACGAACTAAACAATGTTACAATATACACGGTGGCTAAAAAATAAGTGCATTCCCGTTGCCAGGGAGGTTTTGGGAGTATACTGAGCAACTTTTACTATGGGACCAACCCCGAAATCACGAAAATAAAATTTACCCTCCCATAGAAAATGGACCAGCCAAAATGTATAAAACAGCCAAATTTTTTTTCGCGATGTCGGGATTTGTCTCATAGTAAAAGTTGCTCAGTATAATCCCAAAACCTCCCTAGCAACGGGAATGCACTTATTTTTTGGTCAGCCTGTATATATTCAGATGATTGTTTAGGCACATCAATTGCCATGTAAATGAATAAAATAAACAGATAACATGTTACCGTCAATATTGTTACAGGTATTTGTTTGCTGATCAGTACTGATTGGGTTTGTTATACTTTCATTTACAAGTCTCGTGATCTTATGAGATAATAATCTGGCTCATATGAACAGTCGACACTACAATATTTATTCAATAAGGAGTTGTTAGTTTGGGTAAAACCAATCTTAAAATGAACGCCTCTGTACTATACGACGAATTTGATTGTGACCTACAACTCAATAGGGAATATTAGGCAAAGCTCTGCGTAGGTGGCACCTTTGTGGCACATACAGTAAACAAACCACATTGACACATGGCCTACCGCCTTAGAGGATATAACCAGAAACTTGGTTATATTCTCTAAGCCTACCGCGAAACAAGAAAATCGAAATTTCATTATCAAACTGCACAACGGGACTTAATCGCGTATTTAAGTTTTAAGATTTACCTCCGACGTTTCGAGGACGGCGTTGTCCCCGTGGTCTCGGAGAAGACTGGCTCAAGTTGACATCAACATCTTCTAGCCGCGCGAGTTTTTCGAACTACCCGCACTTGGTCTTGTTTATCAGTTTGAACGTTTTGCGCACTAGGGATGTCACTCTGTCGACACACAACACTAACGATATTCGATTTATCGACTGTCGATATTCGTTTCCGCTTACATTTACTAATGACTGGATTCCATGTGGATGAGATCTTAAAACCCTCGTCCCGATTAAAATTGCAATGTTTTTTGATTTCAATGGCTTCCCGCACTTTTCTACTGTAGAAATGGCGATCCGTGGAGAGGATTTTAGGGTTATGCAGCTCAATCCAGTGGTTTGGTCCTGACTCCAGCAAATGCTCAGCCACCGCAGACTTGTTGACCTGACGATTTTTGACAGCTGCGATATGTTCCTTAACTCTTTCTGCTATGGTGCGCTTAGTTTCTCCGATATAGGAACTACCACAACTGCAATCTATTTTATAAACGCCAGGTGACTGGAACGGAATAACGTCCTTCGGTGACCTTAGGCTCCCTGCTACTTTGGATAAAGGTGTGTACACCGTCTTTATAGAGTACTTTCCAAGTACTGTGCCAACTTTATCCGTTACCCCTTTTACATACGGCAAAAATGCCGGCTGTCCGGAGACATCAGGACGTTTCCGCGTTGCCTTTCGTCTGGGTTGCCACTTTTTTACCTTGTACCCGTTCCTCCTTAGTACCTCCTGAATATGCGACATCTCACTCTCTAAATATTCAGGGTCACACAGATCATGTGCTCTGTTTACTAGCGAGGTAACCACCGATTGTAAGTGACGAGGATGGTGGTGAGAAAGGGCGTTCAAATACCTGTCAGTGTGTGTAGGTTTCCTATAAACAGTATGAGTTAGGGTTCCATCCACTCGACCAATCACTTTCACGTCCAAAAACGGCAAACTGCGCTGTGATTCCAATTCATACGTGAACTTCGTCTTCGGATGAATTGAATTTAGATATCGGAGTAGTTGCTCCACCTCCTGCTTCCCACCCTTCATAATACAGAAAACATCATCCACATAGCGCTTCCACAACTTCACCGCCCAAGGCTGCAAGTTTATACTGGCTTCGATATGCTCCATCCAGATATTTGCCAAAACCGGTGCTACAGGGCTACCCATGGCTACCCCATCAATCTGGAGGTAATGCTTTCCACAATACAAAAAGTAGCTTCCTTCCAAGCAGTTCCTCAGCAACACCATTACTGACTCCGATATACCCTCATCACTCAGTTTCCTTCTGACTACTTCTAGACATTCTTTAACGGGAACATTGGTGAATACACGATTAAATACGCGATTAAGTCCCGTTGTGCAGTTTGATAATGTTTAATAATCGTGAAAGTTTAAATCAGTGAATCGAAATTTCGTTATCTAATCTCTCTATCACTCTTGCATATTCGAGCGATAAAGAGGCAGATAACTAAATTTCGATTTTCACGTTTCCCGGTAGGCCCTTGTTAACAAACCGCCTTGATGCATCAATGTCATATTTTATTGTCTGTGAAAACTTGTCAAAAAACAGTTTAAGGCACAGTATGTATAAGTTAGTCTATGAATTTACTGAGTCGGTAGTGCTGCACTCTGGCGGCAGAACATTGCAGTAATATCCCCTATTAGGAGCGTTAATTTTAAGATTGGCTTTACTCTAAGATTAGATCAACTATTAATGTCCTCCATGTCTTTAAGCGCCGTTGCCTCTTGGTTCTTCTCCAGCATATTATCCTGCACCTCTTCCAACGTTTTATCCTTAGTTTCTGGCACGAAAAAGTATATAAAAAATAATCCTAAATAACCTACTACAGCGAAGGCCCAGAACACGGCAGAGTGACCCAAGCCTGCCCTGATTCCGTGGTAACACTTAGTTATAACAAAGGTCATGACACACGCCATCACAGTGGCTGAACTAGACGCCGCTGTCTTTACGTTTATAGGAAACAGTTCCGCTTGCATCACGTAAGGTAACATCCCTATGCCTACGGAATAAAATACATTGAATCCGAACAACCCTATTAAAGGTAAGAAGGAGATTGTAGAGAGTGTATCTGGGCTGAGTTTGACGGTGTCTTGGAGGTAGAAGTAAAGGCCTAGGGCGCTCATTGAGAGCGCTACTCCCAAGTCCGAGACGAACATGAGGATCCGTCGGCCGAAGTAGCCGGCTAGCAATGCTCCTCCCACTCCTGTAAGCAAAAAGAAGATATAAGGGCGAATATTATTTCTATAAACCTTATAGATGCCGAGCAAAATGCCAATGGCGTAGAGACACATATTTCAAGATGACGTTATGGGTTTGGTCATGTTTATTATGAAATTTATGAATCTTAGTAAGAGTACCGATTGTTCTGAACTGAATAGGATATTACTCCACTATTACCGGGAAACAGGGAATTGCATTTAAACGACTGAACAAAGCGAGGCCGCTGATTTTGTGCAGAGATGCTCTAATAAATCATATCAATTCACAAATTTGTAAAATATGTGTTACCTGTGAGAAGTTGTACGAAACCATAGACAATACTGACGAGTGGTCCAGATATGGAACTGCTTTGTCTGAAGATGACTTCGAGATACGCTTGGATGGCCATCCCGCCGGTCATGTATTGTAACATCTTCAGACCTGTAAACACAGATTTCTATTTATAAACGAATGTGGGAGTAATAACTTACGTTATAATGAATTAGATGAGCTACGATTTAGCATTTTTCTATTTCTCTCCGTTTTGTAACAATGTTAAATGAACCTACCTGCGGGACAGGCACAAGTGCGCAAAGTGCGATTTTTCTTCCGTGATTCCTACGAGTAGCAGCAAAGTACCTATTCTTGTTTTCGATGCCGAGGTGAAAACAATATTTAGTATTTTTTCAGTTTAATGAATCTGACCCTCTCATAGCTAGGTATGTATGTAGGTTTATATGTGGGATGGACTAGAATCTAGTTACTAAATAATAGGCTAAGGGATGAGTCTCTGAATTATTTATGTAGAAATTATATTTAAGTACCTGTTACGATATACAAAGCTCTTCTATACTTCATGTTTGAGACTAGCTCCCAGAGGGTAGTTTTATTCTCCATGCTTTCCCGCACATGTGCCCGTATGATTCCTAACTGCTCGTCCACCCACTGAAATAAAATTATTTATATGAAATTTTATATAAAATATAAATAACTATTATAAAGCCACGTGGATCCTAACATTGTCAGTGTTTTCCATTTGTCATCACCTGTACATATACATTTTAATAATTTGAATTGTTTTTGTAATCAATTTAATTAAGTATTGAGGTAAATAAATATCAGTTAAAGAGACGCAATTTAGTGCACAAATTACCGTTAATTGCACCCAAAATAGAATAGACAGAAATTGGGTTTTTTGTATGATGTATTAAATTAATTACGAATGCCTAATAGAAATCTGATCTAATTACCTTTTCTTCGTTAGTTCCCTTCAACTTCATAAACTCCACCCTAGCGGCCGCAATCCTACCATCTTTTACATGGTAATATGGCGACTCAGGTATCCATAGACAACTCAGCAAGTTGGCGAGAGGAATGGCGAGCACCAGCGCGTTGAGCATGTTGTAGGTCACGAACGGACCTACGCAGTACACAATCAAGCTGCCAAGGTTGTTGGTCACTTGCACAGACATGCCAAGCGCGCCTCTGATCTCCTTGTCAGCTATTTCTGTGATGTAGATCATTACTACCTGAAAAATAAATAGATTTAAGTGGTTCACTATGTATTTTTGAAACTTGGTAGACATCAAAATATCGTTTGGCAAACCAGTTTCGTCAGGACAGACTAATAGTAACGTTATAGATAGACTTACCACTGCATTCATTCCTAAAGAAACTCCACACAATATTCTTGGAAAATACAACATCTCGGCTGACTTCGTGATTAGTATTATACCCTGAAATCGACAAGAATACGACATTAAAGTCCGGTTCGAAGGATCAAGTTCAACCAACGTTATTTTTCAAGTATACATTACAGCAAATAAGTGTTTTCTGAATGCGATATGAGATAGCACCCTGCTTTGTTACTTCTAAGTAGAACGTGGGATTAATTGTTATTCGAAATGATTATTTATTTATTAGGTATATTTGATTATTGATGAGCAAATGGATATTCCGATGTAATACTATCTACTTCTTTTGTTACTTATGCTTTTTTTTGACATTTAGATTTTATTCTAGAAATTCTAGACTAGTATTTTTTTATACAATCTTTTTAATGTTTGACGATCCTTTTGTGAAATTCTTAGTGTTAAATTTGATATGTATAATAATCCAATTTTATTATGGAATAATATTAATATCAATAAATTGCTCTGATAATTAGATTAAGATTAATTACGATTCATAAGAGCTTGTTGCTAGGCCTACATGAATAAAGTATATTTTGATTTTGATTTTTAGATACATCACAGTCGTAAAAAGCCTTGGTGACCCGTTCAGCAGCCGATTTCCTTGAGCGGTCACTTCCTGTAATCATCAGTGTAGGTAATACACGCAGAATAAGATAACTATATATAACTCTTTTTGTTAGAAATATGTAGTTATACTTGTTAGTTAACGGAGGCTACAGATGTTGAAACGGTCTCCAGGACTTATATATACCTAAATTTTAAGCAGGCAGTGTTCAGATTTGTAAAATTGACACTTGTAACTTAATTTGTATTAACAGTAGGTAGCGGTTATAGGTATTGTCTGACCTCCATTTGTTAACAAACGAGAGAGAGAGAGAGATGAGGATGGATGAGATATCAAACAAACTTTCAGCCCAGACAAAACATTTCGTAAAAGGTCATACACTTACCGCACCTATGATTCCAGGCAGGGTCCCGAAGAGAAGCGCCTTGCGACGGCCCACGCGGTCCAACAGCGGATGCCCTATGAAGCACCCTAAGATGGCGCCGATGGCGAATAGGGAGGATATCCATGATATTTGCGCCTGCAATGAGAAAGCATTATTTGCGTCAGACGAGTAAAGTCTTTTGAAGTCTAGACAATCCAACGAAATCAAGTGAAAGCTATTGGTCGAAACGCAGTACCTATTAGTCTGTATCTTTAGGGTATTTAAATAAAAGTAAACAAACAAACTCTACCCACAAATGGCTCCTTAAGCCAGTTGAGGGTAGATGAAAACATTACACGATCAAATAATGTAGGTTAAAGTCAGGTCGTTCAGTGACAGATCCAGGCAGTTTTGTAGGTATTTGGTTGGTTAACCAATAAAACTACCCGAAAATGTACAAATTATTTGTTTACTTTTATTTAAATGCCTAAAGATACAGAGTATAGTGATGAGAGAAAGGAAGCCACGATAGGCTGGAAGGTTACGGTCTCCACGATCTCAATAACAGTTTCCCCGCAGACCCACACTATTTGATTTGGCCCGGTTATTATTGACCGAAGCGAAGCGAAGGTCTACGTTTTGACTCGGGCATTTTGCTTTCGTATGTCCGGATGTTCTCCTCTACAGGTCGCAATTCTTAACCGATTCTCGTGAAATTTTGTGACCGAATTTTATGACTAAATAAAAATTTTTTGTCAATCCGGTTTTTGGAAATTTTTAAAAATGGCGGAGTCGTGATACCTGGCGCCTAAACAAATAGTCGTATCGATATCATAAGACTTTTTTCTTTTTGAAACATGTTTACAGAGTTAATAGCAAAAAATGCAGAAAAAAATTATCGCTGGTTTAGGCGGTATTTAGATATTTAATTTTAACTAATTTTAATTTGAGAAGGAGTAGCTAAATTTCGTCAACCCATCTAAGAACTATTTGGCTCAGTTTGTAAACGTTCGCTTTTTCTGTTTGCACAGAGGGTCTGGGTTCGATCCCCAGTAATTGTATGCTGGGATATTATAACTTTTTGTATTTTTTTACACATAAATTTCGTATTGTTTTTCTTTAATTTACTATACACCATGTTTTTATTGAATTCCGTTAACTTCGGGGTATAGTTAAGTACGTTTATAAGAACTAAATGGCATAGTTAATTTTCAAAAAAAAATTTTTTTTTTGTTTTCTTTTTTGTTTTGTTTTTTTGTTTAAAAAGTAATTAAATGTAGCATATAGCGTTGTTGTAACACGGGCATTACATTTAACTCAACCAAACAATTGAAATCTGTGACATATCAATGTCATTTCGTACATCAATCGACCGAGATTGTACTTAAGTTTAGTAGCAAATGTATGAACTCATTCTAAACACTAATCAATATGTAAGCCGGCCCTAAGGCAAGTGTACACGCTTGTAGAGGCCTTATAGTAAAAAAATAAATTATGGATTATCTCCGAAATGGACTTAATTAGAACATCGGTGTCTTTGAGAAAGTTACTTGATTTAAGCTCAGGAATGCACCCTTGAAATTAACGGAAATCAAAAAAAACACGGTGTATTTAAAGCTCTTAGCACCATGTTATTTCAAGCTCTGCTCGCGAGGTCTACAGCTCACAGAGCCACTAGTACTTAATTGGGACTATTTGGGTCATACATCTGCCGTTTAGCTGAGCCGGTTAGTAAAAAGTAGTGTCCGACCGAAGGTTCGGTTTCGGTTTCGGTTTCGGCCAGTTTCGGCCAAAAAATCATGTTTCGGCTGTAGTTTCGGTTTCGGCCAAAAAACGGCCGAACCTTTCGGCCGGGCCGAAACTTACGAAATGGCACTTCGGACAAAGACCAAAAGTTGGGGAATAAGTAGGACAACAATAGTAATAACCTACATTTACTGATTCATGTATAGGTATATTATAAAACACAATTCCACCAATGAGGGCGCCACTGGACGGTCGACGCAGTCTTATGAGGCTGTCAATACCTAATAACGCGCACACTGTCTATCGCACACATTGTATCGGAGTGAATGAGATAGCACTATCGCACGTAGCCGTTGGCCGAGTATCAGCTCGGCCCGAGTCGAACGATGTCTTTTTCGCTCTTATTCAGTCACTTTCCTATCTACCTCTAATGGCAAATTTTAAGCGAGGCTAAAGGCTACGCTCAAGTAGTACTGCAAAGTTGATTTTCTGACTATTGATTAAAACGAAGATAAAACCCTTAAAAGTGTCCCCAGTGCAGTTTTTCATACGAATGCTCGACCTTAGCCTCACTTTTTACCTCAATTTACCATTTGGTTTGTGTTCCACATGTCCTCTACTTCAACTTAGCCGTTCGCCTCGCTGCGCCATGCTCGGCCTGCGCGTCTCGCTTTTTAATACAATGGACATTGGTTGGAGTCTGTGCTCAACTACTTATCCTGAAGCCTGAAGCACGGCTTTTACTTCGCATGAAAGTTCGCCTCACTGGGGCACTTCGGACTTTTAGGCCCAGGTGAAGATCGGTACCCGGCCTTACGATTATCATCATTCACTTGCCCTTATCCCATTCATTTGGGGTCGGCGCAGCATGTCTTTTTCTTCCATACCTCTCTCTCGCCCGTCATCTCATCATTCACTTGCGTTCGTTTCATATCATCTCTCACACAGTCCATTCACCTTTTTCTCGGTTTTCCACTCCCGTTACTTCCCTTGCGATATTGTTAACAAAAAATTTCGCGCTCGCTGCGCTCGCGTTTTCGGTTGGTTTTTGGTTGACCCTATATCTGATCTACATGTTAGCTTGACTGGTGAATGAATAGAGTTAGACCAAAAAAAATCTGCAATGATTTTGATAGCATACGCAGTGCTACTAGTGCAAATGTTATTTATAAGTACGTCATAATTTCATATAAATTTTGACGTTTAAATAACACTCGCACTGCGTGTGTTATCAAAATCGTTGTAGAATTATCTTGCTCTAACTCTAGTAATTTTCTTAAAAAACTGCTTAAGTAACATCAATTTCAAGGACATTGGGTGTTGACAGCCCCATAATATTTGTGTAAAAGCGGTTTTATGACATTTTTTCAACGATTTTATCAAGTCTACAAAAGGTTCGGTTTCGGTTTCGGTTTCGGCCGAAACTAGAGCCAAAGCCGAACATTCGGTTTCGGTTTCGGTTTCGGCAAAAAAACATGTTTCGGTCGGACACTAGTAAAAAGGTTGTCGGGTTTAGGTACCGGCAGTAAACTCGCGCCGTAACACAAATCCGCTGTTTCACTACGCCAATCATGTGCTAGCCCGGCACAATTCCATTAAACGTTAAATTATAAGCCCAGTCCAGACGGGATCATTTTTCGCCAATCTGATTAAATTGTCCGATCAAATCAAGCCGTGCGGACGCAAATGCCAATTTGGCTCGCCGAGTTCGACCGCCGATTATAACCGATATTACCGATAAAATGGAGGTGCGTACGCAAGAATACCAATTTGTGACGCTAGTATTTTCGATTGGGAGCATTTTTTTTAATTTAGAGGGCTCAAATATCACCATATATCTTAAATTGGTGGCCAATTTCATTTCTGATCAAATCGACCGATTTCCCGTCTGGACACCGCTATAGGTAATGTAAGTAGGTATGGAAATTATGGACATACATAATAAGATATGCAAGTTAACCTTTAATTGACATTGATATCACGCGATAATCGCGATATCCGACTCACCTCAGTAATTTGCACATCTGCCTCTCCGCTTTGGAACTTAGGAATAGCTGGTGAAGGCCACGATATCACCGCGCCGGTGAACATGAAGTTTGATGCCGCTGTTTAAAAAAAAAAAAAACGAAATAAAATATAAACAAAATTTACATAACAGACCGCTTGCATAACAATTAATTATAGTCTTCTTCTTCCTCGCGTTATCCCGTCATTTTGACTCATGGGACTCTTGGCTCATGGGAGCCTGGGGTCCGCTTGACAACTAAACCCAAGAACTGACGTAGGCACTAGTTTTTACGAAAGCGACTGCCAATCTGACCTTCCAACCCAGAGGGGAAACTAGGCCTTAGTGGGATTAGTCCGGTTTCCTCACGATGTTTTCCTTCACCGAAAAGCAACTGGTAAATATCAAATGATATTTCGTATACATAAGTTCCGAAAAACTCATTGGTACGAGCCGGGGTTTGAACCCGCGACCTCCGGATTGAAAGTCCCACGCTCTTACCGCTAGGCCACCAGCGCTTCCTTATATCAATTATATTATACATATTTAATTAGTTAATGCTAAAAATAAGCCGATTTGATTTGATAATAACAAAATAGTCGACTACAATTAGGGTTTCGTGTACAAAAACAATGGCAGCAGCGTTTCAAGAGGTCAATGAATTATAACAAAAGAAACACACTTTTTAGGGTTCCGTACCCAAAGGGTAAAAAGGGACCATAAACGGGACCCTATTACTAAGACTCCGCTGTCCGTCTGTCTGTCACCAGGCTGTATCTCATGAACCGTGATAGCTAGGCAGTTGACATTTTCACAGATGATGTATTTCTTTTGCCACTATAACAACAAATACTAAAAAGTACGGAACCCTCGGTGGGCGAGTCCGACTCGCACTTGTCCGGTTTTATAATTTACCACTTTACATACCTAGCGCGTGTGTGCTTTTACGAGGTGTTTGTTTTATTTGCATAAGTATATAGAAAATATAAATACTTCTATTGCGTTACAAATTTCGCGCCAAACTCACCGCATAATCCCGCCCAATATTGAATCTTTCTCTTCGTCTGATGACAGTGATGACTCATGGTGACAGCTACTGATGAGACTGATACCGAAATAAGTTTATATTTATATTCTTTAATTATAGATTACGCGTATACGAGTTTATTTGCCACATTGTGGCAGCGCTCGCGGCGTCTGGAGATACACTGATACGATTGCAATCTAAACACACTCGACTCGACAATAGAGCTAAGTTAAGTAAGCTATTATTAATGTCTGTTATCAGAGATACGAACGTCGCGCGAACGTATTTGCCTACCATATAAATTGATGTAATACTATTAAGTCGACTTAATTGGAACAATATGCTCTGCACATTAGATTACATAACAAATCACTAAACTTAGTGTAAAAGAATTACGATTTAGAATTAGGTATAAATTTTGCTTAATTTCCTGATAGTTTAAATTAGCAATGCAATAGAGGATTAGTTGTTTGTCATTGATTTAGTTTAGGCTACTTTTACAATCGAAATGCTATTGCAATAATTTGTAAGACTGCTAAGTTTAAGGTTCAAATAAAGAACCTGATTTATACAAGAACTTTTCACAAAATGTTTTTAACTAAGTACCTAGATATAACTAGTGGCTCTGTGAGCTGTAGACCTCGCGAGCAGAGCTTGAAATAACATGGTGCTAAGAGCTTTAAATACACCGTGTTTTTTTTGATTTCCGTTAATTTCAAGGGTGCATTCCTGAGCTTAAATCAAGTAACTTTCTCAAAGACACCGATGTTCTAATTAAGTCCATTTCGGAGATAATCCATAATTTATTTTTTTACTATAAGGCCTCTACAAGCGTGTACACTTGCCTTAGGGCCGGCTTACATATTGATTAGTGTTTAGAATGAGTTCATACATTTGCTACTAAACTTAAGTACAATCTCGGTCGATTGATGTACGAAATGACATTGATATGTCACAGATTTCAATTGTTTGGTTGAGTTAAATGTAATGCCCGTGTTACAACAACGCTATATGCTACATTTAATTACTTTTTAAACAAAAAAACAAAACAAAAAAGAAAACAAAAAAAAAATTTTTTTTTGAAAATTAACTATGCCATTTAGTTCTTATAAACGTACTTAACTATACCCCGAAGTTAACGGAATTCAATAAAAACATGGTGTATAGTAAATTAAAGAAAAACAATACGAAATTTATGTGTAAAAAAATACAAAAAGTTATAATATCCCAGCATACAATTACTGGGGATCGAACCCAGACCCTCTGTGCAAACAGAAAAAGCGAACGTTTACAAACTGAGCCAAATAGTTCTTAGATGGGTTGACGAAATTTAGCTACTCCTTCTCAAATTAAAATTAGTTAAAATTAAATATCTAAATACCGCCTAAACCAGCGATAATTTTTTTCTGCATTTTTTGCTATTAACTCTGTAAACATGTTTCAAAAAGAAAAAAGTCTTATGATATCGATACGACTATTTGTTTAGGCGCCAGGTATCACGACTCCGCCATTTTTAAAAATTTCCAAAAACCGGATTGACAAAAAATTTTTATTTAGTCATAAAATTCGGTCACAAAATTTCACGAGAATCGGTTAAGAATTGCGACCTGTAGAGGAGAACATCCGGACATACGAAAGCAAAATGCCCGAGTCAAAACGTAGACCTTCGCTTCGCTTCGGTCAAATAGGTTGCATAATGATATTGAGCAAAATGCCTATAATTATAAGATATGAAATTCATATTTATTTAGCTACTGTGTCAAGGTACTGGTAGGGAATTTACATTAATTTATTTGTTTATTCTTTAAATATACTTGCTAATTTACGTTTACAAATGAATGTGCATGTTGATAAAATAAATTTCATGCTAAATATATTCCATTTAATGACATATGAAAATGTTTTCATATTATTGTACTTATTTATATTTAATTTATATAGATTTGTACAAGATCATATTATATTTTAATTGATTTGTATAAATGGTCATCAAAAAGAACATTTTTAATATTGGTTGTTTATTTTTGGACCTAGCGATTAAGTTGGACAAAAACAAGGAATGTATTATTTTTACTTCATTTATTATAATTTACTTAGTAAGTTCCCGGGAGTTATGTCCTGGACGAAATTTAATATTCTTGCCTCTGTTTTATTATATAATAATAATAATTCAGCCTATATACGTCCCACTGCTGGGCACAGGCCTCCTCTCATGCGCGAGAGGGCTCGGGCTATAGTCCCCACGCTAGCCCAATGCGGATTGGGGACTTCACATACACCTTTGAATTTCTTCGCAGATGTATGCAGGTTTCCTCACGATGTTTTCCTTCACCGAAAAGCTAGTGGTAAATATCAAATTATATTTCGTACATAAGTTCCGAAAAACTCATTGGTACGAGCCAGGATTTGAACCCGCGACCTCCGGATTGAAAGTCGGGCGTCATATCCACTCGGCCACCACCGCTTTTATTAAGCTCTGTTTTATTAAGTTTAGGAAATTAAACTCTACCCCCTAGGACTGCTGATATAACAATCATAATTCACCAGTGTAATGTGAAAATTATATCACATTTAATCTATTTTTCACATGCACTATATATAGTAGATTTGCTAAGCATGACAGCATAATGTAAACAGATTTTATTCTATCTATAGTTCAATAAATTCACTTCAAAATATCATTATTATCTATATACAAACAATTATACCTATACAAAGTAATATGTTAAGCTTGAAAGTTAGGAGGCATTGATTCCATTAGTTTTCTAAACTGCATAAATACCACCGGATTTTCAGCACAAATGTCTTTTACATCGTATGGCGGGAGCACACTAACATTCCCAATTATTAAATCATCTCCATTTTCTGTTAATGGCAACAAATTCTTTTTAAACCAGGCTATCAGCTGAGCTTTTCGCTGGATTTTGTCAGATTCAGTTGGCTCTGTTACTGCTTTCCGAGTAGGTGGCTTGATATCATCACTTAGGGTTTCCTCTTGTATATCTTGTACTGCATGCCCAGGTATAACAGTGGTTCGGTAACTTCCTTCATGTGGTACTGAGAGAATAACACTGGAAATAACAATTTTTATGGTGTATACGGTGGTAGCATTATCCACTAAGATCTCTTAATACTGGTGCCAAATTTCAACTACATGCAATTAAACTAATGTAGGTTTCATAAGAATATCTGCCTTATAATTACCTGAGACTAATAGGATCAATAGAATGTAGAAAGCCCGTAAAACACCTGTTTTTTATAACTTGGATTTTCACAAACTTATCGACGTATGAAAGTAGGGTTTCTGGATCATCTTTAATTGAATCGAAATTTCTTACTAAAGCCTGCTGATCTTCATCCATTTTTATTTGCCAATTTTTACGTCAATAGAGGTATTTTTGCTTATTTTTAATTGAAGTTTTGGTCAAATAAAGCGTTAGCCGGCAACGGCGACTCCATGTTTTGACTTTTGAATTATCAGTGTCACTGTCAAATTGTCACCTCTGCTTTTTTTTTACTGGACCAAGGATAGTTTTTAAAGTTAACAAAATATAAAGCCATAACAGACTACCACACCGGACAGCGACCCTGGTGCGGTCAAAATATCTGTTAATCTCACTCTAACTCATAGCTGTCCTTAACGCACGTACGGCGACTACCTTACATACTATCGATACGTGCGCATCACCGCACCAAGGTCGTGGTAATCTGTAGACCAGAGTATATATAATAGGTAGTGAAAGAATACAATACTAGACCAAACTGTAGACACCGTAACACTCACTTCGTGGTTTTATAGCCGTTGTTGTATCGCTAATAGTATTTTTATTATGTTGTCCCTGTCACACTATGGTATATAGATGTAGACAAAGCCAGGCTAGATAAAAGATACAATTAACCCTTTGAACGCCACGCCTATCGTGGGTTGCGCGTCATCGTGAATCTTGTCAGAAACTCAGAATGCATGAAGGTTGTAGCCGCACGGCTACAGCCCAATAACAACCTTCATATGAATGAGATAGGTACTTCTACACCTCCAAGTTCTACACTTTAACAAAGGGTATCATTTAGGGTGCATTTATACTAGATAGATAGTCCATAATAATTATACGATCCAGTGTGAGAAATGAAATAATACAACTATTTTTTTAGGTGTTTATTATCTTATAAGCTAGATGTTCATTTCTTGGCCTTGGCTTCCCTCGTGGCCTTCTTCTCGGCCGCCCTCGCGATCTGCTTGGCGGGCTTCAGGTTGCCCTTCAGGCAGAACCTCTGGTTCCTCAGGAATTTAGGGTCCATCTGTAAAGAGAATAATTTCGTTGTAGTTCAGCGCATCTAGGTATTGCTGACACATTGTATCAACAGTGCCAATTAAAATTGTGTTTAAGGTTTTGTTACTTAATGTACACTCGCGTGCAAAAGTATTGCATCACTTTGCGTGTTTTCGTCTGCACCCAATATCTTTGTAATTCTATACCAGATTCTGAAAATTTTGGTATCAACTGAAAGCGTATAATCTAACGCATTAGAAAAATGGTAATCTCAATGAAATTTCGAATCTGAAGATTTAAAAAAATCAGAAAACTGAAAGTAGTGGCATAATGCTCCAAAAATAAATCAGGAAAGTTGAGAATAAAAGTCATTTTTTTAATACAATATAAATTATTATTATTAAATTAACACTTGGTATTGCCACCCATAGCCCTCCTTACACAAATCAAGCGGTTTCTCATAGACCTAATTAATTTTTTAATGTGATAATGAGGAATAGCGTCCCACTCCTCCAGCAAGGCGGCCTTCAGCTTTTCAACATTGACCAGGGCAGGATTCCGCTTCCGAACCCTCCTTTTCAGGTAGTCCCACACGCATTCAATGGATGGATGGATGAACCCCTCATCAAAAATACCGGCATAAGGAACAACATGTTCCTCCAGGGTATCAGTGATTTACTTGGCAGCGGTCAATCCATAGTCACGGCCCCCGCCAGGCACAAAAACCAGCTCTGTGCTCGCTGTCCGCCCGTCGTAGAAAATGCCGCCCCAGAACATTACGGATCCACCGTCATAGGCAACCCTTTCGGAGAAGAAACATGGAGCGAACCATTCTTCTGGAGCGAACCCCAAACACAATTAGGTTGCATTGATTTATCCAAGAGTTTCAATAGCTACCTGCTGTCTCCATCATCAGATCAGTTCAATGGTACCATATTATTACATTGTCACCCAACTTACATGTGTGCAAATAGACTTATATCGACCGGGATATGAACTGTGATTACCTCAAAGTTAGGTAATCATGGTTCATATCCTGGTTGATATACATAAGTCTAGTGAAACTAACCATGAATCATTCAAAACTGTGTGCAAATTTCTTAGCAAAGTAGCTTCTTTGAAAACTTGAAAATTGGCAAGATTTGAACCATAAAAACATAGTAAAGGTACATAGGTACAATTTACATACATAGTAAGTTAAATAAAAGCTTGTAATATATATAAAATAAAAAAGCCGTTTATTCATTACTAAGTATGGTTCGGCAGTTGTTTGTGTTTGTAATTTATTTACACATTAGTAAATAAATATGTGTAGCTTATGTTTAGTGGCAAATATGTACTCTTGTATTACTTTTGCTGATGAATTGTTGGTGGCAATAGAAAATTATGATTTTTGTTACTTACTCCAAGGGTAGATTCGTGCCTGAACTTCTTAGGCTTCTTGATCCCATTCCTGTGGGCCTTGCGGTCTGAAAGGAGGCAAAACAAACGTCGAATTATTATCAATTTTAGATATCAAAGAAAACCATAAGAACTGCAACAATTAGCCAGATCCTTACAAATACAAACAATTAAAACTAGAGTTCTTATTATATTGTGCCTATTCTATAAAGAGAACCGTGTTGTTTACTTACTTTGGTTATGATTTGTGTGGTTCTTGGACTTCGCCATTTTTCAGTATTCACGGAACTGTAACAAGAAATACTTGGATAAACACAATACCACTGAGTGCCTGTAAAATATTTACAGTGCAAACACTAGGTACACTTCACGATTTATTCGATATTATTGGAAATAACACGAATACACACCTACGGCCGGAGAAGTAGTTATTGAAAGAATATGTCAATGGTCTGTCAATGTCAAGAAACGATAGGCAGAGACATCAAGTGTGCTTTTTATTTGTGGATGCAAGTATTTTTGCCAACTCTATAATCAAACAAAGCGCACTGTGATTATTTTTGCTCCACATAAATGGTGCGGTAGTGTGTTATGGCTATAACATCCCACGTAAATCCCACTACACACTCGCGTTCGTGAGTTCGCGCCGTGATTCGCACATGAGTGTGTAGAGGACTTAATACAAATTAACTACATCGTAATTTTAATCATTATAATAGCACATAGAACAAAAATGCTTATGATTTGTTTTATTCGATTTAAAAAAAAAAACAAATTATATTTTCTAATAGAATACCATTAAAACTTGACTAGAGTCGGACCAAAAAAAAGTCTGCAGCGGATTTGATAGCCCACGCAGTGCAAGTGTCATTTATACGTCATAATTTCATAGAAGTTTAGCCCCCTCCAGACTATGCGCGTGAATCGCGGGCGAAGCCGCGAATGCGAGTGTGGAGTCGATTTCGCTGTCTGCGAAAATCGACTCCACACTCGCGTTCGCGGCTTCGCGCCGTGATTCGCGCACGAGTGTGGAGGAGGCTTTTGACGTTTAAAATAACACTTGCCCTGCGTGGGCTATCAAATCCGCTGCAGACTATTCTTGGTCTGACTCAACCAATTTTTCTTATGGGGTCGGCCGCTAGAGGATATATAGATGGTGATGGTGGTGATGGTGATGATTAATATGTTATAATAAAACATATATAGATGGTCAAGCAAATCTTGTCAGTAGAAAAAAGCGCGAAATTCAAATTTTCTATGAGACGATCCATTCGCGCCTACATTTTTCAAATTTGCCGCCTTTTTCTACTGACAAGATTTGCTTGACCATCTATATATGTTTTATTATAACATATTAATCATATACCATACCAGACTTGCGTTCTAAGTATACTCTTGTACGGAGCAGAAACCTGGACGACGTATGCAAAACAGGAGCGACGACTCAACACTTTTCACATGCGCTGTCTACGCAACATTTTAGGCATAACTTGGCAGGACAACGTGACCAATCAGAGGGTTCTTGAAAAAGCACAGCTGCCCAGTCTTGCCGCTCTTCTCAAACAGAGACGCTTGCGGTGGCTGGGGCATGTGCACCGGATGGAACCCTCTAGAATACCTCGACGTGTCTTGTTGTGTATGCTAAAAGGAACGTGGGAAGACCGATGCTGCGCTTTAAAGACTGTGTCAAGCGAGACATGTCTGCATTTAAAATCGACCACCATGCCTGGGAAGCCTTAGCTGAAGACCGTGATGGATGGCGCGAGCGTGTTGTGGAGGGGAAGGAGAAGGCTATGCGACCTAGCCTGGTTTAATGCTTTAGATAGCACAAGGTGTCACAGGAGGCAAACCGGGACTGGAACCTCGGATGGCATGAGCTTTTTCTGACAAAAATGTGGGAGGTCGTGCCGCTCACGCATCGGCCTCCACAGTCACCAAACGCATTGTCTATACAGCAATGTATAAATCGTCTGCAATAGACGGAAAGGCCTGTGATGATGATGATTAATCATATTATAACACTAGCGATCCGCCCCGGCTTCGCACGGGTTAACAAATTTTACACATAAACCTCCCTCAAGAACCACTCTATCGATAGGTGAAAACCGCATGAAAATCTGTTCAGTAGTTTTTGAGTTTATCGTGAACATACAAACACACAAATAGACAGACGCGGCGGGGAACTTTGTTTTATAATAAGGAGTAGTGATTTTACTCTTTATAAAAGTAGTAACACACTATCGCACCGCACCGCCACCTTGGTGCGTCGTACCCATAAGTAAGAGCGAGAAACAGATATCTCTTTCTCGCTCTCACTTATGCGTGCGACGCACCAAGGTCGCGGTGCGGTGCGATAGTGTGTTATGGGCGTTATGGCCTTAACATGGGAAACTAAATAGTCCTCACAGTGCGTAGTACCCTTCGTGTTACCATATGAAAAAAAAGTTTTATACTGACTGACTCTGACTTGACAGTTAAAATTCAAAATATATGAAACTGAAGAACGAACGTTACGAATTCATTGTTTCTCAAATTTAATAACAACTTTTGTTGCTATTTAGATATTATTAGTGTTTAAAATGTATAGTTTATATTATAGCACTGGAATATAAGTTATTAGATTAGTATTCGTAAGCCTTCGTTGTCAACATGTATTTTGAAGTAAGTTAAAATATTTGTTCGTGGTGATCTCATTTTGAATAACGTTTTTTGTACTTAATTAATGTTGAATTGGTGTTCTTTTAGATCGATAACACGCCAGAACATGTTAGGAGGTCGCGGCGTACTGAAAATATTCGGAAGGAAGATCCTGATGAGGAATGCCCAAGATTGATTTTGGCTCCGTTTTCTAGGCCCCCACAAGTGGTGTTTGATAATGTTCTCATTGGGACATCATGTGAGCGGAATTTGGAAGTGTTAAACCCCATGAAACATGCCCAACAGGTATTGTGAACACAATTTATATTAATTAACTTTTTTATGCTATAGTTCGTTTTTTTTAGCATTAGAAAGAAGGTAAGCGTTCTTGTATATGTCTTTTTATTAAAAATCACCATTGAAAAATAAGTCGCAGCAAATATGTTAGACTTATAAATCATATACAATCTTTTACATTCTTTTGCTTTCATAAGAATAAAAAGACACATCAAGATTGTTTACCTTCTTTCTAATGCTAAAAAAAACGAACTATAGTTTTGTTTGCATGTAATGATAATTTAATTAGATCAATGGAGACAACCACTTATAACCAGGGCAGTCTTAAACTATGCTGGGGCCCACATAAGAATTTGGGGCCTTTTTGGAAAGTGAAGAAAGCAAATTAAACTATAATTTTTCTACTATGATCTTCTATTTATTATGGGTAGGTGATCAAATATTCTGTTACTGTCTGTCTTTCGGGGCCCCCCGAGGATGGGGGCCCTAGGCACGGGCCCCGTGTGCCCTTATGGTAAAGACGGTACGGCTTATAACAAAAAAAAAACATGTTTTAAGAATCTAAGTTTCGTGGAACATTTTATAATATTTAGATCATAACAGTTACACTCACATGAAATTGTTAGTCGCTATTGGCGACATGATTTAAGAAGTTATTGCTGAAAGAAGTTTAAAAATAATTTGACTAGTAAGTAAATTTGTACACCTTACTCATTCCCTTACCTTATCATTTCTTTGATCAATTAACAGAGCAATTCAAGTATCATGAAAACTAGGATTCTAACCAGTCATTGGATTCTGGGTGGCAATATTTAATTACAATTAGGGAGTTCTTATATTGATAAATTAAATTATTAATACTTTTTCCTAATACTAGTGATCACCACCAGCTTTCTTTGTAACTAGCCGGGTCCACACAGCAAGCTTACGCGCGAGGTACGACTTCACTGACCGTTTTTTGCCTGAAGAAATTGCCTCGCACATATGCTCGCTCTGTGTGGACCCGACTATTGAACTGGCTACTTACAAATAATACTTTGTAAGTACTATTTTGGGGTTGATGATAAAGTTTCAAAGCATATTGCTAGGTTAGAAAACAATGATGATGATGAGTGAAGTTTAAAAAAATCCCTTTTAAAGAAGAAGGGAAATGAGTTATTACTTCCACCTTCTAGTTGTGGTAGTCCATATTTCACTAATGAGTGATCCAAAGGTCAATCTAGACTAGGAAAGTTTCCAAACTATCTCATGTGGCTCAAGCACTGATAATTTAAAATCACGGTGGCCAGGTAAACCACTGCGCTCTGCAGTAAATTTGTTAGTACAGATTACTATTAGAGTGCCACTGTTGAATATCTGCAGTTAAAATGTATGAAATTTTGGAAGGCCTGATTTTTACCAATCGTAATATTATAATAACAGCAAAAAAAGAAACATAAAATACAATCAAATAGACATTAATATATTTTTTTTTATTACATAAAGTGAATAATGAATAATAAATTCAAAGTAACCATTAGTCAGGGAGGGAATAAAACGAATAAGTTTCCTTATATGCTTCAGGAAAAAACTGCTGTAATAAATTAGGTATAAAATAAACATCAACAGAATAACTAAACTAGAAAATAATTTAACTTTACTAAGGTATGCTCGTGTGGCACCCCTAGAACAAGCTGGATCATAGTGCCTGTTTATCATCTTGTATCTGTATTGTGTTTAGTATCAACAAATGATTAAAAGAAAAACCTAATGGGGATTTGGCATTCATATTGCATTGTATTTTATATTGTGTGTATTGACTAAATTTAATGACCCTGACTCCATGAACTCATTACTCTAATGAAAATAGCATACATATTTAAGTACATGAAGAGAGAGATTAGAAAAACATCCTAATTAATCTCATTAGAATCCTTTGTTAACAAAGTTTACTTTTCTTTACAAAGGATTCTAAATTTTAAACTAATATTTTTTTAATGACATATACATAGGTATAACAATAATAAATATAATGAAAGTTTGTCATAGGTAATTATTAAAAGTAATAATTGTAATATTTATTATAAAACAGGGAAACTCACCTCTTACTAATGAGAAAATGGAATATGAGGCAGAGGACAATAACCCTCTACTTTATACCCAATGCATTTACGTCGTTTTAAAATTAATACACAGTGATTCAGTTTATTCTACATACACAACTCTACTCCGTCATACTCGTATGTGACATAATTTCATGTAATATTGAACTTTATTGTATTTAAAATAAGAGTGATTTTTGCGTGAGATAACTGATACGAGTTTGATAAAGTAATTTGTCACCATACACACATTTCCTCATAAGGCCTTAGGGAATATATTACAAAACTTTCAGGAAATTAACAACTGGCTGTAAGGGAATACCCATAATAAATAAAGCAATAATATTGCTTGTATTTTTTTGCCACTATAGTATTATCCTCCTAGCAAGGGCCTAGTGGGTAGTCACCCTGCCTGCGAAACCGATGGTCCTGGGTCCGAATTCCGGTAAGGGCATTTATTTGTGTGATGAACACAGATATTTGTTCCTGAGTCATGGTTATTTTCTATGTATATAAGTATGTTTATATCATCGCCTAGTACCCATAGTACAAGCTATGCTTAGTTTGGGGCTAGGTCGACCTGTGTAAGATGTCCCCAATATTTATTTATTTATATCATTTATTTAGTAAATTGGCTAATAGGGCACTTTTTACACCTCAAGATGCATTTACAATTTACATACAAGCAATAGATAAATATCATTTGATATCAACGCTTTTTGTTCAAGGTAACCCTCGCTCGCAGCCTGCCGCAAGGGCTGCAGATCCACCAGCCTGGAGACTGGCTGGAACTGGAGCCAGAGACATGCTACTGCCTGACCATGTCGTGGAGCCCTACGCAGCCCACGGCGCTGCGGGAGACCATCCACTTCACCAACGAGAAGAGGGGCCGGTATGAAGTGATTGTGGTCTTGAAGTCGGCTATGGTAAGGAAATTTTAAAAATAAATTAGCTTACGATTAAGAGCCCATCAACGTGCACAAGCGCCACTGCTAAATAATCGTGATTATTTAAATTTAACGAAAGATATTTAAAAAAGGGGGCCGCTACGGTCTGTATTTTGTATTTAAGTACCTTTTGAATACATCAAACTAGTTTTTATGTTGCTGGATTCGTCGATCTATGAACTCAAAACAACAACGGCCGTTTTAACTTTGGACGCCTAGATTGACGAATCCAGCAACATATAAACTAGTTTGATGTATTCAAAAGGTACTTAAATACAATACAGTACGTAGCGGCTCCCTTTTTTAAATATCTTTCGTTAAATTTAAATAATCACGATTATTTAGCAGTGGCGCTAGTGTGCACGTTGATAGGTTCTTAAGTCCCGTGTTAGTTATAAAAGTATGAGGTTACGATTCCACTGGAGATTAGATAGATTGGAGCCAGACACCTGCTACTGCCTGATTATGTTGTGGAGCCCTACGCAGCCCACAGCGCTGCGGCTGACCATCCACATCACCAACGAGAAGAGGGGTCAATATGATTACTGTTGTTTTGAAATCGGCTGTGGTAAGAAATATTTAGGACAACTTTGGTAGGATAAATAACACTTTTCACCCAAATCCCAGAGGGTATACTGCCAACATCGTAATTAAAAACAAAAATCATTATCTTCCTTATACGCATCGCTCGAATATGTAAGAGCAAATAGAGGCAATTCGTTGTTGGCGGTATGCCCTCTGTGACGGTATGATTGTAGGTACCTGTTGGAGTTCTTATTAAAATAAGTTAACTACCTATATTTTACTTTATCGCAACATAATGCATAGTATACGATCGATCGTGGGTCAAAATATACACCTAATATTAAAAATTGCCTAATCAAAATATATTTTTTAAATAAATCACGGAATTTTATTTGTTTTCAGAATATCAAAGGTAAAAACAAGCCAAAGAGTTTCAGAGTATCTCCTGGGAAAAAGGTGAAAAAGCCATTAAAGAGATCCCCAGTAGCTATCCAGAAAAGGAAACCTGAGGCTATCGTCCACGCTGTGAAGAGAGCCGCGCAAGTGGTCCAGCCAAGTCAATACAAAAAACTTAAAACATACAATAAAGAAAACATATCAGGAATTCATGAGTACACTGCGGACTCGCAACTCGGGCGATGCCCATTTGATTCATTCAACAGTGTTGATATTCATTTCAATACATCAGAAATATTTTCAGGCATGAAAAAGGAAATGATGCAGCAAACCTATAACGCGTCAAGTTACATGAACGTAACGAAAGAAGCGCCAGTGCCGAGCAATGTACTGAAACCCGTGAACAGACAGTTGAGCCCCGGCGGCGATATTTTCGACAAACTTTCTTTCACACCTCTAAAAACACTTACAAAGAGTGAAAGATTGGAGCAAGGGCCTAAAATTATACTCAGCATGAACTCTGATTGCGAGGAAGACAGCTTAGACAATAAAGAGAACGATGAAAACGCAGGACCTCATTCTATAATGTTCGTAACGTCGTCTCAACCAACCAATAAATGGTTGACTGCAAACCAACATCAGCGCCCGAACCATTATTTAGAAACCGCCACTGCCATAGATAAAAAAATCCCGAACACTTCATCTCCTAAAGAACTGCACAGCCCAAACTTTTCTATCAACACAGAGTTTTCTAGAATCAGCGATCTCTCGTTCTGCCCTCAAAGATTTTCCACTGAGAGGAAGTTTGTCCCTAAAATTAACAATGATACCCAGGACATAATCGAGGACTTTGATAAACTGAGCTCTGACACGTACACTAAAGAATCTCCCAACGTGGCGCTAGATTATCCTGTGTTCTATATGAAGGACCAAAACCCGACTAAATGTAGACAGTCACTCTTCAGAGAGTATAACCAACGAAGAGAATGGGATAAAAACCCGAGCTACCCACAAAAGTTTGAAACTAACGTATGGAGAAATGAGCCTAGAAAGTTCGAAACTAATGTGTGGAGAAGTGAAGCTAGAGCTTATACCAAACCGCAATCGCCGCCTCGCTCGATCACTCCTCCTCTTCAATCAATTCCTGAAGAGAGTCAAAATCATTACTCTGACACCCAAATTCTTGATAAAACCGATAAACAAATGACCACGTTTACAGTGAACAGAACGTTCAATGCCACACGCGATAGAGACTCGGTATCCTCAGCCAGACAAAGTTGTTGGTCCAAGAAAGACGTGAGAGCTGACCCGACGCTTTGGAAAGTGCCAGTTTCGCAACCAGAGAGACGAACTAAAACCGGTCGGCCGTCGGTCTCTCGCCCTGCTTTAAGCAAACCCGCGAACACAACTTTTGACAAAAGTATTAATCAAAATATATCACAGAATCTCATCGGGAATGTATATTCTCAGTCTCTTACAGTGGACCCCTTCTTATCGTCAACTTATTTCTACGACGAGGAAGCGGTGTCCAAGTTCGAGACAGAGTTCAAACGGTGGCTGAATTACATCTTAACTCCTCCCGCCGACCTCGACTGCAACGTCGAACAGAAGATCGATGTAGGCAAAGCGTGGATCGAGAATAGGAACAAGGAAGTGCCGCTCGCACCAACAAAAGAACAAGTCTCGAGCGCTTACCACAATAGCCACAGATTGGACAGTCTTAGAAGAGCTGCAAAAGCTTTACTATTGAGCCCTGAAATATGTCAAGTCTTCCAGAAACTAACCGCGCAAATCGAGAAAAAGCTTATAGTGATCAGGACTGACCGCAATCTTCATCTAGATGTGGGCTTACAGAAAGCTATAATGGAGATTCTACTGTGCTACAATCCTCTGTGGCTTCGTATTGGGCTCGAAGCTCTCTATTGCCTGGTCTTGCCTCTGAAATCCAACAGTGACATTGATGGTCTGACGACTTTCATCATTCAAAGGATGTTCAAGAATCCATTCCTTAAAAATAAGCATTCAAAAGCTTCGGCGCCAAATAAGCTGCTGCCAGCTTATATGGAAGCCATCAAGAAATTCACTCTAAAGAAGTTCTTTATGCTGGTTTATTTTTTGGACCAAGCTAAGCAGAGGAAGCTGATATCTCACGACCCTTGCTTGTTCCGCCGCAACGCTATTTGCAAAGAGAGCAGAGAGATCGTAATAAGATTCACGCGGGATATGATCGCCGGCATTGGCGACATAACGAGGCACCTTCGACCGCTCGGCTACGTGGTGTGCCACAAGCAAACGTATCTGGACGAATACTTATACGCCGTCCACAACATAGCGGTCGACATCAGAGACGGCGTCCGCTTGACAAAGGTCATGGAAATAATCCTGATGAAGAATGGCCTGTTGAACCAACTGAGGACGCCCCCAATTTCCAGACTGCAGAAAATACACAACGTCCAGGTGGCATTAAACGCACTCAAAGACGCGAATTTCGTGATTGTCGGTGAGATCACTTCAACTGACATCGCCGACGGCCACAGGGAGAAAACAATGTCGCTCCTCTGGCAGCTGATACACGTGTTCCGAGCTCCGCTGTTCGAGTCCGCCGCAAACGTAATCCAAACCTGGTGGAAAAAGAAGTACAAGGTTATCGTAGAGAAGAGGATGGCGGAGGAACGTGAGCGGCAGCGGTTAGACAATGCGGCGCGCACCATCCAGTGCTGGTGGCAACGGATCCAGTACAACCGTCTGGTTGAAAAGCAAATGCAACTATACACGACTTCTACAGTCATCATCCAGAAATACTGCCGGCGCTGGATGTGCCGCACTCTCCTGCTCAAACTCAAGACTAGCGTGTTGAGGATCGAAGAGTGGTACAGAGGCATCAAAATGATGAATGAAGCTAAAGAGATCCTTCAGAAATTAAGATCGGAAAGGGAGGAGTTGAGAACGAAATCTGCCATTGAAATCCAACGCAACTTTAGACGCTGGTTATGCGTCACTAAGTATCAGAAGACTTTAAAGAACATCATCCTCGTACAGAGCTTGGTGCGTCGCTATCTTGCCCGAAAACAATACTTGCAAACGAGAAAAGTAGTTATACTCATCCAACAGAGATATAAAAGTAAATTACTGATGAAAGAGGAGATGAAGAAACTAGCCGTGCAAAAGCATTGTGCTATAGTTATACAAAAACAGTATAGAATGATAAGACAACAAACGATCTATCAGAAGCTGAAGTTCGCTGTTCAAACTATCGAGAGATACTATAAAGCGATGACACAAATGAGGCAAGAGCGTGATCAATATTTACGACTGAAGAATGCTGCAATAAAAGCACAAGCTATGTACAGAGGCCGATTAGTTCGCCGAGAGTTTAAAAGACAGATGTCTTTATTAGTAACTCTACAACGAAGAATCAGAGCACACCAGCTAATGAAAAAAGAAAAATCTCAATTTGTGAATATCAAAAAGGCTGCATGTATTATACAGCAACGCTTCAGGTCTTATCTAATAATGAAGGAAACAAGACAGGTTTACATAACTCAGCGTCAGTCAACAATTACGATACAGAGACATTTCCGGGCGTATGTACTGGGAAAAGTCGAAAGAAATGCTTATATGAAGATGAGGTCTGTCGCTATAGTATTACAAAGACGTTATAGGAGTCTTCTTTTGATGAGAGAGGAGAAGGCTGCCTTCATGAAATTAAAGACTTCTGCGATATGCATTCAGAGGCATTACCGAGCCTTGCTGGAGATGAGAAAATGCAAAACATGCTATCAAAAGCTTCAAGCGGCAAGTATCTTGATCCAGCGAAAATACAGAGCAAGATTGCAAATGAAAAAAGATAAATCAGAATTCTCAAGACTGAAAGCAGCCAGTATAATAATCCAGAATCGTTACAGAGCTCTAGTTGTTGGAAGACAACAGAGGAACCAATTCCAGAAGGAGAAGATGGCAGCGATTAAATTACAAAATTGGTTTAAAAATTGCAGAAAGAGCCAAGAAATACAACAGCAGTATCAGCAGTCGAAACAGGCTTGCGTAACTATTCAGAGAATTTACCGAGCCTATGTTTTGGGCAAAAAGCAGAGAATAGAATATCTTAGAATAAAGACTGCCACTGTTCGCATTCAGAACTATTATAGATCTTACGTAGAAATGAAAAATGTAAGGGAACAATTCATAAAGCTAAAAGCTTCAACTGTTACCATTCAAAGATTTTACAGAGGCCACTTAGAAACTAAAAAGCAAAGAGAAGACTATCTTCGTAGAAGAGAAGCAGCTATTGTGATACAAGATTTCTACAGAAGATATAAACTGACTGTTACAACACGACAACAGTACTGTGCCTTGAGAAAGAATACAATCTGTGTACAGAGACGGTACAGAAGCCTTTTGATTATGAGAAAGGTAAAAAGTGATTATGAAAATCTTAGAAAATCAGTAACCGTCGTACAACAGAAGTATAGAGCTCTAATTGCCACGAGGAAAGAGCGCACAGCATATTTGAAATTAAAATCCGCGGCACTAGTTTTACAAAGAAGGTATAGAGCACAAGTAGCAATGAAGTCTGAGCAACATAGATATGCTTCAATGTTGAAAGCTACCATTCGTATTCAGAGGTTCTATAAGGCGCGTTTGGAGGGAAGAGGACTAAGAAATCAATATTTACGATTAAGACAAGCAGTTATTTTAGTTCAACATAAATACAAGGGACTGCTTGCCATGAGGAATTGCAGGGCCTGCTATTTACAAACAAAATCTGCTGCTGTATGTATACAAAGGAGATATAGATCACGTTGCCTGATGTTGCAAGAGAAAGCCGCATTTAGAAGAACCTTGTCCGCCTGTGTTACCATTCAAAGATACTTCAAAGCTTATACTGCAGGCAAAAAACAAAGGTTGACATACGAAACACAAAAAGCGGCGGCTATTCTTTTACAAAGACGTTACAGAAGCATAATAGAAACTAGGAAAGTCCGAACTCAGTATTTGCGTTTGAAACAAGTTGTAATCGCAGTCCAAAGGAGATTCAGAGCCAACTTAGCTGCCCGAGGCGTTAGGCAAGAATTTTTAAGAGTTAGGCAGAGTGCCACCAAAATCCAATCGACATTCCGAATGTATTCTGCTCGCAAGAAATGGTTGGTAATAAAGAACGCCGCTGTGACAATTCAAAGGTTTTACAAGTCTTATAGACATGCGAGAAACACGAGGGAGCAATATCTTCGCATCAGATCGATTATTATTAAGTTACAGGCTCTCGCTAAACGCGTTATTGTAAGAAAGCGTTATTTAGACCACTTACAACGGATACTCAAGCAACGTAGAGAAGCGGCGGCCATATGCATACAGAGCAATTTTAGACGGTACTTGGTACAATCACGTTATCTAAACTATAGAAAACATGTAACGTACATTCAAAGGCTGTGGCGAGGAAAGCTTCTGACAAGACAGATGCATTATGAATTTGTCCAGAAGAGGATATTTGTCACCAAACTGCAAGCAGTAATCAGGGGATACTTGGTTAGGAAACAAGTATCCTTAATGAAAGAAAACTTGCTCAGGATTCGAGAGGAACAGAGGCAGCACTGGGCAGCATGTAAAATCCAGGTCAGCATAATTACTGTTTGATTTAAATTCGAATTCAAGTTATTGATAATCAATGGCGTCACGTGACTTTCAAATTACTATATACAGCGTAAACTGAAATAGATGTCCTATACGACAGAAAGAGTGACTAAGGCCTACAGTGCCCAGGACTGGGAGCTTGTTGCTTGAGTATCCAATGCACTGGATGCCTTGGTCACTTTTTCTTTAGTAAGCGACATCTAATACAGTTTATAATTAGTAAAATCGCGTTTATAGTTGAAATAACACAAATCAAAATATTTACATAAAATAATTTGAGTTTCCTAGTAATTCTATAAAAAGCGATCATAAATATATCGTCACGCTAACCCTGTGCAATAGACTCTAAAAGATTGTTACCGAACCATATTGAGTGTCGCTAGCTTTGCTTCTTGCAGATTTCAATCTGGATTTTTCTTTTTTAAAGTCTGGCCAGTAGCAACAGACTAAAGAAACTGTACTCATACCTTTTATTTTTGCCTGTGACTCTAGCCAACCATGGTAATATACTGTGGCCCTAGTGAATAAGGGTACAAGTCTCGGGCAGCGCAATTGTAAAAGGGCGTAAGTTCCACGTAACACTTATGCCCTTTTACACCTGAGCTGCGCGTGACTTGTACCCTTTTTCACTAGGGCTACAGTATTGTTTGTATCAGGCGGTATTCCGTGGCCACATGGTCCGCTCCCGTTCGGCGCTGCACAACCCGCGCGTGGCGGCGCTGCGCCGGCGCTGGCGCGAGGGCGCGCTGCGCTCCACGCAGGACACGCTGGAGGAGCGCTACGACCAGGCCATGGAGGTGCTCAACAACTTCGCCGACATGGAGTCCGTCATCATTGCCTTCCGGTCTCTCGGTCAGTTCGTTGTACTATGTAGTCAAAGCTACGTTACTATAATATGTGGGTCGTGATGAGCGAGGTACGAACGCGGCGCGTCCAACGCGCATCGCACTCTTGATTCAAGCCGCCATTCTGCGCTCTCGATTTTTGTCCTAAGTACGAAATCTTTTTCACTTCTGCAACTCAAACAAGAGTGTAGGTTTTTTTTTATTTGCGTAATTTGTGAAGTATTTAGGGGGTCTTTTTTAATATTGTATATTATGCTTCTAATATGCTGCTGAGGTGAAAAACTGTATGTGCCATATGTGACATGAAACCACATGTTTTTTGCAACTCGGGTACCTATAGTCCCTCGCTACACTTCACTAAAATTTTCGCTTGCTCGGCACTTGCAGTTAAAACTAACTATTTTACAAGTACTCTATAAACCTGTTTTTGCCTCCCACAGAACTCCTAACTGAAGTTTTCCCGATGATGTACAACGAGACGGCGCCGAAGGTGGTGCGCAGCGTGTACAACTACATGGCCGTCATGAACCGGTCCATCTCCAGCGTGGAGGTGCTTAAGTCCGCCGCGTCCGTGCTGGCCAACCTCACGCGGTATCGCGTCACGGGGCCCAAGATCTACGCGGTAATACTTTATTCATTAATCAGTTGTACTTCTGTACATGAATGAATATGTACACAAGTACAACTACATGGCCGTCATGAACCGGTCCATCTCGAGCGTGGAGGTGCTCAAGTCCGCCGCCTCCGTGCTCGCCAACCTCACGCGGTATCGCGTCACGGGGCCCAAGATCTACGCGGTAATACTTTATTCATTAATCAGTTGTACTTCTGTACATGAATGAATATGTACACAAGTACAACTACATGGCCGTCATGAACCGGTCCATCTCGAGCGTGGAGGTGCTCAAGTCCGCCGCCTCCGTGCTCGCCAACCTCACGCGGTATCGCGTCACGGGGCCCAAGATCTACGCGGTAATACTTCATTCATTCATCAGTTGTACTTCTGTACATGAATGAACATGTACACAAGTACAACTACATGGCCGTCATGAACCGCTCCATCTCGAGCGTGGAGGTGCTCAAGTCCGCCGCGTCTGTGCTCGCCAACCTCACGCGGTATCGCGTCACGGGGCCCAAGATCTACGCGGTAATACTTCATTCATTCATCAGTTGTACTTCTGTACATGAATGAACATGTACACAAATACAACTACATGGCCGTCATGAACCGGTCCATCTCGAGCGTGGAGGTGCTCAAGTCCGCCGCCTCCGTGCTCGCCAACCTCACGCGGTATCGCGTCACGGGGCCCAAGATCTACGCGGTAATTCTTCACCATTTCTTACTTTTCCCCTTGTCGAGGTATTGTAATTCTTGTTTTTTTTTTATATATGTAACTAGGCAAATCCCATAGAATAACTAGAAACTGGAAACCTAAGCTGGCACCATATATTAAAACCTTTGACAGTTGCCAACCTCATTACTCTTGGAGCAGACATCAAGTAAATAACTCAATGAGCCCACATGGTTCTTTGATATTATAATACAATTAATATCTAGGAGACCGAGCTTTCCTAGGAAAACATATAAAAACTCAAAAATGCGCGTTTTCCCAGAGATAAGACCTAGGTAGATCCATTTTTCGCCCCCGAAAACCCCCATGTAGCAAATTTCATCGATATCGTTAGAGCCGTTTCCGAGATCCCCGAAATATATATATAAATAAATAAATATACAAGAATTGCTCGTTTAAAGGTATTACAATTATAATATATCAAGGTCTGTGAAATCGCTAAAGTAACCATTTATGTACCACATGCCCTGCCATTTGGTTTAAAAATGAACTCTTTCTTTCAGAGGAATAAAACGTACTTATCTCTAATAAGAGATTATTTTATTCCAGCGTGAACACATACCTCCACTTCTGAAGTACATGTGGCGCTTCAGCACCAGCGAGGTTCAGTTGTTCCTCATCCTGTCGACTTACCTGTGGCTGTTCTCCAAATACGATGGCGTAAGAGAGGTAAATTATCATTTTACTATTTCGTAAAACATCGTTATTTTGAACGAAAACAGAAGGTGGTATTTTGTGTTGTGTGAGGGTGGTATTCCACCTGTCCAATATGTATTTTGTCTCACATTTCGCTTAATGAGAGAGTGAGACGCAATGACATTGGACCAAGATATTGGACAGATAGAATACCACCCTAACACTTTGGTAAGGAAAGGATAACTTCAACAAGATTAAATCGTGTTTAACGCTTTAAAGTTTATTTTCTAACATCATATACATTATACAGGATAACCCAAAAATACGTTGAAAAATCATTTTTAAGATATTTCAATTTTTAGTTTTTCTTAAACATCTGTTACAAAAAGTCATTAAATTTTTAAATTACAATCATTTAACTAAAATAAAACGTAATATCTTCAGTATAATATTCTCGTTTAGCTTTGATACACAAACGCAAAGGTTTGTTACAATAATCTTATTATGTCATGTTCATAAAATTTTCATAAACATTTTAATTTCCAGGACCTCACAGAGTACCTTCACACACCAGAGAACCACAAAATGATGGAGTCCATCAAGCGCAACGTGGACCGTGTCAAGCGAATGGCGAGCAATGCCACCAAGCACAAGCCCATCACGCCCGCGAAGTTCAACCCCTCCGCGAGTTTCTCCCACAACCCCATCCTCCTGCCGGCTCTCGAGCCCGACTATGGCATCGCCAGGGTTGACCATCATCGGTACTTCGTCGACACTCGACAAGCCATACATTGCCTCTTCCGTACATATAAGCTTTAATCTGTATTAGAAATAATTATGACATTTATCCTCGTGGGGCTCAATGTGCATTACAATGTACAATCTAATTCAAACCTTTCAAAAACTACATAAGGTAGCATTTATTGTTTCATTGTGTTCTAAAACAAATTAAAGTCGCCCTAATCTACTATACAACAAGGTTCAAATTAAAAATAGGGAAACTGTATGGTGGGCCTTACGAGGTTATGACGCAACAAACGGACTGTTATTTTTAATGATTATGTTTAATGGATTATGTTTGTGGCTTTGTGCTTGGGTTTATTGCTTTAATAATGATTTGTGTTAATGTTTAGCTATTAATATATTATTATAACATTAATTTTGTAATAAATTGTGCATAAGGATGTTTTTTTTTCATTCACTTTTATAGTCTGGCAAACCAAATTTGCCTTCTCTCTATGTTTGAAATGAGACAGTCCCTGGCTAAACTATAATATCATACCTACACTTCGGATTATTGCTTATTTCATCAAATAAAACATTTTAAAACCTCTAACGCTATTAAACGGATGAACCGATTTTGATAAAACATGTCTAAGAACCTCCACTAGAAAACCTGCTTTCAATTAAAGTAACCGCATCCAAATTAAGTGGAGTCCAGACGGGGTGATGAAATGGACCGATTTGATCAGAAATGAAATTGGCGTCAATTTCTAATTTAATCACCAATTTTAGATTTATGGTGATATTAGAACCCTCTAAATTGAAAAAATGCCCCAAAATGAAAATACTGGCGTCACAAATTGGTATTCTTGCGTCCGCACCCTATTTTATCGGTCATAATCGGCGGTTGAATTCGGCGAGCCAAATTTAATCAGATTGGCGAAAAATTTACTTGTCTGGACACGCCTTTAGTTCACCCGTTTAAAAGCTACGTTGCAACATACACAGCGGCTTAATACAATACTGGTCTGTAGCGACTCGAACATGTACAGAGAAAGTATAGTAGGTCAAACCAAATTGTCAGTAAATAAGAACAAAAAAAGCTATACTCATCCATTTCTTTTGGGTGCTAGTACTAGTGTAAGACAAAGATAGTATGATTCTCTCTGTCTATGTTTGAAATGAGACATTCCTTCGACAAACTATAGCTATCCATACTTCCAAGAGTAGGCACGCACGAGCAACTTTGTGTTTTGTCTCTGTCGCACTCAAGTGTCGAAGTCAAGTTGCGGAGACAAAGTTGCTCGTGTGTGCATACCCTAAAGTTTGTGACCAGCTCGAGCGACAGAACCACAGCCCAAGATACTTGGCTCACATGCTCACATGCTCAAACCGTACTCCTTGCGCAAGAACAACACATTAGCCCCCATTAGCAGGGCCGGATTAACCCTAAGTCAAAGTAGGCAACTGCCTAGGGGCCCCGCCTCGGCTAGGGGGCCCCGGCGGCTCAGCTCGCACCAAATAAAATTATGTTTCATAGGGTCAAAATTCACGAGTAACAATTGTTGCTTAATAATAATGAGTATGCTTTTGTTATTGTTTTTCTTTCGATCCATTGTTGAATTTAATGTAACTGGAATAAAATTGAAGCAATACGTTACAGTTTACGTATATGCGTACCTGGGGCCCGTTTCTCAAATGCTTGTAACTTGTAATACAAGTGGAAGTCCCTTTCTAACAAAAGCTGTCAAAAAGTGACATCCGCTTGTATTACAAGTTAAAGCCTGACAACAGTTTATTTGACCCTCGCCATTTTGCGGATTTTCAATGGTACTAATTTCTTTTACTGGCAACAAGTACTCTTTGACAACGAACGTTGGATGTCATCGAATGTCACCGATGTAAACAAACGGAAAATATCTACGAATATATTCAAATATAAACGGTTTTATTACAAAAATGCCAAAAAAATTTACCAAAGATGCGAAAAAATTGTAGTGAATGCAATCAAATACTTACAGCTTAAAAAAGACGAAGGATTACATAGCATTCCAATAAACAATGTTTTGAAGTTGGTTGTTGACATGACCGGTATTGACATTTTATAGTGCGGTTTTATTGAACCGGTTAGTTGTTTGGTTTAAACTTTAATATTTCATTTAAGGTTTATGTAGATCGACGATAAGAATCCTATAATCGAATTGGAGACTGAACGTTTTATAATCGAGGTTGGTGGTCCTGAAAGCGACACAACATCTGATGAAAATCAGACTTCGTCAGAGTCAGAAAACGAAGAATATATTAATATTGAATATTTAGAATCAGATTTTGACGAATAGGTAAATTGAAAGAACCGAATTCTCTGTAAGCAATGTTTCTGACATTATACGAGTATCAACATGAAGCCAATGCCCACTACCCCGACTATACATGACGTACGCACATTATTGCCATACGTAAGCTGTTTGCAGCGACACTATCTCAGGGTTAAATAAACTGTTGTCAGGCTTTACAAGCTTTTGAGAAACGGGCCCCTGTTAGAAAGGTTTTCTGAAAAAATGTTAACATATCCTTTTTTTTGAACAACCAATAACTTCTGGGTTATTTCGACTCAGAATCACGAGCACTATTGATGAAAACAAAGAAAAAAAGTGTCTCCAGTTTTTTAGACGAATTTGGGGTGTCAGTTTAGTGACGATCCATACAAAATGTATGTATGTAAAACTGCGTCACAAAAGTGACCTTTTTTCGACGATTGGTTCATGTCAGAGCGCTGCTTCCTTACAGCTCAGCCTTCGGCGTCGCTTTTTATGAAATATCAATATTGATTTCAGTAGCTTGGCCTCGCATGAAAGCTCACTTCGCTAAAAGACGCTTCGGGCTTGTCAAGCAATGCGGAGATTGCTGAGCTCGATCTTCACTTCAGCCTCACTTTTTACCTCAATTTACCATTGGTTTGTGTTCCTCATCTCCTCTACTTAAGCTTAGGCTTTGGCCTCGCTGCGCCTAGCTGGGCCTGCAGTCTCGCTTTTTAATACAATGGAATTTGGTTCGTGTCTTTGCTCAACTATGTACTTATCCTGAAGCCTGAAGCACGGCTTTGACTTCGCGGCATGAAAGCTCGCCTCACTTCGGACTTTTAGGCCCAGGTGAAGATCGGTACCCGGCCTGGCCTTTTAAGAGGCTTTCACAATTTGCGATATTGTTAATAAAAATTTCGCGCTCGCTTCGCTCGCGTTTTTGGTAGGTTTTTTGGTTGACCCTTTATCTACATGTTAGCTTGACTGGTAAATGAATACAATTAGACCACGAAAAGTCTGCAATGATTTTGATAGGATACGCAGTGCAAGTGTTATTTATACGTCATAATTTCATAGCAGTTTGACGTTTAAAATAACACTTGCACTGCGTGCGCTATCAAAATCGTTGCAGACTTATCTTAGTCTAACTCTAATAATTTTAATATATGGAAATTATTTATTACTAGGTTGATTCTAATCATGTGGCTCGGCGTTTTGTCTTATGGTCGGACAATCGTTGTTCAGTCTCGCAAAATTAAGCGTAGCCTCGCTTAAAATTTGCCATTGTTAGATAGGAAAGTGACGCTCAAGCTCACAGCTTTGGTATTCCACTGGGGATTGGCCTAAATTGATAGAAAAAAGCTTTATGTCCAAGCAATAAGAGCGAAAAATACATCGTTCTGACTAGACTCGGATCGTCTCGGCTGAAGATTGAAATTAAAAACGCAAACTTATTTCCTTTCCTTATTTCTCCTTTCCTTATTTAACTGAACAACTGAACATGCTGTATACAGAATTGACTGTAGGGGGCCCCGAGCCTTGCACTGCCTAGGGGCCCCGACATGCTTAATCCGGCCCTGCCCATTAGCACGGGAGCTTTTTCAACGCGCGTTAAAAAAGCGCTTGAATCTGTCCGCACTCTAAATTCGATTTTACGACTAAGGCTTAAAGTCGAAAATCCAACAACGCTTGATAAAAAGCGCCACCGCTGTCGTGTGAATACATACATGGTTATCTATTTGTGTCATTCAAACGCTTTATTAACACGCGTTAAAAAAGCTGCCGTGCGAATGGGGCCTTACATTCTTATCGCTCCAATGATGTGCACTGTGTGCAATAATTTTGTACGGAACGCATTTATTTTCAATAATTTCGGAACGAACCTATTTGTCAATTGACGTTTTCAATTCAATTGACGTATGACGTTGCGTGTGCGAATGGAGTGATACGAGTGCGAACACTGAAAAGTATCACTAAAAAGTGCAAGTGAAATTCTGTAGACAAACTTAATAACTTTATTTTTATACAATTATGGTAGTGTTAGAAGGAGAAGCTGGAGATGCGAAGGCCCTAGGTACTGAAGAAACTGAGAAGGAAGAAGCGAAACCCCCAACTCTTCTTACTTTAGAAAGTATCCTTTTTACGATAAAACAAGCAGTTTTTACTAACGTGGATTCTATTGGATATTACAATATGTTTATTTGTTAATGGATACGTAATATTAGGACGGTTTCATTTAAGGGCTGGCAGGTTTTGTCATATTTTTGCATGCTTAACCAATATACCTCAAGGGTGGAAGCAGTTCGAATTTCTTCAAGATAAAAAAGATAAAGGTCAAATTTATCACATTAAGTATTTATTATTTTATTACATCCTCAATGTTGTGAATCTATAAATGCGTAAAATTAATTTACTAATAATCTCTAAAATTACTAAAATATGTCCCTTGAATTATTTGTATTAAACTAAATATGTTACTTATAAATTGTACATATTATAGTAAGGTTACCCCTACATAAACAAAATCTTACTGAGACTAATTAAATCTCTTATAAGAATTGAGTATGCAATTACTTTCTTATCCAGGTATATATTTATTTAGTTACACAAATAAGGTAGGTAAATAGGTTCTAAGTTTATTGCTGCATTCAAGGTGAATTAAAACCAAAATATTACTTTGCTAAGCCGTGAAAAGATAACATGCTAGTCAATCAGTGCTAACCCGTTATACTTACTATTTATTTAGTTACACAAATAAGGTAGGTAAATAGGTTGTAAGTTTATTGCTGCTTTCAAGGTGAATTAAAACCAAAATATTACTTTGCTAAGCCGCGAAAAGATAACATGCTAGTCAATCAGTGCTAACACGTTTATACTTACTTGCGTATTTTTTCCATGCAATTAATGTTCCCACCCTCCCACTGCAAAATAAATATAACAAACCACCACCAAAAGAACAATACACGACACTGTTTAGCCTCTCTACGAGCAAGGGTTCATTCAAGGTGCACTCTAAAAAACACTATTTGTCTTTTCCATGAGTCCCAAAATATGTTTAATGGAGCATTCCACGAAATTGTCTACCTTTGTCCCATATGAACACAAACTTTCTGGAGACTTGCAGGTGCCTAGTAGGTATTATGTGATATTTTCTTTCTTCCTTAATGGGTTTTACTTGCGTACTGTTTGTTTGCGTGAATGATTTCCGTAACCAGCACAGTCTTCCGGCTGACGAAGGACGCTCAGCAGCAGCATGGTCTGCGGCACGGCGACTTCCAGCGCTACCGCGGCTACTGCTCGCGCCGCATCCGTCGCCTCAGAAAAGTGCTCAAAATACCACAAGTAAGTTTAAATACCTATGTATCCAGAATTAAACAGAGTAAATTATTGTTTGTGGATAATGTAGGTGTGTAGATATTTTAATTACTGCAACATAAATTAAAGGGGCTTTGTTTTTCATTGAAAAATATGGTCCATTGTATTCTGGCTGGGAGATAGACTCTCCCTCAGTCAGTCCTTTTTCTAACATAATCAAGGTCTTCATGATACAATGTGCTTATGAGAGTCCACATGATTGGCACTTAAGTTCCAGCTACTTATTTTTGTAGGAAAGTCACCCCTGCAGCTTAAAAGTTGAAGGTGCCAAAAGTAGAGTATACTACCTGATACTACGTATCTATCTGCAAACCAAAGTTACGACCAACGCTTCTCATTTACACTTGCTGGTTGTTGCAAATATGAAGGAGTCAGTTTGTTTTGTGGATACAATAATTCACCCAATTTCTATTTGAAGAAAACATTTTTCTAGGGTGACCGTCGCCATTACCGGCGGCGCGATGTGACAACAGCCCACGTATCGGGCCCGAAGGCCGAGCCGCGTCTGCTCTGCGTCCCCCTGCTGCAGGCCGAGCGCGCCTGGGCCCACGCCATGCAGCTTCGACAGGAAGCCAACACCGAGCCCAGGAAGAAGTTCCATCTCACTTCTAGGCTGAAGAAGGCTTATGCACACTCGCAGACGCTGCTGGAGCTGTGTGAGGTACCTAACTGATCTATTCATCATTAATTATATTTTGATCAATTAGGTCGTTTAGTTCGTCTGTTCAATGTGAACGGCCGTCTATCCTTTACGGTCGCTAGATCATTTCTAAATTGAATAAAGCACTTATTTCACCGTGGAGGGCGCGGAAGCCTTAGTATGACAATAGGTAAATTTCGCGACTTATGCAGGCTTTGCCGCTTAGCGATACTCATGAGCTCGTGACACTCTTATAGAATCCAGTTGGACAAGACAACATGCGTAATAAGTCCCTTTACCAACCCCATGGATGTTTTGATATATCTTTATCTGATCCATGAAATTTGACAGAGCGGCGTATGCGACGCCCGCACGCAACTTGAAGCCGGCGCCTACGCAGCCTGGCTGAGCGGGGTGCTGCTGGTGGAGCTCCAGCAGTGGCGCGGCGCGGCCGAGAGCCTGCAGCGCGCACAGCTTGTGCTGGAGAAGCTGTGCGCCGCGCTCAACGAGGAGGAGCGTACGGTGTACAAGCAGAAGGTACGGTAATAGAATGTGTGAGGACTGAGTACTGCGGGTTTGTGAATAAGTATTTAATAGCGGCGGAAACCAGCCGTGTGCAACAAACCTAGCGTATTCACCAGGATACAGACGCTACTGTATAGTGTTTTGAAAAAATGATACCACGCTGAGTTTCTTGGGATCCGCCTGCTTGTTTTTTAACATTCATAAGAGCTTTATAGTACGCCTAAAATATGATAAAGGCCTTTGACTTTGACCAACTGAACGAGCGGTCGTCACTAGTGTGCGTATATTTAAATAAATAATATTGTATGTGCCCACAGGTGGAAGAACTGAAGCCTAGCCTGCGTTACTGCGCGTACAACATCGGCGACCAATCAGCGGCGGGCGACCTCGTGGCCATGCGGGGACAGGGCCTCATTGAGAACTTGGATACGCTGATGGCTCAAGCCAAGTGAGTATGAACCTTAACCCGTGAAACGTACAGTTGAATGTTGACGTCGAACCTTTGCTACTGACCGCATAAACATCGGCGACAAGTCGGCGGTAGGCGGCCTTACGGCCATGTGAATATGAACCTTAACCAAAGCAGCATAAAGTTGAATATTGAACGCGAACCTGCGCTATTGCCCGTACAAAATCGGCGATGAGTTTGATATCTCTTTTCCCCTAATATTTAAATTGTTTCGTTGTGCAGGGAGTCCCGCTCGGGCGTGATGCACGAGGTGGAGTGGCTGGGGCGGCGCGTGACGGTGCGGCCGGAGAAGGCGCGCATGTTCCTCATCACGCTGCAGGACCTCGACAAGTCCGCCGCCGCCGCGCCCTCCACCGAGGCCAAGATCGACATCCTCGACAACATACTCATCGACGTCAAGGACGCCATCTCCGCCATCAAGGACGAGATCAAGAACGATCCCAAACTCAAAACCACCGAGAGCACCCAGTCCGGCATCTACTATCTACTCTCGTATCTGATGTATCTGCGTCTCAAGCGCACCATCGAGAGGAACAACCTCCTAGTTCAACAAGCTGAGACCGCGCGCAAGAATAACACTCAGATAGACGGAAAGAAAGTCCGTCCTCAAGACTTGACGAGGCTCTACGAGATCATTCTTCAGAACTTCAATGAGCTCCAGCAGCTCCCTGGCTTCGAGAACGACGCGGCGTATCAGCAGGAAATAGAAATCCAGATGAAGGCGTACAAGGCCTTCCGATGCTACTACATCGCCCAGGTGCTGACCGGGCTCCGGCGCTTCAGGGAAGCGCTAGCCATGCTCGAACGCTGCAGCACATACACTGTCGAATCTATCGCTAGCAAACTTGACGATAAACAGTTGCGAGACAAGCTGGAAACCTTGAAGAAAGTCATTGAGAGCTGCAAGTTTGAAGTGCACGCCGATTCGGTGCTCGAAGACGACGACGAGGATGAAGAAAAATACACCTCTAGCGGCAAACCTTACAAAGATAAGAAGCCTCTAGTGGACCGCTTGGACGAGTATCGCGAGGACACTCAAGTGTTGACCAAGAACCCTAACATTTTCAAGATGCCCCCGCCGATGGAAGCGATTCCTTGCAAGCCGCTGTTCTTCGACCTGGCGTGCAACTTCATAGAGTTCCCGAACCTGGACGATAAGACGGGCGCGGCCGACAGCAAGAAGCAGGGCGCCGGCATCACGGGCCTGGTTAAGGGGTTCTTGGGCTGGGGTAAGAGCGACAAGTAGGGGATTTTATACGCATTTTATTTGGTTGTTCATAGGGGACAAAATATATGTATCTACATTAATTACGTTTTCGTTTTATTTATTTAGTACTTTTTGTTTGTTATTTCCCTAAGAACTGTGAAAGCGGTAAAGGTGTTTGTTCCTAGTATTCAAGGTCACATGGCTTCCAAACCTAAAGGGGCCCACTGATTAACAGTCCGCCGGACGGTATCGGCCTGTCAGTTGTTCGGAACTGTCAAAATTTTGTTCTAACTTACAGGCCGTACCATACCGTCCGTCGGACTGTTAAATCAGTGGGCGCCTTAAAATCGTATGTTCGAACACTATTTATTAAAACTACAAAATATGTAGAGACCAATGTTTCTTTATTTTAATCTCAGTTCCGTCTTTACTTATACATTTTATATTGTCCGTACATTAGTACAATTCGAAAGCTTAATAAAAATAAAACCAATAAAATTATTTAACAGAAATATTTAACACATAGTACAATATGTTTTACTCGAACAGTACAAAAATATAAGGATTTTGTTTTTAAACAACTTCGCATTGTTAGTCCGTTGCGATGCTATATTTTTTATACATTACTAGGTTATGATTGAAATGAGAGATGTCATCTGGAAAATTTATAACCTTACAACGAAAAAAGATTAAGATAAATTTTGCCTTTATAATCAAGTAATAAAACGCATAATTAATCATGTTTACTGAACTGGCAAGCTTGAAGTGGACACATCTCGATTTAACACACTCAATAAAAACGTTAATTAGTGCTTAATACTCGAATCAAAGAGTTATTGGATTGTACTATAAATAACCTTTTGGTACAAAGAACGTAGGAACATTAATTATCTTTCAAGCAACAGCTTTGAGCCCATCGCACATTTGGCATCGTTAAAGTAACAGGGACATTTAGAGAAGCTTTTTTTAATGACCACACCATTCACACGACTGTACACTTGACTATTTACACTTTACACGAAAGAAAATGAAAAGCAAAAACTAGGCCGGAAAGACACTGAGAAGCCTCAAGTCCAGTGGTTTAGGTGGTTGAATCGAACCGCCTAATATGCGGTGGGTCAAAATGTCTGTGCTAAGCAAATTGGACCTTAAGGATTCATTCTCCTAACACAAACACTCGACTCGGTTGAACGAAGGGCTAGGAAAGCGTTAGTGCAAGTCAAATTGTATGTCAGTAAAAAAGGTAGAATTTCACACATAATTTTAATAGCACACATGTACTTTCGAACTATCAAAACATCAACACTACAAGTACCTATATAGATGTTGCTTATGGACATGTATTTCACGGTTATTCTACGAAGTCTTGGAATAAGTATACAATTTTGACTCTTATTTCACAGAAGTAAGTTTCAAAATTGTAGATAAAGAAAAGCGACAATACATTTAATGTTTAATTTCAGATTCTCTTAATTACAAGTAGTCCCGCAAAATAAAATTGCAGAAACCACTGTCTGTCATCATTATTGTGTATTAGCTAAACAAAACAGGATAATCAATTACAATTATATTGGTGTAAATTGATCAGTATAAGCAAAAAGAATAGATAGTATAGAGGGGTCCTGTCATTGTAAATTTTGTAGTCACTGTAAATTTACTGCCATCTATCGACACACGACTAAAACTCAAAATGAAAACGTTTAAAATTATCAAAAAATGTATATATATGGATAAATGATTTTATTATTTTTATATCATTTTTATCCATGTTCATTTGTTTTATCTATGTGTTAAAATTGTTAAATATGAAACGGTGTCGTCACGCCATCTAGCCGAGGATAGGCTAAAGGTGTGTGCGCCATCTATTCGAGAATGACTTTTGCTTCAATTCCGAGGCACGTTTTTTCCTTAGACTTTATTCGTCTTATACGAAGTTACATATGTCTTTGGTATAAGTATGTAATTGTGTACTAATGTATTATGTACTGCAGAATAATGGTGAAATACGTGTACAACAATTATCGTATTACAAATTTTGTAGAGTCCCTACTGATAAATGAATTCCTGTTTGTGATTTTGTACCTTAACTTAAACAGAATAAAGTAATATAATTATCAACTGAAGATACCACGCAGCCTAGTATGATTCCAGTAATATAGATTTTCTGATAAGGCACAAAATCATAACCAATATAAATAAAAAAACATCAGTAAATCAATAACTACATCATGTAATTTATAAAGGTATACCAAACTATATTTTAGCGATTTACACACTGATTAGTGTTAAGTGCAAGTTCATACATTTGCTAAGACTCGCAAACTCAATCTGTACTGTGTGAACTATTCATACTGTAGCAAATGTGTGAACTCGCATTTCACACTAATCAATGTGTAAATCGGGCCTTATATATGTACAAAGGTTTCTTAAGATGTTTATCTATTTGAGACCATAAATCATTCGTCAAATATTTAAAACTTAGCATTAGAGCACCCTAAATTAGAATTTTGAAGCAATATAAAAACAGCTTGAGCTAAATTTAGACCAACCAGGACCACTCAAAAATTTGTAGCTTTTAATGTGACGGAGCAAACTGAAATGTTTCATTAACATCAATCTACAATATTACGTCCATTATGCGACTTAAAGCTAAACATCATATGTTTATGTACCCATTAAATTAACAGCATACAAAATGGCCTCGGTAGACAACATTTAAATTATTTTTTAACTGATGTATGCCTCGTGTTACCTTGATTAATTTCGAATGATTTCTAGAGAATAATTGTAACAAAGATTTTTTCTGTAAACAATGTAGGAACAACGTAAAACTACGGTTTTTATCGAGTGAATTTGATATACGCCCAAACATCGTCTTACACTATGTACATAAGCTCGCGTATTAAAAAGCAACAAGACCCGCAAGTACAACTACAGTATTTATGTCGAAGATATCACATTTATTACACGTTTACCTTAACAGTACCACTACAGAGTTTCAGTAGCTAGCTATTTTACAAGAGTCACACTCAGTGATAATATATTATATCTTATTATCATTCATCTCGACACCAATACCGCTCAAAATTATAAAAGGTCTACTACAGATACATTAGAACATTCACAAAATTATTAATTAGCTCTCAAAGTGTTGGATACACTTTTGTAAACATGCATCGATGCGGTTAATTTTTCATGACACCAAGGTACAAGTATTATAAACTGACCGCTCAGCTGAGATCTCACTTTAGTTCAATCTCAGGAGACGCCTCAGCCGCTATGGGAGCGTAAAACGAGGTATCTCTAAACGATATCTACAGTCACGGTGGAAGCCCTCGGTGAATTTGAACGGATCCAAAGTATTAGCGTTTATCAGTTCGGTCACACTCGGTGTCGGGTCGTCCGGTGAGCGGCGAGGAAGCTAGCGGCCGAGCGGCGGCCAGTGCTTGGCGTCGTGCGCGGCGCGGTCCACGGCCGCCAGCAGCTGGCCGCACGCCACGCACGTGTCCAGCGCCACGTTGCGCCCCACCACCAGCTCCTGCTGCTTGCCGATGTCCGGCAGCAGCGCCACCAGCTCCGCGAACAACGCCTCCATCTGCGGCCCGAGCGCGGCCTCGCAGTGCGCGTAGAACTCGTCGGCCCCGATGAGGCTGTCCCGGAAGGCGCGCGAGGCCACCTTGAAGTCCTCCATCGCCTCCGCGCTGCCGAGCGCGGCTGCGAACTTGTTCACGAGTGCGCGGTTCCTGTTCTCGAAGTTCAGCGGCGGGATGTACGAGTGCACGGGCGCGTTGAACGTCTGTCCCGAGGAGTTCGTAAACGTCATCCCGTCGCAGGCCGGCCTAGCTTTAAAGCCGGGCGGGACGCCGTTCGGCACCTTCTTTTTAGTCTGCTGCAGGACAGTTTTCATGGGCAACGCGAAGTTATTAACGGGCACTACGTTGTTAGACTTCGAGAGCGACGGGAACTCCTTGGCCGCTAGGGAGAAATCTCCGTTCCCCCCGTTGCGTTCTTTCTCGTTGACGGTGACCGTGTCTATGGTTTTGATGTTCCGGTGTTGAGTGGGCGTGTTGGCCGAGGCCGCCAGCGTGCTCGGATCCATATATTTCAGATCCTCTATTCCGTTGACGAGGGTCAAGTCTATATCGTAGACGTTTTCCTTTCTCGCGCTGTTCTGCTTCTTCTTCTCCTTCTTGGTGAGTTTGGCGTCCGAGTTTATGGTAGGATTTTGGACCGGTTGCGGCTTAGGCTGGGGTTGGGGTTGCGGTCTGGCTTGCGGCTGCGTCAGCTGCTGCATTTTCTTAGCCTTCTGTTTAGTGTTGACGGGGAGGCCGGGGAAGTCCGCGACAGGATTGAAGACAGGCTCCCTGGGCGGGGCTGGCTCGACCCTGGGCTTGGGTTTCTCCTTCTGCTTGGATTTGGTGATCCACTGTGGCGGCGCGGAGGGCGCGCCTCCGCCCGACAGCGCGGGGAAGGCCTCGCTGCTGAGAGGTGCCTTCTTTGGTTGAGAGTTGGACGTGTTTTTCTTTAGAGCTTCCATCTCTTGGCTGTTGATCATGGCGACCTGCATGAAATTAATTTTATTTAATACCTGTATTTTATATTACATTATTAATTCAGACACTCATTCTTAATGCTTTACGTGTATCGTTTGTGATTCCCTTTGCCACCCGTCAGTCATTAGAGAGTAGCAGATGTAAAAAATGATTCTAAGGCGGGAGTCGTTTTCAGGGTTTTCAGTGTACAATATTAGAAACATAGGTTGGTATGACAGCAGTACCTTGGGCGGCTGGTGGGTGGCGGCGCCCACGCTGGGGTGGTCGTCGCGCGCGCCGGGGGGGAGCGTGGGGAAGTCGTCGTCCGACAGCGGCCGCCGCGCCGGGATGGACACGCGGTTGCCGGAGGCCTGCGTCAGCCGGAAGTTGCTCGCGGAGGTCGGCTGGCTGTGCAGCTGGATTGACATACTGGGTTTTGCTGAAATAATGAATACATGTTTGAAACATTTATGAAATGGTTCATGAAATGAAAAAAATATATTAAAAATCATAGAGTCCAATTATTAATTCAGTTCGGTTCAGTTTAGTTCAAGGGGTAGCTCCAGCCGGAATATCTTGCTGCAAGGGCTAGGAAGAGGAGATTACGAGGGGGAGGCAATGTTGAGGTAAAATTCGATTACATTTAGTGAGATACACGAGATAGAAATGATAGTGCAGTTACTTACAGTTCCGCAGTATGGTGGCGGCGACCGGCGGCGCGCGCTGCGCGGAGGCGGCGGGCGCGGGCGCGGGCGCGGGGCCGCCGTCGGGCCCGAGCGCCGGGAAGTTGCGGTCGGTGCGGGCCAGCCCGTCGCCTCCTGCGACACCACACAATCAGTTGGCCGCCTACTCGTTACAAAATCAAATGAAGGTAGAAAAGCCGAGTGCAAGCGAGATGACTAGATTTACGAATCGACCTGGCCCCAATTTCACCACGGTGACAGGTGCGACAATTGTAAAATCACTGTTGCTGACGTCACAGGCATCCATGGGCTACGGTTACCACTTACCATCGGGCGGGCCGTATTCCTGTTTGCCACCATCATTGTATTATTTAAAAAAACTGTATTATATCGGAAAAAAACAGATATTTCTTTTGCGAAGTTTCTGACAATTGTCAAGATTTAGAAGAATTGTAGGTAATTCTTGACAGGTAATGAGTTATATGTCGGAATTTCGTGACAATTGTAGTGTTTCTTGTGACAATTGTCATAAACTTAGCAAGAGAAATATCTGTTTTTTTCCGATATAATAAAGTTTTTTTTAATAATACAATGATGGTGGCAAACAGGAATACGGCCCGCCCGATGGTAAGCGGTAACCGTAGCCCATGGATGCCTGTGACGTCAGCAACAGTGATGTTTTACAATTGTCGCACCTGTCACCGTGGTGAAATTGGAGCCAGCACGTTGATTTTCACACCGTATTAAGATATTTCTTTTAACCTTTTCGACGCCGTGTCAAACCCAAAAACTGTCACCCGGACGCCACGTCACCCAAGTGTCAAAACTGAAATTGAACTTTATGCATATGCACGTAGGTCTATGTTGCTCTGTGGTCTGTGACCGATTAATCGGTCTTTGGCGTTGGACCTGCGGTGCGGATATATCGGTCATTGGCGTCCAAAAGGTTAACCAATGTAATGAGCGACACTTGCTGCACGGATGGCGGAGGGCTTATAGAGCGCTCTATGTACAAGTATCGATATAGAACATCACCTTTGTATGCCTTATGTCCGGCGCCGAGCACGAGGTTAGGCGTCTGCGGCGCCGCCGACAAGCGCGGGAACTGCTCGTCGCTGCGGGTGTCGATGCGCGGCGCCTGCTGCACAGGCGGCGGAGGGCTTATAGAGCGCTCCATTTCGCGCTCGCGGTCCCTGTTATATTAACAAAATATGTTATTAACACGGCAGGGCCCGTCAAATAGAGCAACCAAAATGGGCACGGAGGTACAATCCGTTTCTTGAAGCATCGCCTGCCGATAATGCCGGCGGTAAATGCAACTGTGCGAGCGTTAGGACGCAAAGTAAGGGGATTAGTCCTTGATACCGACCTAGGAGCCCGCTGGGCCTGCGGGTGCGGCGTGATGTTGAACTGCAGCTCCAACGTCCGCGCTTGTCGCGCCGCGCCGCGCGGCATGTTCCGCCCGTGCACCGTCGCCTTGTGAGCTGCATATTAACGAACAAGGAGTCAACTGTTTATTTCTTACATTAGTTAAGTTTAAATTTTTCCCTTAACGTTCATTCCTGCTTTAGAATTGGATTGGGGAAAGTGAAACCTAATCAACATTGACGTATATCTTGATGTAAGCCTTACGGGCAATAAGAATGGGACATGAATGGGGCCAGTACAGCGGTGTGACACCGCTACAACGCGATTGGTTGATGAGTTCGCATCACGCGCGCGATTGGTCGCAACTAGTTGCGTTTAACTGCACGATTGGCTCGAATTCGTGAGTGACACCGCTGAGCTAGTACCATTTTTAGTGCCCGTAAGGCCCGTCCTGAGATATACGTCAATGTTAATCAACGATCACGCACTCTGGCATCGCGCTTATGAACTAGGAAATAAGTACAAAGTGATCTTTCTCTTCTGACTAGATATCTCTACTTAGTATGAATTAAAGCTACATGTTTTTTCAAGTTTCTACTACTGCTCATTTATATTTTTACGTATTATTCTGTATATTTCTTTAGTGTGCTTTTGAGTAAACGGTGTCAATCAATGACAAATGCGATAACAAAGTGTAAACACATTTATGATAAAAGTAAACCATACCTATTAAGTCCGCTAATGTGTTTGATATCAAATGTTACCATCCTTAAATTCTGATGTATAAAACGTTGCGGCTAATATCATAATTCATACGAGGAAGAACCTTTTATGTAGAACACAGAAGTTGCGTTAATTTTCGTAAAGGTTGCACAGTTCCATAGACCAAGGGGAAATACCCCCCAACAACGGGGAAGTACCGCGTTGTACCGTAACATTTATTTGGTCGTTGTATGCACATCCATATATAAGGTTTGCGATATGTGCGATATATGCGAGACTGGGGTTACTTCGGTTCGTGGGGTAACATTGATCAACGATGTTTCATCCCATAAAGAGTAGGTTTTTGAATGCGAGTTGAAGAATTTAATAATGCAGCTGGCAACCATTTTTAACAGAAATACATGAACGCGGGCAGCAAAAAATCCTGATTTCAAAATTGCGATCAATGTTACCCCAAGAGTTGTGAACCCCAGTCTACGGTACCCAATAGGTATATAGACAGAATGTAAAAGATTTAGGTTAAACACGTGGACCGCCTTTTCAAATAATAACGGTAAGCATATCCTTGGGTCCAAAGGTACCTAGCATATATGGATACAACCCGGATAGATGTCTATCCATTAAGATGAGAAAGACAGAGAGAGAGAAAATGAGAGTTGTCACTGACAGTTAGTTAAAGAAACTAATAGTTAGTTAAAATATAATGATTCGCCGTTTACATAGCATACTCCTAATTATTATTTTTTTATTTAAACTTTATTGCACAAAACTTATCGTACAAAAGGCGGACTTAATACCAAAAGCATTCTCTACCAGTGAATCTTAAGGCAAAGCAGAGAGATTAATTAATTACCTTTAAGATCAATCTCGCTCCGGAACACAGCGGTAAGATGCTGTCCAGCACACTCGCCCTCCTCGCACAGATAGTGGTCCGTCCGGAAGTGATGGGCCAGCGCCACATGAGACGCATAGTACAGGTTCTTGCCGTCGGCGTCGCAGAGGTGGCAGAATAAGTGCTCCTTGCGGAGGTGCCGGTATAGCTCGTCTGCGTCCATGAAGCGCTCCTCGCAGAACTCGCAGAGAGGGTGGCCTCTGTTTATAATAGACAACATTCGTATTCAATGAATTGTATAACATTAACTCATAAGCACAGCGGGTTTCGACTATCTCTCAAGGTAAGACGTAACTTTGCACTTCTCACTACTGCTTGCAGTATCCTGCGCGGGGAGTCGGACTGTATTGAGCTGGTGGGGAAACTGGTACGTCAGTACGTTCCTTCACGGACCAGAATCGAGTTCAGACCTCGTGACCATTGTCTCCTGGCAGTCCCGGCTTCGCGTACTGTATCACGTAGGAATTCCCCTCTGGTTCGTTCTTTGCTCCTTTTGAATGCGCTCCTCGCATCAGCCTCTCAGTGTGATTTGTTTGCAAGCAGACAGCTGGTAGTGCGTGATGAATGTTTGAGGTTTTGTGAGAAGATGGATGCACGTCCTTCTACAGTTTAAAATGTGCTAATTATTTATGTTTAGGTGTCAATATTGTAATTTGTGATGAATTGTATACCTATTGTTTTCTTCTTCTTTTAACTTTATGTGTAAGTTAGCAGTGGTTTGGTATTTTTACTGTTATGCTGTTTAACTTGTTTGAAATAAATATATAAAATAAATAAGAGCACTAAAGGCTAGGCTGTTATGCTGGCCTACTTTAAAAATTTCATACTTTTAAAAGTGTGAATGGGTTCAATTTTGCGCCCATGTTCGCTAGTGCCATAGGCAAAACTGCAAGCTCATATTAAACATAAGACAAAAAAAAATATAGGCCTGGTACCTTATATTGTTTGAGTAAGTCAAAAACTACCGAAATTGAAGAGGATTGCTTGTGAGCAGTGCTCAAAAGATGGTGTTTCAACTAGGAAACTAGGTATAAAATAAGAATTGTAATAATTACTAGCTGTGCCCGCGGCTCCGCCCGCGTGGAATTCGGTCTGTGTCAGTGCGTCTAATTACTAATCCTAATTTCTCTCCCTCTCCCCTGGAGGCAGAACTTGAAGTAAAGATGACAGATGGATATGCTAGAGGACTGCAGTCCAGATAAAATATTTTACAATTTTACCATTATTATATATTTTACCACTAAATAAAACTACACTCCAAAATCGCCATTTTTCGCCCTTATTCAAATTTACACGTGATTTAAACGACAGAGTAGTAGATGTATATCGGACGATACAGTAAGGTATACGCGCGCGAGCGAAAGCGAAGCGGCCTGCCTGGCTAGAGCGCCACTCACTGTGGTCTTCTTCAGACTCCTGAGGAAGACCATGTGCCCCTTGTAACCTCAATGCGTTGCGAGACTTCCGCGAATGATTGGATTTTTTTCTGGAAGGCATGCAGGCTGTATTCAATGCGAGTCCCAAATCGTTTGACTCCGCACACGACCAGTGCCGTTTTGATGCCCTAAGCATTTCTAGACCATGGTGCCCCCTCTCCCTAGGGTCATCGAGATTACATTGAATTGTTTTGGTTAGTTGAGTGACGTTCATTGCCGCATTACAGCTGAGAATGGAAATTAGTCACATCATTTTATCACGAAAATTGACAGTGCTGCAACAGTAACGTTGCAACAGAGTAATGCTGCTACAGTAGCCATACCTTAGAAAGTTGTTGAAAACGCGAGCGAAGCGAGCGCGAAAATGTTTCAATATAAAAACGCAATTTGATAGACAGTTGTACATTTTTACTTTTAGTATGGAAATCAGTCACATCATTTTATCACGAAAATTGACAGTGCTGCAACAGTAACGTTGCAACAGAGTAATGCTGCTACAGTAGCCATACCTTAGAAAGTTGTTGAAAACGCGAGCGAAGCGAGCGCGAAAATTTTTCAATATAAAAACGCAATTTGATAGACAGTTGTACATTTTTACTTTTAGTATGGAAATCAGTCACATCATTTTATCACGAAAATTGACAGTGTTGCAGCAGTAACGTTGCAACAGAGTAATGCTGCTGCAGTCGCCATATCTTTGAAAGTTATTGAAAAAGCGAGCGAAGAGAGCGCGAAAATTTTTCGATATAAAAACGCAATAGACAGTTGTACATTTCTACTTTTAGTATGGAAATCAGTCACATCATTTTATCACGAAAATTGACAGTACTGCAGCAGTAACGTTGCAACAGAGTAATGCTGTTGCAGTCGCCATATCTCAGAAAGTTATTGAAAACGCGAGCGAAGCGAGCGCGAAAATTTTTCGATATAAAAACGCAATTTGATAGACAGTTGTACATTTCTACTTTTAGTATAGAAATCAGTCACATCATTTTATCACGTAAATTGACAGTACTGCAGCAGTAACGTTGCAGCAGAGTAATGCTGCTGCAGTCGCCATATCTCAGAAAGTTATTGAAAACGCAAGCGAAGCGAGCGCGAAAATTGTTCGATATAAAAACGCAATTTGATAGACAGTTGTACATTTCTACTTTTAGTATGGAAATCAGTCACATCATTTTATCACGAAAATTTACAGTACTGCAGCAGAGTAATGCTGCTGTAGTCGCCATATCTCAGAAAGTTATTGAAAACGCGAGCGAAGCGAGCGCGAAAATTGTTCGATATAAAAAACGCCGTTTGATAGACAGTTGTACATTTTTACTTTTAGTCCCAACCAGGTGCGAATCCAGGATTTCATACAGAGAAGGGATGGGACGTTATTAGATGGGTACTTGTACACGTATAAGTTTCATGTAGGTACCTACTCCACGACGACTGCAATGCCGATGCAGCCTGCACTTTTTTTTTGCCTACGGTTTTGGTGCCCCCTTACCTAGACGTGGTGCCCTAAGCAAGTGCTTATTTTGCCTAAAAGGGTTAATCCGGCACTGCAAATGACAGAGGTCAATGTTTTTTTTTTTCAAAGTACCCACCTTGTATGAATATGGATTTGATATGGGTGCGATATAATTACGATGATGTATAATTCATGATGGAGAAAATTAATAATTTTAAATAATTATGCAATTATACGCGTGTTGATAATTATGTGTGTTTATTTTACCACTATGTAACTATGTAAACTCATTTTTAGTTTTCTTTATTAATTAATGTTTACTCAGTTCCCCAAAAGACTGTGCAATGAGGGGCAATTAATTTACTGTCGTTTAATTTTGTTGTATTATTAATTTATTAAATCAACATAATTATTCAATTATTTTTGTTGATATCCGTACCCCCTGTTCTAAACTTAGAGTTAATTTCGCAAAATCTTTCCTCGGTGGCTTATTCATGTCACAACGTATTAAATTCAGCGCCATCTGTTAGTTTACCAGGGTACTCAATAGTGGTAGCACATATTTGAAAAAAGTTTGCCCCTCCCATGGTATAATAATATACTCCGCCTGGTACTCCATTCCCGTCTTTTCTAGGTCACCTAACTGACACGGGCTTACGTCATCATGCGACAGCGCTATATGATAATATGCGATAGCGCTATATATAGCGGCCATGTTGTTGTGACGTAGCCCCGTGTCACTCTGGGAATGGAAGACCATGTTTTATTAGACTATGGCCCCTCCTTCCTTAGTAGCGCCATAAGATTCAGGGGCAAACTTAAGTCAATCGAGTGTTGTGGGTACCCCCCTTTTAGGGGTTGAATTTTTATAGCCTATAACCTGGCCGGGGATTTTCTCGACAGATTAGTAATGTTTTCATCAAAATCCGTTCAGCCGTTTTCACGTGATGCGCGTTCAAATAAACGGACAAACAGACAAAAATTCTAAAAACTTTTGGAACGTGTTCTGTTATCGATTCTAAGTATCCCCAGCCAACTTTTTTTCAAATATCTTCCATGTACAGACTTTCGACCGTCTTCAGCTTTATTATATGTATAGATTAGATATCATTTGGGGCTTGGGCCCCTTTGGGATTACAAGAAAAAGATATAGAGGATACTAGAAATCACTCTTTATTGATAATGATAACCAATAATGTGGTACCTTTTCAAAATGTCATGTTATAATACATCTAAACTGTTTATCCTTGTAAGACCCAGCGTCTAAAGTATTCAGTTTTTAATTTGAACCTTGTTCTAATAAGTAAATTGGAACGAATCTCGTTTGATTTAAAATGCGATGAAACAAAAGAAATACTACTTTATTTGTTTCATGGAAGGTTCAAATTAGATTGCAATGAATATGTACATTTAGACTCACGAGGTTAAAGATGCAGCAACACACACACTTCAATGTACCATCACGCTCCGCGATTGATGCGCTATTTAAGGTCCTAGCTGAATTGGTTGATCCATAGAACCCTAAATGGCATAACAATCCCGTGTGGTGACTGTACTATATTTACCTGTGAGAGGTGTCATCAAGATCTCCTTTTCGTCTGTGGTGAGCGAGCTCCTGCCGCGTGTAGCATTTCCGCTCATTTGTAAATATCTAAAAAGGGAAAATGTATAATAGTTACATTTGGAACACTATTCAAAAATATATTGCAACTTACATTACATTTGTTAGAATTCATCCAATTCTCCTATTCTTACAATTAAAAAAGTGGTTTCAGTTACGGGTGCATTGCATTTGTTATAATTACTTTTCATATATTCTAGTTTAATATATCGTTATTTTGTATAACGTAATAAATGGCATACTACCGTAATACCTAATTAACTGTATACATAATGTTATTATTGGTATAATGGTCATAAGGTATATTTACACTTCGTCTAATATACATTGCCATAATTATTACGTACTCTAAAGCATATTATTTGTTATAACAAGTTACATCACATAATTATTTATGTAGCATAATAGTTGCATGACATAAATGGGTTAGGTTAGGGAACTGCGACTCCGCACAAACGAATAACTACCTAACAAAAGGAGGTTTAGGTTAGGTTAGAACTTTGACCCTCCGTAGAATAAAATATTCTATCAAAAAAGTGGTTTAGGTTAGGTTTGAACTGCGGCCCCCGCAGAACGAAAACCGTGAAAAAATAGGTTAGGTTAGGTTAGAACTGCGACCTCCCTAGAATAAAATAGCTAGCAAAAGCAGTAGGCCTGCGTAGTAGTTATAAAAAGTATGTTAAACTTTACGTTATCAGTAAATGAAATATGACAAAAAATATTATACGATAAATGTATTTATACTTGATAAAATTGTATGAAGTATTACGTTATACAAATATATAATATAACAAATGTCATTATTAAACATGTCTATATACTATTTGAAAATTATATTACATTATGCATTATATCAATGACAGTTTAGATGAAATCACTATATAATAAAGGAAACGTATAATAAAAATTACATTATAACATACAATAATATATCAAATGGCGTTATAACAAATGTATGATAGTTTTTTTATAATTATATTAAACATTACACACCCTTCAGTTACAAGTCAAAAGGAGAGAAGAAATTCTAATGGAGAAGGTAATAATAAAAATTAGCGATGGGCCGAATATTAGATCATTATTCAGTTATCGGCAAGTTTTCCAATGGTTGTATACAGCCAAATTATTCAGTAATAATGCCGAATATTCGGCAAATATTTTTTATTGCGTTTGTCTTGTTGTTGAATCATGCTGCGGAAATCAAACATGTTGAATCCATAGGATGTTTTGTTTTTTGGAGAGTGTTGAAGATTTGTTTACAAGTTCCTAGTCTGTGACTGATTTGTTTTTAGGGAATTGTCTAGGAAGTGATTCATCTCTAGCTGCTAATGTAATTGAAGTGTTTTCAAATGGTTTATTAGAGTTATACAAATGTACTAAATAATTCGGACAAATATTCGGTTCGGTAAGATCTGAACCGAATATTCATATTCGGTAAACTCCATATTCGGCCCATCTCTAATAAAAATCAGTCTTTTAAATAAAATTAAATAAGAAGGAACCTTTCCGTTTTTGTTACAATTGTTTAATTGCCGGTTATAAAAAGTTTCCTAATGCAATGGACACAATGTATTATGGCCATACTAAATTGTTTACTTTATGTTTGATAATAATGAAAGTTTGATGATATGAATAATGTAGTATTAAAGAGTTAGGCATGTATCACTAAGGCATGCATTGAGGCTAGCTGAGATAAGAAGAGGTATCTGTGTCAGCATTGTTCAGACATACATTGTTGCAAACCACAGTAAAGGAAATGATAAAACATATTATTATTTGATTTTGATAGATATTTTGAGAAAAAAATAGTTAAGGCTTTAAGTACTTAATAAAATGTGGAATCAATTAAATTGTGGTCAAATTAAGCCTTAATTACCTTTTAGGTATATTTTAAAATGTGTAAATTGAATTGTGTGTAGCGTTTGTTTATATTACTGAGTCTGAAAGCCTAATTAACAAATAAAGAATAACATTTACAATCCAGGTATTGGTGAAAGAATAGGGAAAACTATACTGACCTTCAGGTGTTTAACACAAAGATCACAGAAATATCTCTCATGGACCTTCCGCATGTGGTCACTGAGCATAGTGAAGGTCCTGAACGGCGCCAGCTTGCTGCAGAGCCGGCAACGGTTCTCCAAGAGTTCCTCATAGGCATTCTTTATCTCCTGACTACAGAATGCTATCTTAAACTGCCTTTCAAACAACCGGTCCGTAAAAACACGAGTGCGCAATTCTTTGTAAGGCAGGACGGTGTCCGTAAACACGACCTGTAGATAAAATAAACCGAGTAAGTCATAAGTTATGGTTACGATTTGTATACCAACGAAACAACGTGCTCACCCTCGCCAGGTCTTGCCGACAGATGGGACATTCGTTCTGCAAACACAGCACTCGCATACGAGTGGAACACTCGAAACATACGGGGTGGTCGCACTCGCCAATCGAGTAGTACAAGACATTCTTGAAACACACTACGCAAGTGTTGTTGTCGGCATGGGAGTCTGTCATGGTCGTTGACTGTTACGAAGGGGCTCTGTAAAAGTCACACTTAATTGTTATATCGTCAAAACTTATATCGTGGTAGCGACAAAATCGTAACTCTTGGAATAACTCGAATATGTACCCACGTACGTAAATGAAGGACGAAAATTTCTGTGCTATCCAAATTTGACAGACAGTGTAGTTTTGGAACTTTAAAAACCGTAACCGGAAATGAATTTACCGGTAATTAGTGAACGTTGCTACTACTTCCATTTACGATAAATATAAGTTGTAAAATATGAGCGTGTAAAAACATATATGGAACAGACTGCTTTTGAAGGCTCCAGAGTATACGTTCCGAAGTAGTTAAATAGCAGCAACGGTCGAAATTTAGCTTTCAAGCTACTTTTAAATGTTGCAAAGGCAAGGTAATTTACTCATTAAAATATCATAACAGGTTACAAAATAGCATTTTTATATAATTGAGGCATATTAATTCAATCTTAATCCCCTACTTTTAATTCAAAACGCTGATATTTAATCACTGGATACGTTACAGAACGATCACAGCCAACCCTCAGCGGTCTGTCACTGTCAAATTTAATTTAATTCGATTTGATTTCATATGAGCGATTGAGCGAAATATTTTGTTCTGGCATCTTGATTTTATACGCATTTAATACAGTTTTCAACTGGTAATTTGTCATTGAATTGCAAATCGCTGACGACCATCACTATGGATGAATATGTTAACTACATATTATTGATTTTGGTTATATTGCCAGTCATACTATTCATTCATTTGTGGTCAGGAATTGGTTGGGAGCTATTTGTTAACAACTGAAGAAATAATTCGGGACTTTGTTACTTTATGATATCGGACTTCATGCGAGATGTTTCAGGCTACGAATAATTTTTATTATTTAAGAAGTGACCAATACTTGTTAAGTAAATTCTTATGAAGTGCCAACATGTTATACAGGAAAATAAAAATTATAAAACAATATAAACATTTTTATTCATAAGACAATAAAATTTTCTTAAAAATTATTATCACATTGACATACATATGTAATGCAGATATAAACAATAATATTTATTACAACATTCATAAAACAAGCAATAAATATTTTATACATAAATACTCATGGAAATAATCCAATGCAACTGTATTTAAACTCTAGCACAGCATTCATTCAATGGTTAATCATATAATATTACAATATTAATATATGAGGATACTAAGTTTACATGATTGCCAATTCTTGCCAGGCCCCTTGGAATTCAAATATACACAATTGATATTCATATACATTTCTTCCATTTAACTATATTAGGTATACTTAGATTTTCAATGCCAACCTTCTTAACACATTCAGTGCCAAAAAAACTGACTATCATGTATTTTATGATTTCGTTTCCATAACATTTTTAATGCTATTGTCAATTCTGTGACATAATTTACTTTGATGTTGAAATATATCATTCAAATGGCTTGCAACAGATATGAGACTAAGTTTATGAAAGATAAAATTTTATTTTATTTTACAATTTCTTGAATACTTTGTGTATAGTGTTGCTTCTAGATGCTAGTTAGTATTCATAAACAAACAAATGTTTTCAAATCAAATCTAACCTCTTGTGCAGGAAAGACTTACAAGGGGTTTCAAGTGTACAATGTACATACAGAGGGCCTACCACAAACCACTTTCGACGTGTTACCTCCCTGTCACACTTACATACGAATTTACAAGTGTGAAAGAGAGGCAATACATTGAATGTGGTTCGCGGTAGGCCCACAGCCCCGACTTAGCAATCACGTCAAAATAAAGTACATAATTTAATTCTTAATAAGAAATACTATATTGAGCCTCTAATTTTCTTATGAGTACTGTATGTACTGGTTAGGTAGATATAGATATATATTTTCCAAATAGTGACCCTGTATTTATGGCGATTGTTAAGATAATCAAAGATCACTGGGCAGTGGGCATGTGACAATTAATTGATAAAGTTGTTAATGGCAGAATACTTATATACCATTTAAGTTATAATGGGAGTAATGAATTAGAATGACTACTTCTAGTAATATCGAACTTAGATACCTGACAGTGGCAGGGCATCACACATATCCAAAAACCATACATCATTCTCTTTAATAGAATATATGGTATGATAATGTTATTTTAAAATAGTTAAGCTGATTAGAATCGAGTTCCTGTGCCTCACTACTGAAAGACGAGTAAGTGATAGAGTTAGACCAACAAAAATCTGCAAAAATTTTGATAGCACACACAGGTCAACTAGTGCAAGTGTTATTTTAAACATATGCGTATGGTATTAAAATCGTTGTAGACTTTTCTTGGTCTAACTCTAATTCACTTGTAATTATTTGTCGCTTAACTTCAACACAATTTTTGACTACATAATTAAATTAATTAAATTTCACTGGAGAGTACTAACTCCTCCATTCCCATGCTGAAATGATGCCTCCAGACGCGGTACCTGGCAATGTCTTTGCGAGTCACCATCCCCACCACCTGATAAAAAAAGAAGTAACAATAGTGCAGCGTTAGTTTTTTGTCCAAAATATTTTTTTAGTATCTGGCCAGCAAATCAAGTAGGGCAAGCAGTAGCAAAATAGTTGAAAGATGCTCTTTCTATGGGTAATAATTATGAGCATAAAATTTGACTTGGAATATATTTAGAAACAGTTTGCGGATCTTAGTCCTACCGTCGATGATCAGCGAGTAGCGATCGACTATAACTTAATACTATAAAATAATGCCCAGGATAACTAACTAACCCCTCAACTCTCAGCACTTCTATACTTGGTCAAGCAAATCTTGTCAGTAGAAAAAGGCGGCAAATTAAAAAAATATAGGCGCGAAGGATTATTGTCTCATAGAAAATTTGAATTTCGCGCTTTTTTCTACTGACAAGATTTGCTTGACCAAGTATAAATCCAAAATCCTCCCAGGTTTTTGTTTTTTTTTTAATATTTTAGACGCGTGTGCGATATTGCGACTGGGAGTTGAGGGGTTCATTAGGGTGGTATTGCACCTGTCCAATCAGTATTTCGTCTCACATTATTCTTAATGAGAGAGTGAGATGCAATGACATTGGACAAAGATATTGGACAGATGGAATACCGCCCCCTAATAAAATTTTGAAATCTTTCTTCTATCTTTAAACAAGCTTATGATTCAGCTCTCACCTCGTTGACGTCATTGACTATAGGCAGATGGCGCAGGCCTAGGGCTCGGAACAGCCGGAAGAGCCGCGGCAGCGACGCGCGAGTAGGCAGCGTGTACGGGGACGGATTCATGAATGGTCGTAGGTCTATCGTGCAGGTTTTTTCCCAGTCGGATATCTCCAGCTGTGTAAATAGTTTTTTGGCGAGATTATTTTTATGAACGGCTGTTTTATGGACGCCTGTAATACATGCGGAAGTTTCTTGCAACTCTAGTCGTCTGAACAAAGAGTTATCAATAGTACAGACGCAGTGCATAATTGTTTTCCTTCGTATTTTCATGGAAACGTATGAACACGTCTTGCTATTTCAGTCAGTCTTAAGTACAAAAAGTACTGAGGTTGATTGACTGAAGTAGCATGACAAATACGAACGTTTCCGAGAAAATACGAAGGAAAACAATTACGCACTACATCCGTAGAAGAGGTATTAAGAGTAGGGAAAAAATCTTGGCTCGAAATGAAATGACAGAGAAATGTTGCTGGCTCGTTATATCATGCGGTAACTCTGGTTGCCAGAAATTAACGTTTGACAATTCACAGTTAGCACAAAAAATATGACGCCGTATAGCGCTATCTAGTTCGGCTGTCAAACTTGGAGCACACTATTTCTTAATGTTTACACCACTAGTGCAGTTAATAACTCTTTGGTTTGAGATTTGATAGATACTTGCGCTAGATTTACAGGTTGCAGGCGTTTATAAAACTTCTAGGCATTTTTATTATTCATTATTACTTTGGATAAGACACGTTAGATCACGTTTTCGCGTTCGTCTAAAGGCCTGTGCACACCGGTTTGTGTGTGCGTGATGTGCACGTGCGCGTGCGCTAAAATGTTGGAGCCGTCTCTCATTAGGATCTGTATACTACACGCCGCACGCACACGTGAACGTCGCGCAGACGTGTGCACAGGTCTTAAAATCAAATATATTAAACACAAGGTTGGTCTTACATCGTTGATGGACGGGTACCGCGGGTACTCCTTACGAAACATGTTCATGTCCACGTTGAAGCTGGCCCACGTGGTGTTCGCGTTCTCGTGTTCGTTCTCGTTGTAGATCTTGTTCTGAAGGAGCACGATCAGCTGCGAGCGCAGTATTAGGCCTCGGAGACGCTTGTATGTGTGCACTTCTTGCTGCAACCAAAGTTGTGTGAGTTGACATTATATACAACTATGTACATAAAGCTAGATTTTAAAAATTCTGACTCCGAAGTATGTTCTTTTTTATGTTTATCTTTACCAACTAAGAGAAGAGCAGTACCTCTTAACACAGGTAATGATTTACTTAAAAAGAGGTACCAATCACTATATAATTATATGATTCCTGTGAACTACTGTTGATTGAATAAATATATATATATTTAGGGTTCCGTACTTAAGAGGAAAAAACGGAACCCTTATAGGATCACTCGTGCGTCTGTCTATCTGTCCGACCATTCCCCCCCTCCCCTTTATCTCCGAAACTACTGGGTCTAACATTTTGAAAAAAATACACAAAATAGTTCTTTACCTATGACAGGAAAACCTATTAGAAATGTGCAGCCGGACTTAATTACTTAGTTAGACAATTACTTAGACACGTGAGTCGGACTTAATTACTTAGTTTTGATCCGTCTCCTACGGGTTTTTTAAAGACATTTAATTCACGATCCACATAAAAAACGACAAGGTTAAAAATTGGGTCATGTACGGAACCCTTAGAACGCGAGTCCGACTCGCACTTGACTGTTTTTTTTTTATTTCAATACAATGGATAACCTGTTCTAGAGCCTCAGTTTTAGCAGTTCCACCACGTGATTGACATTCATGATGTTTCGGAAAATAATGTGAACATAACCTCGGACTTTCACTAGCGTATCACAGACACTTATATTGCCAGCTTCAAGGCAAGTTGATAACCGGAAACCCGTTATACGACATCAGTTCGATGACATTGACCGACGTTTTCTATAGTGCGGAGCGTGAAGACGGGATGCGACATCACTTCTGTAGGGTTAAGATGGTCGGTTTTTATCATCTGTCATCATGCCTGTCACGTTCTAACAAGTATGTAAGTGCGACAGTGACGCATGACATGACAAGTGATAAAAATGCGACCATAATACCGCCGCTGCTGCGAACACGTTGTGGATGATTGGAATAAAAAGTTAGGACTCGAACCATATCACACGCACTTACATCATCAGCCAGAGGCCGGTCAACGACCGGGAAACCGTTGTAGGACACCAGTTTGAGCAGCTCCACCACGTGACCGACGTTTTCTATGGTGCGGAGCGTGAAGACGGGGTGCGACATCACTTCTGAAGCGAAACGTGGATGATTGGAATAAAAAGTCTCAAACCATATCACAGGAACTTACGTCATCAGCCAGAGGCGGGTCAACGACCGGGAAACCGTTGTACGACACCAGTTTGAGCAGCTCCACCACGTGGCCAACGTTTTCTATGGTGCGGAGCGTGAAGACGGGGTGCGACATCACTTCTGAGGCGTACACGTTGTGGGCGAGCGGCGGCGGCTCCCATGGGAGTAATGGGACGCCCGCTAGCTGAATGTGGATGTCGTATATTCCCTGTGGATGCGAAAGAAACATGAATCATGATAGTTTCTGGTTTCTGAGAGTTTCCTTGCTGATTCGTTTTGCACAATTAGGATTTTTAGGACTGTTAATTTTTTTTTAAATGTTCTATTTCGAAATAATTTCGAGATATGAGGTTTTTAAACGGAGTCCGACATTTACTGCGATATAATAATTGAGGATTGAAGATATTTCAACAAATATCCTTATGACCTTAGTTTCACCTTTCTCGTGTGCTGAATGTAAAGTCATCGCATAATAAAAGTTATCGAACCATAGTAAATAAATCCGTCACTCACTCGTGGGGAAGTTAGTATGTAATGTATGTATTTGTAGGGTTCCGTAGTTCAAAAGGAAAAAACGGAACCCTTATAGGATCACTCGTGCGTCTGTCTGTCTGTCCGTCTGACACAGGCTATTTTCTCGGAAACTACTGGACCAATTTAGTTGAAATTTGGTACACATAATATGTAAATTAGTGACCCAAAGATGGACATATTTTTTTTATAGTTTTAAAATACATAGTTTCGAAGTTATTTAAGACAATAGCCAAAAAATTAACACCCCCCCCCCCCCCCACCCCTTATCTCCGAAACTACTAGGTCTAAGATTTTGAAAAAAATAGGTACACAAAATAGTTCTTTACCTATAGATGACAGGAAAACCTATTACAAATGTGCAGTCAAGCGTGAGTCGGACTTATGTACGGAACCCTAGAAATGCGAGTCCGACTCGCACTTGGCCGGTTTTTTTAGTTCAATGTGACGCCAAAAAACGGTAGCAGATTGTCAGCGGTACAGGTGAAAGGCAGAAGTTGTAGAAACAATAGAAACATTCAAATTAAAATAACTGTTCCACCTAATGCTAGAGTAAGAATTCGTCAGGTAGTAAGATTTATCCCATCACGATGATCATCATATCTTTGCAGAGATATTGCTAGTGTTGAATATCTGTCCTGTGGTCTCTATATAATGGTCGTTAAAGAGGTCTCCGACTTACTTAGCGATAGAGTTGGATGTCCAATAGCTGATATATGGCCCCGTGGTCTCTATGACGATGACCGAGCGATATTATGGTCATACTGACCCTGCCGAATACTTCCTTTGTTACACTCACCTCATTAAAGAAGTCTCCAACCCACTTAGCGACGACCAGTGTGATAATGATCGGCAGTGCGTTGGATATCTGCCCTGTGGTCTCTATGATAATAACCGTCAGTGATATGGTCATACGGACCACCCCGCCGAGCTGAGCCGCCGCGCCGACTAGGGCGTACTTCCCCGGGTTTATTATCGTCTGCGAATAATTTATCATATTATTAAAATGTTAAAGCAGAAAATTGTTAGTGCATTGATTTAAGCCAGTTGAGCCGACGCGTAAATCATACTTGACGGCCAACCATAATATTAGAGCCCTCGAGTTTCTAATACCTATGCACCGCCTATAAACAGTCCCTATAAGAGAACCTTACATTTTCCGGGGCCATGAACTGTATCAAGATGGCCAGCAGGCGGCCGAAGGCACCGTACAGTAAGCCCGGGATAAATACTATGAACAGGCCACTAGAGACATCGCTAGGCCGAACGTCCACGCAGACAACTGAAGGGTTGTAGCCAATACTACTTATTCTCGGGCGCCATGAACTGTATCAAAATGGCCAGCAGGCGGCACATCAAGCTCGGCATGAGCAGACCACTATCGCTACGCCCAACGTCACACCTACAGCAGGAAGTACGTAAACACGAGGGTTGTAGCCGATACTCACATTCTTAGGCGCCATGAGCTGTATCAGGATAGCCAGCAGGCGGCCCCAAGCCGCACCACAGAGCAGGTTCGGAATGAACAGACCAATCGACACCGCTAGTCCGAACGTCACACCCACAGCACGAAGTACATAAACACGAGGGTTGTAGCCGATACTCACATTCTTAGGCGCCATGAGCTGTATCAGGATAGCCAGCAGGCGGCCCCAAGCCGCACCACAGAGCAGGTTCGGAATGAACAGACCAATCGACACCGCTAGTCCGAACGTCACACCCACAGCACGAAGTACATAAACACGAGGGTTGTAGCCGATACTCACATTCTTAGGCACCATGAGCTGTATCAGGATGGCCACTGCGTTGGCCCGAGCCGCACCACAGATCAAGTTCGGAATGAACAGACCACTCGACACCGCTAGCCCGAACGTCACACCCACAGCACGAAGTACATAAACATGAGGGTTGTAGCCGATACTCACATTCTTAGGCGCCATGAGCTGTATCAGGATGGCTATGCGTTGGCCCAAGCCGCACCACAGATCAAGTTCGGAATGAACAGACCACTCGACACCGCTAGCCCGAACGTCACACCTACAGCACGAAGTACATAAAACGAGGGTTGTAGCCGATACTCACATTCTTAGGTGCCATGAGCTGTATCAGGATAGCCAGCAGGCGGCCCCAAGCCGCGCCACAGAGCAGGTTCGGAATGAACAGACCACTCGACACCGCTAGTCCGAACGTCCACGCGGACAGTAGGAAGTAGCAGAACACGAACACGAGTATGGACCATGGGTTGTATGAGCCGATGGGGTTGTGCAGGAACGAGCGCACGGAGGCTTCGGGCGTTTGGAACCAGACTGCGGCGAGCGCGTTGTATTCGCCGTCGGCGCAGTACAGCTGGAACAAAGTACACAGTTGGTTTAACTGGGTGTAACTATTATAGACAGTTCAAAGCACTGAATAAAAACTTAACTAGTGTGCCATCACAATGTGATGTAAGCGTTGGCCAATCAGGTTTGTAACAAGTGACCTCCATTTTGCACTATTTAGTTACTGGTCCGGTAGCGTTTAATGTTGTTATCTTAAACTTGCCCGGTCGACTAACTTCACGTATCACATTTTGTTATATTGTCCACAGGCCCCTTTATGCTGCTCGATATAAGAGCAATATTTTTAGGTAGGTACTTTTACTTTTAGTACTTTTAGAGGCACTCTTGAGGGGGTTTTCATTTTAGCCGACGACAGTCGTTGACCGTGTTCACTATGACCGTCGTGCCTGCAATGACTTGTATATAGCCCGCCGTTATATACCTTATGCTACTCGAAATAAGAGCACTTTAGTAGGAACTCCTACTAAACATAAGGTACCTACGGTGATAAACTTATCACCGTAGGTACCTTATGTTGCTCGAAATAAGAGCGATGGTTACCTGTAACGGTACTTTAGTAGGGTCTTCGCCTAGAGGACGGCAGTCATTGAGCGCGTACATCATGAGGAAGCCGACGGTCGCGCTTGCAGCCGCCACTAGGCAAGCCTCCACCACTCGTAGCCACGGCGCTGTTATGTACCTTGAGACATTCCATTATAAACTGTATTAGTGTGCAAGTAAGGTTGTAAATGTTAAATAACAAATAAAAGTCTGGGTGCCTTATAGGAGACTCGAAGAAAGTTAGTCCGAAAGGGAGCATTAGGTATTTTCAAAAACGTACACAAGTTACAATAATGAATCATTGTCACCTTGTTGAATGTTGATATATTGTCAAATACCGTTATCCCGTAATCCAACCGAAATGCAAATCTGTATTTTGACTTCTCTTTAGGTCATTCTTTTTGGTCGTAGAACTCGCAGAGCACAGTCGGTGTAGGTTAGGTTAGGCCATAGATGGGAACGATTCATTCCCATTTGTCCCCGCCGAGGATACGCGGGAACCGTTTAATTCCCATTAGTCCCCGCCGGGCACAGAGGGGATTAAATCGTTCCCGTGCCGTACAAACGCACGGAAGCTCGTGATGATCGTTACTTACCTAATTCGGAAGACGGAGAGTTTATAGTTTATGTGATTCCACAGGGCGCCGAGACATCCCCCCACGGCGCCGAAGAACATGAACACGGGCAACTCATAGAACTGGAACGGGAACGGCTCCATTTTTCCCAAATTCAGGAGGCCTAGGACAAAAAATTACCGAGTTCAATAATGCGACCACGCCAGACTTTTATTGTAAAACCATTTAACCCGGGGTTAACTCGGTAAACCAGGAGTTGCCATGGTTACCAGTACAATTTGACACTGGGTTAACAGTTTAACCGGTTAACCCCGGTTTAGTGAATGGAGCAAGTGGCGCTTAGATAGATTAGAGTTTAAGATAATTTCTATGTTCAGTGTGAACCATAACTTACTCCCAAGTTATCAAACTGGAATTAGGACTTAATTAAAGCTTAAAGTTCAAAATACACAATGTTTGCTATAAACTATGAACTTTTAACACTGTCGCAGAACTTAAAAGAAATTAAAAACCAAAACACACCTGCTGCGTACGCGTAAACGGGCACGTAATACGCGTGCGCGAAAACGTTGGAGTCGTGCACGCACACGTCACGCAAGCGTTGTGCCGTATCTCATAATATAATGATCTGTATTATACAACGCACTTGTGCACGTGAACGTTTACGCACACGCATTAAGGAAGCCTTAAGGAGACTTTTAAGACATATTCCTAGGTACCTGGATAACTAAGTTCCCCCGCACGCCCATGGTACGCGGAAAGCGCGCAATTCAACGTGAACGTGGAGACCACGGTGCCGAAGAACGTCCGCCATGTCAGCGCCTGATTCCAGAAACTTGTGCCTTCTTCTAATGAAAACAGTACTCCCCCTGCAAATCACACAAGTTATTGAAAGAACTCATAGAATCAAATTTTGTTCGTGACCCTCGTCTTTAGTGTTATTTTGAGAAAACTTCCATTGAAAGGGTCAAGTACCCAGTAGTAATTAAGTAGGTAAATATATGAAAAAAGTTTAGTAAATGAAAATCTATTTCATTTTAAAAATATACATTTTTTTTTAACTTCAAACTCAATAGCAGCTCACAAAGTACACCATAAATACACCTATGGTCCAAATTTCATTAAATTATACCCTATAGTTTTTGAGATAAATGGTTGTGACATTTGGACAGAGACGCACATGACGAAACTATAAGGGTTCCGATTTCGCCATTTTGACTATGGAACACTTGAAACAGGATCAAGGGTCTATAATCTACGCTTTCTGTTTGCCAACAGAAGGGCCGTTTGAGATCACCATGGTAATAGGGAGTATTACTGCAATGTTCTGCCGCCAGAGTGCAGTACAAATTTTTTTAGAAAACCATAGAGTAACTTATACATACTAGGCCTTAAACAGTTTTTTGACAAGTTTTCACTATGGCATTGATGCACCAAGGCGGTTTGTTTAAAGGTGGCCTACCGCGAAACGCGAAAATCGAAATTTCTCTATCTGCCTCTCTATCGAGCAGACACCGAACCTTCGATTGTCGTGTTTCACGGTAGGCCATGTGATTGACGTAGTGACGCATGATGTGTCATTGATGATGTCAATGAGGTTTGTTTACTGTATGTGCTAGTGGGCCTAGTGGTGTCACCAACGCAGAGCTTTGCCTAATATTCCCTATTGAAAAGAAAATCACATACCAATGGGTGCCCCGAAGGCAGCCGACACGCCGGCCGCGGCGCCACCCGACACGAAATCACGCTTTTCGTGATCTTCTCGAAAATAGTGGAAGATCTTGAAGTCCTTGTTGAAGGTCGTGCTCTTGCCTTGCGAAATGCCAGCCGCTACCACCGCGCCACTGTGAATCATCGGACCTTCCTGAGACATTAGAAAAGAAGCTTTATTCCAGTGTTCATAAGATTGGTTTTTCAAGTTCGATAATATGCAGAGTGCTATGACGCATCGGATCCCCACGGAACATTTAATATACGATCAATTATTAAATGTACAATACCTCATGTAGTAGGAATGGAATAATAAAAGATAGCTTTATACAAAACGAATTAAGGTATATTTTACCTTGCCTCCAGCGAGGCCTCCGACCACAGCAGTGATCACGCCGATGGTTTTCACAAACAGCGTTTTGATGCGGACGACTCTCGGCACTTTAACTCCGTTCAAGTAACATTTTACTTGTGGTATCCCGCTGCCAGCTGCTACTGGCTAGAACAAGGGACATCCGAAGTTAAAACGCCCAATTATTCTTTTAGAGCCACTCCACACTAGCGTCTCCCGAGCGTCGGCGTCTAGTCAACTCTAATGAGACTGCTGCTCGACGCTAATGTGGGATGGCTCTGGTTTCCTAGGATAGCGGTGCCATCATATAGCGGCCGTGTCCATACAAAATAATACGGCTAAATATGGATGGAGTAGTATTTTGTATGGAGACGGCCGCTATATGACGGCACCGCTATCCTAGGAAACAAGAGCTTTAGAATCGCGTATTCAAACTTTTACTGGTATAGGTTTGATGGTTTGAATATGATTTCAGAAAAGCTGGCGCGGATTTTATATGAGAATTTCGACCGTTCAGTGAGTTCAGTGGGTACAAATCCCGCGGCAGCTATACGAATCTACCTATACTGGAGTATAGAAATACCGACACTTTTCCATCGATTTGAATAAAAGTACAAATACATTGATATACTACAAGATAAATCAACAAACCCAAATTATACTACCATGGTAATTTCCTTTCAGCCGGCGTATTATGGATGGTTTTATCCACGTGATAAAATAACTGTCACTTTTTAACATCGCAGGATAAAAAGTGACGGACACAGTTTTATCACGCTGTCACGTAGACAAGAACGACCATCATATCCGTACAGGATAAGTAATTGAAATATTAATGATAAACAAAGTAATTTAGAGACATTTACCTCAACGTACGCGACGAGCACAGAACCTATGAAAACTATGCAAATGTTTGATAACACCCATAGCAAGTATGGGACGTACATTCTGTGTGGCAAGTGGGCATCCACAGCTGAAGTATAAAAGTTAAGGATATGTTTTCGGTATTAAGAAATATTTTCATTTTTTTGAATTCACAAATCAAGGTACTTACTTGTAACTTGTAATCTGCTTGTAATATTATGGGCCTTGTTGGCTGATTAAAACTTAAATAAATAAATCTAAAATTGTTTATAATTATTTGTTCGTATCTGTTACTCCAAGAATTAACAGTAGGCCTAGCACATGATTGGCGCGACAGTATCTCGCGGCCAGATAGACTACCCGTCTTTTTCTAACTATTTTAGTAAAAGAGGGACGGGTAGTTTATCTCGCCGTGAGATACTGTTGCGCCAATCATGTGCTGGCAGTAGGCCTAGCACAGGAGGGACGCGACTGTATCTCGCCCACGTGTAGTCTACCCGTTTTTTCTAACTGTTTTAATTAGAGGGACGGATAGTCTATCTCGCGGGCGAGATACTGTCGCGAGTGTCGCGCTCTTGCTGTGCTAGGCCTACTGATTTATATCTCATTGGAGCCTATTGGAGGGTACCGGCAACAAAACAGGTATTAGGTTTACCCTACATTTTGTTGTAATTTTCATCTTATCCTCTAACCTAGGCGATCATTAGCCGGGTCCACACAGAGCGAGCATACGCGCGAGGCAATTTCCTCACGCACAAAAAAGCCTGACGCGGCGCGCGCGAGGCACGTCTACCGTCTACACTGGCCGTGTGGTGCGCGAGAAAATTGTCTCGCGCGTATGCTCGCTCTGTGTTGACCAGGCTATCCATCTGTGGCCAATTATTATAAAAGGATACATTTCTTAAGCTCCCTATATTTAATCTCGGAGAATTCTTCTATAGAAACATCGATGACAAACGCTATCAACGCCGTGATGATTCCGATGAGCAGGAAGATGAACCAGCGAGTGATGTCCTTCCATATGACGAAGGCGTAGCCCCTCTTCCGCTCCTCGTCGAGGAGGGGATGGTTCTCGCAGGTGTCGTAGTCCAAGCTCTGAAACATATTGCTGTTTACGTATGCAAGTCTTTTTGAAGAAGGAAAGTAACCAGGACTACTGGCACTGACTGTGATCTTGCACTTCTGCCTCTGGCGACTTTGCTTGGCGTAATTGTTCCTTGGGAGAAATTAAGCTGATCAAATCCCCTAGGGATGCAATCAACTTCTGGCTACACCTGATGATGGATGATAATAATGATGATGATCCAGTGTTTCTTCTAATATTTCTGCATGTGTGCAGTAACTAAATTAAGTTCGATATCATTTTCGTATAACTTAAACTATTAAGGAATATTTTTTTTACCTGTCAATAATAAAACGCATTTAACCGATTTTCATTATCGAAGTGATCCCATATGTGTGCTCCGTGAACAAAGTTTTGTACGGAGCGGACGAACATTTTATAACGCACATTACAATTACAATTAGCACATTAGCCCTTTAGAATCTTAGTCCAGAAGATAATAGTCTCTTATATTATTTATTAACAAGAAAAAAATGGACTATGTGCAAATTTCTATAGCAAATATTAAGTAAAACCTCGTATTTCAGTAGCAGCTGTTTCAATAGCAAGGTGCAAGCTGTTTTAAATACCTAAGTATTTGTTACTTTGTGGTATTCTATGGCCAATCACATGTCACATAAAACATTTAAGTTATGTAAGTTACTTTAGACCTTATCTCATCACAATAAGGTTTACAAATGATTATTGGAACTCTCAGTTATTGACAGAATTTGCATTACAATAAACACATCGTAACACATTAGGTTTACACATTTGTAACATTATCTTAATTATCTAAAGTTTAATAACACTAGAATGTGAACTATGAGACTGGGTCAGTAGATAAACATTTATCACACAGTATGACTTCACAAGTATTCAAATATGAATAATAGCTAATAGTCATGTTTCCACAATTTACTTAAAAAAATTATACTACTATTTTATTAATTTACTTTACTAATTTAAAATTGTTATATTGTAGAATAGAATTGAATACAGTTATTTACGTCTAATCATGGCTGGTTACATAAGACTATTTTCACAATTTCCATTTATATACAACATGTATATTACTGGTTATTCCTATACATATGATATGATCCTCAACATATGTATGGGTCATTCAACAGGTAATTCCCAAAAACCCGTTTCCTGCATCATTACTAAATGTGCTGTACAAATGCCAACAGATATATCAAAGTGGCCAAGGTATTTACCAATATCTGAACAAAGCATTTATTATCAAGATGTTAGAGTTCATATTCAGCTGTTTTTGAGTACTTGGCTGCTCCAGTATGTACATCTGTTTGAGACTGTACTTAACCCTTGGGACGGCTAGTGCCATATCCGTACCAGTCCTGTCAACTGCCGGAGGGTCTTCAATTTTTGTACCCGTCAACTGCCTAGTCCCAGATCTGTACAAAGTGTCTCAACTGCCTTGTGCCTTATCAGTCACCAAATTTATTGTATTATATTTTTACAATTTTGAGATCTAAACACTTACAAATAGAGTTTTATATCATTTGCACAATATCACTTTTTTTTGATCGCGGCAGTTGACGGGTACAAAAATTGAAGACCCTCCGGCAGTTGAGGGGGATGGGACGGATCCGGCACTAGGCATCTGACGGGTACAAGTACGTTTGTCGGTTCGGCGTTCCAGGGGTTAAGGTGATAACACCACATCTTATTTGGAATTCCATATTCAAATTTACTAATGGATTAGGTTTCTAATTATGTGAGTGATTGTGTCCGATCAATGATAAGCATTATAATATATCCACCCCCTTTTTATCAACCTCTATACTTGCCACAATACCAACTGGCGACTGAGATCATAATGCTATCTCCTTTACCCTTGTTAAGACCAACCAAGAGTGAAAGAGATGGCATTATGACCTGACTCACCACTTAGTTTTGCAGCAAGTATAACCATAAGTAACCAATGTAAATTGTAAGATGCTTACTTCAAATTTGGCAGAGAGTATATTTGTTGACCCAGGCTCAATCTTCTGCACTGTGTTTCTCCGCCTGACACCATGACTGCCTTCAAATTCATCTTCTAGAGGGTCCTAAAACAATACAATTTATAATTTAAAAAATCTAGCATTAAACTTGCCATTTAGTAACTTGATAAAATATAAGAATAATGGTAAACAATGAGTGCTAAATAATATAATGTTGTACTTTAATAAGTCAAGTATTATGAGCAAATTAATTACTTACTTGATAGTTAATAGATCTGTTCAACTGAGTATAATTGGAAGTCGAAGCTAAATCATCGTGGCTGACTAACTGTGCAGTCTCAGATGTTGTTTCACTTCTGTTATCCCCAGGTCCTTGTGAGGACGTACTCATTTTAATATTTATCAACAAAGTTCACAAGCACTTCTAAATATCCACGGCACGTTAACCATGACATATAAACTGCTACGAAACAACTGTGTGATTTTACACTCAGTACACCATCGCTATTCTGTTAATAAATAGTTCTAACATTAAATTATGTTTCAAATAGATACGTGCTATAATTATTAGGGCACATTACGAACCACATATGAACAGAAAGTGTCAGAAAGTAAATATAATTTAATTTAATAGTATTAATCATTTAAATTAAAAATATCAAAGAAACTCTTGTTGTCTTTTTCTACTAAACCGTTTTTCTATCTCCGACTCTTTCGTAACTAGTTTTTGTCAAAGCGTTTTATTTTGATCGTATTATTTAGGAAATTTATAGTCCTATTTTCTATCAAATTCGACTTGGTTTATATTGAACACAATAATAAAATACAACTAAGACGTTTTAGCCATAATTTCTTTTTACATATTTATTCAAACATAAACTTTGGGATATTTTGTTTTCATTACTAAGTATGGGCTTGCTTTTATTTTGCCAAATTTAATAATATATTTATCTAACATAAAGATACTGTTTTATATTGCCCTATAAAGTACCTATTTGAAGTGTGACGTTTGAAGTTCTGTCACTTGAAATGTCGCCAACCTAAAATAATAGATGTCAAATAATAGATGTTAGACAAAATGAACAAAGAAAACTAACTAACTACCATACATTTGCAAATAATTATTTTAAATAAAGATTTTATTACGATGCTGCTCCAAAATCATCCTGAAATGATAAAAAAAACAACTTTTCTATGTAATTCTTGAGTATCAACTAAGTATGCTTTAAATATAGCTGAGATTCCGTTTACTGATAACGTCCTATAATGCAATCGTGAAATGCCTATTTAAATAGAATTTTAAAGGATATTGGAGAAATATTTAATTATAACACACACATCCAAAAACTCTGAGTCATTTTTAGAAGTAATCCCTACAGTCTAGACCCAGAATTTCAGGTAGATAGTAAATTGATAATGTTATCATTTTATCAGTAAAACAAGTAGAACAAACTCATCCGCATACACGCTCAGTAATCAGCGTCACTGTAAACAATGGGATTTTCATATGTGTGTGTGGCTTGCTCGTTTGGTTGACAATCGCGATGTGTATTCTACATCGTCGCATGCTGAGTTATATTTTCAACAAAATCTTTTAATTTTTGTATTAGTTAGTCGATTAATTTCTAAATGTTTTCTTTCATTGTGACTGCCTTTCTGTGTTTTGATTTCTAAATATGTGTAATTTGCCGCCGAAGTTCCATTCAGTGTGTCGCCTTTGTTTATCATTCTGTGGCGATAATTGCAGTGATGTTAAACTTCCAATATTCGACCGTGATAAGGATAAATCTCGACTTTCGGATATGATAATGACATATTTGTCCATAATGGTAATCATGTTTGTACTATTTTACGTCCCGACCACCAGGAAGGGACCGTTTTCTCGTGTGAAAGTTTAGCTAGCAGAAGCGTACGAGATTGTGGAAGCTGATAAGCGCCATTAACTTTCTCGCGGGTGTTGGGTATTTTCGCATTGTGATATCATGTTACGGCCCACGCGTTTAGTGGCGGAGCGTATGACTAATGTGGTTCGTGGAAGTGATAGGCGAGGCGGGTGGCAGCCGCCGTGAGCCGCGGCCGCGGCTGATAACAAAGGATCGCGGTGATCTCGCCGCGCCTCCAGCGGAGCGCGCTCTTGCGAGCGGCCACCCGCTCCTGCCGCGGCCCCCACGATCCACCTCTGATGCATGCACTCCCCCTATTTCATTATACACCAAGCTATTTTAAGATTCCAATATTGTCTAAATATAGAAGTGTATTTAAAGGGAATCAATCTGCAGGGGGACTGCATTCTATCTTGGTTGTTATCTTGCATTGATCATTAACAAGTTTGAGAATTTTTGTTGTCATTTACTATCAGATTACCAACTAATGGGTATGAGTCATCAGCTGTGATTATGTTATGCTTGGGAAAGGTCACTGGCCACATCACCTGTAGTGATATTGTGAAGCAACTGTTTGATGTGAATGTTGTTTTTAGGTATCTCCGGCGGACTTGCTCCCCCAGGTGGTGTGTGGGAGTTGTGCACACAAGCTTGATGAGTTCCACACCTTCAGAGAGTTGTCACACAAATCAGAAAGGCTACTAGAACAGTTCCTTCAGTATGCCAATTCACTTTCAGGCCCAAAAGAGGTGAGTTGATAAACAAATTTGAATTTAGCACCTTTATTTGAATTATGAACAAAACAACTATGTACAGTATTAATTATGGACTAATAATAATTTATCTTTCTAAAATTTCTTTACAATATACATAATATAAATGAAAATACAATTCTATGCAAAGCTGGAATCAGCATTGATGTTGACATATTTGATTGGTTGACTTTTGACTTTTGTTTTGTAAAATGTTTTCAATGTATTCACTAGTAAACCAAGAAGCATTCCAAATAGTGCTACCATGGCCACTCCAAAAATGCTCCACAGTAGATGTTTAGGTCGTAGGTTGCCAAAGCTGAATTTCTTATTTTTTGCTGATTCAGGTGTTGAGTCTAATGTTGGACAGAATCCTGTTATGTTAGTTATGTACTCTCCAGCTAATCTCATCGGGGCTGCACAACTGAAAAAAATTAAAAATCAATCCTAAAGCTTATGTAAATATTATTATCTATTCCATCCTCACAATAATTATAAATCTATTAACATACAATACATATAACATATCAATAGAGCTGTTGAAGTGTCACAATGAGTCTAAGAAATAGACATACAATATACATACACACAATTAATCTGTAATTTGCTTTGTGCAATAAAGTTAGATTATTGCTGAGAAAATAATTATTTTCAAGGTAAGGTCTGCTCCGAACAAAATAGGTCATAGGACATAATAAATGGTGATGACTTGATAAGCCTCAGATTTATTACTGGCTCTAGTCATAAAGTCTTTTAACTAGTCTTTTAACTACTAGTTTTATAGCTTTCAATAAAATAAGATCTTGTTATTGTGTTCACTGCTCAAACTTTGGCACATCTTGTCTATTTGATTTTAATGAACTTTCAAATATGTGTATGTATGTACTATGTACATAGATATAGCATAGGGAAAGAGATATAAAAGTAAACAGGTTGGATCCTATTTGCTAAACTCAATATGTAGCATGGCATGACTTTAGATGCAACAGATTATAAGATGTAGCTTGTTAAGCTAAAGGTTTTATATGGAGTAGATACATACAATTCTAGAATGTTTTAGTTATACTTACTAAGGTATTTCCCCAGACTTAAACTTGGTACCGGCTTCCTGCTTAGTCACTATATTTGCCAAATCGCAGTTGCATAACCAGTCATTATTTGTCATTCCCAAAATTTCTAGTTTACCCCATGGCATCAGGTCTGTTGAAAGCTCGCTCAAATTGTTGTCATCGAGGTATACCTGGGTAAATAAGATCATTAAATTTCAAGAAACAATCTTACACTTAAAAGTGTTTATCTTGTATCAACTAATTTGCATTAAGTTGTTTTTAAATTTTATATGAATATAAATTTTAATTGTCTGCTTAAAATAACTAAGCACTCTTGTGCAGATAACTATAATTTCTGTTTTTGTTATTTATTCACGTATAAATACAAACATTGATGTATATCAATAATTAAATATTTACATAATTAACTACCATGAAATGCTCCTACTTTGCTCCCCTGTGGGTAAAGAGCAAATAAATAAATAAATATTATACGACAATTTTACACAGATCGACCTAGTCCCACAGTAAGCTCAATAAGGCAAAATAAGACCATTTTATTTTATGGTATAGGTACATAAGCTCAAAAAGGCTTGTTTTGTGGGTAACTTTTGGCAACAGCATAGGAACCTCATATATCAAAGAATAAAATGAATGAATACCATGAAACAAATATATATACATTAATTGACCTCTTAAACCAAACCAAGCTAAGCTAGCCTTGCAGTGTAGGTACTAGATAACTATTAAATTCTCTTCTTCTTCTTGATCGGGACACTCTTGACAGAGTGGTCGTGGAACTATTAAATTATTCACTACCAAATTGGCTTAGTGATAAAGAATTTTGGTCCAGATAAGGGATTTTGCAATCAAATATTGATTAATACTAAACAAGCAAAACACTATAGTGATTAATCAGACGACCCAGTTTTGTTGCTGTCAAGTAAGCAATCCCAATCTGGGGCAAATTCTGTTGCATACATTTTATAACATGATTATGTATGTGATGTGGTTAGAGCAAGTTATTTGTCCATTCAAATTGTACTATTAAACAAGTAATATATGTATTCTCTAAATCGGCTCTAACTACTTTGATAAAGTTTCTAGAGGATGAAAAATCGATTGAACTTGGGTTTATGTGTTTTCCTAGCTTTTTTCGTCCTCCAGATATGTATAATTGAATAGCAAAGGTTCCATTGATATCTGTCTTAGCAATCTTTAATTGCATTAGTCAACCCTTTATAATAGCAATAGCGTAAGAACTGCTTATATCCGTGACACAATGTAATCACTGTATTCAGTAGTGTTTCTTCAATATCCATGCTTATTATGATTAGGAAACTGGATGCGTTTGTGTTGGTTTTCAACGTAACGCAAAAAGAGTAATAATTTGAATTTTAAAATAAGTAGCGTATTATCAGCAACTTTAAATGTGGATAAATTACCGAGTACAGGTACACCACCGTTGCGTTATAAAGTGCAGAAAAAAAACATAGGTATATTTTCAACACCCGTGTCAGATTAATCTCATAAGAAAAGGTATTACCGTTTGATGATTAAGGGGTTAATTAAGACTTAAGCAAGAGTTGTTTTTCCACTTTTGCATAATCTGTTTGTTGATAGCTTCAAGTATGCATTACGATCATGATCATTATCTTACAGTAGGTAGCCAATGAAACATTTTCCGCGATTATTATTATTTCTGAATTTGCCCAAAGCTGTTTTGAGCAAAGTGAATTCGACTCTCGACTAGTATAATTAACGTCCAAGATGAATTATTATCATTTTGAATTAAAAAAAAAATCTTTATGATAACGTGGGAATTCCCGTTTCTGCATTAGATTGACGTGCATACTATATGTGTTTAATTTATAAAGAAATCATTTTTTGGACTCATTTGTCGGTACATAAACTTATCGTAGTTGTTTTTAGTTACCGCCGCGCGGCAAGCGGCAAACAAACGTACAACCGCTTGGTGCTAAAACGGCTCACGTAATTTAATGGACTCTTGAATGTTCAGTCACACGCTTTTTCCTAACCCTGAGTGTAGATATGTAGATACCTACACACATTTTTTGAAGAACACCATACCGGCCTATTGCAGTCCTTAGAAAAAGCCATACAAGGAAGAAGAAAGTTACAGTGCACTGCAGCAGTTATGCTTGCAAAAAGCTTACCAACCTCTTTCAAAGTCCACTTGTCCTTGAGTCCACGGAACGCGAGGTGACTGATGAACCTCAGGTTAGGGTTGTGACACAGATGAAGCACCTTCAATCGTTTCAGAGGCGTGAACGTGCTCCGTTTGACTTCCTCCAGAAGTTGGTTCTCGCCAACTTCCAACTCGAATAAGTTTGATAAACCTAGGGAAAGATAGTATTTTGTAAAGTCATTTATCCAACCCGGCTGGGCGCTGGGCGTCATTTTATCGTCCAAAACTAGCCAAGATGCTAATCGATTGCGCCTTAACGCCGAACGAAACGGTAATGTCTGTCTCGTCACCCTTCCATATTAGTACGACAGAGAGACATTAGCGTTTGGCATCTGGGCTAGGCCCCCTAGTGGCTGATGTGCAGTGTTGGCCGCTTAGGCCCCAGGCCCTCTAGTAATTACTAGCCGCCCATTTCTCAGCACTCATCTATAGACTGCTGCCTTGCTGCCGCCCCTAATATCTTGCCGCTCTAGGCCCGGGCCTACTGGGCCTTGGGGCAAATCCGCCACTGAGGCCCCCTGTGCATAAAGACGAAAGGCTTCGAACTCTACAGTCAACACTCAACAGCAGAAGTAGCTAAGCGGGTGAGGCATTCAAACCTACACGCGCTCTTATTCTGATAGAAATAAAGTTTTATTCAGTTGATTTTGAACACTACGCCCTTTAGTGCTACTTTTGCTGCTGACTCCGAGATCCGAGATATGGTCATGAGGTATACTTGGGAATCTCGGGATTTCTGCCTGATATTATCAGAAAAAAGATATCTACCTATTAGCAGACAGCGGACGATAGCGGTATTTTATGACGGAAATAAAATATTATACAATATTTAGAGTCTGTTAGGAAAGAGAAGAGTCGTGGAATGTATGGGGCCAAACCCAATACATTCCACGACTCTTCTATTTCCACGACAGACTCTAGATTTTTTTTATGAAGTAATTAGCCTCAATAATAAAATATTTTTAAACAACTTTCAATCTTTCCAGCTAAGTCATTCAAATTGTAGGCAATTATAATAATTCTTAGCAAAATTTGCCAATGCGACATATACCTAAACTTTGGTCTTCGCAACTAAGCGAAATAAGTAGCTATAGATAACGTGACACGTGATGGCTCCTCTACACGATGGGCCAACGCCGGCCACTCCAAGGGACGCATTTATGCGTTAGAGTGAGCAAGTGATATTGCTATCTCATTCTACCGCTTGGCTGCGTCCCTTGGAGTGGCCGGCGTTGGCCCATCGTGTAGAGGAAACATGATATCGATCAATTTGTTAAGACTGGATTATCTTGTACTAAATAGTAAATACCTTTGAACCAGTACAGTGTCTTCTTTAAAATAGCACTAGAGTTAGCTAAATTCTTCTTTTAGTCTTGGTATGTGTTGTGTACTATGTATAAATAAGTATAGACTTACCAATAAAACTGTCGTCATTCAATTCGACTATGGGATTGTTATTGAACGTGAGATACTTCAAAGTGGTGCCGACCAGACTGAGGCTCTCGGGCACCGTCACGAACTTGTTGTTGGACAGATCTATCATTTGCAAGTTCACGAGACCTCGGAACGCGTCCAGGGGTATGTCGTCTATGCCCGTGCCAGACAAGTTGAGGACCTGAAAATATAAACATTTGTCATTTATCGTCATAATAACAAGTTTTCGACCCCACCCTGGGTAATACCTAAAGGAGTTAAAAATTTATAATTATTGCTGTTTACTTAGGTTAGGTATCACTATAAGGGCTACTTGTACCAAACCGGGGTTAACCGGTTAAACCTGGAGTTACCATGGTTTCCAGTACAATATGACACTGGGTTAACGGTTTAACCGATGAACCTCGGGTTAGTGTGATGGTGCAAGAGGCGCTTAATGTCACTATATAACTTGTGTTTGTAACTTGTCGTGGATGCGCCTGTCTGAAAACTAGGCGACCGGTTTATGTGCGTAATTAGTGTAATTACTAATTATCTAATTTACTTGATTTTATATTATTTTTTCACTTTGTTACTTATACACTTTCGCGTATACTATTTCGCGATTTAGGAGTTGGTAAAAGTTGCTCAGCATGACCTATATACTACGAGTATATTCACATCGCAAAATATTGCCGTTAATTTAAAAAAACATCTTGTATATACCATTACCAGTGTATCGCTCTATGTTATGTATCCACTTTAATACATAATAAGCATTTAGGTGTCTTAGAGCTAGTCTAGTATTAGGTATATACAATTTATCTAATCTAAATTGAGCTTTCTTTTCCGCTACTGTAGGTATTTTAACTGTAGGGTCATTTGGGTCGTTCACTCTTCCAGATTCGTACTTATCATTCGCTTAAGTGTAATATAATTATATTGATGTTTACGTTGGGCTACTTATTAAGACAGTGCTGGAAAAACCCATGCGTAAATATGTAAATTGGCGAATATGATGACGCGAAGGCGATTCATATAGCGGTTATCTCTTAGTTATTGAAAGGCGTTACATAAATGCTTTCGGCGTAAGATTAGAACGGTCATCGGTTGGCAATTAAGTAGTTTGCATAAGATGACGGTTATGTCAAAAAATTTAATGTTAAATTCTGATAACTGAGCAGTTATAAATTAACTGTAACTTCTTTTTATGATTTAAACTAGCGACCCGCCCCGGCTTCGCACGGGGGGTAACACAAAACCTTAATAAATTATACACCTAAACCTTCCTCAAGAATCACTCTATTGATAGGTGAAAACCATATGAAAATAAGTATTTTTTGAGTTTATCTCACACCCTTAGACAGACGCGGCGGGAGACTTTGTTTTATAAAGTGTAGTGATGTTAGATTAAGGTTTGGTACCAATCACATGTAACTGACTGATTAACGTGACTCAGCAGGGAACTGATAAAATACCCATACAATAAATTGCTACAATAGCATTCTTACATAATTACATAATTCCGATTTGTTGCTACGATTTGATACAATACGGCTAGCTTTTTTATGCTTAAAGAGTGTACGGTCACTTGTTAACCCTTTGAACGGCACGCTTATCGCGGTGCGTGATCATGAACCTTGTCTGAACGCGGTTGATATTAGGTTGTAGCCGCGCGTGTCAGTTGCCGTCTTTGGCGGTCAAAGGGATAGAGGTCCCACACTAGCGTCTTCCGACCGTCGGCGTCTATATAGTCAACTCTATGGCTGCTGCTCGACGCAGCGTTGGCGCAACTGCGCAGCGACGCCATTTTCCATAGCGCTGACTAGACGCCGACGCTCGGAAGATCTTTTGAGCGTCGGCGTCTAGTCAATTCTATGGCTGCTGCTCGACGCAGCGTTGGCGCAACTGCGCAGCGACGCCATTTTCCATAGCGCTGACTAGACGCCGACGCTCGGAAGATCTTTTGAGCGTCGGCGTCTAGTCAATTCTATGGCTGCTGCTCGACGCAGCGTTGGCGCAACTGCGCAGCGACGCCATTTTCCATAGCGCTGACTAGACGCCGACGCTCGGAAGATCTTTTGAGCGTCGGCGTCTAGTCAATTCTATGGCTGCTGCTCGACGCAGCGTTGGCGCAACTGCGCAGCGACGCCATTTTCCATAGCGCTGACTAGACGCCGACGCTCAAAAGATCTTCCGAGCGTCGGCGTCTAGTCAACTCTATGGTTGCTGCTCGACGCAGCGTTGGCGCAACTGCGCAGCGACGCCATTTTCCATAGCGCTGACTAGACGCCGACGCTCAAAAGACGCTAGTGTGGTATGGCCCTTAAGGTAAAGTGAGTCTGATATTACAAGTTCAGAAATAGATATTAGTCGAGCGCGTAATCATATCTAAAATAACCTTTTAAATCGGTCCTTTTAGGCTTTTACCTCTAATTGAGTAGCGCTTGACAGCGCAAGTATGGTGACATGGTCGAGTATCTCAATAGGGTTGTCACTCAAGTCCAGCCGGGTCAGATTGGGCGTGTACTGGAAGAGGTAGCGGTCGAGGGAGTGGATCTCGTTGTGGGCAAGGTCGAGGGTCTCCAGCGCGATGTCGGCGTAGACTCCATCGTTGTATGGCCCTTGGAATATCTCGCTTCGGAGTACCTCGCCTGGAATATGAAGGGATAAAGTTAACCAAATTACTACTCCGCACAACCCTAAAGTCGCCAATGGGCTCTGTACCAATTGATAATTATTCATTATTATTAAACATGTAAAAATTAAATAAATTCGAACGATAGGCAATGAAAATGTTTAAATTGCTAATTTTAAATCCAACTAAGTATACTTTTAAAGCCTAACCGCCAGTGTAGTACATATATATTATGCGGTATATGTATACCTGTTATACTTAGTAATAAAGGTCGTATATATAGAATAAGTTATTCGCTATGTCGGCAATATCTATTCTGGTCATGACAGAGAGGTCAATGTCCGACAACTTAAATATAAAATTCTATGTTTAGAATATTTACAATCAAGAATGATAAATCGGACTTGACCTAGGGTCAATATTATAATTGCATTGTTATGATTTGAATTGAATACTTAATGCTAGTCGGTAGTTACTACAAATTACATATGTATCTAAAATAGACATCGCATCATTGATTTGTATGAGATACGATTTATCCGCATCAATTTTCAAATGATTAATTTATAGGGGAGTTTTATGATGTGACAAAAGGTATATTAACTGACGCGAATCTATAAACATTTTATTTATCTACCTATGTGTCTGTACTATTCTAAAATCGATTGAAACTCTAGCCAGACACGCATAAAAGCAATTTGAATCTACATAGTAGTACAAAGTACAAATCTAAAACAACTCTTCCACTAGTGTCGAAAAAGATAAGAACTGTACGGTTACCATCAGTTTGTCAGTGACATAAACGCCGTCGAGAACGTAATTTACTTTCTATACGTCCCGTTTGCACTAATATGCGAGTGCGAGCGAGATGTATAGAAAGTAAATTACGTTCTCGACGGCGTTTATGTCAGTGACAAACTGATGGTAACCGTACTGTACGTCTACCATCAGTTTTAACATTGACATAACGCTCACGTCTACGTAATTTACTTTCTGTACATCTCGCTTGCACTAATATGCGTGTACGAGCGAGATGCATAGAAAGTAACTTACGTAGACGTGAGCGTATATGTCAATGTCAAAACTGATGGTAGACGTACTGGACTTAGGTGATATACTTATTTTAGATACATATGTGTCTGCAGTAGTATCATAGAGGTTGTAGATTTAGTGAAATCTCTGAAACGCTAGCCTAATAGCCTACTAAAATGTAGGTGTATGTGTTTGAAATGATTACATTGAATTGTTCGAAGATTAGTTATCTAATACTTTAAGGATGATGTAACCCGGTCGCTTGCATATCTCCAAATAAAATAAGTACGAGTATTTTAAAATACGCATATCTTGTTTGATTGGCTTACTCATTTCATGCAGATATCGCAAACATTTAATGTCAGTAATTGAGACACACGTTTTATAAGACTTAAGCTGTAATTTAAAAGAACTCCCAAAAATAAACACGATAGAGTCAGGTTTTAAACGTCAAACTTCTAGGAAATTAATAACACTTGCACTGCGTGTGCTATCAAAATCGTTGCAGACTTACCTCGGTCTAACTCTAGTTAAATAATTGGTAATAATTACTGATACTAAAATTGTAACACACCATTGTTACCATAGAAATAAGGATGTGTTACGATATATTTGGCCACTTTGGCCATTACCATCTATTTGACGCTGACTTTACTATTACAGTATAATTTCCTACTGTTTACTTATTTCTAATAGTAGGTATGTTCTAATTATGTAGGTATAGTTACTATAGGTACATAAGTCTTGAGTGTTTGTTTTGTTACGCCACCGCTGATCTTATTGAGGAACTTTAAGGTACAGAGGCTCAGCTAAAACAATAATTGTACAAAGATTATATTATTTATATTCGTGCTTGTTTCTCGCTTGCTGCTTTAAAGTAGGTATACAGGCTGATTCAGGAGACGTGAGCAGGACTAACACTACGCAATTCGTAAATTATAAGCAACTGTTTCGTATCAGTATTAGTGAGGTTAACGTTAATTTTCTAGTCGTGTTGAAAAAAAAAGTTATTAATTTATTTACGACATGCATGGTCACTCTAAAATTAGAATGCTAAACTACCGATATTCTGTGTCAAATTGAATGTCATCACTGTCATCACGGTCTGGTTACTTTTGAAAACTCGTATCTCACTCAAGTTTGACAGTTTATTTTCTTCGTAATCAAAATGCTGTCATTACGGTTAAAGAGGTTTTATGTTTATTAATTAGGTTTTGTATGGTGACCATGATTGTAGAGAATTAAATTTGCCCTCACCAAAAAGTTAAAAAAGGAAAAAGTGTGGTTATTTCACCTATCATAGTTTCAACATATCAAAAGTGATAAATAATATGATCATACCTATGTATAAATCTGCGTCCTAAGTATATGTCAAATACACAATAAAACATTAGTATCTCCACAATACGGTTGGCCCGCAGAGAGATTGCGTCGCGCGCTCCTGGTACAGCAGGGAACTGTGTACTATCGGATATACTGTGTGCTGTACCTGTGATGCGGTTGTTGCTCAGATCCAAGAAGAACAGCCGCTATATGTTGTTGAAGGCTTCGTCCCGTTTTCCACAATACGGTTGGCTCGCAGAGAGATCGTGAGACACTCGGAACCGGTTTTTACTTCATACAAAAAATACCGGTATTATTACGTTCTTTTTCGTTCTTTGGTTTATTATTTCACTTTGAATGGGACAATCTAATAATACGAAGTTGTTACGTAAATACATGATTCAGTCCTACGTAAAGAGCATAAAATAACTAAAAATTTTGGGCTATTTTGGGGTTTAAAAAAACCGGTTCCGAGCCCAGATCGCGACGCGTGCGCCCGGTGCAGCAGGGAACTGCGTCACATCGGTTATACTATTTTGTTGTACCTGTGATGCGGTTATAGCTCAAGTCCAAGAAGAACAGTCGCTCTATGTTGTTGAAGGCATCGTCTCGTATCTCAACAATGCGGTTGGCCCGTAGAGATATCGCCACACGTGCGCCCGGTGCAGCAGGGAACTGCGTCACATCGGTTATACTGTTGTTGAAGAGTGTTATCCGCACCTGGCTATCTGAAACGTAATAAGATGCCTTAGTTTCTAATTTACGCTGTACGCTGCTTCCAGCGTCATATTGTATACAATTACAGGAATATTTCCATTGATAGTGACGCTTCGTTAGGCATCAATCGGATATCAATGCCTCAAACTATATTTATACTTGAGTCATTTACAAAAAATGGTTGCAGGTATTTTTACAATGTTAAAAATATAATTAAATGTCCCAAGGTGTGATGAGCCTATGTAGGCTTTTTAATACTCTCTAGGCAGGAATTTGTAAACGATTGTATGAAAAGCTTCGGGACGGATACATAAATAATGCAGTACCTAACTGCAAAATTTGTCAATAAAGGCGCTTGAATTACAGTATTAACAGTATATCTTATGCCATAGCTTTATCAACGCCCGTATGCTATCAGTGTATCGTTACTATATAAACAAAGTATCTAGAGTGGAAGCACTCTACTCAGAACCAACAGTCAGTGTTTGCGAAGAAATTCATCATTTCAGATAACGATAACTATCGGATACACGTTATCAATAGATGGAATACATTTTCATGTTCGTACAAATATTGGCGATAAGGCCGATCACTAAATTCTGTTATTTAGTGTAAACGTTAAAAATATTTATTATATATATTTTCGTATTACCTAGTCTGGACTGTCTCTGGAATCTGGATATACAAGACGACTTTATAAATTAGGCCCGGCGCCCACTATCGGCATGGCACGGCAAGGTATCCTTCGGCATATTGCCTAGGCTTCCTTAGGCATGCCGCGGTGTGGATGAGAATGCCCAGGCATCTTTATTAAAATTAGTATCAAAGTCCCAAACTAAAATTTGGTCGCCCTACATTATACAGCGTTAATTAAACTGACATTTTATCATCAGTCACAGGGTGACAACGAGTTATCTTTTTTTTTTGCTCAAATTTTAAGAAAAATAAAGTGGTTGAACTGTAATGGCGCTCGACTGTTTTTTTTTTATTTTTTTTATTATGTTTTTGGCGCTATTAATAGGTAAACAATACCTTAGTGGGGCTCATCGAAAACTGAATGGGCATGCCAGAGTTTATTAAGATAAAATTTTTAATACTTCAAGTGCTCAGTTGACTAGAAATAGGTAATAATATAAATAATAATAATGGAATTGGGTATTGGAATTGGGTAACCAACGACTCACCTAGTTGCCGCCATTCAAGAAACTATACCTAGGGGTGATTTGCTTCTATGACTAATAGGATCATAGGAGACAATCATAAAACGTAGTTTAAGTCATTTATTCATAAAGATAATTTATATACCTATGTATCTACCTGGATATGTATAGGCACAGACAATTATTTAATGCTATATCTCATGTTATTTGAATATTTTATTGCACAACAAGTACCTACTTACATACAATTATTGCAATCGGAATTAGGCCAGTAATTATTGCGCTTAAGCAGACAATATAGTAATATGATTAAGTAGGTTTATCTTTTATAGCGCGTATCATTATATCATTAAGTACTATTTCCGAGAACCGATTAACAAAACATTGACAAGCGCGATTCTAATCTAAGCGTATCTTTTGTGATGCACCAGTTATCTGCACAATAATAAGGTGTGGCGCAACGCAGCGAATCACGTTATACTAATAGGACATACCTTTGTTTACCGCGGCCAGTTGATCCGGCCAGCTATCTGGTATGGCGGTGATTCCCCGCTTCGAACAATTGACTGTCACGTTGTCTTCGTCCACTACCAGCACGTCGCACTCTTTGCTCTTCGCTACAGCGAGCCCCGACGTAACGCAACCTAATATCACTAACACCTACAACAAAAGAGCGCCATTAAGTACTAATCAACTACACAAACACACGCGGCAACCGATTAACGACTACTCACTTTGCATAACGTAAAGTAGTACATCTTCCTCGATTTTTGAATCGGTACTGTAAAAACACCTTGCTCTCTTGTGTGTTTATTATCTTATCAGTTTGTTCAAGCGATATCACGTCCCGTCGTGAAATGAGCCAGCTTATTGGTTCACGGCGTCGTTATCGTGCACCTAATATAGACTGTGTTTGCTCAGCTATTGTTCGCTTCTGTTTGTAGGACATCCTGAACATAACCGCCTGCAAGTTAGAGGAGATCATCAAGCCGCTAAACGATGACGACTACCTGCTCGACAAACACAAATACGACACCGGCTCGCCGGACTCTACAGAAGAGATGAAGAACTTGGAGAGCCGGCAGGCGGCGGTCACACTTTTACAAATAAAAAACTACGACCCGAACAAATACGCTGTTAAAGCCGCGGAGGATCATCATATAGTTTTCAACAGCGTGCCGAGCTTGCCGCCTTCAGAGCGAGCGAGAGAAGTAATGCACTGTAATGCCGTCATCGACATCATAAGCAAGGCCGTAGCTGTAGCACAGCGAGAGAACGAGGAATCTCACAAGTATCCACCGAATTATTCAACCGTTATCGAGCGGTCGAACCCAAACGAAGTCAACTACACGCACGAATACCCTGAAGAGCAGTACAGCAATGCTTACAGCGCGCCGCCCGCGCCCAGTCCCGGCAGCCACGAGGACCAGGAACATAAAGAAATGGACTTGTCACTGTATGGAGGCGTTAAGAACGAGCCTGTCGAACAAACTGAGCCCGCAGAGCACCAAAACTCGTACTTCCACAAAGCGCTTAGCCACAAGCAATCAAACTTCTCCGACGAGTACAAGCAGCACGTGTTCGGGCGATCGGGAAACAAGAAGTCGCGGGACTCGTCGGTGTACGAGGAGTGCAGTCAGAGCAGTAGCGGCTCCGACCCCGACCGGCTGCAGATGGATATCTCTCAGATGTCGCAGGTAACTGTTACACCTAACCATTTGACGGGCGCAGACGGCTGTGGCCGTCATCGGAAAGTCTTGCCAAGGACGCCAACGACGGCTACAGTCGACAGCTTCGCCAATGGAATTGGGACTTACGCGGGACTCCGTAAGATTCAAGTTTAATATCGATTCTGATTTAACTAACCGAAGAAGTAGGTAATCTACGATTAGCCTACACAATTTCATTTTAATTCTCCATAGAACTTCATTCTAGTTTGCTAAAATGGGCCCGATATTGCCCCTTATAAATTATATATGCCCCTTAGGGCCACTTGCACCATTCAATAATCCGGGGTTAACCGGTTAAACCTGGAATTACCATGGTTACCAGTACAATTTGACAATAGGTTAACGGTTTAACAGGTTAACCTCGGATTAGTGGGATGGTGCAAGTGGCACTTAGACTACTGGACCACTACAAATGCCGGTCACGTATATTTCTATATGTTCATTTTCTGTCATAATATTGTATTTGCGTAACGTTATCAAAATGTGGAAGATGTATTTGTTTATTTTTTTTCTATATTAAATTATTTACTGTTTATTTCCACAGGACGACCCAGAGGAGACGCAGTCGGCGCGATCGGCGCAGTCGTCGCCGCAGCCGCGGCAAGAGGGAGACGGCGACAAGGACACTCTCTGGCAAGCCCTTAACAGACAAAATGGTATGTTGCATTCATAGATCGAACCAGAGAAGAGGTAATAGGCGAGACCGGCCAGTCGGTGCCGCAGCCGCGACCAGAGGGAGACGGCGACAAGGACACTATCTGGCAAGCCCCTTAACAGACAAAATGGTATGTTGCATTCATAGTATCGAACCAGAGGAAATGTAAGGCTTCGGTCACGGACCCGGATCCGCTGTGTGAGCAAGACAGAACTATGAACATCAGATTACTTTGCCACCCTTGTGGATAAAATGCAACTTTCTTACCAGTCTTATCAGTTTTTGACGTATAAAGACAGTCTTTTCGAGCTGGTATGGTGAAAAATATATTCCTCCGAAACAAAGAGTTTCATTAGCTAAAATGCCACAACAATAAGTCCTCGTCGTTGCCGCCATTCAATGTCTCACGATTTGCTACCGAAAACAAGCCTATTATAAATATTGGTTGTAGCTCCATATCAACACTATTGACAGCATTCGAATCATGTTTTCATAGGTATTGTTTTTGGCTAACCTAATGTTGGTAAGGACTCGAGTCCTTTGAGACTTTTATAATGAAGTCTAAACTCGAGTTTATTTCAAGTTGTTAGAGACCCGAGTCTCTTGTAGAGACTTGAGTCCTTCTCTGAGAACTCTCGATTTTAGTTACAAACAATTTTGAAATGCATTGGTTTTTATGTAAATTTGTGGTTTAATTTAATTAATTTATTTACTGTTATTTAGGAAAAACCTATAAAATTGTTCACGGAGTCTTTATTCAGAGGCTCGAGTCGTTTTGATTTGCTCTTAAAAAAGACTCGACAAAGGACTCGAGACAAGGAGTTTTTTAAGCGCAGAGTCGCGTGAAAACGAGCTGAGGTCTTCAAATTAAGACCCAAAGAACTCGAGTTCCTACCAACACTAGGGTAACCATGATTTCAAGTGGAGACCTGGCTTGCTAACTTATAATCGATTTATGGTTGATGACCTAATTTAATATGATCAACGTTCGATTGTTGCGGGGGTGTTATAACCTATCAAGCCTAAGGGCCAGTTGCACCAACCACATTTGACAGACTGATCAACGTCAGCCGGCGCGCCCCGGCGCTTTACTATGAAACTTTCCATACATAAAAATTTAGCGAACTCTTTAACGATACGAACACTTTGGTGCAACCGACCCTTAGTGTCGTTACGTCAGTACGATATCAAGGGACCTACTTGCCTTTAAGTAGACGTTGCAAATTTCTTGAAAAGATTAGGTAATACTCGTATAATGCGTCTATAATATTGCGTACACGCCAATGGTGTTAATTAAAAACATCCACCAATATATAAAGCAATATGAACGCAAGTTCTAATGAAAATGTATGCACGCAGCGCTCTTTAGAACAGGTTGATAATCGTGAAAATAAAGTAATGCATATTAATTCAAGGTACCCATTGGCAGATTTGCATTATTTGCCGCCCTAGGCCCCAGGCCCTGTAGCCGCCCCTTTCTCAGCACCCGTCATATTGACTACATTTTGAGTTATTTCTTATTATCATCAGCGAATTTGTTGTCACAATTTGCCGCCCCTAAATATATTGCCGCCCGGGCCTACTGGGCCTTAGGGCACTGATTAGGTACCTATTTTAAAAGACGTGCCCTTTCGTGACTGTTATTATGCCCTTACTCACATGACTTGTAACATTGTATGTCAACGAATTGTAGCGGTTAATAAATTAAAGTACATGGCATGGCTTGTGATGTAATGTCATAATTAGTTATGCTAACGTAAACAAAGTAGGTTTGTTCTTTGGGTCCTTCGGACTGGTGATCTGGTGGTGCTGGTGATATATCTCTTTATTTACCTATTTTTCCGGTCCTTACCCAATTATTAAGAAATCTAATTTATAATTTTGTGTCAATTCTTACAAATAACTAACGCACACGTAGAATTCATCGCTTTACTCTAAAAGGCGAGGGGAAGACACTCGACAAAGTCACGTGTAAATACTTCACCCGCGAAAGGACGTCTCCTTGCTACTCGTACCCGTAATAACTGTTTAAAGAAATAAACTATTATGGCCCGGCCATAAAAAAATTCTTGGCCACTAAAACAAGAGCAAGTTACTTGTCCTAATCCTGGAACGGAAGGGATTGCTTAAAACTGAAGCAACCCCACCATCTCACCACCTCATCAGCGATATCTGGGCTGACCCACCCACGACTCATTCGAAGAGTGAGTTCCCCGGCCTTATTCTACATAGCTATTTTTAAGTTTTAACTAAAAAAAATGGTTTGTTCACAGGCCGTGGTGGAGAAGCAACGCAGCTACTGAAACGGCTCATCAACAGCAAGCACCTCGGGATGACAGTGTCGCCTCTGCGGGCGTCCACGTCGCCCATGCCGCTGCCCGTGCCCAACGGCGCGCATTCACCGGTCAGTAACACGAAGCATTTATCAATGTTATTCTTCTTCTTCGTGGTCGTAACCTCATGTCTGAGGGACGTGACTCCTATGGGTTATTCTTCCTACCTCTACTGCTCTCCAGGCCTCTCGATCTTCGGCCATCTGCATCGTTGCCTGGAGCGAAGGCTGGGTAATATTTTAGTCAATGTTATTGTTGCATCTCTTTCCACGATATATCAAACGTAAGTGTTCGCAATAATAAACCACACAGTTGACGCACTTACGTGCCTTTTTAGTGTTCCGTTATACTATACTTTGTCCCGGCCGGTTTCGACCACGGCGACTGATTCAGCTCCGTTGTTGTATACGTTCGTGTGCTCGCATTTGGCTCGCGTAGCCGATTTTATTTGCGAAGACCCGTGCACATGACTGCCAGGAAAGCACACCATTGACGTAATTATACGTAATAGCCGCTGGTGGGCTGGCCTTCCGTAGCCAAAGGGTAAAAACGGGACCCTGTTACTGAGACTCCACTCTCCGTCTGTCCGTCTGTCTGTGACTAGGCTGTAACTCGAGAACCGTGATAGCTAGACAGTTGCAATTTTCACAGATGATGTCTTTATGTTGCCGCTATAACAACAAATACTAAAAACAATATAAGAAATATTAAAGTGGGGCGCCCATACAAGACTTTGATTTTTTTGCCGTTTTTTGCGTAATGGTACAGAACCCTTCGTGCGCGAGTCCGACTCGCACTTGGTCGGTTTTTCATGCTGTGGATGACGCGTTATGTCAGTGACACCAAGCATTTGTAATCGCTATTTTTTCACGAATCTGGCCAGACACGCTAGCTATCTATTCTGTCAGCGCAAGTCGAATTGTATAAAGTGGATCTGCATTTTGCATGCTCAATTCTCTATTTGGTCAACTTGCGAATATATATATAGGTATTATATCTATGCAATATATTGCACACTAGCACTGGACATCGTCAGAATAATCAGTGTTGATAAGAAATTGTGTCATAACATTGGAATGTTATTGAATTGTTAAGATTTAAGATTTTAATACTAGTGTATACAGGATGATTCAGGAGACGTGAGCAGGACTAACACTGCGCATTTCGTAAATTATAAGCAACTGTTTCGTATCAGTATTAGTGAGGTTAACGTTAATTTTCTAGTCGTGTTGAAAACAAAAAGTTATTAATTTATTTACGACATACATGGTCACCCTAAAATAAGAATACTAAACTACCGATATTCTGTGTCAAATTGAATGTCATCACTGTCTGGTTACTTTTGAAAACTCGTATCTCACTCAAGTTTGACAGTTTATTTTCTTCGTAATCAAAATGCTGTCATTACGGTTAAACAGGTTTTATGTTTATTAATTAGGTCTTGTCGGGTGACCATTATTGTAGAGAATTAAATTTGCCCTCACCGAAAAGTTAAAAAATAGGATAAAGTGTGGTTGTTTCACCTAAATACGACGGTGATCGATCAATTATCAGTTACTGAGTGTGCAGAATTAGTCCTGCTCACGTCTCATGAATCACCCTGTATTTAAATGAAATAATGGGGGTAGAAAGTCAAATTACATCCCTTTAGAACTCGTGAAGAGAACTCCATTGTTTAAGTAAAACAATAATCAATAAACAAACAAGACATAACGACAACTTTCACTTATCAACATATATTATGCTATTCCGTGTGCTCTCAGAGTTTCAATATACTTAAAACCAAACATTCACAATCACAAACAACACTCAGATATATAAAAAAAGTATTTTCCTATTATCACAAAACCACTACTATTAGTAAACGAAATCATACATTTTCCTGTTTTGTTGAAATACCAAAATTCACTTTAGGTATATAGAGTGAATTTTGTGTTTTAACAATACAATAACATATGTATTAACAAATTTCACTACTAAGTAATAAGCACCACATCACTGACTGGGTTATTTAAATGACTAACTCTTGCACACCGCGGCCTCACGACGAGATGACAACATGAATTAGGTCTTTTATTGTCTCCACGTATCTTATGGTAATGGCCTTATGGTACTCGAGTTTTCCTTGTAAGTCTTGTAACTATTGTTCGGTACTGCATGCCTGAGTAATCTCTTTCATCTTTTAAAACCTTCCTGACATTGACAACGCAATATTGTTTCCTTTTAACGAGTCTATAGGTAGCTCGATACTTATTTTATGTAATTACCTAATGTTACATCGAAACTTGTTTTGTGACTAATGACGTTTTATTTTAACCAAGTAATTAAAAACGACCTTGTCGACGAACCATTTTGATAAATATAGAAAAGAAAGACACTAAAGCTTATATGTTTATTTATTTAAGACTAAAGTAGGAAAGATTGATCCCTGGGTTCCATTCCATAGCCATATGTATAACGGCACTTTAACAGCGTTTCATGGAGACCCAGAATGAAATTAGCTAGAGACCTTAGAACTTTGTTTTTATCCTTATCGTGTTATCGTTAATACATGACATTATTGACATGATAATTAGAATGATGAGTTGATGATCTTCCTCATAGGTTTTTTCTATGTCGTCAACACATGAACACGTTGCGAAGGAAACATTTTTCTTTATTTTTTACTTTGTTTACGTTGAATATTTAGGGCTCATTTAGACGATGCGAGAACTCGCATGCGAGTTTCATTACATTGCGGGTTTTGATCGGTAGGTTGAATTGGACGTAACCAACAGTCCGCAATATAACTAAAATCGCATGCGAGATCGCGCGCCGTCTAAATTAGCCCTTAGGGTTGTTTACCTACAGAACGAGATGGCGCTATATTTTATGTCAAGGAATCCTGGTTTATAGTAAAGATGCTCATAATCGAGTTTATGCTGCTAGATGATCCCATCAATCACAATTCTTGAAAAGATCTTATCATACTTCGCTGATCTTTAATCAAAACGTCCCGTATTCTTATAGAAAAGCCTGTCAATTTATTTAAAATCAGAGAGAAAGGGATGGCATACAGTACTAACGTACGTGACGGGCACTTTCTTGAGAAGTAGAACATTGTCAAGCAATGAGTTGTTTTAGAATGGCGAATGGCAGTCTCGAGCAGCGGGTCCAGCCGGCACGGCGCGCAGGAAGCAGAGCTTCCCGGCGCGCGCGCAACCCGCCCCCGCGCCTGCGCACAACGACGCGCCGCACTGGCCGGCCGCGCCTGACAACGTGAGTGAGAATAGTCTATGGTAGCGTGTTTCAGTGCCGATGCGGGTCGAAGTATTCGCCCACGCGCCCGATTACTACGTTAGTTACGCTGTTCCAGTTAATCCACGCAAACAACTGGGCTATTCTGTAAACGCTACCTAGAGAAACTGCTTGCTGTGATATTATATAAGCGTTAAAATTAAACATATTTGACCTCGAGCATAATTTCCTGGGTTATATTTTAACATCAAATACATTTGAAATTAGTTCTCTTTATTTCTATGCCTAGATTATTTAATCGTTATCAAGTTTCTAACAACATTCCAGCAAGAGGCATCGGACACGTCGACGGGGTCCCGGTCGGCGCCGCGCGTGGAGCTGTCGTGCAGCAACTGCGGCACGCACACCACCACGATATGGCGGCGCGACGCGCGCGGCGAGATGGTGTGCAACGCGTGCGGGCTCTACTACAAGCTGCACGGCGTGCCGCGCCCCACCGCCATGCGCCGCGACACCATACACACGCGCCGCCGCCGCCCCAGACACGACAAGCAGCGGAACAGTACGTACCCACCTCACTAATACGAGATGGTGTGCAACGCGTGCGGGCTCTACTACAAGCTGCACGGCGTGCCGCGCCCCACCGCCATGCGCCGCGACACCATACACACGCGCCGCCGCCGCCCCAGACACGACAAGCAGCGGAACAGTACGTACCCACCTCACTAATACGAGATGGTGTGCAACGCGTGCGGGCTCTACTACAAGCTGCACGGCGTGCCGCGCCCCACCGCCATGCGCCGCGACACCATACACACGCGCCGCCGCCGCCCCAGACACGACAAGCAGCGGAACAGTACGTACCCACCTCACTAATACGAGATGGTGTGCAACGCGTGCGGGCTCTACTACAAGCTGCACGGCGTGCCGCGCCCCACCGCCATGCGCCGCGACACCATACACACGCGCCGCCGCCGCCCCAGACACGACAAGCAGCGGAACAGTACGTACCCACCTCACTAATACGAGATGGTGTGCAACGCGTGCGGGCTCTACTACAAGCTGCACGGCGTGCCGCGCCCCACCGCCATGCGCCGCGACACCATACACACGCGCCGCCGCCGCCCCAGACACGACAAGCAGCGGAACAGTACGTACCCACCTCACTAATACGAGATGGTGTGCAACGCGTGCGGGCTCTACTACAAGCTGCACGGCGTGCCGCGCCCCACCGCCATGCGCCGCGACACCATACACACGCGCCGCCGCCGCCCCAGACACGACAAGCAGCGGAACAGTACGTACCCACCTCACTAATACGAGATGGTGTGCAACGCGTGCGGGCTCTACTACAAGCTGCACGGCGTGCCGCGCCCCACCGCCATGCGCCGCGACACCATACACACGCGCCGCCGCCGCCCCAGACACGACAAGCAGCGGAACAGTACGTACCCACCTCACTAATACGAGATGGTGTGCAACGCGTGCGGGCTCTACTACAAGCTGCACGGCGTGCCGCGCCCCACCGCCATGCGCCGCGACACCATACACACGCGCCGCCGCCGCCCCAGACACGACAAGCAGCGGAACAGTACGTACCCACCTCACTAATACGAGATGGTGTGCAACGCGTGCGGGCTCTACTACAAGCTGCACGGCGTGCCGCGCCCCACCGCCATGCGCCGCGACACCATACACACGCGCCGCCGCCGCCCCAGACACGACAAGCAGCGGAACAGTACGTACCCACCTCACTAATACGAGATGGTGTGCAACGCGTGCGGGCTCTACTACAAGCTGCACGGCGTGCCGCGCCCCACCGCCATGCGCCGCGACACCATACACACGCGCCGCCGCCGCCCCAGACACGACAAGCAGCGGAACAGTACGTACCCACCTCACTAATACGAGATGGTGTGCAACGCGTGCGGGCTCTACTACAAGCTGCACGGCGTGCCGCGCCCCACCGCCATGCGCCGCGACACCATACACACGCGCCGCCGCCGCCCCAGACACGACAAGCAGCGGAACAGTACGTACCCACCTCACTAATACGAGATGGTGTGCAACGCGTGCGGGCTCTACTACAAGCTGCACGGCGTGCCGCGTCCCACCGCCATGCGCCGCGACACCATACACACGCGCCGCCGCCGCCCCAGACACGACAAGCAGCGGAACAGTACGTACCCACCTCACTAATACGAGATGGTGTGCAACGCGTGCGGGCTCTACTACAAGCTGCACGGCGTGCCGCGCCCCACCGCCATGCGCCGCGACACCATACACACGCGCCGCCGCCGCCCCAGACACGACAAGCAGCGGAACAGTACGTACCCACCTCACTAATACGAGATGGTGTGCAACGCGTGCGGGCTCTACTACAAGCTGCACGGCGTGCCGCGCCCCACCGCCATGCGCCGCGACACCATACACACGCGCCGCCGCCGCCCCAGACACGACAAGCAGCGGAACAGTACGTACCCACCTCACTAATACGAGATGGTGTGCAACGCGTGCGGGCTCTACTACAAGCTGCACGGCGTGCCGCGCCCCACCGCCATGCGCCGCGACACCATACACACGCGCCGCCGCCGCCCCAGACACGACAAGCAGCGGAACAGTACGTACCCACCTCACTAATACGAGATGGTGTGCAACGCGTGCGGGCTCTACTACAAGCTGCACGGCGTGCCGCGCCCCACCGCCATGCGCCGCGACACCATACACACGCGCCGCCGCCGCCCCAGACACGACAAGCAGCGGAACAGTACGTACCCACCTCACTAATACGAGATGGTGTGCAACGCGTGCGGGCTCTACTACAAGCTGCACGGCGTGCCGCGCCCCACCGCCATGCGCCGCGACACCATACACACGCGCCGCCGCCGCCCCAGACACGACAAGCAGCGGAACAGTACGTACCCACCTCACTAATACGAGATGGTGTGCAACGCGTGCGGGCTCTACTACAAGCTGCACGGCGTGCCGCGCCCCACCGCCATGCGCCGCGACACCATACACACGCGCCGCCGCCGCCCCAGACACGACAAGCAGCGGAACAGTACGTACCCACCTCACTAATACGAGATGGTGTGCAACGCGTGCGGGCTCTACTACAAGCTGCACGGCGTGCCGCGCCCCACCGCCATGCGCCGCGACACCATACACACGCGCCGCCGCCGCCCCAGACACGACAAGCAGCGGAACAGTACGTACCCACCTCACTAATACGAGATGGTGTGCAACGCGTGCGGGCTCTACTACAAGCTGCACGGCGTGCCGCGCCCCACCGCCATGCGCCGCGACACCATACACACGCGCCGCCGCCGCCCCAGACACGACAAGCAGCGGAACAGTACGTACCCACCTCACTAATACGAGATGGTGTGCAACGCGTGCGGGCTCTACTACAAGCTGCACGGCGTGCCGCGCCCCACCGCCATGCGCCGCGACACCATACACACGCGCCGCCGCCGCCCCAGACACGACAAGCAGCGGAACAGTACGTACCCACCTCACTAATACGAGATGGTGTGCAACGCGTGCGGGCTCTACTACAAGCTGCACGGCGTGCCGCGCCCCACCGCCATGCGCCGCGACACCATACACACGCGCCGCCGCCGCCCCAGACACGACAAGCAGCGGAACAGTACGTACCCACCTCACTAATACGAGATGGTGTGCAACGCGTGCGGGCTCTACTACAAGCTGCACGGCGTGCCGCGCCCCACCGCCATGCGCCGCGACACCATACACACGCGCCGCCGCCGCCCCAGACACGACAAGCAGCGGAACAGTACGTACCCACCTCACTAATACGAGATGGTGTGCAACGCGTGCGGGCTCTACTACAAGCTGCACGGCGTGCCGCGCCCCACCGCCATGCGCCGCGACACCATACACACGCGCCGCCGCCGCCCCAGACACGACAAGCAGCGGAACAGTACGTACCCACCTCACTAATACGAGATGGTGTGCAACGCGTGCGGGCTCTACTACAAGCTGCACGGCGTGCCGCGCCCCACCGCCATGCGCCGCGACACCATACACACGCGCCGCCGCCGCCCCAGACACGACAAGCAGCGGAACAGTACGTACCCACCTCACTAATACGAGATGGTGTGCAACGCGTGCGGGCTCTACTACAAGCTGCACGGCGTGCCGCGCCCCACCGCCATGCGCCGCGACACCATACACACGCGCCGCCGCCGCCCCAGACACGACAAGCAGCGGAACAGTACGTACCCACCTCACTAATACGAGATGGTGTGCAACGCGTGCGGGCTCTACTACAAGCTGCACGGCGTGCCGCGCCCCACCGCCATGCGCCGCGACACCATACACACGCGCCGCCGCCGCCCCAGACACGACAAGCAGCGGAACAGTACGTACCCACCTCACTAATACGAGATGGTGTGCAACGCGTGCGGGCTCTACTACAAGCTGCACGGCGTGCCGCGCCCCACCGCCATGCGCCGCGACACCATACACACGCGCCGCCGCCGCCCCAGACACGACAAGCAGCGGAACAGTACGTACCCACCTCACTAATACGAGATGGTGTGCAACGCGTGCGGGCTCTACTACAAGCTGCACGGCGTGCCGCGCCCCACCGCCATGCGCCGCGACACCATACACACGCGCCGCCGCCGCCCCAGACACGACAAGCAGCGGAACAGTACGTACCCACCTCACTAATACGAGATGGTGTGCAACGCGTGCGGGCTCTACTACAAGCTGCACGGCGTGCCGCGCCCCACCGCCATGCGCCGCGACACCATACACACGCGCCGCCGCCGCCCCAGACACGACAAGCAGCGGAACAGTACGTACCCACCTCACTAATACGAGATGGTGTGCAACGCGTGCGGGCTCTACTACAAGCTGCACGGCGTGCCGCGCCCCACCGCCATGCGCCGCGACACCATACACACGCGCCGCCGCCGCCCCAGACACGACAAGCAGCGGAACAGTACGTACCCACCTCACTAATACGAGATGGTGTGCAACGCGTGCGGGCTCTACTACAAGCTGCACGGCGTGCCGCGCCCCACCGCCATGCGCCGCGACACCATACACACGCGCCGCCGCCGCCCCAGACACGACAAGCAGCGGAACAGTACGTACCCACCTCACTAATACGAGATGGTGTGCAACGCGTGCGGGCTCTACTACAAGCTGCACGGCGTGCCGCGCCCCACCGCCATGCGCCGCGACACCATACACACGCGCCGCCGCCGCCCCAGACACGACAAGCAGCGGAACAGTACGTACCCACCTCACTAATACGAGATGGTGTGCAACGCGTGCGGGCTCTACTACAAGCTGCACGGCGTGCCGCGCCCCACCGCCATGCGCCGCGACACCATACACACGCGCCGCCGCCGCCCCAGACACGACAAGCAGCGGAACAGTACGTACCCACCTCACTAATACGAGATGGTGTGCAACGCGTGCGGGCTCTACTACAAGCTGCACGGCGTGCCGCGCCCCACCGCCATGCGCCGCGACACCATACACACGCGCCGCCGCCGCCCCAGACACGACAAGCAGCGGAACAGTACGTACCCACCTCACTAATACGAGATGGTGTGCAACGCGTGCGGGCTCTACTACAAGCTGCACGGCGTGCCGCACCCCACCGCCATGCGCCGCGACACCATACACACGCGCCGCCGCCGCCCCAGACACGACAAGCAGCGGAACAGTACTGGGTACGTACTCACTAATTAATGCTAGACCACATGCGTGTGCGTATACGCGTGCACAATATAAAATATGAATTCTCATAAGAAATGTCACGCCGCTTGCCGTGTGCGTGCATGCTACGCCTATGAACGCCTGCAACTCTAGACGTATCACATGCACGATGAAGAACCCTTTAGATTTAGAGTTTAGAATCCTGTCCACTGCCTTCATGAACAAGCCCATGGGCCATGATGTAACTCTCAGACCCAGGCGTTTTCAATATCGCGGAGGTACTTTTATGCGGACTCTATATTACAACGTTGGGGTTAAAGGGTTATTCCAGATAAATAATTGACATTGGCAGGAGCTCAAGCGCAAGGCCAACTGTTGGCCAAGAAAATTACCCCTTATTTGTAGATCTTGTACGATACTAACAGGTTTTTTAATTCAGAATCCCGACGCGGAGCCAACACGTGCTCGGAGCCTGCAGAGCCGCCGGTGGCTGCCGAGGGGGCGCCCGAGGAGGCGGTGCTGGCGGCGCTGCGGCGGCAGCTGCAGCCGCACCTGCTGGCCGCGCTGCACGCGCAGAACACGCGCCCGCAGGTAAGCGCCGACACTCTACGTCACCAGTCTCAGGTACTCGGGTGGCCCTTTATCTATTGTTTGACTTGTGATCTATTGTTGATAGAGATAGAGTCGATAATCCGTTGGACCATCAAGTTGGTTCTAACAAATTTTTACTACGTAGTCATTTCCATGTTTTGCGGTAAATCTAACAATTGCTTTGTATTCTTAAGTACAGCGTGAAGTGGCTTGGTCGAAACGGAAAAGATTATACAGCGTTCGACTTCGATGACTCCCCGTAGGCTGTAAAGCGACAAGTGAAACTCATTATACGAGTAGCACGCGTTTTGGAAATCTCCTGCAACCGCATGCGGGCCCTATAGACCAATGAAGACAGTTCCCCGAATGCGGGCCCTATGGCATGCTTTAGGGTGGTATTCCGCCGGTCCAATTTCTTTGTCCAATGTCAGTGCGTCTCACTATCTCATTAAAGCAAAATGTGAGAAGCAATACACATTGGATAAAGAAATTGGATATGGAATACCACACTTATGGAAAACTCCCGTACCCCGCAAGCGGGTCCTATCAAACAATGAAACGCGTACGGCGCCATCTGATTTGACCGTCTCTTCTACAATAAAATAACTCTTTACCATACAGTACGCCGAATCGTATTGTGCTGTTACAGCAACATCTATTTAGTTGCCATATTGAGGCACGATTTGTTTAACTTAACATAAATTCTAGCTGTCCAGTAATAAGGTTGTTTTTCCTGTAGGTCGGTCGCAGCGCCCCCGAGTACGACGAAGCGCCGCTGAACCTCGTGGCGTCGCACGCGGCGGCCGAGGAGACGCACTGACTGCCGTCTGTGATACGCGGACCAAGGACCCGCCCGACACTCACTAACTAACTGCTGAATCAGGTGTTTGCAAACAGTTATAACAGATGTTAGAATTTTCTTGGTACACTTTAAGTGGTACATTTCACGAATCTCAAACGAATACAATTATCCTCTGATGGTCCATCATACGAGAATCTGCAGGTCAATTTGAAATCAACAGTATAGGAAATATGGTTGAATTTCTTTTGTTTTCAAATAAAAAAAAACAACATATTGAAGTTTGCCAAGAATATTCATCACTCTCACTAGCTCGTTTCATTAAAGCTCGGGACACACTTATCCCATGTACGCAACGTATGCAATGCATTATGACATCTGAACCCTGAAATTTGTACGCTTAGAAACATACTTGTCATACGCAACGCAACGCATGACAAGTATGTTTCTAAGCATACAATTTTCAGTGTTCAGATTGTCGTAATGCATTGCATACGTTGCGTACGTGGGATAAGTGTGTCCCTGCCTTAATTCGCGTGTGTTAGCGCTTGTTTTGTAAAAGAGGCCGTACGAATACAGGGGTAAAGGGATTATATTTAATAAAGACATTATAATATCGTTTCTTTTACAATGCAAACGTAACACGTCGCATCATAGCGATAAAACAAATTCAAACGCATAATTCAATAATGTTTTTACATTGTTATTTATACTATTTAGTTATACAAGGCCAGTGTCAATAGACAATACATAACCAAGGATTTTAAGTTTACATTTTTGAACAGCGTCAGTAATCGGGCATTATGTTACGAATATTATACCTCCATACAGTAACGATATTTATTTTGTTTGGGCGAAACATTTTGAGCATCCAATACCAATATTAATCAATCATACTAATTTAATATTGGATATTATAATGCACATGGAAGCGATTTTAAATTCGATTTACAATAATAATTAGTTTCATTACATTGGATTACATAGTCACAAAAGTATAATTTCAGTATTTCAGTTACAGCATCGAGTTAAGTTTGTTCGGTAACGTTCGTGCGTTTAATGCGGTTCGGTTCGTATACTGTTCGCGGATGGTGTGTGGGGTTTATTTTTAATATTATAAATAAGATGTATTCTGGTCCCGAGGCACCGAGCGCACTCAGGATCATGTCCTATCACAAAACTATCTCGAATATTTTGCCGTGGCTGGTTTTATGATAAGGACACATGGCCCGCTCTATGAAGCATACCTTACAATTATTATTATGGCAAGTAACACAAGTGGAATACGCCAAATGTTGGCAGTCATTTTACAATTGTATCTTATGCCATTAGGACGGGTCGCGGGCCGAATGCCAACTGTAACTCAAACGTGAAATCTCGTACGGTAGGAAGACAATGATAAATAAGTATATTAAGCCTTGCCTTAAAATGCTCTCTTATTGATGAAATTATATAAACGGTTACCTTTTTCAGGACGCAAGTATTCGTTTAGAAGTACGTAATTTAAGATATTGTAAATTTTATTATTTACATAGTACCTAGGAGCGTTAAAGATAAATCATTAAATTATAGCGTTTAATTTATTTCCCATTTCGGTCAGTATTTAAAATGTAAGTATTTTTTTCTGTCGAGTATTGCCTTAGTTCTTTAAGGTTACAACGTTAAGAAGCAATAATGACAAATGAGTATCTACTTATCGTAACGTATACGTTATGCGAACCATTTATATATGTTGATGAATAGTAAGGTGGTAGGTTATAGATACCGTTCAATAGCTTCGTCGCAATGTTGTACTAGAGCAGATTCAAGGTTTTCAATAATGAAGAGTTGCCTTCGTATAATATACCTACTAATCTACATTTTAAATGACATAGTTTTTCGGCATTATTAAAATAGATAAATAATTTAGATACGATTTTTATGTTAGAAACATAATTTTCTAATGTGTGGATATATTCATGCATTCGCGAATGTGGAAACATTCAACAACAGCGAACAACCAAAACGTCGAGGCATTATGTGTTTAAATTTACCGTGAACACCTCATCGTGGTCAGTGTCTATTATATTTAGCAAAAGGCATTTACGTTGTACTCATCGCGTGTTTTGTTGTTGCCAGGCGCGCGCCGCCTGTTCGCCGTCCCTTTACTTGATATTCTCTACTTAATTTAGTTGTATTAAATTCGTGTTTAGTGTCAACCCCCACGGGCCAGTAATAGACAGTCTATGAGACGTTGTGATACCTTAGCTAGTGGCCGCGAGGTCTAGCTCGCGGCCGAGTGATCCTCTTGCAGCTATTTTTGTCCTCCTTGTCACGTTTGACGCGCTAAGCTTACCGTATTTTATAGCTTTAAAATTGAGATTATTTATTGTTTACTATTGGGATCACCGTATGTACTCGTATAGGCGTTCGTCAGTGTGGTAGTGTTTACTGCTTAGTATTGCTTACTCTTACTCGACGAGGCGATGGTAGTCTTCTTGACAATAAAGTTTCGTAACTTTTAGGGTTTAAATTAAACTATTCTCAAAATATGCTCTCTATCGAACTTTTCTAGCTCTCTGTCGGATGATATTAAAAATCGATCTGTGAATGATATTGAGGGAAACGCACGCTGACGTGCTTATTTTTCTATATGAAATCTATTTTGTGGAAAATAATCTCAACCGAAGAGTCATTCTCGGCACCCGCTGCTAAAGCTGCTGGCATTAGTGATACAGTATTATTTTATTGAATTTTATCATTGTAAATGTCTTAGGGTTATTATTATTTAGTATTTTTGTAGTTTTAATAATTGACGTCTGTTATTATGCTATTGGTATCAGGTGAATTCTCTCTTGTCAAGTACACACTAACAATGTTCCTTATGAAACCGTATTTTAATCAATTATTTATTGAACTTGTTAAATCAACTTTCCTCTTGTTTCCTTACTGGGACCGTAGCATTAACGAGTAGTGACGCCTTTAGATCTTCCAATTCGGTTATTTATAATTTAGGTTAATTTATGAATATCTTAAGAATTTGATGAACAATGTATATCGATATTTAGTTACTAACAAACCGGTTGTGTTGTGTGTGCTTATGCTCTAACAAGCATGTGTTTGTGATTTTATTTGTGCCGTTCTGTTCGGTGGATTCGGCAGCAGACAGCGACCTTACTGACGTGTATTATTGTAATTTATGCTGAAATATTGGCTACGAATCTCTTTGAAATTCCAATTATATTGAATACCGTTTCTCAATACTAAAGACTGACAGACGCGCGCTATGCTTTCAGAACCTTCCTGCACCGCTAGCACAGTAGCGTATTTCCTGTCCGTCAAGCGTGCGTCTCTGTCGAACTAGTTTCAAATTTATTTGTGAGAAAGAGACGGCTAAGTCAAGCTAGACACAAACGCTACTGTGATAGTTGACGTGCATTGTATGTATTACTCTGTGCAACAGCGCGCTTTCTCTCAAGTGGCGTTCTAAAGATGACAAAAGTATTGTAATTAAAATGTGATATTTCTTTGAGAATGTAAGTGCGTGTTTCCGAAAAGCAATAACATTGTGATAAGTGAATGAGCATTGTTTGCGAAAATCAGGCTTATTCTGAATGTAATGTTACTGTCAATTATGTATTAGGAGCGGACAAGCCCACGGGCGTCGCATAACATGTGATTATACAACTGAATAAGCAATAACGATATGATTTCTTTATACATTATACATAAAGCTACATTGAGCTGGTTCGTTCGATCGACTAATTTCCAATTGTCGATTAAATACGTATTAACTCACATTTGTAGACGGGTCTATCGCGAATTTATTTTATTACCTTTATTTACCGACGTTTCGACACAGGTTTCACAGGTTTGAAAATGTGATGTCTACCCCAAACTTTTTCATACACTTTTCGTCGGGTAGTTGCACAAATCTCTCGTTTTGACATTTTGCTGGGACATCAGTTAGCCCGTTAGCCGCGACCACGACCAGTGAAACCTGTGTCGAAACGTAGGAAATATAATAAATTCGCGATATTCGTCTATAAATGTGAGATAATATGTTTTCAAAAGAGAAAGTTTTAATACGTGTTTAATACTCAGGGATGTATGAGTTTAAAATGAAAAACGTAATTAATTGAAATGTAATCTAAAATTAAAAAGCAATAATTCCGAATAGAAAGCTTATAAAGGACCATTCGTAAACGATAAGTTTGTCTTCGGAACATGATCTATGTATCTACATATATTTGTATATTGTGTAAGTTTCAGCATAAATTATCCACTGAGATTGTGAGCGCGTGCGGAATACTCATTGTGAAACATTAATTATTGTTGTATAGATGATAAATAATGTGACTTACGCAGGGATGGATACTTAAATTATTAAAATTTTAACTGATATATTGGCTATGTAGTGAGTAGAATATTTTTTTACAAATAAATGATAGCAGCTATTAGTGTTTTTGATATTTCCCTTCATATCCTTTTCCTTCACTGATTTGTCCTTTTTCCTTGAAGTTGTAAAATTTTGGTAGTAGTAATTTTGATATTATTTATTGCAGAGCGGTTTTTAACTTAAAATTCCATGTTAGAGCCTATCTACAGCGCGAGCTACGCGCTACTCGCGTCGCTCATAAGTTTGATAACAGACGGTTGTTTGCATTTGTAGAGAAAAGCGCCAACGAATAAAGAACCCGCCTAGCGGGTCGCTGGCAGTGAATGTGTTAATAAGGCACAAGGGTGTCCGTAATTATGCAATATTGAACCCTAACACTTTGAAACAGAGTTCAAAATGATGTGGGAAATATATTCCCTCTGCTTTATAAAGGCTTAACCATTGCAGCAACATTGCAAGTTCTTTAACGAAAACTGTCCTGTCGTAAAATGCACTCAAAAAACCGGACTCGTGCACGAAGGGTTCCGTACCATTACGGGAGCCCCACTAAAATATTAAACGTTCCTAATTTCATTTTGCCAAAAATCACACTCACAGACCTAAACCGCACTCTGAGATCCATGGTAAAAACACGACAGACACTAGATATCTACGATATTTCCCTAAACATACTCGAGTGCATCTGGCCAGTCGTCGCAGGGCTACTAGTAGAACTCATTAATACCATGTTCTCGTGCGGTGAGTACCCGGACGTACTGAAAAGCACTCGAGTATGTCCTGTCTATAAGGGAAAAGGTGAAAAAACTGCTGTGGACAATTACAGGCCCATCACTATTGTCCCCAACATCTCTAAATTAGTCGAATCAATTGTATCAAATAGTTTAATGCATCACTTAGAGACAAATGACCTACTGACGGACAGACAGTTTGCGTATAGAAAAAATAGGTCCACCACAACAGCTGCATATGAAGTATATGATTGCATAGCTACGGCGTTAGATGAAAAGGACAAACCGGCAGGGATATTCTGCGACTTGTCTAAAGCCTTCGACGTTATAAATCATGACTTACTGTTAGAAAAGATCGGAAACTATGGAATCGCTAATAACACCCATAAATTATTTAAATCGTTCCTTCGAAATAGACGGCAGACAGTGGAGGTCAAAATTAAGGGCAAAAGTGTTAAATCCGACGCAGGTATACTGGAACAAGGAATACCTCAAGGCTCCGCGCTCGGAAATACCCTATTTTTAATATTCATTAACGATCTCCCTTCCTCTATTGATGATGGCAAGATGGTGTTGTTCGCTGATGACACCACCGTGGTAGTGAAGGCGCATACGTACTCGCAGCTCGAGGAAAAAATAGCAAATACATGCACCCAACTTAATGAGTGGTTCTCAGCGAACGGCCTCATCCTCAACGTCACAAAATCGAATATAATGCTTTTTTCCGCAAGTTCTTCGATTAATATTCCGCAAATACAGATTCCACTTCCAAGGTGTGATTCGTGCAGATTCCTTGGATTTACCGTTGACGCAAAACTAAAATGGAAAGAACACATTAACAACTTGTGCGAAAAGCTTAGTAGTGCTATATTTGCGATGCGCAAACTAAAGCCAATTATTTCAAAAAATATGCTGCTTCAAGTATACTACTCCTATTTTCAATCACTCATGGCGTACGGTATTATTTTATACGGAAATTGCACAGAATCAGAGAGGGTGTTCAAATTACAAAAAAAGGCCTTACGTGTATTAGCGGGTGTACATCCTAGACACTCATGTCGACAGCTCTTCAAGCAATATAACATAATTTCAATTTCAATATATTTATTTCAGACTGCATAGGTCCATAAAATTGTTAGTATTACAAGTACTTACATTTAAGAGTTAGTGCCTACATACTAAACATACATTAAAATAATTAATAATTATTATAATATCCACGACACAAAACTAATTAACATGTAATAATAATATATCAAAATTAAAATTAAAATCAAAATTAAACAATTAAATTCCTAATTATTTTACATTAAAAATGAGAGGTCTGTCGCCTGTATGCAAATAGTTCCAATGCCTCATAACAGGGCACTCACACTTTTCAATAACAGCACTCAGGAGTCTATTGGTACTCTCTCGCACTCTGCGCATCAGGGAGGCAACACGTTTCCGCAGTATCGTATTAAAGCCATCCGATACTGCGATAATGACGCACTACTCTCTCTATGTCTATGAAATTATTATGTTCACACGCCGTAACATTCGTTTATTTAAACGCATAGACATGCCTGGCAGAATAACCCGCCAGACCGGCCGATTACAGTCCGTGCCGCGGCGCCTCGCGCTGCGCTGCTCGACAAAAACCCACGCGTAATAGGCCCGGCGTTTTATGAACGTCTACCCGCCACTCTCAAAAATGAATCATCGGATGATGTATTTGGGCGCCGATTGAAGGAACTTTTATTAAATAAAACCCTCTATTCTGTCAAAGAATATAAAGAATAAAATCTTGACTATTTAATTTTTTAATAAGTATATTTTAATTTTTATAAATTAGTAACAATTGACATACATTTCCTATTATTGTAATATATTAATTTTGACCTTTAGACATTACCTAGGCTAGTCGTATATTTTAAATATTTTTATTATTATTTTTGGACATTTTTATTTTTTATATTCTTTATAATTTGACTGATTTTTACATTTTTACCTACTCTTTTCTATTTTATAGAAAGTCGTTTTATATTGTATTACTGTTATTTTATTGTTTTTAGATTATTATTATTGATATTTTTTGTTGTGACGATCTTTTTGTGAAATGCATTCTATTTTGACGTGTGAAATTTAATGTATATTTACAACAAGAAATAAATGAATCTAATCTAATCTAATCTTTATTTTATTCTGTTTTTAGAATTTGTTGTTATATTAGCAACAGAAATACATCACCTGTGAACATTTCAACTGTCTAGCTATCACGATTCATGAGATACAGCTTGGTGACAGACAGACAGACGGACGGACCGACAGAGGGACAGAGGAGTCTTAGTAATAGGGTCCCGTTTTTACCCTTCGGGTATTACGGGACCCTAATAAAAAACAACAATAACTAGTATGAATATATTCAAGTAACAGTGACGATGGGCCGTTTGAGCGCCTGCCTCGTGCGGCGGCGGCGGTCCTTGCTGCGGCGCGCGTCGGTTGCCTCGCGGAACAGCTGCTCGGCGTCTGCCGCCTCCGCCTCGCGGCGCATCCATTGTAGCGCGTGCACGTTGTATCCAACCATGTCCTGGGAAAAATGGCAGAGGTCACATTTACCAATGAATAATGGTATTATTTTTATTTCAGTGATTAACCAGACATAAACACAAGTGAAAGCAGTGACTCAAGAACTTTCGGTTTTTTAGGGTTCCGTACCCAAAGGGTAAAACGGGACTAGGGAATGCAATCTCGCACCAAGATTGGCGATTCGAGATCTCGCACGAAAAATCTGAATCGAGATAGGGTGTTTCGAGATCTCGACCGTCACACTTTCGATATCGAGATTAATCTCGACGAGATCGAGATTTAACAAAGTAATTAAAATTGTGTTATTTTGAGCAAAAATCTCAAAGAATTCCGTATATACTACTTATTTAGAGTACGTCATGTTTTATTTTGAATATAAAAACAACAAATTAATCAACATTTAATAAAAAAACTACTTTTCTTAAAAAAACCAAATATGTTTGTAGCTCTAATTTGCATGTAATTATGAAGAAGTAGTAATAATTCTTTTTAATTTTACGAAATTGTAAGCAGAGGCAGTAACATGCTTAGTTGATATTTTTGACAAGCACTCAGCAACTTACAAAAAAATGTAGGGTAAGCGAACAAAAATCATAAATAATTGTGACTGGGTACGTTAAGTTCGTCCGATTTTTCCGCACAGAGCGCGCCACAGTACTTTTATCGTCAGTTAAAGCCGGGCCGCATACAATAGCACTGCCTGAACAAAATGAACCTAAGGTAAAAAGATAAGTCAAAACAAAGTAATTCACACGGATGAATCTTTCAATCTCGTTCGAGATCTCGAAAATATTAATCAAGATCTTGACCGAGATTGCTAAAATCGAGATTTCCTGTCAACGAGATTGAATCTCGAAAATTACTAAGACTCCGCTGTCCGTCCGTCCGTCTGTCACCAGGCTGTACCTCATGAACCGTGATAGTCAGATAGTTGAAATTTTCACAGATGATGTATTTCTGTTGCCGCTATAACAACAAATACTAAAAAGTACGGAACCCTCGGTAGGCGAGTCCGAGTCGCACTTGCCCAGTTTTTTCGATGAATATGCCTGTTTTTTTATCATTGAAGATCCAATGTGTATTGCGTCTCACATTTTGCTTAATGAGAGAGTGAGGCGCAATGACATTGGACAAAGAAATTGGACAGGTGGAATACCACCCTAAGGTGCCTATTGTTTTACAGAATTGTCGTATGGCATGCTTTTCTTGTCCAGAGAAGTAAAATTTCTGAAATATCTAGCTTTGAGATAGAAATTTGTATTACCTTTATAGGTTTTATCTTTGAATTAATTGTAACCACATATACCTACCTAAATTATTTAGTGAGGATTCAATATGTTTATGTTAAACATAATGTTAATTTTTAATAACAGACAGGTATAAACAAACAAAAAACGTTCTTACTTTAGTACATAAAAGGATAGCATCAATAGACAACTTACCCGCATCTCTGACAGTCGCATGACTGCCTTAGCCTGTATCTGTATAAGCGGCTTGAGCAATGCCTTGTGTGCCTTCAGCGGCGCGTGGTGTACCTTGGAATAAGAAATATAAATATTAGGTGGCAATCTAAACCCAGCCCACCTAGCCAAGGCACAGAATAAATAATAGTACTAGTTGGTACTAGGTACAGAAGATTCACTCTCTAACAAAACGCGTCTGTTACGATTAGGACAGATATGACCGCTAGGTGGCGCTTCCACGCGCGGCTTATGGCTAGCCACCAAAATTGGTGTGGGATGGATGTACTTGTAGCTACTTGTTGCGACAATCGCTATCGCTACGACAATGAAACGCTTTGTGTCTCTTTATCACTCTTCCATATTAGTGAGACAGTGACAGTTGCGTTTCAGTTGCTACGGAGCGTAAGCGATTGACATTTTGGCTACGCGGCCAGTAACACGTGAGATTCCGAGTATATGACGACCAGCCGATTTTGTCGATTGGACCCATTTTCAAGCGCCTCTCTCCACTCGAAGACATCAGTGTAGTACATACCTACACGATATCGTGAGTGAATTCAAAGGCATGGTATTTACCAGCCAGAAAATCATCCTATATATTTTAATTTAGAATTTAATTTGGAGCTTTGCTGACCGGACATCGAAGTCACTCAATTCAAAAAGAAATCAATAGTTTTTAGGGTTCCGTACCCAAAGGGTAAAACAGGACCCTATTACTAAGACTCCGCTGTCCGTCCGTCCGTCTGTCACCAGGCTGTATCTCATGAACCGTGATAGCTAGACAGTTGAAATTTTCACAGATGATGTATTTCTGTTGCCGCTATAACAACAAATACTAAAAACAGAATAAAATAAATATTTAAGTGGGGCTCCCATACAACAAACGTGATTTTTGACCGAAATTAAGCAACGTCGGGTGGGGTCAGTACTTGGATGGGTGACCGTTTTTTTATTTGCCGTTTTTTGCATTATGGTACGGAACCCTTCGTGCGCGAGTACGACTCGCACTTGCCCGGTTTTTATATCTAATTGCATACGACATTTTTTAAAGAGATAAAACTAGTGTTATGTTGCGCATCGCCCACACTGTTCACTGTACATGGGTGGACCTTATGCCTATTGTAATAAGGTTCACTGTGTAACATCTCCCTCTCTCCTCAAATAACCCTACTTACCCCTACTTAGCTAAACCTAGACCTACCTAAAATACTAAAAATTCCAATAAGAAAATCTAAAATTCTAAATAACCTTTAAAATACCGCAAACCGTATCTACCTTGACTAATTATTATAAAATAATGCAAATAACCTGAATAAATTCTAATTAAATAAGTTAATATCTTGAATTGGATCAGTAGATTGGCCAAATGATCGTTTAGTGTTTATGTAGGACCCTTCGTCGTAACCGTTAATAGTAACCGAAATCCTTTTCGCATAATAGGAAAGAGTTATGAATTATACGCCTATAAATCCTAATATTGTCAAATAATTATTAAACCATGAATTATGTCAGAGTAAAATATGTCAGAATTTGAAGAAAGGTCATTGCAAGTTATAGTAATGTAATGACTTAATCAGATTAAGTCTGTAAAAGGAAGTAATCAATAAGATGATAGTAAGTATGTCAAAATCAAATAAGTCTGTAGAATGTCATAGTCAAATTGTCAGTAAAGTATGTCATAGTCAAATAAGTCTGTAGAATGTCATAGTCAAATTGTCAGTAAAGTATGTCATAGTCAAATTGTCAGTAAAGTATGTCAAAGTAAGTAAAGTCTGTCAAATGTAATAGTCAGTTGTTCAAAGTACAAATACTAATAAATGTCACAATATTTTGTTTTTGGGGTATAGATATCGCCCCGCCTCCGCGACACCCGTGATCATCATCCAGTTGCAGGTCAGAATCCCCGCCCCAGTTCTGAAGGAACTATATTGTGGTCCAGAAGGGACATCTTTTAATAATGACAGGCCTATTCCATCATTCGACCATGTCATTATTTTGTGACATTTTTCGTCAACAATGAGAGGACATTCAAAGACAATTTAACATAACAAAATACTGGTAGTAGAGCAGCTGTATTTGATCCACTCAAATTCTCCAGAACACTGTAATTTTGTAGTATACGTATTTTAATATTCAATGAAATGATATTATCCAAACTTTAATTGTAGTCATTTTGAATCACACTTTCGGACCAAAATAATCTACGATCGTGCATCTGCCTTGATCTGAGCCCGGATAAATCACTCATTGAAATAAGGTTTTATGATAATATATGACCTTATATTTTTAAAGGTCAAGTGTTAAAATCACAGATAATCTGTAGAAAACAGAATGTAATCGTCATACAAACTGCTAAGGGACAGGCAAAACAAATATTTCTTTGTAAGCAAACTGATTCTACAATACTACATTATATTGTGGTTATTAACTTTAGTTTTTCCCACAATATCTTTCTACCAGTAGCGTTGCAAGGGACCAAATATATACAGTCATGTCATAAGTAAGTTAAGTTTGTCAATAAGTCATAAATAAATATATGTAATAAACTCCTAACAAACCCTAACCCCAAACTACATCCTAGCTATCTCTAACCTGAATTTAACCCATAAACCCATAATAATGAACAACAAATGCAATAAAATAGCCATAAATGTATCGAAAAGGAACCTAGCTACCTACTGTAAATATCTAATGGCTTTGATATATTAAAATTATAAATCTAGACCAATCCTACAAAAGCCCTAGACCTGATAAATAAAAACCCTAACCTAACAGCTAATCTATCCAACTATTCTACCGATATATTTGAAAACTAGCATCCCGGGATGCACATTTAATTTACTCGCGTAATTACTCGATGTGCAATGAGTAATTTCTATGCTATAGCAAACTAAGACGAGTGAGGAAGCTCGATTTAGACTAGACCCTATTCCTCGTGTGCTAGCCATACTTCCACACAGGTTTGGGACAGTGGAACGTATGGCCGGAAAGGGTAATATAAAAGTGAATATATAAGTATATAGATACGGGATAATTGGTCTAGAACCTGGCTTCTTTAAGAAGTCTAGTTGACAACCCAAATCTTCCAGATCCTAAGGGGTAACCCTGTCTTAATAAATGCAGGAACTGTCAGGTCCCCACCTGATATTATCAAAAACACCGCAAGTTAGTAATTTGGACTATAGTTGACACCGTGACGTTACCCGTCCAACTCACTAACCCCCCAACACTATGTTGGATCGGAACTAGTTCTCTCTAACCCATAAGTATGAACGAAACAACTCACTAAACTAAATTAAAATTAATATATAGAGTATTCCAACCAAGTCCATTTCAGTGCTTAATATCACTAAAATAAACCAGGCCAAAACACTACACATATTAAACACAATTAAAACACAAACTAATTAATTTTCACTGGAAACAACTCAAGACTTTACAATCTTTAAGACTCTATTGATTTATAACTTAAACTTCACTTAGTATGTTCTCACACACTAGCGCTTGTCTGAGCACAAATCAATAAATAATTAAAATTCACTAAAAATTACAAAACCACTATGAACAATACTAACTTTACAATATTAATAAGTCTATTGATTTATAATTTAAACTTTACTAGTACAATATTAAATACTAGCACTTGTCTGAACCACAAATCAATAAACAACACAAAAGGAATTAAACCCACTAAAATTAACACAATTTAAATGTACTTCTCTAAAATTATTCAAGTAAAACCCCACAACAAATTACACTACACTATGCTCCAATCCAAACTCTACCAGCATCATGAGAAACTAGCAAAGTCCAGGTCAGGACACAATATAGGTAACCTAGATAGACCTAGCTAGAGAACCGACGTCCGACGGTTTGCGGAAGGCCACGAAGAGTGATCTCGTAAGGGACTCTATTGATCCCTACCTTAGATCCCGTCATCCCAGCTATTTCCCACTTCCTTGTACGTCATTGGTTTCCCCATAACCAATACTGAATTTCATAATTTCGTACAATCCTCTCACTAATTACACCTTATTTCCTAATTAAAATAAGGTCCAAATTGACCTACTTTTGGGTGTGGTTTAAACTATTTTTTTTACGCCTATGGGATTGACACTACAGTTTTTTATTCTAACCGCCTTTGTTTTTCTATATGACACATAATGTAGAGCCCCGCCCTTTGTTATTTCTTTATAATATGGTTCAATTTTGCATAGAATATTTTAACCAAAACAAACATTATTCATCCATTTTACGACGACGTGTGAAATACAAGTCGATGCCACTTGAACTTAAGAAACCAAACTGATTTTTAACAGAATTTTTATACTATAAAAGCTTTATGACATTGAAATAAAGTTCAAATCATTTTATGAATAAGTATCTTAATATATTGGTTTACTATTAATCACCTGGCTCTCCAAAACTATATCTAGAATTTCAGACGAAATGGCCCACTTGAGATATGAGAAGAAATATAAATACTTAAATTACCGTGGGACACAATATTGGAAATTTAACCGACTTAAAAATAGAACAATACTATGTTCACATATAATGTTAACATGGAAGGAGCCTCTGACATGTTACAACTGATGTACAGTTAGGACGAGTGTTGCTGTTTGTATTACCTTAAGAAGGAATATAGCTGTTCGGCATAGAAGCTCGGTGTTGGCGCCGCGCTCGAGCATGCTGGGCAACATTCGCACGATGTCGCACGCAGTATTGAATGGTAGCAGCAGCAGGGCTTCTTCTAAGTCACTGTAACACGAGAAAATATAACAAATGTTGTTAAGGTGAGGTGGGAATTTGAACTTCTGAACTTTCCCACTTTCATAAACGCACTACAAACCTCAATTAGCTAATAATCGTTTGTCTTTATCAGTCGTTTTGACTTATGTATTTGTAAGAAAGGGGTAATACATAATTTAACTAAATCAGACCCGTAACGTTTTATGAATAAGGGGGTTACAGCTTGGCAAAAAAGAGTAGAAATTCAAAAGTGGCAACACTGTAGTGTCGTCCCGTTTTCTTATATATGTTACTGTAAAAGCCCGAAGTACGGCAAAACCTAGGTTTTAGCGGTAAATCCTAGTTTTTACCGATGCCGATCGGTAAAAGCCCAAAATTTTAAATCTTACTAGTTTACTTCGGGCTTTTACCAACACCGATATGGTAAATCCTAGGTCTTACCACGGCGACCGGTAAAGTTTGAATCATGCACTGATTCTTGAGATTATTAGATGATAATTTTTAAGAAAAAAAACCGACTTCTATGGGGCCCGATGAAAGATTATGGTAGATGGTGTACTATGTAGAAAAGGAGGTAAAAACCACCCACTGCTAGAAAGTAGCATTTCGTTTCTGTAAGGGTCGCAGTTCTAACCTAACCCACTTTTGTTCGGTTCTGTGAGGATCGCAGTTCAAACCTAACCTAACCCACTTAACGGCGCATGCGGTGCGGTGTACGGGGGTTTGAGCGGGAAGGGTTGAGAATCAGTGCATGATTCAAACTTTACCGGTCGCCGTGGTAAGACCTAGGATTTACCATATCGGTGTTGGTAAAAGCCCGAAGTAAACTAGTAAGATTTAACATTTCGGGCTTTTACCGATCGGCATCGGTAAAACCTAGGTTTTACCGGTAAATCCTAGGTTTTGCCGTACTTCGGGCTTTTACAGTAACATATACATTGGTTTGAAAGGGACGATACTACAGTGTTGCCTTGCCACTTTTTAATTTCTACTCTTTTTTGCCAAGCTGTATGTAGTCATGTAACTATTTACCAGTTACTTGATTCTTGTAACCAGAATATAGTGGCGGAAGGCGATGAACGGTATAAGAGGGTACCCCGGGAGTGGATAATCGTAGACGAGAAAGGATCAGCGGGCTCAGCACGGTTCCATTTTTATCGACTATCACTATGCACGTCCCTTTCGCACTTACGTACCTGTTAGAACGTGACAGGCATGGTGACAAGGGATAAAAACGCGACCGTGCTGAGCCGCCAGGACAATATAACGTGAGAATTGAATAACATGCAAGTTGCAACATGCAGGGGACTCCTCGGGTATCGCCGTCAGGTTAACACATGCACCGCTGAGTCACGGTCGTAGCCGATAACATAGGTTTCCCGGTATGTAGCGAAAATGCTCCGTAGAGGCAGAACGACAACGTGTCGTGATTAGCGCAGAATGGGTTAATGAGTATAACGTCAATTATATTGTACCATCGCGTACTGTTAACTGTACATCGCTCGACCTTATGCCTTTTGTAATAAGGCCCACCGATATACAGTCACCTGCAATAATATGTTACACAACGAAGGACGCAAAAATATCTGACGCGATCTTATTTGTAGAGCCACAAGAGCGTGTCACATATTTTTGCGGCCTTCGAAGAGTAACATATTATTGCAGGTCACTGTACAGTTAGGAGTGTTGCTGTTTGTACCTGGCTCGTATCTTCTTTAGAGTCTCCAACATGAAGTCCTCCTCGTTGTCGCAGTTGTACGCGGCCATGAGCAGCGGCGGCTGCACCGGCTGTCCGCGGGCTTCGTTGCGTTCCTTCTTGTAAGCGGCGCCGATCGACAGGCACTCCATTATCGAGTCCGCCTGTACCACAAACAGGAGGTGAAGGTACCAGAATTAAGGGCTACACCCATATAACCATTCCAGTCGCAGAATCACAAAGTGGTAACTAAATGTCAGATGTGTCGTAACAGAGTCCACACAATGTGTCTAGAATTGTTTCGAAACAAAGTGTCGTCGCCGTGTCTACACTTTTCCGTAACAAGGTGTCGACACCTTTGTGTGCACTTTGCGTGCGGTTTGCGACTAAATCTGACAGCAAATTTGTGACAGCAAATGTCAATATAAAATACCTCTTGAAAACCAAGGTTTGTCAAACTACTATTAGTGTCTCGTGTGCTCGTAATTCTAGTAAGTCATCATGGGCAATGCAAATGATAATAATCGACCGAAACCATATAAACACCCAACACCCGTCAACCTTTTACAGAAAAGTTTTTAAAGAAATTCAATAAGCTACTTAGGTCAGGCAACGAATGCTCCAAAAGTTGTAGAGGGAAATGCTCGGAACACAATTTTTGACTCCGTAACTCGGTTTGACAAGTTAGGAGGTGAACATATCAAAAGTCCCCGGCCGTAGCCCTTGAGCGGGGGGGAGAGAGGGGGCTTTGAAGGTCCCATTTTCCCGTTTTTCGATTATATCTCGGAAACTATGCATCTCAGCGACATATTGGCCACTTATACAAAATGAAAGTTAATTTAATTTGTTACAAGTTTATTCAGTCATTTTTTTCGATATGTTGAATAGTTTTTGAGATATCCGCTCTTGAAAGTTTATTTAGGGCTCTCAATTTTATCTTGATATATCTATATCAGTGAAGGTGCTAGGCCGTGTTTGGTATCGTTTTCGTATAAATCTGGGGTGCTGAATCCATTTAAGATATCACATTGACACCATTCCACAAAATAAAAATAAATCTTTTTAGGGTTCCGTACCTCAAAAGGAAAAAACGGAACCCTTATAGGATCCCTCGTGCGTCTGTATGCATGTCCGTCTGAATACACAAAATAGTTTTTTACCTATAGATGACAGGAAAACCTATTAGAAATGTGCAGTCAAGCGCGAGTCGGACTTAATGTACGGAACCCTTAATACGCGAGTCCGACTCGCACTTGGCCGGTTTTTTTGAAACTCTTCTTGACGCTTAACCGCTGAACAGATTTCGTTGAAATTTGGTATAGAAATAGTTTGCGTCCCGGAACAGGACATAGGATAGATCTTATAACCAAAATCATCTTTTGAAGGTGTGAAAAGTGGCGTGGAAATTTGTACGGGAAATCAATAACCGCTGAACCGATTTATATGAAATTTGGGATGGTCTACATCTTTGATTTAGTTAAAAATGATGAAAAAACATGACTTCAAACCTAAACTTAAACAGTATTAACTTCAGAAGTTAATTCTGAATTCCCCCCTACACCTCATTTCACACCTTTAAAGGATGATTTTTGAGATAACTTATTATATCCTGTCTCGGGACTCAAAATATATGTGTACCAAATTTAAATTAAAACTGTTCAGCAGTTTAAGCGTGAAGAGGAGTTTAAAAGAAAGTATTTTAATAAGTTTATATGTTTTTACTTCGGAATGGTGTCAATGTGATACCTTAACTAAATTTGGTACTGCGAATTTATACCACAACATGGCCTCGTAGCTTTACTGTTGTAGAAGTCAAAATAAAATTGAGAGCCCTAAATTCTTATTACTTGGCCAAACTTGTGTAGAAGGAAAAGGTAAAATAAAAGTCTTCGGCAGGAATATAAGACACAAATATATATTTTTTTTGCGTTACTATTTCATTCATCAAATATAAACATACCTTGATTATACTATTCTAGTGAGATCCTCATAGATAAACAAAAACATTTACTTAAAAAATTACAAGGTCGAAATGTCACGGAACTTGTGAGAGTAATATGTGAAAAATATAAACTTTTATGACAAAAAAAATCTGGACACAATTTAAGAATCACCCAATTGCGTCGAGGAATCATCTGTATTTTTGCTTGTTTCATTACCTCCTCGCTTCTTTTTTGTCCTTTGTATTCTGTAGCAATTTGTTAGATCTGAAAATAAAGATAACTTGCGTCGTCACGGATGTCGATTTATAGGTTTTAGGGAGTGCAGAATTCGAAAACGATGATCATTTTATAATCCAAGATGGCGGCTACGTATTTTGTCATAAAAGTGGAATCCAAAATAGTCATCATTTTCGAAATCTGCGCCCCCTAAAACCTATAAAACGACATCCATGACGACTTTTATGACATAGTGCATGGCCGCCATCTTGGAATCCAAAATAGTCATCATTTTCGAAATCTGCGCCCCCTAAAACCTATAAAACGATATCCATGACGACTTTTATGACATAGTGCATTGCCGCCATTTTTAAATTGAAAATGTTATCATTTTCGAAATCTGCGCCCCCCAAAACCTATAAAACGACACCCATGACGACTTTTATGACATAGTGCATGGCCGCCATTTTGGATTTCAAAATGGTCATCATTTTCTAAATCGGGGCCCCCTAAAACCTATAAAACGACATCCATGACGACTTTTATGACATAGTGCATGGCCGCCATCTTGGATTCCAAAATGGTCATCATTTTCAAAATTGGGGCCCCCTAAAACGTATAAAACGACATCCATGACGACTTTTATGACATAGTGCATGGCCGCCATTTTGGATTCCAAAATGGTCATCATTTTCGAAAGCGGGGCCCCCTAAAACCTATAAAACGACATACATGACGACTTTTATGACATAGTGCATGGCCGCCATCTTGGAATCCAAAATGGTCATCATTTTCGAAATCTGCGCCCCCTAAAACCTATAAAACGACACCCATGACGACTTTTATGACATAGTGCATGGCCGCCATTTTGGAATCCAAAATGGTTATCATTTTCTAAATCTGCGCCCCCCAAAACCTATAAAACGACACCCATGACGACTTTTATGACATAGTGCATGGCCGCCATTTTGGATTTCAAAATGGTCATCATTTTCTAAATCGGGGCCCCCTAAAACCTATAAAACGACATCCATGACGACTTTTATGACATAGTGCATGGCCGCCATCTTGGATTCCAAAATGGTCATCATTTTCAAAATTGGGGCCCCCTAAAACGTATAAAACGACATCCATGACGACTTTTATGACACAGTGCATGGCCGCCATTTCGGATTCCAAAATGGTCATTATTTTCGAAATCGGCACTCCCTAAAACCTATATATCGACACCCATCTCGACTTTTATGACAAAGTGCATGGCCGCCATTTCGGATTCCAAACTGGTCATTATTTTCGAAATCGGCACTCCCTAAAACCTATATATCGACACCCATCTCGACTTTTATGACAAAGTGTTTTGCTACCATCTGCATGCAAGACATTTCTATTATTTTTACGTACAAAAATGGCCCCCTGTCAACTTTCAATCGAGATTTAATCGACAATTTATTCGATTAATATTCAGATTAATTCAATTTCAATCTATGTTAGGTCGACTAAACTAATCGCGATTAAAATTTGAGAATTAACTTTTTTTATTCCATTAATTAGTCGAATAAACAGTTAATCGATTAATGCCCATCTCTGACCACGGCATTTTTACACTTTGAGAAGATCTGAAAACAAATCAAGACAAGGAGCCATTTTGCAAATCCAGTAACATACCAGAGGGCCTACCGCGAACCACGTTCGACGTGTTGCCTCTGTGTCGCACTTGATAATTCGTACGTAAGTGTGACAGGGAGGCAACACATCGAACGTGGTTCGCGGTAGGCCTTCAGTAACTTTGTTATTACTTTTGACAGCGCGTGTCATGTGTCAACACAGAGTCGACACAAAGTCGAAACATTGCAACTACTTTGTGACTGCAATATTTCTCAGCCTTAAACCATATTTATACATCATAATTAACAAGTTTCGTAGTATGTAAAGCGTTATTTCTGTTATTTAAGTGTAGTATACGCATCGAAGTACTAAAAATGCTTCAAATAATATAGTTATGAACACAGGCACTGAGAAGTAAACAATTTCATTTCCGGCTAAACTAAAACAATGTGGTGGCGCGTTGATTATATTACACTTAGTTTATCAAATCACTCGAGCAGTTTAATTCCCCATAATAATTTAAGTCATATTGTAATATAAATGCAAACAATATATAATTACGTCTTGTAATCCGTTTTAGAGATGGCGTATTAATGTCACTTATTTTTATTTCAGTATTTTTCCATCTGACAGTTTCCATTTGACAGGAACAAAATGAACGAATGAACGAATGATTTTGGCATAAAGTAGTCGCAAACCCGAAACAATGTGTGCACACGGCGACCACACTTTATGTCACTTTGTGTCATGTGTCGACCCTTCCCCATTTCTGGTAACTGTGTCGACACGGCGACGACTCTGCGACTGGAATTGTGACCGAAACAGACGGTGTCGACACAAGATGTGTCAACACCGCGTCGTAACGGCGACTGGAAATGGTTGTATGGGCATGCTATTAGATACTCTGTAAAACTTACATGGCAACATGAAAGAGTACGAGAGAGTAGAGTATACTAAGTTATATATCTTTATGTATCTATGTCTATACAGAACTATTTATAAACCAGGCTGACATTTCAAAAATGACAATCGAATGTTATTCATCGAAAATGGAACACATATTTGAAGTGCCGTATGTGGGAAATATATATCCCTTGAAGAGACTATTGTGATGATAAAAAAAAAACTGGTATTCGTATGTTATTTTAAAAAAAATCATATTCAGTAAGTACTTACAGCCTTTTCAGCTCCTATGGTTTTTTTGGTTGGCATAGTGAGGCCCGGCAAACCAGGAACAGGTGCCTGCAACAAAAAAAAAACATTAGTATAATTATTATCCTCAAATAATGACCAGTCAAGAAAACCTAAATATAACTTTTGCCCACTAAATAAAAAGTTCAATATATAGGTAGTGGCCTTCTTTTTAACACATCTTCTAAAGCTCTGTTTTGCTAGGTTAGCAGCCGTCTCCATACAAAATAATACAGTTAAATATGGATGGAGTAGTATTTTGTATGGAGACGGCCGCTATGGGGCGGCACCGCTATGCTAGGAAACCAGAGCTTTCTTTTATGAATATAACGGGAGTTTTGAAAAGGTGAGTTAGGCGAGCTATGACAGGGATTATTATTTCCTAAAATTGGATCATACGTGTACGTACATGAGTTTCGCCGGTGGCGAGCCCCTCCTCCTGCTCGTCGGTGTCGCCCAGCACGAGCGGCTCTTCGGTGCGCGTGTACAGCCGCAAGGCGTTCTCTGAGCCGCAAGAGGCCACGTGCAAACCGCCCGCGCCTACGGCAAGCGCGTGGCATGAGCCTGCGTGACCCTGTGAAATAAACAAGTTAGGTTAAACTTTTGCGAGGCAATGGCGTCCAATCATGTTCCAAGCCGACGACGACCGGTCTGGCCTAGTGGATAGCGACCCTGCCTGCGAAGCCGATGGTCCTGGGTTCTAATCCCAGTAAGGTCATTTATTTCTGTGATGAACACGGTTTACTAATATGTGGCCGAAAATTGTATGGCAAATTATCACTTCCCAAACTATTTTTCCCATAGTATCATTTGGCAAAACTATCAGATGGCAAACCAATGTTTCGCAAATATAACATGTCGCAAATGATTATTTACAATATTATTGTATGGCATAATATTTAGTTGGTCATGTTTCAAAATGTCTTTTATTGTTATGTCGAATGTATTGATAGGCATAAATTCTTTTTCGCCTAATATTGTGACCTACCTATCTCTGGGAGCAGTTTCGTTTTACGGGTCATAAAAAAAATAACCATAACCTACCTATCTCTGGGGGCAGTTTCGTTTTTAGGGTCATAAAAAAAAAATAACCCTAACCTACCTATCTCTGGGAGCAGCTTTGTTTTTAGGGTTATAAAAAAATAACCCTAACCTGATGATGATGATGATGATGAGCCATTTCGTGGCACTTTCTCTTTTTTATGTTTCTCTGTTTAGTATAAGTTTTTATTTTGTGTTTGTGCTTACGAATAAAATTATTTCTATTCTATTCTATTCTATTCTATTCTATGATCCTTCCGGCCGGTTTCGACCAAGGCGACCACTTCGACTCCTAGTTAGCTCGGCGCTCGTGCGCCCGAATATGGCTGACGTAGCCGATCTTTGAGGTGAACCCCCGCGCACATTGAGGGCACGTGAGAACACCAGCCACATAGTGGTAGTGAATGGAAGCAGGCTGGCGTGCTTTCAGCTCATCGCGTTTAACGTCGAGGTCAACTTTACGTTGCTCCTCGAAATCGCGCACTTTGTCATGCACCAGCCTGCGCCACTCAGGACGCTGTGCTGCCAAACCTTCCCACTGAGAGGGCTCGATGTTGCATCTTTTCATGTGCCGTTTCTGAACATCTTTGTATCGGAGGAGTTGCCCGCCAAGTTTCCGCTTACCCTCCTCTAGTTCAGAAAAAAAGATGCGCTTCGCCACTCTCTCCTCCGCCATACGCGATACGTGACCGCACCACCGAAGCTGTCGACGCATTAGGTAAGCCTCTAGTCCACCGACCTTGGCGCGTCGCAGAACTTCGGTATTTCGCACTCGGTCAGACCACTTGATGTTCATAATCTTACGTAGGCATTTGAGGTGGAACTGGTCTAAGGTACGAATGTGATGACGGTACACGCACCACGTCTCGGAAGAATATAAAAGGTTTGGCAGCACGATCGCCATGTAGACCGAAATTTTGGTGGCCAGTTTTAGGTCGTGCGAGCAGAAGACCTTGGAACACAGTTTTCCAAACGCTGCAGCTGTAGCGCCAATCCTGCTGTTGATCTCAGCGTCAAGGTCACACTTCGACGTTATAGTGCTTCCCAGATACCGGAATTTGTTGATCTGCTTCAGCACGTCCTCACCAAGCTGTACGGCTAGTGTCTCGTGACCATGTGAGTCCAAAGACAACACCTCCGTCTTTTTAACACTAATTTTAACCCTAACCTACCTAAGTATCTCTGGGAGCAGTTTCGTTTTTAGGGTCATAAAAAAAATAACCATAACCTACCTATCTCTGGGAACAGTTTCGTTTTACGGGTCTTAAAAAAAATGCTAAATATAATTGTGATCAAATAAAAAGTATGCAAAGCTTCAATTTGGGCAAACATTATTTAACAATAAATAGTTAGGTATAATAAAACATTTGCTTAGTGACTATTTTTCTAAATAAATCGTGGTAAAATGATCATCTGCTAAATAAAATTGTGATCAAATAAAAATTATGCTAAATAACAATATGCTAAGCATTGGTTTGCCAACTAAAAGTAAGTACTGCAATAAGTTGGTTGGGAAGTGAAATTAGGCGAAAAATATTTCGGCGAGATGGCAGTACACCGATGAACACTAATATTTGTTCCTGAGTCATGTTGATCTGTGTAAGATGTCCCCTAATATTTATTTTTATTTTATTTATAAGCCAGGCTTAAAAGAGAGCCAAAAGTCCAGCGGACACATGCAACTAATTGACCATTTTAATCATCGAGTGCAGGATCGCAAACGTCGCGCTATACTCAACTAAAAAGAAGGAATACGTCACAGGTATGCCTCACGAAAGCTATGGCGCATGTCCCTATTTAATTTTAATCAAAAAGCGGCCAAGTTCGAGTCGGACTCGCCCATGAAGGGTTCCGTAGCAGCAAGTAACATAATAAAAATGCGGTTTAAAAAGAAACTACTTATTAGATCTCGATCAAACAATTTTCGGTGGAAGTTTGCATGGTAATGTACATCATATATATTTTTTAGTTTTATCATTCTCTTATTTTAGAAGTTACAGGGGGGGGGGGGGGGGGGCACACACATTTTACCACTTCGGAAGTAGCTCTCGCGCAAACTATTCAGTTTAGAAAAAAAACGTTTAGAAACCTCAATATCATTTTTGAAGACCTATCCATAGATACCCCACATGTATGGGTTTGATGAAAAAAAAATTTGAATTTCAGTTCTAAGTGTAGGGAACCCCCAAAATTTATTGTTTTTTTTTCTATCTTTGTGTGAAAATCTTAATGCGGTTCACAGAATACATCTACTTACCAAGTTTCAACAGTATAGTTCTTATAGTTTCGGAAAAAAGTGGCTGTGACATACACGGACAGGCAGACAGACAGACAGACAGACATGACGAATCCGAAAGGGTTCCGTTTTTCGCCATTTGGCTACGGAACCCTAAAAAGGCAATGCGGCTATAGTTGAAAGTAGTAAGAGTAACATCTAAAGTCTAACCCTCTTTTGTTAATGGAACTTAGCAAACCCTTGTCAAATTTCATCTCTTTGTAACTATTTAACACAAACAAAATGACAAACGATTATCAACAGCTTGTTAGATTTAACAGTCGTTTATGTATAACAACTTTAGACTAAAACAAAACACTCACTTGAAGTGTGATAATGTTGTCATACGTATCCGCATCCCATTGCTTGACCTTGCCATCCTTAGATGCAGTGAAGAAATAGTGCGTGCTCGGAACGAACTGGAGTGACGTCACAGAGTCATTATGGGTAAAGATGGACTTGTGGCAGTCGCCTAATTCCATGGCACAGATTTTGACGTTTTTTTGGAGGACCCAGTGACGATGATGTTGTATAAAGGCATGCTAAAAAGCCACAGCGTGGACATAGCTAACAAAAACACTCACTTGTAGTGTGATAATGTTGTCATAGATATCCCCATCCCATTGCTTGACCTTGCCATCCTTAGATGCAGTGAAGAAATAGTGCGTGCTCTGGACGAACTGGAGTGACGTCACAGAGTCTTTGGAACTTGTGGCAGTCGCCGACGTCCATGCCCCAGATCTTGACGTTTCTGTCGGAGGAGCCGGTGGCGATGATGTTGTATAAAGGTATGCTAAAACACTCACTTGTAGTGTGATAATGTTGTCATACGTATCCGCATCCCATTGCTTGACCTTCCCATCCTTAGACGCGGTGAAGAAATAATGCGTGCTCGGAACGAACTGGAGTGACGTCACAGAGTCATTATGGGCAAAGATGGACTTGTGGCAGTCGCCGAAGTCCATGCCCCAGATCTTGACGTTTCTGTCGGAGGAGCCGGTGGCGATGATGTTGGAGTCGTAACTGATGTCCAGGGCGTGGACTGGTAGCTTGTGGCCATACAGTTGTAAGTAGAACTAGAGTGAATGTAAAGTTAAAAAATATATTTAAAAAAATGTATACTGTATTACGTAAATGTGACTAATCCAGCAATACCACACATTAAAAGGTGTTTGATTCTTAGGTGGTTCGAAATCGATTCATAATAATAGATAAATAGAAGATTACCACAAAAACCGTAGGCATTACCACTTTGTACCTAACTCGTATTTTTAGACACCGGGTATACAGGTAATACAGATCACAGAACTATACAGTATTCGTCAGATATATCAATATACAAGAACCTACAGTACCTTAAATGTGTCGACAAAGAATATTTTAACAGTAGAATCCATGAGCGCTACCGCAATGAACTTGTAGTTTGGACTGATCTTGACGGTCGTCACCGCCTCCTCCAGTTCCAGTGTTCTAGTGTGGAGTAAAGAAAGAACCTGCAATAAAGTACCTAATGTATATCTTAAGTACCTACTTAATACGACTTATAAAATTCCACCAACTTTGATAAGTGTCTTCTGCCTCTCGTTATCCCGGCATTTCGCCACGGCTCATGAGAGCCTGGGGTCCGCTTGACAACTAATCCCATGATTTGACGTAGGCACTAGTTTTTACGAAAGCGACTGCCATCTGGCCTTCCAACCCAGAGGGTAAACTAGGCCTTATTGGGATTAGTCCGGTTTCCTCACGATGTTTTCCTTCACCGAAAAGCGACTGGTAAATATCAAATGATATTTCGTACATAAGTTCCGAAAAACTCATTGGTACGAGCCGGGGTTTGAACCCGCGACCTCCGGATTGCAAGTCGCATGCTCTTACCGCTAGGCCACCAGCGCTTCTTGATAAGTGAATACAAAAAAAATCCGATAGAAATAAACGCATAGTTCATACCAAAATCAAGTATAATCGTCTTAGCCCCTTATTCATAAACGCGCTACAAGCCTCAATTAGCTAATAATCGTTTGTCTTTATCTGTCATTTTGACTTATGTAGTTGTAAGAAAGGGATAGAACATAATTTAACTAAATCAGGCCCGTAAAGTTTTATGAATAAGGGGGTAATTATTTATGTTTATTTTTCAAAACATGAAATTACATACTTTTGCTTTAGACTCCCCCGTGGGATCCGGAATGAGCTCGAACTGCCAAAACTTCACTGTCTTGTCGGCGCCGCCGGAAACACAGCCTCTCTGAAAAAGGACAATATTACTTTATTGTTTTAATACTCGTTATTTTCAGAGGAGTTGTAGAACACTCGTTCTAGGCTGCGGACAACGTCTCTATGATCGCACTTGCGCTTACGTCTGGTATGTGCAGGGTGCCGTCCGATAATCGTCTCTAACACGATGGTAATAGGGTTCATACCAAGTCAGGCATCATGGCGATGCTGGAGCCCTTGCTCGGGTGCGCAGAAACAGCCTATATGGCCACTCTAACGCCTACGTCTATTATAAATCAGTGAGCCGTCCAATAATCGACTCTAACACGATGGCAGTAGGGTTCATACCGAGTCAGGCGTCATAGCGATGCTAGAGCACTCGCCCTGGTGCGCAGGAACCGTTTCTATGACCGCTCCCGCGCCTACGTCAAGTATAAGAAGGGAGCCGTCTGCGCAGCCCGCCGCCGCGTGCCGGTCGCCCGGCAGGAACATGAGGCTTGTTGGTCGTCCTGATGTTAGGGAGATGGTGCGAAGGCAGGACTGGTTTGGCCTGACAATAAATAGAAGAATCATCAATCAACATCAAACAAAACACATAAACTCATTTATAAAATGTAAAACAGAAAATAACAACACCTCACAGAAGCTTGGCCAACGAATGTTGAACAAAATAAGCGTACAGTGTAGTTTATTTATTTATTTATTTATTTATTTATGCTAGCTACAAATAGTTATGCAAGTAATGTCAGTTCGAACACAATATTAAAAAAGAAAATACATACCTGTTCCATAGTTTGATGGAATCTGCTGACGCGGACAGAACGGCTAAGTTATCAGAGCTGATGGCCACACATCGCGGCTCCTTCTGGTGTCCAGGCATTCTTATCTGTTTGAGACATTTCACTGAAACAATGTGGTTGGTTTTAGTGAATTTAGTATTGTCAAATTTAGGGATTAGTCTAGGGATTACCAGCCTTTTATGAAGTAGATCAGCCGCTGTACGTCGGTCTAGAACCACATCGTTATCCATAGTTGTTAGGAAAAAATACCAGTGTTCAAACCTCCTTCAACCCCTAAATTGTCTTACGTAACAAATAAACAGCCCCCTTGACGTGGTTATTTGAACTTAATTAATAACATTGACAGCTAGAAGTGATCAAAGACGCATCACTTCAGGTTTAGACTTTTTCACGGTTATACTGGCAACAAATGCTACGATATTTGTGAGCGCCTTGGCCGGTCCGATATAACTGATGAGATCAGGAAACATAGAATGCTTACCTTCATCCTCCTCAGGCTTCAGACTGTGCAGCTCAACAGAGTTGTCCGCGAGTGTCACACCAACACGCAGTTCCCCGGTAACGCCGAGCAGCAATGTATTGGACTTTAGCTTCGCACCCAGCTTGATGGAAGTAAGTCGCCGCACTTCGTCAGTTAGCGACAGGACCTCCGGTACTTCCGGTGCATCAGCATCCACTTCACCGGCTTCTTTTTGTTTTCTATAATTTTAATTGTTTATTTGTCTTATTTGGGTTTGCTTTGAGACCATTTTCGTTACCTATTTGTATGCAATAGTTTAATTGTTGTTTAAAGATAGCGCGCCAAATCCCATTCTACCAGCCAGCATGGAAAAACCATTAAATATGTATATGTTAAATTTCATCGCAATTTTAGCAGGTAAAATAAACTTTTGAGAAATTTTGTGAACTAGTCAAGCTAGTCAGGTAGAAAATAAGTTTTGATAGCTCCTAAAGAGCTTTCTTATCGGAAGTATACATAGAATACTCACGTCAACTTTTTCCTCTGCTTCTTTATTCTTTTACTCATCCTTTGCTTAGCCTCTTCGTCTGTACAAAACGAGAATATTTCCAGTAGGGAGTCTGTCCCGTAACACGCCAATATGCTCTGACCAAGATCTGTGGTGAGGCCTACGACACGTCCTTTACCGCCGCGCATTAGGGTGCCCACTTGGTGACATTGTAATACCTGCAATAATAAGATACATATAATATTTCTAAATCAAATTAGGTACATACTGTGATATCCGTTCATTTATGTATACATAAAAAAGTGGCTTCACAATGTGTGTACATACTGTAGAAGTTTCAAAATAAGATCCATGCCACATTGCTATTGTAGATGGCACTATTATTTATGTTTGTATTTTTCGTGATGCACAGTACTTTTAGATCTACACTATACATTAGGGACTGTCTGTGATGACAGTGCCTTTTTGTAAAAAAAAGGTAACATATTTTCACATGCCTAATAAAAATCATATTTAGTTGGTTTAGCTGTATACATATGCTTAGCACACAAACATTCAGTTCTTTTGTGTTTATAATATTAGTATGAATTATGTAGATTCACTTACTGAGCTATCTTCTAAGTTGTCTGTTTCCTCCAACTTGACAATCTCCAACTGCCTGATAAGCTTGTCCTCCTCCTTAACATCAGATGTCCAGCTGAGCTTCCACACCCTTAATTCCTGATCCATGCTGCCTGTCACCAGGTATCGCTCCTCTTTCATCAAAACAGCAGACCACACCTAGGAATTATTAATTGAGAAATGTTATAAATCAATGCTCTATAGATTTTGAAGTATGGAAAAGTCACTTGAGGCTCAAAAATGCCCCATGTAACTTTAAGGTGTGAAAGAAATTTTATATTCAATGAAATTTTACCATTTACCCCTATTACCACTACTACTAATTTTACCACTAGATGTGCTATGGAGTTTCTATGTTAGCAAAACAAAGTTGAAGATGTTAAAATAAAAGTTACATGAGTACCTTATCTTAACCCTTTATAAGGCATAAGGGTAGCAGAAATTATGCAAAATTGAACCCTATCTCTTTGAAATAAAGTTCAAAATCAGGTGGAAAATATATTCCTTCTGCCTTATAAGAATTATTAAGAGTTTTAAGAGTTCTACTAATCAAGCCAAATAAGCATCAGTGTACTCATTAGACATGTTTGATGCCCTCCCACTACTTTATACAGAACAGAGCTTCACAAGCCTATATTTTAAGATTAAATAGGTAGACCAAGAAAAGTCTGCAGCAATCATGATAGCATAACTAACTCTAGTAAAAATTTATCAAGCCTGTTTTTTAAATATTTTTATACCTCCATTTGATGTCCTCCTAAAGTTTTGAAGCAGTGTTTAGTTTCAATATCCCAGAACTTGACAAAAGTGTCCTTGGATGAGCTCACAATGCAGTTCTTCCCGTTGATGAATAGAACACTAGTTATGGCACCCTTGTGGCCACTGAATCTTGCTATACCAGTTTCTGATACTACATCCCAAAGAATTACTTCTGTATCCTGTACAAACAAAACAAAAAGGTGTTCCAATTTTTCTTAAAAGTAATAAAAAACTATAGGTAAATGTAAGAACTATGTATGTATTTATTGTAACACCTGTATATTCTGATGAACATGATAGCAATAAAGAGATATGAATATGAACTTATTTTTATATTAATATGATAAGTTGTTGGGGCCAAACTTTGTTTGAACAACCTTTGCTCTTACACAAATTATAGTTTATTCATGAGATTGGCTGATTTATGAATTAACTAAATATTTAAGAAAGAGAAAAAGGCTGGCTCAAATGGACTCGGCTGGAAAGAGCTAGAAGAAGCCGCTCAAGATCGTGACAAATGGAGGATTCTTCTGCGAGCCATATGTCCCTAATGAGGGATAACAGGAATGCATCATCATGATCAAATATTTACTACTTTACCTTAGATCCTGACACCAGCCGGTGTCCCTGTTCATCATACTGCAAGCATGTAACGGCTGATTTGTGTCCAGCAAACTGGCACACAATCTCGTTGTTCACGAGCTCGAACACGCTGATGTTGCCGTCCACGTAGCCTACCGCCATATGGTTGCCCGTCGGGCTCGCTGCGATCTGAGATACCACTACATTTTCGCCAGAGAGCACTTGTGCCTACACAGTAAAAATTATACATGTTTTAAAACTTTGAAATATTACCTAGTTTTAAGTCCTCCTCCTTAAATGTTACGTCTAATTACGAATTGAGTTAAATAGTCAGTCTTACCTTTTCTCCAAGTCTCATGTCCCAAATAATAACATGCTCACATGCACCCACTGCTACATATCGTCCGCTTACTCCATTTAAAGACACATGTGTACAATTACAGTCGGCACTGGCGATTATGTTAAAGGTGCCGCTGGGGGCGTAACGTAAATATTGCTTCGTAAGACCCATTCTTTAAATTAATTTAATACAATAATAACCTAACCATGCGTCTTGAACGTTTGTTTACGACTTTGTCGACAGTCGACTTTGCGCATGGGCATGGCATGCTGTCATTACTGTCATTTCATGTTGACGTATAACTTCCGTTGTACGCAATATTTTCCGCACGTCTGCGGAATGATATGTGCAAGCGAGACAGCGCTATGCATTTGTAGAGCGACGTCCCCTTCCCACCTGTCATTCCGTACGGAAACCGAATGAAAATTCCGAATGTCTGCGGCCAGGGTTTGCTATTATTACCGTAACACATTACCGCATCGCATCAAGGTCGCGATGCGGTACGGTAGTGTGATATGTCTATTAGTACCATAGACATGTCCGTTTTGTCTTGTCCACAGAGTAAGAAAATATTCATACTTGTTTTCTTATTTCTAATCTGTGGTGTCCCGCATGGACGTCATTTTATAAATTCTTCTTATTTTCTTTTACGAAATTTAAGGAAATTCTGAAGCCGTTCTATTGCCTAAATAAAGGATAAACTGCAATAATTCTCGTATTTAAAGTAATTTCTATTTTTGCTTTACTGTACAAGGCCATCAGGTTATTATGTTACTCAACAAAACCAGGTTTATTGTTTTTCTTGTTGCTCCTTCGTGACGTCCCCTATCAATTTGTGCTTATTGATACGCACTGCCAGTCGCTAATTGAAGTCGTCTGTGTGATGTTGTAGGTTGGTGGGTTACACGAATCGGTCTCGGAAGAGCAATATGGAGGGTAACCCCACGTCAGATATCGTTATCCTGAGCGGCAATTCGCATCCGGAGCTCGCCGATCTCATCGCTAAGTAAGTGTTAGGATATTTATGGTTAAAGTATCACTTAAATTGATAAATACAATGTTTAAGGTTAACCAAGTCGTGGCCATGTTATTTAGGCAATTACTTGTTAGTGACTCTGTAACTGAAGAACAATATTTCATATTGTGTTTATTACTTTATTCAGCCGCCTGGGTGTTCGCAAGGGAGGATGTTCAGTGTATCATAAGACCAATAGAGAGACCATAGTAGAGATTGGAGATTCTATCCGTGGAAAGAACATCTACATAGTCCAGACTGGGACTAAGTAAGTACAATTAAATTATAATTAGTTTCATGTACTAATTTTAATGATACATAATATATAAAATTAGATCAATTAATAAGGAGTTGTACTATAGCTACTTTGTACTATAATTCGCTATATGAAACGGTTTATTGACTGGTTGTTATGACTACTGAGGAAATTAACTTGCCTGGCTCATTGTAATTGAGTAATTTATGTAAATGGTCACATTTGCTCTCTATGTATAGTGGCATAATGTTCAGCAATTGGGCATGCTTTATAGTCTGTTTTGTATTTCACTGCAGTAACTTGGCTAATTGAATTACCCAAATATTAAGTAACTTTATTTTATTTAAAAACTTTCCAAATAAAATTAAGATTATAAATAGTTTACTTCATATATTATTTTATATTTCAGAGATGTCAACAACAATATAATGGAACTCTTGATCATGGCATATGCCTGCAAAACCTCTTCAGCCCGATCCATTGTCGGAGTCATTCCATACCTTCCATACAGCAAACAGTGCAAGATGAGGAAACGCGGCTGCATTGTAACCAAGCTGCTCGCCAAAATGATGTGCAAGTCTGGTCTAACTCACATCATAACCATGGATCTGCATCAGAAGGAAATACAGGGCTTTTACGAGTGCCCGGTTGATAATTTGAGGGCATCACCTTTCTTGCTCCAGTACATTCAAGAGAGTGTAAGTTGACTACAGATTATTAAACATCATAATAACCAGTTAAACATGACAAATATATTGATGTGATTAATATGAAAAAAAATCAAACAATAAATATATAAAATTACTCGTTTAAATAATTGGAGGTTTCCAGTTCAGTTCAGTTCATTTATTTTGTTAAACATAGGTTAAATGGATATATATTATCAAATAAACGCATGCTTATGTCTAAACCTACCTACCTGAAAACATAGTCATTCATTAATATTAATACTACTACAAATTTCACTTATACAAGTTACAAATTGAAATACAATGTCAATGGAAAAAACAATGACTAAGTCTTACAATTTTAATACAAAATTTAAATACACTGTCAATAGAAAAAAATACGTTTAGATTTTAATGTAGTGTCTACTTGAAATAAAAATTGTGCCTTGTGTAGACCACAATAAGAATGATTATTCTGTTTAGATATATTTCGCTGCTGATACAATGGTTTGTAATAATGAACAATACTTTGTTTGATATTCAGCAAATACATAGGCTGGTTTTCGTCAAATATTATTTATTACTGATCTCAGAGTTTTAAATAACATTTCATCAATTTTTTTGTACTAACAGATTCCAGACTACCGCAACTCTGTAATAGTGGCTCGCAACCCCGGGTCTGCTAAGAAGGCGACGTCCTATGCAGAGCGGCTTCGTCTTGCCATTGCAGTCATACATGGCGAGCAAAAAGAGGCAGAGAGTGACGAAGTGGATGGACGATATTCGCCGCCATGTTTACAGAGGTAAGGCAACTCTCTCTCTCTCTCTAATGTAGCGTCTATGGCGTTGCAGTGTCTGCACTGCACAAGGTCCTCCACTTAAGACCCAGGGCTTGAAATTCGCCAGCTTAAAAATGTCTGTTGAAGATTTTTAATGACCAGTCTGGCCTAGGGGGTAGTAACCCTGCTTGTGAAGCCGATGGTCCTGGGTTCGAATCCCGGTAAGGGCATTTATTTGTGTGATGAATACAAATAATTGTTCCTCAGTCATGGATGTTTTCTATGATATGAGTATGTATTTATCTATATAAGTATGTATATCATCGCGTAGCAGCCATAGTACAAGCTTTGCTTAATTTGGGGCTAGGTTGATCTGTGTAAGATGTCCCCTGATATTTATTAAATATGAAAAAAAAAACTCAGATTTGTGCTTTGAATTTCTTTGCTGACTCAATATCGCCTCAGTAGGACTGAAGGGGTTAAGTTAAGCCATTGATCCCAGTTGCGTCAATTTTTAAACCATATTGCTTGTAACTATTTTCTAGCTACTACTTGTTCTAGTTATTTTATCGTGTTTATTTTATTCAAGTTAAAAGTTGATGACTATTTTTGAACCTTATCGCAACGAGATAAGGTCTACCAATGGTTAAAGTGCGTTGATTGTTAGTACAACAAGCAGCCAAAACAATCATTAATGGTGGTGAGGGGCGTCAGGTTGTTGTGGCGACGTACGCATTCTAGCAACTGCTACGCTACGATAATGGTATTGTGCTTGTGTTGGCGTAATTTTATCATCATGTTTAATTTCCTGCGTGTTTAAAATGAAAACATCAATCACCATGTCTTTTGCTGGAGCACCTTGTCAAGTTGGCATACTATATAGTTTTATTACACCTCTGACCAACGCCATCATCGAAACTGCCAATTTACAATTTGACGGATATTTAAACAGATTTGATTTTCATTTAAATTGTAAATGTGATAACCAGTTAGCTTAACCTTAGATCCTGTTGTCACAATAAACTGAGACGGATCAATCACTGATAAGTCAATAAAGTAAAATAAATGTTTCAGCGTGGACAGGTCGCGTACAATGGACGTGAGCGTGGGTGTGCCTGTGCACCCAGCCAAGGAGAAGCCTCCAATCAACGTGGTCGGCGACGTCGGCGGCAGAATAGCCATCATGGTGGTCAGTACACACAACACAGTACATATACAGTATCACATACATACACCAAATTTCGTCTTAGATATGTATGGATAAAAATGCTCAAAAACACCTCTGCTATCCAGTATCAGCTTCTTAAAGCTTTGCATTTAGCTATCAAATCCCCTGTATTGTATAGCATTGGCAAGACCAACTCAAGTTGTTTTGTTTGTTTTTTTAGTTACCTAAAAAATTAAGATTATAATCCACATATCAATCACTAGGCGGGCCTTAGTTTTGTTTCCACTCAATAATTAAACCGCTATTTTTCCAGGATGATATGATCGACGATGTGGCTTCATTCGTAGCTGCAGCCGAGGTCCTCAAAGAGTGCGGCGCATACAAAATCTACGTCCTGGCCACACACGGCCTCCTCTCGTCAGACGCGCCCCGCCTCATCGAGGACTCGCCCATCGACGAGGTGGTGGTCACCAACACCGTCCCGCACGAGCTCCAGAAGATGCAATGCCACAAGATCAAAACCATCGACATATCCGTTCTCATCAGCGAAGCCATCCGTCGCATCCACAACAAAGAATCTATGTCGTACCTATTCAAAAATGTCACCCTGGAAGACTAATTTTTATATTCCATATTATTAAGTATTATTTTTTAAAGTATTGTGTCCTTGTTTAGATTGTGTCATCGATATAACTCCAATTTGTATTATACGGAAGAGTATTGTAGAGGTGTATTTTTATAGAGCTAATATCAGTCGAATATAAGCTACATTTTGTCGTGTATTTATGGTATTAATTTTTGTATTTTACTGTATTATCATTTCATATTGTTAATGGAGTTGTAATTTAAGTATTATTATTGTTCAACTGGTTATGTTACGTGACACAAGCTGCACTATCTTGTTTTTTAAAAGGAAACTAATTGGTGCGTTTATTTACTAAATTGTTCATCGGTGGCCGAGCCTCAGTCAATAGGTTTAGTTTGAAATTGGACCTTACAGTTCTGTGATTTAAAGTTCTTCACACTGTGATTATTAAGATGTTCAAATCACGCAATAAACTTTGTATGTTTTGTATTATAAAACAACTTTATAATGATAAATTTTATGTGAATGTTTTAAAATGTCTGCATAAATATGTGGCCAAGAATAAGATCGAAAATATCTGCACACGCTGAGTAGCACAGGTTCCAGTAAGCATCACATACTGGTATCGCTTTTATGAATGATGGCCTGTAGATATGATAAATAGTGTAAAATAACTGTATAATAGAGGTAAGACAAAATGTATTGTTTTGTTAGAATATCATATAAAATAAAGTGTCTGCGGCATTACTTTGGATTTTTAATTTTAGCTAATTGACCGAAGCGTAGCGAAGGTCTACGTTTTGACTCGGGCATTTTGCTTTCGTATGTCCGTCCGGCTGCCGTCCGGATGTTCTCGTCTACAGGTCACAATTCTCAACCGATTCTCGTGAAATTTTGCGACGATTCTATGATTAAATATTTTTTTTATGTCAATCCAGTTTTTGGAAATTTTTAAAAATGGCGGAGTCGTGATACCTCGCGCCTAAACAAATAGTCGTATCGATATCATAAGAGTTTTTTCTTTTTGAGATATGTTTATAGATTAAATGGCCAAAAATTCAGAAAATTTTTTTCGCTGGTTTCGGAGGTATTGAGATATTTCATTTTAACTAATTTTAACTTGAGAATGAGTAGCTAAATTTCGTCAGCTTATCTAAGAACTATTTGGCTCAGTTTGTAAACGTTCGCTTTTTTTGTTTGCACAGAGAGTAGTGTAGTAAATGAAGCAAGTTGTTGTATGGAGACCTCGGAAAGATGGAGACCCATGCATTAATTTCTCAATCGATGAAATTTTGCTTGGTTATTGTATAGTATGAGCCGAAACTAACATATAAATATCCAAAAAAAAAACACTCCTAAGTTAGGTATTTTTACGTAAAAATACAAATCTGTTTAAATATTGAACTGAATTATTCCTCCGTCCAAAATTATTTTACCCAATAAGTTATTTGTATCAGTATGTAATACTAGAAAAAAATCTAAAACTTTTGTCAAACATGAGAATATTTTTTTTATTAATTCCTTTTTTTGTCGCTCATTTTCATCGGAAAATTGCTCTGTAATTTTTTTTTCTTATATGATCTTAGAATATAATTTGGCGTAGTGGGTAAGAAAATAAAAAAAAATGCATACCCAAATTTATGTATTTTAGAACTATTAAAAACTGAGAGTGGAAAATTTCTCAGCCTGATTTCTTTTTAAATATGTACTAAGTAGTCACGTATACACTTAAATCCAAAATATCCAAAAGAATATCATACCTTGTACACCCCGCTCCCTACACACTGCTCCCGATATGTTTAGTTTTTAATACGCTCGTTATTTTTTGGATGTTTATATACACTCGAGTGCAAAGAAATCGGACCACCCCAGCATTTTAAACATTTTTTCAATTTGTATAAAAACTGTAAGCTCGATCATGATAATTTAAATACCACGTGGTAGATAATTTTCTGCCCTATCAAATGACATCAATATTCAGGGGTGGGGATGGATATTTTACAAAATATGCGCCTGGAAATCACCCCCCTCCAACTGCCTCATTAGCGCATGCACTAATTGACCACTTATCATTAGGTATAAAACCAGTCATTATCATTGTTTATGCATCTTTCGTGATTGGTACGTCTTCCTGAACACTACTCTCATCGCCTGAACCTGGAAAAACTGGAGAAAAATGGATACTACCCCGACTGAAGCCGGCTAAGCAGTTGTCCTATTGCAGGGAGGGCTTAGTCAACGTGCAGTGGCTTGACAACTCAACCTATCGAAGTCATCGGTTCAACGTGTCTTCCAGAGATTCCGCGTAGATGAGACGCTCTCCAGAAGACCCGGAACTGGCAGAACTCGTATCACTTCTGAGAGAGATGACCGTTTCATCGTTATTACCTCGCTACGAAATCGTCGACTGAATGCCGTTCAGCTTCAGCAGAAGCTCCTAGAGACCAGGAATGTGTCTATCAGCCGATGGACAGTTAGAAGACGACTGAAGGAGAAGGAATTGACAGCTCACAGAGCTGCAAATGGCCCAAAACTCACCCCAACACATCGTGGACAGCGACGCGTCTTCGCTCACGAACATGAAGAATGAACCCTTCAGCAATGGAGTCCCGTATTTTTTTCCGACGAGTGCAGGATAACTTTGTTTGGCAATGACGGACGGGCACGAGTCTACCGAAGACCTGGGGAGCGGTTCTCTCAATGCTGCATCGAGGAACGTGTTGCTTATGGTGGGGGGTCAATCATGGTCTGGGCTGGTATTTCTTTGGAAGTGAAGACGGACATTGTGTTCATCGCAGGGCCAGGTACCAGACCGAATTCAGGCGGTTTGACTGCACGTCGGTACGTGGAGGAAATCCTGGCTGATCATGTGGTCCCATTTGGGGGTTATATCGGCGATGAGTTCATCCTCATGCAAGATAACGCTCGGCCGCATACAGCCCGGATCACTAAGGAGTACCTGGAGGAGGTCGGCATCAGAGTCATGGAGTGCCCAGCCCGCAGTCCTGACCTAAACCCGATCGAGCACATTTGGGACGAGCTGAAAAGAAGAATCCGGGCCAGAAATCCCGCCCCTGAAACCTTACTGGAGCTAAAGACTGCGATCGAAGAAGAATGGGCGGGCATCCCTCAAGACACTGTAAAAAAATTAATAAGATCAATGAAAAACCGTATGACTGCATGTCGTAGGGCTAGAGGAGGCAACACACGGTATTAAAATGCTGAAAATTGTTTTAATTTGTCCTTGATTTCCTTAGAATCGCAGTGTTCCCAGTACGCATTTTTAGGGTGACAAAGTTCTTAGCCCTGAAAGCCTGAAAATATTGGCAGCAAACCTATCAAAGGCACATCAATTTATAGAGGAAAAGCCAACCTTTCATTAGGTATATAATATGTCACAGTAGCCCTTACAGTTTTTACAGAAATTGAAAAAATGTTAAAATGCTGGGGTGGTCCGATTTCTTTGCACCCGAGTGTAGTTGAATAGAAAGACAACTGCGAACTTAATTCAGTAAATAAAATGTATAGAGAAGTTTTCCACAGCGAGTGAAAAGGCAATTTCTGAAAATAGTATAGCTATAGATGGTCAAGCAAATCTTGTCAGTAGAAAAAGGCGCGAAATTCAAATTTTCTATGAGAGAATATCCCTTCGCACCTACATTTTTCAAATTTGTCGCCTTTTTCTACTGACAAGATCTGCTTGAACTATACATGGTAATTTTTTTAGATTTTTATTTTGTAGGTATAAAACTGCAATAAAATGGCATTCCAGGGGAAAAATTTGACGGAGCAATTCTCCGGTCTACGACACGCCAAAAAATTATATTTTATTAAAATTGGTATTTCTGCTGGGATATTTTTTTTTCATATTTCATATATTGTTGCAATACGTTACATGAATATGTCCGGTGAAGAAAGTTTTTTTTAATTTACTATATTTAAAGCTCTTAGCACCATGTAATTTAAAGCTCTGCTCGCGAGGTCTACAGCTCACAGAGCCACTAGTTGTATTTAGTAATTGTTTCATACTCCTGACCCGCCTAATAGCCAGGATTTGCTCAGCAGCGCTTTTGCTGCTGAGTCAGCCATTGATCAGCCCTGTACAAACTGTACGCGTAGCCCGCTCTGGACTTTAATCCTGAAGTTGGGCTCGTATACATATTGAACCAGCAAAGGATACCACCAGTGCGGCATAACCATTTCTGTACTGAATATGCTTGAGCCGCACTGGTGGAATCCCGCCTTGAGGGATGCAGTTATGCAAAAGAACAGCCATTCTCTAAGTGTGTTCCGCGGAACCCTAGGGTTCCGCGACACCCCTGCAGGGGTTCCGCAAGAATTTAGAACACTATTGCTTTAGTCGCCTCGAAAATTTTTACTATGCAAAAACACACACTTCTAAAAACTATTGTTTTATTGTAGGGTTCCATCAAGTATTTCGCTTTCCAAAAGGTTTCCGTCAAAAAAAAAATTGAGAACCGCTGCATTAGAAGAAGCAAGCGGTATTGCTATCACGTTCTGCCGCATATAGCTGCGTCCCTTTGTCTCTAATGCGAGCGCGAGGGCCGTTTTTCCTTTGCCATATTAATTATGATATACTAGCGAAACGCCCCGGCTTCGCACAGGTAAACCTTAACAAATTATACACCTAAACCTTCCTCAATAAAGAATCACTATCGATTATGTGATTTATAGTTAGTCAAAGGCACAGTCAAAGGACTGTCTCATTTCAATCATAGACAGAGAGAATCATACTATCTTCGTCTTACACTAGTACTAGCACCCAAAAGAAAAGGATGAGTACAGTTTTCCTGGTTCTTACTGACTGACAAATTGGTTTAACCAACTATATGTGAAAACCGCATGCACTGTGTGCAAGGATAATTTCGAACTGATTGAGAATGCTAATAAAACACTGGAAATAACAGTTAAATCAATATGTCAAATATCACCATAGACAACACTGCCATAATGTCACTGTCACTTTGACAAAACGATTCCGAAATAACCTCTACATCATATTCATGTTTTTCTTTATGAAATTACATAAAATATGAATGTAACTTGTATAATTTCACTGTGTTTTGAGTAGTTAAAACTACGCCTATCTTATAAAGAGACTTGTTAAGTTAAACTTTGTGATACAACTTTCAAAATGAAGTTCTTGCGGCATTTACGTATTTTGAAAATTTACGAGCAACATAAACGACTTTACAGCAGCAGCAGAAATATCCTGAAACTCAATGAACGGGGCATGTTCAATGATCTATTTCCCAATACAGCAGCGTAAGTATTATCCTTACTATCCCTTCAAATGCCCTTTATTACTTCCACAGACTATTATACCTCAATTAGGTACTTCTACTTTAGTCTATCCAAATGGCCTGTACCTAAGCTTTAGTTAATCACATGATTAGGTGACAATAAACACTTCTCTTGCTTCAGGAATGAAATAGTAAATCTGCTAAACAAAGCCCCTCAGTGTGTATACGCTGGGTTTGACCCCACGGCCAACAGTCTTCATGTTGGCAATCTACTTGTCATCATAAATCTTCTACACTGGCAGAGAGGGGGACACAACGTTATTGCTCTGGTGAGTATTGTTGTACAAAAAATATTAACATTTTAAATTATCTTACCTAAATTATATTAATATTCAATAAAATAAAAATGTTTTTTTAATAAGTATATTTTTATTTTTATAAATTAGTGATTTAGTAGATTGACATACATTTCCTATTATTGTAATATATTAATTTTGACCTTTTGACATTACCTAGGCTAGTCGTATATTTTAAATATTTTTATAATTATTTTTGGACATTTTTATTTTTTATATTCTTTATTAATTTGACTGATTTTTACTTTTTACCTACTCTTTTCTATTTTATAGAAAATCGTTTTATATTATATTATATTACTGTTTTATTTTTATTGTTTTTAGATTATTATTATTGATATTTTGTTGTGACAATCTTTTTGTGAATGCATTTTATTTTGACATGTAAAATTTAATGTGTATTTTCAATAAGAAATAAATGAATCTAATCTAATCTGTTAACTAGTTATTTAATGATTTTTATGTCAACACTAAATAAACAGTGATAGCCAAAGTGGGCAAATAATTTGCAACAAATCCCATATACTTGCACAACATCGCCTGGCTTAAAAAAATGGTTATTCTTTACAAAACAGCTGACAACGGCAAGCAATTTTTAACGCAGGCAATGGAGCAAGTTTATGTTCCTTATTCTTTTGGTTGATGCTGACTGTACACAATACACAAGGTGGAATTAATGCATGTCATCATTCTGCCAGAAAACAATAGAGCAGAATTAATACATCTAAATTTACAGTTAGGAGGAGCAACGGGCCATATTGGTGATCCAAGTGGTCGCAGCACAGACCGCACTGCCCTACAGAGTGATGTCATAGGCCAAAATATTAGTTGTATTAAGAAGAATCTAGAAACAATATTTGAAAATCATCAAAAATATATCTGGCAGAATGAAGGAGAATTAAAACCAGTAAGGTATGATTGTAGGCATGCCGCCAGTTTTTGAACTGCGGCAGGCGTGGCTCACTCCGCGATTTCGTCGCGTCGCAACAAGTACTTCCGTCCCACACCAATTTTGGTGGCTAGCCATAAGCCACATGTGGCGCTCGGCTCATATCTGTCCTAATCGTAACAGACGCGTTTTGTTAGAGCACTCTCTAGAAGATTCACTAATCTTCTGTACCTAGTTCTATTATTTATTCTGTGACTGCAGTTACTAATTTTACTGCATGACAATAATGTTCCTGTCTTTTATATCAGTTTCGTAAATGTTGATTGTATACTGTTTAACCTGTGTTAGTAAAAGTATAGAAAAAAACATTTAAACATAACATGATTTTCCTTGACTGTGGGGAACTTGTCCTACAACTCTGAAAAATCCACTTATAATAATGTAATTACACATTCTTTCCAGAATAGTAAACAATGAGGCCTGGTATAGAGATATAGATGCCATCAAGTTTGTCAGTGAAATCGGAAGGAACTTCCGAATGGGAACAATGCTACTGAAGCAGAGTGTGCAGACTAGGATCAATTCAGATGTTGGGATGAGCTTCACCGAGTTCGCTTATCAGATTTTCCAGTCCTATGATTGGCTGCATTTGTTGAACAAATATGATTGTAGATTTCAAGTAAATATGTACTGCCGAAAGTGCAGCTATTTTATGCAGTATGCAATTTTTTTTTTTTAAGTTTGATTCTGCCATGTGGTTTTTGCATAAACATTTGTTTATAGGTTGGTGGCAGTGACCAGATGGGTAACATAACTGCAGGCCATGAGCTTATAAGTAGGACAGCTAAGAAAGATGTGTATGGTGAGTAGGCATTATTCTGAGTCTAATGTAGGTTTTTTCCGGCAATATTTTTACTGATTTTACTATAACTTTTTTTAGGACTTACACTGCCTCTAGTCACAACAGAAGAGGGTGACAAATTCGGCAAATCAGCTGGAAACGCCTTATGGTTAGATCCAGAAAAAACCAGTTCCTATAGCTTGTACCAATATTTTGTGAGGACCAAGGATTCTGAAGTGGAGAAATTGTTGAAACTGTTCAGTTTCTATAAACTCGGAGAAATAAAGGATATAATGCACAAACACAAAGATCATCCTGAACAGAGATACCCTCAAACATGTTTAGCAGAGCAGTTGGTCACTCTAGTCCATGGCAGTAAGTACAGACAGGAATTGCAGCAATCGCAAAATCAAAATGAACCTTACTTACATCTTCACAAGGTTCAAAATATAGTATATAAAAGTTACATCTATGAACTGTCTTTATATTTTCAGAGGAAGGATTAGAGCGTGCGCAGCGAGCGACTGAAGCGATCTACAGCAAGGACGTGAAGTCGTTGGTGACGCTCAGTTCTACGGAGCTGGAGCAGGTGTTCCAGGGGGCGCCGGTGGTACACCTGCTACTGTCTCCCGGCGTCACGGTCCTCGAGCTGGGGATGAAGGCCGGCTGCTTCCCGACAGAGAGTGAGTTGCTAGCTTGTACAGCCCCTCTTGCTCTCATTTCCTAATTATTACCACAGAATAAATTACTATTGTACTAGGTACAGAAGACTAACAAAACGCGTCTGTTACGATCAGGACAGATATGGCCGCTTGGTGGCGACAACGCCACGCGCGGCTTATGGCTAGCCACCAAAATTGGTGTGGATCGGATGTACTTTTAGCTACCAGTAGCAAAGCGATGAAATCGCGGAGTGAGCCACGCCTGTTATTACTGAGTAAAAGAGAAAGAAGACGCTAACTCGAGAAACATAACTGAATGGTAGTCGCACAGTTCTCTATAGGGAGCGTGCGTGAAGGTACAGGGCAGCACAGGAGCCCTCTGTTTATTGCCGTAAAGGGCATAAAGTATCACCAAGTTTTCGATGCCACATTCTGCCAATATATTACATAGAAACAAGACGTTTAGAAATCATTGCCAAATGACAGAATCATGTGGTTTGTTAACACTTTATAAATGCCTTAACAGAATATAGACACTTTAGTATGCTAAATATATTTGTAATTCCAGGTGACGCGATACGAATAATCCAAGCCGGCGGCTTCTACATAAACCACGCCAGAATCAAGAAAATAGACGAAGTCATCACGCAATCCGCACATATACTGCCCAATCTCATATCCCTACTCAGAGTCGGCAAAAGGAACCACTACATTGTGAAATGGCAAACATAATATATATAAAATAAAACAACAAATCTATTTGAAATTTTCTTTCAGCATATCCTTATTAGTATTACTTACAACAGAAGCTTGTATACTTGCAGTATAATAATAAAATGCATATCACATAAAACGTCGTAAATACTACATAACATACTTAAGTCTAAAAAATATTGTAAAATTTACTGACACAGTGTATGAACAAAGCCGTGTTAGGCCTCCATGGACGATTAATGTTTATCCAATATCAGCATCTCCCGGTTTTCATCATAGCTTAAACTTAGTTCTCACGATACTAATGCTATACTGCAAGAGCAGCGCGCAAGTAAATGATAGAGTGAGAAAGTAATATAAGTAAGTGTTACCATCTCACTTTAGCTGATAGCTGCCTCTCGCGCTAGCAGTATGTTGCAGGATCGTGAGTATAGTCTGTCCGCTTTTCTAAGATCAAGTGCGCCATAGTAAATCTATTTACTATGGCGCACTTGATCTTAGAAAAGCGGACAGACTATACTCACGATCCTGTCCGATTTCTAAGATCAAGTTCGCCATAGATGGCGAACTTGATCTTAGAAATCGGACAGGCTATACTAGTGAGAATATTTATATTAGTACAATTTTGTGTCTCAAGCTTTTTTTAAATGCACAAAGTAGACGGCTACAATGTAAATAGGCGATATTGGCCAATAAACTAATCAGACCCTGGATGCCTTAAAAAATCGCAACTGAAATGGGCTAACTAATGCAGTTACGTTCATTTAGTTCGGGACAACTCGTGCACTGCAGTCATACTGAAAAGATAAATATCATAAAATATGGCTAATCGTCAAAATGTGTACGTTTGTGCACCCGCCTGGGTGGATAATCTTCCTAGTATCACAACGATCAATTGCAACATTCAATATTGTACAATATATGCTAAATACAGTGTTGCCAAGTCCATGCAAAATACACAAGTGTGAACTCAAGCACTTTCACTAATTGTTTTCTAGTAAATTTAATTTAATAAAGCAGCCTTGATAATATACAAGATATTTTTTATAATATAAGTGAGAGAGAGAAATATTTAAATAGTCAATATTGAACTCAAACTAGTTAAATTGCATAGACTCGGAAACTGCAAACAGCTCCGTAACACTACTTCTTAATGTCATTAAAAGCATACAAAGCTCAATAGACAATGTCAAATATGTCTTTTTGGAATATTGCTCGAATTTATTTAAATATAACGCTAAGATAACTCCAGTATGTACTTAAATTACGCGTGCAAGCTATATTTACGTTCCAATATATGTCTTGTATGTAAATCACAAATGCCTTATATTATAATACGGTACAAAAATAAATAAATCGATAGACAAAAGGCAGATTAAGATATGAAAAATGCAGATATGGGCTTTAACATGTACAGTTATTTTAACTATCATATAAATATGACGGCATTTTTCGAGGTCCCTTTCGGAAACATCGTCTTGTGATGCAAGTTCATAAGCTGGCTATCCACAGAGTGCGAGGAAATTGACAGACGATTAGGAAAGAAAACTGATACAACAGATTTAGAAAACCATTATAATGTTTTGTTTTCTAGCTCTAATTTATGTACGTCGTATCTCGTTAGCGACCAGCTTTATGCACCATAATGTTAACAAACGTGATAATTTGTTTATCTTTCCATCCTGGCAGTTCGTTTAACGCGTTGATTTTGCCAGTACTTATATTTCCATTATGATTAAAGTATAATTCTAGGGCAAGCAACACTATAGAGTCAAATATTGCTTAATTTTTTTTTTTTGTTATGTGTCTTTATCAAATCGGTACAAAAATATGTTGACACAAACTTGTGGAAACCAGGCAACTTACTTGCACTCTAGAAGTACTATTCATTATTAATAGGACGTAGATTGCATAATAAAAAGTATAAAACTCTTCAGTCTCGTTCGATTTTCTAAAGCCTTATTTAAGATATGAAGACTTCGCAAGAGAGAAATTATAATCGGGCACGCCGAAGCGACGGGGCGCGGCATTTTACAGCTACGGATCAACGCGCTCGAATCGAGAGAGGTTCCTCAAATCGGAAGCACCGGCTACTAACGCTAATCTGTCATGAGATGTGATCAATTAGAAAAGGCGCGCGAGTCGATTTCGACGCCGACACGCGTCGAGACCGAGTCGGTGCCGCGTAATACTGATGATCCCGGGGCCGGCGCGGCGGCTACAGGTCCGTGCTCTCGTGCGTGGCGAGCGGCGCGGCGGCGGCGGCGGGCGGTGCGGCCACCGCTGGTGCGGCCACGGCCGGCGCGGCCACGGCCGGCGCGGCCACGGCCGGCGCGGCCACGGGCGGCGGCGGTGCCGGCACCTGCGGCCGCGGCGGCCGCGTCGTGGGCGCGCGCGGCGACAGCGGCACCTCCGTTATGCTGCCCTCGGACTGCGACAGCTGCCGCGTGGCGCTCGTCAGCGCCTTGTGCTCGTCGAGCTCGGCGTCCTTGCCGCCCGAGCTGTGCGTGCGCTGCACGGTGACGCGCGAGCCGCCCTCCTCGTCCGCCGGCCCGACCTGGATCATCGTCGGCTGCTGCTTGTCCACGCTGTATATGTGCGTGCGCTCGAGCACGGTCGGCGTCACGTCCGAGTCGCTGGAGCCGCGCGCGCCTCGGAAGCTCTGCGGGCGGAGCGTCGCGGGCCGCTCGGGGACCGCGGGTTTGTTCCTCAGCTGGACCTCCCCCGCCTCGGCGTCGATGTTGGGTATGATGGTGCGCGGCGCGGCGACGGGCCGGGGCGGCGGCTGGCCGGCCGGCTTGGCGGCGGGCCGCGAGGGCTGCCCGCCGAGCGACACCGGCCCGCTGATGCCGTCCGTCACCTTCATCCGGCCGACGACTCCCGTCTGGGCGGTCACGTTTTTAACGACTAGAGTTGAATCGCTCCTGTCCTCCAGAGCTTTTATGCTTTCGAATTTATCCTTCTCCACTTCCAAGCTCTGCCGCCTCGCCTCGAAGAGGTTCTCCCGGCTGCCCCGGGCCTCGTCCTTCAGCGCCTTGCTCTGCCTGTAAGTGGACCGGTTGATGGTCTGCACGCCCGAGATGACTTTTCCGCTGTCGGATATGACGGGCCGAGGTGGTTTCGCCGGCTTGTCTGCCTCTTTCGAGGGCTCCGGCTGCGCGTCGGGCTTTTTATTTTTGTCTGGTGTGAAGTTGGGCGGGACGGGAGCCAGCGGTTTGTTCTTTCTCCTCATGATGGGCTTCGGGCTGCCGAGCGGGGGACTAGACTGGTCGGAGAGGGAGCTGTTCGATTGCGCCTTCTTGATATCGTTCTCGAGTAAAATGAGGCTGGTATCGTGACTGTTGCTGCGCGAGTGGCGGCCGGACTCGCCGCGTCGCTCGTACTCGAGCATGGAGCGGCTCATGCTAGTGTAGTCGCCATTGGAGTGCTCCTGCAGCGCCGCGGTCTGCGGGAAACCGGGTCCGAAGCCCGGCGTAAACCCATACTCGCACTGATCGGGAAGAAGATCCTCCTTAGTGAAGGAAATGAAGAAATTTATCTCCTCATTGAAGAACCAGTCGGCGTGTTTAATGAGGAGTTCCACGACGCAGTTGACGGCGGTGGTGACGTTCATGTCGAAGGCGCTGTTCTCGTGCGGCCCCCAGAGAAGATTCGGCGCGATAACGATGGCCAAGTTGGAGGGTGTCATTTTGTTGGTGGCCTGATTCTGCGTGAGGGCGGACAGGAACTTGATGAGGTACCTGAGGTTGTTTAAATTGGCCTCGGGGAGGAGATGGATGGCCTCCCACAGCATGTTGAGTCTTGCGGTCTCCGCGGGCTGGCGCGAGGCGGCGAGGAAGTGCTCGTAGAGGCGGTAGGTGAGCAGCGGCTCGGGCAGCTCGCGCAGGTACGACTTGAGCACGGAGGCGACCACGTGCATGTCGCGGTAGTCGGGCGGCAGCGGCACGTTGAACAGGCCCGCATCGAGCGACAACTTCATCCTTTTTACTTTTGACGTGCCTGGCGGCCAGAAAAACATAAGTTACATTAGTTTTCTTAAGTATAGTTTATGAAGTGAAAACTTCTTTAGCGGCGCTGGGCACTTTTTGAGGTGGGGAAAAAATTATAAACTCGAGACAGCGTAACGCGATCACGTGACCATAAGGTTTAGATAGCCACTCATTTAGATGGCATTTAAATCAATAAAGAAAAACTCAATGACATTACATGAAAAAGGTTCTAATCTTGTACGGGTTGAAATACGAGGATCTCACAGTTGTTCTAACTTTATATCACTCAAATATAATTCAATAAAGCTACATCTTGATGAAATTGCTAATAAAAGTGAACTCTAGTACTGGTGAATAAAACTCAAAATATCATGACCGAATATATTTAGATGCGAGGTCTGCAAGGTAACTTTACAATTTCTATTCGAATTTTAAACAATTAACGCTACAAATTTGAATTTCGAATTTTAAACAAGCTCACTGACCAGCAATTTCGGAACTAAAGTTTTTCAATAGAAAGGAGGATGGGTCAATTATACATAGTGCTGCAGACATTTTGGACTAGTCATTGAGTTTTCACTTCTGTCGGCACTCCCGGAGTGCAACCCGTTGTTTTTTTTTCTATTTAAGAAAACTGTTTAGTTAGTAATTATTTTTTTCAGTGAAGAAGAATAGTTTAAGCATTGTTAAGTCTAACATTAGCATTTGGCTCGTTTAATAAATAGGTATTGTATAAGCATATTGCTTATTAAACTTTTTCATTTTTCATCAAACTTTACCCCGGCCCAAGTAATTGTAATCTGTTTCCTGAGCATTTTCCGGCATATTACTAAATAGATAATAAAAATCTTTGGAGTAATCGTAATATATTATTATAGCGAACATGACTCACAAAGAGCACTGTTACATGAGCTATTAATATCTGATGAATGCTAGATAGTGTGGAATTTGTAAAGGTTGTCATAAAGAAACATGACCCCGGTATTCGGTAGTTATACTACTTGCAGGTGGTTTAAAAGGTACACTATGTCTACACACTGGTACATACCGCCCGCTATCCGGAATAGCCCCTCCTCGTTGAGCGCCAGCTCATGTAAAGTACACACGCACAACTCTATGGGGAAAGCTATCGTGCGGCCCGTTACCCGCAAGTGATCTTCTAATGGGTATCCGAATACACGTTTCACTGCACTGTCATCTGTAAAAGAAAAAAAAACAATTAGTCAAGATTGTTATTGTTCAGGGCAATCACGAGAGCTGGCGCGAGATGTTACTTATCTGATAATATTTTATCAACATTCACCGCGTTCAGTACAGCATATCATTTTGACCATAGCATAAGTCGCAGTCAGACCGTATTTCACAGTTATTCACAGTGGACGTACTATGCCAATTATGAGACATGAAGACATCGTCACGACGCGAAGTCACGAGATAGGTAGATAGAAACTCTTTATTGGCACACCTCAGTAAAAAGATACCAAAGAAAAAAAACAATATAAATAGGAAGATAGGTATTTAGGATGTCACTCTCTCTGCCACTGTACAGTCGACGTCAAAGATATGTTTACACTTTTGCACCTTACTCCTTTGTCTATAAGGCGAAAAGTGTAAACATATCTTTGACGTCGACTGTACTAGAAAACTACGCACTACTTAATTCTTATATTTCTTATTTAGCCTGGATCTTGACGTGATAGCTCTAAATTTACGTCTCTTTATACCTATGAACTAAAAATGCGTGTATGCACACATACACGCATTTTGATATGTTTAATCAGATACTTTTATTCCCTACTTCAATCCATTCAGTCCAGCATTGCTTAATCCATTAAGAAATTATATTAACAGAGATCCCAGGCCAGTGACCTAATAAAGATACTGGATAGATAATAACTGAAACAAAGAAACCTAAACGAAAGCACACTCTCTCAGATAATGGTTATGTTATGACAATCATATCGCGTTTGTCATCACTGTAGAAAATAGATCATCTGCGAAGACTATTACACTAATTACGGTACAATTGGTGTAGGTCGCACACCCATTTAAACTTGTATGAATCATCGTTTCTACTCAGCTTTGCGTGTCTGATAACAAGTCTAGTAATCAATGTAGTCATTATTATCTAATAATAATTTGGGCTGCAAATAATAGAATAGAATAATATTTATTTAAAAAAACCTTGTTGACAATAGATATCAAATATCCTGTGGCCCCACACTAGGCTATGCATGTGACGTGGCAAATGATTGCAGTGTTTAAAATAAACAACAAATTAATAAATACATGAGTCGATATTCTATTCAGGCATATTAAATATCTTCTTAATGATAATTATTTTATTTTAGCTACATGCTACGAGTAAAAGCGTAAATGTTCATGCAAATAAAAACTTCAAAGTGTTCAAAGCAACACTTAAAAGGTTTCGCGGTTTTAACACATTTTTAATAAATAACAGGTATGTTAATATCACAGGTCGATCACGAATAACTTTGTTTGTTTACCTCAACGACTTGCACGGGTTTCACCAGTCGTGGTCGCGGGTAACTGTATAGCCGAAATTTACCAACTATTAATTTGAACTACCAGAGGAAAGATTACCCAACCCAACCTTTCTTATAGATAATTTAGTGAATCACACTTCACTTTGCGGAATTAATATGATAAAATTGTTTTCTTTTCGCGGCGGGAGGGTTGGTACCTAACAATAATTACATTTTATCTGTATTTTAAAAAGACGCAAATATAATAAGTATAACGGATTACCACTAATTGACCAGCACGTCATTGTATCCAATATCAGACCGATACGACCTCAAATCTTCAAGAAAAGAGCGTACTCCCATCTTAACGCCGGCAACGCACTTACAACCTCTCTAGTGTTGCGGGTGCCCATGGGCGGCGGTAATCGCTTACCATTAAGGGATTCGTCTTCTCGTTTGCCTCCTATATAATAAAAAAAATCCTTATAGACTTTCGATTTTTTTTAGGTATAGGTATGTATTTTTTTTCTTTACAATATTTACGACTTTTTTTCTTTAGAATATGATTTACATTTCCAAAATCTCCATTAAAAATAACCTCATTTTTTCAATTCTCTACACAGGAATGAACTCAGTGTACCTGTGTGTACCGTACCTTCTATCTATAAGTTTGTCGGAACGGAAGTCTAAATGATTGTATTCTAATAGGATTTTCGTGTGCGCGACATCACCATACGTGTTCAATACGAATAAATTTACTGTGACAGGAACCTTTTATCATTACATAGTAATGATAGGGCTGTGACATGACATTGGTTTCACTGTCTGTTATCAGGAATGACCTTGATGCCGCTGTCCCACTGCTGACTTTTAGCGGAGGATGAGCGAGTTTATTCGTTGCGTGCGATCTTTATTATTTTTAAGAAAAGCGATCGATGATTAATAATTGCATCTCTTTAACACAGGAACAGGATTTGGACTGGCATTGAGCCAAGTTTGTTTCTAATGCGACCTACGACTGGTAGTTTTCTCGTCGCCAGTCTAACGGGTGCTTGACCGCAGTATTTGCGGTATGTACCTACCAGTCACAAAGAAATCTCACAACAAATAATCTGTTTGCAGTCTAATTTGAGTATTAACGATATTTAAAGTGCCATTACACAAACAATTAATTTGTTAATTAATGACCTAAATCTGTACACATATTTTAAATTATATGGTTAAAAAAATGTTGCACGGTGTTTTCCTGCTGCTTGAAATATTTTGTATTTAGGTCTTATTCAGTCAGAATTAAATTTTGCAAAAACATTAAGTAAATCTACAAACATAAAAAGGCACTACGTGGCTTGGCTAAATTGCTTAAAAATGGCTTTACTTCTTTTGAACTCCTTCTTTTGAAATAATTGTTTGGTTCATTCATTAAAAAAACAGCCCAGCTTTTAAAAAAGCATTTCACATTGAAGTTGGCTTAACCTTCGTTGGGTTGGGTTGGTTTGGTTGGCAGACCTTAAACAATATCCCTCACTATGGAGTACCTAAATAATTATGTTTTAGAATTTTTAATAACATAACGTTTTTGTAAAAATCTGAAATAGATTGATTTGTTTCATAGTTTAATGTTTACACAGCTTAAAAGACACAAGTACATTCTAAGTATCATTAATTCATTAAAATATATACTTCATAGTGTCTCACAAAACATTTGTGACATACAGACAAACAGAAGAACATGAGGAAACTACAAAATTACTTTGTTAGTTAGCTATGAAAAGTCTGTATTAAAATACCACTTACTAATGAATCTTTCCAGCTCTGGCACAGTGTCTTGTAATGAATGCAACGCGGATTCATGGTACGCCCGCTGCAGCTTCACATACTGCAGCAGTATGTGGGCCATCTCCGCTTCTTTGGCGACTAGACTAAACATCTCTGCAGCCAGACTGTCCCTGGCTGACTCCACTTTTATTCCGATCTCCTCTAATTCCTCTCGTGCTGCGCTTAGTTTAGCTGGGTTCTCTTCTCTTGCTCGCTGAAAATAAAGTTAATGCTATTAAATGTCAAAGAAAATATGCATGTTGGCAATTTTATTCTAAGAGTTAAGCTGTAGCATAAAAACTTCTGAGTCAATTTTGACGATGCCTATGTCATAGACAAGATTTTTTAGGACTTCATTTCCAAACAAAGAGGCCATAATCAAAGACATTTCCAATTAAGGTAGTTTTCAAATATAGCCCTCTTTGAGACAGATTTTGGTATGTTCCCGTTTAGTAATGGAATTTTTCACATTTTATTACACTACTTTACTAGGAACAAGGTTCACGAGTCGGAAATGAACTGAACAGAATAAGCCAAGTAAATATAGTACCAGTACTGAAGGTATAGTTTCATTTACTACTCTATTTTGTGCTAATATGGATTTGTAACAACATTTACATTATTCGTTTCTGTATTTTCTCTATGGTAAATGTATTATTAAAAGTGATAATCATTCCAAAAACTTGGTAAAGAGTGGTATTATAACTTCTCCATCATTATTATCAATATAATAATGATAGACTTGTTTACAATATCCTGTCATTGATTATGTCAAGAGATAAGTTTATCTTACATGATATTTGTGTGCCGCAGATTCCTTTTCACTTATGAGTTTACTAAGATGCTTCTTCGTCTTCAGTATGGCTGGGAGATCATGGTCGCTAATTGTTGACAGTGGAGCGATTACTAGTTGCTCCACTTTAACTTCATGCTCAGCTATTTCGTTAGCTAGGTATTTTTCTGTTTTACCTAAAAACAGATTACATTAGACATTAATACATCATGCTAGGCCACTCAAAAAATATTGATAACAGTAATTAAGTTAAATTTATGAGCTACTCCTTTATATCTTCTAGGGGCTATTTATAGTTTAATTTAACATGACCAAATATTTTTATACACATATTTTGTAGCATAACAATATTATAATATATAAAGGATATAACAATTATTATTGTAATTAGTTCCAATGCACATTTTTACAAATATTTTCTTATACATATATAATCTTTTCCCGTTATACCAAAACATACCTAAACGTGGGAAATCAACATTATCAACAGAATATAATTAAAACAACAACATATTTTGATGCACTTTGTTTTAAATCAAAAATTTCACCAATAACAAGAATATTCATATTTATAATATTTATTGAATTAAATCTATCAAATAAATATACATTACATTTTTGTGAGTACTAAATCATCTTTAGATAGCCAAAAAAGTTCTAAATACAAATACTATGACCTCATTGAAATGAATCACAATTTGGCTATATAACAAGCCACTTCTGTGACAATTGAGGGCCCCTGACAACTAGACATTATCAAATTGACTTTGCATTGTTAGTTAGCTTACCACATTCAAATAGGATATGTTTCAGGACACTCTCATCATCATCATAGTTGCTAGCTTCCACCATTGATAAGCCCAGCATATATTCTGGAAGTTTTTTCAGCCTTTTCTCCCGGGCTGCAGGGTCCTGCCCCTGGGTGCAACCAGCTCCAGTGGCCAGCCTCTTACTAACTAGTTGTAAGGCATTTCTTAATTGCTCAACTTTCCGGTCCGCCGTCTGAAGCTCATCCGTGAGCGCTTCGCCTTTACCGCCCCTGCGCGTAAACAAAACCATTATCACTTTACTAACTTCAAAATGTTGTTTAAGTTAAACTTATATATGTATTGTAATATGTAATAACGCTCTTATTTATCTTGTACTGGTGAGAACAAAGATCTGTGATGCGACTGCCAACGATCTCTACAAAGTAGCTCGAATCTTATCTAATGGTGATAGATAAAAAGTATACTGTACCTTGAAAATGTTTGGTCGGCGAGTTGCTTAACCCTAAAGAACTGCTTCTTCATATTGAATAATTTAATTCGCCAATATTATTTATAAGCTACTAACAAGGTCATTGGACTTAGTGAATCGTAAAAATAATAAAACGAAGCAAGATCTCAGTAAGGAACGAAACGTCAGTGCGTCAATGAGATCATCCTCGGTTCCCGAAGGCAGGAAACTTATTTTACAACACTAAGCACGATTAGTAAACAAAAGCACTAATCAATAAGGCACAACATTGTTTTAATTCAATCTAAATACACAACACACTCCTTCATTTGTAAAATCTGCAATAAATCACAACTATCGTCAGAAAAATAAAATAACATTAACAGATAACATTTAGCTGAATATTGCCATCGGTAAATATTAAATAATAAAATTTAAAATTCGTATAATTTATTCTACACTTTACGATCGAAGAGAGGAAGGAGATACCGATTATTTTATTTTAAATGTTAGTACAGGTAAAGTTGTTTTATTATCAAAAACCAAAATAGATGTAGATGAATGAGCAATTTCTGAGCGAATTTTTACTATTGGTCTATTATTGGTCACTAGTCAAAAGTCAAAATGACAATGTAATGACATAAACTAATGGATGCGTTCGGAATTATAAACATATAGCAGTTTCCTGACAACACCGATAAAATTTCTCGAAACATTTTCAGAAAAAAAACAGGATCAAGATTTTATTATACATTAATAATTTTTACATAAGCTTTACATATTTATAAGTACTTGTGTTAGCTACAGTTAGAGTTATGGAACACATTCATTATTTAAACCGACTAGTTTGTTTTCATCTCAGGGTAATCTGGGTAATATCAGAACGCCCTCCGTTATGTCACTGTCACTGACTGACCTGTCAGTTTTATCGCAGTCCGTCCGTATTTTTATTTACATGAAATGAAATTGATTAAGATACGACACTCACAAGCGAAACTGTTTTGTAATGTAAGCATTGCATTCGTAGGAGTAGGGAGCGCGGAATGCGCGTTGCTAAAGCACCAAGAGTAATAACACAGTTGACGAGGAACGCATAACAGAGAAGGTGCGTCGCAGTGTACCAGAGTTGCGTCGCGGTGAAACTATTTAAGTGGAATAATTATTATAAATTCATTTAAATTTGGTACATCTACATTGTTCCAACTCAAGTTGTCAAGATGGATCGGCGATTCGTTAACGTTATTTTGTTAGGATTTGGCTTTATGTTTGTCTTTACTGCGTTTCAAACAATGGGGAATATAGAGGTAAGTTATTATTTTAATTACTTTCTTTTTTATGTTACTATTCTCGGATTTTTAATGATAACAATCTTATACCTATGTTAATTTAGATATTCAGTAACTTTTCCTATACTTTGCCAATAGTATCTAAAACACTTGCTTATTTGATTATTAAATAGATGAACATGCACATCTTAGATTATCAGTTGTAAAAGCTTTGTTGATGATATTTCGAACCTATTAGACATCACCATGATCTATTGAAATTCACTATAAGTTGTGTATTGTGTAGGTACATTTAATTCGGCCTTAACTAAAAAAAACCATAAAAATATACTAATTGTTATAGCCCAGTTTAAAAACAATATTTCTAAGCCAATGCAAAACAAACCAGTTTAATTTAAAATCCAGTTTTTTGATTGATACTTATATTCAAATTATACAATGCTGCTCAGTCCTAAACAATATTGCTATCAGGTACTTGCACTGTTTATAATTTTAGACAAGATTTTATTTTATACTCTCCTTTACTTAAAAATTAAATAATAAATATATCATTTCCCAAAACCTATATTAATTGTAACCATTTTTTTACACAATAAAATCTAATAATTCCTAAGTATACTTTTATATATTTTTACTTTACTGAATTATCCTTCATAAGATTTAAACTTCACAACAAAATAAGAGAAAAAAAAAAATAATTTGAAAAAGACCAGACAAGTAGGACAAGATAGCGGCAATAGAAATCATCTGTGAAAATTTCAACTGTCTACTGTCTAGCTATCACAGTTCGTGAGATACAGCCTGGTGACAGACAGACAGACAGACAGGCGGACAGTGGAGTCTTAGTAATAGGGTCCCATTTATACCTTTTGGGCTTTGGGTATGGCACCCTAAAAACTAAAATATTTATTAGGTATTACCAGGTAATTCGTCTATCTGGTCACCTTCAAATAATTATAAGTCTGTATCTTTATATTTAAATAAAAGTAAACAAACAATTTACATGTACATTTTAGGGTAGTTATGACATTTATTGGTTAACCAACCAAATACAAAACCGCCTGGATCAGTCACTGAACGATCTGACTTTAACCTACGTTATTTGATCATGTAATGTTTTCATCTACCCTCAACTGGCTTAAGGAGCCATTTGAGGGTAGATTTTGTTTACTTTTATTTAAATGCCTAAAGATAGAGGATAGAAAAAGGTGTCCAGTTATTGGAAGGTGGCTAGTAATAGACGAATTATCCTATTTTAAGCATTTAATGCTTATGATCGAATGCATGTAAAAATTTCTTATGCAGTATTTTTACAAAGTAGATCGTAATTTTTTGCTTTAATGTATGGCTACCCTGGAAAAATACAATGTTATGGCAGTCGTTAATATAACGATTAAGTGCATTGGGGTAATTTCAGATATGAGGTAATTTATCGTTATTAATGTTAAGGTGTATATGGGTAAATTTGCCAATTTAACTGTCAACTTAGTATCTAGGATAGGTACCTATAAAACATTTAAATATTAGCGATTTTCGAGACTATGCTGTTTCCGAAACTATCCTATGCAATTTATATACAGTGTTTCACAACGCCATACTACTACGTCCGACGTCCGTTGTACTTTTACTAGGTACGTTACGACATTTACCAAATAAGTCAACGCTAGAGTTAGACCAAAGTTAGACCAAGCTAAGTTGGCAGCGATTTTGATAGCACAGTCTGTGCAAGTGTTATTTTAAACGTCATAATCATAAATGTTTGCTATCAAAATCGCTGCCAACTTAGCTTGGTCTAAGTCTAGTTTTATGGTTCTTGCTCGTATTATGTAAAACAACACATGTGTAAAGGACCGGATTCCAACGAATAGACGCTTTACCGGCGACCTTGAAATGAACGCAGTGTCCTATAAATGTCAAATCAAACAGCGCTTGTGAAAGGTGGTTCGCGTTAATTGCAACACGGATTTTAGGATCGACGACAATGTCTACATATACATTATGCTGTATAATACTTAGGTACACACTGTGTACACAGTTATCAAACAAACGGACGTGTTTCATAATAGATAAAAGTTGTGCTACAAACAACATACCTACATACCGGCGAGTGCAACATGAAAAAAAACCTTAAGTATACAATACTCTGTGACTTCTGTGAGCGTAGGACAGTGTGGACGCAACGCGAACCTCCAAGGCTAACGTATTTTGAAAAAAATCCAAAACACGTAATAATCGATAAAAAAAAACTTTAAATTTTACGAGAATTCCATTCAGAAATGCGACCTGTAGATAGGGTTGCCATACGTCCGGATTTGTCCGGACATGTCCGGATTTTTGACCCTTTGTCCGGATTGCGGCCGGACTTGGCATGTGTCCGGATTTATAGGAATGACCTTATAAAAATAAAATGCGCGCCCGGGGAGGGGGCTACGGGATTGGGCGAAGGCAAAGGGAAAAGTAGATCCACGATAGAGTACACCGCAGAGAGTAGCGCGCCGCCGGGGCGTCGTTCAATTTTTATCAGGACATTTAATTCTTCCATACGGCAACCCTACCTGTAGAATTGCCTGTAGAGGACAACAGCCGGACAAACATATGAAAGCATTGAAACGGAGGCGATTCACGTTCACTCGGTCAATTAATTTAATCCACTTTAGATCTCACCATCAATTTACTCTTCATCTACTTATAGATATCTATTTGAAAAAAAAATGTAGAAGTAAATAATATAACTACGGAACTACACGCATTATTAATTAATTTCCTTTATTTCCTAGTAAGTTCCATTTCAAGCTAAGATATTTTTAGTGAATGAATATCATATATCATATGAATATGTGGAGATTGTTTGTAAAGCGATGGAACAAAGCGGCTCTACAGCGCGTTTCCTGTAACATTAGTAATTAGTATGTGTGTGGCATCGTTTTATGACGACGTCAATTTTATATCCGCTTTTCTGCTCGCTTCCTTACACAAAAAAATAGGACAAGCGCGAGTCGGACTCGCCCACCGAGGGTTCCGTACTTTTTAGTATTTGTTGTTATAACGGCAACAGAAATTGTGTTGTGAAAATTTCAACTGTTCATGAGATACAGCCTGGTGACAGACAGACAGACGGACAGTAGAGTCTTAGTAATAAGGTCCCGTTTTACCCTTTGGGTACGGAACCCTACAAAAACTAGTCATATGATATGCTGTTTGGTATTGCGACACTATAAGTTGGTACCTCAACGTTGGATGCGGAAAAAAGTAAAAACATTAAAAAAAACATTGAATATATGATTACGTACGGGTCATGTCATTATAGTGCGCACTTTGAATACATATCTATCTAAATATGTTTATCTCCTTCAAAGGACCAGTTTGGTGTTATTCCATTCGTAAAGTCAAGCTGTAAAAATAAAAAATAAACTGCCTTCGTTGCGGTAATGGATTTAGAAGAAAGTAAGCTGAAAGGGTTAATTTTGTAATCAGGATAGTTCCAGAATTTCAAAAGACCCTCCCAAATGAAACGATACACTGGCAACATTATATATATAGAACATATACTCAAACACAAATAGGTGCGAAATTCAAATTTTCTTTGGGAGATCAACCCTTCGCGCCTACATTTTTTAGCCGCCCTTTTCTACTGACAAAGTGGCTGTGCCAGAGTATAGTAAATGTATGTGTGCTGTGATTTGTGAACTAATTTAATAGTCTGTGAAGAAAGAAAAGAGTCTTTGAATGTATGGTTTCCATTCCACGACTCGTGTCTTTCCGCACAGACTCTAGGAGATATTTTACGTTTTCCGAAATTACCCCAAATTCAGGTCAGATGAAACCAATTAAAAGGTTGTAAGAAATTATCTTATTTATGTTAAGTATTGCTACTGAATTTAAAAAATAAACATTAATTGATACATATAGTTGGTCAAGCAGATCTTGTCAGTAGAAAAAGGCGGCAAATTTGAAAAATGTAGGCGCGAAGGGATATCGTCTCATATAAAATTTGAATTTCGCGCCTTTTTCTACTGACAAGATTTGCTTGACCGTCTATATGTATCGATTATTTAAATAGTAGTAAGTATACGAATACGACTCAACGCTCGCTACTCTACGACGCATTTTATAACAAATAGTTGTATTTGCATCACGTTGCGAGTAATTTCATTAAACAAAAAATATGGTTATGATAGCCATATTTTTTGTAATTAATTGTTTGGTCAGTGAGCGCCGGTATAATTTATTAATTAACCCCTTACTGCATATAATAAAAAATATTTGTTGAAATTTGAACTTTAATAGCTGTCAATAGAGTTAAATATCATATCCGCCATATATGGCTTCGTATGCGGTAAGGGGTTAAGGCTTTCCCGCTTCCGCGTAGACTATTACATACATAGTAAGATTGAACTAGCAGTAAGTTTTATGTAATTGTTCATTATTTACTAGATTATAACAGTATACTAGGTTTATTTTGAAGAAATTACGTCCGCGCTGTTTAAGAATAAGCAGTTTAAGTTTACCTACTCATGACAGTCGTGACAAATACATACATAAATTAATTAAATTATCGTCAACTCAGCCGTCGCATAAAATGATGCATTTGTTAAACAGGCCAGACACTATCACGAGTAATGACATTAAAAGTGATAGTAGTATAGTGATTGAAATGAAGAAATGACAGCAAGAAATGACGTTCCGTGTTACAAACAAGATTTGGATCTTGGTTAATTGATTGACTTGTGTACTTTTCTTTGTACCTTTCTTTAGAGTTTAGGCCAATGTAACATATCATTAAACTTCGGCAAATCGCCAGTCATGAAAAAAAAACATTACAAAAATGTCACTGCTAAATTGATACCTACGTTTATTAATGAAAAAAGTAGTCGTAATACGAATAATAGTACTACAAAATGTTATTTAGTGCTGAATTTTTAGGCAGAAAGTTCAGTACAATACTGCTTACACATTGTATAGGTAGAATCCTATAATATTAAACGTTACATCATTTAAATTTTAAATTTATTTAACATCCCACTCAAAGAGAAACTAAATTATCGCTTACTTATTGCAAAGAAAGCGGGTAAACCTTAAAATATAAGTAATTCCAAAAATATCGCTTGCAATTTACGTCTGTTATATCTTGTTTTATTAAAATATCACGCTCATAAAAATACGATTCATGTTTGTTTCGAAATCTAAAGACGCGGGTGACACTTGTTGCACTTTATGCACTTTTACATTATCTGCAATTTATTTATTGTTACATTGTTGGTTACCTACATTATCAAGTTTATTGACATGGCCATAACTTATTGTTATGTAATGTGCAATGAGATCATCGACCGAGATTTTTGATGGTCGCAAAGGCTTGGGCAACGGTAATTTTTTGTACGCATATGTTCGAATACTATCGTACTTATTACGCGATCGAAGCTGGTTATTTCATTTGTTATAACATCATTGTGAAGTTTACAGGTCATCTTCTATTGCCGTTTGTTACTCGACGAAGCAGTAATGTTGCATTGCATTGTCTTTACCAATAGAATAAGGGGAGGGATTCGATTAAAAATAAATGATTCTTTGGGCCCAATTCGGATTTAGAAATAGACATCTATTAGACATCTTTTAGACATCACCAAGATACGATAACGATATGTTTAAGATCTAACCTGTCAAATTTGTCATTTGCGCGATTCTGGAGATACTGTTGAACGTTTTTTACAGGATATGACTTAGAGATCCAATTCACATCTAATAGATATCTTACTCTATCTAACATAGAAGTGACATTGGTTGCCCGAATTGCGCTGCAAAAGAGAACTAGTTGATATCTAAACTATAACGTATCTAGAATGGATCTAGTACGTGTCGTCTCTTGTGAATATCTTGAAGTTCGAATACGGCAGTTAGTATCTACTAGTAATTCATAAACGTAGTAGCTCATATCAAACATAAAAGAAGTTTATTTTCTTATATCAATTTTATTGCTAATTGAAGTACCTACTTATAGTACTTACCAAACAAGATTTAACACACAGTGGTAACTTTATGAACTCTACATAGTTTTTTCTCCTTTCCGTCTGTTCCGTATATACATAATACCCGTTGTTTAATTCGATATTATGAGATTTTGGAATTCGGTACTTACATATTTCAAAGGTACTTACGACTGTTAAAAAAAAGTATTAATATCTTACGTCACATTGTAGTGACATTTTATTGTTATTGTAAGTCGTTTAAAGCAGTAGTAGAAAACTTGTTAATGCATAGGGTAGTTGCGCAAGCACTTTGGTTACGGCAGCGGCCAGCACTGGGATATTATTACACCTAGTGGTTTATGAAACTTGTATCTTGTATTTAGAGTATAAGTAATACACGTTCTACGTTTAGTGCGGAAATAGCGCACCACAGATGCGATAGAAGTGAACCGCGAAAGAGAGAGTTGGTGCGTATTTTAACAGTTTTCCGATTAGCCAGAGCGCCAAGATAATTAAGGGGAGATTGCATCTAACCATCTGTCATCGTTAAAACGTTCGCTAAATTGTATTGTATGGGAAGTTTCATAGTTCACTGCTCATTGACGTTGATCAGTCCGTCAATTGCGGTTGGGGCAACCAGCCCTAAATGTTTCATGTTGCATTCGACATGACCTTTAATTTTGCACCACAATATCGTTCTCCATCTATAGTAGTAATAGTAGGTACCTAAATAATTGAAAGTGTAATACAATCCGTTGTTGAACTATATAATGTACTTAAGTATTATTGACAACACAAGGGCAAGATTGATGAAATTGTCAATGAATTAAATTATCGTATGTGTGTACATACGTGTGTGTTTACTAGTTTCTCTATCTATAAACGGTAGGTATGATTCTCTTGATTTTCTGGGTTTTCCGTGAGCTAAATCAGGCTAAATTAAAACAGAATTTATGAGACGTATTTTTGAAGTGAAAACTTCTTTAGCGGTGCTGTGCACTTTTTGAGGTGGGGAAAAATGATAAACTCGAGACAGCGTAAGGCGTAACGCGTAAGGCGTCTCTCCTCTCTTTCTACCGCACGGCGAAAATGTATGCCTGAGCCTGCTGTTTCATGTAGGTGGCGCAGGACGCTTGCGTGACGTATGTTATGTGTGACGGACAATGTCATTGTTTTTTGATTTAAATAATTTAAATGCCATCTAGTGAGTTTCCCTCAAACTGGTATTAATATAACGGTAGTAACAGTAGTAGTCACAGTGATGTGCTTAGGGGTTTCAAGTAATGCGACGATACAACGCTAGATGGCGTTAACCTCAATTATACATAGTGCTGCAGACATTTTGCACATATAGTGCAAAATGTCTGCAGCACTGTTATTAACATTTTGAGTTACAATGTCGTTGAGTTTTCACTTCTGCCGGCACTCCCGGAGTGCAACCCGTTGTTTTTTTTACTCGGATCTTGTGAACTACTATTGAAATACACAGTCAAAAGCAGAAGTTGTTAAGGGTGGTATTCCACCTTTCTCATTGAGAGAGTGAGACGCAATGTTACACATTGGACAAAGAAATTCGATAGATGGAATACCACCTTAAGGCGCGAGATGTCCAATTGTCCACATTATCTGAGAACTAGGTACTCTACTGTTAAGGGAGTAAGAGCGTGTGTAGATCATTTTGATCCTCGCTCTCACATTGCTACGTCTACTGCTGACTATATACCCAGTTAATAGCTATTACTAATTTAATTGCCCAGTTATGAGTAATTGTTTAATATACTAAAAGTTTATTTTATGATTTCATCAATACAATAAATATACCTAAATTAGGCTTTATCTATGAAGTCGATAATTTCAAGGATGTGTTTGTAGTCAAATGTATGTCAAGAGGATTCGTTTTCAAGGGTTGTGGCGATAACATGTCATGTTCCAGATAAATATGTGACATCTAGAGATTCGATGACATTGCGTTGGTATTAGGGTATTGTTTTAAAATAGATTTTAGAATAAAAAAATTCGGGACGTTTAAACATAAGTACTTAATACATGTCATAAAAAACACTTTATATTATAACTAAAGATTGCTCGGCTTTGTGTCAAAATACTTACGTTACCTTTTGGATACCTTAACGCTTTTCTTCCGTGGAAACCATTTCAAAAGAGCGCGACCGAGCTATACAAATATATTAATAAACCTATAAAAAATAGGCTGCTATTTAACTGATCACCAGATTTAGTAAAATTTAATACCAAAAAAATCTATTTTACCACCCTAAAATCAAAATTATAACACCATTTTAATGTGAAATGATTACCAATTTTATTACATTTTACTATCCTTTTAAAGGAAATGACACCAAAATAATCATTATTAACCCAAAAATAATCAATGATTACCAAATTTCAATCCCCATTTTAATGTGAAATGATAACCAAATTTTTACATCTTGCTATCCTATTAAAGAAAATGACACCAAAATAATCATTGTAAACCCAAAAATAGTAAATGACCACCAAAATTAGAACTCCATTTTAATGTAAAATGATAACCAAATTTTTAAATCTTGCTATCCTATTAAAGCAAATGGCTCCAAAATAATCATTGTAAACGCAAAAATAGTAAATGATCACAAAATTGTAACCACATTTTAATTAAAAATGTGCAATCATTTAATATATCGTTATCCTATTAAATTAATTAATCCACTTCGTCACCTTTTTCTAGTAGCATTTTATTTCTGTAACAGTCGCAGTTCTAACCTAACCTAACCCACTTTTCTAGTAGCATTTTGTTTCTGTAAGGGTCGCAGTTCAAACCTAACCTAACCCACTTTTCTAGTAGCATTTCTTTTCTGCAAGGGTCGCAGTTCAAACCTAACCTAACCCACTTTTCTAGTAGCATTTCGTTTCTGTATGGGTCGCAGTTCAAACCTAACCTAACCCACTTTTCTAGTAGCATTTCTTTTCTGTGAGGGTCGCAGTTCAAACCTAACCTAACCCACTTTTCTAGTAGCGTTTCGTATTTGTATGGGTAGCAGTTGAAACTTAACCTAACCTACTTTTCTAGTACCATTTCGTTTCTGTAAGGGTCGCAGTTTAACTTACTTTTCTAGTAGCATAACGAAATGCTACTAGAAAAGTAGATTAGGTTAGGTAGGTATGCGGTGCGGGCTACGGGGGGTTGAGCGGGAGGGGCTAGTAATTTTGGCATCAGTTTACTTTATTTGGTAATATGTATAAATTTTTTGGTAATCATAGTGATTTATTTAGGTGAAAATATCGCATTAATTTGGTCTTCAAGATTTGGTGATCATTAATGATTTTTGGTGATCATTCAATATATTTCGTATTTGAATACAATTTGAAGTGCAGTCGTAATTAAAGTGGTGGTACTTTTGTATTTTTAGGCCTTATTTTTTTGGTGTTCAGTATTTTTTTTTGGTAAGCATGATTTTTTTATTTAGGGTACCAAAGTATTTTTTGGTGGTCATTATATTTGTAGCCTAAAAAATATAATATTTAATATCCGCTTAGATCAACCTCTGCCTAAGGCTGCGTTTCCAGCGAGCATGCGTAGCGTAGCGAGGGATGTTTTTTTAAGAACCAATAGAGTCACTGCGTGCTAAGCGAGGAAAACAAATGAAGTGATTGTATTGGTTCAATTTGGTTCATAACACTCACAAGCTTTAGTAGAATACTCTATTGCTTCGCAATATCGCAATCAGTGTCTTAAATATAAATTATTGAGTGGTCCTTTCAGAAACCTTATTTTTGAGTGCTACTTAAATGGCGAGATATATAGATGAAATATCTAAAATGTGCATAGATTAATACGTTATTACTGGTTATTACGTTATTGGATACATGCAACTTAATTATCATACATGTTTGGAATCCCCAGCCTTGAACCAACTTGAACTCATGAATACGATTATATGTAGACTTATTTTTGGCAGAACGCTTCCCGCAATCAAGGCTGTTTAATGATTGCTTTTCGAACCATAATGTGTTGTGTTCATATTCCGCAGGCCTACTATATGGATAATTTTATCCACGTGACAAAATATCCGTCACTTTTTAACAGAGCGCGATTGAAAGTGACGGATACTGTTTTATCACGCTGTCACGTAGACAAGAACGACCATCATATCCTTTCCAAATGAAGCTGCCTATCAGGCTATCACAGATAAATTATGGAGCGGATTTTGAAGTTTCGCAACTGATATAAGTGAATTACATGAAAGGCTAACACCAAGTTAACACTACTTATTATTATTTTATTATACATGTTTATGTTTATGATACCTACGGCGACAAAAACTGACATTGATTTCGGCAGTTCTGTTGCAATATTTTCTTTTTTTGATGATACAGGAATTTTACGAAGTTGCATTTATTGAGTAGGCGTTATACTTTATTGGGTGAAACTTGTGAATTTTATTGTTTTGTGTGGTTGTAACTTGTAACCACCCACTCAAAATAATAAATTAAGAATGCAAGGCTGGGAGCTTGTTTTGTGCATTTGGATAACTGTAGACAAAATTATAATTTAACTCTTCCAAGGTGAGTTGATGGTACAGGCTCACATGTTACACAAGTTAACTATATTAGGTATAACTGGTTAAACACCTTTAAATTTAAAAACCCTTTAAGTAAATCGCTTGTAAATCTCTCGGTTTCTGATCTCGGTTACGAACAAAATGCGTGAGTTTCTATTACGACATATCTTCTCAACACCCTGTGTCGAAATTGTGATGATGTAGTCTGAAGGTTTCATTTCATAATAAGTTGTCTTCTTCATTACTGCTAGTGTCTCAATCTGATACTCTTAAGAAGATGTACCACCTATATATATATATATATATATATATATATATATATATATATAAGCAAGGCATTAGCCAATTCATGGTAAATTTACAAACAGCTTTCCAGCTCATAGCTCATTCATTGTGATCAAAATATCTTTCTTAACTTACATAGGCATACTCAGCAAAATTTGCTAGTTAGGCCTAGGCTAAGGCTAGACCAGTCAACGATGAGGCCAAACAAACATTGATATGAAATTATTCTGTTTTTGTCCTCAGAAAACGATACTCGACAGCATATCCCAAGATGACCCCTCGTTCACCGGCGACGGCTACACGTCTCTGGCCATCATATACGCCACGCTGGCCGTGTGCAACTGGCTGGCGCCGTCCGCCATCACGCTGACGGGCCCGCGCGGCGCCATGATCATCGGCGCGATCACGTACCTGTGAGTATGTTTCAGACCTGTAGCACCAGTGGCGTAGCTAGGCGTGGGCGAAGTGAGCCGTCGCCCACGGCCTCGAACTCCAAGGGGTGCCTCGCGCGAGGCTCCTTCGGGCACAGTGAAAGAAAAGGGCCTCGCAGATGCGACTTCGCCCATGGCTAGATTAGTTCACGCTATGCCACTTTGTAACACTACAGCACAGCAACACCATCGCATAATCAATGTCAAACAGGATAAGACGACTTGGCCAGAAAGCCCGTTTACCTCGTGAAAAGGTCAGGGCACTTTCTGCGTGTTTTTGATTATACAGCTGACTATCTCGAACAATAGAAACAGCAAAGACAACAAAGTCTTTATTTATTTATTTAATCTTTATTTCACATAGGAAAAACACATTGTACAAATGGCGAACTTAATGCTATAAGGCATTCTCTACCAAAATAAAATAAACGTATTTCGAAAATAAACGCGGCAGAATGCAACTAAACATAATAAAGCATAGGTAAGTACTACATAGAAATTAAATATTTTATTGATTCGTGTTTTTAAGTAGTCACACCGGTGGACTTGGTCATTTTTAGGGTTTTTTTCTTTAGTGTATGACTATGATATCTATTTTTTAGTTTCTATAGTTTATACAACATAGTCATATCATAATTCTTACAATGCATTATGTAAATAGGTGTGACCTACTTATAGCTTAAATGATGAACTGGATAACCTTAATCAATTCCTATGCTAACATACTAACATAATCGCAATACTCGTATTGGACGCATTTTGCCCTTATTTAGGTATTACTAAAATAATAAATTTATGAGTAGCTTAAAGTGGGTGAATCAACTTGTATTTTGCTCATGTTCTGTCCCGTGGGGAAAACAGTTACAAGATTGTCAGAAAAAATGCTGTAACACATACCTACTTCTTACATGACTATAAATTTGATTTCACGTACAGACAACCTACAGAGGTGTAGGTGTATTTACTGATTTTCTGATAAATATAATATTAGCGAGACAGATACTGAATGACACTTTCTGAAGTTTTTATTGCCGTAGCGATGGGATGTGGCCGATTTAAAGACAGGCCGTTATTTTCACGCTCGTGTTTGCATGCTAAACAGATACCTCGTTTAATAAAAATGCTCATTTAAGCAAAGTTGAAGGAAAATATCTTCTTTATTACACTTAGTTATAGTAAAAAAAACATCCAAACTACACCATATTTGTTTATTGAGACTACAAATCCCGGGAATCAGAAGGTTAATGATTCTAATAGCAAGTTGTAATAGCTGTTTCTAAGTTTTTTTTTTATATTATTGTAATACAGTTCCATTGCCCAATTTATATATTTATACCTATATACCTTGTTCTATGTATATTGTTTACCTACAACCTGACATCCCACAATCACACAATAACATCAGTATGGTATTAGATTGGGCAATCGAACTGTCGTTTTATTACTCCATGACTCTATGTGATTAATAGATACCTAACTACCTACAGAGTTTAGTAAATACGTGTAACACTGTACATATATTCAAGTTAAGCTTATTGTCTACTGCTTTACTTATAATCCTAGGCACTCGGGTTCCTTGTCTAGATTGTTATACGTTACTCAGTAAAACTAGAGGAATATCTGCGAACTTGCTAGTACATGGCGCTGGCGATACTACTATATTAAACTAATAGAAACACTGGCGGCTGCAGCCAATTTATTGCACTTTAAAAGGAATAATGTACCGTAAAACGGGGTGAAAAGACACGATTTTCAACTTCAAGGACGATTTTCGCCAATAATCCAAATGATAAAAGTAATAATTTTGATATCATTTTTTGAGTCTTGGTTAGATCTTCAATTTTGAATTTGTGAAATAAATTTTTACCTACTCAATTCAGAGAAAATCAAAGAAAACTACCTGTTTTCTCCATATCCTTAAAACGGGGTCGATAGACACAAGAAAGGGGTGAATAGAAATATTAAGTTTTAGCTGTCATAGGCATCGAATTTGGTCATTGTTATGTGGATACTCTATTGGCAAATGGTATATATATCTGTTAAACAGCTATTTAACACAAAATTATTTTTTCGTGTCTTTTAACCCCCAAGGCGTGTCTTTACACCCCTTTGTTGTATCTAATCACCCCATATGGCGTAAGTGTTCACCCCATATGCGTGTCCACTGACCCCTTTATCACGTAAATTTGCTTGTTATTTTTTTTTTGCAAAAAAATGCTTTATTATAGAGAAAATTAGTGATATTATTTATTATTTAGGTACTACATATACTATATTACCAGGTTAGCTAACTTTTACTTAGTTAATGTCAAAACATTTACCGCTAGAACAAAGTTCAGACAGGCTTCATTTCTTACCTCGGCGAGACCTTACTTTAGAGTAAAAAAAATCTAACTTTTAGGCAGTTTGATTAAGTTCTTTTGGTATCAGTGTTGAGAATAAATAGTCTACTTTATACGCATTCCAAAAAATCTAATTTTAGAGATGTACGTTTTTAAATATAACAACTTGAAAGAAAAAGTTCAAAATTTCTCTATTCACCCCGCGATTTCAAACATCAAACATCAAACATCAACATTTATTCAGCAAATAGGCCACAAGGGCACTTTTATACGTCATTATTGAATTTACATACAAGCAAAAATAATAACATCAACAATTTTATAAAATAAAACTAACAATTCAATCTAACGTATTACAATTACTAAGAGATGTATATGGTCTCTTAATGTCGAATTACATAAAAAATACAGATACAAAACACTAAAAAAAAATCTATAATATTTAGAGGTGTAAATGTCTCTAGGTGTCAGAACCATAAGATTATATAGTTTATCAAGTTATCCTTAGAGATGTATAGGGTCTCCAAGAGTCAATATCCTGTATAATTAATACATTCATTAAGAGAAAAGAAACATACGAGAGCAGAATGAGGCGTCTCACTGTAATTAATTAATAAAAATAAAGTTACTAAGTATAATAGCTTGTGTTAGCTTAAACAGACCAGTCTCTACAAACAGCACCCGTTCACGAGTATGACGCGTATCTCAGCCATCTGTTTACCCCGTTTTACGGTACCTACACATATCTTTGATATCGACACACCTACTACTCGTTAAACGCAGCAAAAAAAATAAGAAGGCGATGCTCGTATAAAATTTTCTTACTGTGTACCCACGTACACAGTACTCGTATACCTACCAGATTAATTAAAAAAGTTTTATCGTTAGGCATATACAGCACATTTTATAGTAATGTCTTAGCACAGAGTCCGATGCACAATAGCGAGTGAAACTGCCCACTTACGGCTAGGTAAGTGGTGAGACGTTTTAGTCGGGTTTTCTCTGCATTACGGCTCGAATCTCTTTCGCATGTAACTAGCAAATGTATTAACGTAGGTCGTAAAATAAATACTGTATTTTGTAGAGTCTAGGTATTTAACGATTTTATACCCTTCTACATATAACCTAGGTATATATGGCTATACATGGCGACGTGGATGCATTTTTCTACGAATTTTGTTGAACGAAGGTACCTAATTAAAAACATTTTGCAGGATCAGAATGAAGTGAAGTTTACAACGTGAGATATACATTTTACAAAATGGGTATAAAATCAAAATTATATACCTAGAGCTTGTCCTAAAACGTAGTGGTTATATTCTCTTTTTCTGAATAATAGATAGACATTAGTAGATAGGTAATGGACATACGTAGATATTACCTTACCGTTTATTGACTTCTTTCAAGGTGCTAAGTATGTACCTATTTACATTTACACTAATCGTTTTGCACATAAAGCGATAGTTAATAATCTTATTTACTTTGCAATACATTTATGTACCTACGTAATAAAGATATTGGTCGATGTTTTCTACGATTCTCTTTTTTTGCGACTTCGGGGTTGGTCCCATAATACAAGTTGTTTTGAACATAAAGCTAAATTTAATTCTTGGGAAAATATAATCTTTAAGCTGATCTTTTAATAATAAACGTTGTTACCTACTCGTAATTACTGTTTCGGTCCACTAATATGATGTGGCTCACTAAACACGCGTAATTAACTACGTTTCGATAAGTGTAAACGATTCAATATTGTAGCAATACATATAATAAAGGTATTGAATTAAATGCACTTTGAGGATATTGTTCAGTGTTTACAGAGTTGGAAGGCAAATCCGAATCTAAAATCATGCGTTTGTATCCGAGCGCTGCTGCCTAGCCTAATCTAATAATTATATCGTCAGGTGACTGGGGTGACAACCAATAATCACTACCTAAATATTACCATAAGTTCAGAGCTATATTTAGCCGTAGGGTAGGTAAGGTAGTACCAAAACAAGGTCGATTATGTTATTTTACTGTCATTAGTAAGTTTTGGTTGTCACCTGAAGTCCCTGACGATATATAGACGATACCTACAGGTCTGGGTGAATATTTACCCGCTTTATATTACCACATTACAACCAACATAATTAATACTAAATTACGCAATAAAAAAAAGGAAAAACATATGTACACATCATTGACATTGACATGACACATAAATCAAATGTTTATGTTTAGTGCGTGCAAGTTCATAGCATAATAGCAAAACTCATAAAACTCAAATTAAGTGGCTCATTGTGTAGGTATATAATTAGTGGAAATATACACATCAAACCATTTTATAGAACCGTTTTTCCCCCGAAGGGTAAAAAACGGATATTTAGGTTCCTGCCGAAGCTTGAACCACATTATGAGATAACACCCTTGTAACTCAGCCCTAATCAAGCGAATTCATCAACTAGTAGCGCCATCTATCGCGCTACCCAAGTACTAATGTCGCCCGGTTGCCAGCGCTCGGCTGCTTTCTCTTCAGTACCACATAAGCCGGCAAGGCCCTTAGGTGTGGTTCAAGCTTCGGCAGGAACCTAAATATCCGTTTTTTACCCTTCGGGGGAAAAACGGTTCTATTTAGGTGTCCATGCCTTCGCTTGAACCACATTATGAGACGTGTTTAAACCTCTGCCGGCGCTGGCCCGGGCGTACTGTGACTGATAATATTTAAATTTATGCAAAAATCACATGATAAGAATATGGGCTTGAAATTTATTCCGTATTGATATACTAAAGGATTGTTTACGTCAAACCTTACTAGATTTTCCTTATTTGTAATTACCGATAGATGAGACAATTGTTAGCACGGACTGGCAACATAAGTTATCCATTGTGACTATAAAACTTTTTATATAAAACAAAACTGTGTGACTATTAGTTGAAAGACTGTCCCTAATATCATAATTAAAGACATAAGTAGGTACTTGTAGGTCGTACAAATTTAAGTGTAACCACTATCTGAAGTAGTAGCTCTGATGCGTGTAACGTGAACCTCATCGAGTGAGTTTTACATTTAACCCGTCCAAACTACCTGATGCTTTCCTTACAATAGCCACTAGGTGATAAAAAGGTTTTGTTGTATGATGTAATGATATTACTACTACTTATCTACTGCTTAACACAAATATAGCACTGCCGGCCCATCCACTGTTTAAAATTTTGTAACTAATTGGAAAAGCTTGGGTCCTCTCTGATTTATTGTATTTTCCAACAATTTAATGTAAATTGGTAAGTTGCATCATAGACCAGATGTAATGTAATATGACTTTTAATGTGGACAAATAACCAAATGTTTGTATATGTACCCACTAGAATACGATATTAACATTATTTAGATATTAATGCATAGTTATTGACTACTAGGTATACCAGGTTTATTTGTTAATGGGCTATCCTTACATAAGGACAACATATTCCGTAAATGTGTTAGAAATTATAAACATGATGTTCTTATTTCTTATTTGTGGAAGTAATTGAGATTTATTTCGAATCAAGTACTCCTCTGCCTGAAAGTAGCGTCAGAAAGTGAAGAAGAAAATACAACACTTCATGATTTAATGTATGCGTTACTAGTAACAACTCTCAACAACCTAGCAGTAGTTTCAACTGAGGCGATAATACATTCTTCCTTACTGATTAGTTTTAGGTGAGGGTTGCTTTAAAAACTACCATATTAATAGTAAGCCATGAAAAGATATTAATTCTTATATGAAATGGTAGGCTCCTACTTATCTTAAGTGTCATTTATGCTGCTAAATTTACTACTCCCCACAGATAACTGAAAACTTGCCAATTAGGCTGGTGCCGGGTCAACCAATCTTTAAATGATGTGCTTGTCAGTCATGCAAGCGAATAAACGAATGAACAGAATCACTGACACGCAGGTGACAACCGTATGGAGGCGATGATTATGAATTTAAAGTGATGCTGACAACTCTAGTTGTTGTGGATGGCATCTCACCATGATGTTGTGCGTAGACTGAAGATCCGTCTACCAGGTAGGATATTTTAGAAGATTTTTTAATCTTTGAATAATTCCAATGCCTTCATCTATAATTTTTAGGCTAATTATAATAAAGGCTTGTAATTGTAGGTTGTTTAATGTTCACTCTTTCTGGTGGCAAGCTGATTCCCAAACTGAAGATTATATGGTTCGCGCGCTGGTAATGGATTGTGCTTTATTGTTAGACTTAGCACGATTTGTGAGTTTTTAATGCTTTCGTATACATACGATCTTCTAATAAGAGTGTAAAAACCTCTTGACTGACGATGAAAGACTCTTTGAGTAAGAGTAGGGGAGGTGGACCTATCCACTTTAAATTGTAGTGCAACCTTTTCAAACCAATTGCGGAACTTTCTTAACACCCAGACAAATTAAAACATTATTATTATTTATATATGGTCCGAACCAGTAAGTTCTTGGCATTATACCATTGCAGTGGCATAAACCACGGGTGTCTCATGATGTCATGATGTCATCTAATCTCAAGTGCTGCCAGCACCGGCGCGCGCGGGCGATGCTGTGGCACAATTCCTGTCAGACCTTAACACGTGTAGACGCGTTCATTACCAAATATTAATTTGATTACTTAATTTGTACTTTGAAGCCCCAATCCGCATTAGGCCAGCGTGGGGGCTATAGCCCAAGCCCTCTCGCGAGTGAGAAGAGGCCTGTGCCCAGTAGTGGGACGTATATAGGCTGAATTATTATTATTATTAATTTGTAGGTACTTTTGATTAGAAATTTAGCAATACAAGGACGTTGTATGTTGTTTATTGGCTTTCGTGCAATTAAGTTGTGTATCATTTGATTATCTTGAGGGAACCCTAGGGTTAATTAGGCATCATGATGCCCACAAATAAACAATTATTTGATGATCTAGGCCTTTCTGCGGCATATTATATTTATGTCACTACCTTGACGTAATCATAGTATAAATAATAGTATGTACTATTACGACAGATGTTGACCACAAGGTGGTGCAAGCGCGAGCAGGCGTCCATTCTATAGCGGTGCGCGGCAACTACTAGTGCTAGACACCAAAATTGGTGTGGGCCGCATGTACTTGTAGCGACGCGACGAAATCGCGGAGTGAGCTACGCCTGACGTAACGTTGATATATGTCTACTGACATCTCATATATACTGTATTTAATGATATAAGCATATTATCATGAATATATAAATATATGAATTGTAGTTGTCTTCACAACTAATGCTGTAATTCGATTAGCGGCGCATCTGCCCTATAACCAAGACACGATTATTTTGTAGGGTACTACACCTGGAATTGATTGCATTGAAGATGACGTTTCCAATTACATGCTCTACGAGACCTGTTACAACAGTATGCTGTAAACCCTGGACTACAACCTTTCAGCTAAGCTTATAATACTTAGATCTGGCAATGACTGCAGAACTAGTGTTGATTTTCAGAGTAAATTGCAGGGTCTATTTAACCGGCGAACATATTTGTAGTCATATTTCGCTTAGATCGTGCATTTTGCCTGAACCACCGTATGTTGTTATTCTTCTATAAAATCACGCGAGTACTTCCTTATCTGCAAAGGGAACCTCTCATCTGGAAATCGAAAGAAGGATATTTCTGATCCGTGTTCTTTCAGAATCCGGTATCTGCTATCGGTGACTGCCTGCAAATATTTTCTACATATTACGCATGTGTGTACGTTTACGTACGTTATACGTTTTTCTGTACGTTGGCTTGCCCCGCAGTCCACATGGTTTCAAAGTTTCTGAAGTATCTTCATTTTAATTTGTCTATTTGGAAAAATTAAACAATCATCGTTTAGATTTAAAGCCGTGGACCGTGGCTGTTGGTTCGACAGCTTAGTTCCCTTAGTCGGCTTCACCTCTAATTCAATTCGCGATTTTTCGAAACAGAATCAGTAACACCACTCTAACTACCGAAAAATCTTTTCATAAATTCTTTATTTATTTACATAACTTGAAGGAGCGCTTCATCTTCTACATAGGCATAACATTTACCACTAAAGAAACCGATGTTTCACCTATTGAACAATCATGGGTAACTATGCGGATTGCCATACTAAATTAATATTTTACTAGTTGGTCCTTTTAGACATATACCGCCTGTTTCCGATAGTTATATTACCAGTAAGAGTTCATTCATTTCCTTTGAAATTTAACTATGTAACGTTTATGGTCAACGTTTTATGATGCATGATTGTTATACCAACGGCAGGTCGATAACACAACCGGCTGCTTAGATAATCTTCCGAAGTGGAGCTTGTTACTTACAGCATTTGAACCTAATTTCACAAGTTTCTACCTGACTGATGTGAATGGAGCACTAATTACATTATAAATGCCTTTGTCAGTTCGGTCTATTGGACGGAATGCGATGGAAGGTACTTGCTGTTTTCTACGTGTTTCTCTTAGTTCAGTGGTCTCTGTTTCACAGCTACATAGTAGACGATTTAAAGTAAGTAAAAGATTTCTCTTTGTAACAGGCCGCAATTTTTTAGCTAATGGTCAATATTTAGAGAGTATACAGGAGATGCTTCAGTATTCCCAAAGACACTATCAACCTGACTAGTCATTCATCATTCAAAAGAGGGATTTAGTGCGATGATTTTTCACAAATATATACGAGTATCATAAACTCTATTCTTTTCAGGTTTAGAGCCGCAATAAAGAGATATCTCTTGTTAGCCTATGACAGAGCCGTACATGAATTGGCATTATACTTGTATTGGTATTCCTATTCAGAAGAGGGAGTTTTAGTTTTCTTTCCTTCTTTAAGGCTAACGTCAATTTTCTTGCCTCCCCCTCTCTCTTTATGGTATAGGATCTAGTTGGGCAAAGTATAACACAAGGTTTTTCACTTTGTACTTTTCCCTTTTCACAGTTTCTTAACTGCTATTTTTCATGGCCAGTTAGTCATACAGTTTAGGATCCTCAGAATGTATATTTTTGGTTTGTTTGGTATCTCACGGCAACTGTTTGTTATCGACCTAGACCAACATTTGTACACGACCAAGACGGAAACCTTCCTTTTTCCTGGCAGGTTGAGACAATTATTGTAACTGCATTTCATTATCAATATCGCGCCAAACCCGCTAATAGCAATTCTGCTGCTCGTCGTTCTAAAATAAGGTGACACACCATTTGGTCGGCTACAATGATGATAACGCCCACTAAGTCGTGCATTGGTTCATGACCATGCAGATCTTAAATGCGAGGCCGACTGTGCAGACATCGAACGATAAAGCGACCAATAAGACGTCCGCTACCGTATTAATGGTGGACCATGAGACAACGGTTTTTGTTTAACAAGACAACATCATTTCAATGTCATTTCAGAGGACGATGCGATATCATCTCATAGGACGACGTATTAATGTCTCACGATACGACAAAATGTAGTCTTATGGAACAATGCAATGTAGTCCTATGGGACGCAATATCCTCTCACGGGACGATACCACAGGATGGCGCAATGTCTTCTCACATGATGACGTAACTCATCGCGATGCCTGTCGTATCACAGGATGACGCCTTATTGTTTTACAGGACGACGCTTGATGTCCCACAGGACGATGTCATGTCATCTCACGGGACTGAGTGAGACGCGCAACGATGCTTGTCGTCCAACGGGACGACGCTGTGTGCCATTTATACCCGTAGGTATTCTTTTTATGATGATGGCTATAAGAGCTCACTTAGTCTCATCGCTGGGCCACGGGCACTGAGCGGAATGTCACAAGGTCTTTTAACGAGACGATGCTCGTCGTCTTACAAGACGCTGCCATGTCGTCTGTCAGGACAATACCATGTCGTGTGTCAGGACGATACCACGGGACGACGCCTTGTCGTCTCACAGGACGACGTCTTGTCGTCTCACAGGACGACGTCTTGTCGTCTCACGGTACGACGCCTTGTCGTCTCACGGGACGACGCCTTGTCGTCTCACGGGACGACGCCTTGTCGTCTCACGGGACGACGCCTTGTCGTCTCACGGGTTGACGCCATGTCGTCTCACGGGACGACGCCATGTCGTCTCACGGGACGATGCCATGTCGTCTCACGGGACGACGCCATGTCGTCTCACGGGTCGACGCCATGTCGTCTCACGGGACGACGCTTTGTCGTCTCACGGGACGACGCCTTGTCGTCTCACGGGACGACGCTTGTCGTCTCATGGGACGACGCCGTCGTCTCACGGGACGACGCTTGTTGTCCCACAGGACGAGGCCATGAGGCGTAAGTACCCGTGTACTTTTTATGACGGTGCCTGTAGGAAGGTCACTGCGTCTCGTCGCTGGGCCATGGGCACCGAGCGGAATGTCACGAAGTCGGAGGTTTTCAAAATATTTTTACGATTTAAATTTCTTGATCTTTTTAAACTTGCTTTGTAAACGTGTTGCTCGGCTGAGTTACAAAAGCGTACTGAAGAGAAAGCAGCCGAGCGCTGGCAACCGGGCGACATTAGTACTTGGGTAGCGCGATATTTTATATTTTATTTTTATGTTTTATATTTGTAAATTCGCTTTTTATCTGTATTTTTTTCGCATCATCTTATTGATAAATCTACTGGAATTTCCTAGAGTCCTCACGACACAGGCTTGACCTAGTGTGAGGGCTACTGCTAACCAAATTGTAATATTTTATGTGAAACTGTTTTGTTAAGCCTATGTGTCATCTATACCTGGTAACGAAATAAATTTTTTGTACTTTTTTTTTGATAGATGGCGCTACTAGTTGATGAATTCGCTTGATTAGGGCTGAGTTACAAGGGTGTTATCTCATAATGTGGTTCAAGCGAAGGCATGGACACCTAAATAGACAATTTTTTGAGTAGCCTCAGTGAGACGGATTTACCTACTTACGAGTAGAAGTGGTTGAATTGCGTGGATCAATTAATACAATCCCGTCTGTCCTCGTTGCGAAAGCGATTAACGATAACGCTTATTGTTAGAGCAAACAGCAGCCTATAATGCCAGTGACCGATATTTGATATATTACCTATTTACGACATTAAAATAATTCTGATCAATAGTACGATTAGCATTAATTTAATTTATAAGTTTAACGTGCTTGACCGCTGATAAAAATCAAAATTGTATAAGTCGTAGAGGCGATAAATTATACATACCTAGTTGATCATGGTGCATTTTAAAGTTTATTTTATTAGTTTGCAAACATTTGTGTTGCGTTTGTAAAATTAAACATGTATTATACAGATCACTGGATCGAAACGTAGGTAATGTACTTATGAAACGCCTGGTCAAAATCGAATCGCGTTGAAGGTCTGATGGCTTAACAGTGGCGTAGCGTGAACTAATCTAGCCGGGGGCGAAGTCACATCTGCGAGGCCCTTTTCATTACCTGTGCCCGCAGGGGCCTCGCGCGTGGCCCCCCTTGGGGCGCCAGGCCGTGGGCGACGACGGCCCACTTCGCCCACGCCTAGCCACGCCACTGTGGCTTAATCTGCATCAACCCAGAGGAATTGCACTCGATGGGGTACACGAGGCGCTACCTAGTTAGTTGGTACTTATTTATATTTACGCTGTGTTAGAAACCATCATGTCTATGAATAATACGAGAATTAGTATTCCGTAAACAAGCGTCTAGCTGTTCGTCGAACCTTCACTCTCTAAACACAAGGCCACATATTTCCTTGCACCTTTTGTAGTCGTTACCAGTCATTATAACACTGTAGCATATAATATTTCATATTCAATTAACTTGTTGTCACAGAAGTAATCACACAAACCAATTAGCACCATTCTCCTGCCATGCCCATAAAGCATGGCCAACATGCTCAGCGTGAGTTAATTGTATGGGTCAATTTGATCAAGGAAAATACTGTAGATAAACTTATACCCGCCTAAAAGGGACAGTTTAACCAGTTGGAAAGTTGTAGTTTGTCGTCCACTTTTACTTTACAGTCAGGATCTTTTAACTCTTAAATTTTATCACATAACTACACATAGACTTAACCAACGGATTATATTTTTTCGAATCATTTTCTCTCGTACAAATTGATACATGAGTTCGGCCAGGTCATAGTTTCTTACCTTATGGCACTATCATAAAAGGACCTCTCCTCCGTTTCTCCTTAGTCCTCAGTTTAAGATTTAGCTTTTCTGATACTGATATAACATTATGATACGGTAAAAAAATACCTAACTATACGTACTTGCCTAATAAGGTTATTACAATGTTTAGTGATCACTCAGTCAAAAGATCAGTGATGCAATAGTGTCCTACCGGATACATTATTTGTACCGAACTAGACACCTAACCCTTCAGGTGGCAGTCAACCCGTGAATGGTCGATGCGAAAACCAGTAAACTGTCATCCACCAGTGAGTGGTTAATGAGATGTTGACGTATTTAGAGGTGAAATTGAACGCATTTAAGTATAGTTACGCTCTTCTAGCGCCCAAAATTAGGTAGCGAGTTAGAGAAGGATAGCATACCATAAGAAACACAAAAACACTTGGTATAAAATTTGTTGGTGAGGGCCATTGATTCGGGAGCGACCGCCTAGTCCGAGGTCAGTCTCGTTTTTTAAGAGGTTGTTTTGTAAAAGAAATTGTATCTTAGGTCCCTTTTATTGATTTAATTTTAAAGATAAAAGTCTTCCTTTGATAATTAAATAGCAATTACCTCCAATAATCAATTAGTTTTATGGTGGTAGTCATTTTTAACAAGGAAGCTGGAAAACTGTCATTCTTCCGGAGTTTGATTAGGTCTGGCCAAATGTATAAACATTAGAATAATTTAATTGCTATATTCAAATAGCCTATATAACGCTGATTCTAACAGTATGTGATTTAATATAATTTCAAACATAAAAAAGCTTAAATCGACGATTTTGTAAAAAAAAATAATCTGCGCTGACCACCCACCGGGGCCCCGCTACTTGACTACTTTTCGCGTTTTCGGTGGCGCCACTTGAAGGGCTAATAAATCTAATGGCTATTTTTTAATTTGTGGTATGACGTAATGTCAGCGGCTGTATTCTAAACAATTCTTAAGAACGTCCGGTGTAGGTATATTACGCTCAGCTATATAGCTTTGCTCGAATCCACTCAACGCTAACAGTTGTTTCCGTTGAAAAATAAGAATTGACAAACATAAGTAGGTATTTTGTGGGGTATTGTTGTATATGCAAAACATCCATTTTATATACCACCTATTCGCTATCTATGTGTTTGTTACCTAAGCATGAATTTCCTTGCCACAAGTTAAAGGTATCAACTTGATCCTTTGAAGCAATTTTCTCATAGAACTTGTTTTCTCATGCCACTAAAGAATTATTTAATTATTTATGAATTGCGCCCTAAGCATCAATAAACCTTTTGAGACTATTTTAAAAATCTAGGGTAAATTGCCTGTTATTTAATTAATATGTAGTTTATGAAGGTAGGTTTGTATGGAGTATGAGTTAGCGAAGTTAATCGACCGTGGATTTTACCCTTTGTTTGTTGGCTCTGTCCCAAATGCCTTCGGCGAATCGCCGACGGGGTATTCAAACTTATTTTTATGTAATATTGGTAGATATGTTTGCAAATTCCTGTGATTCTTTGAGCTTCGTTGGCTCTGGAAACTCAATGTTGGGGTCACAACTTATCTACAGTCGGTATGATAGTGTTATCATGTCTATATTTGTATCGTCTGTAAGGAATAGGTGCTTCCCCATTTTGCTGGCTTAATTAAAGCGACTTAATTGAAGTATCTTCCTGTTATTGTGATTAACTATCTGGAAAGGCGGTACTTACTGGACTCTATCATCTGGGTTACAAAATAATAGAAAATTAGTGATTGGATACCCTTGATTCCGACTTCATATTTTCAAATGTAAATTTTTTTAATGTGCATATTTAATCACCCTATTAAGGCAAAATAAAAAATGCTAAAATGGCATTTGACCTTAGATTAAGAGAATGCCAAATGTATTAGTTGGACGAGTGGTGGCATTGATTTAAAAACTATATCTTTTATAGAATTATTATCATTTTTGTTCAGCGGGGATAGGATGGTTCGCTTTTATCGCCTATCGTGATGCTCATGCATCACTCTCACTTAGTTACTCACTTGTTAGAACGTGACGGCCATTATGACAAGCCAAAAGCGCAGCTATCATAGACTCCTAGTCCTTCTAGTCCTGCTGAACACAGGACTCCTGCTGAATATAACTCCTGCTAAAAGGCCACAGCAGTTTCAAGCGACTATTCAACTCATTAATATTTGTTGTTCATAGATTCCTTCTCATTTTCAGGTTCTTCATAGTGACGTTCATGTTCCCCCGCACCGCTTTACTGTACGCGGCGAGCGTGCTTATCGGCGCCGGCGCGGCCGCCATATGGACAGGGCAGGGCAACTACCTGACCGTCAACAGCGACTCTGAGACCATCTCCCGCAACTCGGGAGTGTTCTGGGCCATGCTGCAATGCAGGTTCGTTCTTTACAGTAACTTGACGGAGCAGGGCAAGTACAGTCACCTGCAATAATAAGATACTCTTCGTAGGCCGCAAAAATATGTGACACGCTCTTATGGATCCACAAATAAGATCGTGACAGATATTTTTTCGGCCTTCGTTGTGTAACATATTATTGCAGGTGACTGTAGCTCCTCTGGAAGATTCTGAGTTCTAGGTCCAGCAGCTGGCCTAGAACCAAGAAAACTCCAAATGCAGGTCCGACCGGAGTAGTTAGGGCTTCTATTAGCCGTATTGCGATATTGCGAATACTGATTTCAATTGAAAAGGTTATTGAAGTACAGCCCGCGCTGCACCTTCTATGATCAATCTAAAAAACAGAAACTAGATAATAGTGTTGTATTTCTTAACTTCCCAAAAGTTTACATGCCATGTGGTCATTGGTCAAAGGCGCTCTCCTAGCCACGAGTGAATTATAGACGATAACAGATAACACTAACACCGATCTTGTAGGGACCCATTCCATACCGGTATGTTCACAAAACTAATTTAAACACGTAGGCGTACATTTAAATGTAAATTTTACCAGTTACTTGTAATTTTTCCAGTTTATTCTTCGGTAACCTCTTCGTGTTCATAAAGTTCCAAGGCAAGCAGCACATCGACCAGGAGACGCGTAACATGGTGTTCGGTTGTCTAACCGCAGTATGCGCACTCGGCATAGTCTTCCTGCTGTCACTGAGGCCCGCTAAGCGCGCACCAGCTATTGAAGATGCCAAGGTATGATACACTTTATATGCAAGTCCATACGGTTCATATTGTAGTGCAATATGGTGATCGGCTGACTGACCTTTGCGTCCTCAACATAAAGTTCCCGATGCTACTGAGACCCGCCAGGCGCGCTGCTGCTATCGAGAATGCCAAGGTATTTTACACTCTACGCACAACTCTATAGGGTTGACATTGATCCGCAACCAGGTGGTCGGCTGCTTGACCGCCGTCTGCCCTCGCAGGCGGACAGTTCGAATGACGTATTTGAACTCTATACAGAAGGTTAATTATTCCATAACAGTCTGCATACATTCTCCTTTCAACACGACAGTTTTCCATTATTTCCTGGTATCCGAGCTAACGAAGACTTTGAAATCCCAATTAACCAAATTTGATTTACCAGATCTTCGAAAACTGTTTTTTTTTCCGCCTTACCGATTACCCTTTTTCCCCATCATTTTCTTGAATGACAAAAAATTCCGTCATATTTTCCTTTCTTGTCATCCTCTTCCTCCTATACGGCGTGTACTTTATAGGATTATGTTTTTAAGTCCACATGTGTTCACTAATGTTATGTTATTAATGTATAGTTGAAATTTTAACGATCAGCTTAAAAAAAATCAACTATACTGACATTGATATATTTGTTACAGATTGAAGTTGTAAGCAATGAGCCCACCAGTCCCTTGGACGCGTTCAAAGGAGCCCTGAGGTTGTTCTACACGAGAGATATGTTGTTGCTAAGTGTCACGTTCATTTATACTGGTGAGATCCCAAAGTTATTATTTTTTTACTAGGCGAGCTGCCATATGCGGAATGCGCGGCTGGGACTACTGTTGAACGCAATTTTTAAGCGAAAGCCAAACTTTAGACGTATTTATTTTAGTATATAAAGTTTCTAATGAGGAAACTTAATGTTCTGAGTTGGGTTTATAGTTATCGTACTGTAAGGAGAGGCTACGTAGTACACACCGGTCGATGCATTTTTTAATCAAACATTTACAATATGGACTATTGCTTCATCATATTTTTTTTTTTACTATTAGGCGAGCTGCCATATGAGACAAAAAAGGCGGTTGGTCTGCAAAGTTCAAAATTACTTACAAGTAAAAATTAGAGATGCAACGGATAGTTGTTTGGCCGGATACCGGATATTCGGCCTGACCATTGGCCGAATATTCGGTGTCCGGCCGCCGAATATTCGGCAGGCGGAACTATACCTCCATTTCGGTTTTTCAGGTGCGCATTGTGCAGGTTTGACCTGTTTCCTAGTGAACGTTCGCGCGGACTCATTTCTAGGTTTCATTTCATTTCGAAATGAGTGCGCGTGCAAGTCAGTTGAATATTTAAATTGTTTTAAAATAATAAACGAGTACGATTATGACCGTGACTGTTTCTTAAATCCAAATTGTTTACTCCGAAATCAACCAATGTTACTATCCGGTACCCGGCCGGATAGTAGGACACTATCCGGTATCCGGCCGGATATTAAAATAATGGCAGGATACCGGATAGTAACCGAATATCCGGTGCATCTCTAGTAAAAATATTGTACCTAAATATTGTTATTGAGCGCGGAGATTATCATAGTTTTGCACTTACAAGGAGTAAGTCGCATTATCCATATTGGCTTCTAGTTTCAGTAGTTTCGCACATAAGTGCGGAATGCGTACTAGGTACCGTTGAACGCAATTTTTAAGCAAAAGCCAAACTTTACTTTAGACGTATTTATTTTAGTAGACAAAGTTTCTAACGAGGCATAATAGTCTAAGATCCCACATATATGGTCGACCTTCACCAATCTGTCTGACGGCTGAAACTATAAAAATATGAAAGAAAATATGTTCCAGGACATAAATAAATAGGGTTGCCTAAAGAAATATGGTCAAGGCTATTATTAATAAATTTTTGAAAAAAAAAATATCCGGCAAATTTCACCGATTTGTCTGACGATCGAAATAAGTTTAAACGGAAAGTATACTTGTACAACATAAATCATCTAGGTTGCCTATCTTTTTCCGGTCACTATTATGTGGTTGCCGTGTTTAAAGAGGTGATTTTATATCGATAATTGTACTCATCTGTCTGACGCTTGAATTATACATCAAAATGATGGTAATTTTATTGCAAATACAATGGCATAGGGTTGCCTGCGAAAATCCGGTCACAAATGAGGGTTGCCAGGCTTTTAATTAAAATAAGAAGGGAAGACTTTTAGCGATAACTCATAAACGGCTGAACTGATCAAGTTTGTTTTAATTTTATTTGATTGAGTTTTATAAGCACTATTCTCATGATTTTTTTTTAGATTTTTAGTTAGAAAAAAAACAAGTTTTTCCTTCCAACTTTTGAAACATCTGTCCATAAAATAATAAAACTCAATCAAATAAAATTAAAACAATCTTGATCAGTTCAGCCGTTTATGAGTTATTGCTAAAAGTCTTCCCTTCTTATTTTAATTAAAAGCCTGGCAGCCCTCATTTGTGACCGGATTTTCGCAGGCAACCCTATACCATTGTATTTGCAATAAAATTACCATCATTTTGATGTATAATTCAAGCGTCAGACAGATGAGTGCAATTATTGATATAAAATCACCTCTTTAAACACGGCAACCACATAATAGTGACCGGAAAAAGATAGGCAACCTAGATGATTTATGTTGTACAAGTTGTATACTTTCCATTGAAACTCATTTCGATCGTCAGACAAATCGGTGAAATTTGCCGAAATAAATTTTTTTTTCCATAAATTTATTAAAAATAGCCTTGACCATATTTCTTTAGGCAACCCTATTTATTTATGTTCTGGAACATATTTTCTTTCATATTTTCATAGTTTCATCCGTCAGACAGATTGGTGAAGGTCGGCTATATGGGGGATCTCCTACTATAATGTACAGAGTTGTGCTTATACTTATCGCACTGTAAGGAGAGGCTACGTAGGTACACACCAATCGATGCATTATTTAATCAAACATTTTCAATATGGACTATTAATTCATCATACTTCTATTATATATTATTTTATCGAATTGCGAGATCCATATGGTGTTTGTCTACTTGTTGGGTAGGTACATTAGGCATATGTTGTGTGTTCCAGGCGTGGAACTATCGTTCTTCAGCGGAGTGTACAGCCCGAGCATCGGGTTCACGCTTTCCATGGGCGAAAACGCGAAGCAGCTAGTCGGGTTGTCGGGAGTCTTCATCGGCCTCGGAGAGGTGCTGGGTGAGTCTATACCTAATTTACACTATAAATATAGATGAACTGACGGTAACAGTCAACATTCCGTCAGTTCTAAGGTTGACTTTATAAAAACCTTTGTTTTGGACGCTCAACGCTGTGCCATTAGGTAACAAAATCGAACAAACTAAACGCTACTAGTTTCGAGTGGAATTTTAAATTATTGTCCAATAGGGAATATTACGCGAAACTCTGCGTAGGTAGGGCCACTACCACTATCTGTCACAATCTGGGGGTCTACCGCGAAACAAGAAAATCGAAATTTCGTTATCTAACCCCTCTTATCACTCTTGCATATTCGATAAAGAGGCAGATAACTAAATTTCGATTTTCGCGTTTACCGGTAGGCCCTTGTTAACAACCCGCCTTGATGCATCAATGTCATATTTTATTGTCTGCGAAAACTTGTCAAAAAACAGTTTAAGGCACAGTATGTATAAGTCACAGACAAAACATCCTCCAGACTTAGCATAGTCGCGCTACCCCCTCTGCCACGCATACGGTAATTTTACTTTATGGTCGAGTCGAAAGTGTCTTTGTGTGACGTCCGTGTATTTGAACGGACCAATCACGGCACGGGATTTCGCTCACCTCGTCCCGCGCACCCCCGCATTTTTGGCATCATCGGTTGCATGAAATAATTGCTCTAAACTCGGTCTAGAGGATTCCTAGTCTATGGTATAAGTTAGTGTATGAATTTACTAGAGTCGGTAGTGCTGCACTCTGGCGGCAGAACATTGCAGTAATATCCCCTATTGACTTAAAGGACAATGAGTAATTTTGGTCCATATCCTCAATACTTATGAAACCTATGCCAGATGATAGCTTCAATGCTATCATTTATTTCATACTATGACAGTAAGTCGAAGTCGCGGGCCAACATGGTCTTTTTTATATAAATAGAACCCAGTATCATTTGGCATAGGTTTCATAAGTATTGAGGATATGGACCAGACTCCATACTAAAGTGCCCATGGTCCTTTAGTTATAATTATCATTGTTATTTTTTGTACAGTTCAATATGTTTATTCAATCACTTATCTCAGTGTCAGTTTCAGCTGAAATACCTGACGATCAAGACGACTGGTCAATATTCAGGAAAAGAACTTCTAATCTACAAACAAGACATAAATCTGTAGTGTCAGTTAGGATCCCCAATCAGTAATTAACTAAAATCGACTATTAAAATTGATCCTAAAATATTTTGCCTAAAACACGGTTAAATATTTTTCACCTCAGCAGCTCGAACAAGGGTACTTTGCTTCTTAAAAACAGTGAGCAAAATGCGATTTTGCTCACTGAGTCATTTTGTCTCACTCAGTGAGCAAAATCGCATTTTGCTCACTGATTGTGGGTCACTCAGTGAGCAAAATGCGATTTTGCTCACTGAGTGAAGCAAAATGACATTCAAGTGACCTTTATGGTCATTTCAACATGCGGGGTCTAATACAAGTTCGATATACTTGGGTTCTATTATCTCTGTCCCTCTAGGTATGTTCTCACTGCTTAGGGTGAAAAATTTTGTGTACTACACGAGATCAAAGTTATTTACATCTCGTGCGCTTTTGAATCCCTTACTACGCTCAAGATTCTAAATTAGATTCACTCGCTACGCTCGTGAATCTATTATAGAATCTTTCGCTTGCACGGGACTCAATATAAGCACTCGAAGAAATATCAAACTTTGATCTCTTGTTGTACAAATAACTATTTAGGTGGAGCGCTCTTCGGCATCCTCGGGTCCCGCACGACCCGCTGGGGCCGCGACCCCATCGTGTTCGCCGGCTACCTGATCCACATCACCAGCTTCTTCCTCATCTTCATCAATCTGCCCAACGTGGCGCCCTTCGGAGACACCAACGAAACCTCCTATATCACCCCCTCGCCGGCGCTCGCCATGCTCTGCAGTTTCCTGCTAGGGTTCGGTGATGCGTGCTTCAATACGCAAATATACTCGATATTGGGAGGGAACTATGCCGATAACAGCACATCGGCGTTTGCCTTGTTTAAGTTTACTCAGGTAAGTTGAGAGAAATACATAATACGAGATAGTAATTTCGCTTCTAGAGTTAGACCAAGAAAATGAAGTTTGATGTTTAAAATGACTTGACAGACTTTTGTCGGACTGACTCTATCTTTGATCTATATCTAGGGTGACATGTGAAACTTTCTATAGGTACAACACCGTCTTTCTGTAATTTTATGCAGGACTTTGGCGACGCGAACTTAGACGTACAGGCATATATGCAACTTCGGTTGCATGTAGCTGACTTGCCCTCTTGTACGCATTTCGTCGTGTTCGAATCACCCGCCACCGTTCGCTAATCCAAGCGGGCTAGATATGCCTAACAATTTGACGGCCAAAGACGTCAACTGACGCGCGCGGCTACAACCCAATATCAACCCCCGTGCATTCTGACATGGTTCACGATGAAACATACGATAGTTAGGCGTGGCGTTCAAAGGGCTATACCTACTTAAATATGTGCTGACAAATCATAAGTTGTAAATAATCTGTTCTCCCTCCAGTCGCTGGCCGCCGCGGCGTGCTTCTTCTACTCGTCGCGTGCTCTACTGTCGGTGCAGCTGGGCGTGCTGGCCGTGCTGGGCACGCTGGGCACGGCCGCCTTCTGCCGCGTGGAGGCGGCGGCGCGCGCAAGGCGCCGCGCCATAGCGCATGCGCAGGACCTCGACGAGAAGACGCCCGCCACGCACCACCTCGCCGACAACGATTTACATTACGATTGAACAGAGTAAACTCTGATCTCACGTATTGGGAGTAAACATTGTTACTGAAGAGTTTTATTGGCAGCGTATAACGTATCTGTCTAAAGTGGGTGCCATTATAGGCAGGGCCGTCTTAAACTATGCTGGGGCCCTGGAATTTGGCCCCCTTTTGGAAAGTACAGAAAGCTAATTAAACTAACATTTTTCTACTATGACCATTATGGGTAATCAAATATACTGTTACTGTCTGTCCTTCGGGGCCCCCTGAGGATGGGGGCCCTGGGCACAGGCCCCGTGTGCCCTGATGGTAAAGACGGTACTGATTATAGAGTAAACCTATAAATAATAAATAGGCATCATCACTTTACGTTGTACCGTCGTATGTAATGTGATATTTATGACGAAACTTTTGTTTGTGTCAGTTTTGTAACTGTCGCCGATCTCTACTAGCTGATTGCCGATGACATGAACAAGTCCGGTTACCTTATAGTTGTAGCGCTAAAAAACTATCAAATACTTAAACATGTTAAATGTAAAACCGATCAGCTGAACTTATGTTCATGTCCAGCTATCTTAGCTAAAATTAAGCTGTCTCGATATTTTTATACAAATACCTACTATAAACTCGAATAAAATGTGCTGTAGGTACTAAAGGAAAATAAATCGATTATAAATGATTAAGTACATATACCACGTGTCCCAAAATTCAACGATAAGCTGGCACCAGAAGATGGATCTGCTCATGACTACTCGAGGAAAAAATTTTTTTTTATTATTTTACCTCAAGTAGTCATGAGCAGATCCATCTTCTGGTGCGGGCTTATCGTTGAATTTTGGGACACGTGGTATATGTTTACTGGCCAGGCTGCACTAGACTTGGTGGATAAAAAATATGAATTTATAATATTGAATTTCAAATTTGTTCCAACAATATAATAGTTTGCAGATATTATATAATTATATTTTAATGTTAGGTACATTTATTTTATAGTTTTCATATTAATAGTTTAAATATCGTTATTATTTGATATTTTACATGCCTCGCAGCATAAAAATTGCATTAGTTGCAACTTGGAAGTGTATAGATATGATAGGCAGAAGTAAATTGTTTAAGATAACTACTTTAATTATACTTGTTAATGTATAAAATACTATGTATATTATATACTATGTATAGCATATGCATTGATGATTGAAAGAATTTGTGTCCTTGCCAATCATGAATTGTTCCTGAACCTCATATAAACACCTTTTTACCTTGTCGCACGCGACACCTTCTTACCATGGTATTATTGTATGTACACCAGCATGGATATGATGGTAGTTCTTGTCTACGTGACAGCATGATAAAACGGTATCCATCACTTTCTATCCCGCGGTGTTAATAAGTGACAGTTATTTTATCACGTGGATAAAGCCATCCATAATACGCCCGCAGCAGCGGTATCATGGTCGCATTTTTATCACTTGTCAAGCAATGCGTCACTTTCGCACTTACATATTTGTTAGAACGTGACAGGCATGGTGACAAATGATAAATAGCCGACCATCTTAGCCCTACAGGACCATAACCATATCACAAGATATTTGCTTGTTATGTTAAATAAAATATCTATAGCCATATTAAGGATACCCAAAAATATAGACTTTATGAGAATGAAACATGACAAATCCTATATTTAGTTCCATGTTTCATAGTAAAATGTTAAGAGAAGGTGCTGTTAGATTGTAAGAATGATATATGATGTTTTAAATAATAATATGTATTTTTGTAAATACCAAGAGTAATGGAATGTAAATAAATTTGCCACACATTTTATGTTGACATGTAGGTAAGAAATATCTTGTGATATTAAAATGGCTGTGGTCTCAAATTAATTGCAAATTTCAATAGCACATTCCTATTTTTAAAAAGTATTTAAATTTTGTATTATTCTTGTCATGCTAGGTGTGAGAGGAAAGCGTATAAACTTTGCCTTCAGCCCTTCAGTGAATGAATTTGTGGAGGGAAAAATGCATTTCTGAGATAAAATAAAAGTATTCCTTTAAACATTCCATTGTTTTATACTAATATCTAACTATATGTATTATAATATTATATTATATTTATAATAAAGAAAACCTAAATCAAACTAAATTGGTAATGTCTAGTCAATTATTTTTTTCCGGGCACACTTTACTTGCTTTACTCCAACTTTATTAATAGAAAATATAACTTAAGAATAGATATTATCATATAATTAAGACAATAAAATATATTAACAATGAATTTAGAACTTTTATTGACTTTAACTACTATATTGTTGCTTTCAAACCCCTCCAGTAGGCCTAGCACATGATTGGCGCGACAGTATTATCTCGCGGCGAGATAGACTACCTGTCTTTTTCTAATTGTATTAATTAAAGATGGACGGGTAGTCTATCTCGCGGCGATATACTGTCGCGCCAATCATGTGCTAGCCCGGCTGGCGCTAATTGACCTAATCAGCAGTGAATATTATTGTGTTCATTCTTAGAAAATATATCTACTGTGCAATTGCCACTTTTTCCTTTGAAATGTATGCAACAAGTGGTGCTAATTTCATGCAACTGTAGTTACATTTTTTGATAATTGCAGATGGTTAATTGGGTAGAAGTCAGGATAGTAACTATGGTAGTATTTTGTGTATTGTCACTTTCTGCTAACCACATTCTACTAAATTCTTCAGACGTCTGAAGAAAATAATGAAAATGACTAGCAAACATAAAGTTAGCTTTAACTAGTCCACTTCGTAAATAGTCACCAACCTGACTGCTAAAGAATTAAGTAAAAGAAAACAATTGGTAACATAATATTATAATTAACAACTACGTGACATACAACTATTAAACCTTATTTATTTACTGCTTTCTGAAGCTCCCATTTTGAAGTCCATGGGTTTGTCATAGCCCATCATTTTGGCATAGTGCATTGGGTCACTAAAGTGCCTCGCCTCCACAAACATGGGCTTTCCTTTGGCCACCAATGTTGTGAACATGCCAGGGATTTCAGGCACTACAACATCTTCTGCTTTGAATTCATGCTGGAATTAAATATAATTAAATATAACTGATAAAGAAGAGAAAACCACTGATTTAGTATGTAGTAGTAGCATGCTGATTTTTGAGACTGAAAGGTTCCAAACTTACTAAGTTAATGTCATCAGTAAGAAAATTGTCTTGTGTTGTGTGCACAATGTTTTAAAAAATTTTCTATCCCTCTATTAGTTTAGGAATTTGTGAGCTTGGCATTGAATTTTTGCTTTTCTAATATAACATACAATCATTTACTAATCTACTAATACACGCGTTCCCATCCGGCCTGCCAACACCCAAAGCGATTGCCCACTATCCGGCCCGCGGGTGCCAGGCTCCAGGGGTTCAGCATTCATTGAAAGTAGAACTGTATCTAACAGCAGCAACCAGACTCCCTCCTCCGGCGCAAAAACTGATGGTGGCCCGTGCGAAAGTTTCTGAGGCGCAATAGGGCCCTCAGGTAAAAAGTATGGAGACCCCTGTACTAAAAGAAAAAAAGTAGAAACTTACCTGTTTTTCAGCAATAAAAAAGTTGTAAGTAATTGCTCTGTATGTTGCATTTGCACTATCATAGTCAATTCTTGTTACATATTTCTTAGTAATTTGATGTAGCAGTATTGGTGTGACGAACGTGAAGAACCCAACCACTGAACAAATAGCGACAAGGAGTGATGTGCTTCCTATGGTGGCTGCCTCGTTTATAATGATCGGCTGAGCTACCAAGCCTGCGGCGCTGGAGCTTAGAGAAAATACCTTCACAGCCTTGATTTGTGGCGTTAAAGGACCATAATAAATGCGGTCTGGTTCGCTGTCTCCTTTGGAATTGCTAGCAAAATGCCGTATTAGTTTAGTGTTCACTGTAAGACACTTTAGGTTAACTATTTCTTTGTGAAATACTGCTAATGATCTGGTTTGTACAAATTTGCCTTGGCAACAAAGCCGAAACATGTTTGTTTCTTCAGTGTTTTGAGCCTCTAAAATGCAAAATCAAAGCAAATCAATGTGGATAAACCCATTAGTTGGGGTTATTTTTCACGTTTTAGATTTGTTTGACACTGAACTGAATGAATTATCTGTCAGCTGTCACTGTGAGTATAGTCGTTGTCAATAATCGAGAAACGTTCTGAAATAATAAAAGTTGGTGTCTTGGTTGGTTGGTGGTGGTTGGTGGTTAAATAGGTTGGTTGGTGTAAATCTTAGAGCATTTAATAACCGAACCGGAGTCGCCTTTAAGATTTTCGTCGCGTGAAAATTTCATTATCTGTCTCTCTATCACTCTTGCATATTCGAGCGATAAATAGGCAGATATCGAAATTTAGTAGTAGTAGTAGTAATCACTTTATTGTACACAACACAGGTTTACATAATATTTACAGAAATAAAGGTACAAAGGCGAACTTATCCCTGTAAGGGATCTCTTCCAGCTAACCACAGATATTTAGATTTTTGTTTTTCGCGGTGTGACCTATATAGGGTAGGAGTACCCGCCTAACTTACAACTAACAGTTACTTAACGTATAGAAAATTAGATGCCCCTTATCGCACGGACCACGGAAGGGTCATCACCCTTCCGTGGTCCGTGCGATAAGGGGTCATCCATTAATTACATCACACGTTTAGGGGGAGGGAGGGGGTTAAGAAAGTGTGACATGTTGTGACAAGGGGGAGGGAGGAGTAACAAACTTTGTGACGTCACTTTAACTTCATCAGTAACCGAAAATTTATTTAATTATTTAATTCCCTGTATAGTTAAATAACAAGTTTTTGGAACGATAATCGTTTTTATTAGTTTAATTTTCTTTCCTAATCAGTTTTGGATTATAAAATTACTTAATATTTCTTTTGTCAAAAACATTTTGATAAAATATGAATACAAAAAATTCGATTTTCCGACTCGTTGAAAAATTGTGACGTCACACCAGGGGGGGAGGGATTTGCCAAATGTGACCAAGTGTGACAGGGAGGGGGGAGGGGTCAAAAAACCTATAAATTCGTGTGACGTAATTAATGGATGATCCCTAACAGCACTTTTCCATTTCAAAATACTCATATCAAGATCCTTACAGCTTGGCAAAAACGAGTAGAAATTAAAAAGTGGCAACACTGTAGTGTCGTCCCTTTCAAACCAATAGATATAAGAAAACGGGACGAGACTACATCAGTCTTGCCATTTTTTAATTTCTACTCTTTTTTGCCAAGCTGTACTACAGAATAAATAATGGTACTGCCGTACAGAAAGGAAACTTCCTACAAAACCGAAATTTGACAGCGGTTCAGGGTCGAATCATGCTGTCCCTTTCTAATACATGGCACTGTCCCTTTCGGTTATTTAGGGTTGTCAAAATTCAAGCCATTATCTTATCTGTGGTCGTGCACGCAAAGGGACGTCAAGTTGTGTCAACCCTAATAATTGCTCGGAGCAATTCTGAGCTGAGCGGAGCCGAGTTTGGCCGAAGTCAGGAGTTTCGCAGCCCTGGCTGTACTTTCTTCAAAGGTACCTATATACTTTCGTAGTGTATAGCGTAAATCAGGTAAGGGGCCGTCCATAAATTACGTCATCGATTTTTGACGATTTTTGACCCCCCCCCTCCTAAAACTAGCAAAAAGCAGAGCTTTGTAAGGGCTCGCGGAATTTTTCTACCTATATAGTTATAATTACTAAGGTAGTTTTTTAATAAGAGATTCATCTTAAAAAACCGGACAAGTGCGAGTCGGACTCGCCCGCCGAGGGTCCCGTACAAATTTAACGTATTTATTAATTTATTTACAAAAAAAATAGTTTTCAAATATTTTCCCAGTACTTGTAGTGACGATATTACTTGCCAAATTTCATAGTTCTAGAAATTCTAGATCAACGGGAATTACCATACTTAAGGGGGCCCACAGATTACCAGTTCGCCGGACGATATCAACCTGTCAGTTGTTCGGAGCTGTCAAATTTTGCGTTTTACTGACCGGCTGATATCGTCCGGCGAAGTCCGTCAGTGGGCCCCTTTATAAGTACATTTTGATTCCTTTGATAGTTTCGAAATATATTTTTTTTGCGGCATAAACGGCCGTATCTTTTTTCCGATCACTTACAACTCTTAGAAGTTTAAATTTTTCACTTTTAGGACCTAAGTTATGCTTTTAATTTCAACTCGATACATCCACGCGTTCCCGAGATAAAAGGTCTGTAGACAGACGGACGGACAAAAAAAGTGATCCTATAAGGGTTCCGTATTTTTCCTTTTGAGGTACGGAACTCTAAAAATGATATGATATGATATAAGGAAATAATTAATACCCCAAATCATTTTGTATTATATTATATCAAGAGTGTTTGTATTATATTATATCAATAGGTACTTATATTTAATAGTTTAACTCCGAGCAAGCCTTACAAATGTCCGGAGCACCTATAGTTTCTTGACCGGTAGACATGAATATGGGCGTAGCGATGTGACAACCCCAGCTAGGGTTGCCAGATCGAAAGGCGCTATTATCGGGAAACAATATCAATTTTTCGGGATTTTGGGACTTAAGTCGGGAAAAAAAATTAGAAATGCCACGATTGCCACGATGCCATGATTCGGCAACTATTCGGTATTCGGCCTATTCGGACACTTTGCCCAATATTCGGTATTCGGCCGAATGTTGCCTACTATTCGGCCGAATACCGAATATCTGTTGCATCTACCTAAAAAGAAAAATTACAAAAAGAATTACCAGAAACTAGGTATATTTAATATTTAAAATGTATTCTTGGAAAGTAGTTAAATACGAAGGCACGTTTTTGAGAATTTATCGATTACAAAATATTTTATTTTTATCATGGGTCTGATTTGATTGACTCTAATATACATTCATTAATTCTGTTCAACATAAAAATATATCTTAGCAAACGTAGTGCTTTATTTGATGGCTAACAGTTTGCATAATAATTGTGACTCAAAATGTTCGCATGTCATGCCGAATATTCGGTCGCCGAATATTCGGTATTCGGCCGAGAGAGGGGCCGAATATTCGGTATTCGGTATTCGGCCAAATTCACTATTCGGGGCATCTCTAAAAAAAATACATTCAAATTAAAGTAATTGTATTAAAAACAACGATATTTTACATTATTGGCACTACGTCAGCTCGCTCGCTCGACGACAGTTCGGAACTTGAAATTATTGTTTTATAACGAGAAGCTGTTTTTCGGGACAGTTTACACTTTGTCGGGAATCGGGAACACCTGCTAAAAATCGGGAGAATCCCGCCAAATCCCGACCATCTGGCAACCCTAACCCCAGCGCGTGCTGATGGACCAGTACAATCAGTCAACGCAGGGCAGCTTGTGGAGAGCTGTTGGGAAGAAACATTCCCACGGCTCCTGGGAAGTGGGAAGTTCTGCCACCCGATAGAAGGGTGGATAAAAAGGGCCCTCTGCCTCTGTCTTGCTTTAGCCGGTCGTCCAGAGTGGAAAGCGACATCGATTTTGACATTTGAAACGATAAGGCAGTAATATCGCGCTGCAATACTGCTGCCGACTGCGATATTAGTGCCGACTATATTACTGCAAATGTCAATAATACTGGCAGCGACATCAATTTTGACATTTGCAACAGTAAGGTAGTAATGTCGCGCTGCAATACTGCTGCCGATTGCAATATTACTGCAAACTACATTACTGTCGCAAATGTCATAAACCCTGGCAGTGACATCGATTTTGTCTTTTGAAACAGTAAGGCAGTAATATCGCGCTGCAATACTGATGCCGATGGCGATATTACTGTCGACTGCATTACTACCGCAAATGTCAAAAACCCTGGCAGCGACATCGATTTTGGCATTTGTAACAGTAAGGCAGTACTATCGCCCTGCAATACTGCTGCCAACAGCGATATTACTGCTGACTGCATTACTACCGCAAATATCAAAAATCCTGGCATCGCCTGTCATTTGCGCGCTGCAATACTTCTACCGACTGCAATATTACTGCAGACTACATACATTACTGTCGCAAATGTCATAAACCCTGGCAGTGACATTGATTTTGTCTTTTGAAACAGTAAGGCAGTAATATCGCGCTGCAATACTGCTGCCGACTGCGACATTACTGCCGACTGCATTACTAACGCAAATGTCTAAGACCCTGGCAGCGACATCGATTTTGGCATTTGAAACAGTAAGGCAGTACTATCGCCCTGCAATACTGCTGCCAACAGCGATATTACTGCCGACTGCATTACTACCGCAAATATCAAAAATCCTGGCAGCGATATCGATTTCGACATTTGTGCGCTACAATACTGCTGCTGACTGCAATATTACTGCCGACTACATTCTTGCCTCGAATGTCAAAAACCCTGGCAGCGAAATCGATTTTGGCATTTGAAACAGTAAGACAGTAATATCGCGCTGCAATACTGCTGCCAACAGCAATAATACTGCCGACTGCATTACTACCGCAAATATCAAAAATCCTGGCAGCGATATCGATTTCGACATTTGTGCGCTACAATACTGCTGCTGACTGCAATATTACTGCCGACTACATTCTTGCCTCGAATGTCAAAAACCCTGGCAGCGAAATCGATTTTGGCATTTGAAACAGTAAGACAGTAATATCGCGCTGCAATACTGCTGCCGACTGCGATATTACTGCCAACTGCATTACTGCCGCAATTTCGAAATCAATCACGTGTGATTTTAACCGCCATAGTAGTAAAAACGATTATCGATTCAATGAAAAAATATATAGTCACGTATTAAATTTCACCCATAATTAATTATGATTACCTACTAATAGGATATTTGACTGTACTTAAGATAAATTATTTTACACCATGCAAGAAATAAAGCACCAGATAATTAATAGAGAAAGGTAGATAGCAGTTATTTTTAGTCACAATTTCTATTTTAAAACCCGATAACAACTATAAAGAGTAGGTAATTTGCTTGTGACGTCACATGCTAGTGTTTCATATAAATTCCATAGTAGCAAATCGTTTTGACAGTTCGAAAAAAGAAAGTCATTTGACTAGTATAGGTAGTCAAATACCCAATTATATTGAGCCACAAAAACCCAGCGCATTTTAACGGAACAACCTTTAACCTTGTCACTACTAACGCCATCTGTTAGAAAAAGAAATAACTAACATTAGTCCAACAGATGGCGTTAGTATTAATACACATTATTTACCCTTTTATTTATTTTTTATGTTTATATAATGATATTTTTATGCTTGATAACACATCTAGACATGAATATAAATTACTATGTTAAATCTCAAACCTAACAGTGCGATAGTTTTTCCGTAAAGTGTACCACAAGAATGCATAGATTGTCGAATAGTGATAGGGCTCGCTTCGCTCGCCCTAATAATCCAAAAATCATGCTTCGAATGACCCCGTTTCCTCCTACGTCATCCTACCATCATCCGATGTCCAGAACCCCCCCCCCCCCCTAATTTGAAATGACGTAATTTATGAATAGCCCCTAACTCGCATTGTTTTTATTTCATTTCAAATAAGTACTTACAGAAAGCAACATTGCGGTGCGTTGTTTGATCGGCCTTATGTTTCCTCGCATAATGCAATTCTAAAAAGTAGGTATATGGTGTGTGTGTATATATACATACCTACTATGAATACGAAGTATGCATTTTGTTCAAAAAGCACTCAGTACCATTACAAAACCAGTTCGTAGTTTACAGCGTGGTTAGTTGGACAGTTATCTTCTTCATAACAATAGCCGGTATCTGTCTCTAAAACTGTCGGGTCAGGGCAATCACAACGAGAAAATCCACATACAGTCCTAACGAGTCTCGGCTCAGGATGATCACATGTCTTTTGGGCTAACCAGTATGTGTGTGAGCAGTTACTTTTGACTTCTACCATCCAATCGGGACAAGCAGCAACGCCTGTTGATTAAAAATAGTTATTACAACTGCAGTCCTAAGAAATGCAAGTGTCTGCTGGGGTTCAGTTAACAAAGTTATTACGCATTAAAGTTTAATATATTTATTATAGGGACTATTACAAATACAAAATGCCTAAATTAAAATTTGATGTTATCATGTCTCCTCAATACATGCCTTTTAATGAGCGAAGGACATGCCATGCACAAACATATACGCATCATTTTCGCGCCACCTCCGTCAATTTGTGGGAATTTTTACACTAAGTACAGTCAGCAACAGAAGTAGCTAAGCGGGCCAGGTGTTCAAAATGATCTTGACACGACTTTATTGTTAAGAGAATAAGAGCGTGTCAAGGTCATTTTGAACACCTCGCCCGCTTAGCAAATTCTGCTGCTGACTGTAGGTACAACTTAAAAAAAAATCTGTACTGAATATTTATGCGAACATGCCTATAAAAATGGTGTTACAAAAAGGTACGCTGTATTTTGATACACTAGCGTTTTCATCCAAAAGTATATAATACTTTTTTTGAAAATAATTATTGGGCGTTTAGATTGGATCGGAGCCAGAATTGGATTCGTATTCGAATTTATAAACTTTCAGAACTGAACCAGGATTTGCATCTGGCCCTAACTCGGCCCGGGACCTGAACCTGGACCTTTTGAATTGTATTGAGGACTTCGTTCATGTCTAATGTTTTCCTCTCATGTGTTTTCACTGTTGTGAGATGAGGCGAAAAGTTGTATGTACCACACGAGACCAGAATGTCTTAATTGTATCTCGCACCTTCGAGTCTTTAGCTACGCGACAAGTAAGACAAAAGGGATATTCTTACATTCATTGTTGTACCACAAGCAACTATATTCCAAGCCCCATTTATATCCTTTCTGCCTTGTGTCGGATTTAGAACACACCGTTAGAGCGAAGAAAACCACTAAAAACCACCTCGGCATCTTGTTCAGACTAAAGTTTATTATACAAGAAATTCGGCTTTTATATCTACAAATATGATAGCTAATTGTCTTGTCGATGTTATGAATAAAACAATGGATAGCAGTGTGTGTGGGCATTGATTTTTTTAAGAACAATGCAAATAAGTCAAACAATCAAACCAGTCAATCACCTGGAATGGTAATTGTTGAAAGCAAAGTGAATACCAACCAATTCGATTGCTTTATCTACTTTTGTTTATTGAATGCTTCTGCATTCTGCATATTCAACGTGATAGGTACCTACGTTTAATTGCATTCGGCATCGCCAGCTCGACATGTTAATCACTACATAATGAATTAATATTTTACACATAATACCTGCTTCGTCGGGAGTCGTGGAAATTAAGGGGAGAGGCCTTTGCCCAGCAGTGGGACACTCAAATAGGCTAGGAAAAATACCTGCTTATATATATCTTCTTCGTCTAAAATAGTCTAAATGTAACAGATCGGAAGGAACTAATTAATTTCGAGGCACTCGGGGCGACAACGTATCAAACATGTTCCAATGAACAAATTTAAGTACCTAGTCGATTTATATGGCCACCAACATCGACATAGTTTTTGAAACAATTCATAAAGTCTCTCGAATTGTATAATTGCTGGGAAGTTTGAATTAGGTACCTACTGACGATGACTAGTTCGTCCAACGAAGCCCCAGTTATTCGATCCTTATTTGAGAAGAGATAAAGAGGCGAATCATAGGCCTAAACAAGCACGAGACAAGCGCTTGCGACAAAGCTATCGAGCCCAAACACACTATTGACTCAGTTTATCTTTGTGCAAACATTGTCAACGGCCAAGCATGTGACAACACAGTACGAGTAAGAGCAAGAACACATATCGGACGTGAATATTAAATGGCTTTTGTTTAATAGAAGAAGAAGATGCATGAGTAAATTTTTAGGGTTCCGTACCTCAAAAGGAAAAAAAGGGAACCCTTAGACGATCACTTTGTTGTCAGTCCGTCCGACTGTCTGTCGAGACCCTTTATCTCGGGATCGCGTGGAGGTATCGAGTTGAAATTAAACCATATACTCAGGTCTAATAAAGTATCTTGAAGCTGTGAAAAAAAAAACTTCTACTCTTAAGTAATTATTAACGTAAAAAAAAGATACGGCCGTTTATGCCGCAAAAAACGTATATTTCGACACTCAGGGCTATAACCGCGAAAATCGAAGTTCGCAAATTGCGGGCATTTTTCTCTGTCACTCTTATTACGCCTTCATTGGAGTAAAAGAGAAAGATCCCCGCAATTTGCGAATTTCGGTTTTCGCGGTAGCCCCTCTGGAATCAAAATTTATAGGGTACTTCCCGTTGACCTAGAACTATGAAATTTGGCAAGTATAATATCGTCTTTCACTACGAATACAGGAGAAAATCTGAAAACTATAAATAAATTAAATTTGTAAAAAAAAAATAGAATAAAAAGTAATAATAAAAACATTGTAAGGTGGGCGAGTCCGACTCGCACTTGTCCGGTTTTTTTGCATTCATTATTTTTATAGACCACTTTTTATGGATCACTTGCGCTGCTTGCTTTGGTTACTTTCGCTCGCTCTTATGCACATTAGAAATGCGTTAGGCCCATAACCTGCAATTAACGACTTAGTTTATTGAATGAGATCAGATATCAAATGAATTAAGAAAATGATGAGCTTCGTTTGGTTTACTGACTGTCCTAAGGTTGCTGACAGTTATAAAAGTTAGGTATCTATGTTACACCAATATTTCAAAACGTTTTACAATAAAATTGCTAATTACAATTACCAATATGTTAGGTATATGTAGTTCTCTAATGCTTTTAACCTTTCCGTCAATACGATATATAGGTACATATAGATATAACAGAGCTGCTTATCAATGGCCTAATATAATTTGTCTATTTAATGATATGTATTAGAAAATCTTGGTTACTTTGTAGAGAAGCGGTCGTTAAAGTCAATCAAATTACCAAACATTAAATGGTCAAAACTAATACAACCTTAAAAAAAGAAACATCTATTATGTGATAAAGTAAAAGGACGCCATCATTCATCCCTAATTATTGGAATTAGAGAAAATGAAAGCTTTATCCCAAAAGCTCATAAGCTTCGTAGTGAACTAATATCGGTCCTTAAAAAAAGGGACGTGCCAAGTCATGGTGTTAAAAAAATTGCTGGGGTTTTCGGCCGCTACCTAAGAGTTCCGTGATGATTATTGTGATAAATTCCAGCCGAAACTAAGTTAACTCACATTTTTAGACGGGTCTATCGCGAATTTATTTTATTACCTTACCTTTATTTTTTTATTACCATTGTTTTATTCAAAACGCGAAAGTTTGAAATATTATAGAAACTACGTTACGTTATTCTTAATTGCCTTAACAGTTTATCATTTTCAGTACCTACTTTTAAAATTGCTCTGCAGTAGAGAGGCAAATAAAATAACGTTTCTCGATTTTTCGATGTTGACGGTAGGCCCTGTATAAGCCGTGCTGCAACCACGACTACAATTAGGTACCTACATAAGACGGGGGATGTTTGCACCCCTATCGCGGATCCCTAAAAATACACATTAGCAAAAGAAAAAAAATATATTCATCTATCTGTAGTGTAGTAGGTACCTAATGTAATGTTATTCGGCGGTCGTTTGTTTCCTGCTTTACGTGTGTTTAGCCTTTTTGGTTTTGGGTGCAGGAATGATTATTTTCATGTATTTCTAACTTTTGTTGTAAATTATTACCAAACTTTGTAATCTCCAAATGTGCATAGAAATGTTAAAATTATTTCTGTTTTTACAGTTTTACCCACCCAAAGCCCTGGGGTATGGTCATTATAGTCATACTTACATCATATAGTCAGACCGAGAACGATTTTGATAGCCCACGCAGTGCAAGTGTTAATTTAAACGCCAAACTTCTATGAAATTATGACGTGTAAATAACACTTGCACTGCGTGGGCTATCAAAATCGCTGCAGACTTTTCTTGGTGTAACTTTAATTATGTGGACGTAGAAACAACAAGCACTGAAAGCTTACTGACTAAAAGAAATTAAGACTATTGGCACTTGGCAGAAAAAAACAGGCTACGTCGCTATAATTCGATTAAGCAATCAAGTTATAAAACAACCATTATCTTCATACGCAGTGTACATTCAATGCGGACGAAGGAAGTCAATTTATTAGGGCGAGCGAAGCGAGCCCTATCACTATTCGACAATCTATGCATTCTTGTGGTACACTTTACGGAAAAACTATCGCACTGTTAGGTTTGAGATTTAACATAGTAATTTATATTCATGTCTAGATGTGTTATCAAGCATAAAAATATCATTATATAAACATAAAAAATAAATAAAAGGGTAAATAATGTGTATTAATACTAACGCCATCTGTTGGACTAATGTTAGTTATTTCTTTTTCTAACAGATGGCGTTAGTAGTGACAAGGTTAAAGGTTGTTCCGTTAAAATGCGCTGGGTTTTTGTGGCTCAATATAATTGGGTATTTGACTACCTATACTAGTCAAATGACTTTCTTTTTTCGAACTGTCAAAACGATTTGCTACTATGGAATTTATATGAAACACTAGCATGTGACGTCACAAGCAAATTACCTACTCTTTATAGTTGTTATCGGGTTTTAAAATAGAAATTGTGACTAAAAATAACTGCTATCTACCTTTCTCTATTAATTATCTGGTGCTTTATTTCTTGCATGGTGTAAAATAATTTATCTTAAGTACAGTCAAATATCCTATTAGTAGGTAATCATAATTAATTATGGGTGAAATTTAATACGTGACTATATATTTTTTCATTGAATCGATAATCGTTTTTACTACTATGGCGGTTAAAATCACACGTGATTGATTTCGAAATTGCGGCAGTAATGCAGTTGGCAGTAATATCGCAGTCGGCAGCAGTATTGCAGCGCGATATTACTGTCTTACTGTTTCAAATGCCAAAATCGATTTCGCTGCCAGGGTTTTTGACATTCGAGGCAAGAATGTAGTCGGCAGTAATATTGCAGTCAGCAGCAGTATTGTAGCGCACAAATGTCGAAATCGATATCGCTGCCAGGATTTTTGATATTTGCGGTAGTAATGCAGTCGGCAGTATTATTGCTGTTGGCAGCAGTATTGCAGCGCGATATTACTGTCTTACTGTTTCAAATGCCAAAATCGATTTCGCTGCCAGGGTTTTTGACATTCGAGGCAAGAATGTAGTCGGCAGTAATATTGCAGTCAGCAGCAGTATTGTAGCGCACAAATGTCGAAATCGATATCGCTGCCAGGATTTTTGATATTTGCGGTAGTAATGCAGTCGGCAGTAATATCGCTGTTGGCAGCAGTATTGCAGGGCGATAGTACTGCCTTACTGTTTCAAATGCCAAAATCGATGTCGCTGCCAGGGTCTTAGACATTTGCGTTAGTAATGCAGTCGGCAGTAATGTCGCAGTCGGCAGCAGTATTGCAGCGCGATATTACTGCCTTACTGTTTCAAAAGACAAAATCAATGTCACTGCCAGGGTTTATGACATTTGCGACAGTAATGTATGTAGTCTGCAGTAATATTGCAGTCGGTAGAAGTATTGCAGCGCGCAAATGACAGGCGATGCCAGGATTTTTGATATTTGCGGTAGTAATGCAGTCAGCAGTAATATCGCTGTTGGCAGCAGTATTGCAGGGCGATAGTACTGCCTTACTGTTACAAATGCCAAAATCGATGTCGCTGCCAGGGTTTTTGACATTTGCGGTAGTAATGCAGTCGACAGTAATATCGCCATCGGCATCAGTATTGCAGCGCGATATTACTGCCTTACTGTTTCAAAAGACAAAATCGATGTCACTGCCAGGGTTTATGACATTTGCGACAGTAATGTAGTTTGCAGTAATATTGCAATCGGCAGCAGTATTGCAGCGCGACATTACTACCTTACTGTTGCAAATGTCAAAATTGATGTCGCTGCCAGTATTATTGACATTTGCAGTAATATAGTCGGCACTAATATCGCAGTCGGCAGCAGTATTGCAGCGCGATATTACTGCCTTATCGTTTCAAATGTCAAAATCGATGTCGCTTTCCACTCTGGACGACCGGCTAAAGCAAGACAGAGGCAGAGGGCCCTTTTTATCCACCCTTCTATCGGGTGGCAGAACTTCCCACTTCCCAGGAGCCGTGGGAATGTTTCTTCCCAACAGCTCTCCACAAGCTGCCCTGCGTTGACTGATTGTACTGGTCCATCAGCACGCGCTGGGGTTAGGGTTGCCAGATGGTCGGGATTTGGCGGGATTCTCCCGATTTTTAGCAGGTGTTCCCGATTCCCGACAAAGTGTAAACTGTCCCGAAAAACAGCTTCTCGTTATAAAACAATAATTTCAAGTTCCGAACTGTCGTCGAGCGAGCGAGCTGACGTAGTGCCAATAATGTAAAATATCGTTGTTTTTAATACAATTACTTTAATTTGAATGTATTTTTTTTAGAGATGCCCCGAATAGTGAATTTGGCCGAATACCGAATACCGAATATTCGGCCCCTCTCTCGGCCGAATACCGAATATTCGGCGACCGAATATTCGGCATGACATGCGAACATTTTGAGTCACAATTATTATGCAAACTGTTAGCCATCAAATAAAGCACTACGTTTGCTAATATATATTTTTATGTTGAACAGAATTAATGAATGTATATTAGAGTCAATCAAATCAGACCCATGATAAAAATAAAATATTTTGTAATCGATAAATTCTCAAAAACGTGCCTTCGTATTTAACTACTTTCCAAGAATACATTTTAAATATTAAATATACCTAGTTTCTGGTAATTCTTTTTGTAATTTTTCTTTTTAGGTAGATGCAACAGATATTCGGTATTCGGCCGAATAGTAGGCAACATTCGGCCGAATACCGAATATTGGGCAAAGTGTCCGAATAGGCCGAATACCGAATAGTTGCCGAATCATGGCATCGTGGCAATCGTGGCATTTCTAATTTTTTTTCCCGACTTAAGTCCCAAAATCCCGAAAAATTGATATTGTTTCCCGATAATAGCGCCTTTCGATCTGGCAACCCTAGCTGGGGTTGTCACATCGCTACGCCCATATTCATGTCTACCGGTCAAGAAACTATAGGTGCTCCGGACATTTGTAAGGCTTGCTCGGAGTTAAACTATTAAATATAAGTACCTATTGATATAATATAATACAAACACTCTTGATATAATATAATACAAAATGATTTGGGGTATTAATTATTTCCTTATATCATATCATATCATTTTTAGAGTTCCGTACCTCAAAAGGAAAAATACGGAACCCTTATAGGATCACTTTTTTTGTCCGTCCGTCTGTCTACAGACCTTTTATCTCGGGAACGCGTGGATGTATCGAGTTGAAATTAAAAGCATAACTTAGGTCCTAAAAGTGAAAAATTTAAACTTCTAAGAGTTGTAAGTGATCGGAAAAAAGATACGGCCGTTTATGCCGCAAAAAAAATATATTTCGAAACTATCAAAGGAATCAAAATGTACTTATAAAGGGGCCCACTGACGGACTTCGCCGGACGATATCAGCCGGTCAGTAAAACGCAAAATTTGACAGCTCCGAACAACTGACAGGTTGATATCGTCCGGCGAACTGGTAATCTGTGGGCCCCCTTAAGTATGGTAATTCCCGTTGATCTAGAATTTCTAGAACTATGAAATTTGGCAAGTAATATCGTCACTACAAGTACTGGGAAAATATTTGAAAACTATTTTTTTTGTAAATAAATTAATAAATACGTTAAATTTGTACGGGACCCTCGGCGGGCGAGTCCGACTCGCACTTGTCCGGTTTTTTAAGATGAATCTCTTATTAAAAAACTACCTTAGTAATTATAACTATATAGGTAGAAAAATTCCGCGAGCCCTTACAAAGCTCTGCTTTTTGCTAGTTTAATTACTTACTCGCCGACAAACAAACCGAGCTTGCGCAATCTTATCACCATTATCAAACACGTAAAAACACCCTTGCTAAAATAAAGTTATACAAAAGTTTTCCCGCCAACATTGAATATAGGAGTTCATATGAATATAAACCGTAGCAACTATAAAATAAGGTTTCGAATTGAAAATCCTTAATTTTCTCTAGTTGGAAGGGGATAACAATATCGTTATTACATTCTACACCGCTCTAACAATGACCACAAGCACAGGTTTTGTAGCTATCTCTTTCGCTCTCAGTACGATAATCATTAAGGTCTCTTTCTCACTTCGCTGTTAAGCGCGGGTTGCTTCATTTCTTTTTTCTTTAGTATGGTAGTATTCGAGCGGGTGCACACTCGTCGTGCCGCTTCGCGCGTAAATCGAGGCTTGTTTATTTTGTGACGGTTTCTTTCGAACTATTATAAACTATGGAATTAACCTAATGGATTATCTTCAAGTGATGTGACAATTGTTAGGTTAATTTCGAAGAGTGGTTTGATTTGTCTCCTCAAAATGGAATTGAGGTCCGTGTTTTGGACAGTTGTCTTGGGCCTGATTTTTGGTGCGGAGGCGGGGATGATGGGTGATCATTGCGACTGGAATGGCAGGTATGTTCGAAATGATATAACTATGACAATTATTCATAATTAAATCTGACAACGTTTTATGACTCTTAAAAACTTTTTGTGACTAGGATTAATTGGATAAACGTTTGCTTTGAATCAACATTGTAGTAAATACAATATTATGTATCTTATAATGTATTGATCGGCTCTTACAATTGCTTGGTCTTTTGATTAACAAATAAACATACGAATAGTTACTGTTGTGCTGTACAGTCAAGTGTAAAAATATGGGTGCACAAATCATCTCAAAAATAGGTATGTCTCATAGCTCTTATGCCAGCGAATTAGGGACTATGGGACATATTTTTGAGTAAGTTGTCTACACCCATATTTTAACATTTGACTGTACATAATGTGAATGCGTATGTTACCTTGAAAGCGTATTCAGAATTTCAGGATGAGATAGATGAACACGTCTCCTAGAAAATCACTTGAGGAATTTAATAGTTTGGATAACTTACAAGGAACACCGAGATAGGATCGCTTGACGGGCCCTGGAGAAGCAGAAAAAAACATTCCATGCAAACATCGTGTTACCAACAAGTGAAATGAGCAAGATTAATGTTTCATAAAGTATGGACAAATATACACAAATCTACCAAATAAAAATGTCATGGTATTAGTAGTAGTAGTAAACCAACTTTTCTTTTTACGTTGCCCCGTGCTTGCGTTGAACTGAACTCCGTGGGGCAGAAGAAGCCTGCAGAGCGTTAGTTTTACTCTTTGTATTTATAATTCTTGTTTAAATAATAAATAAACACTAAATAAGTAGGTAAATCTAAGAAACAAATCACTCAAACTTATATTATCTTATTTAATAGGACATTATTATTAAAAAAAACTCCTAAATATCACATATGTTTCACAAGAACCGTTCTAATTTGTTACAAGAATTCGTACTACCCCACAAATGTGTGTAGGAGGCACACCTGAGGGCAGAATTTAGCAAATGCCAAGCAATTTGTTAAAAATCTTCGCTAGCGCATAAATATTCCTTTAATATCGCGTGTCTGTTTTACATTAACATCAAATTGATGGTGTTTTGTGTTTTTTCCTTCCACATACGGCGATTTGGACTTAACAATACATTGTGATAGGTATAAAGTCTAATTCATTGGTTGAAATATAGTTAGGTACGTATATATAAACGTTTTTTTATTGAAATAGTTAACATAAATGAAACATGCCACCATACCTATACTCTGTATCTTTAGGTATTTAAATAAAAGTAAACAAAATCTACCCTCAAATGGCTCCTTAAGCCAGTTGAGGGTAGATGAAAACATTACATGATCAAAATAATGTAGGTTAAAGTCAGGTCGTTCAGTTTCAGTGACTGATCTAGGCGGTTTTGTATTTGGTCGGTTAACCAATAATTAATGTTATAACCATGTTATAACTACCTGAAAATTTACAAATTGTTTGTTTACTTTTATTGAAATACCTAAAGATGCAGACTATACGTAATAAAATTTGCTTAATATTCGTGAAGGGAAGAGAGCAAAAAAATCTCTTCCTACTGGAAAATGTATTAAATAGGAGGGAATGTATAAGAAAACACCTTCAAGAACCTTTCTGACTTTGACTAAGTACCTACTATGTTTAGATAGGTATGCGGAAAATCGCAAGAGGTGACCTTAACAAATTAAGAATACCTACCGTAAAACGGGGTGAACAGAAATCGCGGGGTGAATAGAGAAATTTTGAACTTTTTCTTTCAAGTTGTTATATTTAAAAACGTACATCTCTAAAATTAGATTTTTTGGAATGCGTATAAAGTAGACTATTTATTCTCTACATTGATACCAAAAGAACTTAATATAGTATCTGTAGTACCTAAATAATAAATAATATCACTAATTTTCTCTATAATAAAGCATTTTTTTGCAAAAAAACAATAACAAGCAAATTTACGTGATAAAGGGGTCAGTGGACACGCATATGGGGTGAACAGTTACGCCATAGGGGGTGATTAGATACAACAAAGGGGTGTAAAGACACGCCTTGGGGGTTAAAAGACACGAAAAAATAATTTTGTGTTAAATAGCTGTTTAACAGATATATATACCATTTGCCAATAGAGTATCCACATATAATGACCAAATTCGATGCCTATATGACAGCTAAAACTTAATATTTCTATTCACCCCTTTCTTGTGTCTATCGACCCCGTTTTAAGGATATGGAGAAAACAGGTAGTTTTCTTTGATTTTCTCTGAATTGGGTAGGTAAAAATTTATTTCACAAATGCAAAATTGAAGAACTAACCAAGACTCAAAAAATGATATCAAAATTATTACTTTTATCATTTGGATTATTGGCGAAAATCGTCGTTGAAGTTGAAAATCGTGTCTTTTCACCCCGTTTTACGGTACATAATTCCTATTTGAAGAAAATTAGTTATTTTTGTTAATAATAGCTACGTCTTGCTTTTTGCTAGAGGTAGGAAGGTTACAATAAAGCACCTAGACGTAGTACGTAGGTACTTTTTTAGTTAACAATGCACTCTTAAAATCCATCACGATTTTTAGTTCAAGACAATATTCAACAAAGATCACGAACGTGACTTCATTTTTCCCATTCAAAAATATCAACAAGTCGTAACAATAAAACAATAAATAGCTGTAATTGTTGTATAGAGTATCCGGAAACATTCTATAGGGTACGGAACAAAATCAACAAGTGAGGTTTCCATTGGGGTGGCGTGGGAAACGTGGGAGGGTAGTGTTCTCGTCAGCCCTCGCTGTTTGACACGTGACCCTTCCGGCGAGGGACTTATGGAACACCCCTTGCCCATTAACTTTATTGATGCGATAAGCAGAAGTAAAGGACACCTCACAAAAGTACCACTTTCGCGGCGAACAGGAAATCTTTAAGCTTTTGTCTTTCCATGCCTTTCAGCTCTCAGTTAGGTTCTACTAAAAACTTCATAATAATGTATTTTCGTGTTGGTTAGAGAGAGCTACTTCAAAAGCGGATGAAGTGATGTGCCATGTTCCTGAAAAAGGACAATACTTTAATATTAAAGGTTTTATGTATTGTGTTATTCAAAGTTTTGGTGATAATGGTACTTAAATTTGAAGTGAAGTTTAGAGAAATTACACACTGATAGTTCTGATTTATTAATGTAAGTATATATTTAATTTATCTTTTAAATGTAATTAGTTATAAAGTTTACCTAACATTTCAACCCTATATAGAAAATCCTCAATAGAGTTATTTAAAAGCCCGTAATGGTCCTCTTAATGACCTTAAGATGCTAATCACCGAGCACAAGAACAATGTACGAAGAAGACATCTCCGTAAGCCGCAAAAAGGAAAATTGAGTGTCAATGGACCAGCATGGCCTGGTTCATGATTCCCGTTGCTTTCAGAGAGATCGCTTCCGATGGCCGTACAATTGTGAGCTCTCCGAATGCAATTAGTTATTACAGTTCACGCGGTTACGCTCACAGTGGTTCGCTTACGATTGCAATGCTTGGGAAGTGATAGGAATAAAGCATTGAGGCATTCAAGTTCGAGTATTAATATTTATTAGGGAGGGCGGGACAACGAGGGGACCGTCTGTTTATTATAATATCCTCTCCGATTATAACGCGTTCGCACGATGTAGACTGATTGATACAGATTGCCTCGTGCTGAGGGTACAGTGAGTACAGTGGGCTGCTTATTTCATCAGAAATGTTGGGGAAACATGTTTGAACTTAATACATCGTGATCTCGATTAATCAGAAAAATATTAATGTTATATTTCTGACTGTACTAAAAGACTAAATATCGTACCTGTAATATCCTTGGCGTACATTTCTTTTTAACTCTTAAACTTTGAATAAATATCTAACCAAATCGAAGCATTAATTTATTATTAAATTATTATATTACACATTAACAAACAATATTACAAATCAGCGTACAGAAATATACTTCCGGAACTCACCCTTTCTTATAAAATTGCAAGTATAGAGCCAACTATAAAAAAAATAGATAAAAAATTCGGTTAAATTCGGCCTCACTTAGTCATATTTTTTTGCTTTTCATAACTCATAAATTGATGGTATAAATTAAATAACAGCCTACTGTGATGAATGTGATGTTCAGTCGTCATCACTGTGACGCAATTGTATGGGAAACATTGCAACTAGCTCATTAAATGTCCCCCGCGCTGCATGTGCATAGGATGCAATACGACGGATGTTACATTTCATGACGTTGTTCCAACAAAACAATGAATTAAGTACCTACACTGGCTACACTAATTAATAAATTACTTTCCTTATCGCATCCGTCTTGTTAAGAATGCAAAGCATTTTTGTGTCTGTGACTAGGTACAAGTAGGGTGCACTTATCTAGTTTTAAAGTGGCGCCAATTGTGACAATAGCTTTTAAGGAACAATGGGGCAGCCTTTCAAAAGATAATGCGGGGACAACCCATGACTAACAAAATTTGAATGCAATCTGTGTTATCAATCGCTTCTATGTAACGTTCTAAATTTATTTTCGTGAAGTTGTAGGTACTTATGTAAATTTATACAAATATTTTGTAATTTTTAGGGTTTCGTTACGTCAAAAGGAAAAAACGGAACCCTTATAGGATCACTCGTGCGTCTGTCTGTCTGTCTATCCGTCTGTCACAGCGCATTTTCTCCAAAAGTACTGGACCAATTAAGTTGAAATTTGGTACACATATGTAAATTTGTTACCCAAAGATGGACATCTTACGTAAACAAATGAATTTTAAACATGGAGGCCTCAATGGAGGCCACTATTGGGGGGTACATGAGAAAATTAAAAAATAATGTTTTTTAACTATATCGTGTTACATATCAAATGAAAGAGTTCATTTTGAGAATCTCAAATATATATTTTTTGTAATTTTAAAATAAATAGTTTAGAAGTTATTTAAGAAAATAGCCAAAAAATTAATTACCATTCCCCCCCTTTATTCCCGAAACTACTGGGTCTTAAATATTGAAACAAATATATAATTAGTTCGCCCCGAACTGAGAACTCGCGGTTTGCCAAAAATTATATAGAGCGATTGACTTTGTTGCACCACTACTTACTCGTATAGTTCGACATAAAATAGTAGAAAATAATTTCAAGAAAAAAAAAACCGACTTCTTGTACATAGATGATGCACTATGTAGAAAAGGAGGTAAAACCACCCGCTTTTCTAGTAGGTAGCATTTCGTTTCTCTAAGGGTCGCAGTTTTAGCCTCACGAACCCAATTCTCTGATAGCAGTTCGGTTCTGTGAGGATTGCAGTTCGAACCTAACCAAAACCACTTTTCTAAGTAGCATTTCGTTTCTGTAAGGCTCGCAGTTCTAATCTAACCTAACCCACCTTTTTTCGGTTCTGTGAGGATCGCAGTTCAAACCTAACCTAACCCACTTAACGGCGCGTGCGGTGCGGTGTACGGGGGTTTGAGCGGGAGGGGCTAGTAAGTTTGGCATCATTATACTTTATACCTACATTTTATGGTAGGTAAGCCTAGTGGTTTATTTAGCTTAGGTATCAGTGGTTTTCCGGGTCAAGGTCCGAGTCCAGGTCCGAGTCTAGTTCCGGGTCCAGGACCAGGTCCAGGTCTAGGTCTTGGTCCAGGTCCAAGTCAAGGTCCAAGTCCGGGTCCAAGTCCGGGTTCAGGTCCAGATAAGAGCCCGGATCCGGGTCAGGTCTGGCTCCAGGGCCAGCTCCGTCAAAATCGAAATTCGAAATCGCCAAACGTGTAGTCATTGAAGAATTCTGTTCTGATCATCATCAGCAGTTCCGCTTCATCAAATGCGACAGTTTTTAATGTAAATTCTTGATTTTCTGATGAAAATACACAAATCTCTATACCTACGCATGCCTTTAAAATTTGAGGAGTTCCCTCGATTCCTCATGGATACCATCATCAGACCTCGAGCTTGACAAAAATGTGGCTTAAAAACTTAACTTGCTTAACAAACATAACGAAGAGGACAAATCGCCAAACGTGAACTATGCTTCGTTGAAGAGTTCCGTTCTGATCATCATCAGCAGTTCCACTTCGTCAAATGTCACTTTTTTGAATGTGTATGCTTGATTTGTTTATAAAACACATAAATCACTATATGTATGCCTTTAAGATTTGAGGAGTTCCCTCGATTCCTCATGTATCCCATCATCAGAACTGGGTTTTGACAAAAACGGGACCAATCTGTATTCTGTATGCATATACATACAATCAAAAAAAATATTTTCAAAAGCGGTCATGGGGGCCGATTTTTGAAATTCGACCGCTCGATTTCGTGCATTTCGTTCAATAATATCTCCGCTACTAGGCATTTAAATTCTACTAATAGAATTGAAAACGAGTGGTCAATACCACTCGATTCCAAATTTCTATAGCTCGTATTTTAAAAATTAGCATTTCGCCGTTTTCCACCGATTTTCGAGTGACGAAATCGAGCGATCGAATTTCAAAAATCGCCCCCCAGTAATGACGGAGATATGGAGTAACAAACGTAAAAAAAATCACAATCGAATCTCCTCTTTTTGAGATTTGGATGTCGGTTAATAAACGAGGGCGCCACTTTCTACGTAGCTGTCACATTTTTGACGTAAAATGCTTACACATGGCAACAATTTATAGTCTGTCAAGCCATTTCCGTCAGTAGAAAAAAGCGGCTAAAAATAGTAGGCGTGAAGGGTGATCGTCCCATAGAAAAATTTGAATATCGCGCCTTTTTCTTCTGACAAACTTATTTGACCGACTATAATATGGAAATTTTAGAGTTCCATTTTATTTAATTTCTACTATTTTATGTCCCACTATAGGCGGCAATGGATCAAAAATCACGTGGATATACTGGATATATTACAAGGTCTGTGGAGCCCTTAACTATACTGAATCTGTGGTAAGCCGAAATATTTCCTGTCAAATGTCAAATACCTATATTATGTTTATTTTTATCTTGCTAATTATTTCAAAATGGTAAATTTAAAAACGATATTATAAAAGTGCAAGCCGAGCACTTTCATTTGATACCAAACTTGACCATACTTTCTTGCAAAAATATGACCAAAATAGCAAGACCCCTCATAAATAGCTTTTTAGCCTTCTAAGCTCTTCTAGCTCAATAACCCCTTGATCGAGCCAGCTCATAATTTAATGACTAAAATATAATGCCCTCAACTACACGTCTACCCAATTTAATTTAAATTAGAACAAATTTACTTAAGTTCTTGAGTATCAAACTATCCTCTGATAGTTCAGCTTAAAAACATCGAAATGCCGGGACGTGCCCCTAGCCAGCCACGTGTCCCAAGTCGAATGTAAGAACTTCGCTTCGCTCGCTCGTTCGATTACTTAGTTTTTGATCCGACCCCCACGGGTTTTTTAAAGGCAATACACTCGCGTTTCACATATTAAAAATAGATTATTAAAAATTGGGTAATGTACGGAACCCTTAGAACTAGAGTCCGACTCGCACTTAGCCGGTTTTTATTTACTAAAGTTGGTATTCCATCTGTCTAATTTATTGGTCTAATGTACATTGCGAGATTGCGACACTCTTACTAAGCAAAATGTGAGATGCAAATATATACATACATAATAATACTTGTACTCGTAGTGTAACAAATAATATACATACTTGTAGCGTAACAAAGTGCGTGATACTTTTAATTTGTTCAGTGTCAATTCAGCCGTTGAGGTCAGATTAAGTACCTACCTACGTATGTAGGTACTTATTTCAAAACTATTCTACGTATGTAGTATTTAATGACCTCTACTTATGAGTAATTTCTTTAAGTATGTAATTCAGCTAGCTACAAGTATGCTATTACCTGTATGTTAGTAAATAAAAATGTCAAAATATTTTATTATAATTGCGTGAAACTTTTAATTAAAGACATCTGAACCTGACCCATCTTGTTATTAAAACCAAGCAACGGAAGTAGTCGAGCGTGGTGTGCGATAGTGACCTATTTAATTTTTATGTTTCGACATAAACAAGGCTTATTACGTATTCACAAAAGTGCCCGTCTGTAATAAAATTATTGCATGCAAGTGCCTAATTAACCAAAAGCATATTTGCGGTTTTACTTCCTGAATTTGACCCATATATCGTGACCGCGTGCGGATGCCACTATCTCGACGTGGAGTCACTTCACACGCGATAACGCATCAGCCGGATTGCGCCTAGCCCGCTGACCATATGGCGTTCCCAGTACCCCGTAGGTACAAGTAATACTTAGAGCTAATGCGAATGTTTACGATTCACGGTTCTCGGAAGAAGTTGCGTGCCTTACTCCACAGCCGCACTTCATTAATAACATTAGTGATTCAGAGTAGGATTCGGCACCGCCTGGGACCGAGTTGGCAGGCAATTTCACATGGCCTGTGGGAACACCACACTCCTCACTAAGGGAAAACAACCGTCACATGTTGCGGGATGAAATCACGGCTATTTTTACACGATTGTTTTTATTCGCTCGCCAATTGAGGGCAATCAGCGACACGTGTTCCGTCCGAAACGCCCGCCTTGAGGCCTATCTATTGAGCTCATCATATTGAAATTATGTTTAGGTGCGTACTACTACTTTCAATACAACACGCATTTTGCGGGTTGAGAAACAATGGCTTTTATAATGCTAATCGTTTGATTCGTTTGATAATAATGGGGGTTTTTATGACGGTCCAACAATAACTATTATATTTCATTCCATGGACGTTCCCAAGACACTTCACTGCGCCCACCATTGCTATCATCTTTCCTGTCGTTGCATGTGTACTTGGAAATATTTTTACGACGCGCTCTCGGCTCCAATCACGTCGTAACTGAAGGGTAACCTAATGCTTGTACTGCCGTGCCGTACGGCCATGTGTCCACTTACATTATCTTACTTCAACAAACTTCGCGTTAAGTGATGTGTCTTACCCGACATTAATTTATTGTTTGAATGCCGTGCCGCTAAAGAACATCAACACTCAACAGCTTTTTTGGCGTTGATTGGTGTAATGACTGTGGCCTAGATCCAAGCGATTTAAATTGATAGCCTTATGAAACAAAGCGTCTCTGTGATACCTACCCAGTCCTTGTCAACTATTCTAACGTCAGGCTTTTCATTTATCAGTACTGTAACTTCTCGGAGCGCATGAAAGAGGATCATTGTTCTTCGAGTCCCGTATTTGGTGTTCTTTGAATGAAACCAAACTAATTAACAGCGAATTGTAGGTCGGCATTGTGTCGGCGCGCCAGGTCATATGAAGGCGTTCTTTGTGTCGCTAGGTGTTTATTTTTTTAATTTGTTCCCGGAGTCGGCCGGCCGATCGTTCGGCTTTCGGCCTCTACGTTAATTACAGTGGCGATAACTGTTCTGTAAATGTAGCTGGACCGACCGGCAAATTATGATTTAGTATAGCTCTAATCAATGGTTCTAACGTTTAATAGACCCCTACGTATGACATGTGGTTATAATATGGTTATGGTTATGTATGTATGGAAGAGATAAAACTAATCTATGAATCCGTATGGAGTCAGTCATTATTTTAATGGCCTTTGTATTTATGATTTGAATAGGTAGGAATTGGGAATTTTACTTTACGTGTTTTCCGGTTACTTAAGTACCTATGTTTTGTTCAGTTATAAATTTATAACTATAAACTATACTATTCACTAATAGATATCGTAGATGTTAAACACTGATTTAAACTTTCACGATTATTAAACATTATCAAACTACACAACTCGCGCGGCTAGAAGATGTTGATGTCAACTTGAGCCAGTCTTCTCCGAGACCACGGGGACAACGCCGTCCTCGAAACGTCGGAGGTAAATCTTAAAACTTCAATACGCGATTAAGTCCCGTTGTGTAGTTTGATAATCGTAGATGTTTATAATAATTTTATTGAATAGTTAAGTACTATGTTTGCTATGTTGCTAAGTTCTGTGTTTTCTCGTTGTGAGTACCTGTGATTTCATTAGACTTACAGTCAAGACGAGACTTTCTACCATAATTATGTACCAGCTTTCTTCGTCTGGCAAGTCGGTTTCAAGGCCAAATCTCCGGATACCTGTCCTTAGGCCCGAAATGTTTGTTTCTAGATCACCAGGACCCTTTGAATAATGCATGGGCTGGTCCTTTATTATCGGAGCGACCCGCGGCGCACGCGCTGCATCTTAATCGCCCACAATTTCCTCGCTCGCTGTCAAATTACAATACTTACACAATATTATAACCCCAACACATCTACGAAAGTGATTCAAATAATACATTTGAAAGTCACGACCGTAGCGCATTTTTAAGAACGTTAAATGTTTACACATTTTTGTGGCATCATATTTCGCAATGGTGTAACACAATATATTATGAATAATAAAATATTGCAGACACATCACATCACGTTTGCTGGCCAAGTTGGTTCGTTAATGAGGCGGCACGGGCCGCCTGTAACTCGACGCCTTGCTATGCAGATGCTTGCGATGTTGCACTTTCGTGCATCCGACACTAAATATCTCGTCCAACGCGCGGTCATCCATCAGAAACCCACTTTACACGAATCGCCGTATTCCGGAATTTTCTGGTGAATTTAAAGTTTGTAATCAAGTGCATTTTTACTCAAATTGTTTTTTTTTATTTGGTTATGGCAGACCCTTTTGGACACTGCATAATGCGATGACTGCTTCGAATATTTTTGCATTCAAGTCCATGTAGGACGATCATCGCTTATCTGGATATGGCAAAAAAGTCTGAGCGGGTACGACCGATTATAATGCAAAAAGAGGTTCGCGGTCGTTCCATAACCGATTGCAAATGGCAACCGCCGCAGGCCACGCCGGCCATTTATAGCTCGTTGCAATCTCGACTGCTAAAAAATAACCAAGCAGCGATTTCTTTAGCGGAATGGCTCCCTAAGTATCTATCGGTGGTTTGACAGGCAAAGAGGAAGCTCGATACAACCAGACTCTTGAAATGTATCTCGTAAAAAACGGAGCCCGCCGTAGACCGCCTCAGATGCCTTCGCGTATTATGCGATTGTTCCTGTTTTTGTGTTATCGGATTTGGTGAAAGGGTTACCTTCGAATTTGGAAACCGAACGGTTGTTTTCCTATTACTCATGCAACAAGTTTTTCTATTCGAAACTCGATCGATTCATTCAAAATAAGATCGTCATGTAGTACGGCTACCACCAGTTTTGACATTGACAGATACACTCACGTTTACGTAACTTACTTACTTTCTATGCATCTCGCTCGTACTCGGATATTAGTGCAAGCGAGATGTACAGAAAGTAAATTACGTAGACGTGAGCGTTATGTCAATGTAAAAACTGGTGGTAGACGTAAAGGACTTATCAACATTATACTATCAGACTATCTATCTATCGTACCTTGTATCGAGTTGATTGACCATTAGTAGAGGTATGTAATATATGTATAAATTTTAACAATTTAAGCCTTTCGTTGACTTTCGTCCAGAAACGCAATTATAGGTATCGTAAAATGGGGTGAGTTGGGTGAAATTTGACTTTCAAACCTCGATAAAATTTTATTTTTACATGTGAAAACTGAATGGTGTATATAATAAGTGGTTCGGACGTTTGTATTTTATTTTGGGTAGTTCCATTTCATAACTTTGACGATAAAGAGGAAAACCCACCTCACCCCGTAGTGCCTCGTATTTGGGGTGAGAGGGTTTTTCATACAAAGGTGATTTTGGAAGATTGTTGGATCGATTTTTTTTTATTATGAATATATAGCTCCATTTTAAATTGGAATACATTATTTTTGTAGCAGTAGCCTTAAAAACCCACCTCACCCCCCTCTCAATCCTTCTCCCCCATTCATAATTCATAACCCATAGCTCCCCGCAAAACCTACTCACCCCGTTTTACGGTACTCTATAAATATTACCTACCCGATTACCTTCGTTCTTGTGGCTCTATACTTAAATAGACGGCATGTAATTCCCATATGTCACATGAAAAAACATTGTAGTTCTGAAATATCAAATGAACAGGCAACAGGAATGCCATAAAGCTGAGGTTTACCCGCGGCATAACCCGTTTGTTTACGCCATGGCGCGACTCCATAACCGAGGCGACACAACAATAGCCAGACCGTACGCCGAGATTTTGTCCGATAATGGTTAAATTGGCCTCCGCGTTCTTAATAGGGTGTCTTACCTCTACTAGCGACAACTGCCTGTGTTCCACAATTACAGAGGTTTGTCTGGCGATCTGCAGCGTTGTTATCGGTAGGCCTTAAAGATTATATGAGAATTATAGCACGGTAGCCTGTGCGTGCCTCGTTCGAGTATTATAAAGCGATTGAAACGACTTTAAGTCCATACTATACAAGAGTAGACGGTATGGAGTTTATTTATCCACGATTGCCTAGTTAATTTCCGTTCTTTTTTGTTTTGTTGGAGTCGTTTGTTGCATTTGGTGACGCAGGTATTAGGTAATCAAATTCCTAAACAGTTTTCCTCAAAAAAAAAAAAAATTACACTTTATGTTTTTGCCTCATGTGTTTAACGGCATGCTTGCTTGCTTGCATCATTAAATCTCTTATGTTACACCCGAGAATCAAGAGCTTAATAATTAATTCATGTTGTAATTCATTCGATCATTAATTAATTCCTTCCTGCGGCCACACGCGACTTCCTCTTGCATTGACTCGTGTTAAAGATCTTAATTCCGCTCCAGTGCTTGACCGAGTTGGCCCGATGGAAACGCAATCTGAGGTGTTGTTCCATTCGCTTATTGATCGCAAGTGAGTCGATGGTTCTTGCCGAACTAGTGTAAGTGAGCTTTCCGACTGCATACCTACTGTTGTCATCCAACTTGAGGTCATTATTATGTTGGTTGGCCAAAGCGTACGATTCCATGCTTTATAACCACTGGGAATACATGGTCTGACCGAACGAAGACATTCGACACCGGACTGCAACGGACGTCGAGTTTAAAAAAAATACCTACACCTTAAGTTTTTAGGTATCATGTTTTTGCTGAAGATGGTGGCAATTTTGCAGCTGCAACGTAGAGACCTAGATCATTAGTACCTATAAACAGGCAAAATATAAAGGTTAGTTGGATTTTAAATGTACCTATTCCATAGGTTTGCAAAAATAACTTAAAACATTAATAATTTCAAATCTGACTTAAACTGTTAATTCTTTTGTTCACTTGATCAAGAAAACTACTGGACTCCATCCCACACCGTAAGATATGGTTACTGTGCGGGTATTAAAGCGTCCTTAGTCACTTACAGTTCCAGGAAAAAAATCCTGCGCATGAAGAACTAACGCTATAGACAACATAAACACACACATTACCTATAGTTAGACTTTAGTCTAAAATGTTACCTGATTGCATCGTGTTGTAATGAGGAGGCATCAATAATTAATTTCTGTCAGTCGATTTTAAGAGTTTGGTATTTTTTATATCGGCAGTTTGATGATGTTAAAGCATCGAAGTGCTTAGCTTGTAAGCGAAGCCGTGGCGGCCATTAGGATTTATAGCCAGGACCGGTAAGCGGCTTAGCTCCCGAGCCGAAGGCCTTTTCACACCTCCGTGTTTGGGCCCCGCGTTAGCGTTCACGCCTTGCACCCCTAGAGTTCGCGCCTCGGCACATATCACCAATGCTTTATGTGCATTCCGTGGCCATGTGAGGTAATGACTTGTCAAAATAAGGCTGCGTCACTTATGTGGAATTTAGTCGGGCTTTGAATTCGAGACGACCACCTCAGTCAAAGACATTGGGGTTGTTTAAATAGGGGTCAATTAAAATATATAAGATTTAGTTACTTGCACTTATTTTACCCTAAAATAATAGAATATCATGAGACAGAGTTGGGATCAGGTAGATGTTAACTATCGTATATCATGATGATGGATAGGCCCATAATTATGTTCTTAAATAACAAAACTTTTTGTCTTATAGGTATAGCTTATAGCATTTACTAATGCAACTAATCAGCGTCAGTTTGTAAGCGCAAAAAGCTCGTTAGTAGAAGGAAGCTCCGCAATTTTATGTGGCCACGATTATGTAAAGGCTCATGAGGTGAAACTGACCTTTCTTCGCATCATCAATCAGACCCAGTCGGCTAAATGAGAAGACTGCCTCTAAGGCCCGCCGCAAATGGCTGGAATTACATTTTCGATTATATTATTTTAGTGTACCGCAGTTTTATATGTATAATGCGCTACTCGTTCTCTCTATTGTTTAAATTTAATAGATGATTACATTTTAATTAATTAATTGTACCTATGTGATTATTTTAGGATGCTAATCTGAGTGTTTAGGTATTTGTAGAATTTCATAATTAATAAAATATTTCCCAATAAGCCAAGATGGTAGACACCAAAAAAGAGTGTCTTGTTAGACTTATGTGTTTGTTTCTTTGCAAAATGTCTTACTAGATTTTTAGTAAGTAGTTTTTAGGTCGCAGATTTTTTATTCGAGACTCAGTTACCACCAGAGAGAGTCCTCTTCAGACATGTAGAGATGCTTGGTCCTCCAATGTGCGCGGCGGGGCTAAGCTGCGTGACTCCAGGTCGTGAGCCATTGTCCGGGTGAAAGTCTGTTACGAGCGTTTTGCGTGTTACGAAAACCTTGTTCTCTATTGAGGGCGACAATCATTTGTGAGCACGTCGTTCTCAGACCATCAATCTTTTTGTCCACCCTTTTGCGCGTTCTATCAATGGGGAAATTTTATCTTACCCTATCCTTTTCTTAGTTCAGTAGGTACAGACAGAATGAACTGTACTGTTCATTCTGTTTTCTCGACGAGCCATTCCATTAACAAAATACCTAATCAATAAATCCTCACTCTCCGTACTAAGCCATTTCTGTGAGCATACCTCTAAATAAGTAGCTATGTTACTAAGAATATTCATGTGCGGTAGTTTTACTGTAGGTACTCAGAAATCAGACTTCACTCATCAAAAACACAAATATATTCTTAAAGTATAAACTTTCTAAAGTAGTGTCGGGATATTAAGAGACTGGGTTTTTTCATTTTATTACTGTTTACACACCTAATGGTGTAACAGTTGTATTTCTGGTTACGCAATAATACCTACATATGTAGATTTATTGCATTTACTTGGAATAGTTCTACCTTATAGCGAGAGGAATTCTTCATTTAGTCAGCCACTAATGAGATTCAAACTCGTATAACGAGTGCTAATTTGAATTAAAAATGTTCATTTAAATCAGTTTTTTTAATAGTAGGTGAATTAGGTGATATATACTCTTTCGTAGAAATACGTCCAAGGATAACTTGTCCTAATTTTGACTTCTTTTTATCGAACGAGCGAGCGAAGCGAAGCGAAGTTCTTACATTCGACTTGGATCACGCGGCTGGCTAGCGGCACGTCCCGGCATTTCGATGTTTTTAAGCTGAACTGTCAGAAGATAGTTTGATACTCAAGAACTTAAGTAAATTTGTTCTAATTTAAATGAAAGTGTGTAAACGTGCAGTTGAGGGCATTATATTTTAGTGATTAAATTATGAGCAGGCTCGATTAAGGGATTATTGAGGTAGAAGAGCTTAGAAGGCCAAAAAGCTGTTTGTGAGAGGCCTAGCTAATTATTCTGGTCATTTTATTTGCAAAAAACATGGTCGAATATAGTATCAAATGAAAGTGCTCGGTTTGCACTTTTATAATATCGTTTTTAAATTTACCTTTTTGAAATAATTAGCAAGATAAAAATAAAATAATATAAACATAATATAGGTATTTCACATTTGACAGGAAATATTTCGGCTTAGCACAGATACAGTTTATTTTAATCTCTATGATTTCTATGATGACTTAAATCCAGGGGAGGGACAGTCGTATATAAAGCATTTTATTCGAAAAAATAGCGACATCTATATTAGTATATTACTCAACGCTAAACTTTTTTTTTATATGGCTTCACTTAATTCGTCAGAACGTCTTAAAAATCTTGTATCTAAGGCATGGATCAAACAAAAAAACATCTGTTAGAACAGATTATTTATGGACATCGTTGCCATGGAGGCGATTGTCACTAAAACAAGTCACTCACGGAAGTTTTGTTATTGAAACACCTCATTTATTGTCTGTACTACGACATAATTCAGATAAATAAAAATACTTTCAGTTTTACAATGTTAAAAGAAACAAAGTTTTTATACGCCATCACAGTTGCTGAGAACTTTATTACCAAAAAATTTAGAAAAATTATGGCGGGTAGATTCACAACCTGCTGCGTGTAATTGTGTTTCCTGGTCAATTGTGTGTTATTCCAGCCGTGTATGATAGGTAATTTATTTACATCAACAGTCAAGTTAAAAGTATCTAATCTGTTTTCGTGTATTAATAAATATCCTAAAGCCTTTTTCTTCAAAGTCAAAATTTTTACGTTCGCAACATACTTAGACGCAATTTATGCCTCTCCCCCCTGATATTGACGTTGATATTTCTGGTTAATAATTACAGATGGCACTTCAAAATGGATGCAAAATTCCACGAGAGGGCTCTCTTTGTCCTATATATTATACATACTACTCTTTGCTTAAATCTATCAGTCAAGGGCTCCACAGACCTTGCAATAAATCCAGGCGATTTTTGATCCATTGCAGCCTATAGTGCGACATGAAATAGTAGAAATTGAATAAAATGGAACTCAAAAATGTCCATACTAAATTGTTGCCATGTGTAAGCATTTTACGTCAAAAACGTGACAGTTACGTAGAAAGTGGTGCTCTCATTTATTTTCTACTATTTTATGACCCACTATACGATACCTAAGTAGGTGCAACAAAGTCAATCGCTCTATAATAATTTTTGGTTAACTGCGAGTTCTCAGTTCGGGGCGAACTACTAGTTATTATTAATCCAATTAACAGAAAATGGTTTATTATTAGGTACTAATTCATGGTTGCTATTGTGGCTGACTTTTATTTATTATCGTGTCGGTTTATTTGGTTGTATGAAGAACCATTAACAAGCATTACATCTACATGTCTGACGTCTGTGGCGTTTCGTGTTGCTTCTAAAATATTGTTATAATACTTTCCATGTCGTCTTTTGTGACTTTCAGTAACATGGATGTTACCTTGCCTAGGTACTTTCAAACTTGTTTCAAACATTATTTATGGGATAGATTAAAGATCATTTATGTTAGAACCCTCAAAATGTAAACACGCAACACTTATATAGTTATAATGATACGCGACTATAGAGGCTGGTACTGAATCGAATCCACATTTATTCATATAAAAGTGATTTTAATAATGCTCGGAACTGTGAAACCACAATGTTTCAAGTTTAGTTGATAGGTGGCTTAACATCTTACCTACGATTATATTATCTTGCTATAGTTAAACATTAATAAATTATGCTGAGAACTCGTTTAAAGCGCAATAATAACGCTCTCAATGATAATTAAGGAGGTGTGTTGCGAACGCAACCTTTATTTGTATAATACAGTAACTAAACGCAGCCGTCGGGCTCGGCTAGTATTTGGAAGCTTTTTCTAAAAATCTAAAGCACCAATAGGAGCGCTCCACATATTATGTATCGCGGCCAATTAGAGGCACCCAAATCTTAACCACTATTTTCGGACATTCAAATTATGCAAATCACTCTTTCATCAGCCTCCATACGATTACCACACCACTTTTACATTTAACCGTTTAGTCAAGGAACCCTTGTAAAACCAGTACCTATTGAAATTATAATAGTTTACTTCAAATCGAAGCTTTTTATTTGAGTCGTCGAGATCCTGACCTGCAAGGCGGCTACAAGGTGTTTGCAAACGTTATCATAAATTATCATTAGTTGTCGGTGCTTATTCGGCGGACTCGCATAATGTCTACATCGAGCTGATTGCGCGGCGCGCTGTTAATCAAAATTGCATTATTGCATTACGAGTTCGTCACGGGCAGCGGGAAAAAGAGCATTCACTGCGCACCGAGATGATGGATGACCAATTTTTATTCATTTATTTATTAATACGTCCGGGAATCTTATTTTTGACGACAGGAGTGAAATCATGTTAATGGCAAAGGATGGATGGAAGTGGTGATGACGTATAAGTATCTATCTCAGTAAAATGTATTGATCGTTTTTTTATTCATGTTCCTAAATGCATTTTGGTCCTTTCAGAAAAAGCTACATTGATTTGAGCATAATAGGTATGCATTACTAGTTTAATTTTTAATCTTTTACTAACTACTGAAGTAGATGACACATCATGATCATATAGGATCGTTGGTTTTATGCAATGACCTTTTATTTATGGTTTAATGCTATCATTTCTCTTGTCATAACAAACACCCTCAAAACTACATATCACGTCGACAGGTATCGCGATGATTTGTAACTCCGGGACAAAATAAAACATTCCTGTGTTATTATAATTCTTGATTGTTGGCACCTGCGTGACGGTACAATGGAACATTATCGAATGTTTGATGTTAATATTTAGCCAGACGTGTCCAATGGAGAGGAGAAGCGTAGGCGGCGGGCGGCGTCTAACTTGTTATGTAAACATGGCCACCGGCCAGTTCCTATATGCATGACAACCATATACACATTCCAAGTAGCCAGAAAAGTACACTGTGCAGAGGTTAGGTGTCATGTCTTCGGTTTGAAAACCTGGGCTGTTTAATGTAACTAAATACCGTCCATTAGCTGATAACGCGACGCGCTCTGTCTAATAATTTTAACTCGTTTCGATGCCACAAGCACTGCGGGTCATAGTTATCAACTCTTTATTGGCCTAACACGAACTCATTGACAGAAACACCTTACTTCACCTGATTAAACAACGTTACGTAAAACTTTCTGTGTATCTTGACACCGTCGAATCTACTAAGCTGGGACACGTCTAAGGTATTGGCTGTTTGTATAGGACATGAGGGCGCGCGGTCCAAATATTTTATTTGCCCGCGTTGATGGACAAAAGCTCGTTCTGCTCGCCATTGTGTCGGAGTTTGCGATTTCTAAACAATACCACAAAAAACTAACTCAACAAGAGTAGATATCCCATTGACCATTAATATATTAATAATAATAGCCAATTTCAATCGCAATCCAGCGCGGGAACGCTGCCTGCGTATTGGGCACCCTCCCGAGGGCACCAAATTTTGATAGGTATTTTTAATTTTTAGTTTTAGTTATTTTAATTGTAGTTAGTTTTAGTTTTATATTCCTGTTTGTCTTTTAGTATTTATATTAATAAATATTTTTTATGGGCCAATTATATGTCGTAAAATATGTTTTAATAAAGATAAATTAGAAATGACGTGTGAGAGAGATGATTGCTGATACTTTTACTGCTTTTAATTGATCTCGATCTGAAACCAGATATGACGGGCTTGTTTTAGAATACCGTTTAAAAATGTGACCAAGGTTGCCTTTTTCATTTTATCTATCATCTAGAAAGTATACCTACATTAACAACGTCTGGTTAAATAGCTTGGTATGAGCAAAATTATGAACCGAGCTCAGGCGTCCATACAACTTGAAATAAGATATTGTTTGCAGAGCACTCGAGTCCGCACTCCGCAGTCACCGCCATCGGCATTTAAACCCGTCGTGATTGCTCCCGATCGGATTATGCGGACTAACGGAGTCCAATAATAAATATAACATTTATATTCAAACGCATTTTAATTTACTTCAATACGTATTACTTACATAAATTGATAAATATTTACATTATTCATATTCAAGTTACCTAGACTTGAATATGAATAATTTTAGATGTAAAATGATAAAACGTGTGTAGGCGTTTCAAACGAATTTATTGTCCGGTATCTGCCTCGTTCAAAATGCGGAATAAATCTCTTGGTGACCCATTACGTTGACAACGCGGCCGCAGCACATCTTAATGAGGCATTCTTCGAAGTTGCAGGACTCGGAATGTCGCGGTCAGTTGGTTCCGCGCTGTCATCTCGTCTAATTTACGAAGTTTTGGAACAGCCATAATTGGGTCTCGTGCGGATTCGCTCGTCTCAAAAAGCCTCGCAAATGTGTGGAATGGTTATTAGCATTTGGCTGCGAGTATTATTGAGCGTCTGCCGATCGAGTCCTCGGGGCATCGTTGGAGCCCGTCGTTATCTTTGTTTAATATTCATACGGGAGTTATGCTATGTTACCTGCGCCGATTTTAGGCCCTCAATAAATATAACTCGTTGTATCTAGATTAACAATTATGTTCCTCATTCAATGCCGATTTATTTTTTGCAGGTACATATCGAGTCATCGTACGCAGTAACTGTATGTACGTATAAGTAGCGAGCGCAAATCAGGTCCGCCGTTCCGAGTACTCAGCTTCTATACATATATGCACGAGTAAGTTGTTTAGTTAAATGTAGTAGTGGACATATCCAGACTAGACCAGTCGCCGGTCTAGCCGGGACCGGTCGTTGTGTAACACGCGGGCGCGTGCTCGGGCCCACACTTTTCTTAGGCAAACTCGCTTGATAAATAAACGTTTCATACGAATATATTGTACGCCTACGCGCTCCTTTGTTGAATATATTTATGCGATTGTCTCTTATTGTGATGTAGAATGTTCAGCCGTTGTAAAGTTTTATTGACTGAGAGTTGCCCACTCGGGGTAACGGTTCGGCCAATCACAATGCAACTGCTTATTTGTATCTGATCCGATAGCAATCTAGGACGCGAATGCAATATAGCCAGGGGCTATCGGCATAGTTGGCTGAGATAAGGACCTTTCTATGCAAAATCGAAATATAGATATACATATACATTAGTCGTATTATAGTGCTACACGAGTCATAATCTAAGTAAAACTGATCTCGTGCCTACTTATACTCTACAAGTAAAGTAGAGTCTAAATCTTTCGTTAATGGGAAATTAAGTCAACTGATATGTGGTCGAGACATTTTACACGTTATCATTATTGCATTTAAAAACAGAAATATAATGTTAAAAACCGGCCAAGTGTGAGTCGGACTCGCGCACGAAGGGTTCCGTACCATTACGCAAAAAACGGCAAAAAAATCACGTATGTTTTATGGGAGCCCCACTTAAATATTTATTTTATTTTGTTTTTAGTATTTGTTGTTATAGCGGCAACAGAAAAACTTCATCTGTGAAAATTTCAACTGTCTAGCTATCACGGTTCATGAGATACAGCCTGGTGACAGACAGACGGACAGCGGAGTCTTAAGTAATAGGGTCCCGTTTTTACCCTTTGGGTACGGAACCCTAAAAAGTGACAATGCAATAGAATTATTTAGAATGGATATTATTTACGACTGTCAATTAATTCTGAGATAGAGTAGGTCAGTCTGAGTCATTAACGGCGTAATGGCCACTGTCTAACACGACAAATGTAAATGCCGTGTTGAAGGTCTACCACTGACGTTTTTTAGGTACCCACTTAGCATAGTCTTGAAATGATAATTACACCTCACGGCAACTTTTACAAGATTTTTGTGTCTTTGACGTTGGGTAGGTAGAGTCCGACCAAATTAATTCTAGACAAAGTGTGACATCATTAATGCCAAATTTCTATGAAAATATAGTATAGTTCTGTTCAAGTCGGTGTAAAGTTAGTATAGTTAGACGGACTCCAACCTCTCTATTTTCTACATTTTTTTACTAAAGTTGGTCAAGCAGATCTTGTCAGTAGGAAAAGGCGGCAAATTTGAAAAATGTAGGCGCGAAGGGACTTCGTCTCATAGAAAATTTGAATTTCGCGCCTTTTTCTACTGACAAGATTTGCTTGACTGTCTATATCACTTTTTTCCCTTTTCTCATTTCATCTATTGTCCTAATCACGACAATCAGATTGTCACGTATTCGTATCATGTAAATTATGTACCTAAAGGATCAAATTGAATTGGTGATATGGGAAAACGAAATGGATAGCAAAAAGTACTACTTAACTTATGTTGTCTCCTAGAAACGAAATTCTTCAATGGTCCATTAGGACCAAAGGTTTAGAAGGTAGATTGCGAAATGTTTCTAGATTTCAAATGTTCAATTGTTTTTTCTCAAAAATGGACGGCAAAGTCGACTTTGCCGTTTAAAAAATAGGTTGCGAAGCGCGTAGTTTATGGTCAGTCAAAAATTAAAAAGTTAAAAACATTGCAGTCTCGATTTTGGGACTGCAATGTTGCATACAAATTCCATTATTTGTCGAGTTCCAAACTTTTTAAAAGTTGAAATGGCCATATCAAATGAAGGCACAGGCCCATTAAACAGCCAAACAGATAATTAGTACCGCGACTATTTAGCTGTCTCAAATAGGTTGGCGTATTTTCGGCAGAAAAATACACTTCTATTTTTTTATTAAAAAAATAAATGGGCGGCAAAGCTAATTTTTTCAATTGTTTCTACTTTTTTCTGTGAAAATATATACGTAAGAAAGTTGCTTTTGTAAAATATTTCTATGATATTTATATTTCTTGCACCATTTTTGAGAAAAGCACTATATATGACTCGGCTGGAAGGCTACTTGCTGGCTTCGGATTCAATTAAACGGACTCCCAAGGTCGTCCGTTTAAAACGAATCCTCAGCCTGCAAGTAGCTACTTCCGAGCCTCGACAATAATGTACTATTAATGAGGTCGGTAAATCATCGTGCGGCGGCGGCGCGTGCCACAAGGCCGAGCGAAGGAGTCAGATATCCTGGGCTGTCATTCAGAACGCTTACCGAACGCAGCCTCAGACCAACCAGCATAAGTCAGTTCTCCGGTTTGCTGCAACGGTTGAGGTCAAGATATACTAGACAGAAACTCACAGTCTACATACAGTCTGATTGTTTTGTGAATTAGGCAGTTGAACACCGTCTCTCGAGCACGCTCACGCTACCTATATGGAGTGTCGGGTATTATGCCCTAATGGGGCGAGTAGGGCCACCACTGTAAAGACGTAAATGGCTTGACAATCTTAAGTTTTTGCCATGGTACTTCCTTGACAATAATTTTGCAAGTTGTTTGGCATTTTAAAGGCTGGCGACTACGTATTACGGAGTAGTTTTATTTCGTCTGTATTACTTACCCACTTATATATTTTAATATATTAAAGAAAAAACTAACGAATAGGTAGAATTGTTTGAAAGATACCACCACTAGTGTATATATTTAATTAATTGATATTAACTGCCATGTACGTTATGTATGTATGCCTAAATAATAATGTGTAGCGCCTAGGTATTTTGTGACGAAAATGCACGTATAATAATCTATGTACGTACATTAAAATGCGTGTAAGCTTGTAGATGATATATAAGATTACACCAATGGAAGCAAATCGAGTGCGAGTTGACTAATTGTAAATTGTAAGACGTCGCCTGAGTCGCCTCTATATCATTTGACTTGCATGCACTCGTTATTCATTCCCGGTCTAGATCAGTGCACGTGCATGTATACAGATAAGTGATACTCGTACAAACAAGAATTTCCTATGTGTGTGTGCAATATCATTGTCTAGGCACTTATGTACAACTTATACATAGGTACTTATATACGCTTAAGGTAATAATAGTGTAATTAATGACAATCATACCTAGTAGGTAAGTAAGTATATATGTAGTTCATTTTGCTCTACAATGTTCAGTCTACGGGCTAAAAATTCTATTCAAAGATCAAAGAAGGCATAGTCTTATTTGTAGAATACAAAAACAGCAAGTCAAGTAATTATTACAAAAAACCGACACAAAATAGCGTAGGTTACTTCCGCGACTGAGATGTAGTCGTAAATAAAGTCACGACATTAATATGTTAATATCCGTCATATCTGGCTATCTGTAGGGTTGCATTTATGCATTATGAAAAATATTACTTTTCTTCGTCAGTTGCGTAAAACTAATGAGAGTAGTATGTTTCAGAATATATGGCTTTAAATACTATGTTGTCAAAAGGAAAACTTGCGAGTGTACAATTATTCTTCATCTTTATTGACGCTTGTTCTCCTATTCATATATTTAATTGGCATGTTGCTTTATATTTTCAAACATAATTACCAATTTATATTCTGTATAGAATCCACCTCAGAAAGTTTTATGATTTATAGCATTTTACTGGAGCAGACGACTTATTTCCTGAAATGAATATTACATGTCATCCAAAGACATTTATTTTCCGTTCCGTAAAAGGGAAACAAATTAAACATTGCATATCCTGAATGTTTGCATGGAATTACAAGTACAAGTAATCTTGTAAACAGTTATATGTTTAAGGACTTTGTATTAGGAAAGCTCTTAAAGGGGATGGAGCTAAGTAGTTTCTTAACTTGGTTTGATAATTATGTGGTTTGATAATTAAATTTACTTAACTTAAGCTTATTAAAGTTAAGTTTATCTATTATAAAATTGGGAACAATTGTATACCATTACGTACTAAGATCAGACAATATATATGACCGCGTTTGATTTAGGTAACAGATGCAACACAGCGCTACCTTACAAATTGAAAAAAAAAAATCAATTTCAATTTATACGATTACATTATAAAAAGATACATACATAATTTATTAATGTTTGTTGTAAGTAAAAAATAATTAACTACCCACATACTATTTTCAGTTTAGCGACTTGCATGTTACATATATGTACGCACTGCACTACTACAGGTCTATTTTCAGCGATGCAATTTAATCAACAAAGGCCGCTGTTGGTCAAAGTCAGTATTGGTGCCATAAAGCAACATGCATGAAGCGGGCCGTCGCCGGGGGCCGAGCCGGACTTTGAGTTAAGAGGACTCATAAACATAATGCTACAATACTACGCAATTTAGTGCAAAATTTAAAACGAGGATATATGAAGACACATTTGTATATCGATTTTGCCTGTTAGAAAGTTTTTAACCTAAAAAATACTGTGTGGAATACATTCGCGATTTCATCAATTCATTTTCGGTGTAAAATTAGCAAAACCTATATACACATATCATTTTATACAACACGTATGATTTATAGTTGCGGTTCGTATTATTAAGGCAGTTGAACAACCAATTTTTATTTTTGGTGAAACCTAGTTATGTTTGCAGAAAAAATACAACCTCATCTTATTTCAATAACAATCCAAACCAATGACAGCACTACATCCTCAGACATACGATGTCGAACAGCTGTATGGAACATGGTCCCTTAATAATAACAAGGGACGGCGTGTAAGTATAAATCTACAGTGCAACGCCGGGGGCGCGTGCACGCAATCTCAATGCGGAAAATTTTATGGCAGAGCCGGGTATAGTTGGGCTGGAGGCGATGGCCAGGGACGAGCGAGCGCGGAGTAAGAACAAGGGATAAATGATCCCATTTCTTTATTTGATATATTTTCGTAATCATTCGAAAAAAACACATTACGGCAGATTTATGGCGAAGCCAGGTATGGCGACTGTATTTGAGACGAGACGAAACGAAATGCGAGCGGGTAGTAAAAATTGCAGATAAAAACAAACGTTAACTGGACGAGACACATAAACATGTACATTATTACTTATTATCATCAGCAGTCATCTCGCGACGAATAATTCCATTACCCACATGAGTAAGATGAGCTAGATGATTATCTGACCCATTTTTGAAGTAAACTTAATTTCGATTAAAAACTACGACATAGGTACTTAATGACTTTTAAAGCATCGATTTGTATTATCCTAGAGTTTTTGGCTCCCTGATTCCTCTGCTGTTCCGGACCCCAGGGAGCGTATGCACATAGTTTTTCGACATTCTTCTCCGCTTATAACTCATTGCAGGCGTGAGTCCAATCAAATATAATTGTGAGATCTAATTCGTAGTGGCTCCGCTTTCGCTTGTGAATTAAATCCGACTCTGCCCAGCCGCCCGCCGGCAGTACAGGACTATTGTTGCTAGGCCAACCTGACCAACGTCCACAGCCAGACCAGCCTTTGTTAATGCACTTGTTTATAACTATTCTAGAAATGCGTAGAGGTCGTTACTGTATTGGTACTTAGTACTTACCTTACTATGTATGAACAGGGTCGCGAATATTTCTTTTTTCTTGTTCTCAAGTCACTGCTTTTTTGTCTAAGAAAGTGGACGTTCGCTTTTCAGACTTACAAACGTAATACCCATCTTCCTGTCTGGGTATAGACGCTGAAAAGTATTTTTAATCGATATGATGTATTTTAACTATATAACTATGGCCCTTCGTTAGACTTTTTCGTATTTTATAATTACTTATTATAAGAAGAGATAGAAGCAAAAAATGCGATCATAGTTTTGAAAGCTTGTAACATTTATATTAATAAAAAAAATTGACCAATTTTCTCTTAAGGTTATATGCTTACCGTAGGATATTTTCATAAGGGTAATAAACTTTTCCACTTTTTTTCTGAGCGGTCTGGCAGGCGGTCGTTTTTCTCGCCAACCGCATTCCGCGGTCGCCGTGTCACGCGCCGCTTGTGGCCTTATTCAATCACTAATGCATTGGACATGGCGTTTTTGGTCCGTGCTTTATGGGGTGCAAGCGCTTTCTTACTGGAATGCTGTTCGAATGATCTCACGAATTAAGACAAAGAATAGATTAAATTAACTTCGTTTCGATAGATCTGAGTTTACGAATTATGTTCAAGAGCAATAAAACTCGGCGGGGTAGAACTTAAAGTACAATAAATCATCAATAGTGTATAAATTTTCGTTCCTTTTATGGACAGTAGGCGCAGTAGGTGCGTATTTTTATTTAGGTTGGTACCATTGTAAAGATACAGACATACAAATCCTATTAGATAATTGTTTACAGCGTTGGTCAGATCAGCAGGTATATACTTACAAAACGCATCTCATTGCTGGCAAAAATTATAAGACAATGCCGATGACGAAAATAGTTTTTAATATTTAAGTGTTTGGATTGTCATTTTTTTTATTGTTCTAATTAGATTCATTGAATTTATATCAGATCCTACATGTTTTTGAATCGGTTAGTAAACTAAAAATCTTACACAAACCAACACTCACCGCAAACAAAGTAGCTGATGAGCTATTTTTAATGCGTACCTAGTGCACTAGATTTGCATAAAAATGTAAAAAATTAAAGTTCCGCAAGGCCGTCTCGGTTCATTACACACTTGAAGGGTCGTTGAAGTCTTTTATATGGCGGCACATGCATCCTACTTAATATTAATAATTATGGCGAAATATATTTTCCTTTATACCTACAATTTTAATTACAACATCCTGATGTTAGGTAATATAAGTATATTCTAACTAGGTACTTCAATTGGTAAATGCCAAAAATCGTATTGTAATAATAATTGTGTGTAAACGCATGCTAATAGAAGCGCTATTGTTTCATCATTTAGTGTAACTAACGAAACGTTTAGCATAACAACTTTAAAAATAACACATCCCATGGTACCTACTAACCACATTCACGTAATATATGGGGCAATGAATTTAAAAGCGAACATTTGTGTTCAAAGACAGCTACGTTTCACCGCAAAAGAATCGTTCTAGTTAACGTTGTATGATGTAACGAAACAATGATCTCACTTTCCCTGGGAACTAAACGTAATGATGGCAGTCACGAAATATATAGGGCAATGAAATTGTAAGTGCACATTCGTATTCAGGGCGCAACCGCACGTACGCTTCTCACGGGTGCTCCTCGGGGCTCCGCGTACACTACGCTACAATTTTGAGTAAACCTTTTTTGTGATTTCCGAAACAATAAAAATTAAGGTCCTCCCCGTCTTGTAAGTAACTGCCCTTTCCTACCATGTTTAACAGCGCGACAAGATCGCCGTTTCTCATGCACGCATGCACATACATCGGTTAGCAGCAGAAGTAGCTAAGCGGGCCAGGTGTTCAAAATGATCTTGACGCGACTTTATTGTTAAGAGAATAAGAGCGTGTCAAGGTAAGTTTGAACACCTCACCCGCTTAGCAACTTCTGCTGCTGACTGTACAATTAATTGATTTGGCCAAGATCGTAAACAATATCGCCCCGCATTAGTGGAGATTTACCCAGGCAGGTTGGGATTGACTTTCCAACTTACAAAGCATGTGTACTAGAATATCTGGAAATTCTGGAAATCCCCGACAGAAAAAACACAAGCACATCGAGTTTAGGCTCTTTAGAAAGGTCTGGAGAATTACTTGATAGGCATGTAAATAAATAATTACATATATTTTTTGACAATAACATGTTTACACGTTGCAATCAGTAGGTAGATATTAGTAAATAAACATAGGCGACTGTACGTGCGTGGGATTGTGGGACTCATGCCATGCGGGTTGGGACATTTCACTACCAATAAATAATGAGAAAAACAGTCCAATTAAAAAAAAGATATGATAGGTATGATTCCATTATTAAATTATTATTTATTGTATACAGAAATGTTTATCAATAAATTTTATAGATTAGGTATAAAACATTATAGAAAACAAATACCCAGATAGAATATAAATATATGTTAAAGTAAAAGTAACTATGTATTTGAGAGTGAAGATCTACTTAAAACCATAAGGCTGTCGCTCCTACGTTACATATATAGTTAACTACTGCTCGTAATTTAGATGCCATCTGGGCACTCTCATTTGCAATATTTCACAAAACAATATAACTTGAAATGGTAAGTGTAGACTTTGGTGGTGAAACCTAACGAACTGGATAAGCAAGCGTTACAAAAGCGGAGCTCCGAGCTAGAGGTACAGTTTTACGCAACTCCATTTGCGTCTAATAGCCGCTTTAATAAGCGGTGCTGTCCTGACGGAGGGTACAGTACACATCGTCACTCCGTTATGCAGAACACCAGTTGTAGAATTCGTTTAGTACTGTTTCAAATGATGGTAATGTTTATCGATAAAACGTGAGTTTATTGGTTAACTAATTAGGAATGTAGATACAATATTTAAAAAAAAACACAGTGTTAAATGTAATGAATCGAAGATGCTTGTAGGTATATTAGGAGTGGCTAATATAAACGCAGAATATGTAGTTTGATCTACTTTTTTGACAGCTAAATCTGATATAAACGTAACATATCACATCACGTCTCAAGTGATCTCTCATACGTATATAATATAATTTTATCACTTTCATCTATACGATGTAAATAACACAATCTGTGTTGTCCGTCTGTCCGACAAGTGCTCGATAGTGGATAGTCACCGTGTGAAGTGGCTTATCGGCCCGGCCGCACGGATTTTGGGGGAACGACCCAATTTGTATGGGAAAAGGTTTTGTTTGCACATCGAGATTAGGAATCGATTTGTGTTTTATGACTATCGATTGAGATAAGACCGGACTAATAGAGATCAATATACTGAGATGTAACTAACACCATTTCGTCGTGTCATTATATTAATTAGGTATTTAATATTTAGCCTTTTAAATATTTTATTAACAATGTGTATTTGTGTAAAATATGTGTAGGTAGGTTACTTATTATAGCTGGTCAAGCAGATCTTGTCAGTAGAAAAAGGCGGCAAATTCGAAAAATGTAGGAATAATTTCGCGCCTTTTTCTACTGACAAGATCTGCTTGACCAGCTATATATGTCTGTAGGATAAATACATCTATTGGGCTTGGAGCATGAATATTCAGTAAATGATGGTTGTTTTTTTTACTTAGGTGCAAAACAATGTTTTTTTTCTAATTATTTATTTAAGTGACCTTTTCTTAAAAGGATAAGTTCTTTATTCGAACATGTGTAAGTAGTTATGTTTGTGCGTTGCATGTAATCAGATAAAATTCCCATCAAAGTCAATGATACGAATATATCTAATCCACTTGTTTAATGATTAAATATTCGAGCCGTCCAACCCTTATCATTTATGGTGCGCGTGGAAGCCGCGAATTAGTATATGGATGATCCAGGATTCCCACGCTTACGTGAAAGTATGTGATCGCATGACGAAATGCTTCTATCTGGTTATCGACACATTTCCCACAGCTCTTCACTATTTTCTCATGCTTGTCTTGTTTGTGCGCAATCAATTGATTACGCAAAATGCTTAGAGTTTTTCCCTATTGAAGCTGGTAGGGTAAAGGACGTAGGCATGTTGCGTCGTTAATACAATACTTATCATATTATTCCCTAATAACAGTTATTATTATTATATTCCAGTTACTGGCTACTAAGGAGGACGATTTACGAAATTACAAATTTCTTATTTCGGCTTAGTTGAAAATTTCCTAATTGAGAGAACTGAAAAAAAAAGAGAATTGTGGTCATTTTTGGATATCTACATTTGATGTTTGTAGTGAAATATGTCTTCATCCTATCGGTTTCCGTCCATTGAGTCTTTCGTAAATCATCGATTGTGTACCTATATTCAGTAGATAATAATCGATAATCGAACTTGTACTTCTTGCTACAACGCACTAAGGAAATGTAACGGAATACTTAAAGGGAGTGCGGTCCAGCGTTGCATTTAAATGCATAACTGCACTTTCCTCTCACCCCATACTTGAAGGAGCTGGATCGAGTTCGCATTGAAATGTACTACTTACATACCTTCGTTTTATACATTCAACATTGTAACTAAAGTAATAATTTTACTTACAAGCTAAATTATTTCTACAGGTAATAACTTTGTATAGGCTTTATATTTTGTTGAATTGTTTTGCTACTGCTTTGAGCATGTTTTTGTTTCCAGTAACAAAGGTCGGGCCCAGAATAACTCCCTGTCTATGCACAAGGCATGCAGCAAAGTACGGCAGTGTCCTCATAATTACAGACATGCCTTCAAAATGAGAGGTAAATGGGGCGGCTCTTGCGCTGTCGCCTGCTCTCGTACACATGCGGCTATTATGCCACTACTTCGTTTATCAACATTCACAACAAAATGTCGTCTTACTTATGCAAAAAGAAGGATTTTTAACGTTTAAATTGTACTAGAGCGAAGCAAAACAAGATGGAAAGCACGAGCGAAAATTCCACCGTTTATCACATTTTTACGGCGTCGACGCTATTACTAGAGCGATTATCTCGTCTCTATAAAATATATTATCATTTCATAAAATCATTAAAGTAAACTAAGACAAATTAGCATTATTATCGAGTTTTACTGCAGCTTAGTGTTAATCGGCGCTTGTTTACGTTTACAATGCAAAGGTCAGCGGTGTTTTCGAAACATGTTTATAATATCTGTCGGTTAGTCGGCGTAAAAACCTAAAAACTAAACCCATGTGGTGTCGGCGCCGAGGTGACGTCGTTCGGCGCCCGAATCGCCCGCACATGCGCCCCGAATTCAACACGAGCAATTAAAAATGTTTTATACATATTTCATTTCCAGGATTTATTAGCGACTTCTTAATATACTGTGACATTAACATGTGAAAATAAAAGAATTGTGTAATTTTTTGGTAATGCTCCCGTTCCATAACACGTGAACGAGATAAAGTGGGCATTCGTTTTTTCATAAACGATAATAAGTGGTACTTATCTTCTACAATTACTCAATGTCCATATTGGTACAGGAACTGATGCATATGTACAGGCATGCAGCATAAGTAGTAGTAGCTTAGTCACTAATGTACGATCATGGCGTGTTTGCAAAGTCAGTTACTTGAAAACAAAAACTGGTTACTTCAGCATTGACATTAACGGAGTTGCCGATGATGGTTCGGTCGTTTCGTGTAGAGACCTCATCGAATGTTAGGGTGTCGAGATAAAGTATTCTTTATTTGTACCTAAATAGTTACATCCAATTTGTGCCTGGTGATTAAAAAATATTATGTAGTTAGGTACTAGGCGACTACGCAACGACGACTATAATAAGTATTGATATTTTGCACACATATTCAGCTTAAAAAATCGTCAGTTGGGTAAAAAATGCGAAGCAGCAACAAATTTATAGGTGCATAGGCATATCTAATCCGTTTTGTTCCGGCACATAAAACTTTCAATTGTTATTGTAAACTTCATAAACAAACGCAAAATATTTGCGGAACCGCAAATGGCGTAACGAACGTGGATCATATGGAGTCATGGCGCATAAAGCTGGCTAAATCGATTAGGTTCGATCCGTTTAATGGTCCTTGCGTGCGAGAACGAATGAGTTACATGACGGGATTTATAGTTATACTTACGGTAATCCTTATCACTATGATTTATTTGGATCAGTTTGCTGCGCATGGAATTATTTGTTGATACCTACACGATAACAACAAATGCAAATGGCAAACCAAATTAGCACTGGCATGCCTACATAGGTATATATTTACCAACACGCCAGCAATTGCGATCTCTGAGACAGCAACTAACTTTAATAATGTTATTATTGTGTCTTCATTATGATACATTTGCAGGTTCAAAGCAAAGAAAATTCTGTAGCATACTGCAAATTATTCTTAAACATTGTTTGAAGCAGTTGGAACTTTTCGCGTCACCCATCCTAGCCCGGCTTCTCTATTCGATTAATCCAAGATATGAGGTGCAGAAGTGCAATTACCTCCGAGGCGACGACAGAGGGTCGCCCACGCGCTCGCGCACGAGTTCAACCATTATACAATCAGGACCAATCAGCACACGATACCATTACCCCGCAATCGACACAGATCAAATGTGAAAAATACAGCTCTGCTTCATAAACCGGTCCAGTCTAACGATTTAAAATGAAACCGACGATGTAAAGGCTGCAGTTTAGAATTGTAAAGCAGCGAGTAGGTACGGATTTGTGAACTACGAGTAGATCTGCGAGAAGATTGATACTAACAGTGTTTCTGTTACTTCTACTAGAAAGTTTATCTTTAGAATATCTACGATAAAAAAATCAAGCAAAATGCTTACACAATTTGGAAGAAAGTAAAGTTTATCCAAATTCCAAATATAAACCTCGAAATTTAATGATGGCCCGGAACACAAAAAAGGTTAAAGGTATCCAGAGACGTAGGTTTTTTACTTTATTGGTGTAGATGGATATAAATGGACATATGAATACAATAGCCACGTGCGGCGACGTCGCCTGCGGCGCCCGCCTCTCCCATTGTCCGATAGCCCATTGTTTCACGGTCATTCTCCATGCATGCTTTGACAACACACCTGAATGCTTCGGCTTGATATTGCTCTTTTAGGTATAAGCCTTTTAGATATCGATTTAAAAATTCGCTTTCTTCACCATTACCTTTTTTACCGACTCCCAAAATGGGGCAAGGCTCTCAATTTGAATGCAGACAATAACAATATTTAATGCGTTAGATTTTTGCCAAATAAGAACAAACTCATATAGTTTTTTGTATGGGACAGCGTAAGCCCATAACGTAGATACACTAGGTTACTTATAATGATTTTACTTCAGGTATTTAGCTCTATTTGTACAGACAAAATCGCAACCAACCTATAATTTTATAACCGTTTTCCTCGCTACAGTTCCTCGACCGCTGAACCATATTTTAACAAAGAACACGGAACTTTAGTTGTTAGCAATCTCCGACAATGTCTCTAGGCTTTGACCCAGAAACGAAAAAACGTATCACGAAGGCGCGATGGTGTGCTGTAAACATTGTAATGTTTTTGTAAGTGTGCGAGTGAGCTTAAAAGCTTATTAATGTCCGTGGTAGTGAAAGGCTTGTTCGTGTGCGTGTACAGGCGACACAATGCTGCCTTTATGAGGAAAAAGGTTGTATACGTGCTGATTTTTAGAAGACATACGTCGTTTTAGAAAGTGACATAGGACATAAGCGCGTGGGCAGGCCGCAGGCGCAGCTTGTCGCTGCCAGGGCTGCTTTGTTTTTCTTATTGCTTAGCATCTTATTAGAAATTTTATTGTCAAGAGAAATACATAAACCAGCCTTGATGTTACTATTCGCTATTGTGAGAGGACAATAGTAAACTAAAGCATGCGCCATGCGCCTACGCTTTGTGTCTAACGAAGTTCCATTTATGTAAATCTTAACATATACCTACTATTTTATTTGTCTTATTCATATAGGTCTACATAGTGTTCATTAAAACTTCAATTAGATGTAAGATATAAATCTCTCTAAGATATAAGCTCAGCCCTATCGTTAGAATAGAGGTTGAACGTACTCGTCATTGTTATCTCGGGCCAGCTTTGGGCGAGAATAAATAAAACTCTTCGTAGAAGAGATACACATTTATTTTATTATTCTAGCGGCTTGGAAGCCAAGATAAGGCTTTATGGGACCTGTTATCGCAATGATGAACTTTCCACACTAAGTTGCCGTACTTTAGGCTGGAAACCCCATAAATAAGATACCTAACTCGTAAAACTAAAAGCTAGTGACGCCATGTTGAATTTGCAACTTCTATTATAAAATCATTAAATATTTTTCTGACCTTTGCCTACGACCAAACGGTTTTTATAAATCTGGAAACGTTGTACGTCGCATTAACATAACTCGTCGAAAATTGTTTTATTATATTTTTTTGTAAGAGATTTAAAAGGTATTAGAAATTATAAAAAGCGGTTGAGTTGGCATATTAACACGGATGTGTTAAAAGTTATTTTATTGACGCGTTTACAACTCTATATCGGATAGATATTCGTTTTTTTGTAGGCAACCATATACAACTACTAAGTATCTATAAAGATCTGGCATTTAACAAAGCATATTTACCAGGAATAGGTATTACCTAGTACTGTGTAATTTATCTGGTCTGAGCCACTTTGATGTATTTTTATTATTTTTTTAATACTCAAACTCGCGAATTTTGAGGCATTTTATTCATAAAGAACGAACCTCGACCGTACGGCCTGACGTTTCCTTAATACACAACACACCCCTTCTTTTGAATTCATCATGTTAATGCATTGTCATGTTTTCGGGTAACTTAATACGCCATACGTCTTCTATCTGACCTGACGGAGCATGTGTACCCTGCCTAACATATAAATACTACTTATATGTTTAACCTTTAATTAGCTAGTGAACACGATTTAATCCTCTAAGCGAGACATGCACCATCCCACTAACACGGGGTTAAGCGGTTAAACCGTTAACCCGGTGTCAAATTGTACTGGTAACCATGGTAACTCCAAGTTTAACCGGTTAACCCCGGGTTAGTTAATGGTGCAAGTGGCCCTGAACCTAAAACCTACCTACCTTAAGTAGTGTAATACTTTATAGTGAAACCATCAGTTACATTTTGGAACATGACTCTTAGGCATTTCTCTACATTACCTATCAGAATGCGCTTCCTGATTTCCTGGGCAAGTCTCGTCTTATTAAGGCTGTCGAACAGTACTTTATTCAAATGTATAAGCAAAAGGTCTCGTTATAAAAACACTAATTTTGAATCCCACAAAAGTAGCAAAAGCAATTTGAATACCCATGTCCCGCCACGAATTAAATTAAGCACTAATTTGTGCGCACGTGACTTCATCTCATCGGTCCTCTTACTGTGAAGGGGATGACGATAGCCACCTTAAGGCGAGTGGAACTGAGACATACGACACATTTGATGGTATATGTTAAGCCTTGACATTAACAGTTAAGGCATAGACTCCTGATGAAAAAATCCTATTAAAATTTGTTTTTTACTTGGCTTTTAAAAAGTTTTTAGGGTCAGCGTTATATTTGACCTGTGTATTTGACCTATTCCTTCAAGGGACAATATACCTATATAATTGGAATCCTTACCCACCTAAGTATTTACCATACAAAAAATCTTAAATATATTTCGGCATTTCCATAAATATATTATTATTATAATTAAAAAGTAGGTACCTACTTATATAAAATATATTATTTGTGTGACGATATGCTTTGCCTTAATGCATTAGCGGCTTTTAGGGTTTCGACTGCGTCATTTGCGTGGTAATGGGCCAGATTGCTTCAATTTGAATCTGCCGGTGATCTTCGTTTTGTATTTTTTCTTAATGGCCCACGATTACATCGCGTCTTGTTTTTATGTCATTATCGAAAACGATGCCTCTCGTTGGACTGTTACCGGAATATTCTTTAATTACGTTATTCTGTAGTCATTTTATGGTAACCATTAGGTATGTACCGAAGTAAATATTTTAAAAGAAACCAATAAAATACCTCATGAACAAATAACTCCGTGAAATGAAGCTAAACGCGGAACAACTTGAAATAGTTAACACTCCTAATATTTTGGAAACAAAAACTTGCCGTTTTTATGTGTCGTTTTTGTGTATTTGTTTTAGCGCGCGCCGATAACGCAGTCAGGGGTCGAGACGGTGGTAGCAGGGTTAAAACCATAAATTCGACTAATACATACTAATATATGCAGATCCGGATCAAATATGGTGGTGCGATATGCCATTTAACAACAAGAAAAAAATGTAACTTCATCGTAACTTAAATTGTCTTTCAAATTGATTTAGGAAAATATATAAATATAATATCATACTGCTGAAAGAATATAGGTACCTAAAGTACTTTAAATATGTATCTCGTAAGTAAAGAAAAATCGGTCAGTAAAACTTGTTCCGTACCGTGTAACCATAGGTTATGCACCCCTGCATTACAAGGGTAGCGTTCACCAATATCCACGTGTGTGCCGCGTCGCCGGCATTCCAGACCACATGCACCCTGCGACGCACACTTGTTACCATTAGGCCCCGTTCGCACGGCAGCTTTTTCAACGCGCGTTAAAAAAGCGTTTGAATGACACAAATGGATAACCATGTATGTATTCACACGAAGGCGGTTTTTAAGCGCGGCGCTTTTTTATCGAGCACTGTTCGATTTTCGGCGTTGAGCGTTGGCGTCAAACTGAATAGACCATACGGAAATCCGTGTATCTGTTCTCACAAGCGTTGAAAAAGCGCCGGCGCTGCTGTCAGTTGGCTGTCAAGTGTCAATTTTTGGTGTCAATCGTCAAGATTATTATTAGTTTCACCTTAAAAATGTCAACTTATGCTTACAAATTCCTGAAATATTCAAGCTATATTAGTAGTAATAGCAAAAAAGTATGGCTTTTCTGAGATGCGTACGTGGCAGTACGACTCACAAGTGATTTTTAAGCGTTCATATGAACACAAATATTGGAAACGGTAAAAAAGCGCCAACGTCGGGTTTTAACGCAACGCTTTTTAAGCTGTCGTGCGAATGGGGCCTTAGGCTACCCCATAATTTACTACAAACGTATAACTCATCGCGCGCCCATTAGCTAGGATTAAGGAAGTCCCCGATGACGTAAAAGTATACCTTCTTGGCAAAGAAGCGGTAAACCACTCGGAAATGAGAAATGAAATTAGAATGTAGCAATAAATATTTATACACCCAATGTCGTAAATGTCAACGACAATAAGCTAACAGGCCATGTTAATCAAACTCGTTTTAGCTGATTGATGTTGTACTGCACGAAACTTTATAACCACCATTTTATTCGAAGGACTTCGACAGACGCGAGATTTATGAAATCAATCAGCGGTAATGGTCATAAATTCTGAGACATTCTTATAAATTTTAAATTGGTCCGACCACAATGCGTTGTCGTAAACCCACGGAGAATACAGTACATACTTACACAAAAGCTTTTATTGTCGCATCAAGACATGTAAAATCTCGACTCGCATCTTTTATATGAGTTTGGTCGTATATCTGTGTTTTATGGCTGGCCGGTTGTGGGCTGGCGTGGGCGCTACTCGCCGGAGGAGAAACGCAGGCAACGTACGAGGCTCGTTTAATGTTAGTGCCTTATTCCTTGCGCCGGCAATACTACCAAGCCCACGTGCCTGGAGATTACTGATACAATTGTCCGCTCCGGGCTTGTTTATGGCAGCAGCTCGAGATACGGGGGAGAAATGACACCTCGATCGCGTGCCGTAATCTTCACCACTCCTTGCCCGGACTTTCGATCTACATTTACATAATTCTAGGTTACTTAGATAGGTACTTTTGATAGAACAGACTCGATTATTATACGTTAGTTCGTCAAATTGTATGTTCTTGGAAAGCATTGGTAAAAACTACCTATATCGGGATAAGACTAATGGATTTTATCTGCAGGATGCTTGTCAAAAATCCTTTCCGTCAGACTAAAGATTAATTTACCATTTTCAAGTGTGCATGTCAAGAATATTAATATTAGGTATGTATTTTGTAACGCGAATGAGAATTTATAACCTTTTTTTCTCCCAATACGGGGCGTGAAGCGTACGAAAGCCCAGAGGCAATTCGAAAAGGTTTTAATAATTTGTATGGAGAGAAATGACCGAGGCACGTCGTGTCGCGCCGCGATCAGAATACTTAATTAGCTTTCTTTTAAACTCCCAGAAGCCACAATAATTCCAATCAAATTGTCCAAATACGACTAGGGCACCTTTCTTGTAGGTACCTACAAATCCAGCTAAATAAATGAGCCCGCACCAAAACCTTTAATGAGGTCGCAATTTTATTGATTACGTTTCAAGAATTGTCAGTTTTTACGATAGCTGATATAGCTTTTTACATATCTTATTTCAACGGATATATATATAAATGTTGAAACTGGACACTGCTGTTTTTGGTTGCCGCTGTAGGTAGTCGTTGCATTTGTAATTATTATTCCTTTTTTGGTGTCACAAAGATCATTTAGGTATTTATAATGCGCTAGCTTGACGTATTAATTATATCCATGGTTGGTATTTACTGTAACTATACCTACAGTACCCCTAGGGTTTGTAACTCCCCCCTTACTTATCTACCTAACCTACCTTAATATAACATCCCCTTTCGATTTACCCTTAAAATATGGCCATGTGATCGTCTAGCTAGTGATTAGGACCCCTTGAAGTGAACCGCAGCAACCTCAAATTCTTTAATGAGTATCAGCTAAATTTTGGACTCTGATTTTATTTATTATTAGTATTATTACCTATATTTTGAGAACAGATATTTATGGTAATAAAATAATTATTTATGGAAGTAAGAAATAATCTAAAGAAAATTATTCAGAGAAATAGAAAATTATTCAGAATTTATTAGTGCAACGTAAATGATGGTGTAAAATTTACTATAATGTATTTAAGTATTGCAGCATACATGATGATATAAAATATATAAAAATGTTGTTGGTAAAATCCTGCCACACCTATTAAGCTTCCGGGATAACATAGAAGCAGCACTCCTGAGATAAGCTCTTTTACACCCTAGCATTTCAAGGTTAATTATAATTAACTATCATCTTCTAAACGATGTGTGATTTAATCACACGTGCTGCTCCGTACGCCCGATGCAGGTCTGGAAGCTCTTAGTCCGATTTGCAAGTATTAATCGGAACACCTACCCTACCAGTTTAGCCAGACGGGCTATGACCAACACTTCATAACCTAAACGCACCTAGATGATGATGAAAAGAAGTGTCAAAGTATCCATCAATCATCATAATTACTTATCTTTTTTTATATTCAAAAGCTAGGGATGCTAATCCCATAGTCCCATTCCCCAAAGCTGATAATCTAGACAGAATTCCTAGTTCTCTAGATGTATAAACGAAGCACCGAGTTTATTTGTTAACTATTATGTTTAGTAGAGGTCGAAATTGAGTATTCACTCAATAAATCCTTTGTACTGCTCTTGCCTGACAAAGGTTCCCTCAAACAAACCGTTCTTCAATCCCAGAATAGTCTGCGTTCCTAAATCCAGATTGATAATTAAGAGATTGTGTTGTATGTTGTGGTATGTATTACCTGATTATATTACTCAGTACCTCGTCCCTACACCAGACAACCAGAAATGAAAAATAGAAATAAGAGTTTATAGAAACTTTGGTTCTTTCCCCATATAAATGAGAAATTAGGAAGATTTAGGCAGATGAACCCTTCACCTTTTAAACACTCTTATTTTAGGATTAAGAAACCATATTTTTAAACCCTTAAAGAGAAATATATATCAACCATATCAATTGTATAGACCAGCACTAAAAAAGAACCCTAATAAACAATAAAATGAGTGTGTGATTCTACCCTAACTCTACCCATTGTCCCTAATCTAGTACATTCAAAGCATAGTTCGTTCTTACCATCGACCTAATGCTTTGTAATATACGCAAGTGTGGTCCCTACGAGAAGCTGTAAAGTTCGGCAGGCGAAACCGAGAAGGCAACCTACAGGCCAGTGTATTTGACTCCCTCCTTATCGCCCGCGGGCATGGTGGATAAGAATAAGTCGCCCTATTCCGTGTATATAAGTGGACCAGTACCCTAGCACATACACGCACTAATCACGAGGGAAACTCTGCCGCAACAAAGACTAAGTGTAATATCAGTCACGACAGAAGTCTGTCCCCGCAACCAGCACTAGCATGAACCGGAGCACCGAAATATATAAATAAATTTAATAGGAGACCTAGTCTCAATTACTGTCGACTTCAGTGGGCCCAGATTACTCCGGATGACGCGCACGTGACGTCCCCACATCCATCTAAACAGCTGGGCCTTGAGACTAGTGAGATAATTCGTCTCTTATGTTGATATAAAAGAGACGCCAAGTCCTCTCAAACTTGGAGCAATAGACTCCTAACCATCCAATCCTTTGGCACCGTTAGGCGGAGTGAATGCTTAGCTGGACAAACTGTCAGTCCAAACAATGATCTGGCTTTTAAAATAGCAAAAATACCCCATAGTAAAACACTAAAATAACTAAGTTATCACTAAATTAAACTAACTCAACAGAAAAGTGAAATTCCCTTAAACACTGTCATCTATATTTAACGTTACGAGAATTTCTTCCCGCAAAACCAAACACAGACACTATTCCTAGCCCCGGCTATGCATTGACATTGTCCCTGCATAACATGACGGCACTTAGAACACACAGCGTAGAGAAAACCTCACAATAACTAAAAACCCACACATGGTAGTAAAGAATCTCCACAACAGTCCAAACTTAGCGTTACGACGATTAAAATCCCCGCAAAACCAAGCACAGACACAAATTCTAAGTTTAAATTCACTAGGATAATTCCAAGTAAAAAACAAACACAGAAAAAGTCGCGGAGAAACTTCACCTCCCCGCACTAAGTTACACCCGAAAACCAGAGTCACTGCTAGCCCGGTCGAAGAATGAATGAATCCCCAACGCTCCGCACCGGCCTTTTATACCTTTTTACTATGGCGACATAACGGCGACATATTGGCGACATAACGGCGACATTACCTAGAAAGACTTAATGGCGACATAACGGCGACATAACAGCGACATATTGGCGACATGAATCAAAACAAAGACAACTGGCGACATAACAGCGACATAATAGCGACATTTCGGCGACATATTGGCGACATAATAGCGACATAACGGCGACATATTAGCGACATAACGGCGACATATTGGCGACATAATAGCGACATAACGGCGACATAATAGCGACATAACGGCGACATAATAGCGACATAACGGCGACATATTGGCGACATAATAGCGACATAACGGCGACATATTGGCGACATAATAGCGACATTACCTAGAAAGACTTAATGGCGACATAACGGCGACATAACAGCGACATATTGGCGACATGAATCAAAACAAAGACAACTGGCGACATAACAGCGACATAACAGCGACATAATAGCGACATATCGGCGACATATTGGCGACATAATAGCGACATAACGGCGACATATTAGCGACATAACGGCGACATATTGGCGACATAATAGCGACATAACGGCGACATAATAGCGACATAACGGCGACATAATAGCGACATATTGGCGACATATTAGCGACATAACAGCGACATAATAGCGACATATTGGCGACATAACGGCGACATATTGGCGACATAATAGCGACATTACCTAGAACGACTTAATGGTGACATAACGGCGACATAACAGCGACATATTGGCGACATGAATCAAAACAAAGACAACTGGCGACATAACAGCGACATAATAGCGACATATTGGCGACATATTGGCGACATATCGGCGACCTAACGGCGACATATTGGCGACATAATAGCGACATAACGGCGACATAATAGCGACATAACGGCGACATAACAGCGACATAACGGCGACATAATAGCGACATATTGGCGACATAACGGCGACATATTGGCGACATAATAGCGACATAACGGCGACATATTGGCGACATAATAGCGACATTACCTAGAAAGACTTAATGGCGACATAACGGCGACATAACAGCGACATATTTGCGACATGAATCAAAACAAAGACAACTGGCGACATAACAGCGACATAACAGCGACATAATAGCGACATATCGGCGACATATTGGCGACATAATAGCGACATAACGGCGACATATTGGCGACATAATAGCGACATAACGGCGACATATTAGCGACATAACGGCGACATATTGGCGACATAATAGCGACATATTGGCGACATATTAGCGACATAACGGCGACATAATAGCGACATAACGGCGACATAATGGCGACATAATAGCGACATAACGGCGACATATTGGCGACATAACGGCGACATATTGGCGACATAATAGCGACATATTGGCGACATATTAGCGACATAACAGCGACACAACAGCGACATAACAGCGACATAATAGCGACATAACGGCGACATAACGGCGACATAATAGCATAATAATTATTCCAAAAGTACCAGGATGGCAGAATTGCAGAAGAGGTCGTTTGCCTCGGGCGGGTAACCGACATCAGGTGTCTTATTGAGACAAACGTTTACCAAAAGTACCAGGATACCAGAACTGAGGAAGATGTCATTAACCTCGTGGCGTGTAACAAGGTTTGATTCAAGAAGAAAGATCATAAGTTCCAGGTTGTTTACTAAACCATATGTCTTAAATATTAAGGTTCACTATTGCTTACTTCAGAATAAAAATCATGTCCTTTTTACTCACGCAGTTTAGAGAAAGACGGAGCTATTTTTAATGACATCTACGCACACATTCATAGGCAATAGTCGAGTAGTCAGTTGGAGTAGACTAAATTATGATAAAAGGGAACGTTCGAAAACTCATCACGTACGAATTTGTAAGCATTATTTTTCTTTGAGATATTTTTTAGTTTACTTCTGAAAAACGTTCCTGTATTGAAGTTTTTTTATGTTTATTAGTATCTAATATATTATTTAAGACATCCGGAATATAGAGAATTAATTATTTTAATATTTTTATTTATCTTATGATTTTTTAGATTTTATGTTTCGAAATTGTACTAGAGCATCAGCGTAACGGAACGTCGAGCTGTCTTCATCAGTTTTATTGTCAACGTCAATACCAATTTGTTGTTGATTATTTCCTGAAGGTTTATTTTGTTTATTTCTAAGTTAAAATAGAGAATTAAAAAAAAGAAAGACACGTGATAAGTATTATGGATTACCATGGAATTGCTTCAAGTTTCAATTGTTAGAATATTCGATGGAATCATGAATGAAATATGCGACTGAAGAGGTCTTTAGTATTACAAGGTATTCCTTTCTATTTTCTGTGTTTCAATGAAAAATGTGGTTAATACTAGGCAATAGGCATACGACTAGTCACAGGTTCTCTTAAGGTAGCAGTCTTTCATGACATTTCCCCTATTCTTAAGATAATTTATGGTTATAAATAGCTCTACCTTTACAGCGTAATGTTTGTGACTTTGTACTTGTACCTATACAAACTGCTAATATTTCGAAGACCATCTGAAATTTTTACTTAAGCTCCTATTTATAGACGAAAAAATCTTAGTAGCGCACTATTCTGTTTCAGTGGCCTGACCAGCAACGCGGAGCGGGGTGTGACACCAGTCTACCTGCGATGTCGCGAAGGCCTAGTGTCCTGGATGTATCCTCGAGGCGCGCTGAGGTTGCTCTTCAAGCCGCCCATGCCTGCTGACGAGCGGGATTTCCATGTTTGTGTGCGAGTTGTGCGAAGACCAGATCCGCCTGACTTGTTCCACGATGACCGGCTTAACGATACAAGTAAGAATTAAGAGAAAATTTGCTTTGCACATTACACACTATTTCATAAATTACCTCCAAATAGAACCATTGATTAAATATTATAGGACATTCTTACACAGATTGACTAAGTCCCACAGTAAGCTCAAGAAGGCTTGTGTTGTGGGTACTCAGACAACGATATATGTATATAATATATAAATACTTAAATACATAGAAAACAGACATGACTCAGGAACAAATATCTGTGTCATCACACAAATAAATGCCCTTACTGGGATTCGAACCCAGGACCATTGGCTTCACAGGCAGGGTCACTACCCACTAGGCCAGACCGGTCGTCAAATTAGTCGATTGTTGCTAGTGTCTATAGAGTGATTTCTCCAGAGCATCTAATGGTTGCATTAGTTGCCTCATAGACAAAGCATTTAATGAAAGCATGTAGACCTACGTCTTCATTCGACAAAGAAAACAAATTTAATACCGATTCATAATTTTCAGAAGCCGAACGCTTCCCTGCTCGGTTGTTCGTCGAGGGCGCCCACAAACTGGTGCCCCTATACGCGCCGGACGATGGGGACCCGCGCGAGCTCCGCTGCTTCCGCAGCCGCCGCGGCCGGGCCGCGCTCTACGTGGAGGCCGAGCCCGAGGAAGGAACCAAGCGCCGCGAGGCCACCCTGAGATACGAGGCCAGGCCGCTGAACAGGCGGCACTATGATCCTGCCACGGCGGATTGCAGGCCGTGCTCTGAGGAGGAACTGGAACTCGCATTCTGCACTAGTGATTTAGGTATGTTTAATCAACGTTGAAAATTATTTTGTTTATTGCCTACTGAATAACAAATCCCTGTTTAACAATTTAATATAGTTCTTGTAGGTACCTATTTGATATTTCGTTAAATACAAGTGACATTGATGACGTACTAAATACGTTATGTAACTTATGTTTGTGTCTAATATTTAATTTTTTGAAAACAAATGACTGGAGTGTAGTAGTATTGAACCTATTCAATAAATGCTCTATGCTTTTGACGTACGACACGACATGGTGTCAGGTGTGAAAATATAATATAAAATATTATAATTAATATTTTAGAGTAAATGTAATGCCGGATTTTTAGGAGACTGATACTAAAATGGCGAAAAATAATAATAGTGTGTATGCTACAATACAGCAACCGGAACCCTTGCAAGAACAAGGGAACATGGCTGTCAACTGGAAAGAATGGAAATCTGCTTTTGATTATTTCCTAATTGCATCAGGGCGCGACGAGGCTTCTTCGAAAGATAAGTGTGCAATATTTCTGCATGTCATAGGAAAGTTTGGACGTGAAATTTTACAAGAATTCGAACTTGATGACAAGTCCGATTACGAGAAGCTAGTAAAAGTATTTACAGAACGTTTTGACCCAAAGAAAAACGTTAACTTTGAACGGCATACGTTCTTTGAAACGTATCAAGACGATTCCTTTGATAAATATTTGAGCGATTTGAAAATCAAAAGTAAAAGTTGCGAATTTAGTACTCTCAAAGATAGCCTTATTTTAACGCAGATAATAAGAGGCCTAAAGGATAGTCACATGCGTGAACGATTACTTTCAAAGTCTTCATTAGATCTAGACCAGGCTGTAGCATATTGTCGCGCGGCGGAGCGAGCCAGCGTGCAAGCGGCAGCGTGTCGGAGTGTAAAAACAGAACAAACCACACCTGCGTTGGAAGAACTGTCACGTGGACGCAGCGTACCCGGCGGTAGCGGCTACGGCTTCGGGACGAGAACGCGTGGTGGCGGAATGAGAGGACGCGGAGGTCATGGTGGCTTCCCGCGTGGAGCGTTTGCCGGCCGAGGCCAACGTCGCGACGCGGAGTGTGGCAAGTGCGGTGGATGGCACGCCGCTAATGACAGTTGTCCAGCATCTAACGTGAAGTGTTTCAGGTGCGAGCGCGCTGGACATTTTGCTAAAACCTGCCGCGAGAGGCTGATAAGAGAGATTGCGATTGACGGAAAAGACGGTGAGGACTGTACTGATAATGATGGTGAGTTTTTGCTTGAAAACATTTACATTGATGTGATGAACAGTGATGAATCGCCATGGTTCGAGAAAATATTGATTAATAATGTGCCAATAAGGTTTAAATTAGATTGCGGTGCCGATGCGTCTGTAATGCCATTGAAGTGTTTTACACAGGCGGGCTTTGATACTAGTACATTGCGTAAAACTAACACGGTGCTTAAGGAAGTCAGTCATAATCGTTTGCCTGTTGTAGCATATTTCATGGCAAATATGAAATGCAAACTGCGTACCTCAATACAAAAGGTGTATGTTCTAGACATGGAGTGTAATACTTTATTGGGGCGGAAGGCATGCACTGACCTGCAACTAATTAAGAGAATTGATGAATTGCATGTAGATGACTCGGTATATGAGGGTATAGGCTGCCTGCCTTCCGTTATCAAAATTTCTATTGACGAAACAGTACCACCTGTTATTTCGGCTTCCAGGAGAATACCGTTGTGTTTGCAACCTCGTCTGAAAGAGGAACTGGATGAAATGGAAAAGTTGAGTATTATAAAACGCGAAGAGGGTCCTACTGATTGGGTATCGCCTATAGTCATAGTAGAGAAACCAGACAAGAAGTTACGCATCTGCCTGGATCCCTTGCATTTGAACAAAGCTGTACGCAGAAGCCACTTTCAACTGCCGACGCTGGATGAGGTCGCAAGTGAGATGGATGGTGCTAAGTACTTTTCGAAGCTTGATGCTTGTAAAGGGTTTTGGATGCTTAAGCTTGATGATGCTAGTTCGAAGTTCTGCACATTTGCGACACCTTTTGGCAGATATCGCTTTCTCAGGATGCCTTTCGGTATCAATTGTGCGCCCGAAATATTTCACAATGAAATGGTTAAAATATTCAAGACAGAAGGAGTAGCTGTCTATATTGATGATTTGATAGTTTTTGGTCGTACAAAAAGTGAACACGATGCGAGATTGCAAGAAGTATTTAATAGAGCCAAGATAAATGGTGTGAAATTCAATAAAGCGAAGTGTGTTTTCAACAACAGAGAAGTGCAATATCTAGGTCATATATTTAGCGCTGAAGGGATGCGTCCTGATCCAAAGCGAGTTACAGCAATAAGAGATATGCCTGTACCGTTGAACAGAAAAGAGCTAGAACGATTTTTGGGTGTTACGAACTACTTATCTCGCTTTATCCCAAATTATTCAAACATTGCGGCTCCATTACGAGATTTGTTGAAAAAGGATTGTGAGTTCCAGTGGAGTGATGCACATAAACGAATTTTCGATGAGTTGAAGAATAGAATTTGCTGTGCCCCGGTGCTAAGATACTACTCACCAGACGAAGAAGTGACAGTCTCTGTTGACGCGAGTTCGCGCGGCCTGGGTGCTGTTTTACTACAACAAGGGCGACCGGTGGCCTACGCGGCGCGAACACTCACGCCAGCTGAATCGCGTTGGGCACAGATTGAGAAGGAACTTCTGGCGATTGTGTTCGGGTGTACGCGTTTTCACCAGTACATTTACGGCCATAATAAAGTTAGTATTGAGACTAACCATAAACCCCTGGAGTCCATATTTAAAAAACCACTGAACAGTACCCCGGTGAGACTGCAGCGTATGCTAATGAAACTTCACGGTTACGCTTTCCAAATTCGCTACAAGCCAGGGAAGCTCTTGTACTTAGCAGATACGTTATCTCGTGCTCCATCAGAACAGGATTCGGATGAAGACGTGCATGCCGATGTCACTATACACGTAAATAATTTGATTGAGTGTCTTAACGTGTCAAAAAATAGAATTAATCAAATCAGAGAAGCGACTAACAAAGATGAAATATTACAGCGATTAAAGGACTATTATTTAAATGGTTGGCCTAGTAATAAAAATAAAGCCAATGATATCACTGTGCCATATTGGACCTTTCAAAATGAGATTCACGTCATTGACGGAATAGTATTTCGGAATCAGCAAATCATAATTCCCAAAACATTACGGAGAGAAATACTTTCAATAATACATGAGGGGCATTTGGGAATAGAGAAGTGCAAACGTCGTGCTAAGGAGTTGGTTTGGTGGCCGGGCATGGGCGTGGACATCGAGCAGCTGGTACAGCGCTGCGAGCCTTGCCAGCGACACCGCGCGGCACAGCCTCGTGAACCGTTATGTCCCCATCCCGTGCCGAGCTTGCCGTGGCAAGTAGTCGCTGCTGACCTTTTCGAGTTTCAACAAAAACACTATCTACTTGTCGTAGACTACTACTCAAAATATTTTGAAGTGGCGTCCTTAAACAGTTTAACAAGTGGCACTATTATTAATCATCTGAAAAACTTTTTTGGGCGGTTAGGAATACCACAGAAGGTAGTGACTGATAATGGTCCTCAATTTTCTGCGCAAGAATTCAGGCAATTTGCTGCATTCTATGGTTTTGAACATGTGACGAGTTCACCGCTTTATGCCCGTTCTAACGGGTTGGTTGAACGGAATGTACAGACAGTAAAAAAACTATTTACCAAGGCACAAGAGGACCGCACTGATTGGCAGTTGGCGTTGCTTAATTTTAGGAACACTCCAATATCTGGAGAGGAGTATTCGCCAGCACAACTGTTGATGGGACGCAGCCTCAGAACACGGCTTCCATGTACGGACGAAAGCTTGAAACCCGAAACAGTGAATCCTGCCACAATTAAAAAAGTACGTCAAGAAAAAACAACACAGGTCAAGGAATATTACGATCGTGGTACCAGAAGCCTGCTCCATCTCACACCAGGTGAAACTGTCCACATGCGTGACAACAACGTCTGGGTACCCGCTAGAGTTGCAGGCGTCGCACGCGGAGAGCGCTCGTACTGGCTTACCACACAAAACGGTCGAACATACCGAAGAAATCGAGTACAAATCTTACAGCGGAACAAACGCGCGTCTGCTTCAGCTTCCCCAACAACTCCAATCACCACTAACAGATACAGTGATCTAGATATTGTCCTTCCAGACTCAGACGAGGACGCAACACATCCACCACCTAATCCAACTGCAGTTCCTCGATCTCCTCAGGGTGAACGCGAATCAGGTGATAGTGGTACGGTTACTAGAAGCGGGAGACAAGTGCGCCCGCCACAAAGATTTAGTTTTTACTAATTTTCTTTGTTTAATTTATTTATTTTACTGACGGGAGATAGAATGTTATGTTGTATTTTTATAATTTTTGTATTTTCTACTTACCTATCTGCATCTTGTTGAGTGTTGTTAACTTATAACTTAATTCGTTATAAGAAGGAAGATGTAGTAGTATTGAACCTATTCAATAAATGCTCTATGCTTTTGACGTACGACACGACATGGAGTTATTAAGTTTCATTGAAAACGAAAGCTGCCTTTAGGTGTGCCGTATAATTAAGATTTAGATGGTCGATCGTTTGATGCTATAAACCCGAAAGTTTTTATTTATTTCATTGTGATAATCATAAATTTAATCACGGTAAAATTTCAACATAATTGGCGACTAAATTGCCAAATGCAAAACGAAGTCGTGGGTTTAGTTAATAAAGAAAATAATGTAAAATCTCCGCCTCTGCCACCATAATGGTTAAGCAGAAACAGAAGCCTGACGCTAATAAACGCCGCCCGCACGGTAATTTGTCGCCATAATCGAGATTCCTCTCGCTTCAAATTAAATTAAACGGTATACGAGAATATAATTTTGCCAACCTAACGAGCGCGGAATATTTGCCTGCAACAATTTATCATACATGTTATTTGGTGAAATTAAAAATGTAGCATTTGAGGGAGATATATGTATGAGGAAAAAAAAGAAAATTCTGCGGCTTTTACTTTATACTCGTTTACACAGGGTATGTCACGTCAATTAAGTAAGTAGCAGGAACCTGAATAATGCGACCCTCTTAAAATAAACGGTAAAGTTAAATGCACTAGGTGTTCCTAAACTTTTTGGAAACGTTAACTTTACTATTTTGACTCGTCGTTATGGCATTTACAGGAATAAAAAAAATTATGCTACAATTGCTACAAACTTTCGTACAAGTCTTACAACTATTTTTTTTTATCTCACATGCGGAGCGGATTGTACAGTAGCGATGGATGGAATTCTTTGATAGACTTTAAATTCACTTTGCGTTTACCATAAATTAATATAGGATATAGATGCGATCAACCGCGGGCACGCGACGCCACGGGGAGTTCGGATATTTTTTTAAATCTTGTTTAATAATAATAGACAAGAGTTATGTCATGAGGTTTTTTTTTAATGATGGCCCGTCCCGCGGCGGGCGCGTTATTAGCCATCTCAGACCACGGCTCACGCACCATCCCAATTTCTGTTTGTCATGCAACATAATTATTGTTATTTTTTACTCAGACGACATTAATACTCATTAAACCTCATTTTTAAAGATTATCTCTAAGCACGAGAATTCAAAATAGATACGGTTATTTTTTTTACAACAGAAACTGATTTGAACGCCATGAATCTTCTGTCGTATTTTAATTAGGTACCTACCAACATATGTTAAATCAATATATGAGTCGCTTATCTTCAAACTTGGGTAAATCCATCTGTCAGATTATGCGATTTTGGTATTAAGAAAAGGTTATAGGGTAGATATTTGCTGAGAGGGTCGAATGGATTTACCCGGGTTTGAAGTTCAGCGACACATATGTACTTAATTGATTTATTGCGTACGCTTTGCATAAGGAAATAATTAATTAATTATGTAGTATGTTAAAAATATAACATGATATTCAGTACTTTGTAGATGGTTTATCAAAAACAAAAAGATTGTATAAATCAGTTCATCAAAATGTATGTGGAATGTACAACACAGTCCAATTGTGACGTACCGAACTATTAATTAGAAGCTAAATTACAAAAAGTAACATAACCCTTGTGAGAATATAAGAACGTGGACGTCAAATGAGACGTGATAGCTTGTTAGTTAAGCCTTCGTAATTATCGTCTGGGCGGGGTGGATGACCGCTCTTCCACTATTCACTTATCTTCCTCAAACAAAGGTTCGGTTCGGTTTCAAACTTACATTTTCGCTTACTCACGTCGCAAAAAACGACACAGACAATGGCAACTTTTTGACAGCCAATGAGTCCAATAAGGCCTCGGGCATAGAATAATAGCGACAGTGATAAATATCTAATATGATGCTGTTAAGATTTCGTGGGACTAGAGTGGGGTGACGTCAACCGCCGTTTGCGTTTAATTTACGCATGATTCAGCGTTTGGGCAATCTGGAGCACTTGTTGCTCGTTCTCGGTACTTAAAAACTATAAATCATGTCTAGTTAAATTATGTCGTTATAACCCGTCATAGATCGTCATATGTAGAAAACAGCCTTGGAGTCCCACAAGGTAGTGTACTGGGACCACTGCTTTTTTTAATGTATATCAATGATCTGCCAGATATCACTAAACACCAATGTACACTTTTTGCGGATGATGTTAGATAATAAAACTAGCTTATAGCCCGCCGGAAGGCTTTCACAGTTACATCCTAGGGGCTCATAATAGTAAATGATGACTTGCTCTACAACATGCTGCTTCTTGAGCCGCTTCCGTTAAATATAGACACCTGCCTAATAACCATGACTACCTGACAAAACCATGTTGTTCTTATTCTCCATTCGAATACTTACTATATATTATGTACCTACAGTCAGCAGCAGAAGTTGCTAAGCGGGCGAGGTGGTCAAAATTATCTTGACACGCGCTAAGAGCGCTCTTATTCTCTTAACATTAAAGTCGCGCTTGGCTACCTACTAAAACTATGGTGCAATGATCGAATGAAGAGTACTATATACAGACTACAGATACTAACCTCTTGTTTACAGTGTCTCGCGGAACATTCGTGGGCGCCGAGCAGCGCTCGGACCTGGACAGCACGCAGCTCACGCTGCGGCTCAGTAAGCTCATCCGCGCCACCGGCAGCGCCGGGCCCGATCCCCGCACGGACGACGCGGCGGACGATAATTACTATAGGTAAGGCCCTTCCCAACTCCCACATTATTTTTATCGCATAAGTACCTACCTAATGTTACAAGATATGAGCCCATGAATGTTGCACGTTACTATTAGCTCTTTCTTAGTTTAACGTTGTTAAAAAAAACCGGTTCATGAGATACAGCCTGGTAACAAACAGACAGACTGACGGACGGACAGTGGAGTCTTAGTACCTAATAGGGTTCGGTTTTTGCCTTTTGGGTACGGAACCCTAAACAATAACAATTAAGCAGCGTTTTTAGCCTACCTATTTGCACTAGGTACTTAACCTTTTGAATGCGGAATCATAAAGAAGCCATTTCAAGCTGTTAATTTCAACTTAGTCGACTGCCTCTGGTCCTATAATTATTAATCAGCCAATTGAAGCAATAGGTACAAGTTAAACTGACCGATTTCACATATGCAAAACCAAATAGGTATTAGGTAGTAGTGTGTACCTACATATAAACTGACTTACCTTCTTGTGAGCTGTGAACAATACTATTTTCACTTCTCATGCTCAAAAAGTGCACCTTTATGTCGTGCGTAGACGACATAAAATCGCATTTTATGCTCTAGAGCATAAAAGTAAAGTTTTCTTCTAAGACTAAGGTAATCGGTTTCAACAGCCAAACAGTTAAAACATATTGCACAATTTTACTGAGCAATAAAATTGTGTAGATGACAAAACTTGTTATATTATTTTATTTTTGCTACAATTTATTAGAAATCCATATTTTCTGTCATTAAATTTAGTAGATCACATAAAATAGGAGTCGATTATCGTTCATAAATGCTCCGAAATGTTTGACTTGGCAGAAACTATTTCAAAATTTAATTTCACCATTTGAAAAAAAAATTAAAAAATTAAAAAGTTAGTTGGCGGGAATTGGTTATGTATTATGTTCTTTCGCTTTACGACAATTTCGTGGTGTAAATTGCCGTGAAAAATATAATTATTTTCCTCGCAATCGAAGTGAAAAGCAGAGTGTACAACAAGGGCATAAATGTCCATTTTTACCCTCGTCTACTATTTTGGTCTTCGCTTCGCTCAGACCAAAAAAATGCCTCGGGTAAAAATGGGTCACTTTATGCCCTTGTTGTACAATCTACTATTTAATGGCTCTACACGATGGGCCAGCGCCGGCCACTCCAAGGGACGCAGCCATGCGGTAGAATGAGATAGCAATATCACTTGCTCCCTCTAACGCATAAATGCGTCCCTTGGAGTGGCCGGTGCTGGCCCATCGTGTAGAGGAGCCATAACATTAGCTAAGAGTCCAGTATCGCCGCCTCCCAGTTTTTTGCAAACGCTTTTTCACTTCTCATGCTCAAAAAGTGCACCTTTATGTCGTGCGTAGACGACATAAAATCGCATTTTATGCTCTAGAGCATAAAGTAAAATCATCTATTACGACCCTTATTGACTTAGCAATAAAGTCCAAATTCTGCCATACAAACTGCCAGCCCTGCCGGCGCGCCCCCGACCGGCGCTCTCCCGATCGGCGTGCCCCGCGCCTCCGACCGGCCCAAGAACAATTTTCTTTAGTCTTGAATAAATACGTTAAAATAACCTAAAATATTTGATTTTTTGTATATTTTCCTCGCAATCGAAGTGAAAAGCAGAGTGTACAACAAGGGCATAAATGTCCATTTTTACCCTCGTCTACTATTTTGGTCTTCGCTTCGCTCAGACCAAAAAATTTCCTCGGGTAAAAATGGGTCACTTTATGCCCTTGTTGTACAATCTACTATTTATACCAACCGACTTAACATTATAAACTTGTCACCAGGTACGACGTAGACAACGCGCTCGAGCGCACCACCCACCGCAACCACCGGCGGAGGACGCGGAGCCTGCACGCACACATCCACGTGTCGTCCGTGTGCGGCGCCGAGGCCGGCGCCGGCGAGTTCCTAGTCATGGCGCGGCGCAGGCTCGGGCGGTACTCGCTGGTGTGCGCGCCGAGGATAGAGGACTGGGAGGAGCTCGTGGAGAGGCGGACTCGAGATGGCAATGCGCATTGCTCGCTGCAACATTAGATGGTTCAGCGTATGTGTAGGAATACACGAAGTCTCAAGTACGTTCGATTCATGTTTGTATGAATCCATACGATCTGATGCTCTTTCCGAATGTGAACTCTGTTCAGTTCAGTGAACAAATGAAAAATACCTACCGTACCGTAAAAAGGAAATAATGGTTATTAGATGCAGGCTTCTTCCAAAAGTTCCAAAGATAACCTCAATACAACTTCATGATTGCATTCAGCGATTCTCTCTCCATCTATAGAGAAATCATACACACTAGAGAAATAAAGCGGTATACGCGAAATTGGTATATATTAAGTCAACGAAATGAAAATGAATAAGGAATACACTGTAGAATATATTGTAAAGGATATGTAATGAACTTTCTTTACCTACTAAAGTAAAGCGATTGTACCTTTGACATACATGTGTATTTCTCACTTAGTTTCAAGAGACAGATAATAAATATAGACGCAATAAGTGCCGCATTAAAAACGCCATCAAGTGTATTTTCACAACAGACCAACAAAAATGTCAAAAAGACCGATAAGGACCAATGATTATCAATGGTTTGTGAGATTTAGATTTGACAAACGTTTAAGAATAACGCTATAATAAAATAAATATCTAGTTACTAAATAGATAACACATGGAAACGTAGTGCCTATAAAATGTAAACGTAATATATTAATTTATAGGTACAGTCACCTGCAATAATATGTTACTCTTCGAAGGCCGCAAAAATATATGACACGCTCTTATGGCTCTACAAATAAGATCGCGTCAGATATTTTTGCGTCCTTCGTTGTGTAACATATTATTGCAGGTGACTGTACATTGCATCCAGCCGCAAAACTGCATGGCTACTTGAATGTGACCATGCAATTTTGCAGCTCACTGTACATTTTTAATTAAAAGAACCTTAAAATTGCTTGCCATAGAAAATTGCTAATCGATGCAATATTGTAAAGTACATATATCTAAAAGAAAAGTAATATCATATTATTTTCTATCTGTACATATAATTCTATTTTTAAATAATGTGCCGCTATATCTGAAACAGCAATATACAATTTTTTACGCACTAATGTACAGTCGACGTCAAAGATATGTTTACATTTTTCGCCTTATTACAAAGGCAAAGATCCAAAAGTGTAATCATATCTTTGACGTCGACTGTACATCAAAAGTCAAAACACTAATATTGCTCTTTTAGATGTCGCGTTAAATAGATTTAACATTCAAAATGTGGTCAAGGGTGCCAAATCTGTAAGATCTTCAGAATAGATGTAAGGTTGATCTCAACTTGTATATATTATCAATATTATCATAGAAAGAAGCATGTATTGTTTAGATGAAGAAATGTGAGTTGTACTATAGTTCGTTTTTTTAGCATTAGAAAAAGATTTCGCGATCTTGACGTGTCTTTTAATTGAAAAACGCTTTTTATGAACTTATGAAAGCAAAATAATGTAAATAGTCGTATATGATTCATAATTGTTACATATTTGCCGTTACTGACTTATTTTTCAAAAGTGCTTGTCAATAAAAAGACACTTCAAGATTGTTTACCTTTTTTCTAATGCTAAAAAAAACGAACTATAACTGTTTGACTTGAGGCAAACAAGTATAGTTCAGTCAGCTGCAAATAAATTTATATGCAGGGAGGGTCATTTATCTCTGCAGGTGATTGTACCTACGCAAGTAAGAATTCAGAAATAAATATGGGAGAAGTAGCATGAGAAAGCCGTTATAAAAGAACACTCGATAATTTCGAGAGTCTGAACAAACTGAGCATGGGTTTTATTGATACGAAATAATAATAAAAATCCATCAATAGTAGCTAAATAATAAAAAATATAAAAACTGAACATAAAAACCCTTGCACAATTTACTTAGAGTTAGAGCCTAAAAAAACTTTTTTTCTACTAGTCGACTGTAATTCTTGAATTAAGATTTCTGATACCAAACTGCAATTGGGTATTTTTAATGTATGGGCTCCCAACTGAACTATAATATTCATTTCGATACAGTTTAGTCAACTATAATGAAATTGACCAATAGCTCAAATTAATTATTTTAGGTTGTATAGTAGAAACAATTGGTTCATAACTTTGATAAGTCAGAAACGCGCATGTGACACCCTTAATATAGCAACATCCATAGACTACGAAAACCACTTTTTCTACTAGTCGACTGTAATTCTTGAATTAAGATTTCTTATACCAAACTGCAATTGGGTATTTTTAATCGATGGGCTCCCAACTGTTCGCGAATCTTAGCTGTATACTTTTAGTTTGGTTTGTTTGTATGATTCTACTAGTTTAAAGTATTATTTTTGTTGACTAGTAGAAAAAGTGTTGTATACAATAGTGATATAATCAAGCTTTTCAATCTCGTACCTTACTTAGGCAACTCAGCAAGCTTCGTTGCCTAAACACGGTACTCGACTGAAAAACTCTCTATTATATCACGATTGTATAAAATACTAGTACACTGCATCTCCCTTACGTAACGTACGTTTGTTTGGTATGTAAACATTATTGCTTTGTAGCCTCACCTCGCTTCAGTGCTTCCAGTAAAAAAAAAACTATTTTTTATTCCAGATGTAATAGTTTTTGCTAATATATATCATATAGTATGTACAATAAATAGAATAAGAAATGTGAATACCTATTAATTTTAAATTTGTACAATTCGTAAGAATAGTTTTGATTTGTGATATAGTTTACAACGAATGTACTGAGAAGTGCCTATTGTACATAGAAATTATAAAGAGTTTGATATTATGTTTATGAACTATATGTTGTAAAGTAAGGGAAAAACTGTTGAATATAAGATTTTAAAGATTTACTCGTTTCCATTTATACGTCCCACATCCCAAAGGTTTTCAAAGTAAAAAAAATATATATTCATGTTTTAAATCATTTATTGAAAAATCACAACTGATACCACATAGAAAAACTACTCGGCACGGTTTAACTCTTAACTATATATCACATAAACACTTTAATAATTTCATAGACTATATACATGGAAAATTACTTTTTTTTGGTATACAAACACTGCGAAAATAGAAATCACTATGTGATCACAGATAAACAAACAGAAAAACGAAAACATTTTCTTCGGCTAACATGAATGCGGCTAAATCCGTCTGCGGGAAATTCCGTACACGACCGAGTTTTCACGAAGTGTACTGACACTATTGTTACCTTCATCGATAAAGCAACGATTGCGCGCTTACGGTAAAACAATAAAAAAATTGCTCGTATACGGATTTGGCCGCATCGACATCTGAAATAATCAGTAACTAATTACAATAGACGCTATTCAAAAAGTGCCCAACAAACGTAAATTCGATATTAATAGTTATATATTTACAAATAAAATTAAAAACTGGTTCGGAGTACATTACTATGTTAAATAAATATACCATGATCATGTAGATGTAGCGGTATGCTTTTGAAACAGGTACATGACTTACAAAAGTGTGATATGTAGAACGTAGTGTCTTTTAAAATGAATACGTAGATGTTGGCTTACGTAGAATATAAGCTAGTTCTTAGTTATGTAAAATCGTGAAACATTAAATATTTTATCGAAAAATTCATAAGAACTTGGGTAGACCCCATTCAGTAAGATACAATGTCGTTTTCACAAGAATAATTTATAAAAGTAAATAAATATTTACTTAAAGGTCGCCCTACAAGTGGCCAGGGAGCGGCTATCTGTAGCTTGGATTATAATTAAGCATCATAATATTTTAATATAGAAACATTTTAAACACAAGCCCAAGACCGACTTCCCCCATCGTCTGGCTATAACGTACTTACGGCCATTAAAACGAAGTGTTTATGGTTTTGATGGCAACAAATATGATACCCTTACTAATTAGTCGAAAAGGCGCATGGGCTTGTATCTATTTTATTTATACCTAAATAAACCGACCATAAATTCGCTCAAAACACCTTAGCACTCACTTGAAGAGGCTAATCCTAACTTATCCACGGAAAAAATTGCTTTCGTGAGCAAGTTACCTTCAGCCTTTTATGGTTACTTTACTTACTTTCATAATCTCAACCTTCCCATTTATTCCACATATAATAAACCCTACATCGGGAATTTTTAAACTACATATGTACTACATTTCATCAGACAAATTAATAATGTTTTGTTTTAGTAAATAGAAAGGAACACCAAATGCATAATTTTAGCATGACGCATGTTTCTACCTTTTTTGGCAATAAGGATGTGACTAAAATGTAAAAAAATCCTTAAAATAAGATCATGGGCTAATGATGTAAATGATGTATCTTATTGTATAATTTGTCTGATTACTAAAAACCATAACAATAAAAAAATAGTACCACACCTAACTATTTTCTATATAATACGGTCTAGATATGAAATACTGATGCTAAAATAAATATAATATTTTTAAAAATGGCGTGGGGTGCTTTCTGCTTAGCAAATGAGTTGTGCGATATATCCATGCGATGCAAATGTAATCAACCATTGGTCACTGTCAGTTCTTTCATTGTTATGTCTCAAGGCCTGTCCAGACGGGGACACTTTTTCGCCAACCTGATTAAATTGTCTGCCACCGATTTCAACTGCTGAATATGACCGATATTACCGATAAAATGGGCTGCGGACGCAAGAATACCAATTAGTGACGCTAGTGTTCGCGTTTTTTTTAATTTAGAGTGCTTAACTATCACCATAAATTTAAAATTGATGAAAGTGGCCAAATTGGCGTTTGCGACGCACCACCCCATTTGATCGGACAATTTAGTTATATTGGCGAAAAATTGTTCCCGTCTGAACAGGCCTTCACACTATTAGGTCTTACTTTTTACTTACATCAACCTTTCATTTAAATTTAAAGAGTCCGCAGCAAACTCGGTTCTCCATACAAACGTAGTTACGCTCTCATTTTAAAACGACTAGCTAGGTTGTTCTGAAACTTTGTACTTACAATAGGAGAAGGTACCTATATCTGTGTTCGTAATTAGTTTGTGTAGCTTTAGATACATAGTTAAAAAAATACAGCGAATTTAAGTTGTTCATACAATACATGTTTTTGCTCTATTTCGTTTGTTTTATAAGCTGGATCTATATAAACTAATTACAGGCATAGATATCCCACGTTATTGTAAGTATGTGCAAAGTTTCATTACAATCCAACACGTAGTTTTTAAATAAGAACGAAACTCCATTTGTATGGGAAGGTGCAATTCGGCCGAGCTTGCTGCGGTCGCTTGAAATGACATACTGTACAAGATGCCATATACTTAAATTGTTAGGTTGAAATATACGACGTCCGTATTTTTTTAAACGTGAAGTGACTAGGTAATTGCTTTATTTAATTAACCTTTTTTAAATGTTAGAACTTCTTAAGAAAAGCAAACTAATAAATGCTTTCGACTAAACACGTGAAATGCATGCAACGCGACAGTTTTTTATCATAGTACCTACTGACTACAAAAATATGAGGATCCACTATAAAATACCGGTAAAAATAGAGGAAATCTTGATAGAGTTGCACTATCTATATTTATCATATAGGTAAGAACATTTATATATAATTTGCAGAGTGCAAATAATGGATTATTGACAGAATAATAATTAGTACCGAGGAAGCTCGATGACGGTTAATCCCGTCCAGTCCAAATAAATATCATTCGATCTCCAGTCATAGGAAAATAATACCCTGGAAAAGATTCTGACTTATCAAACCAGGATCAGGGTATAAATGCACATCCCCCGGATTATCTAATTATTTACATTTATTAGCTTTAGACATTTGCATAATACATATTGACAGAAATTAATCGTTCTCAAAGAAAAATGATGTAATGTAAGTATAGCAAGCGCTTACGTACGCAAATTACGTGAATGCCTGCATACTAAGGGTTCCCTTTCCTGAATAAAACACGAGTGGTTATTTTAAAAATGCTTTTTAGCAAAAGGCATCCTGAATGGTTGTTTATCATCAAGGGCTCATTTTCACGCATACTGATGGCAGTAACGCCAGTAACACATTATTGACAACAGTTAATAATTACTTAATAACCTTTTGCATGAAAACGTCACAAATATCACGGAAATTGTGTATCAGTAGACTATGCGTTCATTTCTAAGCATTAATCACATCACAGCTAAACTATTATAGAAAACGTATAAAAATCTAAATACACAGGATGAAATAAATCATTTATTTAGGCTCTTTGTTAAAACGACAGCCATTCCAGGATTGAACATAACTACGCTTGTGCTAAATAAGTATAAACAGTACAATATTGTTACTGATACGGTCTAAGTCCTAAGTTCTTCTAATTAGCTTGGGTCCTCATTAATATGCGGTATGTATTTCTCGCCTTCTCGACCCAGGACAGAATTATAACCAAAATGTATCATGATCTAAATCAGCATTTCATACGTACGAGTATCTGTTTCGAAGGTGACAGAGTGTATATAAAATGCACAACTAGAAAATTATAGCTTTGATAAGTTAATGATAACAATAACATTTATAGGAAAAACTTCCAATTTCGTCCATTTGGTATCATTTATCAAACATTTTCATTATTTTAGTTAAGAGGTATAAAGTTAAATTTAGCTAAAGGCCTCAACTACCATTTCTTACGCAGTAATCTCAACCAAATACGTAAACCTGAGCACTGAGCAGCCGACTACAAAACCCACAGCAATGCCATAGACGAAATAGTTCAAATTTCAACTACATATTTTATATTAAGAACATTGCAAAACGCATGGTATGAAAGATTTTAGTATACAAATGCTCTAATGGTAGAAATTATCAGTCAGTGCCAAGCTATGGCAAAATAATGGCATTAGAACGGTACAATTCAATTGCATCGTTCGCAATAAAAAGGTCCTAACTACAAAATTTAATTCAAGCCAATAAAGTAGAAAATGTATTTTCTTAAATTTGTAATTAAGACCTTTATAATTCTAATGGTATAAATATAAGAAAAAATGATCGTGTCTTGGCATTGCACCCTTCCTTATTCATTCTATTCAAAACGCGCTTTTGGCACTAACACTTTTTCATACTTCGCTGTTAACCCTTTAACTGCCGTCGTCGGACACATGACACAAGTGTTCAAGTAACATGAATTACAAATTATTATTAGAAGTATTAGAACAAATTAAATTATTTTCAGAAAATCTCTCGCTAGCTCGGTATCATCTGAGATGATCCAGTTAGAAGGTCGAACCATACTGTTCTACCTTACGGATGGCCAGGAGGCGCCATAAGCCTTCAGTAAGAAGTGCATATACTTGGAAAAATTCGACCTATGCCGCTGTGGCCCGGTGGCCGAATGGCACAGGCACCTGCCGCGATAGCAGAGGACGCTGGTTCGATTCCAGCCTGGGGCACTGGAGGTTTTGGTCACTTTTCCTAGTATATGACATTTATTTCAGTTTATGATTATTAGAAATGCACCAGCATAGTTCACATTCGAGGCTGGCTCGAGTGAAATACCATGTTCCTTATATCGTACAATTAGAAGCTATTATGCATGGTAATATGTGCCATGATTTGAGCTAACTAGAGTAACTAGGGCCAGTTGCACCAACCACAAAGTGGACTGATCAACGTCGATTGGCAGTGAACTATGGAACTTGCCATAAAATAAAAGTTAGTGAATGTTTTAACGGTTTGGTGTAACCAACACTTAGAAGTGCATTATCTTGGGCGTGACTTTACAGAGATATCCTTTATACTGCAAATGAACTTCGAGATAACACCTAGCTAGATCGATGTTTGGCAAATTTCATCGAAATCGTTAGAGCAGTTTCCGATATCTCCGAAATATATGAATATGTATACAAGAATTGCTCGTTTAAAGGGCTTAAGGTACTCGTTTTATACGCACCACCGTTTCTAAGTGGATTCAGCGAAGACGGGCGTGGGCGTCATGACGTCGACGGCGATGTCCTCCATGTTGGGCAGCACGAGCACCTTCTCGAACTCCTTGCTGAGCTTGTGCTCGATCCAGTTGGAGATGTGCGCGAAGCGGAGCGTGCGCGCGCCCACCGCCGGCCGCGCCTTCAGCACCAGTTGCGGGTTCGTGCGGAAACTGGGACAACAACAATAGGGTATATTCCTACTAGTCAAATCAGTTACTTTTTTAGAACTGTCAAAACGATTTTCTAATATGGAATTTATATGAAACATTACATCGCGACGTCACGGCCGACTCACCTACTTTTTATATTTCTATCCGATTCATTAAATAGAACTTGTGTTTAAAAATAAATCCTATCTGTGTTTTTCTTTTAATTATCTGGTGCTTTATTTCATGCATGGTGTAATAGTACATTATTGTCGAGGCTCGGAAGTAGCTACTTGCAGGCTGAGGATTCGTTTTAAACGGACGACCTTGGGAGTCCGTTTAATTGAATCCGAAGCCAGCAAGTAGCCTTCCAGCCGAGTCATATATAGTGCTTTTCTCAAAAATGGTGCAAGAAATATAAATATCATAGAAATATTTTACAAAAGCAACTTTCTTACGTATATATTTTCACAGAAAAAAGTAGAAACAATTGAAAAAATTAGCTTTGCCGCCTTTTTATTTTTTTAATAAAAAATAGAAGTGTATTTTTCTGCCGAAAATACGCCAACCTATTTGAGACAGCTAAATAGTCGCGGTACTAATCATCTGTTTGACTGTTTAATGGGCCTGTGCCTTCATTTGATATGGCCATTTCAACTTTTAAAAAGTTTGGAACTCGACAAATAATGGAATTTGTATGCAACATTGCAGTCCCAAAATCGAGACTGCAATGTTTTTAACTTTTTAATTTTTGACTGACCATAAACTACGCGCTTCGCAACCTATTTTTTAAACGGCAAAGTCGACTTTGCCGTCCATTTTTGAGAAAAATAATTTACTTTAAATACAGTATAATACCCTATTGGTTCGTTCATGGAATAACTGCATATCACTACACAAAAAAAAATCAAATGTCCTTAGGTTAGTTATGTAAGAAAGCTTCATGCATCGAAGTTGGTTGCTATACATTTTTAAATTAGATTCGGTTGCACTAAACCGTCTGTCAGTTGAACCTTAATTCGACAACATCTAAATCTAAAATACTATGTCATAGGGACCATGATTCGACGCGAGAGGTATAGAAATAACCTTTGACCCTCCACAACTACTATTACAACTATTGAGCGCCGAGCATTTCAAGCAAATTTCGCAACTCTTTTGCGCCGAAGCAAATTACGAGGATTCTATTTTTTCTGTAGGTAATTAAAAAGTCATTTATTTATTCCATTCAATACAATTCAAAGTATACCGTAAACCATATACAACTAAACCTATTAGAAATTAAAACTTATACCTAAACATACTCGATCGATCAATCATCAAATTAATAAATTACATTAAAATTAACTTTAAACTAAATTAAAAATAAGCTAAACAAAGCCACAACCAAGAACTCAGCCAAACAAACCATCCCGCGCCCTTCCAGACGCAAAGGTGCCCATCACGCTCGCCGCGTTGCCACGCTGGACCGCGATAGACAGCCTCTGCATCAGGAATGACCCGGAACGAGGGTCACGACCTCCCTCCCTCATTCCATCCTTCCTCCATTAAAAAGAACATCACTTACCCAAGCCATAATCTGTCGTGAGGTGGCGGCGGCAGGTTTAGAGCCAGCCGCCCCTCTAACCCTTGGATCTCTACTTGTAGCTTTATGTCCGTATTCGACAGGCCCTCCATAGCTCGTTTCACGTATTTGAAGTCGGTAACCTGCAAGCAGATTTGTACTTTTATCCATACCCGGGAGTGTTAAATTTTCTAAGAACACATGTTTAGCGAAAAGTAGATTAGTACGGTCAAAAACATTCCGGAAAACAGGCGTTTTACCTATGGACAGTATAAAATTTAACGATATGCGTACTTTTATTGAAGCTTTCGTCATACAGCTTTTAAGAATTGGAAGGTTTGAATATGAATGGTCCAGTAAGAAAATAAGGATTTAAAGGTATTTTATGATGTCCACAGAAAGCCATTATAGGTCTTATTTCGTTGCAGTAAGAGTTATGAATGGGTAGTCAAAAGTGTGATACTGACCTGCTGAAAGTATTTATTCGTAGAAATCTTATCAACGATTCTCAGGAACTTCTTTTTGGATGAACCGCTCTCTGGCGTCGCCGGTGGACTGTATGTACATCATTATTTTTTAAAATAAAAAAACCATGTCTATCAGATACGTCAATCTTCTTTGAGCATTCGTGAGTAGGTAAAAGAAAACTACTGAAACATTCAGTAGTAACCTTGACTGGTTATCAGTTAGGGTCAGTTGCACCAAACCGTCTGTCACCGTTGTAGCGTTCGTTAAATTTTGCTGTATGGAAACTTTCATAGTTCTCTGGTGATTGACGTTGATCAGTCTGTTAATTGTGGTGCAACTGGCCCTTAGTATTATTAAGTTACAGTTAGCGATAAATGGTTTATTCAAATAAATGTATGATCGTCGACGTCAGCGTCGAGCGTGCAAAATGAGGATGTGTAAGTTTTGTTCTGTGGCCCTCGAGTAAGACTCAAAATAAGTGCTAACTCACAACACTAATTCTAGCTGCCCAGGGGCCTATAAAAAGTGCCCCCATTCCATTGTATTTTCGACATTAAAAATTGCATTTGGCTTGGCAATTTTTAATTTGTTGGCGTCTAGAGGATAACATAATAATTGATTTAAGCTGTAGAGGGAATGGGACAGAACACGTACAGCTCCTGCGTTTGTATGGCCTCATTGCTGTCCACGGGCTGCACGGGCGGGCTCTCGTCGTCACTGGAAGATTCCGCCGAGTCCTCCACCTCGCTGTCGAATATGGCGGGCTTGCGTTTCTGCACAGACAACATCGCCGTTCCAATATACAAGGCGTAGCGTACCCCCTTATTCATAATACTTAGAAACTCTTTATATTATAGAATATTTTGTCCGTTTTGTTTTTTTTGACAACCCCATAAATATCAAAATGACAGATAAGGACAAACGTTTATCAAGGGCTAGTTAAGACTTGACATGAATTAGTGGATTGTTTACTGAGCAACCCATCGTTGCCTACTTTTAGCGCTGGAACGAAGCGACATCTATTGTCCACTAGCAGTACTGATAAATTCCGCTACTTGACGCTAGATGTCGACTACGAAACAACTCGCGTATTGGTAAGAAAACTGATGTATGGAGTTACCACTCTTTCTTTACTTATACTTCTCTATGGTTAAACTGACTCATGTGTGTATTCAGTTTTTATATAGGTACCAAATAAGGTTACTTACCCGTAGCTGCTTTTCGGAGAACATTCCGGTCCCCGTAATTATGAGATCCTTTTCCACTACATGCTCTTCTGTCAGCAAGAGCTTTTCTTCCAACGTTAGGTCTGAAACAAACGACAAAGGTCATTGAGCACCCTTTAAAATAAAACAAGGGGAGGGTAAGGTGGCCTTTTGAACGCCACAGACGGCAATTGACGACAACGCAAAATCGTGACAACGACGCTAAAGACGGCTTCATCGTTTTTTGATGAAAATCTACTGAAAAACACCCCACTTTTAGGTTGGCATTATTTATTCACAAAACTAAATTTTACCCCCGTGGCGTCAGTGGCACGGCAAATGGATGCGCCGTTTGGCGTTCAAAAGGTTAAAGGCGAGGCGCGTAATTGTACTTTAAGGTGGTATTCCACCTATAAAATATCTTGGTCCAATGTGCATTGCGTCTCACTCTCTCATTAAGCAAAATGTGGACCATAATATTGGACAGATGGAATACCACCCTTAAATCATACGCATAACTACGTCACACATCTACAGGATTATTATGACAAGCTCAGAACGGTTGCTTCAAATAACTAAAACTATAGTCTATCCCTAGTATCCCTACTACACATCTAGTGTCATTGAGATAAACAAGCGTAGTACTAATTATGGCAGTTTTTTTTTCAGGGTCTGGATCTCACTTCATTTTTTTTTGTATTTTTTTCAGAAACAAACAGTCTTTTACAAAAAGAGTATTTACTCTTTACATCGTTTTTGAAGTTCAGACCTAAAGTTTCATTAATATATTAATGTATTAAAAACAGTGACTAACTTTAGATGATTTGAAAGCAATTTAAAATAAACTGAATCCGGTTCCGGCGAATGATCCACTCGTGCGCGTTTCTACGCAATGCAGTTAGCGTTCCTTTTGCAAATTGTTCACGAACGGCGAGCTAAAAGTGCATTCGCCAGACCTTTATTGCTGGACTCGGTTGACTCGTTGTTAAGTGAGCAGGAGAGGAGATACTCACTCTTCTCCTTGAGCTTCATCAGGTTGATGTTGGTGAGGATGGTGATGGTGGCGCCGCCGTCGTAGCGCAGGTCGGCGTCCAGCCACACGCCGCGCTCGTCCCACGTCGCGCCGCCCACGCGCTCCACCAGCGGACACGCGCCCGCTAGCGACAGCTCCGTCACAACCAGCGGCGACATGAACGAAGGTAGCTGGGAGAAGCAAACAAATTATGGTAAAGAAGTAACGGTGAACAGTATAACCACAGAATAAATATAAATAGTACTACCGTACAGAAGGATACTTCCTACAAAACCGAAGTTTGACAGCGATTCAGGATCAAATCATGATATCCCTTTCTAACTTATGGCACTATCCCTTTTGACTATTTAGGGTTGTCAAAATTCAAGTAATTATCTGTAGTCGTGCACGGAAACGGACCTCAAGTTGTGTCAACCCTAATAATTGCTCGGAGCAATGCTGAGCCGAACGGAGCCGAGTTTACCCGAAGTTAGGAGTGTCTCCCCATTGGTATAATCGGGTTAAGGCGTAGAACGCACTGCAATTATTTTCTTGCGGTTTCAGTCTCTTAAGTGCGTGCACTTATAAAGCATGCCGTACGTTACGCTTTTTGCGGTTCTGACACCGCAAGAAATTAAACACAGTGCGTTCTCTAAGCCTAACGGGTGATGATAGAGGCGACGACACTTGGAGACCTTTCACATAACCTTCTTGAAATAATTCAACCGTTGACCATGAATCAGCACGCGTGACAAATTGAAAACATCTACACCTGCGATCATATATAACCATGGATACCGCCTTTAGGAACATTACCGTTCAAATTCTCGGGCCAAATTAGCACACATACACAATTACGCCTACATTCAAATAAGACGACGCGTTTACAGAGCCTGTAATCAAAGCTGGTAAACGAAATAAGAGTCATCTTTATTACACTAATGGTACATAGCTAAGTGTAGATGAAATGCATATAATGTCAATAACTACCAATCAGCGACATTAATCCGCTAATAACCTTCTTGCTGTACGTACTGGCCGCTGAGAGTTCGCGGTTCATATTTGATTAGAATATGACTTGGACAGGGATAGGTTTATGCCATACAGTGAAGAACCAGTCAAATAATTCACGTATAATAATTTAATGCAGATTAAAAGATAACTAGTTAAAATGTTGTTATGACATGACAGACTAACTCAACATAAGTAAATATATCATTGTTGTATAAATGTATTCCGCTATAATAAGTATTTTGTATATTTTATTATCAATCTGCATGGCAGTGAGAAGTCACGTTCAGGTATAGTCTGTCCGTTTTTCTAAGATCAAGTACGCCATAGTAAATGTATGGCAAACTTGACCTTAGAAATCGGATTGGCTATACAGTCTGCAAAATTTATATGGGTACACGAATCGGGTCAAAAATATTTGAACAGGCGGAGTCCCAATAAATCCCCACTTTCAGTTCAGAATATTTTATATTTATATAGCCGGTCAAGCAAGTTTGTCAGTAGAAAAAGGTGCAAAATTAAAATTTTGTATAGGACCACAGCCGTTCGCGCGCTTACATTTTCTAAATTTGTTTGCCGCTCTTATAATATTTTAAACTTTCGCGTTTTGAACACATATTAACTCACATTATACGAAACGAAACTGATTTACGTCGGTAAATCAAGGTAATTGAATATAATTCGCGTTAGACCCGTCTATAATGTGAGTTAAAATGTTTGCCGCTCTTTTCTACTGACGGAAATGGCTTGAGAGAGAACCTACATATATGTGACAGTAGAGGGTGGATTCAAATGATCAACATTTTCAGATAATGTGTGTATTTGTTAAATTAATTCAGTGAAAGCATGATAGGAAAAATGTATCTACATATAGGAGACCGGGTATGATTATCTCACGGGTTATATCTCATGAATAGAACATATTCTAGATATCTTGCCAGGCATCCACTCAATTTCATGTCTCTCTAATTGGACAGCTTTTTTCCATAGTTCTCTGCGAATAGCATCTTGTGGGAATCTGAATGGAAAGTAATGTAAAATGACAATACCAAATTTGATTATTAATTTGAAATAACTAGGTAGTTTTTTTATAGCTCCATCTCATGAAATAAAAAAGGAAAATACAAATCTGTAAGAAGGAATTTATTACTACATTTATAATTATATAGAAAATACCTAAACCAAACACAAGTTAGTAAAATAGTCTACTTCATTTAGCATAACACCATCCCTATTATCCTCGCAATTTAAAAAGTCGTATGTTGTTATGAAAGTCGTATGCAGTTGTTACGTTTTAGCTTAGCACGGTAGTATTGAAAACAAATCGTCATGTTTTTTCCAAATTCTACTGAAGTTATCTGTTTACTACAAGTGAAAAGTGATTCCACTGTCCTTGGTATGAACTAAAATAACTTCTGCACCACTTCACGACACATGAATATATTTTTAATTACAAAAAAACGTTGTTTTTATAAATCAATTTAGCCATTTGTCACTGACTGTCATCTCGGTGGTACTGAGATTGCCAATCGAGCAGTTTGTAAGTACCGCCTATCGCGGGGTAGTTTGTGTTGGGTCATAATTGAGCGGACAGAATACTTCCATGTATAGCATTTCGCTGATCTACACGTATTCAGACATATCCTAATCAGTCTTTACAAAGTATGTATTACAAATTGGTTACAACTGCCCGGAGGAAGTACAAAATCGGGAGTCATGGAGAACCAGGGAGAGTAGCGTTGTGAATAACGCTCATTTCGAGGCTTAAAGACTCGAACCCTTAAGACTCTTGAGGCTTAACGCCTCAAAGGCAGCAAAGACGATTTCTTACATCCATACGCGTAAAATAAATAAATACAATTCTCAAATATAGTCGAGTCTTCAAGACTTACGAGTCTTGAGGGCTCGAGTTTTTAAGCCTAAAATAAGCGTTATTCACAACACTAGGGGAGAGGCCTTTGCCCAGCAGTGGGAAACTCAAATAGGCTAAGAAAAAATATTCAACAATTTTCCGTCAACTTTTTCAATCACTTTCCCAACTTCTTGTTTCAAAAATTAAATAAATTGTATGTGAAATATTTTGAGAGTATTAGGGCTGATTTAGACGGCGCGCGAACTCGAATGCGATTTTAGTTACATTGCGGACTGTTGGTTACGTCCTTTTCAACAGACCGATCACAACTCGCAATGTAATGAAATACGCATGCGAGTTCTCGCATCGTCTAAATGAGCAATGACACAAAATGACTCACCTTGAGCGTATTAAGTTTCCTCTGTATCCTATTCTGCACTCGCATCATGATGTGCGGGTCCCTCATGACGTCATACATGACTCGGGCGAGCACCGTGTTCACCCACGACACCTCGGCGGGCAACACTCGGCAGTCGCACGCGGACGGAGCTGATTTAGGCTGCAAGGGAATATCAACACTGTGAAATCGGTAATAAGGTTCAATATTAGGGTAATCTGACTTGTGTAACATCGTAAAGAAGGTATCATGCGCAGAGTAGTACAATATTGTATCCCAAATTGGACATCTAAAGTCAATGGAGGTGTACGCCAAAATATACTGATGTAAGTATTAATTACAATAAACTCTGATACTACTTCTACTCTAATTTAAACGTACAAATAGAGGGTAAGCCTAAGGGTGGTATTCCACCTATCCAATTTCTTTGTCCAAAAAAATGACATTGGAGACGCAATGACATTGGACAAAGATATTGGACAGACAGAATACACCTACTCGTACTTATAGACTTCCCTTGTATCTTTCGAGTACAAAAGTGAGTGAAGTGAGTTTTGGTTATCATCTGATGAAACGAAATCGGTCCTAAGGGCTCGGTTACACGTACCGAGTAGAGTGGCGAGACAGTAAAACGAAGTAAGGAATTTTTACTCGGCCGAGTAACAATTTCATACTTCGTTTTACTGTCTCGCCACTCTACTCGGTACGTGCGATCCTGGTATAACCGATTTCGCTTCTATCTCTACATAAGAACATTAAGAACTTAAGAAGGAGAAAGGTAGAAACAAAAATTGGAATAGGATACATATGGGTACTAACATCGGTTTTTCGTTTCTTCTTGGTTTTGCTTTTAGCCTCTACCGGCGTGGGATCGAGGTCGCAGGTGACTCCGGTGTCGACCTTCTGCCTCGTGCTTTCTTCGTGCGTCTGTCACAGATCGGATCGGACTTTTGCCTAAGTTCAACTTCAAACTAATAATGAGAGATACTTTATTACTACGAGATTAGACAGTGGTGGTGTCGTACAAATACGAAGGAAAGTTAGAGAAAGAGAGAAAATCTTTTCTTTTTAAAGATGTAAATAAATAGCTACATTTCTGATTTTATATGAATATTCGGCTAGCCGGTGGAAATAGAATTGTTCAAACGTTACGCTACTGTTTGACTTAAAAAATACCGAGTTTTGAGCGCGTGAAACGTTTACTAAGCCGAGTCAGTTCTTTGTGCTTTATTTTTTTTGTAAATAGGGGGTTACTAGCCTAATAAAGCCGATTTGAATTTCCATTCCCCTAATCTCAATAAGATACAGAAGGCAAAATTGTTTGATAAAACAAGATAGGGAGAGAGAGAAGGGAGAGTATATCTACAAATACAATGTGGTGAAAACAAGTTGAATTCATAATTGAAGCCAATAAGTCACATACCTGCATGATTTTTATTAGATAAGGCCAAAATGTTTTCTCATAGGAGCTCCAATCCGTAACGGTAGAAGGAATTTCCGACGGCACTGGAGTAGCTTTGATCTGAAACAAAACAAATCGGTCACAACATTTCTTACAGATAAATGATAATTAACGTCCTTATTTACCAATTCGTTTCCGAAGTCATCACAAAATTAGATTCAATGTAGGTTATGGGTATGCTTAACACATTGAGTGCCAGCGCGAGGAACGCGTGTAGCTTATCGGCTACGCACGCTTTTCGCTACACTACTTCGCTTTCGCTACTGCGTGTTATGGGAAAACCCTTATGTAGCGAAAAGCGCTCACTATAATAACAAAGAACCCGCCTAGCGGGTCGCTGGCAGTGAATATGTTAAATTACTAACCGGGAAGTGAGAAGGTGCTGTAAAGGTAAGTAGTTAGATTTGCTTGGCTTTTACAGGCTGGCGCGTTAGTATTTGGTTTTAAAACTAGTATTGTCTGTGTCAAACAGAGAAAAGTTTTGAACACGGCGACGAAGCTGTTATAAGTATTCCGTACGTAAAATTGGGTTTTGGGAATAAGATCACCTTAGCCAACTTGTAGACGGTTATCGCTCGTGCACTTGTCTTCGGCGTCGGAAGACACGAGCGACAGATTTACCCTTTCTATAACCATGTGCATCCTTCGAAAACTGTAGTAGTATTTTGTACTTACACTGGGCTTTGGGAAGGAGACGGTCTCCTTTTCAGAAACTTTGTAGACGGCCATCTCTATGCCCTCCTTGGTGTCGGGCGCGAGATCGCTCGAACTCTTGTCTTCGGCGACGGAAGACTCGAGTGACGGATTCGCCTCCGCTATAGCTTGGTGTATCCGTCGGAACCTGGCAACATAAAGTCACAGTCAGTTAATGCACCATTAGCTTTTTTAGTCTCTCATACTCAAAACCGATAATTTCTTATTCAATGTCATTTGATCATGTTTTTACGACGGGAAACCAGTTGTTTAAACCGCTCATAGTATAAAACCATCTCGATTCTCCTCGCTACTGTAGATCTGCCTGAAAAGTCGCCCAATATTATCGCCACCTGCAACCACCTGCTAGTGTATGACTATCAGGACGATGATAGTTGGTAAAAAGTGTAGCAACCTTGGTCACAGAATAAATAATAGTACTAGGTACAGAAGACTCACTCTCTAACACAACGCATCTGGTACGATCAGGAGAGGTATGGCCGCTAGGTGGCGACAGCGCCACGCGCGGCTTATGGCTAGCCACCAAAATTGGTGTGGAACGGATGTACTTTTAGCTACCTGTAGCAAAGCGACGAAATCGCGGAGTGAGCCACGCCTGCCTTGGTCTAACTAAACTAGGATCTAACTAAAGTAAGAAAAATACACACCACTCAAGTTTGTCGCGGCCCGTCCTCGCGAACAGGAACAGCCGCGAGTGCTTGTCTTTGGAGCTCTTCACGTGCAAGCTCCACTCCCCCTCTGCCGCGCCCTCTACAGTCTCCGGCTCCTAAACCAACAAGAGAAGAGTTACTCGAAAGTAAGAATACCTAAAGTGTAGCGATATATGACTACAATTTGATACTTTTTGAGTCATTTGACCCACTCATACCGCCTAAAAAAAGTGAATTAAGTTTGTAAAAAGAAAAAAAATCTCACTACTTAAAAACTTGGAAGTTGGAACCTTCTCATATTAGGTATTGTATGATAATGAAATGTTCCATTCAAAAAATGTAAGCTTCCTTTATTTCTTTTGAATGTCTCTAGAAATTTTCGGGATTATTACAAGTTTTTGAAAGCTTTACGCAATTTGCTTTGCACATTTTTACTCTTTAATTTAACTGACAGACTAGTTGTGAGCGACTTACAGTTTCGTCCAAAAACTCCTTCAGTCTGGAAATCTCGGTATCGTCCAGATCATCGTCGAGGACCTCATCTTTGCCGTTGGCGGGCGCACTGGTCGGCTCGTCCGCGTTCAATTCTTCTTGTAGAGTCTTCTCTGTTTGACTGTCTGGCTCTGTGGCGGTGGACACGTTATCCGGTTTTTTCTCTGTGGCAATGAAACACGAGTGAATGAGAGTGTAGTTAATTGAATAGAAAATTAAATTATTCTAAGGTATGAGAAACTAGGATCGGAAATTAAATTTAGAAAAGTGATTTAAGTCCAAGTGCCTCGTTGTTTTTAAATGGACCATACTACCAAAACCAAATGGACCATGTACGTCCCCTACAGACAAAAAATAACTTTAAATGGACTTAGAAAGGTTATGTGATCTTGATAATAATTAACATTGCGGTTTTAGGAGGGATGATTATTAATCTGATCTGCCATACCTCTATGCATTTTTCTGACGAGCCGATGTCGCAGACCTTCCCTCCCAGGCATCTCTAAATCTTGTGAAAGGCTAAAAATGCAATTGCAAATATTAAAAATAAATAAAAACATATCTAGGAAACTAAATGTGTGATCGTCGCTAAGAGGATTAGCGATATTTACGCCTTGGTTACAGTTGTTTTCAGAACTAGCTAAGTACACTGATGTTGCTGCTTTTCTCAGTAATATTTTATTTATTTATTTAAATAATGTACAAACATGGAAAAAAATATTGATTCAGCTAACTTAAAAGTAGTTTAGTAGGTGTCTTGAACATTATGGGTGTCACCAGTGTACAAAAGCCTATATGTCCGGACCGTATGAATACGCACGAGCGCCCATGCCATGTTCGCTTGACTTTGCTTGATTTGAGGTACGCCCAGATCTATTATAATAATTATAGCAAATGTACTGCTAATAGTGCGTTGCTTGACATGTGTTTGATTTGCGCAACTCATGTAAAGCTGGCATAAAAAGTGCAATCCTCAGCAAACTAGCGTGGCGGCGCCTTCGCTAGATGTGGACGCGCCTATTCGTTTTGTTTCGAACCGACTACGCGACCCGGTATCGGCAGGTACCGAATAAAGTTTGATATTTCAAAGTGAAATCGTAATCTGTGAAATCCACTAAATATATATGTATGTACTTACCTTTTTTCTTTCTTTCTCCATACAAATCTCTTCTTCTTTTCCGGGGTGGTGTTAGTTTCGGTGGTCTCTGACTCTTGTTCTTTCTTCTTACTCTCTGACGCTTCGCCAGATTTTTTGTCAAGCAGATTTTCTTTCTCAAGTACTTGTATTGTTTCATTTTCATTTAATGTTATACATATAGGATATTTTTTGCTCCATTGTCTGCAATTAATTAATACACTTTAATTAATTAATACATTTATATTAACAATGTAAAAACTTAGCAATTCGAGTTTAACGTACTTCTAACAGCCGTATAGATCTGAAACTTCGCAAGTACAGCATCATGAATTGCCACAATAATCTGATGATGGAGCCAGAAAACAGGTAGGGAAACTTTTCGGTGGCTACTAGTAGACCCGTCGAGATTGAACTAAAATTATTTGTTTTGACGAATCCAAATCTTTGGGGACGATAAGTACACTCGTTCAGTAGTTTTTGAGTTTGTTACGAACATACAAACAGATAGATGCAGCGGGGGACTTTGTTTTATAAGGTGTAGTGATAATAACATAAAATAAAAGTCATGTTCACCCTATCTTATTAAAGTAAAATTATGTTTGTAAATGATTCCTTAAACATAAAGAGGAAAAAGAGCAAATATTTAATAATTTTCAGTAGGTAGGTACTGTGAAGCCAGTTAATCTGAACTACCAAAGTATCCCATCACGCGGTTTGTATCGTTAGAAATATATACTTAATATTATGTGTTAAATCATGTCATATTAATTAGTCGAATAAGGTCACAAACACGAAATCACTTAGGTAAAATAAATATTTTCGTGACCGGATAAACCAGTTGAAAGTGAAATTCCAAACATCGTTACACATTTTACGGTATGCATACATCAGAATAGTAAATTAGTTAGTCATTTGAAATTAAAGCTAAACTAATTCGTTGTGTTACGGAAGAGGTTGCACATGGAGCAGACTTGTTGCTGCCGTTATCAAGAATTAGGAGGAATGACTACGATGCAACAGCGGACATAATTACAAATGGTACTACAGAACGAGTCCTCCTCAACTTCGAAGAAAAAATTTCAAATTTTAAAAAATCGGATTGTGTAATAATATTATGTGGTTCAAGTGACTACAATGTATCGCCTATATATAAATCTATCGCACTTTTAAATAAAGCTGTTCAATTAGCATCACATACTAATATTATCATCTGTGATATTCCATATAGCGTAAATGAATACTCAAGTGATTATAACGAGTTTGTAAAAAAATTTAACCATGCCCTCAATAAAAAGTTGAATAAAGCGGCGAATCTATGGGTACTGAATTGTAACATGCAACTGCAATATCAAGACTATAAGAGCAGTGGTAATCAACTCAATGGGAGGGGAAAACATATTCTTGCTCAATGTATTAATAGTGCACTAAAAAATGTTAATGAACTGTTTTATAACGCGGAAAGTTTTTTAGATGTGACTATCACGAATCCAAAGAACCAGACCTAGTTAAGCCGCAACACGATGTAGCATCTAAATCATATACTGTGTTTAAAGTTTATCATCAAAATATAAGATGCCTAAGTAATAAAGTCTACCAACTGGAAGCTATGTTGCAATCTTTGGACAGAACTAATGTCATATGCCTAACTGAACATTGGAAAGAGGCAAACGATTTAAAAACTATAAATATCATGAATTATGAACTCTCTTCGTCATATTGCCGAAAAAATAACATTCACGGGGGGGCTTGTATTTATATTCATAAAAGTGTAGAGGCAACTGAATTGAATGTTTTAGTAGATTTATCGGTAGAAATGGTGATTGAGATTTCTGCAATTGAGATAAATTATTATAAACTAAGTATAATTTGCATATATAGACCCCCGTCTGGGGATATTAATATATTCTTTGAGAAATTATCAATCTTATTAAATATAATAAATGACGACCTGAAAGCTAAGAATACATTAATTGTTGGGGACTTCAATATAGATTTGTTAAAAGACAGTCCTAATAAAAACAAATTGCTGGATCTTATGAATTGTGCAAACCTCAATCCCATAGCTGTATGTCCAACTAGATATACCAACTGTAGTGCATCATGTATAGATCATGGCTACTCTGACATTGATGAAATCAATTTTGCCCCAGTAAAGAGTGGGTTATCCGATCATGACGGGCAAATGATGAGCATAAACTACCAACAAAATGACTGTAATAACGTTGAAATGATTGAGATGAGATGCATCACGCCGTCTAAATTAAACTGTTTTACTGAATTCATAGATATGTATGACTGGGATAAAATTATAAAGTCTGGTAAGGAACCAGACCAGATTCTTGATTCCATTATTAATGTGTTTATACATGCTTTTGTGCAGGCTTTTCCCAGGCATAAATATCCAAAATGTAATAAAGACAAAATATGGATTTCAGGTGATATAATCGCAAAAAAGTATTTATTAGATGACATTAAAGATCTGTGCAACGTATTTCCTGATAACATATCACTCCATAACTTCAAAGATCAATTAGAAGAACTTTATAAAAAATTAATGATATACAAGCGTAGTGACTACTTCAAAAATGAAATACGCAATGCCAGCAACAAGGCAAAGGCTGTTTGGAGGGTAATACAGTCGGAAACTAGTGCAACAAGTAGCAAATCAATATCACTTGAGTCTTCCGAACCTGACAGGTTGGCAAATGAAATAAATAAATTCTTTATCAACTCTGTGAGGGACACCCAGAGACAACCAGATATGCGGCTGGCATTACAACTTCTCGAATCATATAGTCCCATGGCAGTGGAATGTGCAATATTAGAGCCACTGTCCATTGCAGAGATTTATCGACTCATAAAGCTAATTAAGCCAAAACCCACAAAGGATGTTTATGAGGTTCCTACAAGGATCTTGCGTGAGCTTCCTCCATCATTTATAGATATTTTATGTTACAGTATGAATTTGTGTCTGAAAAATGGGTCTTATCCTGAAATTTTAAAAAAGATTAAAGTTGTACCTATATATAAGGGAAAAGGAGTAAAAACGGAACTAAAGAACTATCGGCCTATATCGATAATACCAGTGTTGTCTAAGATTTTTGAACTGGGTCTTGCAAATAGGCTAATTAATCATCTGACAAGTAAGGGTATCTTGGCAAAGGAACAATATGCTTATCAGTCTCAAAAATCCACAGTAGATGCTACCAGACAACTCATAAAAACTATCGCTGGGAAACAAGAATTGGGATGCAAAGTTGCATTAGTGCTATGCGATTTGTCGAAAGCATTCGACCTCGTAGACCATAAGCTTATTATTAAGAAGTTAGACCATTACGGCATTCGGGGAACTTTCCTTAAAATATTTGAAGCCTTTCTAAAGGACAGGCAACAATTATGTGAAGTAGATGTTAATGGCTATAAGGGAAGATCCAACTATCAATCGCTTGATTCCATTTCTGTTCATCAAGGTTCAGTAATAGGTAATTATTTATTTATTACATTAGTTAATGACTTGTCAGCGTGTACGTCGCATGGTGAACTGATCGCATACGCGGATGATAGTGCTTTTGTTGTTTGGGGCACTAGTTTCACAGAACTGCAATCTAAAGTTAATTACCTGCTGCGGGATGTAAAGAACTGGTTCACTATCAATGGTATGAAGCTTAACTTGGAAAAAACCAATGTAATCCAGATTAACCTTAGGGGTTTGCCACCCCAAACATTGAATATCGTCCTGGACAATATCGAAGTACCTTTAGTAAACAAAGCAAAATATCTAGGCTTCACCTTAGACTCTGGATTAAAATGGGATACCCATATAGACGAGCTTTGTAAGAGGTTAGGCAAGGCATGCTTTGCAATTTCGAGACTGACAAAAATGCTTGATGAGCAATGTGTCAGAAATGCATACTTTGCATACTTTCAGTCAATTGTAACGTACGGAATTGATATTTGGGGACAAGCAGCGGACAGACAAAGGGTGTTTATAATGCAAAAAAGGGTAATTAGGATTATGGCTGGGGTACCCTGGGACACACCTGCCCGTAGCCTATTTCGGAAGTTAAGGATCATGACTGTTCCAGGTCTGTACATATTTGAAGTGGCTAAGGTAGTTCGAAAAACTCTTAATGAATTTAGAATGCGTGGTCCTAACTTCCGAAATGGAAATAATCTCCTCCCTAACCGGCACAGACTAAAAAAGTCTGAACAATGTGTGTGGTACATAGGTCCTAGAATTTATAATCGTTTGCCAAATAATTTGAAGTCAGCAGAATTATCAGACAATATGTTTATTAGAAAGCTAAAGGAATATTTAATAGATAAGGCGTTCTACGCATTTGATGAATTTATGAATACAAACAATGTTATATGTGATTATTGAAATGAGATACTTATTATTGTTAATATAAAATAGACATAAGATGTAAATATGTATAATAAAATTGACATGTAACTTACGTTATGAATAAAGAAACTGAAACTGAAACTGGTTATTAACCCAATTGACGGTCCAACGGTGCCACCGAACTTCACCGAAGTACAGAATAAATAATAGTACTAGGTACAGAAGACTCACTCTCTAACAAAACGCGTCTGTTACGATCAGGACAGATATGGCCGCTAGGTGGCGACAGCGCCACGCGCGACTTATGGCTTTCCCCAAAATTGGTGTGGAACGGATGTACTTTTAGCTACCTGTAGTAAAGCGACGAAATCGCGGAGTGAGCCACGCCCGACCGAAGCAAAGTATAGATACAATGACAATAACAGTATCTCCCCATTAAGATTTTACATAAAGGGGCCCACGGATTAACAGTCCACCGGACGGTATCGGCCTGTCCGTTGTTCGGAACTGTCAAAATTTTGTTCTAACTAACAGGCCGATACCGTCCGGCGGACTGTTAATCAGTGGGCCCCTTAAGACTTTTTAATTTCGAACGCAACGACTGCTCGTGTCATCTCGAAATATGGTTAGTTCCCTTGTATTGAGTGAGTACCGTCTCTTGTTCCTTGCGTGCGGCTCAAGCATGTACCTTTGTTTGAAGATATACACCTTTATACGACTCCGTATAATTTTGGCCCAATTGTCGGTCGAGCGACGCGAGCGAAGGTCAGCTTGGCTAACAATCTAACTATTCGGACAATGTAACCGTCCGGCTTATCGTGAGATTTAGTGCTTTGTTTAATGACCTCACTAAGCGTAATTGTATTGATTATTTGTTCCAAATGAGAGTAATAAAAACAAATACTAGACTAGTTTTCGATGAAAAGAAATAAAGGTGGCGACAAAGCAATTAAATTCTAGGGTAACCGTTGGATAGGATAGCGCCCAACCAGTCTTTGTGAAGATCGGGACCAACAGGATTACCTATTCAGGAGAAGTCTATGTCCAGCAGTGAACAACTTCCAGCTAATATGATGATGATGACTGTATTTGCATGTTTAATCTAATTCCACATCACGGTCACTTTAAACATTAATGCCATATTCAATTATTCAGTATTTTAGTTCGCAATAAAATAATGTTTAATCTCTTTCAATGCCAAGCCTATATATGTATAGTGTGGAACTTAAGAAAAAAAAAATTACTAATGCTTATTGATAACACGACAACTTGCTTTATATAAAAATATATGTGCATACCCTTTTTTAGTTGATTACGCTGTCTACTAAATAATTGAGTAATCACGTTAATAAAACTATTTAAACTAAAGTTTAAACTTAAAGCTTTTAATTTAAAAGTTTTAGTTCATGAATAACTATCGCGCTAACCGAAGACAATATTAGTCACATTAATCCATATGCATTGCTAACAATAACTTATACTATTGCTCATGTTTTTGTTCTACTTTGACGCACTTTCTGCGTCGTGGTACGACTATTACGACATTAGTATTTCAAGGTGACCAAGAGATCTTAACCTACTACTTATGAAATATTTGTATGTGATGCTGATTGCTGACGGTGTGTTTAAATTTTTTACACGACTACGGCAAAGTCAAAATTAAGGGTGGATCAAGGCATACCTCTGTATGTATATCCCCTTACGCAATGTTGCAAAATCTGGATCATAGACTAGGAATCCTCCAGACATAGCATAGTAGCGCTACCCCCTCTGCCACAAATATACTCGATTTTCGATCAAGTGTCTTTGTGTGACGCCCAAGTGTCTTTGAACGGACCAATCACGGCACGGGACTCGCTCACCTCGTCCCCCGCACCCCTGTATTTTTGGCAGAATCGGTTTCATGAAATAATTGCTCTAAGCTCCATCTAGCTAGAAGATTCCTAGTCTATGATCTGGATACAAGGGGGAGGCCTATGTTCAGCAGTGGACGTCTTATGGCTGAGATGATGATGATGATGATCTGGATACACAAAGTAACAAAGGGAAACAATGATAAAATGTTTTCCATACCTTTTACTGACAAGTCCATTTGGCAGCAGGTATACTTTGGCTCCTGTTAAATTATACAATCTATGCTGGTAGAAAACAACTTTGTCTATTTTTTCGTCCCACAGCGCCCTCTTCGCTATTTTTGTCTTTGTGTAAGATATCCTTAAATTGCAGCCTAAAACAAAATAAATAAATAAAGGGTCGTTCACTGCTAATGATCTATCTTATGAGATATAAATGTCTGTAAAGATAAAGAGAGCATTTAAATGTATCTATGGGGCTTTTCATAAATTACGTCATTTCAAATTAGGGGGGGGGGGGGGGGTCTGGACATCGGGTGATGGTAGCATGACGTAGGAGGAAACGGGGTCATTCGAAGCATGATTTTTGGATGATTTTAGGGGAGATATATGACGTAATTTATGGACGGCCACTATACACTAGAGCAGTGGTCGGCAACCTTTTAGCAACCAAGGGCCACATAGCAGTTAACGAAGTGGACGCGGGCCGCACTTTGGTAATATTTATGACTTTATCAGACATTGTCATTTGTCAATATTACATACAAAATAGCCAGGGAGGCTCGCGGGCCGCAAGTGAGGTTCGCGGCCCGCGGGTCGCTGGTTGCCGACCGCTGCACTAGAGTATGAGGATTTGAGGATAGTAGTATGTGCACTCACGGAGTTTTTATAAAAAAAAAACAACAAAATCAATCAATCAAATGGAAGTGCATGGCTGCAATTATACCTATGTATGTTAGTATTGGACATTTACCTTCTAATTTCATAAATGCGGTTGTTGTTTTGTTGATGTGATACGTGTAAGCATCATATTCATGAAACCTATAATGGTTTATCCATCCCTGCAAATCACAACATGGTTTAGAAATCAATAACTTTTATCTACAAATACTTTGGGCTTGTTTCAAGAAAAAGGGTCCTTAATGCATCAGCATCGTTGGTAAAGGCGTAAACCTGCCGCTTGATCCCTTTTTCAAGAACTACACATTTAACTATATACTGAAACACACCCAACTTGTTAGTACAAAAAGGCGCGGAAATCAAATTTTCTATTGAGAGATCATCTCTTCGCGCCAATTTTTTTTTAATTTGCCGCCTTTTTCTACTGACAAAGTGGCTGTGCCAGAGTGTAAGTAAGTACATACCTCATGTTTCTTTATTGGTCTATGCTCCTTAACATTAGGAATACTGTACGTGTACGGTACAGCACTGCTGCGCTTAAACTGAAAAAAGCTGGTTCTAGGCTCCTTGGCAGTGCTAAAGTAAGTGGCTAGAAACCATTGCTTCAAGTTGCTTCCAAACGTAAACGTCCATACGCCGAGCAGGAATCCATTCCACGCGTGGGAGTCAGGGAATAGGAGATAGTTAACAATTAGTAAAAAAGTAAGAATATACATTGTGAAATTAAAGAAGTAGTGCCTAGGAGTCTCTGTTGTTATATCGTTTTTGCTTGGTGGGGATCCGAAATTTGTGGGTGTGATAGGCCTCTGTACAGTACAGGGGAGGATGTTCAGGACGGGAGAGTTCTTTTCCCCAGAGTCTTTGTACAGGTTGACGTCTCCGAGTGCGTCGATGTTGGTGTCCTCCAGGGCTTCGACGCCAGACTCGACTTCTAACATACTGCTGTCGTCTAGTAAATCTCCCGTACCGTTTTCTGATTCACTGGCTAAAAATAAATTAGTTTTTACTTGGCTGCGCGACAGGAAACGTTATATTTTTTACGAATATATTTTCCTTGATAAATAAATTTGTACCTATAAACTATAAAATAATGGTCGACATAAAAATTAATATGCTGTGGTGGGTTGAAAGGTATCACCAAATAGAACTTTCCAAATCTTAGGTTTTGTTGACCAAGGCGTTAGAGTGTGTGTTCAGATGTTGTGAACACCTTGGCCGCTCCGATATATTATATCTGATGGCGACTGTAAGCTCGTTCGAATAAAAGCAATTTATGATGCTTGTATTTCCCCAAATCTGACCAGGCTGGACTTACCTAAATTCTTATGTGTATCATCACTGGATTCCGAATTATTTTTTTCTAAAGGAAGACTCGACTCGCGGTCGGTAGGCTTGGCCGTGACCGGCGGCGTGATTTCAGAAAGATTCTGAATACTACTGTGAAGAGATGATACCTGATGGAAACATTTGGTGAATGTCATAAACAGAACAACTGCAAATGATCACATAAGAAGACATAAGTTTACGCTAACTAGATGCTTATACAGATAGCCCAGTCTTAATAATTTCATCAACCAAATTTGAGTAACCAAAAGCCTGGTGAATATTCTTTTAAATGCAAATTTTCAACTGTGTCTGTATTTATGACACATTTTTGCCTTTCATGCCTCACGACAAAACCTCGCTTAACCTAACGTAACAGAGGCAAAATTTTAAATTGTTTAGAAAAACTTTGACCGCCAAAAACGTCAATTGACGCGCGTGGCTACAGTCCAATATCAACCTTCATGCATTGCAACCCGATTCACGATGACGCACCGCGCATGATAGGTGTGGTGTTCAAAGGGTTAAAACTTTTTAACCATATCAAGCATATTGGTGTGGTCAAAAATGTACAGTACATTTTGTAGTGTCCTCTAAAATTAATTTAGTAAGTTCATTCAATATAAACTGAAACTAAGAGCTGTTTCCCACTGACAACCAGTTTTTTTGGCGGGTACGGTTTTTTGCAGGATCCAGTTTTCTGTAGTATGCATACAGTATCCCGCAAACAGAATCCTCGTGTGAAAGTTACTATATTAGCACCTATACTACTAAAACGGGATCCTGCAAAAAACCGTACCCGCAAAAAACTGGACGTCAGTGGGAAACAGCTCTAACACTGACACTAGCTGGAAAATCTGGAAAGTTTAAGAAAAATGCAAATGACAGCCCTCTATGCATAAATCATTGTTGTGAGTAATATTATGAGGAAAACCCCAATAGGTACATCTTTACTCAATCATAAGAAACTTCTTAAGTTACTTAAGTTACAAGAGGCTCAAGAGCATGTAATAATGCAAAGTTTCACATTTCTTGTCAGTCAGTAATTGCTACAGCAATTTAATTTTAATACATTGTAATTATAGTGTTACTTAAGATTTAAGGATGATTACAGCTGACAAATTTCATTCATAAAATCTTCAAAATTATATAGACCCCAAAGAGGCAAATGGATTTAATGAAATTCAACTTTTACATCATGACAATAAGATTTAAGATCGGGTCTCTATTCTTTCCCATAAAGTTTTAAGTCATAATGTATTGTTTGTCCGCATTTTCATTAGTCATCATTTGGTTTTTCTCAGAAACGCGTAACTTTTCAGGATTGCCATTAAACAAACCTAACCTAACCTATCTATAGGATAACCTTACGAAAATCCTGAAAAGTTAATGGTTTCAGAATTAGGGTCATCCATTAATTACGTCACACGAATTACAAGGTTTTTTGACTCCTCCCCCCCTCCTTGTCACACTTGGTCACATTTGGCAAACCCCTCCCCCCTGGTGTGACGTCACGTTTTTTCAACGAACTCGGCAAATCGAATTAAGTATTATTAATTTTTTGTCAAAATATTAGTAAATTTATAACCCAAAACTGATTATGAAAAAAAATTAAACTAATAAAAACGATTATCGTTCCTAAAACTTGTTTTTGAACTGTACAGTAAATAAAATTATTAAAATAAAATGTTGGTTACTGATGAAGTTAAAGTGACATCACAAAGTTTGTGACTCCCCTCTCCCCCTTGTCACAACATGTCACATTTTCTTGACCCCCTCCCTCCCCCTAAACGTGTGATGTAATTAATGGATGACCCCTTATGACTAATGATAATCTGACAATCATTACATTATGCCACTCAATAATTATGTCAAACAAAGGGATCCGTTTAAGATCTCATCAGAGAAATTTATTAAGATTTTATGGTTATAAGGATAATGTAAATAATTGTCTCTAAATAAATACAAAAATTACTTAAGTAAACTTTAACACTAGACACTTACCTGGTTGTCAGTATCTCCAACGCTTTGTTGATCGGAGTCTTTGATGGCTGAGTTTTCTTCTGAATCTGATGTAGAATTCTCTCTTGGCACTGATTTTTCTTTTGTTTCTATGAATAGATCGAACACTGATTAGACAACGCAAGACACACAATTTAGTATTGTACAAATAAGATACCACAATCCTTACCTTCTACTGAACGAGTTTTAATATCCTCAACGGCTTGTGCTATTTTGAACTTAAAGTCATGGAAGATCTTCCAAGTTTCATTGGAGCTTTCCTTAGCATCTATGGAGCCTTCCGAAGTAGTAGTCCGCTTCCCTAAACGGTTTAAATACTCTTTCATAGGAGATGATGTGACTTCTTTGGGAGGAGCGGCTGGTTTAGTGTCCTCTAAAGGTTTGGGATCAGATTTTGGATCATCATTTTCTTTATCTGGCGGTTTTTCTGTTCTCATTGATTTGAAATATTTGTCTAGTATAGATGAGCTTTTATCCGCTTTTTTCGGACTCGCGGTTTCGTTCTGAGGAGGGTCATTTTGGGGTGTAGGGGGATCATCATCACACATGTGGTACAACTCTTCCAGTTCCTCATTGTTAGCAGTGTATCTAAAGGACAACGAGGCGTTTGGGGATTTCCCTTGAAATAAAAATTATTCATTATTTTTACGCACACTACACAGACAAAGGAACACAATAAAGTAGTATACACTTACACATCTGCAATTAGAATGACTAAACTATTGTATTTACTCTACAATTTATTACACGCAGGAGTTAACGTCACAAACTTAATAATAACACTAAAACTAACTCTCAAGTGCGTAGCGCACGGAGTTTGTTATCGCTCTTGTTGTCAAAGAAACAAAAAATGGTCCGTGTTTACTGATAAACACCGGTACGGAGAATAACTGTTGCGCAAGAATATAAACAGGCCAACCCTTTTCTAACTCTTCCAGACCATATGCAAACGAAACTATTTTAATTTATTTTTAACACATACCCGAGCCGGACAGTTCCATATTTAAAGATAATTCAGCACTACATTCACTTCGTACTAGCAAAGAGACTCATTTCAGTTCATAGGAAGCATATCTTAGGTAATTTATATATTACAAAGTCCGTCAAATTTCTTTAATACAAATTTTATCGCTCGCTTATTGCAATATTGTTTCTGTTCATGACGTGACGAGACAAACAAAACGTCAAATCAAATCAGCTTGTTTTTGACGAGTTGGTGTCTATCCCACATTGTCTATCCTATCCATTCATATAAAGTCATGAATATACATTCGACAAGAGCGACGTTCGGATTCCGTATGCAATGACAGGTGGGAACGAGACGTCGCTCTACAAATGCATAGCGCTGTCTCGCTTGCACATGTCATTCGTGTGTACGGCCAGGGTTAACATTAAAAAGAATTCGAAAATTATTATGGTTTGGCCCGGACTGTCTTATTTCAAACATAGACAGAGATATTCATACAGTCTTTTTCCGACGCTAGTGCTAGCACGCAAAAGAAAGGGATGAGTATAATTATCCAGAGGGGCTAGAGTCTGGCTACTGAAATTTTACACAAATGTTTGGCGGGAAATTCAAAAAATCTTGGGCTGGTCACACTTTGTGTAGTAGGAATTATAGTTTTGATACTAGAAAATATTTTTAATTTTCTGTGCACACGTAAGGTACCTAAGGATATAAGTTAAATATACGTTGACGTGCACTCAAAGTCAGCTCACATAATTTCTACCACTATGAAAAGTACAGTCAACAATAAACACATATGTTAACACTTTCTCACCATATACCATTGTTACAAGGCGAAAAATGAAATGTAGTATAAATAAGACCTAGCTCGATAATACCGTAATATTAATCCATCACCAAAAAAATACATAAGTACTATGCCAAATATGCTAAATGCTAAGTATCAAAATATTTATAGAGCACCAACCTCCGAATTTGTTTACATTTGTTTAGGAGTTGTAAACATTGCAGTTTTTCGTTATACAACGCTACACCTCGACTTCGCACATTGTCGTAATTATTTACCAGCTTAAATAATAGTTTGCGAACCTCACTCAGTATAGACATTATTAATATTATTCAAAATAAATCCATTATAAACCGCAAACAATTTGAATGAATGACATAAATTGACAACTGACTTTTAGCTTTTTTTTAAATCATAGACAATTGGTGATACAACAACGAAATATTTGTCAACAATTTTTGGCTAGCCAGACTCTACCGCGAAAACCGAATTCGCAAATTGCGGGGATCTTTCTCTTTTACTCCAATGAAGGCGTAATTAGAGTGACAGAGAAAAATGCCCGCAATTTGCGAACTTCGATTTTCGCGGTTATAGCCCTGGTTCTTACTGAGGCCCCATTTACACGAGAGCTTTTTCAACGCGCGTTAAAAAAGCGCTTGAATCCGTCCACACGCTAAATTCGATTTAACGACCAACACGTAAAGTCGAAAATCCAACTACGCTTGATAAAAAGCGCCACCGCCATCGTGTCAATAATAAATACACATGTATCCATTTGTATCATTCAAACGCTTTTTAACGCGTGTTGAAAAAGCTCTCGTGTAAATGGGACCGGACTGACAAGTTATGTATGCCAGACTATTAAACCGTATGAAGTCCAATCATGTGCACGAGGACTAACTTTCGTTGAAAAACCATTCGTTCACTCATGCCGTCTATGGTTTACTCACAGTTCATTCGTTCACTTCGCGACGTTTGCTGTCATACTGTCAATGTCAAAAGTACATAATTTCCGTCGAACTTGTGGCCAAAACATGTACATGACAAATATTTTCTTTTGTATTAGAATTGTTTCATTGTTTTTGTCTAAAATAATGTGATTTAATATTTGTGTTTACTAAGGTGTATTGAAATAGAAAAAGATGAAGAGCTTGTTGTTTATAACACTGTTTGTGTTCGGGTCTTACGGCCTCGGATCTATAGTGGACAAGGAATCGAAGGTTCGTGAGAGTTGCCAAGTGTATCGCATTGATTACTTGCCTCTACTTGAGGCATTTAGTAATTACATGCCTCTGAAATTGCTATATTCTGAATGAATGTGATTGTGATTAGTGTATGTTTTGCAGGAGAGCACTGAGTTGTCGCGAGCGCGGGATGACCGGCCCCTGTTGTTCGCTACGTTAGGAGGCGGCATGGTGGCCGTGGAGCCTCACTCTGGAAATATTATTTGGAAACTCAAAGATGGTATGGCTAAAAGTAATCATTTAGAAAATTAATACACTTCTTTAGTTGGGAATACTTTCTTATTTCATCATGTTTTATGAACCATAGCAAAGACAAGGAGCTATAAAAAATCATTTATGCCTGGAATTCAAACTACAGAATCACAGTGTAAAAAGTAACAGTGGTAGGACAGCCTTTGACCTATACCAAGCTACAAACTATGCTGATGATGGTGATGTATGCAGCTTGGGTGCGCGGGTAATTGAAGGAATAATGCATTTATGTAGTGTTATAAGCACAGGTTTTATTTAGTGTATCTGTACTGAATTGAAGAAAACTGATACAAGGTTGTAAACAAGATTCTTAATTGGTAGATAATACAAGTTAAACTGTTTTATTTTTTGAGTAAGTTAGAATAGTCTCAATAAACCAATAAAATTTCATACATACATAGTTTAAATATTATGTGTTTAGATATTGTGCACAGTACATGATGGCATTTTTTCTTTCATTTGTGCTTAAACCCATTAGCGTCAAGGACTACCATTCAGCATTACTTTTACTGTGCTTAGTACCTCACTTAGACCACTATAAGTGAAATAATAAGGTGATGTACCATCAATCAAATACTACAGGTTTACATTCACATAAAAAGGTTTAAAATCTTTGCAAAGGGTTTTTTTAATTTTGAATTTAATAGTTATTAGCAAAGGAATTATTACTGTCTATCAATCAATTAAATTTCCATTTTGCATTCCCACTGTGGGAGTTTGCACTGCAAAGTGTTAATCATATAAAAAAATAACCATACAAATTTTAGTCAAATGTTCATGGCAATATAGTAAGTCGCAAATACTAAATAATCTTTCAGCAATTGCAGAAAATTATACATCATGGTTTATTTGCTTGAACATTGTTGGAATCAGTACTCTTATGTCTTAGCATTAAGAGCTATTTTACAATGAATGCTATTTGTTACTACTTATTTACTATAATCCAATCATGTTTTTCATTGGAACAAGTTGATTAAAAAGTAGCCTGGTTAAAAAGTATCTATTTAATTAAAATTAAACTGATACAATTTGAATTGAATTTGAAAAAAGTAAGTTCTAGAATAGTAGATTAAAACATTGATAAAATAAAAACATCAGTCAAAATAGTAGCTTCCATAATGTCATGCTTGGCACACCTGGGTTAACAATGTGTTTGTTTTAGCATCTGTTGATTAACAATTTTTTGTATTATTATGTGAATTTTATTCCAACCCTTGACTTTCCAGTAGTTTTCAATGTCAATTATGCGACATGATGCAAAACTAAACCTGTAGACATGTTGCAAGCTTGTTTTTAGGGTTCCGTACCCAAAGGGTAAAACGGGACCCTATTACTAAGACTTCGCTGTCCGTCCGTCCGTCCGTCCGTCCGTCCGTCCGTCCGTCCGTCCGTCCGTCTGTCACCAGGCTGTATCTCACGAACCGTGATAGCTAGACAGTTGAAATTTTCACAGATGATGTATTTCTGTTGCCGCTATAACAACAAATACTAAAAACAGAATAAAATAAAGATTTAAATGGGGCTCCCATACAACAAACGTGATTTTTGACCAAAGTTAAGCAACGTCGGGAGTGGTCAGTACTTGGATGGGTGACCGTTTTTTTTTTTGCTTTTTTTTTTGTTTTTTTTTTATATGGTACGGAACCCTTCGTGCGCGAGTCCGACTCGCACTTGCCCGATTTTTAATTCTTAGATAACAACAATTCTTACAGATAAAAAAAATGTGTATACTCTTGGCTTGCCTCCTTGTTTGCATCCTATTGCATGCATTTAGCAATGGGTTGTGCTTACAAAAACTGTTTGTCAAATAGCCCAGGTAGTGAGTTTAAGCCTCCATGATGCTCAATTGATTGTCCTAACGATTCTGGTTAGGAAAAAATGCAAAAATAGCCAAAAATAATGTTAATTCTAATTTACATTGCATATTACTATTAAAAGGTGACTGTAGTATATAAACTGTTTATTTAATCTTTACCAAAACCAATAAAAATCATGTTTTATCATAAAGAAATCCCACACATGGTAATAAAACTAATAAACAACAAAACAGATAACATAATTTTAGTTCAATATAATTACTGTTTGATAGCAAGTTATCACTAATCACTAACACAGCAAAAACTGGAACAAGTAAAAACCTCGATATCTTTGCTAATCTGTTTACAAACATTGTTTTTATTTGAGGCACTAAATGTTGTTTAGTAGCTCTTTTCCATTTTTATACCACACAAATTTCATAACTAAATTATGGAGACTTTAATAAGCATGTACAGTTGATATCAAAAGATATTACGTTAAATTTTTGTAATAAGCCGAAAAATGTAAACATATTTTTGATTTCGACTCTACCTGTAGCAAATTTATAATTGTTAAATATGTTATCTTTTTCCTGCAATATAATACTAAGCTTCAATTAACAAAATACTACAGTGTTGAAAAAACTAAGAGGAAGGATGAAATTATATTTTCCGCATGCTGTATTTTTAATACATATTTGTTTAGTTTAATCGAACATTATTAAAATAACGTTAACTTTAACTTAACTACCGATGTAACCAATTTAGGCTTAACCAAACGAAGAATTTAGGTTTAACGAAACGACGATTACCGATTTTATCTGAGATTAGCCAGAAAATTGGTGCGCAAATGGCGTTTGTGCACATTTCCTTGGTGCGCATGTTCGCTCGCATTTTTGAAATCTTTGGGTATTAATCTTTAGTAGAACTAGAATAGATACATATCTAATAGATACGTTTACGTTAGTTAGCTTATTTCGTATACTCAAAACTACTGAGCCGGTTTCGATGAATGAAGTGTAATTGATTCGTTTTTCTTTTTCTATAGTCTCTATACGAGGCCCGTATCACACGAGTGACATAGGTACAAATGTACCTGCAATAATATGTTACTCTTCGAAGGCCGTAAAAATATGTGACACGCTCTTATGGCCCTACAAATAAGATCGTGTTAGATATTTCTGCGGCCTTCGTTGTGTAACATACTATTGCAGGTGACTGTACTTAGGTGTCAATTTTAAGCGACTTCCAACAAAAATGTCAGACGTCAAAATCCCGTAGTTGGGTTATAGGTACCCAAACTCGGCAAACTCTTTAGGCACATATGTTGAATGTATTTGTTTTAGTATTAAAATGTTATCTTAACGCATTTTAATAATACGAACATGTGGCAGTCTGTTTCATGCTTTCAAGTAGGTAATACTTACCAGTCCCGTAAATAGTAATCAAATATGGATCATTATGAGTCAATGCCGCATGTTCACGTATGTTGATTGTAGATAACGTTTTTTGTAACAATTTTTTTTCCGTGGGGCCATTTGGTCGATCGATTAATTACTTTGTCATATCGACATTGTAGTTATCGCGACAATAACTTCTCTTTTCGTGTATGTTTTATGCATTTCTTAATTTAAATATCTTGCTAGCTAACATTATGTAAGCGGGGTCACGTACCTCTGTCATAATTTTGTTCTTAGCTTCTTAGTAATGTCTGTACTACACGCGAAAACTCAGTCAATTGTGTACCTTATTGTATGGACATAAGGAATATAATTGAAAGAGAGTTCAAATGTAGTTACTACACGTGCTAAGTGCGGCATAGTTTTGCACTCATGTGTGAAATAAGTACATATGACGTCAGTCGTGTCGCTTAAGGCTTTTTTTACATTGATTGTTAAAATGCAATCTCTACATTTTTGTTTTACGCATAGCCAGAATTTAACAGCACTTACTGATTATTTTGACACTTGTAAAAAACACAATCATGCCGCAACCTAATAATGGGCGAGGTTTTTTTTAGAGGGTGCTCTTAGAAAAAGTTCGCTCTAGCAGTAAGCAACTATCTATCTATAAGCTAAACAGTTAGCGATACTGTTAATATGTCTCTTTTTTATTCACATGGCATCGATCATCGTACGTTTCGTCCCTCCCATCGTACTTGCGTAGTTACATACATACGTAGGTACCTATAAGTACGATATAGTAGAGATGATATAGCCTTTGGGGTCAAAATAATTCCCACAAAGACGGGGTTTGATGTTTTTAGTTCTTTGGGTGTATCTTTTTGACATACTAAAAATATATCAAAATATATGCATGCAAAACGCATTTATTGACATTTCAAATTTGAAAAATCAAAAAAAATATTAAAAATCGTGTGTGGTATCAAATGACAGGAAATTACACGCTAAAAAAGGTCGTGAGGTTAACTTTACAAAATAAAAATAAAAAAAACAAAGTGGTGGCTGAAAAACTGTTTTTATTTCAATGTTGAAAATTATTTCCTACATTGAAAACTAAACTAAACGATTATAGTTTTACACATCAAAATACATTGTGTAAAAGAAAAGAATATTTAATTAATGAATACCTATTTTTAATTATATTAATATAATATGAAAAATATAGGCTCTATATTAATTTAAAAAGTTTTATCAATAAACTGAACGAACGAATATATAAAAAAAAACTATTGTAAACTGGTCATATTTTTGTAAAACTCGATTTCGACTGGCAAATTATATAACTTTTTGGCAACCGGGTTTTTTACCCTAATTAGACCCCGCTGAATCCGAATTTGCTCGATCGAATTCTTGACCGGAAGTGCGATATTAGATATTAAAGATTCCTTTTTTTAGTGTGTCGTAAATAACTCTTAAACAGTGGCGCATAGCAAAAATGTTCTTATGCGTAAGTAATCTGCATAAAATTTCCTACAAGAAAGATTTCGTACAATTTTTCGCTAGGATCAATATTCAAAGAGATATTAACGCGGGAAAGTTTATTATAATGACTTCCAAGGTCGCTTTTTTTTTAGTTTTTCGTAAATAACTCACAAACGGTGGCCAATATATTAAAATGTTGTTAAATGTTAATAATCTACACAAAATTTTCTACAAAAAAGATTCAGTACACTTTTCGCAGGGAATCATATTTAAAAAGATAATACAGAGGGAAAGTTAATTATAATAAATTCTAAGGTTCCTTGTTTTTATTTTTCGTTAATAATTTGAAGTATGACACAGCAAAAAATATCTTATACATAAATAATGAAAATGAAATTTCATACAAGAAACATATAGAACACTTTTCCCTAGGATCAATATTAAAAAAAAAAACAAAGAAGCGGGTAAGTATATATTATTAGTATTATAATAAATTTTAAAGTCCCTTTTTAGTTTTTCGTACATAACTCGTAAACGGTGTTCCATTGTAAAATAGGTTTTTATGAATAAATAATCTACATAAAAGTTTTGTCCAAAAACATCTTAAACACTTTTCTCTGGGATCAATATTTGAAACGATATTAAAGGAAGAAAGTTCATTACAATCAATTCACATGTCACTTTTTTTTAAGTTTTTCGTAAATAATTTGTAAAGTATAACCTATTTTGCTATGGGCCACCGTTTACAAGTTATTTACCAAAAACTAAAAAGGGACTTTAAAATTGGACTCAGGTTTCTTTGCTAATCCTTCATGGCGGCCTGGGCATCCGGCTAGTTGTCAGCATCGCCCTCCCAGGTTTTTTGTCCTCTTTCCACAGCACGCAAGATCTCGCCAGTAAAATTTTTTGCCCTCCCGCCGACAATATCTGCATCCAAATACAGATCGAGGCCAAAAATGCTTGGACGCAAGCCTGCCCGGAAAATCCAATCCCAGCCTTCGTTCATTCTCAAAAACTTTGGGATGAGCCCCTCTGCAGAGCCACCTTAAAAGCTCTTATTGATAATGCTCAAAGCCCTGCAGAGCGCGCTCGTCTCTTAGCTGTATCGGAGCCAGAGTCGGGGCTCTCGCTCCATGCATTGCCATCCCCCAACATAGGCACTCTCCTAGAGAGAAAGGCCCTCGCACTCGCTACCAGTCTGCGATTGGGGGTCAAAACCAATGAGCCCCACCGCTGCCGCTGTGGTTCCAATGTTGACGAGCTGGGCCACCACGGCTTGCCCTGCCAGAGAAGCACAGGCCGCATCTCTCGCCACACCTCCCTGAATGATGTCATCCGGAGGGCGCTTGCTTCCTTTAGCGTGCCGGCCATCCTAGAGCCGAACGGTATCGCACGCGACGACGGCAAGCGGCCCGACGGAACTTCACTTATTCCGTGAAGGCTGGGGAGGACGCTTGTGTGGGACGCCACCTGCGTTGACACGCTCGCGCCGTCCCACCTACAGGCGACCTCCGTCAAGGCGGGACCGGCGGCTACAACCGCTGAACACAACAAGCGGCGCAAATATGCTGTCCTCGGCGAGGGCTACATATTTGCGCCGTTTGGCGTAGAGACTCTGGGACCGTGGGGGCCTAGCACAAAAAGCTTATTTAAGGAATGTCCCAGCGCCTCATGGACATCTCAGGTGACCGGAGGGCTGGCAGCTATCTCGGCCAGAGGATAAGCCTGGCCATCCAAAAAGGTAACGCTGCCAGCCTTCTGGGCACCATAACTCATGAAGGTGACCTGGGGAGCATTTTTTACTTCTAAGTTTAGTTTAAGATTTGTTATATTTTAGTTTTAATTTTAACGTTTAGTTTTTTTTTTCACTTTGTTATTAATAAATAATATCTTTAAAATTTATTATAATGAACTTACTCGCTGCTTTGTTTTTTCAAATTATTAACGAAAAAATAAAAACAAGGAACCTTAGAATTTATTATAATTAACTTTCCCTCTGTATTATCTTTTTAAATATTAATCCCTGCGAAAAGTGTACTGAATCTTTTTTGTAGAGAATTTTGTGTAGATTATTAACATTTAACAACATTTTAATATATTGGCCACCGTTTACGAGTTATTTACGAAAAACTAAAAAAAAAACCGACCTTAGAAGTGATTATAATTAACTTTCCCGCGTTAATATCTCTTTGAATATTGATCCTAGCGAAAAATTGTATGAAATCTTTCTTGTAGGAAATTTTATGCAGATTACTTACGTATAAGAACATTTTTGCTATGCGCCACCGTTTAAGAGTTATTTACGACATGCTAAAAAAAGGAACCTTTAATATCAAATATCTCACTTCCGGTCAAGAATTCGATCGAGCAAATTCGGATTCAGCGGGATCTAATTAGGGTAAAAAACCCGGTTGCCAAAAAGTAATATAATTTGCCAGTCGAAATCGAGTTTTACAAAAATATGACCAGTTTACAATAGTTTTTGTTCCATATATTCTGCCAAGCACCTCCTTTGAGGTGCGTTCAGTTTATTGATAAAACTTTTTAAATTAATATAGAGCCTATATTTTTCATATTATATTAATATAATTAAAAATAGGTATTCATTAATTAAATATTCTTTTCTTTTACACAATGTATTTTGATGTGTAAAACTATGATAGTTTAGTTTAGTTTTCAATGTAGGAAATAATTCTCAACATTGAAAAAAAAAACAGTCTTTCAGCCACCACTTTGTTTTTTATTTTTATTTTGTAAAATCAACTTCACAACCTTTTTTAGCGTGTAATTTCCTGTCATTTGATACCACACACGATTTTTAATATATTTTTTGATTTTTCAAATTTGATATGTCAATAAATGCGTTTTGCATGCATATATTTTGATATATTTTTAGTATGTCAAAAAGATACACACAAAGAACTAAAAAAATCAAACCCCGTCTTTGTGGGAATTATTTTGACCCTTACATACAAATTTTCATACGACTCCTCTACTACTAGCGCTGCCTGCGTTGGTAGTTTTTACGCCTAATTACTTATTAACCGTTAACCAGGCTAAGGGATATAATTAGTTATTTGTACAACAAGAGATCAAAGTTTGATATTTCTTCGAGTGCTTATTTTGAGTCCCGTGCAAGCGAAAGATTCTATAATAGATTCACGAGCGTAACGAGTGAATCTAATTTAGAATCTTGAGCGTAGTAAGGGATTCAAAAGCGCACGAGATGTAAATAACTTTGATCTCGTGTAGTACACAAAATTTTTCACCCTAAGCAGTGAGAACATACCTAGAGGGACAGAGATAATAGAACCCAAGTATATCGAACTTGTATTAGACCCCGCATGTTGAAATGACATTTGACTATAAAGGTCACTTGAATGTCATTTTGTCTCACTCAGTGAGACAAATGCGATTTTCTTCACTGAGTGAGACAAAATGACTCAGTGAGCAAAATCGCATTTTGCTCACTGTTTTTAAGAAGCAAAGTACCCTTGTTCGAGCTGCTGAGGTGAAAAATATATTTCCCACATACGGTACTTCAAACATGTGTTCTAAGTTCGATCAGTAAGACTGAGATTCGATTGTCATTTTTGAACTGTCAGCCTGGTAAAGGATTAAGTTATTATAAAACGGTAAGTATATACAGGGTGGAAAGGCACGACGATCCTTTCCGGAAATGGGAGATAGTTTAGCCTAAGCTCTATATTTTCTCCATAGAAACTATGTTCATATGGGCAACCGTTTCTAAATTATGGCCTTTTAAACATCCATGCAAAAAACTACTTTGTTCTAACCCTAACAGGTGACAGGGTCAATGAACTTACTTGTAAACAATCAGTATACGACAGGAAATTATGCTAATTTGTTGCCATCTAACCATTTTTAGCCTGCTTACAACACGGTAAGAATCGTTGCAGGATTTTCGCTTTCTTAGTGGTTCCACTTGTTCAATACTTGAATGAAGTAGTTATGTTATTCCTTAATATTAATAATACTAACCACAACATTGTTTACAACGACAGTTCAAATGGTGACATTGACAACCACTCAAAAGTACGCAATCGTCTTATAAATATCTCTGGTTTCCTTGACTGATAAAAAGGTTTTAGTTTCTTAACACGTTTCACAAAATTATTTTCGAATAATTGGAAACTATCTAAAATAATAAAAAATTACACCAAATGAACTTGCAAAAATGAAATACTAAGAATAAATACTTCTTCAATACCAAACTAACAAACCTTCTTGCGTGGTAGGAAATAGACAAGACGTCTGATGTTTGAAATTAAATTTTCATTGAACTTTACTTATTTAATGTCATATTCTTCAAATAAAAATGCCGTTGTTCGATTCTCGTGGCTATTTAAATTTGTGGGGCTGTGTAAAAGATATGGTGTACCAAACGGAATGTGAAACTGCGGACGAAATGAGACAAAGGCTAATTGGTGCTTTCTGCGGAGGACAATCTGCGGAGGAAAAATGACGAAGAGCATACACTATCGCATGTGCATCGACATACTCGGGCACGGGCTGCGGCGGCTTTGTAAGACACGGAGGTACATTTGAACACCGTATGTGAAGAGAAGATAGTGTTAAATATTGGCAAAAATTAATTATCTAAGAAAGTAATACAATTGTTTGAAATATTTTTGCATTCATTTGATTTATTTGACATTTATGCGTTATTCATACATCATTGCGATTCTGTCAACGATCGGAAAAAAGTGTAAAGTCCCGAGTTTTCCCGACGGAGATCTTTAATCTATAGCCGTGATGTGCACATGCTATAGGGTTGTCACCACAGTTAAAAAGTAGTAAATTTGCTATTTTTAATTTTTTACTCAATTAACGATTCTTACCATTACCAATCGTCTCTGTGTCACTTAAACGACCTAATACTTCCGGGAAGGATCGTCGTGCCTTTCCACCCTGTATAGTATAGTATATAGTGGTAGTGTTCAATTGACACCGTGCGCGTCTATGGCCGTTTGTCCCTTTCCATCATACCAATACGTCGGAAAGGGACAAACGATTATTATCGGCTTGTCAACTTTAGTAAACGTTTATGAATAAGGGGGTTAATAATCACTTCGTTGTTACAGAGCCAGTCGTAAAAGTCCCCAACCAGCATGACAGCCTCATGCCCCAGTTCCTGCCGGATCCCCGTCACGGCTTCCTGTACATGTACGGGCCGCGGGGCGACCAGCAGATGCTCAAGAAAATGCCCCTGACGATACCGGAGCTCGTGGCCAACGCCCCCTGCCGGTCTACAGAGGGCATCCTCTATACGGGGAAGAAGAGTGATACGTGGTTTATTCTTGATCCATTGACCGGTTCACGGGAACATGTTTCAGGTAAAATTTTCCTTAAAATTCAATTGCAGGATTCAGAGGAATGTCGTTATTATCGGAAAATTTAAAAAAGTGTCTGAGGAGTTCTTTCTTTTGCTCACTAACATTTCTTATTTTCCGAAGCTCAATTGTTTTCGTTAAACACGTCCATAGGTGGATAAAGCCTGTGAACGTTCTACAAGGACATGTGCTGCACAGCATCTTGTATGTATCTGATCTTGTCGGTCCTACTAGTTGTGACTCTAGTACCTAGTTGTTGACGATACGGGCCCCACATCTATAATTTGTACCATTGCTCTGTTTTAAGATGACAGATGGAACAAAATCTAGAATGAGAGAGTCAGAGAGAGAGAGATTCATATGTGAAAAATCGGCTGTAAGAAACTTCTTATTTTTGTAGGTTTTGACAAGGATAAGATTTTCAATAGCGACGAAGCGGACACGTGTTTCCCGGACAAAAAGCGTGGTATCTACGTCGCGCGCACTGAATATAACATACTGATGCATGACTCGAAGCATGAAGATCAGAAGTGGAATGTTACCTTCTTCGACTACTCTTCGCTCGCCATGGGCAAGGAGATGATTAATGATTACGGTGAGTTAATTAGTTTTCTATGATAACATGTTGGATAGTGCTGAAATGGACACTAAAATTGCTTCCCAGACATAAAACCTGGGAATAACATGCCGCGCTCAGTAGTAGTGTCATTCTATGGAACTTGCTAACTACGTAAACAAAAGTCACTACTAAATTCATAATTCAGAGACAATTTCAATATGGCGGTTTGTTTACATAGTTAGCAAGTTCCATAGAATGACACTTTAACTTTAAGTATCTCAAAATTATTTCGCACTGGTTGAATAGGTACCTACTACTTTGTCGAGATGCATGTTTTTTAGGGTGCCGTACCCAAAGGGTAAAAACGGGACCCTATTACTAAGACTCCACTGTCCGTCTGTCTGTCTGTCTGTCTGTCTGTCTGCCCGTCTGTCTGTCACCAGGCTGTATCTCGTGAACCGCGAGAGCTAGACAGTTGAAATTTTCTCAGATGCTGTATTTCTGTTGCCACTATAACAAAAAATACTTAAGTACGGAAACCACCCACCCACCGAGGGGGTGGGCGAGTCCGACTCGCAGTTGTCCGGTTTTTTACTAACTGGTTATGTTGGTCAGTCTGGCCAGGCTTTAAATATGTTGATATATTTGATAGCATTAGGTAAAGAATAAAAAAAACGCATGACGCTTTCTAATTTTAATTCAATAAATCAATCATCATTATATATTCCAAAACACGCAGCGTGAAATTAACGCGAAAAATGTGTTTACTTATAAGGAGTGTAAGGTGCATTGAGTTTATTGCAGATAAAGTGCATCTGTAAAAACTACGATTTTTTAATTGATTATAATTATTTTATTGATATACATTTATGTTTTTGATTCAACTTTAGCTATATTCAATCGGAATCTTCCGTTTTTTGATTCAACTTTAGGTATATTCAATCTCAATCGTCCGCCGCGCACCGTTATTTTTAGAATAGAACTCTAAAATTGATTGCGCTGTTTTTTCAAACATACTGAATTATATTGTCGGTAGCTTGCTCTGAAGAAAGAACTTTCTGCAAATATTTTTCTGAGATGCATGATATTCCAGGTTCTTTGAACTATAAGGTACATGAGTAAATTAAATAGTAAATACCGTCTCGTTGTAAATATGGAGAATCCAGTTTAAAAAGCGAATGAGCTAAAGCAACGCCGATGGTGCAAGAGTTGCAAGACTAACAATTGCGTTTTTATTGTGTTTGAGTGAGATATACATGATATATGCTATTATTCTAACTTGGCTCACCAGATTATTGTTCGCAAAATGATTTTGTTATATTTAAGATATGTATGCTCGATGTACCATCCCAACATGATCTTTGATTTTGGGTGATTTTTGAGTACATACCTATCCACTATCAAAAATAAAATAAATAATAAATAAATAGGTTATATAATAAGTTCAAACATTAAAAAAAAATTAAACTATGGTGAATCATATTACGCAGGAGTGTTTAGATACACATATAAACAACGCCGTCGTAAAAGTCTTCAATCGACTGCTTTATGACGGAAAAGTGACTTTGAGCTTGTTAGTCATCCGTCTCGTGGAAAATTAGCAAACACCAGAGAAACAAGTGAACTAAAAAAGCATTGGACACCATTTGTACAGCAGCACATCCACAGACTACATCTTTGTATTCAGATATAGATCAGACAAGGACAAAGTTTGTTACACTTTACCTGAGTGCAAATATTTACCAGCCAGATTAATACGCGTTCAATGAACCTAGTTAGCCCGCATCACGATGTTCGGTTCTTTATCGCTAAGGCCTTTCGTAATCCATTTGTTACACCTTGTTATTTATTGAAGTTATTTTTATTCTAGGTAAAATTTATTTAATTAAAATAATACATAAACTAAACATAAAACGAATTAAAAACTAAACTCTAGGCACTTAAATGAAATTACCGAGTATTTCATTTAGCTGAAATTATGTATATAATTATATATAGGGTATATATGCATAATGTCGCCCGATACGTTATATTACATTGGATATCGACGTATCAGACGACAATCCAATATTATAGTGTCACTAAGCTGTTTTAATAATGGAACCGGGAGTTGGCCATAGGAACTCAAAATTATTGTTAGTATTGTCAGAATTATTGACAAAAGTTACAATAAATGCTTGTACGCTTACACTTTTTTATAAAAAAAACCTATGCTACATGGAAAAACAGCAAAACTCCTAAATGTACATCGGTGGACCTTATTACAAAAGGCATAATGTCCACCGATGTACAGTTAACAGTGTGCGCGATGGTATCACATGAATGCATGAAAGCCGATGTACCACGTAAGTAGTCATTTAGAATAACATTCCATTAAGTAGTCATTTATATACATTTTAGGCATAATCCATTTCACGTCGACATCCAACGGTCGCGTGATGTCCTTCGACCGCAAGACCGGCGACCTGGTGTGGTCGCACCACTTCGAGACGCCCGTGGTCGCCGCTTACCTGCTAGACAGAGAAGGGCTCATCTCCGTCCCTTTCAACTCTATTGGAGATGACACGCTTGACCATATCATGGAGGATGCCACAACGCTCAGCAATGGGCAGGGGATAAAGAATTCTAATATTGAATTATAGTAAGTACCTACTTTAGCGTTGTTATATCAATATGAATATCTCTTTGTGTACAATTGTTGTTATGGCGTGTGCTACGAAGCGTGACCACAATACTCGCACCACAATTAAGTACTATTAAAAATAATATATATACGCAGCAAATAACATAAATACATGTATGGTTGCAAAAAGAAAAAGCTTGGTACTTTTCAGCCCTCATGGCATTAAAATAGAGTTGCATTAGCATAAATGAACCATTAGAAATCGTCCTTATCGATAACCAACCTTTTAACTGTATTCTGTTATTTATATGCTTTTACGGTGGTCTTTAGAAAGTATTATTTTGTGCTAAAAGGTTAAAATAATCCTATTTTATTTCAGCCCAACATTGTACGTCGGCGAGCACAACCACGGCCTATATGCTTTGTCGTCTTTAGTCGACAAAAACACCATCACTATATCTACGGCACAAACGCAACCATTACTCCTCGAAGGACCAACGGCCACGGAAAACAAAAACACAGAGAAACCATACGAGCCCGTTAAAAATGTACATTACAAATTAAACGATTTGAATGTGCACGTTTCAGCGCCGTACTTATTGCTCGGACACTATAAAGTGCCAGAGTTGACAACAGCCTGGTCGCCCACATTACCAAACACAAACTTTTTATTCAAAAACGACAATGATGCAATAAAGTTGATAAACGGCAAAATATCAGACGCTGAAAATGACGTGGAGAATGAAACAAATGAGAATTCTATGCAAGTATCTGTGTCTGTTCAAACTGAAGACTTATTCGAAGGGTTTACGTTCAATTTTAGGCCTGATTTGTGGTACAAGCGAGGCTATATATGGATCCATCAGCAAGAGAATAAGGCGCTTAAAATGGCGCTTATCATCTTGGTTGGACTAGTCATCACCATGTTTTGGTATCTCCGGTATCAGGTATGTTATGATTACTTTGTAGATAAAAATCTGATATTAGCAAATGATTGGTGTATTACCATCTGATAAACTTAACATTAGGATGTTGATAAAATGAAGTACGCACTACGTCTCTTGGTAATCTCGAAGGATTGTGGTAAAAACTATAAAAATTAAAGGCATTATGGACTCTATTCCGCTCAAGTTATGATTGAATTTCAAATGAAAGTTACGAGTTGACATTCACGCGCATTCTTCACAGATGTTTGTGTGTACCAATAGGTTAGTTGGCCATTATGCGCGATTGTTTGCCCAGATGGAATGATTAATATTCACGCGTGTTACATTTCATATTCACATTTTACACTCGTTTCAATATTTTAAACTTATTTAATACGTCGCTAGTTACGTTTTTTTTAAAGAAGTTAACCTCATTTGTAAATCGGTAAACAAAAAAAATGTTTTGGATAATTTCCCTTAAAAACGTATTATTATTTGCATATTACATATTTTACTTCATTTAATGTTCCAAGTTATCCGAGTATTACGCGTTATTGGGTTGTTTAACTCCAATAGTTATCGGGAGTTTATGTTATGGTTGCCAAGCGGTTGGGAATTCCTATTTATATTACAAGTTTTTATTATCACCTAGGTATATTCGCAGTTTTCATAACTAACCTTAATCCTAACAGGAATGCATACGATTTATTATGCATTTATTGGCTTGCCATTTGATTCCGTGCTCTATCGACTGAAGAATAAAGTTCATTTTTCGATTAAAAAAGGCTGCTATCGGCTATTTACTTAATAATAAGCGTCACTTAATTTTCTGGTTTCCACACACGTTATTAATAATTTTGCTTTGGTGGACTAACTGTACTGTGAACATATTTTTCCTATTTAATTTTGTTCTGTAATTATACGTTATATTTTATTAAAAAATAATTATTGTCCATTACAATCAAACGTAATAAGTATCAATAATTTGTTAACAATTTGGCTTTTCGAACTATCAGCTTTATGAAATAAAGTCGAATTTGAAGTGTATCATGCTTTACATTTTAAATAACACGTACTTATCGACAAAGGGGTTGGTGTACAGATTAATTGGACAACGTGAAAAACTCGAGTTATCTAATCAATTGAATGACACCATTTCTAGAGTTCATAGGATTTAATAAAAACGATAATGTTGATGGTCACAATCCGTTACCGCTGGACGAAATGTATTGTTTTCAAAATATTCCCAGATTTATCTTTGGCGCGCATATCAAGGTTGAGATTGAAACTAGCCGGTAAATCCGATGAGGAAATAATAGGGAAATATTTGCGTTTGTTTTATACAAGTTATTTTACATTATGTAATATTAACTACTACAGTAATCGTAAAAATAACTATTATTATGGGTTAACGTGTAAGTAACCTGTTTATCTATATATTGTCTATTTTTAACACTAATAAAATAAGTTATTATAACTACGCCTCCTAGCTTAGAAATATAATATTTGAAATAATAAATCATGTAATTGCACATTGGTTACCTGAACGTTATGATCAGTAAATGGTTTTTAAACTTTTATTATATACCTTGTCATAATCATCAAACTCTTTAACATCAGTCATTCACAAACTAAATGGATTTAGGTACCTCTTTGGGAATACATATTTCATCAGCGAACAAATTCAAGAACATTTAACAAGTGCGATAACTTTCATTCTGGCTATATTTATATCAAGATCTAGTAAGATCGCTCAATGACCAAATTCCCATTTGTCCTTAGGCCCGCGAATTCCAACAATTGTCCCAAGGTGGGTCTCGCGGTTCTAATTACTCCACATCCTCAACCGGCGAGGTGACCGGCCAGCTGGAGGAGCTGGGAGACGGCGAGGTCAAGATCGGCCGCATCACCTTCCGCACCGACCACGTGCTGGGCAAGGGCTGCGAGGGCACCTTCGTCTACAGGTCAGTTCTTTAGTTCTTATGTCCCATTAAGAGTTTTTTTGTATAATCTTCAGTTCATTTACTATATATTTCCTACCATATTTTGAACGTTATCCTTCTTTGATAGGCCTCACCTATGAAACAACTGACACCTTTATACCCATTTCAAGGAATGACGATAGTAGTGCCCTACCTAGTTATACATTTGTTGACGTTTCATGACTACCTACTACATTACTGTGATAAGCCGTAAAACTAACTAAATCAATATGCCATGTGCCAGTTGATTACTTTCTGGTAATTAAAATAGGTTAATTCGATTAATCCGTTCGCTACGGCTAGGTAATCTTTGATAAAATATTATCAGTGTACAGGGAAACAGAAACAAAACACTGTTCCAAGACTTCCAAGCGATAGAACGAAATCGAAATCGCAAGAAAATCAATTATTAATCAGGCATTTCTTGCTGCGTCACAAAGATAACGAGCGCGGAGTTTCCCGCGTGGTAAACAACGTGATTTTATAGTTGACAAACTCATAATATGAGACAACATTTCATGTTGCTCGTTGCGCAGTTTTAAGCAATGGCGGTTAGGTCAGATGGGTGACCGCTTTGAGGGTTTATCGACCGCTTAAAATTGTAAACGATATGTTAACCGCAGATTGCGGCTGGTATTTAAGACGACAGTCCTTAAACCGAGCTTCAACCAACAGTTGAAAGATTTTTAATTTTCAACTTGCCTGATTATTTAAACAAAGACTAAGAGCTGCAGCCAATCTTCTGTAATCGTAATAAGGTAAGTAGGCCAGGTGCTCTGCTAAGTTAGGTCAATCGTGTTACGAGTATCATATTCATTTGGTGCACTAGCCCGAGCCGAAAAGTTCATCGGAATCCACAGACACAAGTTTGTACAGTGTATTTTTTAAGAGTATTCCCAAAACCTTTTGAGATTTTTCAAAAGGTATTCGGTAGGATTTAATATACATATACTAAAATTTATGTATTTTTAGGGGCACTTTTGACAAGAGAGCTGTAGCCGTGAAGCGGCTGCTACCGGAGTGCTTCACGTTCGCCGACCGCGAGGTGGCGCTGCTGCGCGAGTCGGACGCGCACGCGCACGTGGTGCGCTACTACTGCACCGAGCGCGACAAGCAGTTCCGGTGAGACATATACAAACAGCAACACTGTTAACTGTCCATCGGCGGACCTTATGCCTTTTGTAATACCTAAGTCCGATGGACAGTTAACAGTGTGGGCGATGGAACATTACAATTTTGAACCTAAACTTTTGACTGTGGCAGTCTACATTTTAGGTTATGTTAGCAATAATAACACGACTTAAAAATTGCCTACTCCAATCCAGAGCACACAGTCGCTGTGGCCGAAATCGGTCAGGAGAGCATCATCATCAATAGCCGACGAAGGGTGCCGTCTTAAATGTTGAGTTCCGGGAACCCGCTCATTGGGTTCTCTGTTCGTAGTCGCTTTCCTCTACAAAACGGGAAACGCTGGGATCGGCTACGTGCGTGGCGCTACTAAGACATTGGCAGTAAATGTGTTAAAATAAGGTTTACAACTGCGTGTAAAATTAAGGCGGTTAAAAGGTTGTAAGAAGAAATTGTGTTGGTCACGCTGAGCGAGGCTTGGAATATCAAGTATTCCTTTAGCTGGATATGCCTCGCCCACTGCCCCACTACCGTTCACATCTCCAATGGATGGTCCAATTTCAAAAATCTTACAGACATATTTGATTACAGGTACATAGCGCTCGAGCTGTGCTCGGCGACTTTGCAAGATTACGTGGAGAAGAAGTTAGATCATTGCAGGATAGACTCCGTGGAAGTTCTGCGGCAAGCCACTATGGGGCTTGCGCATTTACACTCTATGGATATAGGTTGGTGTTATCTTACTTCTAATAAATATTCTATTATGCTTTGTTTTATTAAGTGTGTAGCGCGATAACGCGTTCGCGCATCTCCAGTGGTTAAAGCATAATAAAAGCATTTTACTTTTGGAAGTCATAAATAGCAATAAGTTGATAGTTTTCACACACACTACCTACTTCCTCCTATCCTAATTAATACGGTTAGAAAAAATGGGTTTGGGTAGTCGATCTCGCGCGTGATATACTTACTTTCGCAGCCCACTTTTGCTAATGTATAACGCTTTCTTGCATTTTAATTTTCATTTGTGACTTGTGTAAGATTATTCTGTAATGTTTATATAAGGGTGTGGTATTCCATCTGTCCAATATCTTGGTCCAATGTGTGTTTGACTCTCACATTTTGCTTAATAAGAGAGTGAGACGCAAAGCACATTGGACAAGTGGAACACCACCCTAATATCTTTCAATGCTTTCTTCCAGTCCACAGAGACATAAAGCCGCACAACGTGCTCCTCTCCATGCCGACCGGCACCGGCGAGGTCCGCGCCATGATCTCCGACTTCGGTCTCTCCAAGAAGCTGAACATCGGGCGCGCCAGCTTCTCGCGCCGCTCCGGCGTCACCGGCACCGACGGCTGGATAGCACCCGAGATGATCAACGGCGAACGAACGGTAATATACAACTGTACAGCTCTGTTTTCCTAGGATAGCGGTGCCGTCATAATAGCGGCCGTCTCCACACAAACTTAACGCGTAATACCTGTAGTAACACTTGTTGCATAAGTCCCGGAGGTACTGGCTGGATATTAAGAGAGATAGTTATTACGATCGAACAAAAGAGGATGCCCGTGCGAAATGACGTTGGAAAGTGCATGTTCCACTTTGGATGGATAATCATTCGAAACCCCTTTGGAAGGGTGTGACGCCTCTTCCGCATTTCTGGTGCGAAGGCTGTGTCGAGTCGCGCCCCACCTTGTGGGGCGGTCTTCCGTCATTTTCTGTATAGATATACGACTGTGTGGTCTGGTGTGGTGTGGGCCAGCTTTATCACTACCGGCCGTTATCCAACCCCACGACCCCTAGCCTGGTGATACCGTTTGAGCGGGGCCGCAGTGAAGGTGACCGGCAGCTTAGGGTGGTGGACCATGGGCTCTGAAACAGCAGCTTATAAACTAAAACCGAGATGAGCGAGAGAGAGATAATAAGTTGACTGGCTGACAAATTTCTAAGTTGAATTTGACTACTAGATAATTGTTTTCTTCCCACTAAGGAATTATTCGTTTAAATCTGACTCATTGTTGCAGACTACGTCGGTCGACATTTTCTCTCTGGGCTGCGTGTTTTACTACGTGCTGTCCCAGGGACAGCATCCTTTCGGCGATGTGCTCAGGCGACAGGCCAATATACTCACTGGAGATTATAATTTGGAACAGCTAGAGTAAGTACTTGCCATTCTCCATAGTGTTTCCATTATTGTTAACCTTATTGCAAAGATATGTCTTCTTGTCTTGAGTCCATTTAGAGTGCTGCTTTAAAGTCAAGAAAGTAAAATTGTGTGGATCAACTATTTCTTGTTGTTATCGTATCCAACTAGCCATAGGACAATACTGACAATAGTAAGAACGAATCAATATCAAAGAGTGAAAAAAAAAACATTGTTTCATTTTTTGTTTCTGACGAAGCTTTGATTGATTTTGCGAGTCCAGTATGTAATTTTGAGTGTAGAATTAATAAGAAACAGCCAACCACGTTTGATTTAGTAGAGAAAAAGAAGTAATTATATATATATATTTTACAGTAAAGTGTTGCCGCAAGAAGAGGTGTTGGTCACTAAAATCCTGATTCGCGCGATGATTTCCGCGCGGCCGCACGCTCGCCCGCCGTGTGAATCCGTGCTCAAGTACCCAATGTTCTGGGGGAAACAGTCTATTCTTAACTTCTTACAGGTACCTGTTGTTTTGTTATGAGGCCTCATTCTAGGTTTTAATTTTTATGTCGATTGATATTCATAATATAGGTGTCAGTCGAATAAAAGCCTAAGTTTGTGGGTTTAAAAGTTGTTTAATACTACTTTAAGTAAAAAAAAATCATACATATTTGCACTCAGATTAACTCTTGTCTAGGCAGAGGCAAGTTGACGATCATACTTCAACCCTGTGTTCTAATTACAGTAAGAGTAAGGGCCAGTCGCACCAACCATAATCGTCAAATTGATCAACATAACTCAGTAGAGACTATGAAGCATCCATACAATAAAAATTAGTGAATATTTTCATGGTGACAGAAGATTTTGTGCAACCGATCCTAAGTACATTTTCGAACATTATTTTTAAACTGTCAGCCCATGTAAAGGTTAGTGTAACAATGATTCCAGGACGTGAGCGACCAAGTGGAGAGCCTCGGGCCGTCGGGCCCGGCGCACCCGCTGGAGACGGGCGCGGCGCGGGTGGTGCGCGGCGACTGGCGCGCGCGCGTGTGCGGCCGCGTGGCCGCCGACCTGCGCGCGCGCCGCACCTACCGCGGCGACCAAGTCGCGCATCTGCTGCGCGCCATACGGAACAAGGTACACATTGCACAGGGCATGGGGTACGACACGTCACGATTAAATCCCGTACAGTCGGCACCGAATAAGTAGTGACGGCCGAACTGACCAAATATATCGGTACTACGGTGTGACGGTATATTTGGGCAGTACTAGACGACTTGCAAACGTGCCTTTGATGGTCGAAGGTCACTCTGGCCTCGATCGGAGCGTTGTAGGCTTTGGAAACTACCGAAATCGCAGTGGGGTACAAATCCAAACGTTTATATCAACTAAATAACCTAAGAGACTACGAACCTCAACTATATTTAATCTTTGTTTTCCAGAAACACCACTACAGAGAGCTAGAGCCCGAAATAAGAGAAAGCCTGGGCAAATTGCCCGACGGCTTCATCACGTACTGGCTCCAAAGGTTCCCGCTGCTCCTGCCCCACGTCTGGATACAGATGCAGCGGTTCCGGCAGGAGGACATCCTTCAGGACTACTACCCCCACTCCTACACCTTCAGCAGAACGGACGTGGCCGAGCTAGACGACCGGTACGAAGAGGAGCTACCCCCCGCCCTCTGCGATCCAGACACTAATGAACTATTCGTAAAAAGCAAAGTGTACTTTGACGAGAGCAAAGACAGGAAGAAAGAAGGTTCCCCGAGAAAAATAGTCGACTGGAGGAGCAGTGATTATAGGAAACAAGACGATGTCCGGTTAAGAGATAGGCATTACAAGAAAAAAGAGAAGAAGAGAGAGGAAATGCCCGTATGGAGCTTGCCGCCCCAGTAATGTTTACATTTTTTTAGCACAAATAATGCACAGTTTACTACTATTGTGATTTATTTATTATTTATGAAGAGGATTTTAATATATTGTAAGTAAGAAAGTTATAAATAGTGAAGTAAGATCTCTTGTGACTTAATTTAAGGGGTTTTAGATTTTTTTCAGTGACAGAGGATTTAAAATGGATGATACGAGCATTAGGGACCAAAATGGGGATAGACACTTATAGTAAAAGTATTGTCAGAAGCTGTCTGGGACAGTACTAGAATTTGGTTACGGCAACACTATTAAAGTCCGTTTATTACCTAGATATTATAATGACATTGGGGCTATTCATAAATTACGTCATTTCAAATTAGGGGGGGGGGTCTGGACATCGGATGACGGTAGCATGAAGTAGGAGGAAATGGGGCCATTTGAAGCATGATTTTTGGATGATTATGGGGGGGGGGGGGGGGGGGGGGGGGTCAAAAATCGTCAAAAATCGATGACGTAATTTATGGACAGCCCCATTTCATAACTTTTGGCATGTCTTCGAAATAATAATTAGGTAATAGAATAGTTATTTTAGTATCTGGGATAGAAACATTTCTTTTAAATGTCATTTTCTCAAAATTAAATTGTTTTTCACATAGACTTAACGGGTTTCTACGCTTGATTATGCGTTTAGGCAATCTTTGTCTACCTTTTGAGTTTTATTGAACTGGAAAGATTGCCCAGTTGTATATTTTTTTATTATTGTACGGTACGAAGCCCGTTTTATGTAATCTTGTTACTTGTAATATACCTTAGTGGAAATCTCTTTTAAAATATATTGGAAATTGACTTTTATTACAGTTTGCAAGTTTTCATGAAACGGGCCCAGTCAAATTTTGTTGTTATTGCTAAGCTAATGAAATTATCTACACATTATCTTATAGCTGTCTGATGACAAACATTCCTGATATTATATGTTTAATTTGTTTTATTTATAGGTTATGTTTATGTGCAAGACATCATGTGTGTGTGTGTGTGTGTGTGTGTGTGTGTGAATTATGTTTGTGGGAATATGTTGAACATGTTGTTAATAGCTTGACTATTTGTTAACTCTGCACTAATCCTTTAAAACGAACTAGAAAAACTAAATTTAGTATTAGTACTAAAATGTACCGAATGACAAAGGTGAATCTTATTGTTCAAATTAAAAGGTGACGTAATATTTGGTTGACGGTTAAATACTGGGAGGTCAATAGGTGAAATCACACCTATTTTACTATTTTTACTACATAAGGATACATGTACAATCTAGTTTTTTACTCTAAGTATGTACATATTGGCCGAGGTGCTATACATTAGGTAGGTATGCAAATCAGTAAGGCTCGATATAAATGTATAAAAAATGTTTTTATTTAGTTTAACATAGTGAATAATGTTCCTGTATTACTTATACATAATAACAAATAATGCATAAACTATTCTTTAAAAATATAGGCAATAAAATATTTTTTCCGTGGTTGATGTTAATAAGTTGAGACATGAAAATAATCATTTTTTTATATACTACGCCGGTGGCACACAAGCATACGGCCCGCCTGATGGTAAGCAGTCACCGTAGCCTATGGATGCCTGCAACTCCATAGGTGTTACATGTGCGTTGGCGACCCTAACACTTCGCACCCTCGTTGAGCTCTGGCAACCTTGCTCACCGACAGGAACACAACACTACAATAATTTATACATGTGATCAGCATATGTTGTTTTGAGTTTAAACTGCTTTCTCTTTATTTGTATATTGTAAGTAAGAGTTTTGTGCATAAACAGCAGTATGAGTTTTGTGGTTTGTTTTTTAATTGTATGAGTTCAGTGTAAATAAATATGTCCGTGATGGATCTTTTTTAGGATTAGTGACCAGAGCATTCGTTTTCTCAGGGGTTTTTAAATTTAATCCTTATTTACTTGTTAAAGTTTTTAACTTATAAATTGAAATAGATGTCATAGATTAAAGAAAAGGTGACGAAGCCCTCCAGTGGTGTAGGCCGGATTCTAACCGGCGACTTAAGCTATCGCGGCTAACGCCATGAACCCTTATAGTGAAACTACTTAAAAAATCACAAATCAAAATGTGTCATAAAATAATTTGATTTGTTCCCATAACGTTGTTTTTAACTTATTAACATCAGCCACAAGAAAATGAATTCTATAATTTAATGCATATAATAGGCCTAGGTAAATTATATATTCGACATTCAGTTTAATAATTCATGAGATTTTTTTACTTACATTGGTTTTATAAGTGGCAGAGAATGAATGTAAATTTAACACGTGCGTGTGAAAATGTATATAAATAAGTTCAATGTTTGTATGTTTATAACATGAAGTTTTAAATTAAATATAGCTAACAAGATTTTTTATAAGCTGATTTGTCTTATTTCTAAATTACATCTACCTATCCTAAAAACATGACGTAGATTATTGTCAGTCATCAAGTAGAGTTAGACCAAGAAAAGCCAGCAGAGATTATGATAGCCCATGCAGTGCAAGTGTTATTTTAAACATCAACTTCTATGAAATTATGACGTATAAATAACATTTGCACTGCCTGAGCTGTCAAAATCGATGCAGACTTTTCTTGGTCTAACTCTAGAAAAATTCGTCATTGTATAGAGACAAAAACTTTTTAAAAACTTAGTAGTAATAAGTAAATTCAGTCTTAAAGAAATAAAATGGCGAAAAACTACCCATGGTATGGCACTAAAAACCCATTTGTGCAAGCAATGCAGGGTAAATAATTTGATTAAAAATAAAATCATAAAGCAAATATAGAATAAAAAATGATCATGGCCAACATTATTTCAAATTGATAATTTCAGTTTCTTTCATACAATGTCATGTAATTTAAGATATTTTAAATAGTAGTGTAGATTTTTCTTACATTAAATACATCTTAGGCAGTTAATAGTAAATTACTTCTACATATTTTACCCTCATTCATTACTAAAGTGGCCCACAGATTACCAGTTCGTCGGACGATATCAGCCTGTCAGTTGTTCGGAACTGTCACCTTTTGCTATTAACTGGCAGGCTGATATCGTCCGGAGAACTGGTAATCTGTAGGCTGTAGGCTGGTAATGTGTAGAGTTATTCAAGTCTTAAGTTTTAGCATACTTCTCAATCAAATCAATAATAGTAAGATAGACTTTTTCTTTGGCAGCGTCCAGGGCAGTTTTCTCAAAACTGTTGCATATTGATACATCAGGGTTAAAGCTGATCAGAACTTTGACAGCACCAATGTTCCCCTGGTGGCTAGCGTCATGCAATGGCGTGTTGCCAGCCCAGTCGGTTGCATTCACGTTCGCGCCGTTATTTAGGAGTGTACGGATCACTATGATCTTATTGTTTAAAGCTGCTAAGTGTAGAGGCGTCTGACCTTTCTTATTGGCACAGTTTACATTGGCATTGTTTAGGATCAATATGTTGCAAAGTTCATCTAATCCACAGCGAGCAGCATGATGAAGCGCAGTAAATCCATTTGAGTCTGCAAAATTTACGTCATACAAGGTTTTTGCTGGTGAAGTCTTGGTTTTACAGTTTTCACACTCGCATAGCGGATGGCAAAATGTGGCATTGGTACTACTTATACCAACATTACTATTGTTGTCTGTATAATCCTCATAGTTAATATTCATGTAGAAACAAGCCAGCTTTACATCAGCATATGAAATGGCTTTAGATATTTTCTCAAGAGTTTTCAGATTTTGAACCGTCTTTGATGCATGATCAGATTGATTATTATTCACAGTAGTTAATTTCTTATTTACCTCTTGGTCAGGTTTACAGTCCAGTGGTTTTATGTTGGGGCTGCTTATGTGTATGTATTCATACAAGTTAGGAGTACAAGTTTTTAAAACTTTAAGTATCCTCAGGTTATGTGCATAATCAAAGGCTGTTTTGTTATAGCGATTTTGTAAGGATGGCTCGGCACCGTTTTCTATGAGAAGCTTAGCTATGCCTTCATAACCCCACTTTGATGCAAGATGCAAAGGTGTGTTGCCATTTTGACTAGCACAGTTTATGTTAATCTTCTTCCTGTTGTGTTCAGAAAAGTATATTAAAGCTTTCACACAGTTTATGTGGCCATTATTAACAGCCAAATGCAGCGGCGTATTTTTGTCTATGTTAGCCTGATTTACATTGGCACCTGAGTGAACCAGCAACAGCAAAGCATTCTGGTGTCCTCTAGATGCAGCATAGTGAAGTGGCGTACATTCATTGAGATCTGTAGCATTAACCTCTGAGTTCATTTCAATTAATAGCTCAACCACTGCTGCCTTTCCATGAATGCAGGCTACATGTAAAGGGGTCAGCCCATGGCTATCTCTAGATGTAACAGTAGGTGAAGATTTCAACAACCTTTTAGATAATTTGTGGCAACACTTCTTGCAACTGCATAATGGGTGACAAAGTTTTTGGTAAACTTGTGTTTCATCAACTTCATTATCTGCATCACTATCCTCCTCACTGCTAAAGTCAGTCTCTAACATTTTGTTAAAAACACTGTTTTCATTCCTTTGCAGCTTTTGTAGATTTTTCTCATTCCTTTCCAATATGACTCTTATTTGATCAGCATGATTAATTTTGATGAGCTCAAATATGTATTCTAATGTTTCATCTCCGCTATTAGTATCAGATGTTGAAATTGATTCAGTTAGGCTTCCTCTTCTAGGCTTCCCATCCTTAAGGTTATCCTCTGTTAGATTGCTTTCATAGTAATAGGCTTCAGGATCCGGTGGGCCACCTAAGGCTCCTGACTGAATGTGCTCTATTACAGCTTCTAAAGTGGTTATAAGGAAGGCACCCTCATCACCACCTCCTTTGCCAATACCGCTAAACCGGAATTCTTTCATGTACATCAGCTGGCTATACCAGTTTGGCAAACCTGATTTTATAACCAGAAATACAAAAACAGGTAACATGTCATCTGCAGTCAGAAGAACAACATTGTTACTACTATCTTTCTTGTTGATTGCATTGAGTGCCTGTTTAACACACAAAATCTTTTCCAACACAGTATTATAAGAGTCAATTTTTGAAAGAATCTGTTTGGCTTTTGGTACAGCAGGGTACAGGTCTTTTTTGATGTCTAAATCCCTGAGTTGTATGTCACTCATATTTCTTATTTTCTTGTTAAGATGTGAGTCTTCATAAGCACAACATGTACAAATAGGTTTGAACAAATGGTTGAATAACAAATGCTGCATGTAGCATTCAACAGCGAGTTTAACATTTTCTAGTATCTGTTTACATGATTTGGATTTTTCTCTAATCCTACGGTTTTGTAGTACAGTTTGCAGGCACTGGGTGTATAGTTCACTCACCAAATCTCGAAGAGGTGCAATAGCTACAGGCAAAGTTGGATGTTTCTTTATGAATTGCTGTACATTCTGTTCTATTTGGTCTAATACTTGCCGACCTGCGGCTTGAGTCCACAGTAAATCAATGCAGTTATTTATTGATGTTAAATATTCCTTAGCAATTGCATTGTCATCACTTGCTGTAGTGGGTTCTAGTGGGCTTTCTATACACCAAACCTTGTATTTAAAGAAGTCTTCTGTGTAGAATGTTTCTTCAAATAATATGTGGCTTTGTAAAGGCAGAGCTTTGGTCACTTCTAGGGTGATGACCTTGTTGGTGACAGTCACTTGTTTCTCTTTCAGAGTTGTATAGTGTGTCTCAGGAAGTTCTTCACTTGGAACCAAAATATGAGCACAGAAGTCCTCTACTGTGAATACACGAGTGTTCAAACTTCCTATTCTAGGAACGCATATAATCCATGACTGTGTTATACAGTGCTGAAACAAGTTCGCGTATTCGTTTTTCAGTTCAACAAAGAACGGATTATCGGAGATGATTTCGTCGTATGTGCCGTCCATTTTGAGATCTGGAAACCGGATAGTGGAATGTTAGATACGTGCTGCAATCTTGCGGTTAATGAATAATTTATGATTATTACGTTCAATGGCAACCTTACTAATGAGTATATAATTACAATAATGCGCTTATTGGGCCTAAAACTAGTATACCAACCTTCATTTATGTTCTTCGAATTTATACTTGATCACTTCTATTAATTTTGAAATGTTGCTTGATCTAGCTTTTCTATGAAAATGGGTAGAGCATTGTATGGCCTCCTATTTACCGGTTGCAGAGTGAATGAAGCCACTGTGAGCACCTTTCTGTTATTAGATCACTTCACCAATGAACTTCAATTGTCTAATCAATGTTTAATGTAAATTAGCATTATATGTGCACTAATCTCGCACTAATGATTAATTTATTGTATTCCAAATCCAAACTCAAATCCTGCACAGTGCATAAACTGCATATAAACTGCATGACACTGACACTACTGACATTTTTTTTTTTTTTTTTTTTTTTTTTCTATTATGGCTTTTGGAACGTTAGCCAATGTCAAGTTGTGAAGGTATTAAAAGTTAGGGAAACAAGGAATTAGGAAATACGGATAAGACGAAAATTTGGAAAGGAAAGGATTGGATTTACTGTAATATATATAATTATAATATTATAAACTATATTTTTATATCATTCTTTTCTAAAAATACTGATATGATTTTATAAATATCATACGAGTTGCTAAATAACAAACAAATTATGGATGTAGGAAATGGGATGCGTAATGATTCAAGGCTGGAAAGGAAATCAGACCGATCATGAAGAGAGCATGCAAAGAAAATATGGTTCAGATCCCCGTAGTCACCACAAGGACAATGAGGATCCGGCTTTTTATTTATTCTGTGTAAATGCTCCGGGGAACAAACATGCCCCAGGCGCATTCTACACAAAACAGAAGTTACAGTTTTCGAAAAAAACATTTTGTTAAACCATGGTTTCCTTGGAATTGACGGCTGAATATGCCTATAATGTTCACCTTTTGAGGTTTCCTTATTCCAAATCCCATTCCAATCCTCATACAAATAAACTTTTGATAAATTTATTAAGTCATGACAATAATTATGGTATGGCACAATGTCTCCCACGTGAATAGCCTCATTTGCCAATTGGTCAGCTCTTTCATTCCCAGGAATGCCCACATGGCTTGGTACCCAAGCCAACACGACAGCACAACTCTTCTGTGAACATTTATATAAAAGATTTCTAATATTAAAGACAACTGGAGACTGTTTATGAGACTTAAATGGGAACCTCGTTATGGCTTCTAAAGCACTGCGAGAGTCTGAAAAAATTATGGTTTTTGGTATCTTCAGCATAAGTATATATTCTATAGCTTTAAGTAAACCATAACATTCACCAGTGTAGACGGAAGCTTCAGGTGGCAGTTTGATAAGTTGTAATCCTTTGTATTGTGAATGGAAAATTCCAACACCAACGCAACTCCTATCGCCATGTTTGGAGGCGTCTGTGTATAAACAGTGCCAATCAGCCCATTCAATATTAAGAAAATTCATAAATTCCATTTTTGGATTAATATCATTTTTAGATAACCCTATGTTAAATCTAATATCTGGATCTGTAATGAGACTGTTGTAATCATGTTCATATAAAGGCAGAGTCGCGTTTCTGTAAGTGGGTGCTTCTAAAGCTTGATATTTTTTAAAACTCTTAACAAGGCAAGGAGAATCCTTATGGGACCAATAATTACAGGTTCCGACCAGATCAGCTAATTGCTTTAATTTTAAAAGCAATGGATGAGAATCCAGTTGCAGAGTACGGAAAAAGAATTTATCACAGAGAAACTGTCTTCTAAACGTAAGAGGTGGATCACAGCATTCTACTTGTAAGCAACTTATTGGACTCGATTTCATTGCACCTATAACCAATCTTAAAGCCTTAGACTGAATAGTATCAATTTTTTTGATAGCTTTAATATTTCCAGGGTGTAGAAGAAAAGTGCCATAATCTAAAACACTTCTAATCAAAGCGTTGTATAGCAATCTCATAGTAAAAGGGTGAGCCCCCCACCAGACTCCTGTCAGACATCTTAAAATGTTCAGATTTCGTTCACATCTTAATGCAATATATTCAAAATGAGGAATTCCAGTAAGTTTACGGTCCAGTATAACTCCCAAAAATTTTACACTATCTTTAATTACTAATGGAATACCATTGCAATTTATGTTAATAGGTGGAATAGTTTGCTTTCGTGAAAAAACTACAACAGAACTTTTAGACGGCGAAAGATCTAATCCATTATTATTCAACCAATTATTTAAGGCACCCAAAGATGATGATAATACTTTACTAATGTTTTCTAAACATCGCCCAGAAACATATAAGAGCAAATCGTCGGCATATTGAAGAACATTTACCTGCCCTTCAACAGACAGTTCCAAATCATAAGTATAAATGTTGTATAGTAAAGGACTCAAGACAGATCCTTGTGGCAGGCCCTTCCAAACTGTTCTTTTAATGACTTCATTTCCTGACTGATCCAATGAATACTTTATATACCTTTCATGCAACATATTTATTATAAAATTAATCAAAAAGTTGGGAACATCTAGTTGAATTAATTTATTTTTTAAGATTGAAATGTTGACGTTGTCGTACGCAGCATTTATATCTAGAAAGGCAGCAACTAAAAAGTCATTTCTAGAGAAACTTATTCTGATATCTGTGGTAAAAATGCTTAAACTGTCAAGAGTACATTTACCTTTCCTAAAACCAAATTGATTACAAGATAAAAGTTTATTATGTTCTAGAAACCATTCCAATCGAATTTTTACTAAGTGCTCGGCAACTTTAGCTAGTACAGTTGATAAAGCTATCGGTCTATAAGATGTGGGATCTGAATTGGGTTTATTCGGCTTCTGTATTAAAATCAATGTTTGAGTCCTCCACTCTTTAGGAACAGAGCCTGTTATCATAACATTGTTAATCAAAGAAAGGAAGTAACAAAGACTGTTATCGTCAAGTTTTGATAAGAAAGAGTAAGGAATCCCGTCTTCACCGGGTGCGGAGTCTTTAGTTGATGAAAGTACTCCTTTCAGTTCAAAAAGTGAAAAAGGGGAATTTAAAACATCTTCAGAATTATTATTAGATAACATGAGTGGCCTTAAAATCATCGGATGCTCTGGTACGTAAGGTGGGCCCAAACGATCCATGACTTGTTCTGCTAAAACTGCAGATATTTTACTCTGTGTGTCTTTAAATGCTGATCTAAATCTTCTAATGTTTTGCCAAACTATAGATGGTGAAACATTAGGACTTAATGATTTACAAAACCTATGCCACCCTTCAAACTTTTTTGTTCTAAGTAATTCTTTAGTGGATTTAGCAACTTCTAAGTAGTTATCAAAGTTATTATCAGTCATTTCTTGACAATACTTTTTCTCTGCCTCCTTTCTTTGTTTAACTGCAAGGGTGCAGTCTGAATCCCACCAAGGTGGGGATGGAATGAATTCTGGACCACTACTTTTCAATGGAAAGGTTTCATTAGCAGCCTCAACCAAAGCTGTGGCAAATGCTTGTGAACTGTCTAATATATTCAAATGGCTTATTTCTGGCAAATTATTAATTTTTTGTTCTACAGCCTCTCTATACTGATCCCATTTATCGTCTATTAACTTGTGTTTAATACGGGGCTGTCTGACATGCTTTTGAGGCTTCTTAAAGTAAGGAAAGGTAATGAGAATAGGAAAATGGTCGCTACCACAAGTGGAGACTGCAGTTGACCAAGATATAGATGAAGCAAGATCTGGAGTACAAATGGACAGATCTATTGCACTTGGATTTCGAGCGAGCCTTGTTGGAGATCCAGTGTTTAATATGCATAAATTACATGAGCTAATTCGTTCCAACAGTTTTTCTCCATAGTATAAAGTTTGAGCACAGCCCCAGAACTCATGGTGAGCATTAAAATCCCCTAAGCATACAAATGGTTTAGGCAGGAACTTAAAAAGTTCTTCAATTTCTTTAAAAATATTATTATTAGGTTTATTATAATATAATGATACATAACAAATACTATTTACAACCACTGCTATAACAGATAATTCATCACTATGTACAGGTAGAGTGATATAATTATATGTTAAAGAGTTTTTGACAAGTATGGCCACTCCACCATACCCATCAGGTCTGTCTTCTCTCAGACAGACATATTCTGGTATTTTAAACACTGAATCCTTTCTCAACCATGTCTCTTGAAGACAGATTAGAAAGGGATCATGTTTATTAATAACATGTATTAAATCTTGTTTTCTATTGACTAGACTGCGAACATTCCACTGAACCACTAAGGCTCTCTGATCCATTATTGTTGTTTCTGAGTTGGTATAAAGCATTAATAACTGCTGCAACGTTGGACGGTGATACTGTGTTAGATTGGGACATTAAATTCATAAGAGCTTTTACTATAGCATCAATACTAGGCGTTTCTTCTTTGTTACTACTACAGTTACCACTACTAAAAACAGGTTTTTCCCTATGAATAACTGGTTGTCTTACTATTTCTGAATGAGCATACCTATCATACCCTTTGCCTAACTTTACAGGAGCCCTGGGTTTAAGAAAAACAGTTTTTTTATAAGATTGGTTATTCAACTCTGGTATTTTATCCTGATAACTCTGTGAATCATGCTGTGTTTGTGAAGAAGATGACACTGGTGTTGCAAGCAAAGCCTCAGCATATGAGACCTTAGACACAGGCGGGTGAATTTTGGAAGCTTCCATGTAAGAGATGCAACTTTTGCTCATAGTTTCTTTAATAGCTCTTTGTCTGTTAAATTCTAAACATTTTTTGCTAGTGGCTTGATGTGAACCTTTACACAAGCAACACTGATAGTCATCCTCCTCTACATCACAAGATTCACCAGAGTGACCTTGTCCACACTTGAAACATCTTGGATTTGAGCGGCACTGATTTTTAACATGCCCATAGCGGCAACAAAGGAAACATTGAACCGTTGGATATATATATAGTTCCACTGGCAAGGCCATGTAGCACATGTACACCCGGGTTGGTAATACTTGCCCATCAAAAGTAAGTATAATGGTACCAGTATTCACAAATTGAGTAGTGTTATTGACAACAATTTTTCTTTTTATTCTTCTAATTTTTATAATTGGCCCACAGCCAATTGGCAGGTTAATAGAAGTCTGTACTTCATCATCAGTCAAGTCAAGTGGTACGCCTTTGATCACTCCCATTCGTGTGACATTGGAAGTTGGGATGAAAGCATTGTATTTGTTATTTCCTAAGCTGTCATTACTTAAAAAATTGTTAGCATCAGTGTGTGTAGCAAATACAATGCTGACTCTATTTCTGCCTATTCTCTTTAGACTGCCGTTCACAACACCTTGAATGTTATTTTGTCGCATAAAACGACCAAAAGTGATAGGATGGAGAGTTGTGCCATCACTGGTAGCTTCTTTTTGAACATGTACAACAAAAGGTGCAATGTCAGACTGTTGGTAGCGGTCACGACCAACAGGCACATGAGTAGGTGGGGAGTTATTATTAAGAGTATTTGTATTTTCAGAATTCGAGGTTACAATGGGATTCGGATTTACTGTTGGCTGTGGATGATTGGTAGCATTCTCTTTTAATTTTGCTTCAGCAACGCAAACACAATCTGTATTTTTATTCTTGCTTGACCCAGATTTGCGTTTTCTTTTATTACAATTGGTACACATCCGTGAAAGAATTTTTCTCTTTAAAGTTACGTCCGTAGTATTTGATACTGACGCATCAGTATCCATCGATGACTCTATCGCGGAAATTAAAATATCTATTGGTGTTTTCGACCCTGAGGGAATCGTTCCCCCAGGGTCGGGGGTCTGGCCATCCCCCATATAAATTACATATAATTAGCACTTACCCCTATATGTACACCTAACTACTTAATAAAATTAAAAACTAAAGCTAAATCTACAAATATATACACTAAATACAGACTCCAATCCTTTAAAAATACAATTTCAAAACTTTAGTTACGAAAACCGCGTCCGCCGCGCACGAAGTTTCCCGCCCTTTTTTCACTACTGACATTTCTGGTTGTGACATTAGAACATAATGTTGCCATAATTCTCAACAGTTTCAAGATACACTGATTTAAACTTTCACGATTATTAAACATTATCAAAACTACACAACGGGACTTAATCGCGTATTTAAGTTTTAAGATAAGAGCCGTAGCTCGCGCGGCTAGAAGATGTTGATGTCAACTTGAGCCAGTCTTCTCCGAGACCACGGGGACAACGCCGTCCTCGAAACGTCGGAGGTAAATCTTAAAACTTAAATACGCGATTAAGTCCCGTTGTGTAGTTTTGATAAAGTTTTAAGATAGTTTCAAGATTCAAGTTAGCTGGTCAAGCAGATCAGTGTGTTACCACTTTTAAGGACGTAACACACTATCGCACCGCACCAAGGTCATTGTGCGACGCACCGATAAGTAAGAGCGAGAAAGAGATATCTCTTTCTCGCTCTTACTTATGGGTGCGTCGCACAATGACCTTGGTGCGGTGCGATAGTGTGTTACCACTACGCGTATCCATTGGTCATGAAAAAAAAAATAAGGTGATTTATTTCAAAGATTTATTTATTTAGTCGTATAGGCAATAAATTAACAATTAAAATTACAACAAAACAATTATTAAGTCAGATGTCAACATTCAGTGTGTTCAGCCATGCGGCTGCATGGGTTGTGAGATGAAGGAGGTCTTCCGGTGGTCCAGAGTATGAATGCAGAGGGCAGCGCTGGATAATGTGTGGATAATAAGGTGATTATCAGTGATAACACCATAATAGTAGGTTTAGTAAGGAACACAAATGTATAAATCGCCACACTGTGATTGTAACATCCAAAATTGACACAAAAAATTACATAACATTTTCATTTTTTGTACAAAAATATTTTTTTTTGTATGGAAAGGTAAAATAATTATTTCGAAAATGAATTCCCCGTCCCTAAATTATACGAAAATGATATATAACTTGCCCTAGTTGCTAAGACTAGGAAGGAATATAGCATAGATTGGACCTGGGGAGCCGACCCTTTCACCCCCCCTTTTTGGGGGGTCTGCATGGTACGATCTCCCGGCTACCGGGGCAAATCAGCTTTGTTTGACCTAAGGAACAATCGTGCCAAGCGGCATCGCCTGAGACTAAAGTGCATGCTAAATGACCTTACTCAACCTACTAATAATACCTAATGTGTGTGGAACTGAGGTGTGGAATATCGCTATAATATGTGCATAAGGGCTTATTATTACATCCATCCTTTCGGACGCTCAAACATCGGAGCGACGTGCGAATCAGCAGTGTTGCCAACTTGGCATAAATAATTGATGCCAGATCTGGCATATTTTTTAGCATAATTTAGTCTAAGCCAAGTTTGCACCAACTTGGCAGCAACAATATGCGCCATCACTTTATGTGGTTCATATTTTCATATGAATTTTGACTTTTGTGGGCGGATGGACGCCGACGGACTATATATGTATATATATTTTTTAAATGGCAAATAAATTCAGTTAAATTGACCTCTGATTTTTACGTGGATTCACATATTTGAGTTCCGTTTTGCAGATTTGATCAGACAATTTAATCAGGTTAGGCGAAAATTGTCCCATCTGGACTGGCCTTCACTGATCTTGTAGGTACTTACATAAATTTAGCCAAATCTCTGTTTAGCTATTTTGCTGTGATGGGACAGCAGTCGGCATTTTAGTCCTAGCAGAGGGTCTACCACGAACGTCGATAACGAAAATTTCGAGCAACTACTTCTTTTACTGAATTAAGGCGTAATTAGATTGACAGAGATAGTTGCTGGAAATTTTCGATGTTCGCGGTTATACGCCTGAAACGGAGAAGCTTTGTTCCGCATTTTGAGTTCACTTGGTCAATAACATAATAAGGCTGGCCCACGGACCTAGAGAGTAAACCGGACAGAGTACATTAGCCAAAAAGTGTGTCCACATGAGAAGTCAAGGTGGGCCGTTGCATCTCTTTCTAATTAGGGTGACCATAAGTCATATGTATGTGGGATATTAGGATAACATTGAATATATAGTTTGGCCAGGATCTTTTCTTATTCGTGCATAGTTATAGAGAATCATACTGTATTTCGGCATGTTTAAATTGGTGAAATGAGAGCCAATACAGAATAAATAATTGCAAAAATTGAAATCCAAAGTCCTTAAACATTACAGACACATTTATAAATTGTTATAATAATAAAAAAACACATAGATAATAAAAGAAAAATAGAAGTTTATCGTAATTTACTGACTTTTGGGACGATACCAGAAACGTTACTGGGAATTTAGCCCTCATAAGCACGAGCGCTTTTTCAACACGCGTTACAAAAGGGGTTGAATCCGTTCACACGCTAAATTCGATTTAACGACCAACGCTTAAAGTCGAAAAAAAAAAAACAAGGCTTGATAAAAAGCGCGTCCACCATCGTGTGAATAAATACACATGTTTCCATTTGTTTCATTCTAACGCGCTTTTTTAACGCGCGTTGAAAAAGCGCTCGTGCGAATGAGGGCTTACCCTCTTTGGAAAATTTACTGGGAACGGCACATCACTAGTTTCTTTACATTTCACGACTCCTACCACCGTGAACACCGAAGTTCGCAAATTACGGGCATCTTTCTCTTTTACTCCTATAAAGGAGTAATTACAGTGACAGAGAAAGATGCTCGCAATTTGCGAACTTCGGTGTTTATGGTTTTCGGTGACGCCGAAAAAATTTTTAGCTTGTAAGATTTTTACTATTGTACGTATGTTAGTTTGTAGGTATGTATCTATGGGCCTTAGTCGCCTGATAATAAATGATATTTTTTTTTTAAATTTAATTTATGCTCCAGTGATAAGCGTCCTAGTTAAAAACTATAACAAACGGGCGTAGCGGATCCACGCGACCCTGAGGCAGTGGCGGATTTGCTCTAAGGCCGAGTAGGCCCGGGCCTAGGGTGGCAGTCTATATGATGGGTGCTGACAAAGGGGCGTCTAGTGCTTGCTACAGGGCCTGGGGCCTAGGATGGCAAATACTGTAAATCCCCCACTGCCCTGAGGGCCTACCCCAAACCACTTTCGACATTTTGTCTCTCTGTCGCACTTGTAAATTCGTACGTAAGTGTGACAGAGAGGCAACACGTCGAACTTGGTTCGCGGTAGACCCTCTGGTTCTGTCACCATATCTGTCTCTCTATCTCTCTCACTCATACCCGTGTTCTTGACAGACGTTACGGCGGACCACATTCCTGACGATCCACCATGTTCGTGGTTCAGTGCGCCTATTAGCAACAGCTTTTAGAACAACTAAATTAAGTGCCTAAGGTTGTGTGAAGCGTTTTACAGAAGAGAAAAAAACTATATCCATCCCTTTTCAGGCCATAATACTAGTACAGCGAAAATACAGTATGATTCTCTATAACTATGCACGAATAAGAAAAGATCCTGGCCAAACTATATATTCAATGTTATCCTAATATCCCACATACATATGACTTATGGTCAACCTAATTAGAAAGAGATGCAACGGCCCACCTTGACTTCTCATGTGGACACACTTTTTGGCTAATGTACTCTGTCCGGTTTACTCTCTAGGACCGTGCATCCAGTGCGATAGCCTGACAGCCGCCTTACCTATATGCTCAAGAGGAAAGGAGACGACCAGTTCTCCATACATGCATTCTTGCTAATTTTACGGTGTAACTCACACAAATCGCTGGCAACTTAGCTTGGTCAGACCAATGAAGCTTGGTTTACCTCTTTCCTCTTACCGTAACAGTTATTCACACTTTACGGATGGCACGTGCTTTGCCGAGGCTGCTCGCTCTTTTGTCCAAATATATTTCTTCTTCCCACCCACCCACTTCTCCCCTAATAATAAAATAAAATGAAAACAAACTTTTGAGATGGTAATCTATATTAGAAATTGCTATAATGTTCTTTATTTATTTTAAAATTTATTTAATATAAAACAAGTACACAAGGCGAACTCAATGCCTTATTGTTAAAGTTATATTTAAATTTTAACCCCGTCCACCACCTCCTCGACCACCACCAAATCCACCTCTCGCCCCAATGCCGCCAATGCCTCTCCCTCCAAGCCCTCTTCCACCGAACCCTCGCCCGCTGAAACCCCGTCCACCAAATCCTCTGCCATACCCTCCAAATCCGAAGCCGCCGCCCACAAGTATTGGTATTGGGTAATATGGTCCTGAAACGTTAATACATTTTCACCTCAGCAGCTCGAACAAGGGTACTTTACTTCTTAAAAACAGTGAGCATTTTGAGTTTTGTTAGAAATGCGATTTTGCTCACTGAGTCATTTTGTCTCACTCAGTGAGCAAAATGCGATTTTGCTCACTGAGTGAGACAAAATGACATTCAAGTGATCTTTATAGTCAAATGTCATTTCAACATGCGGGGTCTAATATATACAAGTTCGATATACTTGGGTTCTATTATCTCTGTCCCTCTAGGTATGTTCTCACTGCTTAGGGTGAAAAATTTTGTGTACTACACGAGATCAAAGTTATTTACATCTCGTGCGCTTTTGAATCCCTTACTACGCTCAAGATTCTAAATTAGATTCACTCGCTACGCTCGTGAATCTATTATAGAATCTTTCGCTTGCACGGGACTCAAAATAAGCACTCGAAGAAATATCAAACTTTGATCTCTTGTTGTACAAATAACTATTTTGTGAAATTTTGCCCTTTCTGTTGCAGTTCAGTATGATTTTTGCTACCTAAAAAATTTTTTTATCTACACACATATCATAAACTCTCTATGACGCCTTCAAAATCCGTAAATAATGGCCCACATTACGATAAACTGTTTTGTTACAGCAAATTTCTTATCTGTGAAAATGTGGTAATAGCTTCATTACTATATCAAAATCGATTTGGTAATGCATTTTAAATTTCGAACATCTCTGAATAAAAAAAGCAATTTGATTTGACCCCTATTCTAATATCAGTCGAGATGACGTTTTATTCGAAATCAAATGACAATTGCATACAATATTGACAAATCCCGCATGTAAGTTGGTATCGGACGATATGGTAATCGACCCCGACTCTAGTTTGTCTCTGAATTAAAAAAAAAACTTTGGATGCGTGACATGCGTGAAAAAAGTTGCCGCCATTTCACGTACAGTTTATATTTTAATTAATTTGTAAGAAAAAAATAATTTGTTTTGTTGTTTTTAAAGTAACTATAACAAAAGTTTCGTGTAAAATGTGCGATAAAGATATTTCGGAGACGCCAGCTCATATCCGCGAGTTCCGCCAGAGAGGAAAGTGCCCCAATGTCGGCTGTAATATGAGGTTAGTGAATATATCATAGAATGTTTATAATATGTGTGTAGATAAAGCAGTGTATGTAACTGTACATAATTAGGCATTAAAACACTCGTGTGATACTATTATGAAACTCATTTCATTCGTTTCATAAACCCAGACTCGTATTTTAATGCCTTTCATTATGTAGCAGTCACGGTTAGGTTGTAGCTTTTTAAGTTACTGACGCGCAGCGCAGCGAACATAAATTGTACCTACAAATAAATTGATAATAATTGTGTATTATACGAAATATGCGTTGTAATATAAATACTTAACTAAAATATTTGCTTATTTAACTAAGTATATAGATTATAGACCAGGTATTAAGCATCGTATCTTCACCTAAATGATGTGTTACTTAGGCATATCAAGTCGTATGGTAGGTACCTAGTTGTTTAGCTGGGGGTTAGCAAGGCTTGTAGGTAGTACCTAACAAAGAAACAAAGCCTTAACCTGTCCCCAAATATTTAAATTGTTTTCATATAGTTATTTCTTAGACTTTATATGATATGATCTATGACTTTACTGTGCTCGGTAAAATATTGAAGTGCTCCCTCGTCGCAAACACGCAGATAACATTAACACCATTTTACGAAACAAAAGCGCGTGAAAACACAGTTACAACTTACCTCTTCCGTAATAATAAGGACCTGGATAGTACTGGCGTTTCACTCGTACCAAATCTTTTGTTGACTCTGAGCTGTTTTGGTTTAGTACTAAACTCCCTAATGGATTAAAGTTTTGTTTGTTCGTCGAGTCAGTCCCCTCTGCATTTTGATCCTTTGTTGCAGTAATTTCAGTAACTGCTATGAGCAGGAGAACTGCAATAAATTTCTGAAATGAAAATGTAAATTGTCATTTATGGTGTTACGTATACAATTCTGAAACTGTATTGCATTTAACGGACCGACTGAAATGCCATTCATATCTCATGATTCTCATGAATAATGAAATTATATTTTATTTTGGTAGGTACCAACCTATTCCTTTTAACTGACTTGTGAATCTTGTGATACACAAATTATGTGGTATATTAGCTACCGTAGTATTGCATACAAACTCAAATCTAGTAAAAGTACTTATTATGTAGGTATTTAATAGTTTTATTAATGGATATCACTCATTCTCTGCCACTAGTTATTTCAGCACCCGGGATTGCCAAAATCTGCCGGCGTCTCGGAACGCAGCGTCAATAACACGAGCATAAAAAAAAACTAATACCGTGTCGGCACATCCACAGTGGCGTACTTACAGTATGTAGGTACATGAGCCGCCTTAGCTTCGGTCTCCCACTCACTCGGCTCTTGGACCCTACCTACGCCGTAAATTAAGGGAACTTACCGTTAATTCCATGTTAGTTTGTTTCTCGTGCACCTAACACTGACAAAATAATACCTGACTTGTTATTAATATGTAGTCTTCAAGCTGATCTAGCAATTTACGTGAACTCGATAATTGGCAAGATGTGTTTTTCCTTGCAGTGGACATACCCGATACCCACTGAAACTCACACTTTGCCGGCCAAGTCATCGTAGGTACTTACTGAAAGTAATTATTTACTCACGAACGACACGCTGCTAATAATATCACACATGAATTATTTTACAAAACAAATGATGAACGATGAGAATTTATGAACAAGTAAAATTACATCATTTTGGGAAATTTCGGACGTAATTTTTTTACTGACTGGGCTAACAAAGCATTGACAGTATTAACACGATGTGCTGCACTTACCGAACGTATACCTATTAAATATTAAAATTTGAACCAAAATAATCAAATATAAATAAATAGAGCCAGTAAATAGGCGACAACGTTAAAATGCTATGGTTGTAATTAGTCTGGGCCACCATCACGGCCTCTCATGGACTCATGCAGCGGTAGTGCTGGGAGGATCCTTCGGCACCCCAGCATCAACGACATCATTAGAAGGGCCCTGAAACGACGCTGGTGTCTTGGGGTAGGTATGGGTCGACGGCTTGTCTAGAAAGCCAGAAAAGTGTAGTATCCCTCTTTAGTAGCTGCATATTTGCGGCGTTTGGGGATGAAACCCGGCCTTGGGGACCTAGCGCGCGTCGCCTCTATCAGGAGCTAACAAAGCGCCTTATAGAGGCTTCTGGTAGCCAGAGAGATGGCCAATACTTCGCTCAGCGGATCAGCATTGCTATCCAGCGGGGCGATGTGGCCGGTCTTCTTGGCACTCTACCGATCGACCTGACCTAGAGCATTTTATTTTATTTATTGTGTATTTAAACATTTCTGATTCAGAGATAGATCTGAAAGACATTCGGCTCGATTCGGAAAATCGAAGTCCCAAATCCTTCAGCAGGGTGTTGAGGGGATTCAGAGCTAGGCAAAATCACAAGGGACTCAGATTATCACCCTGGAAGAAATAACCAAATTTCTATTTTCAGAACGCCAGTCATTTTGTAACAAACATGTTTCCTACGTTTGCCTGTCTAGGGCACTGTAATTTCTGATACTTGATGATGAATTATGTCTACACATATACATTAAGTTCTCATAAAATATATCTTTTTGAACTGAAACTTAGCGTTCTTCTTACCGTAAAACAGAGAGACTTTAGATTTCATATATCATAAAACTAAACCAGCGTTTAGATAGCTTAATCAATCAATCAATCAATATATATTTATGTTAGACCAAAATTACAGTCCATATTTGTTAGTTAAGTATAGTAATATCTACTTATATCTATGTTAGTTTATCCTAGTCCTATCCTAATAAAAACTTATAAATTACTATTTACAGTTCAGTTATTTACAGTAATAAATCTTCGAAAATGATTAGACATTTTCATATACAAATAGACAAATAATTGGATTAAGTTTAAAAGTTACCTTTTGTATTTCAGAATCCCTCCGCTTTACTATGTACTTATATATAATACCACCGTCATAGTGCCACTGCCACAATATCCCGGTGAAGTTCTTCGCAAATAACATCTTTTTCATTTAAATACGCGAAAATGAACACTGAGAGCGGATAGGATCGAGTTCATTAAGAGCGCTCTTACAAGAAAAGTCGAAATAATGCAAAATTGATGATACTAGTCGACGAAATTCAGGACTTTGCGCTCATTATTAGAAACAATGAGTACTTGTTCCAGTAAACGCGTCTTCTTATCTTTATAAATATCGTTGTGAATATTAGAAAAAGGACTTATTAAATTAGTAATGATTTTTTTTCTGATGGTCGTTTCCGAAAAACCCCGTGAAGCACTGAATGGCGAGCTCTTATTTGGAAATGTTGAGAATTTTACTCTGCTAAACCTGGCTATTTTGTATTACTAATACCCTGTACTTTAGGCATATCAAACTATATTTTTCCTACATACCTTTGAGAAAGAGAAAATCAAAGTAAAACGAACTCGATTTTCTCTCCGAAACAAGTGTCAATTCCTACGAAAATCTACTTAATATCGAAGTCATTTTCATACTCAAGCAATCTGCAACGTTTGCTTATACTGTTGGTATACATTAGTGTTTATGAAATTCTACTATAATTTTTTGGCAATTTTTTGAAAACTACTCTATATTACCGATGACGCGCGCTGCGCCAGCTCAGTGCCGCGGCAGAGCTTGTAGAGGCAGGACGTGTGTCGGTCGGCTCCGCACATTTTCAACGGCGACGACGAGGTTTTTTATCATTGTGTGCGGCGGGCGCCGTGTAAAACGCTATACTGTGTGCGTGTAAACCGCAACGAGAGACTTTGATCCTAGCACTGTTTTTATAGTATTATAATTTATAATGGTACAGTTTAATAAACTACCGGACAGGATTAAAAATATTTGAAACGACCTGACATTCTATATGTATTTATTTGACTCAAGATAGTACTCAGGGTCTGATGATGGAGCCGGAAGGTGGTCACCGGTACCAATCAACCATGCAACTAAACCACTTCGTGTTTAGGCTCGTTTTATTCATCTCAACAAGATCTTTGACACAAGATAGTACTCAGGGTCTGATGATGGAGCCGGAAGGTGGTCACCGGTACCAATCAACCATGCAACTAAACCACTTCGTGTTTGAGCTCGTTTGATTCGGCTCAACAAGATCTTTGACTTAAGATAGTACTCAGGGTCTGATGATGGAGCCGGAAGGTGGTCACCAGTACCAATCAACAATGCAACTAAACCACTTCGTGTTTAGGCTCGTTTTATTCGTCTCAACAAGATCTTTGACTTAAGATAGTACTCAGGGTCTGATGATGGAGCCGGAAGGTGGTCACCGGTACCAATCAACCATGCAACTAAACCACTTCGTGTTTGGGCTCGTTTGATTCGTCTCAACAAGATCTTTGGCACAAGATAATACTCAGGGTCTGATGATGGAGCCGGAAGGTGGTCACCGGTACCAATCAACCATGCAACTAAACCATTTCGTGTTTAGGCTCGTTTGATTCGTCTCAACAAGATCTTTGACACAAGATAGTACTCAGGGTCTGATAATGGAGCCGGCAGGTGGTCACTGGTACCAATCAACCATGCCACTAAACCACTTCGTGTTTAGACTCGTTTTATTCGTTTCTATAAGATCTTTGACACAAGATAGTACTCAGGGTCTGATGTTGGAGCCGGAAGGTGGTCACCGGTACCAATCAACCATGCAACTAAACCACTTCGTGTTTAGGCTCGTTTGATTCGTCTCAACAAGACCTTGGACAAAAGATAGTACTCAGGATCTGATGATGGAGCTGGAAGGTGGCCACGGGTACCAGTCTACCATGTAACTGAACCACTTCGTGTTTGGGCTCGTTTGATTTGTCGCAACAAGATCTTTGACACAAGGTAGTACTGAGGGTCTGATGATGGATCCGGAAGGTGGTGACCGGTACCAATCAACCATGCAACTAAACCACTTCGTGTTTGGCTTCGTTCGATTCGTCGCAACAAGATCTTTGACACAAGTTAGTACTCAGGGTCTGATGATGGAGCTGGACTGTGGCCACGGGTACCAGTCTTCCATGTAACTGAACCACTTCGTGTTTGGGCTCGTTTGATTTGTCGCAACAAGATCTTTGACACAAGGTAGTACTGAGGGTCTGATGATGGATCCGGAAGGTGGTCACCGGTACCAATCAACCATGCAACTAAACCACTTCGTGTTTGGCTTCGTTCGATTCGTCGCAACAAGATCTTTGACACAAATAAGTTAGTACTCAGGGTCTGATGATGGAGCTGGACTGTGGCCACGGGTACCAGTCTACCATGTAACTGAACCACTTCGTGTTTGGGCTCGTTTGATTCGTCGCAATAAGATGTTTGACACAAGATACTACTCAGGGTCTGATGATGGAGCTGATGATGATAGACAGGTACCCGTCGCCACCTTCGCGCTCCATCATCAGACCCTGAGTACTACCTTGTGTCAAGGATCTTGTTGCGACGAATCGAACGAAGCCAAACACGAAGTGGTTTAGTTGCATGGTTGATTGGTACCGGTGACCACCTTCCGGATCCATCATCAGACCCTCAGTACTACCTTGTGTCAAAGATCTTGTTGCGACAAATCAAACGAGCCCAAACACGAAGTGGTTCAGTTACATGGAAGACTGGTACCCGTGGCCACAGTCCAGCTCCATCATCAGACCCTGAGTACTAACTTGTGTCAAAGATCTTGTTGCGACGAATCGAACGAAGCCAAACACGAAGTGGTTTAGTTGCATGGTTGATTGGTACCGGTCACCACCTTCCGGATCCATCATCAGACCCTCAGTACTACCTTGTGTCAAAGATCTTGTTGCGACAAATCAAACGAGCCCAAACACGAAGTGGTTCAGTTACATGGTAGACTGGTACCCGTGGCCACCTTCCAGCTCCATCATCAGATCCTGTGTATCTTCAGTGTCAAAGATCTTGTTGAGACGAATCAAACGAGCCTAATCATGTTACTCCATGGTTGATTGGTATCCGTGACCACCTTAATCATCATCAGATCCTCAGTACCAGTTCGTTTTTAAACCCTCGTTGATACAAACTTTACAACCTATAGGTACCACATGCAATGACGAAACATGTAAATAAGCAAGTAGGTACCTATAATTTCTTTCGAGTAATATACCTTCATAAGTACGAGTATGGGGCTATTCATAAAGTACGTCGTTTCAAATGGGAGGAGTGGGGGGGGAGGGGTCTGGACATCGGATGATGGTAACATGACGTAGGAGGAAACAGATTCATCCGAAGCTTGATTTTTGGTAGATTTGAGGGGGGGGGGTCAAAAATCGTCAAAAATAGATGACGTAATTTATGAACAGCCCCTATGTACATTTGCACTGCATTTAGTATTTTCGTACTTACCAAATAACAGTTTTAGAACTTTAAAAGTTAAGTACAGTTAGTGTTGTTATGGTTGATTTCAATATGCTTCGCGAAGGATCAAGAATGTTTAATCCATCATTGTAGTGCGAGTGTGGTAGAAGGGATCGGCGTACTGAGCTCGCACGGCCTGCCGCAGCGCGTAAAATACCTAAACTCGCTCAACGCCGAAATGTAATAGCGCTCTTAAGTTGAAATTTGGTACAAATTGGTGGAATTAGTGACCCAAAGACGGACATGTAAGTCATGTAAACAAATGAATTTTAAGCATGGGGGCTACTTTTGGGGGGTCAATGAGAAAGTTAAAAAATTAAGAAATAACCCAAGCAAATTAGAAAAATCTGCGGAAATAATTCGAGTAGTTTTGAAAATTGGTATATACCTTGTGGTGTCTAAATAAACATACTAAAAGTCCTCGAGGGTAGGGGGTGTGCTGAGGGTGCAGGGAGGGTTAAAGGTACCTTTTTTCTTATTTTTGCTCATATCTCGAATATATGTACAAATAGCATTATAATTACTTCGGTACTACTAAACTAAATTAATAACTAGCTTAAATCTAAAATAGGCCCTTGAGGCATTGTTCCAAGGATGCTGGCGGCATTTCCTCGCTGTATCGCAATGCTGATACGTTGTGCGAGGTAGCCTATTACTTCGGACAAAAGTTTTATCATACAATTTCCTACAAATTTGGTTATGTTTAATTTTACTCTACGATCAATACTTTAGGAGCTTCAGGTTGTTAAAGTTAAATTAGAGTTAAAAAATAGACGGTTTAAGTAATAGGGTCCTGTTTTACCCTTTGGGTACGGAACCCTATTACTAAGACTTCGCTGCCCGTCCGTCCGTCCGTCCGTCCGTCTGTCACCAGGCTGTATCTCACGAACCGTGATAGCTAGACAGTTGAAATTTTCACAGATGATGTATTTCTGTTGCCGCTATAACAACAAATACTAAAAACAGAATAAAATAAAGATTTAAATGGGGCTCCCATACAACAAACGTGATTTTTGACCAAAGTTAAGAGCGCTCTTACAAGAAAAGTCGAAATAATGCAAAATTGATGATACTAGTCGACGAAATTCAGGACTTTGCGCTCATTATTAGAAACAATGAGTACTTGTTCCAGTAAAAGCGTCTTCTTATCTTTATAAATATCGTTGTAAATATTAGAAAAAGGACTTATTAAATTAGTAATGATTTTTTTTCTGATGGTCGTTTCCGAAAAACCCCGTGAAGCACTGAATGGCGAGCTCTTATTTGGAAATGTTGAGAATTTTACTCTGCTAAACCTGGCTATTTTGTATTACTAATACCCTGTACTTTAGGCATATCAAACTATATTTTTCCTACATACCTTTGAGAAAGAGAAAATCAAAGTAAAACGAACTCGATTTTCTCTCCGAAACAAGTGTCAATTCCTACGAAAATCTACTTAATATCGAAGTCATTTTCATACTCAAGTAATCTGCAACGTTTGCTTATACTGTTGGTATACATTAGTGTTTATGAAATTCTACTATAATTTTTTGGCAATTTTTTGAAAACTACTCTATATTACCGATGACGCGCGCTGCGCCAGCTCAGTGCCGCGGCAGAGCTTGTAGAGGCAGGACGTGTGTCGGTCGACTCCGCACATTTTCAACGGCGACGACGAGGTTTTTTATCATTGTGTGCGGCGGGCGCCGTGTAAAACGCTATACTGTGTGCGTGTAAACCGCAACGAGAGACTTTGATCCTAGCACTGTTTTTATAGTATTATAATTTATAATGGTACAGTTTAATAAACTACCGGACAGGATTAAAAATATTTGAAACGACCTGACATTCTATATGTATTTATTTGACTCAAGATAGTACTCAGGGTCTGATGATGGAGCCGGAAGGTGGTCACCGGTACCAATCAACCATGCAACTAAACCACTTCGTGTTTAGGCTCGTTTTATTCATCTCAACAAGATCTTTGACACAAGATAGTACTCAGGGTCTGATGATGGAGCCGGAAGGTGGTCACCGGTACCAATCAACCATGCAACTAAACCACTTCGTGTTTGGGCTCGTTTGATTCGGCTCAACAAGATCTTTGACTTAAGATAGTACTCAGGGTCTGATGATGGAGCCGGAAGGTGGTCACCAGTACCAATCAACAATGCAACTAAACCACTTCGTGTTTAGGCTCGTTTTATTCGTCTCAACAAGATCTTTGACTTAAGATAGTACTCAGGGTCTGATGATGGAGCCGGAAGGTGGTCACCGGTACCAATCAACCATGCAACTAAACCACTTCGTGTTTAGGCTCGTTTGATTCGTCTCAACAAGATCTTTGACACAAGATAGTACTCAGGGTCTGATGATGGAGCCGGCAGGTGGTCACCGGTACCAATCAACCATGCCACTAAACCACTTCGTGTTTAGGCTCGTTTTATTCGTTTCTATAAGATCTTTGACACAAGATAGTACTCAGGGTCTGATGTTGGAGCCGGAAGGTGGTCACCGGTACCAATCAACCATGCAACTACACCACTTCGTGTTTAGGCTCGTTTGATTCGTCTCAACAAGACCTTAGACACAAGATAGTACTCAGGATCTGATGATGGAGCTGGAAGGTGGCCACGGGTAACAGTCTACCATGTAACTGAACCACTTCGTGTTTGGGCTCGTTTGATTTGTCGCAACAAGATCTTTGACACAAGGTAGTACTGAGGGTCTGATGATGGATCCGGAAGGTGGTGACCGGTACCAATCAACCATGCAACTAAACCACTTCGTGTTTGGCTTCGTTCGATTCGTCGCAACAAGATCTTTGACACAAGTTAGTACTCAGGGTCTGATGATGGAGCTGGACTGTGGCCACGGGTACCAGTCTACCATGTAACTGAACCACTTCGTGTTTGGGCTCGTTTGATTCCTCGCAATAAGATGTTTGAGACAAGATACTACTCAGGGTCTGATGATGCAGCTGATGATGATTGACAGGTACCCGTCGCCACCTTCGCGCTCCATCATCAGACCCTGAGTACTACCTTGTGTCAAAGATCTTGTTGAGATGAATAAAACGTGCCTAAACACGAAATGGTTTAGTTGCATGGTTGATTGGTACCGGTGACCACCTTCCGGCTCCAACATCAGACCCTGAGTACTATCTTGTGTCAAAGATCTTGTTGAAACGAATAAAACGAGCCTAAACACGAAGTGGTTTAGTTGCATGGTTGATTGGTACCGGTGACCACCTTCCAGCTCCATCATCAGACTCTGAGTATCACCTAGTGTCAAAGATCTTGTTGAGACGAATCAAACGATCCTAAACACGATGTTGTTTAGTTGCATGGTTGATTGGTAATGGTACCTTCCAGCTCCATCATCAGACCCTGAGTACTGACTTGTGTCAAAGATCTTGTTGAGACGAATCAAACGAGCCCAAACACGAAGTTGTTTAGTTACATGATAGACTGGTACCCGTGGCCACCTTCCAGCTCCATCATCAGACCCTGTGTATCTTCAGTGTCAAAGATCTTGTTGAGACGAATCAAACGAGCCTAATCATGTTACTACATGGTTGATTGGTATCCGTGACCACCTTAATCATCATCAGATCCTCAGTACCAGTTCGTTTTTAAACCCTCGTTGATACAAACTTTACAACCTATAGGTACCAAATGCAATGACGAAACATGTAAATAAGCGAGTAGGTACCTATAATTTCTTTCGAGTAATATACCTTCATAAGTACGAGTATGGGGCTATTCATAAATTACGTCGTTTCAAATGGGAGGAGTGGGGGGGGGGGGGGGGGGGTCTGGACATCGGCTGATGGTAACATGACGTAGGAGGAAACAGATTCATCCGAAGCTTGATTTTTGGATGATTTGAGGGGTGGGGGGGGGTCAAAAATCGTCAAAAATAGATGACGTAATTTATGAACAGCCCCTATGTACATTTGCACTGCATTTAGTATTTTCGTACTTACCAAATAACAGTTTTAGAACTTTAAAAGTTAAGTACAGTTAGTTTTGTTATGGTTGATTTCAATATGCTTCGCGAAGGATCAAGAATGTTTAATCCATCATTGTAGTGCGAGTGTGGTAGAAGGGATCGGCGTACTGAGCTCGCATGGCCTGCCGCAGCGCGTAAAATACCTAAACTCGCTCAACGCCGAAATGTAATAGCGCTCTTAACAATTTTCAAAGTGAACTCTTTGATGTTTCGACGGCGCATCTTCGAAAAGAGCGGTCGCTCTAAAAGCGTTTTGTTCCTTGTCTCTCCCAACTTGTACATCTCAGAACGTGCAGAAAGGCTGTATTATATATACTCATTGACAATATATAGTGTTTTTGAATTAATTATTGAAGAGCGAAATTAGAAGACGGAGAACTGCTTGTTTAAATATTCTTATGTTAATTAAACGGAGAGGCGAGCACACTGATTATGCGTTGCAATGCATAGCCGTGATAATGAATTGCTATTAGTTTGGGAATTGGTTAGTATTTGCTGTTCGTGTTACGTGATTATACAGACGCAAATATTAGAATACCTAATAATAGTCGTAGGTCGAGTGCAGAGTGAGCATAAATATTATTTAAATAAATAAATAAATATTATAGCACATTTTTACACAAATTGACTAAGCCCCACGGTAAGCGGTATTATTTGTTTCTGAATTGTGGATATTTTCTATGTATTTAAGTATTTGTCTAAGATCTATCTATCGGTATAACGATATCGTCGTCTACAATACCCACAACACTAGCCTTATTGAGGTTACTTTGGGTTCAAGTCGATTTATGTAAGATACCATAATCTTATACCATACCTTTAAACGAGCAATTCTTGTATACACTTTATAAAACAAAGTCCCCGCCGCGTCGGTCTGTTTGTGTGTTTGCATGTTCGCAATAAACTCAAAAACTACTGAACGGATTTTCACGCGGTTTACATCTATCAATAGAGTGGTTCTTGAGGAAGGTTTAGGTGTATAATTTGTTAACTCGTGCGAAGCCATGGTTAGATTAGTTAGACTACATAGTTAGACAAAGAAGCAAATGATAAGTTAGACCAAAGTCTGAAAATAATTAATACAACATTTGCCTGGATACAAGTGTAATTAGCATAGCATTAGAAATTCGCGTTATTACACCGTTATATGATACGTGGCTGCCGCTTTGCGGTCATATAAATGTTTCAGCGAACAAGCCGGAATATGAAGTGGTTAATTTAAATTCTGACTCTACGTGCCGCGGTCGAACATCCAACTGTGCCACCTTTTTATTCACTCTTTAGTTACATCCTTTCAAAATGCACAAGTGGTGGCTTTTATTACTGAAGTGTGGATGAAAAGAGGCGGGTTTTTCGAAGCGCGGCCTTCTGAAATGTACAAGATGAAAATGTATTGTGGTTTTATGTGAAATTCGGAATGAAAAATTACTTTTTGTTTTAAGTTTTAAAAAATGTGTTTCTTTTTCAGTTACTTTTTGGAGTATACCTTTGAGAATGAAAAATGAAATAGTTTTGTTTAAAACATCTGCCAGCGACTCGCTAGGCAGGTTTACCGTTCGTAGGCGTTTTTCGCTACACGCTACAAAGGCTAAAAGCTTAGCGCGCAGCAGTGAATGCGTTATGAAAATCTCACAGAGGTAAAAACTCGTCAAGTTCGCTAACAGTTAGCTTAATTAATCATTGCATTGTAAGTGATGGCATCTAAACTCAAGGTAAGTCATGATAGAGCTTATATTCTGATTATATACATGCCACATCAATTCATCAATTAAAAAGTCATCTGATACTGTCTATTGTGGAGCCAAAAATGTAGCACAAATTCAAAATGTCATATATTGTCAAGTTGGTGAAATTAAGGCCCCGGGGGTAAGTACTACAAAGCCCTAAAATGTTGAACATTGCAACCGTACTTACGCAACGTCAAGCACTCGCGTTCTAACGTTCTATATTCAAAATAAAACGCGCGTTATTCCGAGCGACTTTGCTCCCCAGGAAACAGCGAACTCAGCGCGGCTCTAATGGCCCCCATTCACTGTCGAGTGTCACTCGTCAAGCCTTGATCGCTAAACACCTCCGTACAATGCCCGACCCCTATTAGGCTTTTGAATGCAATGTTTGGTAACAGTGTATGTAAAACTTTGAATTACTTGCGGCTCTTCATTTTCATGCGGATTACATCTTCATAACATTCAGATTAACACAATAGCCTATCCTAGCTATGGCACCGACAGTGATAGGTATAATGAGGCCAGTGCAACAATGTGTTAGATTGTAATAATAGGTATTGATTTGTACACGTCCACTTCCCCGAAATAAAATGTGTCCTAACCTAGCGCGACGTACTGATAATTAATTAGTGGCTTTACTACTATATTCGAATCCGCAAAAGCCGTTACAATTGTTACACATTAATGTATATATTTTGATAAGATCATATTTGTATGATACTGTCAACTATGTTCATCAGACAGAGTGCCTTTTTTGTGCTCTAAACAACATCAATCAATCAGTACATTTCACACCACCTTCTAGGTTCACAAATATCATTCCTGTCATGCTCCGTTTTCTACCCACACAGCGCTGCGATTCTCGAGAGGGCATAAAAGAGCAGGTAAGTAGGGAAAGCCCTTTTACTAGGTATAAATCGCGAAAGCCTCTGAACACCCTTTATGTACTTTTTCCTTTCTTTTCGAAAAGTAGCTAGAGATTTAGTAGGTCACGTCCTGCCGGAAAAAAAGACTAACGCTAATCCACATGTGTTCGAATAAGTGCTGGTTATTTCCGGAGCTGTGAAATGGCCCCTTTGACATCGTGTGTCCTTTTAAAACGTATGTGTGACTTTTTAGTGCTATATATAATCAGTACCCTACTTTTATCGTCTAATGAAACTATTTTTAAAACGTATGTTAGCTAACCACCTACCTAATATCTACTATCTTATATAATATACAAATATATATAAATGGGTCTCTGACTTACTCAAGTCGATGGTTTCTCGATATATTTATTTATTTATTTATTTATATTTTAACGAGAAGCTACTCACGTTTGCTGATCGACGCAGACTGAATAATAAATATTTAATTAATTTCGTACTTAATTCTCACGTGTCAGAAGGTTCATTACTTAAGGAGAATTTGACCGATATCACTGATCTAATCTTTGTTCATCAGTATTCTCAACGGTGGTTAAGCTTTCAAGCGCAGTCCGACCTGTGGTCGCTGCAGCGGCGCGGCGCGACGCCTTAAAAGCGAATGCTTGTAGCTCTAAACTTTTACGCTACGAGTCTGCATCCGTTACGTGATGCTATTTTGTAAATTCTTTTAGATTTAGAGAGTTACCGTTTGTATTTTGTATTTCATTTATTTATTGTTAATGTTTGAAGATTGTTGTTTGTTGTTTAAAGAGAATTGTGACTGGGTAAATGTAACTTTTGAGTTTAAAAATTATGACAATCTGCTTGTTGCTTAGTTTTGCTTATTCAACTATTAATATGCGATTATGTTAAATAATATTTTAGAACTAGTTTGAACACCTATCAAAAACAATATTTGTAGAGTCTGTGCGGAAAGAGAAGAGTCGTGGCAGAAACGGGAACTAACATTTTAAATTTTACATGGCAATCAAACCTTTGACAGCTGTCTTGTAAAAAGTAAACAAACTTCTGTCATTCTATATTTTTATTAACAAAAACCGCAAGTTTTATGTATAAAATATTTTCAAAACACGATAAAACCACAAGGAAAATTATATTTAACATTGTTCGGTTTTGTCAGCGGGAAGAAAACGGCTAAAAGCCGACTATTGAGTTACAAAAAGTCGCGGAACGTGTTTGTCGTGTTTAACTATTCACGGGTATTGATGTTGTATTTAATATTAAATAATTACCTATTTCATAAGCCCCCTAAGTAACTTGTCTCCGGTACATAATCGGTAAGTATATTCATTCAAAATAAATTAATTTTCATAAATATGCAGGTCATTCATGATCTTTAAAATAACTGACAAATAGTCTTGATACTTGCCATTTTATGCATATTTGTATGTATTTTTTTTTTCATTATTGTGTAAAAGTACCTACGGTATCTCGAATAAAAGACCGGTAAGTAGGTGATATGCAAGAATTCGTAATCTACGTGCCGGATTCAAGCACATCCAGTTCAGATGAAGATAGTTCTATGAGTGTCCCTGGTTGTTCTGAAGCTAGCTCAAATATAAGTGACATTGAATATTTTAATTCAGACTTCGATTACAAAGAAAAAAACTTTTTCTAAAAAAAAAGATTTCTTTATTTGTAAGTTCGTTTACTAGGTTCTGAATAAAACTTTTTCTAATAAAATATTTCTTTATTTGTAAGTTTGTTTACTAGGTTCTGTTAGTTACGAAATGATATTTCATATTTAGCAGTGACTTTTCGGCGAAGTAAAATATCGTGAGATGAGAGAACCGGACATATCCCAATAAGGCCTACCTACTTATGCACTATTTTTATTCATATTCATATTTATTATTAATAATGTACACATACATTACAAGTCAAGTTTACAATGGGTAAAATATATCCCAGATAGTAAAATTACAGTTCTATTGCCCAATTTCTACCCGATCTACCTTGTATTAAAATAACTGTTGGACTGCACAGATTAGGCAGTACATAAATGAGACTCTATCTTGTTTGGTACTAAAATTACAGTTGTATTGGGCAGATTCTTAACTAGTTTTAGCAATTTTGTCAATCGCACTGTCACTTTTTAGTATCTGAGACATAAAAACAAGAGTGTGTTTTAAAAAGAAAACTAGTGCCTGTGTTAAATCAGAGGATCGAGTTGACGAGCCGACACCACCACCAGGCTCCGTTTAGTAAGCCGTCTTAAAAAACCGGAACAAAAGGGATTCAAGTAGGTATCATGACCTTTAGTGTCGTACTATAATCACGTGACCAGTGTTGTCAGCATAGCAAAAACCATAAAATAGCACTGGCGCGCCCTCAAATCCCACGACTCTTCTCTTTCCGCACAGACTCTATAGGCTAATGACTTCTCTATACTGGCGCACGTTATATCCTTCAATATAACTAATATGAATATAGGTACACATTACACAGCCTTACAGTGTTATGGGAAAAATGAAAATTTTACGTCTTCATTTTAATTTATAGTAGCAAATCACTATACACTAAAAAGAAATGCTTGCATAGATACTTTACCATTGTAGAATAGGATCAAAGAATAATTATAATACTCAAATAGGATGCATTATTGCACCTTTGAAACGAAAGTGAAATGAAAATGGGATCCTTATAATGCATGGAACGTACAGTCCCCTGCAATAATATGTTACACAACGAAGGCCGCAAAAATATCTGACACGATCTTATTTGTAAAGCCATATTAAGAGCGTGTCACATATTTTTGCGGCTTTCGAAGAGTAACATATTATTGCAGGTGACTGTACATATCAGACAGTTTTTACAGTTTTTTTAAGCAAACCTCAATACAACATAATATTCTTTATTGAGAAAAGAAAACTCTTTGACACAGGATTTCAAACTTTGTGATGTTGATGTCAATGTCACCTGACGCTAATTATTTTGTTAATTTCATGCATGTAGTATCTTAGAGATCATATCTTTTCCTTTCATAATTTCGTGTTTGTAAGTCAATTTCATATAAAATAGTCATTTTAATGTCTGTATTCATGGACTAATGGACTTATTTCTGTATCTAACGAGATTAGGAAATCCCCGTTCTTGGTAGTGGTGTGTGCATGGGGCGTGTTTCAAGGCCTTTGCATCACGACCAACTGCGCCTGTAGTAAGTGCATTTTAGCAATTTTCATAATTATCCGCCTTTATAAGGCCGACACTGCGGGGTGTTGCGGTTTCAATTTACTAAACTGCATTTTAAACTGTGTCATCCCACAAAAGGAAAATTGTCTTAGGCCATGTCTTCCATATAAATAAATATAAAACACATTACCTACTATTAAGTACAAAGAAATCCACAACATCTCAAACAATTTATTCCGTAAACTAGACATATTTTAACGTTACACAGGTGTATTACGGTAAGAGTTATTTTTGGTTGTTTCTCGAGTCCTTGGCCTGTCTCTTATAAATGATATGTCACGATTTTCCTGTCTGGCGTAAGGGGTAAGAGAGTATAACTGAAGCAAGTCTAACTACAAAACCAAATAAGTAAATATTGCATTAATGCTGCTCTAGTTATCACCACAATTTTATTACTACGTATATACCTATATCCCAAGCTCTCAACACGTACAGTTGGATTGGCCTGAGTACCTAGCTTACACTATTCATTTATGTAACATTAATTAATACATAGGTTATAGGAACATAGGTTCACTACATAATCGGCTGCCATCGCGTTATCAAGTTATCGCGATTATTCAGGCCGGCGCGCGTGCATCCATCGGAGTAATTGCTCAGTAGTGTATGAATGCGTCTGCATAATAATCTAGGATCGTATTGGTACCTATGGGTACTTTTAACATCAACTCCCGTGCTTTTGTCTTTGAGTACTTGCTCCTGGTCTGCTCTTGTATTCAAGGGCAATTAGGACCCAGTTTATTACACAATATATCCCATATCTTGTAGAGAATATTTTCTACTGTCTACAATTCGTTGTAGAGAGTGCTAATCAATTGAACGTTAAGGAACAGAAAGGCACACTACTATTTAACGAAAACTGTATTGTGTGCGGTTATTTCATGAACTATATAGGTACATAAATTGTACGTATAGATCCCAATATTCCTAATAAATTAACAAATGAATTTGAACAAGCCTTATAGGAATTCGCTTTTACTATTCGTTTCGGGACATTCATAATTATTTGCGAGTAGGTTCCACGAAATTCGCTAATACAATACATTGTATTATATTCTTGTACTGAAATATATTAATTAGGTTACAAATGTAAAATTTAGATAATTAGCTATTAATTTCACAGTATTCGTGTGCAAAACAAGGGTTAAAATGTACGTTCAATACACAATAGTTATTAAAATAAATCCAATGCTATAAAATAATATCTACAATTGATTGTTGAAACAGAAACACGCTCTCACAATTCCATTTAATAATTGCTAATAGGATTTGGTTAATACGCGTTGCTAGGAATATTTAAGCTGCAAGCATTTATTTTATGCAATTACTTACGTAGCTATTCGAGTTTTGTAATCTGATTATTATACGTTAACGATTAAATCGATTACACATCCATTGACGGTAATTGGATTGCCACCGATGTCAGAGTATTTTTGTATTTGCACAGAACGAGCCGCCTCGCGATGAAACTGCCGCGGGAAGCAGCTCGGTCTGTGTAGCGGTGCCTCGCCCGAGGCGTTGCAGCGTGTAATTTAAAATTGCCGCGCAAAGCTCGGTCTACACAGACAATTTACGTCACGCCTCAAGTCGATAGCAACGTCCATCATACGCATAGTAATAGTATGGCTTCTACTCGGAATCGTATTGGATTTTACGTTCTTCATCTTTATGAATGATGACTTACCTACATCTGTCGTTGATATTAGACATTCAAATCAAAGAAAAATGTTTCATTTTACTTGCTAAGGCATGTTGGTTTCAGATACTAACTAAGTACCAGTAAATCCTAATTCATATTATTAATATAATATAATATTCATATTCTAAAACTAAGTGAACAAATTACCAAAAAATCAAAACCTATTTTTATAGGTACGACTACAAATTCCTCTCATTTTTTCATACTTAAATATTTTTCTTAAATAATAGCAATTATTTATTATTGGTACCTAAATAATAGGTACTATTTAGGTACCAATACCTAAAATAGCCATTTCCGGAAAAAGTTTTTCTCTTACTTAACCAAACTACTTCAAAAAGAAAAAAAAACTAACAAAGTGACACTGAAAAAACTAGCTCCACGGCGTAGATAGCGGCGTGACCGGAACACCGGAAGCACAGGAAGGTGTCTCTCCCGCACCGGAAGTGGCACATTCCGCTGTGTTATCAACGTCGTTTCCGGTCGGCACGGTGTCGACGGGAATTATTAACTGTTGTCATTAAGGTTACATTCGGATTGCGACCGTAGTAGTACTGTTGCAGCGGTACAGTAGAGGGCCTACCGCTAACCACATTCGACGTGTTGCCTCTCTGTCGCACTTGTAAATTCGTACGTAAGTGTGACAGCGAGGCAACACGTCGAACGTGGTTCGCGGTAGGTCCCCAGTAAACGGGCGACGTCACTGTCAATCTCCTTGATAAAATTAGTAACTGAGGAATGTTATAACCGAAACAGCAATGCGGCAACGACTGAAACTTTTATAAAGGAAGTTCATTTCCCACTGCTGCAACGATGCACCACAGTCGGAATCTGAATGTCACCTATATGCTGAGTTTCTGCTCCCGATCTTGTATCTATAGATGGTCAAGCAAATCTTGTCAGTAGAAAAAGGCGCGAAATTCAAATTTTCTATGAGACGATATCCCTTCGCGCCTACATTTTTCAAATTTGCCGCCTTTTTCTACTGACAAGATCTGCTTGACCAGCTATAGTATCTGCTGTAAAAAATGTTGTATGTATTTATGATTCTATTGTTGAACTGGTAATACTGACTCGTAGTAAAACGCTATATTGCACGAAATAAGGACTTAGAGCCCATCAACGTGCACACTAGCGCCACTGCTAAATAATCGTGTTTATTTAAATTTAACGAAATATATTTAAAAAAGGGGGCCGCTACGTACTGTATTTTGTAAATACCTTTTGAATACATCAGACTAGTTTTTATGTTGCTGGATTCGTCAATCTATGCGTTCAAAGTTACAACGGCTGTTTTTGTTTTGAATAGAGTTGATCGACGGATCCAGCAACATAAAAACTAGTCTGATGTATTCAAAAGGTACTTAAATACAAAATACAGTACGTATTAGCGGCCCCCTTTTTTAAATATCTTTCGTTTTTAAATAATCTCGATTATTAAGCAGTGGCGCTAGTGTGCACGTTGATGGGCTCTTAATAAGGAAAGATAAAGTCATTGGAAACTCGACAGGTATTATTGGAAGCACTAAGTACTACTTGCAATAAACTAATAACTTCTTTTATGACACATATGCATTAATAGCGAACGCTATGCATATGTGTCATAAAAGAAGTTGCTAGTTTATTGCAAGTAGTACTTAGTGCTTCCAATAATACCTGTCGAGTTTCCAATGACTTTATCCTCCCGTCGTAACAGATTAAAAGAGACTCAACAGTGACGGGCCGAAATTGCGTTTAAATCCCTTATTATGAAGCATAAAGCTACAAGAACCTTTACATTGTTATTACTTTCCGTGTTTAGTCGTAAAATTACTCAAAGCAATAAAAAAACAAATATAACGGCAAGGCGAATTAGTAAAAACTTCGGTGCGGAAGGTACAGTTAGAATTAAAGCTCGCTGGTCATTTTCACACGTTTTATGTTTGAATATTCGAATGCTGAAGCATTTTTCACATAACAGGTAGGTATTAAAGTTTTAAGCCAGGCCGTCGACTACTTTTTTCAGTACCTAGTTTAAAAAATGTATTTTAAAGTAACAGAATTAAGTATCTGTGATGCTAGTCACGGCGCCTATTTTTCCGCTTCGCAGCACTTTTGCAGAACTTTCTGTATGTCATAACGGTTCATACATTCAACCTGCACAGCTAGACAGCGTTGAATGCGCCAAAGTTAAACTACTTCTTTCAACGTGTTTCAACGGGAAAGCAGTTTCCAACTCCGCCTGCAATCATGGCCCATGTAAAGCATTTCGCAGCCGTACCTACTTGTCAACTTTGGAGCTCGTATTAGTTTGTTCTTTAATGCTTTAGGTATTTCGTGAGCCTATAAAGCGACACGTTAATAAATTTGTCGGGAGTAAAATGGTGTCGTCCCGGTTGTAATGCGATTGGTTCACCTACTCTCAGGTAAAATGTATTAAGATGTATATTTGTAAAGGTTCCTCAATTGCTTTGAACTTAAAATATAGGTTAACTAAAGAATTACTCAACATTATTTTATTACGAGTAAGTGGGTAAGTATATTACGAGTATTTATCTTATGTATCTATTTTCAATAATGTTAAGAGGAATTCATATTATATTCTTCATTCTTATTCAACGTCAATTTACATTTTCAAGATTCTCGTAGGTACAATATTAACTCCAATATTAATTAAAATGTCTTTCTCCTGTAACACAAAGTCACGTCCGAGACGTCAGAGGTAATTAAAACTTAATTTATGCGTGATAAAGTTGCAATGGTTGTATCTATCCCCGCCTAAACTTTATGAAATAATATATTGATCCGAATTCCAAGCATCTTATAATTAAATTAGTGCGATCCAAATTTAATTGTAATAATTGATAAGATTCCACTCTGCTTTCTTTCCCGAACATCTTTGCCTTAAATTTCGTAATAAGATTATTAGAGATGTGAGATACAATGTAAATCAAAAGAAAAAGTTTTTTATGGTTATCGTTCCACTTAACCCTGTGTAAACGTAGTTGCTAATATTTTTTTCTTAGTTCTATGGTGAGTTACATTAATCCGTCCGTAGATTGTTGTTTCTGCAATTAAACTACTAAAATTAGAGATCGCCTTCGAACACATTGTACTTATAGTATAACGTCAATCTCGATTTGTGCAGGTCACTAACGCCAGGTGCAGTTTCAAACAAGACAGCAAGTGTCACGCAACTTACAAGTTACTTACCCGTTGCAAGTTGCACTGTCATACTTGCGACTCAAAGGTCAGGCGGTCCACTAAGTTTCAATATTAGTTTCAGGGTTTCAATTCCAATCGTATACTGAGCGTAAACGAGGCTTTGTATCAAGCCAACTATTACGATCTACCATTACGTTTGACACAAATGTATCAAATTTTATATATTACTAGACGGGCCCGCAGCTCCGCTCGCGTAAATGAAATAAAAGAGTGTGTCAACTCGCCAGGGTTCATAACGGTGATAGGGATTTCTTATTTGTACCCGTTATTTGGATAACTTAATACGCAAAATATCTGAAAAAAATTATGTGATTTGATAAAAGGCAAAATTATACTTTTTCATCTACGTAGTTATTTATTTAAAACTCGTTTCAACATAAAATTATTATTTATTTTTATAAGCCTAATTGCAAAAAAGTTCATTAGATTAATTTCCTTCTTAACACGTTCGCTGCGGGACTAAAGCTGGCGTTTTTTTTATATGGTGCGTTAACTGGCCGATTGACCTGGTGCTTAGACTCTCCGCCGCGGCGATATGAGGCTTATTGACCTAGTAAGGTATCGACCGATATAAATGACTATAACTAAGCGAAAACGTAAAAAAAGGGATACCTACCTATCAATATCGATAGTCGACGAGTTGGTGGTTATAGTGCTGGCTTCGCCCCGGGTTCCTACTAATTACGTGAGAGATATATGCCAAAGTATATGTAAGGTCTTGTAACCCGAAACCGCACCGAATTATAGGTTTATTTGAGGAAGTATTAGTGTTGGGAAATAAGTTATCGACATAATATTTTTAATATCAAGGATTGATGATATTAATTTCGGAGCGATTTTGTTGCGAGTCATTCTTTTTTAAATCATTTTTCACAAACACCTTTCTCCACTTTGATTTGTCTGTATCAGAAAGTTCCCTTTCAAGGTTTCTATCTTTCTGAAACGATAGTTCCAGCATTTTTCTACATATTTTATTTGGTCGAGACATAATAAACAATTAAACTTCAATAACACCATGTAAAAACGTAAAAAACCACTCGAATAATGCACTATCGTATTTACGTCTGTTCCCGCTAATTACGACACAACACTAATCGTAAGTAACCAATTCTATCACCTATAATAGTGCGGGAAGGGGTGGAGTGACCTTGTGTTCTATGACGGGCCTTCCGGCCCGTTACCCGCAAGGAATCGAAAAAAGAATTACTTCGTGCGTTATCAGGCCGGAAAGCCTTACCACAATTTTCATGCTTTTTTGAGTAGCCCTTAAGGTCGTGAACTCAAACCTATACTTGTCTCTTTTGTACATACAGAAATGCTCCTTATATAGCCGCCGCACCAGGGGAAGTTCACCGTTTCTCGCCTCCGCACAGAGTGGGAGTACATGCATCGGGTTTTTAAGCCTTATATCGCAGCGAACGTGTTAAGACGAATATGGACGACCACCGCCCATAAATCGCCTTTTGGTACAAACGTACGTACTCCCCATTTCCCTTTCTGAATACTAACATTACTTACTACGGTTATGTGAATCCTGGCCTCCGAGAAAAGACAAAACAAAACACACCATGTTTCTCGGTCTTGCGATAGCTCTCGCCAGTCCCCATGGCCGAGGATAAGCAGATCTCGAGCAACTACGTCGTTCCAGCGGTAGGTACCTATGACGTCCAATTGGGCGTCTCCCATTTCGTTGTCCCAAGTACGCTCTCGTCACGGCACGATCCTTTCCCATTCTCTCTAAATGTCCGAGCCAATGTAAGCTTAGCCACTTTTGTCTCTCAGTATTCCGTCAGTATATCGGAACACATCCTTATTTCTATAGCAACAGAGTTATATTACGATATTTGGCCGACTGCTGACTGTACGTTTGCTTATTTTCACCAGGTCGTTTCGCTCAAAAATATCTGAACATGCACTTAAATTTTATCTACCTACATTATAACTTGCTATCAACTTTGTATTTTTGGCCCATCTCGGCAGCCCGGTCCCCGGACGAATTTGTTTGCCGAAGCTGTGAAAGTAAATCTGAATAATATAACTCAAAAAGAAATTTAAAACAACAAAATACAAATTCCTATTGATATTGATAAGTCATTATCAGTCATTATATGGCATGTCACTCGTATGAGCATAAACTAAGGTAAAAGGTTGAGGTTGATAGCACTTTTTATTTTACTTCGAGTAAAAAAGGCCGAAATCACTGCATACCAACATAACAAACATAATTTTGGTTATTTGAAGTTCGAAACGAAACCAACCGAGAGTTTCCGAAAATAGCCGATAGTCGTAAAATGAAGAATGTTATGAAAATTTCTTTTGCTTATTGTAAATTAAATACGCATCGAAAGCGATAGTTTTTATGCTCTAGTTATATTCTCATACTTAGATAATAGATTAGAACAGTTTTTTCTTATCATTACGTGCGACGTATTTGAGAAACGTGTAAATTTTTTTTTTAAAATTTGTAAGTCGCCATTTCGCTTCTTCCCTCGTTTTTTATCCCGTTCTGGTTTTTCAATTTTATATATATGATGTTATATAATTTCTTATAAAAATATAAATATGGGTCATAAGTCATAGGGTGATTATAACGTTGATTTTTTAGGTACCATATTTTTGGTTCCTTTAAATCTAATTAATATTGCTTTCAATTTGAGGTAAATATTTGCGATTCGATCAAACGATTTCTGACTACCTAGGTATGTCTCCACTGCTTTTGAACTAAAAATCAGGCTTGATACATTGTGGATTTAAGAACTTTTTATGTAAGAGCGAATTATATTGAGAGTAATATCTAGGTCAATTTTAAAAGCTCTTAAGCCACTCTTGATCTAGGCATGCGATGGTAGTAACATCCCTGAAGCTAACCCGTAAGTTTATGCAAATTAACCGATAACTTTAACCGTCCACGTCAAATTACTAATAATATTCGTCGCTTGTTTACCTTGTTTACAACACTAATAGTTTTATGTGTTTGTTTACATGTCTTCTATTGGATTTGGCGGCAGTTATAGTAATAAAGTTCGCTATACTTGGCTATACATAATAATTATGAATTATTGATGGTATAGCATAAACAAACGAATTAAAGTTATATTTATATCCTAACCAATAGGTATTCTAACCTGCTAAAACAAACAAGGAAACCTTTGTACAATAAAGGTTAAGAAGCTTAGTATATGGGACGTTCTCAATCAAAAGGTACCACTTTGTCGCTTACCATAAAGAAGAAATTTGCATGTATCTTTATACTACAACCTATCAGAGCGTCCTTATGGCAAGCGACAATGTGTTACGTGTTACGTTTTGATTGAGAACGTCACAATAGCGATTAGTTAGGATACTTAGGATAGTATGTAATTAGCGTTTTTTTTACTGGACTAATTATTATTAGCTCACACAACACCCATGTATTAAAAGTGTTACTGACACTTTTCTTAGTAGTTTGTGTGTGTACTAGATCCGCATATTATGTAAAATAAAAAATGCGGGGTTGCCAGAGAGCATGACGTAAAAACATTTAGTGTAGTAAATAAAGGTAGTGGACCCCGCAGTAATTCCTCTGCCAGAAAAAACTTTACAGTATGATAAAGTATCAATAAATAAAAAGTATTGTATAAATTTCCAAAGAATAATAATAATAGGATTTAAGTAAATACCTAGTCTTAAATCGTTAATATCTTTTTACGGAAAAATGCTCCGTTTAAACTTTCTTCTCCCGACATATTCATGTAACGTATTGCAACAATATATGAAATATAAAAAAAAAATATCCCCGCAGAAATACCAATATTACCAAAATAATTTTTTTTGGCGTGTCTTGGACCGGAAAATTGCTCAGTCTAATTTTTTCACTGGAATCCCATTTTATTGCCGATTTATACCTACAAATTGAAAATCTAAAAAAGTTACCATGTAACTTTACTTTTTTCAGAAATTGCCGTTTTACTCGCTGTGGAAAATTTCTCTATCCATTTTATTTATTGAATTAATTTCACAGTTTTCTTTCCATTCAACTATAAAAACATCCAAAAAATAACGAGCGTATTAAAAACTAAACATATCGGGAGCAGTGTATAGGGAGCGGGGTGTACAAGGGATGATATTTCTTTTGGATATTTTGGATTTAAGTATACTCGTATACTAGATGATTAAACGAACTTTCCTAAAGTGAAGTTCGATCACTATTATATGAGTCGCTTCATTCGAAGATATAATGTTTTAACAGGTAGTCCCTTAAACCTACAGGCAACTGGCACGCTTTTAGAGTACTTCATTTGATTCAAAATCGGTATTAGTAGTTCCGGCGGGCACCACCTGGGAGTGGGGCGCTGCCGTAGACTTCATTTTTTAGAGTCACGAACAAAACTTTATTTTTTGGGTCACCTAGGGATGGGTGGGTGATTATATTTATATCTTCGAATGAAGCGACTCATATAATAGTGATCGAACTTCACTTTAGGAAAGTTCGTTTAATCATCTATTATATTTCATCGCTTCATTCTCAATATAATGTTTTAACAGGTAGATGTTTAGAGTTGAAAGTTTTGTGAGAAAATAAAAACTATTTTTATTATTCATTGTTTTTATTTTTTATAATTATTTAACATGCCTAATAATCACAAAGGTATATTATATGCAGTTAAGCACTACAGTTAATATTTAGGAATCGTCATTGTCACTGACATTGGTTTCTGGGAAACAAATCGATCTAGCGAAATCATAATCATCACTACAATTGATTATTGGTCGGTTATAGAATTTGGCAAAGGTTTTAGAGTTGCTGGTCCAGCCAGCCGCCTTTCTGATCGTATCTAGGCTGATTCCAGCCGCAAAAGCCGTTGAAGTAGCAGAGTGGCGAGTACTATGGGCACCAAACACATTGACGTCTACGCCACTTTCATGCAAAACTTGTTTGATCCACCTACTTAGGGTTTGACTGCTGGCGGCCTTGTGAGGTCGCTTATATGTCAGGAAAAGCGTTCCCGTGCTACCAACCCTTAAATTTTTCGTGACGAAAATATAATCCTTAAGGGTCGTAGCTGGGCATATACTTATTTTTTCTCGGAAAAATGGCAAATTTAATATGGGTTGTTCACGGCCTACAGCAGAAGTTTTAATAATGTCAACTATGGCAATTTTTATTCCATCTGAAATTTCTGTAATATTTTCTAGTTTTATGAGAGATAGGGTTTGCACTCTGTGAGCTGTACAGAGTGCTAACAGAGTAACTAGTTTTTTAGTGATTTTTTCAAGGGGTATATCGGAGTTGGGATACCAAGACGAAACATGATTTAGTACAACCTGAGGATCCCAGGTGGAATTATATTTTGGTGTTATTGGTTTTAATTTAAATGCCCCTTTTAAAAGTCTTTTCACACAGTTATCAGTACCTATCTCGCTGCCAAGCAGCAAAGATAACGCCGAACGGTGGCTATTTAATGAGCCATACGAACAACCCTTATTAAATAGTTCCGTTAAAAAGGAAAGTACCTCGGGTATCGACAGATGATAGACGTCAATATTTTTAGAAGTGCAATGTTCCCACCAAAGTTTTATGATTACGCCATATTGACATAAAGTATTCTGAGCCAATGAGGCTAGCATTAGAGGTACTGCCTCGAGTGGGGTCCCCCGCTTGATGAACGCCGCCCGCAAAGCCTCGCGGCACCCAGGGTAAGGCTGGCATGCAGGGGGTGATGGTCCCTGAAATGTGATTTTAACAGGTGTTTATGAGGAGCGAACATTATGATTTCTGACTTAAGAAGTTTTATCAGGAAAGGGAACCATGCCTGCGAAGGCCAATAGGGGAATACAAGTATTCCATCAGCTTTATCGTCAACAATCTTTCGTAAGCATTTTAGTATTAGCGCAAATGGTGGGAATGCATAAAAGAAGTTAGAGCTCCAGTTAAGCGTAAACGCATCTATCGCCATGGCGTCTGGCTCTTGTCTCCATGAGACGAATGCGTCACATTTTGCGTTAGCACGTGAAGCAAACAAATCTACATTTGGGTACCCTAATTTTTTAATAATGGTATTAAAAGCTTGGGTGGATAATTCCCACTCTGTGTCGGGGTTGATTTTCCTAGACTCCTCATCTGCCCGATTAAGTTTGGTATTAACGTATGACGCATATAACCAAATATGGCGCTCCTCGCACCATTGCCAAATTGATCTTGATAAGTCATTTAAATGTGGGAATTGTATACCTCCCATACGGTTAATATAACTAATAGCGGTCGTGTTGTCGATTCGTAATAATATTGCACAGTTGGTAACGTCTGAAGCGAGGCTTTTCAGGCCTAAAAATACCGCGAGCAATTCTAAATAGTTAATATGGTGTTCCATCTCAACGGTTTTCCATGTCCCGTTTGCTTTTTTATTGCCACATACAGCGCCCCAGCCCGACCTAGAGGCGTCTGTAATGATTTCGTATTTGAAGTTTTCTTCTATTTTTTTGTGATATTCACTAATTCGTTCGTCCATATTACGCTTAGGCATGATTTTAGCGCGTGCGCTCGTTGCCGTGCACGAATAAGGAATGAAGTCTACGGCAGCGCCCCACTCCCAGGTGGTGCCCGCCGGAACTACTAATACCGATTTTGAATCAAATGAAGTACTCTAAAAGCGTGCCAGTTACCTGTAGGTTTAAGGGACTACCTGTTAAAACATTATATTGAGAATGAAGCGATGAAATATAAATGACTACTTAGTAGGTATATATTTAAAAAGAAATCAGACTGAGAAATTTTCCACTCTCAGTTTTTAATAGTTCTAAAATACATAAACTTGGGATGCATTTTTTTTTCTTATCCACTACGCCAAATTATATTCTAAGATCATATAAGAAGGAAAAAATGGCAGAGCAATTTTCCGATGAAAATGAGCGTCAAAAAAGGAATTATCATAAAAAAAATATTCTCATGTTTGACAAAAGTTTTAGATTTTTTTCTAGTATCACATACTGATACAAATAACTTATTTGGTAAAATAATTTTGGACGGAGGAATTACTCGATTCAATATATAAACAGATTTGTATTTTTACGAATAAATACCTAACTTAGGAGTGTTTTTTTTGATATTTATATGTTAGTTTCGGCTCATACTATACAATAACAAAGCAAAATTTCATCGACTGAGAAATTAATGCATGGGTCTCCATACAACAACTTGCTTCATTTACTACACTAATTGCCACACGACATGGTACAGTTAGCATCAATAGTAGCGGACGAAACGACGTCAAAATGATGTGCTACCCTGAAATACTTTTCCAATTAGCGATAAATCTCTACAGTTCGCGTTCAATAGTGTCTGTTAATCATATCTCATAATCCAAATCCCAAATAATAGTGAAGTATCAAGGCCACTTGGAGATTTATTTTACATGCTTACGCGTCCGCGCCGGGGTCGAAGCCGCCCCGCCGAACGGCTTAGAGAATGGTATACCTATACTTTTAACGGGTGGTCTGACACGCTACTTTTAATATTTTGATGCTGACTGTACGAACCGTTTAAAATCGTACCAAGGTTCGCGACAGATATGAGATTCAGCTTGAAGTAGCGATAGCGGTGTTAATAAGTTTATTAATAATATAACAGCAAACAGTGAGACGAGATAATATGAAATTTGCATAGAATCGGGTATATTTTAAATATTCAACCTGTGTGTCGGCAGTAAACAGAGAGCGGGTTTAATGTAACGTTAGAATGTGTACATTAATTCATATCTCAGCTTTCAGACTGTGATAGCGCTTTATGTTATAAAGGACTAACTTTACGCGGGTGTTTTTTTTATGAACGTATCTGTTTAAATATTAATGAATTGTGATTTTGAACGTGATACAACGTGTGTGTGTTGTCACTGTTATGTAAAATCTGTTTGAAAGGAAGTGCAGAGCGCTAAGTTATACCTACTTCACAATTCTACTTCGATGTGCGTAATTAATAAGAGTGGTAGTAGTTCAGTGAAATTAGCTAAAATTACGGCATAATTAATAGAAGACTTTTTTTAATTGGGATATGTACGTTGTCGACCGAGGTTATTTTTCATCAACCCTCCCCTCCCCTCCCCCCTCTGCGACACCCCCCCCATACCCCCGCAAAGGGACCAAAACCTAGTTTTTCTCCATTTTTAAGAAAACCGTTCAAGATACAGAAAAAGGGTGTAGGAACGAAGTGATACTTATTAAATTTTCTATTTATCTCTTATACACACTATATTGCTATCACTTATAGTTTTTGCGCAATACGTCACGGAAGATGCTATTTTTAGCATTTTCAGTGTTTTTTTCTTCTAATGACTTTTCTCAAATAACACTTACGATATCTTTCACGCTTTTAGGGTTCCGTACCTCAAAAGGAAAAACCGGAACCCTTATAAGATCACTCGTGCGTCTGTCTGTCTGTCCGACCATTCCCCCCCCCCCCCTTTATCTCTGAAACTACTGGGCCTAAAATTTAGAAAAAATACACAAAATAGTACTTTACCGATAGATAATAGGAAAACCTATTAGAAATGTGCAGTCAAGCGTGAGTCGGACTTATGTACGGAACCCTTGGAACGCGAGTTCGACTCGCACTTGACCGGTTTTTTTTATTTAAGTAAATAGTTAATATTATGTTATTTAAAATGGGTATTATTTATTGAAAGAGTTTGTGTATCTGGGAACCTTGTTCACTAGGGACGGTAAGTATGATAAAGACATTGAAAGGAGACTGAATGCTGGAAAACGTGTGAATGGGGCACTTAACGCTTTTATGAGCAGCCAGAAGGTGTCGCAAAAAGCACGGTTGGCTGTTCATAGAGGGGTGTTGGTGCCTACACTTATGTATGGTAGTGAAAGTTGGGTATGGCAGAAGAGGCATCAGAGCCAAGTGAATGCAGTGGAAATGAGAGCGCTGAGAAGTGTGTGTGTGTGTGGTGTGAGATTGCAAGATAGAATTAGGAACAGTGTGATAAGGGAAAAGTGTGGACTGAATGTTGATGTAGTGACTAAAATTGAGAAAGGTATTTTGAGATGATTTGGACATGTAGAAAGAATGAGTGAAAGAAAGCTAACAAAGAGAGTGTATAAGGGAGAAGTGGAAGTGGGAGTTGAATTAAAGGGGTCGACCTCGGCGGATTTCCTCTGATCAGATCGTGGAAATCCTGAAGAAAGGCCAGGTCAAGAGCACCCTAAACCGGCGAGCGTGTATGAGGAATGTAATGAAAATCAAGGAAGCGAAAGAGGTATGTCAGGATCGTAGCAAGTGGAAAACCGTGGTATCTGCCTACTCCTCCGGGAAATAGGCGTGATTATATATTATGTATGTATGTGTTATTTATTATTAAACTACTTTATTTGACGATCCTATGCCATTTTTAAAATACATCGCCTTCAAATATTTTCAATGTCAGCTAATATCGTTATTAACCACTTGTCTGTATATGAAACGGATCCTGACCGAAATTTATAGGTACAGCACAACCGAGGGTGAACCCACGATTTTTGATTACCACACACATCTTCTTCCTCGCGTTAGTTGTCGCTTTTCGGTGAAGGAAAACATCGTGAGGAAACCGGACTAATCCCAGTAAGGCCTAGTTTCCCCTCTGGGTTGGAAGGTCAGATGGCAGTCGCTTTCGTAAAAACTAGTGTCTACGTCAAATCATGGGATTAGTTGCCAGCGGACCCCAGGCTCCCATGAGCTGTGGCAAAATGCCGGGAACAACGCGAAGAAGATGATGAACTTTTCATGTGTGTGGTGGTCAAAAATCGTGGGTTCACCCTTGTTTGTGTTGTATAAAATTCGGTCAGCGGGCGCAGAACGGTTCCATTTTTATCGCCTATCACTATGCGCGTCCCTTTCGCACTTACATACTTGTTAGAGCGTGACAGGCATGGTGAGGCAACATAGAGGTACAATAATAGAGAGGAAACGGGGAGGGGCTAAATGACCGAGCGAGATACACTTATAGAACTTTCAGTAGGAGTAGCAAGAAAGCGGTACTATTGCTTGTCCTTGTCACAGTCTCACTTTTTGTTTATTCCCCACCATAAATTTAGTATGGGTTATGGTGGGCAACAAATAAAAATTTTCATTTCATTTCATTTCAATAACCCGACCGAAATACGTAGATTATTGTTTTTGGTAGGTATATTGTCAGGAATGTTAAAACGTGTTTTTAATATTGTCGCATTGTATTATATATTTTGTCCCTCACGGAGGCACGCGCACACCACTTCTATAGGCTACCTTCTATGTGAGGCAAGCTATAAAAACGCGACCGTGCGATCTGTTTCACAGTCAAGTGGTTAATAGTAACGATCTTCGGTGAGCTTAAAAATGTTTGAAGACGATGTATGTTCAAAATGGCATAGCATCGTCAAATGACGGAGTTTAATAATAAATAATACACCATTTTAAAGAACATATTAACTATTTATTTAAATTAAACAAAATTTGGCGATATCGTAAGTATATTTTGAGAAAAGTTATCTTACAAAAGAAAAAAAACGTAAATTCTAAAAAAATTGCATACATGGTGACAGATTTCACAAAAACTATAAGTGATAGCACCATAGTGTGTATAAGAGATAAATAGCAAATTTACTAAGGATCACTTCGTTCCTACACACTTTTACTATATCTTGAACGGTTGTCTTAAAAATTTAGAAAAACCGCGTTTCGGGCCCTTTGCAGGGGTGGGGGGGGATGACGCAGAGGGGGGAGGGTTGGGGAGGGCTGATGAAAAATAACTTCGGTCCATAACGTACATATCCCAATTGAAAAAAGTCTTCTATTAATTATGCCAAGTTTTCCATATACTTTTTTCCAGAAGCAACGTACTATAGGTATGGTAGGTAATTTAAGTGACAATATAGTTAGTATAAGCGAAATTGGTAATTAATTATATAATTGGAGTATAATAGATATGATAATAGTATGTTTTTTCTTTAAGCTTCAGACTATATATTGATCAACATAAGCTGGCATATTAGTAATTTAAATAAAAATACTTCTAGCTATATATGTGTAGCAAACATTACAATTAAAGTGTGTTTCAGCGTATATTACATACATATATTATATTGTGAAGTTGTGTAGTGCGTTTTTACTTTACCTAGATCCATACGTTACACCTGAGGGAGGTGCGGGATATCAGACTCAACTCAAAGTTAGTTTCTCAATATTGTGGAAGCTATTACTATCAGGTTCAAACTAGCATGAACTAAGTTTTCTAATAAATTTTCTGTCAGCGATTTTGAAGGTTTTCATATGTAGTTACAACCATGTAAATCCAAAATCTGTGACAACTTAGAAGTGTTGTCCAATATGATCATATGTAGTCAGAAGTTAAACTGTATGCGTTTTTAAAAATTTGGTGTAAGGGGATTTATCAAAATCAGCGAGTATATGAGGCTTTCTTTCCTCATTCATACTTTTTCGGTCAGTATTTAATTTTAGTGTAAGTAATTAATTAATCTATAGTATGTGGTCAATTTATGCACTATGCCTGTCAAGGGAAGCAAGCTATCGTCATTGTTTCCATTATACTATTAAAAATATACACGTCGCTGTATCTAATAATTTGAATTATAGCTCTTGCAGTTCACGATGGCGAGTGGCGAGACTCTTATTGGTATGATGACAAGGTCTAATTTTGATAAATCCACTCTCCATCGTGAATTGCAATAACTGTACTACGTTGTTTCTAGTGTCAGGAAAGTGTATCATTTGCCACTTAAGATTAATAAAAGTATAAAAGGTTACATTATAAAAGGTTGTTATGTCAATGTCAATGAATAGGTGTAGGTATTGGAAACAGATCATCTGAAAACTCAAGTGCACTAACAGGCTGAGTGCATATATTGACCACATGTTTTTCTTAATGATTTCGTTTTTTTTTGCCGTAGATGTGTTCCCCAGTGCATTACAAACATGGTAGTTTATTTAACTTTCACGTAGCATATCTGTATAACTGGGGCCTTATAAAGGGTTAAAAGTGGTCCAGAATGAATGGGCGGGAAGTTAATTAACGTCCAAGTATTCGGAAACCACAAGAAGAATCTTGCGTTCTGTAAACATTGAAAGCACAAAAGTTTAACCTATTGAACCACATCCGGCCTATCCCAGAGCGATGAGATAAGGCGAGCGAACAGATTACCATCGGGCCTGGAGTAAAGGACCCACCGGAAATGAAGGTTGTCTGCCTCGCGCCTCGGCCGGAAACGGCGCTCGCTTAGCACGCCATTATCAGGACTGCCAACACTCCCGACGCATTGTGAACTTTGCTTTGACTGTAACTCGCTATAGCGAAAATAAGAACATATTTTAAAACAATACTTTCATATTTTTTATTATAAGATTTTATCACTGACTGTACCACAAAAAACTTTTTAATCCGAAATTGTAACGCTTAACTTCAAACTCGGGTAAATCCATTCGACCCTCTCACCAAATATCTACCCTACCTTACCTTTTCTTAATACCAAAATCGCATAATCTGACAGATGGATTTACCCGAGTTTGAAGTTAAGCGACTTAATTGACACATCCAGACGATGGTTATAGGCCCAAAGTTAACTCAAACTTAAATTATTAATTGATATATGTATGTACCTATTGTACCTACCTACATAATGAAACAATGAAGTATAGGTTGTATTTTTCTGTGCATATTGCTCGTAGTAGTACCTACTTAATTGCCACTTTTGACTTACATTTTCCGTCTACATATTCACTTAACTGCAGGCATATTTACTTGCAGTAGTATAGCTGTAAAGTAATGAGTTACTTCTCTCTGTATACTATGTTGTTGTCGATGTCGGCATGCAAGCGGATGCGCAATCTTTGTGTACATGATTAAGTTTGAAATGAGCAGTAGAATTCACATCTAACATTTTTTTATGTCAACAAATCTTTTTTGTATATATGTACATGAAGACCTACTTATTAGGGATTGCCGTCAGCGTATCAACGCGTAGATACGAGTTATCTTTCTCGCGTTATCCCGGCATTTTTGCCACGGCTCATGGGAGCCTGGGGTCCGCTTGACAACTAATCCCAAGAATTGACGTAGGCACTAGTTTATACGAAAGCGACTGACGTCTGACCCTCCAACGCAGAGGGGAAACTAGGCCTTATTAGGATTAGTCCGGTTTCCTCACGATGTTCTCCTTCACCGAAACGCGACTGGTAAAATATCAAATGATATTTCGTACATAAGTTCCGAAAAACTCATCGGTACGAGCGTATCTAAATACGAGTATTCGCTGGAAAATAAGTAAATAGTTATTTTAAAATATTACGATTCATGAATTGCAGGCCGATGCTAGACAGACGTACGGGCAGACTATATCAACACTATTGAGGAGCTCGAACAGACTTCTCAAATCGCAGACACGCAAAGTTATTCATTGTTCGCATCGCTATTGGCATTTAGTTAAACGTCACCGTCCGTTTCTCGTCGGAACAAAGTAAGAACACAATAAAGCTGGCACTCGTTACTGCGATGAACGAAGGAATGGAAGGAAAGGAACGAATGGAAGACAACGGGATCGCGACTGTCGTTGTCACACATTGTTCACTTCAAATGAACATCGCGAACAACGCGGCAACTACGAACAATTGAGGAGCGAGTTTTGCTTATAGGATTCGCCGGTGAAATTTATTACCATGCGAATTAAATAACCATGAAGCGCGGTTGATTTATTATGTTAAGCTCTGGTGAATAAATGTATGTACTTTTTTGGTTAATATTTTAATGTTTAATTAATAGTTTTCATTAAATTAATTAGAAAGGACACATAAATATGTCTGTTTCTGTCTCCATTTGATTCATTCGTAATTAAAACATTTAGTAGGTACCTACTTGCCCTTCTCTCCAACGGATCTGACTGCAGCTGGTGTAGCTATGTGTACCTATATGTATGTCATCGGTCCTTCAAAGCTTGTGTATTTCGTTGCTTATTCTGTATCCACATTTCCGAATACAAAAATAACTTGCTAAATCAAAAATTTACGACTAACTTTATAAGTAGTCCTCCAAATTTGTGCTATAATAATTTAGTGGCCGAAAGTCCGGCCGTATTAAAAGTTAGAGTGTTTTCTTTCATAATGAAAGCGGGCAATGCGTCATAACCTCGGCACCAGGTGGACAGCCGCTAAAAGCCGAACCGTGTAGTGGCGCGCACGGACCGACATTTATCATTCAAGTTTACACGTTAACACTGCCATGTGCTTAGAGGTTTTTAGCTTCATGTTTCCATTAAAGCTAAGTATATTTTTTGGGATCGTAATTATATGGCTATTCTCCCCCCTGAGAGGTACTAGCGGTACAGCGTAATACACGTTTTCGTTTTCATTTACATGTTAACAGTCTTGTTTTAGAGAGGTTATTTTGAGAGATAAATACAAAAGTCTGTGTATATCTCTACGATTTATATTCTTATCCCAATTTACATGATTTTATACCTACAGGTATTATTTGTGCAAATAAAGTTACAGCCACATAAAAAGATGGGTCAAATTTTTTTAAAGAGATTTAATGTTAACATTTTAACTTACTGTACCTACACACAAAATACAGACACTTCACATTGGATGCGGATTTACACACCGCTCCGGTTACATACGCGCATAGCGCTGTCACGCTCATACACCGGAACGACGTGCGAATTCGCATCAGTGTGATAACCGCGTATGTAAATCACAGGTTTGCTTTGCCGAGTACACGGAGGTTTTCATTGCAATGAACTTTTTATTATTATTTCAAAGTAAATCTACTGAATATATTTTACCGCTAGGAAATTTAAAGTTGCGTTTTAAATAGACACTGGTTATTTGATATTCAAAGCAGTCTGCCTCAATGTGCTAATGCTGCCTCTTTTCAGAACAAATTAAATATAAAGGCGTGAAAGGATGAACAGCAAACTATGTATTACCTGCAGAATATGTTCAAAGGCGTAATGTAACACCGTGGAGCTCCACCTTTCGGTGAAAACTCTTTGAAGAAACCGCAAACTTACTTCCGTGTATGAGACTAAACATTATCTTAATTAAATGAACATGTGAAGAGAATCAACAGTATGTAAGCACACGTAGGTGTACAATAAGATAATAACAAACAATTAATTACCCGTTGAATGGAGGGTGTTCTATTAATATGTACTTATTTTTAAAACGAATATGTACAATCAAACAGATTTGTTACCCACTAAGAACGTTTTCGCAGTAAGTGTCATAATAATTTTCCTTTTTAAATCAATATACCTAAATGACGTAGTAAATGTAAAAAGGTTTAACGTTGGGTCAGGATTGTCAGGAATCAAGTTATTCGATAGTACCTACTTATGTATATATTACACACAATAAAATAAAATAGAACACACAACAAAAAAAATAATACTATATACTAGCCAACATGAGGAAACAACTCAAAATTATATAGCAGCAACTTATGTCACTCTTGTGGATAAAATGCAACTTTCTCATCAGTTTTTGAATAACAAATAGAGCCTATACGAGCTGCTATACTGAAAATGTACTCGGTGTTTAATCATATTGTTTTTCGGTTCGATTCGGAAAATGAATTAGATTTCTACTAGACTTCAACAAGTTACGATACGGATAATTTAAAGATATTTGTAAGATAGATATGTCAAATTTGACGTTTCCGCGATTCTGGAGGTCCTCTTGAACGATTTCGACAAGTTATGACTTAGATATCCAAGTCACATCTAGTCGATATCTAATGTAGATCTAGTTGATCTCTAAATCGTCTCAAGATCTTGCGATTATCTCGAAATCCGAATAGGCCTGTTTATCTTTGTGTTAAGATCACAAGATCTTTTGTTTCATCATGATTTTATCCGATTCCCTTTAAATACTCTAGACCGTAAATATGCTTCCTTACAATTTGAAGTATGAAACAATAGTTATTTGTACAACAAGAGATCAAAGTTTGATATTTCTTCGAGTGCTTATTTTGAGTCCCGTGCAAGCGAAAGATTCTATAATAGATTCACGAGCGTAGCGAGTGAATCTAATTTAGAATCTTGAGCGTAGTAAGGGATTCAAAAGCGCACGAGATGTAAATAACTTTGATCTCGTGTAGTACACAAAATTTTTAACCCTAAGCAGTGAGAACATACCTAGAGGGACAGAGATAATAGAACCCAAGTATATCGAACTTGTATTAGACCCCGCATGTTGAAATGACATTTGACTATGGTACTAGAATGTCATTTTGTCTCACTCAGTGAGCAAAATCGCATTTTGCTCACTGACTAAGACACACTCAGTGAGCAAAATGCGATTTTGCTCACTGAGTGAGACAAAATGACTCAGTGAGCAAAATCGCATTTTGCTCACTGTTTTTAAGAAGCAAAGTACCCTTGTTCGAGCTGCTGAGGTGAAAAAATGTTTGTATCGTTGAAATTGCATTTTATCCGTCAATGCAGCGAAATGCAAACACTGTTTTCAATGTCTCCGGAAATAGTGTTCCAACGACGTCTTGTTTAATAAAGCACGTAGTGGCAGCCGCCGTGGAATCTTTACTAGTTACAACAGCTGCATACTTGAAGCATTCGAGCTTCACAAAGGAGTTTGAAATGCTATTGAGTCGCGCAAATTTCTCAAGCAATCGACTGGCTTGATAGACTAGGGCGTCATTCGTAGAGTATTTACTTTCGCATGTTAGGGTGGTATTCCACGTGTCCAATTTATTTGTCCAATGTCAGTGCGTCTCACTCTCTCATTAACGCAAAATGTGAGACAATACATATTGGACAAAGAAATTGGATAGGTGGAATACCACCCTTAGTCATGGATGTTTGGTTAGGTCGAATCTTGTGACGGCGATTAAGATCTCTTTCAGATAATACATTCACTATGTATATAGAGTCAGACCAAGAAAAGTCTGCAGCGGATTTGATAGCCCACGCAGTGCAAGTGTTATTTTAAACGTCAAACTTCTATGAAATTATGACGTATAAATAACACTTGCACTGCGTGGGCTATCAAATCCGCTGCAGACTTTTCTTAGTTTAGTTTCTTAGTATATTTTCCCATATTACACGTATTATACTACTGTGTGGCCGTCCGTGTTCCATATTCTGTATGTTCGTAGTGCAGTGATCAAAGTTTAGTATATAGGTCGGTTAGCATGCGATCGTAAACCAAGAAACAGAAAAATACAGTTAATATCAAAGTAGCCAATATATCGTAACACACACCTTTGTTACTAAATAAATTTGGATGTGTTCCGATATTATTTGGCTACTTTGGCCATCAATATTTATCTGATGCTGACTGTACAATAAAATTCAGTACTTTAGTCAAAAAAATAAAAAATAAATCTGTTTATTTCAAATAATAATAGCATTACAATTTCTTAAACCTAGTTACAATTTTTAATATTTAAGATTTTATTTACTAGGTAGTGTGGGGGAGTCGTGTCTGTATGCAATGTGCATCGCGCGTTCCGTTTTTAGATGTTTGTTATTTAGTGAATTTTAACTAAAACAACTGTAACAATTATAACCAACATGTTATCTAATCAACCCACGATATTTTTATTGAGTAAGACGATGAAAACACTCCTAAACTAAAATTTTCTAAAAATCAGCACGTAAACTACACCTGAAACGCATATCACTCGTAGCTGAAAGAGTTATTCCGGGCCGTGTGGCGTCGCTGCACAAAGAGGCTTTTATCGGCGAAGTGCGGGGCTGCAAACAGAGCATGCGGTGAATACCGCTAAGTAGGTTTCCAGAGATGGATCTTCGGGGTTAGTGGTCGAAGGAATAAGTCAGTAGATGAGCGTGAATTTCCAAAATTTGGTGTGGACTATTTAGACATATTTAGCGACGATAATGTTGGCGAAACTGTACAATGAGCTAACAAAATTAAAGACGCACAAGACATATAAACTAACTAGAGTCGTTGCCCTCATTATTATAACATTATCCGTGGCTAACTCTTATGGCATTATTCATAAACGCGTTACTGGCCTGTATTAGCTATGAATCGTTTGTCATTTTGACTTATGTATTTGTAAGAAAGGATAAAACATAATTTAACTAATCAGGCCCGTAAAGTTTTATGAATAAGGGGGTTAGTCTATGAGGTGTATGAGCAACTGAATTCGTATGTAGAAAACTGCCCCGAAGTTTATACGACTCGAAGTATTTTGCGCTTTATTACATCCGTGCGCGGGAATTGAATACAAACAAAACTTTCATAACTGCCAGAAATGCCAGAATGCAAGCGTATTTTGTACCGGCTTACATTAAACAATGTTTAAGCTGTTCATATGGACGCAAACAGAATTATTGAAATTTATGAGGAAATAAATATACACACACAAGATTAGGCTGACGCGAGGTGTTAAAAGGAGGTAATGCAACTTTATTAAATGTAATAAATTATTTATAAGAATAGAATTCAAAAATATATGAAATGAGTTTTATTTTAATGTACAACCAGAAACGTCACTTTTGACACTGATAGATAATTTCTATAACAAATATAGATCAAATTCATATCCTGTTATTACAATCAGAATACGCCTCTAGATTACCTTCTCTAATAGATGAGAGTACCGTTAGATTAGATATATGTCAGACGATGAACAAGTTTCTCCCTGGTTTGGCATCGTTATTGTACTTGTGGCCTCGTAAAGGCATATCGGCTAACGCTTTGCCTGTTATTGCGAGCGCTTTCGGACCGCAGGAAACTGTTCTCGCAAAAATCTGCTGACAGTTATGGATCTGATCTCTCAGTGTTAAAAGTGACATTCCCCCAGCTAAAAACGAGTGTAATAAAATTTGTTTACGATGGAAATTATTGTTCAAACGTGAATTTCTATAAAAATAATGCGTTGTTGCGCTTGTAAATACCGCTTTGTCGAATTTTAAGATAAGAAAAGTCTATGTATAGTTGTATAGTTATCAAGATATTATTTAAAAGGTCTTGGTTTTTCAAAGTCGAGTAGGTAAATATCTGAATGTATAGGGCTTAAGTGTGTTTTCAAATTGTGATAGTTGCTTTTATTATATCTAACTGTCACGTTTTACTGTTTTTTGAGGCGTTGTGCTCTGTCAGCAATAAGAATAACAGACCTGTGTGACTAGAGCAAACAACTGGCGCTAATAACTGTATTATGTCTCAACTTTCACCTCTTCGCCACAGTGTCAACGTTTAGATCATTGTGATTTATTAATAAAACTGTTATAATATTAGACTATAAATAAAAATAGATTAATATTTCGTCAAGTGACAAACAAAACCAAAACTCACTAATTACTAAAACATATTTAAACAAAAATGAACCTTATTTACATGGCGGTAATTAGTGAGTTTTGGTTGTTGCCTGACCATTTATGTACCTGTATATATTTAAGAGCATAAAATGTACACTAAATGCTGACATGGTCCTAGCTATCAGCTATCGTTATCATTATCATTATCATACACGTCCCGTTCTGACAGTGACTATGGACGACGAGGATTCGACATTATTATGCATACAACGACTATAGTCACACTGTTAAAATATCGCATAACATAATGACGTGACTAATATTGCCCTAGCTTGCCCTTCTTGTCTTATTTACATACTCGGTCGACGCACTTTGTACCTAATTTCTTTCCATACCTCTTTGTCATCTTATCTTCATATTATTTCTTGCCAAAGTTTCATATAAGATATTAAATTCTGTACCACATTTATGTGTAGTCGTATTTAATCGCAGTCTCCAGTTACCACGGCCCATAAAATATATCCTTCCCTTTGCGGCGTCGTAGCCGTTACCGGCGTAGCTCCGTAGCGGTATCTACGCCGTAGCACACGTAGAGCATAACCTATTTAGCCGTACCAGGTTAAGTGAGATAAGCGAATCCCGCATTTGCCAAGATAACCCAAATGAATATAATTTGGAGTCTTTCCTGAAAATAAGCTGGATAATAACGCGGTTAAGACTTTATGAAAATTAAAAATTAAAATTGTAGGATACACGTATTTGATTATATACCAATTAAAAATATATTTACTTTAGCTACAATTTAAAAATAAAATAAACCCGTTATTTAGGATTGTTGTGTGTATAAGTAAATAGGTCGTTTACCGGTTAATGTTAGCAAGAATGATAGGAAAACGCGTTGCAAAAACCATTAGACACGTGTTCGTTAGAATGAGTTCACATAATGTACTTGAGAGTTCCGCAGTGAAGCGTTTCGACGCGACGGTTTGAATACTTAATATCGGATTTCTATCACAACTAACAAAACTAAATGGAATCATAGCATCCAGCAAATCTAAATACCATCAACCTAGTAGTTTCAAATACTAGTATTGCTAAACGTATTCCATTATGTTCATTGTACCTGAATGCATTTCTAAACTCAGTTAACCTAGAGTTCATGAGTCAGCATTTTTGAACAATCTTTGTTATAGTCTTATCCCCTCAACAGTTGCATGGAAACTATTTATTCAATGTCAACAAATAACAACTGTCATTTTGCGGAGTTTTGCTCTTAAATTTTATAATTGTATTTTATAATCGCTCGTAAGGAGTAAACTCCTGTAAAGCGTCGGAACTGACACACACACACACTTTTTTGGTATTTTTACTAGTAGTAACTTTAAGTAATTTGACACATTAGGTACAATTGCACGATTACAGTGTCAGTTGTTACATACATGTGTCAAACTGACTAATAGGTCTTCTCGTAAACCCTGCAGCAACTAGCTGGAAAACCGGTATTTTTAGGTATCACAGAACCCGACCCCTACAATGGAGCAACCTTGTCCGATTTTTTATTGTTTATGCGCACTCTCTCGGCCATTACAGCACTTCGCGTGTGAATTATTTGGCAACACTCTGCCCATTAGGCGATTTATAGACTACTGTAGCGGCTAGCTACATTATAGCTAGAGCTAGCTATTTATGTAGCGGAGGTAATACAGTAAATTTCCTACCGGGTAAAAAGTGCAGCTTGGCTAATAGGACTACACAAATGAAAACAAATTTATAATGTAAATAAAGGTAGCAATAAGCGGTCTTTATCAGCATACAAAATATATAAACATATAAATTTATGATTATAATGATGAATTTGCACGCTTGCATGCAAGCTAGGTACATAATCTGTAACACTATATATTGTAACATCCCCATACTGTATCAATAAATAATTTATTTTAATAATACATTTAATTATTTAATTAATAATAAAATAATTTCTGATAAGTACCACACATATGCTACAGCAAAATACGCTATCGCGGCAAAACGCAATTGGGTGAATAGCTCCTTCTTCTTCCTCACATTATCCCGGCATTTTGCCACGGGTCATGAGAGCCTGGGGTCTGCTTGACAACTAATCCCATGATTTGATGTGGGCACTAGTTTTTACGAAAGCAACTGCCATCTGACCTTCCAACCCAGAGGGGAAACTAGGCCTTATTGGGATCAGTCCGGTTTCCTCACGATGTTTTCCTTCACCGAAAAGCGACTGGCAATTATCAAATGATACTTCGTACATAAGTTCCGAAAAACTCATTGGTACGAACCGGGGTTTGATCCCGCGACCTCCGGATTGAAAGTCGCACGCTCTTACCGCTAGGCCACCAGCGCTTTTTAATTGGGTGAATAGCTACAAGGAATTAATGATTTTGAGGTAGCTACCTACATGACTATATAACAAATCCCGCCATTCGCTTCGACGTTATTATTTTTGTTATATTCAAAAGTTTAAATAATTGTGTAAAAATGTGTTGGCATGATATCAAGAGCGAAGAGCGTGATGATGCATGTTACACTAGGCATGTACCTCTGTTAAAGCTTATGTGTAAAATTTAAGAAAATATCATTAATATGAAATGACATAAGGTAAAAGTACTAGTGCTCGACATGCTAATGCTCAAGAGATGACACCTTGCTGTCACCTCTATTGACAATGACTTAAGTTTTAAGATGACATGTACTGGGACCGCGTCGAGCACCAGTACGTTTACCTTACGAACTTTTGTTAAATGACTTGTAGACTTGCACTTGGTTTTTGTGATATGGGAAAAGGTGAAATAGTGAAATATAAGTTTATGCATTTTGACTTTTTTAATATATTTAATGTACTTACATATTTATTTGGGTCTACAATTTCAATAGTTCATTGAAATAGGGTATAAAAATTTGTAACTTATTGTTTTATGTTCAATAAAGTAAGTGAATTAGTTGATGCCACACAAGCAAAGAGTATTAAAATCGTGCTACAAATAATAACACAAACGCACATTCACGAGCAAACCACGAACGCGTTATATATGCTAACGGTGCATAACCGACCAAAATATCAGAACACCTGATTAGTCTTGCTTTTATGAGCTCTAGTTACCAGCCGTCACCCATATTACCTAGGCAATAGGGTTCAATGAAAAATATCAAGCTAGTGACTGGCTTTACCACGGTCGCCACTAACCTGGTCGAATATGATGGATAGGGGATTAAGGCTACGCTGTGACGTCACAGGACGATCAACGTGCCTTGTCATGTGACCAAAGCGCCGGTGCGATATTGCGGCTGTGTTGCTAATGCATTCTACGTACTATACGGCAGGTTACACATGTTAACTCACATTTATAAACGGGTCTATGGCGATAGATCTATAAATGTGAGTTAATATGTGTTCCAAACGCGAAAGCTTTAAATATTATATAGGTTACACATGGCCATTTTGCAGAGCGTGCAGGTGGTGCAGTGATTCTGCTGGGATGTAGCTGCGAGGCGCGTACCTTTTTTTTTTATTTTTTTGTAGGGGAGAAAATGCATTCCGTCTCTTTAATGAGGCCCCGTCTAGGTTAATGAGGCCCACGGTATACCCACTAAAAACCCCCCATATACCGCCTCGCCGCCCTATATCCGCGACCCCACCGGCGGCAGCCGCCCACGAGCGGCTCCTTCGCAAATGCCCGAAGGCCCTTCACGCTAGGCGCGCCAGATGGTTCGACGCGCCTTCCTCCTCCGCCTCCGTTCTGCACTGTAGCGGACCCCCCCGAGCCCGCCAAGGAAGCCACGGGCGCCAGAAAGTTCTCCGGCGCCCGGCGACAGATCAGGTCTATGGTTCTGTCGCAAAACCACAATTTGGCTGCAGAGGACAGGGAGAACGGCACATCGTAACACCGACACTCCTCTTCCTCCTCAGCCCCACCAACGCCGCTACAGCGGAACGGCACCGCCAAGTTCGCAGGGGATAGGGCGAGTGGCGATCGTAATACCATCACGCCTCTTCCCCTGCGATCCCACCTCGGCCGCCGAGGATAGGGAGAACGGCTCACCGCAATACCGACACTCCTCTTCCTCGACGGTCCACATCCAACGCGTCACAAGCGGGCTTAACAAGCCCACTTGGAGCGTCCTCCTCGGGCCAGCCCGACCCTCAAACAGGCCGGCCCTGGTTGCCTCTTCGCTTCACCGTGGGTGACCAAGCCACGGTTACTAAGCCCCTCCACCACGACAAGGTGAGCAACCCGCGGGGGGGGGGGGGGGGAGGCGGGTACCTAATGTATCTATGCAGCAAACTATAAGGAGGAAACTCTGAGTCCACTAGTGGGACGAATTTAATAACTCCCGCATGTGATAATGCCAAATAATACACCATCCACCACATTTAAGTAATTACTAACGAGTTTTTGTGTCAAGATCCATTATTTGTGTGTTGTATCTTTATTAAGACAGTTTCAACCAAAACAAGCGTTTACTTATAGTGCTCCTACACTGGCAATTATATAGCACAAGCGACCCGCCCCGGCTTCGCACGGGGTAGCAAATGATACACCTAAACCTTCCTCAAGAATTACTCTATTGATAGGTGAAAACCGCATGAAAATCCGTTCAGTAGTTTTTGAGTTTCGGCGCGATTCGGGAAATAAATTAGAGATTTACTAGATATGAAATAGTAAAGATATGTGACGTACCACGACAAAAGGTACCTTATGGCGGTTGGCGCTTACGCTATTACCCATTAACGCCGCTCCAATATTATTGCAGCCGCCAACTCTAATTCATTTCCCAAATCGCGCGGTTTATCGCGAACATACAAACACACAAAGAGACAGACGCGGCGGGGGACTAGGAGTCAACTATTTCAATGTTGGCGACTGTTACGTGCTGTTACTGTATATGGGCTGGCGATGGTGATGTATATGGGCTGGCGATGGTGATGTGTGTAACGGGCCTAGGTTTGCATATTAAGAGAGAATTATGCGGTATGCAACGATAAGTCGTTAGTACGGCACAGAATGCGTAGCTCCAACGAGGAATTTATAATCTATGGCATTGTATTCATGGTTCATGGTTGCAGCTTTCGGCTTGTTTATACAATACCTATTGGGATAAGGAAATCTAAAGTTATTAGTAGGGATATGATGACTGTCATGCGTCACTCTCGCACGTGCAAACATGTTAGAAAGTGGAGGAAATGATGATATGCGATAAAAGTGCAACCATATTAAGCCCACTCATCAGGATCGTAATACATTTTAAGTTATAGCTTTAATTTATAAATAATATTTAGCATGTAATTATTATTGTAATGTAATGGGTTCATACCTAAATAAATAACATTTTTATTTATTATTATTTATTTATTTATTTCATTTTCGTTCGGTATAAACAAGTTTTTTGTATTTGGCAGCAAAAAAAATAATAGCTTTTGATAACTTGCTGACAAATATGCTTTTTTTAAATTTAATGTACTTTACTAGACGTATAGAGTACGTACAATTACTAAGTTACCAATCTAATCGTGGTATCTATGTCAAAAGTATATGTGGCAATGAGGACGGACCCTACCCGCGCGAGGAACCTGAACTGAGGTGGTGGAGGTACAGTCAGCATCAAATAAATAGTGACTGCTAGGGTGGCCAAATATATCGGAACCTATGATCGGAATACATCCTTATTTCTAATAAAGGTGTGTCACGATATATTTGGCCACCTTAGCCGTCACTATTTATTTGATGCTGACTGTACCTCCACCACCTCAGCTCAGGTTCCTCGCGGGGGTAGGGTCCGTCCTCATTGCCACATATACTTTTGACATTGGTACCACCATTATGTACACCATTTGGTCGCTATTTAATGCTGAATGTACTTAAGGCACAACGTAGAAATTGTCTATTTTCTAAAAACCTGCAAACAAAACAGACGGCCTAGGTAAATGTCGATACAATGCTCTATCAAATGAGCATATCCCGTGCAGCGCTAATCACGTCACGCCTTAATCCGTTGTCCTAGATGAGCGCATAAAGCGACGCGATGCTATGCTACTTTTTGAAAAGTTCTAAGCCTAAATATGACAAGTGATAGTTTGCTTATAATTATGTATATTTTGTTGGTGTCTTACGTCGTGTCACGTTTTGCCTCAAGCATATTATGAGATTTATGAGGTTAAATTCTTGAGAATTTACGGCCTGCAAAGTCGATATTGACCCTGCCTACGAAAATCGTCCTGGGTTCTAATCCCTGTAAAGGCATTTATATTTTTTATTATCATGAATATTTGTTCCTGAGTTATGGATATTTTTATTTTTGTATATCTTCTTATCTATTTTTAACGCCGTCTAGTACCTACCTTAATATTTACTTTATATTTATTTATTTGATGGTTATTAGGGTTCCGTAGCCAAATGGCAAAAAACGGAACCCTTATGGATTCGTCATGTCTGTCTGTCTGTCTGTCCGTGTATGTCACAGCCACTTTTTTCAGAAACTATAAGAACTATACTGTTGAAACTTGGTAAGTAGATGTATTCTGTGAACCGCATTAAGATTTTCACACAAAAATTTTTGGGGTTCCCCATACTTAGAACTGAAACTCAAATTTTTTTTTCATGAAACCCATACGTGTGGGATATCTATGGATAGGTCTTCAAAAATGATATTGAGGTTTCTAATATATTTTTTTTCTAAACTGAATAGTTTGCGCGAGAGACACTTCCAAAGTGGTAAAATGTGTGTCCCCCTCCCTGTAACTTCTAAAATAAAGCTAAAAAAAATATATGATGTACATTACCATGCAAACTTCCACCGAAAATTGGTTTGAACGAGATCTAGTAAGTAGTTTTTTTTAATACGTCATAAATCGTGAACCGTAATTTTATTATGTTATTTTTCAGAGTCTTTAACCTACACATTATATCTCAAAAATAAGGCAAAATCAGGTGATAGAACTATATTACGGGAGCACCCTAGTGTTCTAATATGCCCAATAGGCCCAGGAGTCTATTGAAATACACTAGTGCGATACGTAGGTGGTCCACTGCTGGTACTGTGCACTGGGCTTACGAAGGCCATAATCCATTTTCCATTAACGCGCGACCCGCTCGCTCAAATCTGATTGCTGACGGACGCCATTGAATATCCGTTCGACTCGCCAAATAGGCAATTAGTTTGCAAATCTTTTGTCTAAGCATAGGCCTTGATTGGACAAACATAAGAAAACAACTCAAAATTTGCATTTGATTACTTTGCCTCACATGTGAATAAAATGCAACTTTGCTATCAGTTTTTGAACAATCAAGAGAGCCTTTAGCAGTTGGTGTGGTGAAAATAAATATTATTATTAGACCACCTCAGTATCGTTTGCCTTTAGCGGACTTGTGCAACATTGCAGGATTTGCATTTGAATTTGGAAACAAATTTTACTAAGTGCTCAGAACGCAGAATGCCTTGCGGTATAGGTACTCACAAATATGAGTATACTTACTTACATTATTACCGCATTATTAAATACTGTGGCAAAATTGCTCGTGAACTTATTATTTCCTAATTTACCTATAGCTACTAAATAAAATATAGAATATAGATAAAAGTAAATTCTGTCGCGAATTGGCTAAATCGCATTTTGTACAAAGTTCATCCTCTATTTTTCTGCCCTCCTAACGAAAAGTGCAATAACTCGAGTTTTGGGTCAAATTGAGTTATATACATATTCGTGTTGAGCATAACAAGTTCTATATTTTCTTCTTAGACAGTTTTAAGGTATCTGCAACGTAAACATGTTTTTATTAATCAATACTGCAATATCTGAGGCAATGACTTGTGATTTACTTATGAAGATCGCCATAACTGTAGTTATTCTTGGATTAGTAATACTTTTAAGCAACATTACTAACAATATCCGCAATAACTATAGATATTACACTTTTAGTAAGTAGGATTAATAAAATACTTCAATATCACTTACTTACAAAAACTGCAATAAGTATAGTTATTACGAATATGATTGGTAGGGTATTTTATTTTTATTAGCACGTTACTAGTAAAAAGTGTAATAAGAATAGTTATCGTTCTTATGCTTAGTAAAATTGTGATAACAAATGTTAGTCCAATAACTAATCATAAACGCAATAAGTGAAGTTGTTACACTTATGTTTAGGATTGTCGAAATTTTAATGATAAGTTTACGTTAATAACAAGGCAATACAACTAAGTTACTGCACTTATGTTTAGGACGATGGGGCACAGACAGTATAGTTTTACCAATCACGGTGCGATATGATGTCAAGTTATCGCATTTATGAGTAGTATAAAATATAGCATAATATAATAAGTAAAAAAGTTTTAAGTTAAATGGTTTTATTTTAATCAGAAAGTGTACCAAAAACTAGAAAATAAAAATTATTATACTAATCGGAGTCCTAAACGCCACTTTTCGACACTATGTCAGTGATTTAAGTATCAATCGATTTTTTTTCTCAGACTAAAATAAAAACGTGGGGCGTTAGAACGAAAATATAATACATTTATATATTTGTAAAAGAGAATCTTAGTAAACATAACTATGTAGTTAGCTAACTAAAACTCCACGTTGCATTGTATATTCTTATATTTTTAGGTCTTTCTCAACATTTTTAAATACTAACCCCACGTTTTTATTTTAGTCTGAGAAAAAAAATCGATTAATACTTAAATCACTGACATAGTGTCGAAAAGCGGCGTTTAGAATCCGACTCGAGAAGACTACATTGCTACCCGTCTTGCATGATACTGTCGAGAAAGGAGCATAGGAAGTATATAGGACTCCGATTAGTATAATAATTTTTATTTTCTAGTTTTTGGTACACTTTCTGATTAAATTAAAACCGTTTTACTTAATTTTATTCTTAAGTTTTACTTTAGTAGCATTACGAGTTAATAAACATATTAAATTGCGCCCCCGCTGCAAGATGACAATAGTTATTTATCTTACTAGGGGGCAAAATCGGATTTGATTTACAGTTAGTATTTTCTTGGCGTTGGTATGGTGGAAAAAAATGGGGTTAGGCTGTATCAGTATATATAATTATATTATATCAGTTCCGCGTAGGGTCAAAGGCCCGAAACGTCCGGGAGGTTAGTGCGCCAACACAAAAAACAATAGTACCAGTGTCTAGATGCGAAGGCTGGAGGCCGAGCTCCGCGTAGGGCCGAAGGCCCGAAGCGTCCGGAAGATGAGTGCTCAGGCACAGAACAATGGTACGTCTTAATTGCGAAGGCCGAGCTCCGCGTAGGGCCGAAGGCCCGAAGCGTCCGGAAGGTAATTACTCAAACACAGAACAATAGTACAAGTGTCTGAAGGCCGAAGCCCTGAAGCGTCCGGGAGGTGAATACTCAACACAAAACTATAGTATAAGTTAGGGTGATTCACTTTTGTATGGAGAAAAAAAAGTTGTAATATTTTTCCTGACTTTGCTCACCAATGGAGTCTCCCCCCACTAAAAACTATCTATTTCAATTTTTGAAAGAATCGAATAACGTTTAGAGGTTGCACAAGTTGAAAAGGTTATAGAGTAAGAACCCCATACATTGCATGAAAATGAACTATGTTCTAAAATAACAAAATATAATGAACTGATACTAAAATCGAATGAGAAAACTGAATTTTGCGTCTAAAATACGATGAAAGCACTTTTCCTTTGGAAACAGGTGGAAAAACTGAAAAATCTTAATTAGAACATTTATCGAGTAACCAAAATCCAAGTTTACTACTAATTTTAAAATTTATTTATATGTAGAAGGTTCAGTATCACACTACTCTCCGCTTGGATGGTATCCGCTTAAACCATTTTCTACCCTCCGATGTAGAGTCGTTGGTTATTTGAAAAATCTTTGTTGATGTTGTGCAACCTCTAAATGTTGACCGATTTTAATTTTTTTTAACGTATAATATTATTTTATCAGTTAGAACAAGAATTCGAGCAAAGTCTGATGAAAATCGAAAATTCGGAAAAATGAAACACCCTAGTATAAGTGTCTAAATGCGAAGGCCGAGGGCCGAGCTCCGTGTAGGGCCGAAGGCCCGAAGCGTCCGGGAAGTTAGTGCTCAAACAAAGAACACTGGTATAAGTGTTTTAATTGCGAAGGCCGAAGGCCGAGTTCCGCGTAGAGCCAATGGCCCGAAGCGTCCGGAAGGTAATTACTCAAACACAGAACAATAGTACAAGTGTCTGAAGGCCGAAGCCCTGAAGCGTCCGGGAGGTGAATACTCAACACAGAACTATAGTACAAGTGTCTAAATGCGAAGGCCGAAGGCCGAGCTCCGTGTAGGGCCGAAGGCCCGAAGCGTCCGGGACGTTAGTGCTCAAACAAAGAACAATGGTACAAGTGTCTTAATTGCGAAGGCCGAACGCCGACCTCCGCGTAGGGCTGAAGGCCCGAAGCGTCCGGAAGGTTAGTGCTCAAACACAGAACAATGGTACAAGTGTCTTTATTGCGAAGGCCGAAGGCCGAGTTCCGCGTAGAGCCAATGGCCCGAAGCGTCCGGAAGGTAATTACTCAAACACAGAACAATAGTACAAGTGTCTGAAGGCCGAAGCCCTGAAGCGTCCGGGAGGTGAATACTCAACACAAAACTATAGTATAAGTGTCTAAATGCGAAGGCTGAAGGCCGAGCTCCGCGTAGGGCCGAAGGCCCAATGCATCCGGGTTAGTGCTCAAACAAAGAACAATGGTACAAGTGTCTTAATTGCGAAGGCCGAACGCCGACCTCCGCGTAAGGCCGAAAGCCCGAAGCGTCCGGAAGGTTAGTGCTCAAACACAACAATGGTACAAGTGTCTTTATTGCGAAGGCCGTAGGCCGAGTTCCGCGTAGAGCCAATGGCCAGAAGCGTCCGGAAAGTCAATACTCAAATACAGAACTAAAGTATCAGTGTCTAAATGCGAAGGCTGAAGGCCGAGCTCCGCGTAGGGCCGAAGGCCCGATGCATCCGGGTTAGTGCTCAAACAAAGAACAATGGTACAAGTGTCTAAATGCGAAGGCCGAAGGCCGACCTCAGCGTAGGGCCGAAGGCCCGAAGCGTCCGGGAGGTTAATGCTCAAACACAGAACAATGGTACAAGTGTCATAAAATACACTTTTGCAACAACCTCTTCTTCTTCTTAAACCTAGCGTTTTCCCGGCCTAGCGCCAGGGTCCGCTTTCCTGCTCAGTCTTCTCCACTTTGCCCGGTCTTCGCCATCCTCAGGTGTGAGATTGTTCTCTCCCATGTCCGCTGTCACGACGCCCAGCCAGCGCTTCTTAAGCCTACCGCGGCCGCGGCCTTGGACAGTGAGATTGAGGCATCTATTTCCGACGTAGTCTACCGGTCTGCGGCGTATATGGCCATACCATCGGAGGCGACTTTCCTGCAGCTTATCCGCTACGTCACGGATTCCGAGGCTGCCACGGATGTGTTCGTTACGTATGCGATCTAGTCGCGTAACGCCACACATCCATCGCCACATCTTCATCTCCGTGAAGCTGCTGGACATGCCTTCCGAGGACAGGCCAGGTCTCGCTACCATATAGTAGGACTGGTCGGATGATGCTCTTGTACACAAGGCCCTTTAGCTTCACCGGTATCCTGGGGTCGCAGAGGACACCGGTTACTTCTCGCCATTTTGCCCAAGCAGCGCTAATTCGGGCTTGGACGTCGTGATCGATTTCACCCGATTCGTGCAGCACGGACCCAAGGTATTTGAATTTATTCGTTTTCACGAAAAATTCGTCTCCTACCTTTATGGGGTCGGGGTCCGTGCCGCCACATGCCATGTACTCGGTCTTCGCAACATTTGGTTTCAGACCGCCGTTCTCTAGCGCACCCTTCCATTGGGTCACTTTATGCTCCAGTTTCTGTTTGTCCTCATCTGTCAGTGCAATGTCGTCAGCGTAGGGTTTTGCAACAACCATAATAGAAAAAAAAATTAACCACATTGTCTTACTAATTAAAACTGCAATAAGTAAACTACTTATTGTACTTAAGATTTAAGCATACAGTACAGAAACATACTATAATTGCTTAAAATAATCGTAATATCTTGAATTACTTACGATAAGTGCGATAAGTAGACTACTTATTGCAGTTATGGCTTGTAATTATATCATGTCTGTATTGGACCATCCTAAGCATAAGTGCGTTTGCTCATTTTTATAGTATTAATAAATAAATAAATAATTATTAGGTACGTACAAATAAACTCAATAATATTATCTATTTTTTGGTCAAAGTTTCAAATCAATAGGATGTGTAATATTGGAGATATCAACTAAACAAATTTAAAATCTATTACCGCGTTTTTCTCGAAAGTAGCTTGACTCTAGTTATTGCACTTTTCGTTAGGAGGGCAGTTTTGGAGATACGATACAGCATACCTTATACTCATCCATCATCACTTAATCTAGTCATAACTTTGGTTACATATCAGAATACCGAAAATCTATTTACCTAATGTTGAATCACCTATGCTCGTTTCACCTATTTTTTTAAATACCTATTGATTAGTTAACCTAAGCTCATAACACCTAATGAATGAATTACCTATTGCACGTTTCACCTACAATTGGTTTACCTAAGCTCAGAATACCTATGCTCGATTTACCTAAAGTTGAAACACCTAATACTCGAAATACCTAAAGCTAATATACCTAATACACGAAACACCTAATGTTGGTATACCTAATGCACGAAATACCTAAACTCGGTATACCTAATGATCGAATTGCCTAAAGTTAACATACCTACTGCACGAATTACCTAAAGTCGGTATACCTAATGATCGCATTACCTAAAGTTAACATACCTAATGAACGAAATACCTAAATTTGATACACCTAATGCACGAAATACCTGAAGTCGATGCACTTAATGAACGAAATATGTACCTAAAATCAAAAATATAATTATTGTTTAGTAGAATATTATTAGGACATACAAGAAGTCGAGATAGGTGCGATGACGAGCAAAGCGAGGAGGAGCGTGTTAGGTTAACTACGACCAAACAGTGCCAAAACCGACTTTTATTCATCGTCATGATGTTAACTTTAGTTTTTGATAAGATAAGATAACATAACTAATTTTGTATTAGACTAACGAAATCATTCTACTACCTAAAAAGTAGCGTTTCAAAAAGTGTATTTTTAAATTGTTATCCAAACAAACAGTTTCTACTGTAAGGTTGGGAAATCATACGATTTATTAGGTGGAGTTGCCACTTGATCATTCGGCAAAATGATATGAATTTTGTACTAGGTATATAGACTTTAGGTATTCCGTGCATTAGGCATATCGAAATTAGGTAATTCGTTCAGGAAGTATATCAACTTTAGGTATTTCGTGCGATAGGTTTAACAGTTTTAGGTATTTCGTCCATTAGGTAAATCAAGTTTAGGTACATCGTTCATTAGGTATATCAGCTTTAGGTGTATGGTCCATTAGGTATATCAGCTATAGGTGATTCGTGCATTAGGTATAATAGCTTTAGGTGAAACGTGCAGTAGGTAAAACGTGCATTAGGTATATCGTGCATTAGGTGTTTCGTCCATTAGGTTATTTGAGCTTAGGTATTATAAACTTAGGTCAGTCAATGTTTAGGTAAAATGATCGATAGGTAATTTAAAAATAGGTGAATCAAGCATAACTTTAATACTGTTCTGTTTTATGGAGGCAAACCAAATGCATTGAAATAAGTAATCCACCCATAACATAATTGTCGTTATTTACATGTTGCCTAACTTACACGCGCTCCTTACGACGTATTTTATAATGATGATGATAGGTTAACTATTGTCACTCATGAACTCTAGGTACTATTAATTAGTGTCATGTATTTACTTATGTCGTCATGTTGTATCTCTTTTTTGTATTAGCTGTGTAAACTGTGTGAAATGTATTATTCGGCTTATTTTATGTTTCTTTTTTTTTGTCTGTTACGTTCCGTGATTATTTCTCACTTGATGGTCTCATCGGAAGATCAGCGCTGGAAGTCGCCAGCAACATGCTGAGATGGGGCCATTTCGTGACACTTTATTTTTCACTATGTTTTTTCTATGTTTTGTATGTCTATTGTCTGTGTGTTTACGAATAAAAAACTATTCTATTCTATTCTAATTGAGTTTCACACGAAAAACACCTTATCTAAACTGGGTTGTCTATCTGATGGATACCGTAATCATATTTGAGCGTGCGGAAATGGAGAACGGATTATGTCTCTGTGAACCAGGTAACGCAATTTGACACTTACCTACCATTCTCAATATTTGTATAACATAGCAATGACATCAGCATACCTGTTTGTAAATAAACTCAAGAGTTGTTGGGGAAAGCTCCCAATTCCAAAACCCCATTCGGACTAGAAAGAGGTTTTTATTATACATAACAGACAATATTTTATTAAGTAATCGGGTTTTAATACCCTAGAACGGCGGTCGGCAACCTGCGGCCCGCGGGCCGCATGCGGCTCGTGAAACTGTCACTTGCGGCCTGCGAGCCTCTCTGGCTATGTAATATTGAGAAACGACAATGTCTGATAAAGTCATAAATATTAACAAAGTGCGGCCCTCGTCAACTTACTCATCGTTAACTACGCTACTAAAACTACGCAAAAAAAGGTTGCCGACCGCTGCCCTAGAAGGATATATGTATAAATTATACAATATTATTTAAAATGAATTGGGAGTGCTTTTTGGACGACCGGGCAACCGGCAAGATACGCTTTCTGGCTGCTCTAAGCACCAGAAGATGCAATGCGGTAGGCGCGCTGACTTACTAACCCATGCCCATGTGAACCCAAATGCGGACCAGGGGGCCGATTTTTGAAATTCGGGCGCTCGATTTCGTCACTCGAAAATCGGTGGAAAACAGCGAAATGCTAATTTTTGAAATACGAGCGATAGAATTGGGAATCGAGTGGTATTGACCACTCGTTTTTAATTCTATTAGTAGAATTTAAATGCCGGGTACTGGAGATATTATTGAACGAAATACACGAAATCGAGTGGTCGAAATTCAAAAATCGGGTATCGTCTAGGGTCGTCCCATACGTTTTTTGCCAAGTTCTTAAATAGTCCAATTCTGCTTTCGTCACCCATTCTACATTGGTCACGTTCGTCGGTGGGCTTTATCATCTTTGGTCATATTTGTTGTTTGCCTTTTTCTTATTCCGACCCATTCCGGTATTCGTCATTATCTTGTTTGGGCATGTTCGATGTTAGTCTATCTCGTTTTCAGTCTCATTCATTATTCGTAATTTTTTCATCGACACGTTCGTTGTTGGTCCCATTCGGTTATTGACAAGTTCTTAATTTGTCTTATTCTGTATTCTGTCATATTCTTCATTCGTCACTTTCGCTGGTAGTCTTTGTCATCTTTGGCCATATTTGTTGATTGTCTTTTTCCCAGTGTGGTTATCAATTTCATTATCCCTTCCCTCCCGTGAGTGTCATAGAAGTCGCCCTGAAGAAGGTTGACAGCAGTTACCAAAGCTTTGGTCAGTCTGAAACTATCCAAGTAGCCATACTACCGTGCCCTGGTTTAAGACCAGGCACGGCACGACGGAGTAAGCCCCGTGTCCCCGTTTTGGACTAATCTCCCCTACATGTGTATTGTTTAGGATAAATTTAATTAATATTTAAGTATAAGGATTATTGTTTATGGAATCAAAACAAAAAACGAGACAAATAGTGAATGGGACGAATATCGAATAGGACGAATATCGAACGGGACGAATATTTAACGGGACAAATAGACAATGTGTCCAAATTTCAAAAGAGCCTAAATAAGAAAAATACGAAATTAGAATAAGTCCAAAGACGATAGGACGAATAACGAATGAGACTAAAAAAAGAAATTGACTAACATCGAACATGCCCAAAGAAGATGATGACGAATACCGGAATAAGCCGAAATAAGAAAAAGGCAAACAACCAAACATAACCAAATATGAAAAAGACCACCGATGAACTTGACGAATGTAGAATGGGTGACGAAAGCAGAATGGGACTAATTTAAGAACTTGACAAAAAACGAATGGGACGACCTTAGACGATACCAAAAATCGGCCCCCAGACGCTGTCAATAAGAAAGGCATAACTTTTAATCAATAACAATAGGTACGGCTAGCCAAATATTGTTGACAGATATTTCCATGTTGTATCACCAATTGTCTATGATTTTAAAAAAAAGCTAAAAGGCTGTTGGCAATTTATGTCATTTACTCAAATTGTTCGCGGTTTATAAGGGGTTTATTTTAAATAATATTAATAATGACTATACCGAGTGAGGTCCGCAAACTATTAATTAAGCCCGTAAATAATTACGACAATGTACGAAGCCGACGTGAAACGTTGTATAACGAAAAACTGCAATGTTTACATTGTTTACAAGTCGTTAACAATTTAGCAGGTTGGTGCTCTATTAATATTTTGATACTTTAAGTACTAGTTCTGACATTTGCCTACAATTTTGATTAAGTACGTGAATTTATTAATTCCTGAATGTCATAAACAGGACAAGTGTGTAAAGAAACGGATAAACTAGAAGTTCTGAAAAATATCAATAAAATTAAAACATTGGAACGTAAACATAATTATGTGTTTGTCGTTGACTGTACTTTACATAGTGGTAGAAATTATGTGAGCAGACTTTGAGTGCACGTCAACGTATATTTAACTTATGTCTTTACGTACCTTACGTGTGCACAGAAAATCATAAATATATTCTAGAAATAGAAATAGAAATAGAAATGGTTTATTTGGTGTTGAAATACATGCTTAACCTATAATACATCTTATTCTAGTACAAGACACCAAAATGGATGCCACTCAGCATATGCCGATGACTAATGTCCTTAGCCATGGCGCTGGTTTTCAGGGCAACCAATTTAAATACACATATTACAAATATAAAATAAAGCAAAACAAAACTTAATGCAACATATGGGAGAAGAGATGACAGTTGAGTTAATTAAATGACAACAGTACATAATTCCGTGCTTGAACAATTTGGAAGTAGAAGTATGTGTTTGTAAACATGAAACGAGCTTAATAGCTAAAAAAAAAATAACAATAATAATAATATCTAGCGCAGTACGTCAGCTTATATGTTGGAAGTTTGAACATCGGTTAAATACTCTTTTATCTTAATTTTAAAGGTTGCTATTGACGTACAATTTCTAATTGGAGGTGGCAGATTGTTCCAACACTTCGTGGCGGCGTAACGAAAGCTGCCACGAAAAGCAGACGTACTGTGCTTCGGGCCAACAAGTCGCTGCGCACCCCGCACTTCACGCTTCGAGTAATTTAACTTATTAAATAAATATGAAGGTTTTTTGGTATGCATGACTCCAAAAATCAACAAAGAGAAGTGTAAAGTTCGCCTAGCAGACATATTCAGAAGTTTATTGTTGTTTAAAAATGGAGTGATATGGGAACGGCGTGGTACATTAAAACAATATCGAGCGCAAGCATTTTGTATACGCTGTACCAAAGTAGAAGTACGCGCCAGCAAGCAACTACCATATACACCATCGGCATAACCCAACTTAGACAAAATTAAGGAGTCACAGAGATTTATTCGTAAGTCTACTTTAATAAAGTCTCGAAAACGATACAACACATTCAGCCTGTAGAAACAATTTCGCACTAGTTCCGTGACGTGTTCTTCAAAGCGCAGCTTATCATCCATAATAAGGCCTAAGTTACGGGCTACGTAAACACGCTCTAAGATATCACCCATGATAACTACTTGTGGCACGTAAGTCTCAAGATCACTTAGTCGCTTATTTGAACCAAATATCATTAATTTAGACTTATTTGCATTCAGGACAAGATTATTCGACATGCACCACTTTGCTATGCGTCCTAAATCAGAATTTAATTTGTCAACTGCAGAGTCAGTTTTATTTGGCTTAAATGAAATATACAATTGAATATCGTCAGCGTACAAGTGATAATTACAGTAATTTATATTATTTATAACATCTGCACTATACAAAATAAATAGGAGTGGGCCCAAAATAGAGCCTTGCGGAACACCCCGTGTAACAGTTAGGGGATTAGATGCAGATACTACACCATTAACATCACGTACCTCAACACATTGTGCGTCCTGTAAGATAACTCGCAAACCATTCAAGAGATCGTGTGTCCACTCCATAGAAGGCCAACTTAGATAGTAGCAGCGTAGTATTTATAGTGTCAAAAGCACGTGAGAAATCTAGCAACACAAGCATTACATTTTCGCCATTGTCTCTGGCACCCAGAATGTCATCGACTACATCTATTAATGCTGTTGTTGTGCTACGTGATTTTCTAAAACCCGACTGCTTCCGCGGCAGGATGTCATTGACTTCTACATATTCTGTTAATTGTAGGTACACTGCCCTTTCCAGGATTTTTGATAAAAAGGGGAGAATACTTATCGGGCGAAAATCTTTGAAACTTGTTGGATTCGATATTTTTGGAATAGGTCTAACAACAGAAGACTTCCATGCCTGAGGAAATATGCCTTTTTCTAATGACTTATTAATTATATCAGTAACTAGGGTAAGTGTATAGGGAAGCGTCAGCAAAATCATGTTTAGGGTAATTCCGTCGGCACCTTGTGCGTTAGTGGAAAAGGACTTTATAATGTTGAGTATATTTGTTTCCGTTACAGGTCTGAGAGAAAATATAGAATTACTAAATCTACTAAACTCGTATTTAGTTAAAAGAGAGATGTCAACGCAGTTATCTCCAGGCAGCGATAGAAAATGCTCATTTAATTTTGACGGGTTGTTTAAATGTGCTGGTAATTCAAAACTTTTGCGTTTAAAGTCTGCCACGTTGTTTTTAACGTTTTTCCACAGAGTTCGAGGTTTTTTTAGATTATTATTAATGTGAAGGTTGAAGTAAGCAGTTTTTTCGTTGTAAATCGCTGTATTAACCATATGTTTTAAGTCTTTATAGTACTTAACGTGGGAATCTAACTTTGTCAATTTACTCCGAGCATGAGCCTCATCTCGAAGCTTCATCATCTTTTTGACAGTGTACGTTATCCACGGGTAAGATTTATTTTTTATTAGAACTGATTTTACTGGAGCAAATTCATTAAACAACTGTATCAAAGAAGAATTAAACGAATCTACCATATAGTTAACATCGTCTGACATAAGGTTGTCCCATGTCCCATTCTAGTATCAAAACTATATAATAACTATATATAATTCCTACTACGCAAAGTGTGACCGGCCCAAGATTTTTTTTTAATTTCCCGCCAAAACTTAGTGTAATATTTCAGTAGCCAGACTCTATTGATTATGTTGCGTCATGTAGTGATTGAAGTTCAATGAAATATGAAAAATGGTATGAAATGAATTAATGACAATTACTACATTTAAAGTTATTTTTACTGTTAGTGTCTGCTCTGCACGGCTTCCACGATTTGGCATTTGACATTGATAGTGCATTGATATTTACGGATTTGAGGAGCTATAGGTAGGTATACTAAGTATTAGGGTTCTTCTTGGTATAAGTACACCGTTTTCGTCGTAGCTACCAGGGCCGGATTAAGCATGTCGGGGCCCCTAGGCAGTGCGAGGCTCGGGGCCCCCTACAGTCAATTCTCCACACAGCATATTCAGTACAGGGAAATAAGTTTGTGTTTTTAATTTCAATCTTCAGGCGTCGGCCGAGCCGATCCGAATCGAACGATGTCTTTTTCGCTCTTATCGCGTTGTCATAAAGCTTTATTCTATCGGTTTTTGCCGATTCCGCGTCTCGTCAAGTATGGGGAGAGCCCTTAGGCTTAAGGCCAATTCCCAGTGGCATATCAAAGATGTGAGCTTCAGCGTCACTTTCCTATCTACCTCTAATGGCAAATTTTAAGCGAGGTTAAAGGCTAAGCTCAACTAGTGCCATAAACTTGATTTTATCAATAGTTAATATTTTTCGAGACTGAACAGCGATTGTCCGACTATAAGACCAAACGCCGAGCCACATGATTAGAATCAACCTAATAATAAAGAATTTCCATATGTTAAAATTACTTAAATAGGGAATATTAGGCAAAGCTCTGCGTAGGTGGCACCTTTGTGGCACATACAGTAAACAAACCACATTGACACATCACACGTCACGTCAATCACATGGCCTACCGCGAAACAAGAAAATCGAAATTTCGTTATCTAATCTCTCTATCACTCTTACATATTCGAGCGATAAAGAGGCAGATAACTAAATTTCGATTTCCGCGTTTACCGGTAGGCCCTTGTTAACAAACCGCCTTGATGCATCAATGTCATATTTTATTGTCTGTGAAAACTTGTCAAAATCAGTTTAAGGCACAGTATGTATAAGTTAGTCTATGAATTTACTGAGTCGGTAGTGCTGCACTCTGGCGGCAGAACATTGCAGTAATATCCCCTATTATTAAGTACTAGAGTTAGACCAAAATAAACCTGCAACAGTTTTGATAGCACTCGCAAAACGTCAAAACGTCTATGAAATTATGACGTATAACTAACATTTGCACTGCGTATGCTATCAAGATAATTGCAGACTTTTCTTGGTCTAACTCTATTCATTCACCAGTCAAGCTAAATACGAAAATAAACGCGAGCGCAGCGAGCGCGAAATTTTTTGTTAACAAAAGCGTGTTAAAAGGCCGGGTACCGATCTTCATCTGGACCTAAAAGTCCGATGTGCCCCAGTAAGGCGAGCTTTCATGCGAAGTCAAAGCCGTGCTTCATCAGGCTTCAGGATAAATAGTTGAGCACAGACACGAACCAATGTCCATTGTATTAAAAAGCGAGACCGCAGGCCGAGCTTTACGCAGCGAGGTCAAAGGCTAAGCTGAAGTTGAGATGTGGAACACAAACCAATGGTAAATTGAGGTAAAAAGTGAGGCTGAAGGTCGAGCATTCCTATTAAAAAACTGGGGACACTTTCACAACTTTATATAACAGGAGAACTTTATACAACGCAGAATACGCGCCGTATACTGTAACGTACCTATTGCTTCAATTTTATTACAGTATTTCATTAATTTAAAGTTAAAGAATGGATCGAAAAAAAAAAACAATAACAAAGCTCAATAATACAGGCAATAATACTCATTATTAGGTATAAGAATAAAAAATATACTCATGAATTTTGACCCTAATGGAACCCTAACAAAATTTTATTTGGTGTGCGCTGAGCCGCCGGGGCCCCCTAGCCGAGGCGGGGCCCCTAGGCAGTTGCCTACTTTGACTTAGGGTTAATCCGGCCCTGGTAGCTACCATTAATAATACTTACCATTACCATACCAATAAATACTGTTGAATTCATTGATGATCAAACTCAAAGCACACACTATTTATATGTACCTATACCCATTGTCTAGGATTGTTAAACTAACTCCAAATCAAAGGCTCTTAAACTAACTACGTTCACAAATGTTCAGCTTGTACTCAAAGATCTTTGATAAAGCGTCCTTCTGAACGCGAATACTAGTAATAATAATCTCGGCTCTCGCTCGGCGTGATTTGACGCAATTTTGGTCAATCTCGCAATTTCCTCGGTGATCTCCGAGGCCCACTTTCCGAGACCCATCTAATCGTTATCTAGAACTGTTTCAGTTCGGCGAAGTAACGAGGAAACTTTCAAATCATACTTTGGCGTACGTGTAAGTAAAATTGGCATTGAACCTTGGAATAATTGGTATAGAATTAGCATTGAAATATATTTTTATACTAGACGGGCCCGCAGCTCCGCTCGCGTAAATGAAATAAAGAGTGTGTCAACCCTGCCAGGGTTCATAACGGTGATAGGGATTTCTTATTTGTACCCGTTATTTGGATAACTTAATACGCAAAATATCTGAAAAAAATTATGTGATTTGATAAAAGGCAAAATTATACTTTTTCATCTACGTAGTTATTTATTTAAAACTCGTTTCAACATAAAAGTATTATTTATTTTTATAAGCCTAATTGCAAAAACGTTCATTACATTAATATCCGCCTTAAGACGAATATGGACGACCACCGCCCATAAATCGCCTTTTGGTACAAACGTCCGTACTCCCCATTTCCCTTTCTGAATACTAACATTACTTACTACGGTTATGTGAATCCTGGCCTCCGAGAAAAGACAAAACAAAACACACCATGTTTCTCGGTCTTGCGATAGCTCCCGCCAGTCCCCATGGCCGAGGATAAGCAGATCTCGAGCAACTACGTCGTTCCAGCGGTAGGTACCTATGACGTCCAATTGGGCGTCTCCCATTTCGTTGTCCCAAGTACGCTCTCGTCACGGCACGATCCTCTCCCATTCTCTCTAAATGTCCGAGCCAATGTAAGCTTAGCCACTTTTGTCTCTCAGTATTCCGCCAGTATATCGGAACACATCCTTATTTCTATAGCAACAGAGTTATATTACGATATTTGGCCGACTGCTGACTGTACGTTTGCTTATTTTCACCAGGTCGTTTCGCTCAAAAATATCTGAACATGCACTTAAATTTTATCTACCTACATTATATTACGAAGCTGTGAAAGTAAATCTGAATAACATAACTCAAAAAGAAATTTAAAACAACAAAATACAAATTACTATTGATATTGATAAGTCATTATCAGTCATTATATGGCATGTCACTCGTATGGGCATAAACTAAGGTAAAAGGTTGAGGTTGACAGCACTTTTTATTTTACTTCGAGTAAAAAAGGCCGAAATCACTGCATACCAACATAACAAACATAATTTTGGTTATTTGAAGTTCGAAACGAAACCAACCGAGAGTTTCCGAAAATAGCCGATAGTCGTAAAATGAAGAATGTTATGAAAATTTCTTTTGCTTATTGTAAATTAAATACGCATCGAAAGCGATAGTTTTTATGCTCTTAGTTATATTCTCATACTTAGATAATAGATTAGAACAGTTTTTTCTTATCATACGTGCGTCGTATTTGAGAAACGTGTCAAAAACTTTTTTAGAAATTTGTAAGGCGCCATCTCGCTTCTTCCCTCGTTTTTTATCCCGTTCTGGTTTTTCAATTTTATATATATGATAAATTGCTATTTGACGAATAACTGAGTTTTGGTCCAATTATGTTGAAATAATCTAATAAGATAACATTTTTGAGCTTGACTGCTTGTTAAGTCCCCTCAAGTATTTTTTTAAATATTTATTTAATTTGTTTATAGCTTACCTGATATGCATCACAAAGTAGGTACGTAAAATAATGTAAGATAAAAAAGAATTCCATTTGTAAGCAGCTAAGAGCATTAGGTAATCCCTGTCGTAGAAACTGTGAAACCATTTTCTCATTCCACCAGTTCACGACAGCTGTAGTTATTTTACGAAATGAAAAATACATGTTTTACTTCAAACAAAAATGTAGACAAGTAAAATGACTATTCATTTTATTTTCCAGTCTCCCTCATTCGGGTTATCATTTTTTGTTCATCAAAAGTAAGATTGGATATGATTTCCATTTCTGATTAAAATATGCAGTGAAAATAATATTTTTAAATGAGTTTGTTTCACCCAATTACACATTTATACTTTTATATAAGGCAGGTTTTCCATTTGTACAGTGATTGACCTTGGTTGTTGACGAAATATTACCAGGTAATACTGAGAGGAAAAAATTATATTTTACATTATCAGGTTCCACTTTTCAAAATTCAGCAAAAATCTTATTTCAGTTCTTAATTTGAATATTCGTTTTATTCGGTATACTTACCCTCTTTACAATGTTTTAACTCTCATTAGGAAAAGTCCCTTAAAATAACCTTTTTAAGTGGGATGCTTAATCATCTATTCACCGTGTTAAGCGGAATTAAAAAGGAAAAGAACAAATGCAACATCTACCTTTATAATTCCCTTACTTTTGCGAGGGGAGGCGGCGAGGGGCCGGCTCGATGTCGATTTGATATGCCCAATGGCTTGGAACTCGCTGCGTATTGTTCCATTTACACATGGAAATGTACGACCATGTGAACACTGTGGCCGAATCGACAGTGGACAGGTTGTCGGCAGTATACATGACAAAAAGTTTTATTGAATGTTTTTATATTAATTTTCTATATAAGTTAAATAAGGATAAGCATAAACAAGCAGATCATAGGTACATCAATCTGAAATAAAGCCAAGCCATATCTAAGTTTTACCGCAATTGACGCAAACTATCGAAATGATGTTCTGTAAGAACGCTTTTCTTTAGTTTTCTTTGCAATTAAGTTTTATAGGAGTTATAAGTACAGAGCATTCGGGGTCGCCTCTCTGTAGTCGCCACTTACATTTGCTCCTGACTGTATATTATCAATATTATCATATATCTAAGTGTTTATTTACTATGTAGCAATCTGTGTGCTATGTCATAACCGCACATCCTTCCGTGTCACATTTGTATCTGAATTGCAAAATGCATTCGAGATCCCCTAATTTCAATACCTGCGATTTACCTGACATACAATTGAAGATTGAATAGCACTGATTATTTAACCCATTTAACAATGGGCACGAACGTTATGGAGTACGAATCTACTCATTTTATAATTGGTATAAATATATTAAATATTCGTACATATCTACTTCAGACAAACCATTTTTAACCGACTTCCAAATCTCAAAGAAGGAGGTTGTCAATTCAACTGTATGTTTTTTTATATTTTTTTTTTATATTTGTTACTCCATATATCTGTCATTACTGGACCGATTTTGAAAATTATTTTTTTAATTGTATCTATATGCATACAGATTGGTCCCGTTTTTGTCAGAACGCAGTTCTGATGATGGGATCCATGAGGAATCGAGGAAAATCCTCAAATCTTAAAGGCATACATAAAGTGATTGTTGTGTTTTTATCAACAAATCAAGCATATACATTAAAAAAATGACATTTGAGGAAGTGGAACTGCTGATGATGACCAGAACGAAACTCTTTAACGACGCATAGCTCGCGTTTGGCGATTTTTCCTCTTCGTTATGTTTGTCAAGCATGTTAGGTTTTTAAGCCATATTTATGTCAAGCTCAAGTTCTGAACATGGGATCCATAAGGAATCAAGGGAACTCCTCAAATATTAAAAGCATACGTATAGAATTTTCTGTATTTTCATCATAAAATCAAGCATTTACATTAAAAACTGTCGCATTTGATGAAGTGGAACTGCTGACGATGATCAGAACAGAACTCTTCAACGACTCATAGTACACGTTTGGTGATTTCGAATTTATATTTTGACTTGGACTGGGACCCGGACTCGTACCCGGACCTGGACTCGGCGCGGACTCGGATTCGGACTCGGACTCGGACTCGGACTCGGACTCGGACCCGGACCCGGACCCGGACTCGGACTCGGACTCGGACTCGGACCCGGACTCGGACTCGGACTCAGACCCGGACCTTGACCCGGAAAACCACTATGATACCTAAATTAAATAAACCACTATGATTACCTACCATAAAATGTAGGTATAAAGTATGACGATGCCAAACCCCTCCCGCTCAAACCCCCGTACACCGCACCGCATGCGGTTTAGGTTAGGTTTGAACTGCGATCCTCACAGAACCGAACAAAAGTGGGTTAGGTTAGGTTAGAACTGCGAGCCTTATAGAAACGAAATGCTACTAGAAAAGTGGGTTTGATTAGGTTCGAACTGCGATCCTCACAGAACCGAACTGCTATCAGAGAAGTGGGTAGGCTAGAACTACGACCCTTACAGAAACGAAATGCTACTAGAAAAGTGGGTGGTTTTACCTCCTTTTCTACATAGTGCACCATAATCTTTCACCGGGCCCCTCAGAAGTCGGTTTTTTTTTCTTTAAAATTATTTTTACATCAATTCAATTCAATCATTTATTAATAAAATCACAATTTTACACCGGTTAATACTGTATTATTCCTACCTATTTACTTGTTTGTGCAATAAAGAGTTGAGTTTAGTACTTAAGAACTTAATATAATGCTAATTACATCGTCAGTAGAAAAAGGTGGTGTTATGTCCTCTTATTTAATATTATGTAGGTGAGGATTTGGAATGAAAATCAAATTATTTAGCCAGCCGGTGCGCTTCCAACAGTACGGCTCTCTCGCGTAATGGCGGACCTCGTCAGTGTTGCCAACGCAACCGCGCTCGTTTATTCCAAGACACCACATCTCTCCCTTTTTAACAAATTGAAAGATAATTAAAACTCTAAATGTATTACAAATATTTCACAGCCAATAACCAAGAAATATAATCTACACAAGAACATATGTTTCACAATTAGTAAAACAAGGAATATAATTCACAAACTATATGCTTCACAGCCAAGACATGAAATATAATCTACACTAGAACATATGTTTCACAATTAGTAAAACAAGGAATATAATTCACAAACCATATGCTTCACAGCCGAGACATGAAATACAATCCACACAAGAACATATGTTTTACAGCCAGTAAAAACAAGAAACTTAATCTACACAAGAAAATATGTTTTACAGACTTGGATACACACATATCAGAATAGCCTTATACACATTATAAAAATCTCATAGACATATTTAAAGTACCATATGTTTTTCAATATATCCTACTTTGTCTTACTCTCAGACCCTTGACCAATTATATACTTATATTAATAATACCCATAGGCACACAACAATCAATAATGCACTATCTCAGTCTTAATCATGACTAATGACAAACACATGTTCAAATTACAAATCTTAAATATCAATATCTCTTAACCAATACAAATAACCATGTGTACCACATCACTCACAATATAAAAGCATGGACTTGTTTAATAGACTACCCCTGAATTACAATAAATTCCACTAAGCATTTATTCAAAATCAGAATCATCAGTGAGAGACGCAGACTGTTCTTTATCCTTTTCCCATACTCTCCATTCTCCTTCAACTTTTTTTAAATGAACTATGTTTCTTTTATACTCTTGCCCAGTTAGATCATTTCGAACATTGATGTCGCCTCTATTAGCACTAGTAACAGTATGAGGTGTAGAATTGTAATTTGATGTTAATTTGTTCTCTTTAAGCATGTTTTTTACATATACCTTCTCTCCTACCTCTAACCGGTGTTCCTTTGCTCCTCTTTTGCGATCTTCCTTTAATTTTCCTTTTTCCTTCATTTCGGCGTCCTTGTCCCTTACTTCTAGATCTGTCTGCATGTGCTCAATATCTAAAAGATGAGGGATTTTGTCCCGGAACAGCCTGTTGAAAAAAAGTTCACACGGTGACTTTCCAGTAGTATTGTGAGGGGTACCGTTGTACATCATAAGGTAGTACACCAAATCATCTTTCCAATTGGTTTTGAGGCTTTGACTAATCTTAAGGCGTTTGACAATGTCGCGATTTTGACGTTCCACTTCCCCGTTCATTTGAGGCCAGTAAGGAATTGTGTTGTAAATATGAATACCTAATTCACTACAAAACGATTTAAATAGTCCACTTGTAAACTGTCTCCCATTGTCAACCGTGATGCTGACAGGAGACCCTAGTCTTGAGAATATCTCTTTCAAAACATTAATTGTATCTTGTGATGTTATGGATTTCATAATTTTAATTTCTTTATATCGACTATAATAGTCTATGACTACCAGTAAATAGTCTCCACTTGGTAGTGGCCCTAAAAAATCTGCTGCTATGCTATATCCACCCAAGCCTGCGATGGTAACTGCCGTCTTTTCATAGGTACAGGTTGGCTAGGTCCAGAAACTAATGTGCATCCTTTACAGCTTTTGACCATGGCTTCCGCATCTCGATCGATTTTTGGCCACCATACCTTTGAGCGTAACCTTCCTTTCATAGCTACGATTCCAGGGTGTCCTTCGTGAGCTGCTTCGAGAATTTGGTGACGCAGTTTAAAAGGAATAACTAACTTGTTTCCCCGCAGTAGCATTTCATCATGTATCCATAGTTCTGACTCAAATATTTTGTAGAGATTTACTTTGTTATCCCAGTCATTATACAGAATACCTTTTTTTACTAATTCAAGATCCGTATCGGAATGTAAAGCATCTTTAATTTCTTGAAAAGAGACAGCTACTGGTCGAGCAAACTGTACTATTTGGTTTATATGAAATTCCTCATCAAATGAATTTGTATTTGTGGGAGCACATAGTCGAGAAAAAGGATCTGCTATGTTTTGCTTGCCCGGACGATATATTACTTTATAGTTATATGATTGTAAACGTAAAACCCATCTTTCAATGCGAGGGCAAGGTTTTGATCTAGTACCAAATATAACCTCTAATGGTTTGTGATCAGTTATAAGATCAAATTCCTTTAGGCCATATAAATACATTCGGAAATGCTCTACTGACCACACCAGTGCAAGGGCTTCCCTTTCAGTTTGACAGTACCGTTTCTCAACATCAGTCAGCGTTTTATTTCCATATGCTATAACTCTAGACCCTTTACTGTCCCATTGAATAAGTACTGCTCCAAGACCAAAAGGACTAGCGTCTGCCATTACTTGTGTTTTATCACCAGGATCAAAATATCCCAAAGAAGAAATGTTACTCAAACTATTTTTCAGATGACTAAATGCCAGACTTTGTTCTTGTTTCCAGTAACTGGTGATATCAGTGTTTTTATGCAGTTTTAATCTCAAAATCTCACGAAATGGCTCAGTAAGAGTTGCTAGATTAGGGATCCATTTACCAATGTAATTGACTAGACCCAAAAAGCTCTGTATCTCCTCAATAGTCTTCGGTTCCCTGAATGTTTCAATACCTTTGATATATTTGTCTAGGGGTTTAACCCCATCAGATGTCAGTTCATGTCCAATAAATTCAATCTTACAGGAGTTGAAAATACATTTACCCTCATTTAAAAGCACATTGTTCTGTTTCAAAACTTCTAATACATGATTTAATCTTGCGTTATGCTCAACCTCATTTCTGCCAAAAACAATGATATCATCAATGAAATTGACAACACCATCACATGGCAAAAGCATCCTTTCAAGGATTTTTTGAAAATGTTCTGGTGCACATGAAATGCCAAACATTAATCGTTTGTACCGAAAGAGCCCTTTGCCTGTGATGAATGTTGTCACATCCCTAGAGTCTTCGCTAATTTCTACCTGATGAAATGCTTCTTTGATGTCCAGTTTTGAGAAAACAGTAGCCTTTTTGAACTTAGGAATTAATTGTGCCATTGTAGGCAAAGGATGATTTTCCCTAATGATAGCCTTATTAGCACATCGCATATCTACGCAGATCCTGAGGTCCCCGTTACTTTTTAATATTGGCACTATGGGGGACACCCAGGAGGCTGGTTTATCTACTGGTTCAATAATGTCCTTAGCAATTAGTTCATCTATTTTAGAATTGATTTTGTTTTCTAATGGAATAGGTACTCTTCTATATGGTTGACTTACAGGAGTGACTGCCTCATTTATAGCTATTTTTAATTGAACATCTTTAAATTTAGGGAAAGCTTCTGAGATATTATTTACACTTACCCCAATTTTGAGAACCTTTAGCAAAATAGCAGTGTCTTTGCCTAGTAAATCTCTAGGCCCATCCTTGATAACGTAGAATGTAGCTTCTTGTTCTTCCGAACCAATCCTAATGTTGGCTTCAAAACGTCCTAGCACCGTCAATGGTTCTTTGCTGCCATATGCCATAAATACTCTATCCACAGATTTGTCTTGACTGGTTATTTGAATCGCATTTGCTTTTAAATGATTGCATGTTGTGTCAGTGATAATGTTGCATTTGCTCCCAGAGTCGATCAGTATGTCTGCATCAACGCCACCTATTTCACATTTTACTGTCTCACCTTCATCCATGTTGAATATATAATCGATTGTTGTATTCTTCTCTATTTTACCCTTCTTCTCAACCGGCTCAGGGTCTTTTCTTGCTTTTGTTTCAGAAATGGCATTAAGCTTACGTTTGTATGGTCTTGTCTTACACATCTTAAAGAAATGCCCCTTGAACCCACATTTCTTACATATCTGGTCTTTGGCTGGACAAGTCATACTGTCAGCATTATGTCTTCTATTGCCACATCTGGTACACTCTGTTGTAGATTTAAACTTGTTGCCTTGAAACTTCTTCTGCTTAGCTTCAATTTTGTTTATAGAGTTATTTGGTGCCTCCTTTTGAAAACCTGTGAGTTGTCGCTCTACAGTTTCTAGAGTATTTGCCTCCGTTATGATTTTGTCAACTGTGGCGGCATCACCTAGTGTTAATATTTTCTTCCGTAGCTCTGTTGATCTACATTTCTCTGTGATTTGATCAATCAGGTTGTTGTCATCTTTGAATTTGCATTTTGAGCTTTGATTACGAAGTCTTACCAAAAACTTATCAAATTTTTCCCCTTCTTCTTGCTTTATCAGCCTGAATGTGTGTCTTTCATACACATAGCTTTGTTTGGGAGAAAAATATTCATCCAACTTCTTAACAGCTATCTCGAAAACATCAACTGCTTTTCCTTCCTTGTCCTTTGTTTCTGCATTTGCACCAGGAATGTTGTAATAAATTTCCTGTAGACTCAGGCCACCAGTGTGTAATAATGTGGCCCTCTTTTTTTCTGGTGTCTCTACTGCAGAAGCTAGAAGGTAGAGCTGTAGTCCTCTCTTCCACTTCTCCCATCTAGACCCCAGGGAGTGTGGATCTCCCTCACAGTCAAATGCCTCCGGTCCATCAAGCATTTCCTGGAAACAAAAGTGAACATCCCACTATTCAAATTTTTACAATATAGCTGTCCACTCTTTCCTTCAATGTATTCACCTCTAGTTGCCCACAAACTAAAACTTACTAAGATAATTGTATTTTTGATCTGTCAAAATTAAGATTCAAAATACCAATCATGTATGTATAATGTATAATGCTTTTATACAATTCTGAGCAACTAAGGTATATAATTTATTTATTTATTGTCTTTTATGTGGAACTACCACTGAGCATTTTACTTTTTCTTTAAATTACCCTGTACATGCAGGTCATATTTCAGTTTCCATAATGAAACTACCCTTTCTTCTTTTTATTTTATTTTATAAGTACTCAAGGTACATTGTTTTACGAACAACTAAAAAGTACAATCAAATCCATGTTCATTTTTTTTTTATTAATTTCTTAATTGTCCCACCATTTTGTAGGGTTTATGATGTTATTATTTACAACTCGGACGTACGAGTTGAACATCATTTTCGGCCTCAGCCAGTAGTCATTAGACATTTTTCGTTACCAACGATTTGTTCCCATCATTTTATGGGGTTTATGGTGATATTTCTTTACAACTCGGCCGTACGAGTCGTTACATATACCCCATACATACGGCATAAGCCTAAACCAACTTGTTGGTATTTTCATTTATTTCACTTGTTTGTCTATCACAACACAAGATTTAATTTAATTGTACTTATTTAGTTAAAATACAAACATCTCAATACCATTTTACAATCATGAGACGCCGCTGCAATTGTTGGTAAACAATGGCGGCTTATTTTTTCCTGCACGCTTATTATTGCTAATTTCTGCATATTTCGATTTTACTTACAGTTTTTCTGATTTACCTCGTCGTCACTTGTTATGTCCTCTTATTTAATATTATGTAGGTGAGGATTTGGAATGAAAATCAAATTATTTAGCCAGCCGGTGCGCTTCCAACAGTACGGCTCTCTCGCGTAATGGCGGACCTCGTCAGTGTTGCCAACGCAACCGCGCTCGTTTATTCCAAGACACCACAGGTGGCAAACTAGAAAAATTTGGACGCGAAGGATCAATGTTGCGTTCAACTTTTGAGTTCAGCGCTTTTTCTACGGGCAGTTTGTGAATGGTATAAAATACTTACTTAAAATGTGTCTAAAAGTTCCTCTAGAATAGATCGACCTTATTTTTTTTATCAAACAAAAACGTCACTTTTTACACTAACATATAGCAAATTTTTGACGTACCTATCTTAAAGTTCGAAGGGTAGGTAAGGAGAAAACTCTTTCATGGGAGAATATTTGCGAAAGTATCCAGCTGTCAGCTACATATAAATAAGAGTTCCAAATTTCTCCAGAGTAGCGCTAGAGTAGCTAAGAACGTAGGCATTATTGACGGAGTGAAGGGCGCTGCCATTGATTTGAAATTTTTATCAAATATTCGATAGTAGTAGTAGTAGTAGTAGCGCCACCTATTTCAGGTATTTTGACGGAGATTGTTTTCCTTACCTCTACCTTTCATAGGTACATTATTAAATACGTGCTTGTAAAGGTTGGCTTTCCAAAGATTAATGGCTTTAAAACAAGTTTAGTTTACTACATAGAGTCGTCGCATAGCTGCTGTCATCGAACAGTGACAGGGAGAGCTATTACGGACATCAAAGAGCGCGAACTATGGGCACAAAGCGAGCCGCTACAAAAGCGGCAACCTACAAAGTTCCGCTATCCCGCAATAATTATCTAAATGCGACTGCGAGGTGTCTGCGCAGATTATGTGCGTAGACAGACCATGGCTTTAAAATTATAAATAATCAACCGTAGTTTTTCGAAAGGGCACTAGGGTAAGCTTTATTAATTTTAGTTTTATAATTATACACGTTGACCTTAGCCACTGGACAAACCCAGAAAACCCACGTAGGGTTACTTCTCAGAAATGCTCTAACGGTAATATTTTTTTAATCGGAACCATGGTCTAATAAAACATGGTCTTCCATTCCCAGAGTGACACGCGATTACGTCACAATAACATTGCCACTTTATTTCAACATAACATGTTACATGGGTACATTATACCTATGGTTAATAAGTTAAAATATTTATTTATAATTTTATAATTTTCATTTATATGTATTTTAGCTTAAATTTTACAATAACACGTCATTTTTAATTACTCGTTAGCAATATCTTCCGATTCACGAAAGAAATTTCAGACTTTCGGGTAATTCTGTTTATACTACTGGCAATACAGGATAGCGCTGTGGACATTTGACAATTCGGATCTAGATAACTTCATGCCCTGACCGTCATCCTTGTCGAACGCGTGTTAATTGTTATTTCCTTCTCGCTCAGTGTCAGCAGTCGCAGTGTTTTCCAAACTTTTCACGTCGTAAGCTTGGTAATTAATGTGTAACTGTGAATTAGTTTTTCAAACGTTTGTCATGTATAGATAAATAAAGTTTAATATAATACATTAGATTTGTTTTATTTTACTATGTTTCTGTTTCTACATGAATAACTTAAAATTAATGCCGTTAAAATAATTTTCACCGTTGGTTAAAATTCTCCCACATTTCAAAGTTTGAGAACCTGTAAACAGCATGATGACGTAGGCGCGTGTCAGTTAGGTCATACGCGAATCTCGGAATGGAGTACCAGGCGGAGTATATTATTATACCATGATTGGAACAAAAGATAGTAAAATAAATTATCAAACAAAAGTTATTTCTAATAATCGACAGTAAAAAGAAACATACTGTATTAATCATTGGCAGTGCTTTTGACAATGTGTTTGATAATGTGCGGCAATGATGACATTTGTCAAAAGTCAGAATCTTATTAATGTCCTAAATAAAAAAGAAAATCAAAACGGCCGAAGAAGGTTTCATACTATTTATTACCTCAGGATCTACTAACACATACAGGTTGCTCCAAAGTAAAAAAATCGTAATTTGTTAATTTCTTCGTAACCGCTACACCGATTGTTATGATACTTTGTATACTGGTTCTAAATACCCTAATGCATATGTACATTTCGGCTTTGTCCAATGGCTAGGGACACACTGTATTTCAAAATCTGTGTATATGATCTTAAAAAGGCAATACAAATCTTCCGTCTTAATAACTAAATAAATGCAAAAAAATATTTTTGGCGATTAACTACGGCTTAAATCGATGTATTTTTGGGGTCCAAAATATTTAATGGAATTCAACCATTAATCGTGAAGTAGTTTTAAAATAATAATGCCGAAAGCGTGTGGCTTTCAAAACCAGAGATCGTAGGTTCAAACTCGGGCTCGTACGGTGAAGGAATTTAATTTATTTTAGTACTGTTCCGAATTTTGTCATAGTGACAATAATATGAGACCCTTATCAGGAAATGACTATACCAATGAATTTCTTGGAACTGATAAATATCATTTAATGTTTATCATTTGGTCTTTGATGAAGAAAGCTGTGAGGAAACAAGCGTTACCTACGGATTCGTCCCCAACATATTTAAGTAGATAGTACAAAAACTGTTCGTTTACCATGAATAATGTAAACGACATTATACTCCTAGTTTAATGGAATATGCATAAAGTGTCGCAACTGTCATCCGCGCTAATTATATCCGAGGTGGGAAATTATTCAACGCCCTTTTAAAATATGCTTTTAGCACCTCCTTTAATGCGGAGTCATTTGCGAAAATTGTAATGGCTTCGTCGGGATTATATAAATTTATGACACTTCTCTAAGTGTGAATGCGTTAAATACGTCTTCAATTGATATGGCGTCAGGAAAATGGTACCATTTATTTATTTATTTTGGTACTTGTTAATTGGGACAGACTCTAAATGCATCTGTAAGTGATACTGATAAATGATAAGTTGATAACCGACAAGTGGTAGGTATCATTTTCTTGTGAGCGACACAACTGACGAGGAGACTTAATAACATCAGAACAGTTTTGAGCCAATTCTGGGTAGTGAATTCCGGCTATTACTTTAGCAGCCAATTCAACATTTATAGTGTAAATGTTATATGATCACATATTTCACAGTATAAATTGATGATATACGAAGCAAAAATATGCGTATCGGTCCTTTGACCGTATAACTTCTCAGGTAAGTTTAGTAGAGCGGATACTGAGGTAAGTGGAAAAAGGTGTAGTGCCTAGTGAAGTTTTCCAAACTTACTTTTGTGAAACTTGTACTTTCAACTCCACCTAAATATTGCTTCTTCACGCTCAATTTATTACTCGTTAGCGCTGAAAGTTGCACTTTGGAACTTGACTAATTAGGTTAAAATCACTGTTAACAGTAATTGAAAGTGTTATATTATAAACAGACGTCCTTATGAATAAGTTTTTCAACCAGTATGCATTGTAAATAATACAATACATTTATTGTTTATAATTATTAACTTTTTGAAACTTCTGCAAGACTCGTAACATTTATTTTTGCATAGACAAGTAAGTACATACAAATAAACATGCAGTGATTATACTTACGCGGGTATCCCGGAGCTCCGCCAACTCCCAGCGGGCTATGCAGGAATCCACCAGATTAAACCTTCATTACTGATGTTCGCTAACTTGGCAGGAATGCCGGGCTCAAAGCGAGATTTAGAGCTCTTGTGCATTGCGTGCGATTCTGATCGAAAGCAGTTGCACAAAAGATCCTGCTAGATCAAAGCGTACGGGGAAGGGGATTATAGGTACACGGTAAAATTATTATAATAAAGCAAAAAAAATGAAAGACGGAAATAAATAGTTTCTTTAGATTTAGATGGCACCTACAAATGAATATCATAAAGTAAAAAGATTTTCTGTATTGATAAACTAATTAAATAAATAATTACTACAAATTAAATTGATAGGTATCTCTCTCATTCAGTAACAGTTGGCAAATATCATTTGAATTCGTATTAAGACATTAATGTTTACGATTATAGACAGAGTATTACTATTTACTAAACAATTATCCTTCTACAAAAGGGGATGTCACGTGATCGCGCAATATTTATGAACATTTAACTGTTGAATTAGGGCGAACAAAACAACCGTAAACTTCTTCAATATTTCCTACCATGCCAAACATTGATACTCTACCAAACCGCTAGGTAGCGGCACTTAGGGCCAGTTGCACCAACCACATTTGACAGACTGATCAAAGTCAGCCGGCGCGCCCCGGCGCTTTACTATGAAACTTTCCATACATAAAAATTTTGCGAACTCTTTAACGATACGAACAGTTTGGTGCAACCGACCCTTAGACGTACTTTAGATAGGTACATGGGAAAATGGTGACCGTTAAGAGGAATACACAAATTCAAATTAAATTCGTTTAATACGGTGTAAACGTACATGTCAATAAAATACAAAAAATAAAAACACACACACACACACACACATCTAAAACTAATTAAACCTAATCGTAAACACGTCAATTAATTCAAAGAAAAAATATTACACAATATTAATACCCACAAAATAAATATTAATACCCACAGCAGCACGGGTATTGGATGCTCAATTGGCGGTACCATTGTTAACAATATCAGCTATGCAGATGATATGGTGCTGCTGTGCCCGGCGATCAGCGCTCTTGTCAAACTGTTAAAGATCTGTGAGGAGTATGCGGTGGCCCATGGCCTGATGTACAACACCAAGAAGAGCGAACTACTCGTTTTCAAGGCAGGCAAAAAGGAGTTTACGTCAGTTCCTGCTGTATATTTATGTGGTGTTCCTCTAAATAGAGTTTCACGGTTCAAGTACCTCGGGCACTGGGTCACCGAGGACCTCCAGGATGATGCTGACATAGAAAGGGAGCGCAGGGCATTGTCAGTAAGGTGCAACATGCTGTCACGTAGGTTTGCACGGTGTGACAGGGATGTCAAAAAGACCCTTTTTAAAGCTTTTTGCCAGTCCTTTTACGCGTGCAGCCTATGGACAAATTACACGAAAAAGACCCTCAATGCCCTGCGTGTCCAATACAATAATGGTTTCCGCATGCTGATGGGACTGCCACGTTACTGTAGCGCCTCGGGGATGTTTGCGGAGGCTAGAGTGGACGCGTTTATTGCGATAATCCGTAAACGCACTGCATCCCTCATGCGCCGAGTATGTGACAGTTCCAACAGTCTGCTTCAGCTCATTCCTGGAAATCCCGCTGGTACACTCTGGAGGCACTGGAATGACCTACATATGGGATCTAGAGGCACGGTATATAATTTAATGTAAATAGTTATTGTGATTTTAATGTTAATTTAATTTATTTTTGATTTAATTTCAATTTAATTTCAATTTAATTTCAATTTAATTTCAATTTAATTTCAATTTAATTTCAATTTAATTTCAATTTAATTTCAATTTAATTTCAATTTAATTTCAATTTAATTTCAATTTAATTTCAATTTAATTTCAATTTAATTTAATTTTAATTTAATTTTAATGTAATTGTGTTGACATGTATTTTTAAGTTTATTTTTAATTTTATTATGATGTTATTATTGTTTGTAATTATGTATGGGTATATTTTTTGCCTGAAATAAAGAATTTGATTGATTGATTGATTGATTGATAAATTCTTAAAATAATTATATTATCAATGTCCATAAAATTCATTAATACTATAAAAGGCTTTGTCAATTAAATCGTTTTTGAGTTTACTGACAAACATCTCATAAGAAGTTGCCTTGTTGATTTCCGGGCTCAAGCTATTGAATATTTTTACGCCAACTACCCTCAATGAGTTCCAACTCATTGAGGGTAGTTGGTAGTTGCTTTCGCTAATCGCGCAAATACCACTTTAACATCTCTTCCCGTTTTTCTTTGTTCTGGGCGTCGCATTTTAAATTCACCCTTGTGCTTCCACATATATTTCGCAACTTCCAGAATGAATAAACTACGCAACGCAATAAACACATACGAGTAAACTGTTATTTGATAGAGGAGGAGAGGGTTATCATGGTTTTTGTTGAAGTTCAGATGCGCTATATTTCAAAGAAAAGAATAGGTATGCCGTGTCGTGGCATAGATTCGTCCGAAAATCTTGACAAATACGAATAGAGAGTGATCCCTGGCACCCGTGCTTTTATAGTATTTTTCAAGCTAGGGTACGATGATAGATGTCATCTCCATACAATTGCCATAAAATGCCAAATGACGCAAACTTGTATTGAATTGACATCTACCCTTCCAGTTTGAAAAATACTATATGTAGTTTACCACTAAGTACTGACTGTGTTGTCGATTGTCGAAGTCTATAAATCAGACATTTTACGCATTATGGCGCAGCATTGGAAATTATCGTTCATTAAAATTTCACCCCTGCTTAACATTAAGCTGCCCAGTATATTATTGAACCTGCCCTAGTTTAATTGGCAATTACTGGTTAACGCGGTTAGTGGCACGTTAATTATCAATCAGGAATTTGTAATATTTGTTGTATGGTATTACAGAATAGATATTGAGAACAATATGAAATGTTAAATAAGTAATAAGTATATTAATTTTAATAATACTTACGTCTAATTTAATAATACTCGTCGAGTAGGTACCAAGCCCCCGGCTTATTTCGCCATTTTGTCATCTATACTACGAGGTGACACTTGACGTTTACGTTAGCGATGCGTAAACTCGATCGCAGTCCATCTCACTCGCACAGATGTAGCTATTGGTGCGATAGAATCAAGTCAAATGCCAACTCGTGGTAGCCTTGCTGTCACTAAAAGAAAAGAAACCGACGGTCGCTTATAAGCTTTCCAAATGTCTAGTTAATACCTAAAGCCGACCACTGACTAACAGTCCGCCGGACGATATCGGCCGGTCAGTTGTTCGGAACTGTCAAATTTTTGTTCTAACTGACAGGCCGATATCCGTCCGGCGGCCTGTTAGTCAGTGGTCGGCTTAAGTTTTACAATTAAAACAACTATTAATAATGGGGTATTTACCGTGTATTGGTTTTAGTGGCTTCCCCATATCTCGGCACAGTTGCAGTTATTAAGTGGCATGTGTAGTGAGTCTGACAATCAATACCGGTGTAACTAAAATTAGAGAATGTTGAATTCACATGCTGCAGACCCGTATCTAATTTCGTCAAGCGTGCCCGGAATCTAATCAGTGAATCTATTTTAGTCTGTACAATGAAATACATATAATGTAAATATTACATTTTGATTAGCTACTATCCTTGACGTAGCGGTAAGGCAATTGTGTTGGAGTTGTTTCCCAGTAGGTTTCCCTTCCGTAATACACATAATATGTATATACAAAGCAAGCAACTAACCTAGTAGTACCCATTGAGTAGGTAGTTAGTTAGTTACTTAAGGTATTTAAGCAGGCAGTACCCTACAAGTGGTTAAGTATTCATAAAACATGACTATGGGACAATTTCATTTATTCAAAATTAGAGTTTTTTTTTAATTTGAAAAATAAAACACAATTGACAACTCGACTAATAATGACTAAATATTTCTTTTGGCAACAAGTGTGCGGATAACGAAGGTGTCCCAGACGTAAAGTGACAAATTTATGTCTAAAATATTGAATGTAAATTAAACATTATAAAAGTAATAATTTAGGTTCAAAGACAAAATAAATAAAATTTTCAGATTAATATAAAATTTGCGCCCACGACAACTTAAAAAGCAATTTTTCTTTGATTTTTCGCGGCCCGCTTCCGCATTACGGCTGTTCTAGATTTTGTAACCACTTATTTGGTCATACTAAGAATAAGAAATATTGCGTGAAAAATTGGCTTTTGGTCCAAGGTATAAAAATATCAAAACGGAAATCTTGACAGATAAGAAAAACAGACGTCATGATAGCTAATAAACTTTTATTTTCTTTTAAGAAAAATGTCAGTCTTACTGGCAGACTTTCAAAATTGTCTCTTAACTTCTGGGACACCCTTTTATCATTTTAAATGTGTTTTTAATAGGGATGTACCGACTAGTCGCCGACTAGTCGGGAAAGCCGACTATCCGGCCACATTTGTAGTCGGCAATTAGTCGGCGACTAGTCGGCAAAAATGGCCGATTAGTCGGCACTTTATTAGTGCAAGAAAAACAGAAAAAAGAAATCAACAGTCAATATTTACCATATGTTTTATGTCTATTTTACTAAAATATATATAAATATTTACCTATTCAGGGTGCATACGAAAACTTTTGTTCATATAATTGACCGTTTGATCGTTATCGTATGTTGGTGGGATGGTGTTTTCCTCTACAGGTCGATCTCTACTGATTCTCGTGTAATTCCATGGGCAAGTTCGATAATTAAATAATTTTATTATTATTCAGTACTAGCTTTAGCCCGTGACTTTGTCTGCGTGGAATTAGTGACAAAAGCCAAAGTACTCGTAGGTATAGCGCCTGGATGATGCTAATAGCAATCATTCAATTCGCGCATTGCTTAATTCAATTATTAGGCGTTTCATTAACTCTTTCAATTCCACCCCCCTTTGCACTCTTCAGGGATGATTTCCGACATAAAAACTATCTCTATACTAAATTTCAACTAAACCGGTTTAGCGGCTTAAGCGTGAAGAGGTAACAGACAGACAGACACACTTTCGCCTTCATAATATTAGTATGGATAGTATGGATTTGTTTTTTTTTTATGGTGGAGCTATGTCGAACTATTAATGTTATTGCAAAATTTAGAGACTTAGACAGGGCACGTTGATCGTAAAGACGCTGACCACAGGGGATAGGTTCTTAACTGGCGACTACGTACGGGAAATAGAGCCTTGGAAATACCTCCTACAAGCTGTACTGACGATCTGCTCAGGATCGCAAAATAAAAGAAAGACAGGAATTGAACGAGAATTCTTGTGATAGGTCCTTGAAGCTGTAGAGAACACCAAGCTAATATGATGAAATAGCGCAACCAAAGGAGTAAAACTATTGTTTTTCACCTGAACGATACGAAACCAATGATCTGGCCGACTAGCCGACTAGTCGGCCGACTAATCGGCCATTCGAGCGCCGATTAGTCGGCTAGTCGGCTAGTCGGCCAAATCAATAGTCGGCACATCACTAGTTTTTAACTAAAACAATTTTTAAGCATAAAAATATCAACTGAATATTTCGTTGCACATAAAATGTATTACGTTTTATAGACATCTATATATTGTGAATGCTTTAATGATAAGTACCTTTTAGCACCCTACAATAACGCTTGCACACATGGATTCACATATGTATAATTATATTTTCACTTCTCATGCTCAAAAAGTGCACCTTTATGTCGTGCGTAGACGACATAAAATCGCATTTTATGCTCTAGGTCTAGAGCATAAAAGTAAAATTTTCTTCTAAGACTAAGGTAATCGGTCTCAACAGCCAAACAGTTAAAACATATTGCACAATTTTACTGAGCAATAAAATTGTGTAGATGACAAAACTTGTTATATTATTTTATTTTTGCTACAATTTATTAGAAATCCGTATTTTCTGTCTTTAAATTTAGTAAATCACATAAAATAGGAGTCGATTATCGTTCAAAAATGCTCCGAAATGTTTGACTTGGCAGAAAACCAAGCGTTTGAAACTCTGATCACATGTTGAAAATTAAAAAAAAAAATTAAAAGTTAGTTGGCGGGAATTGGTTACGTTATGTAAGGTGTATTCGGGTATTACCGAATGTCGGATAATTCCGAAATTCAGATGAAAATCACCCTTAATTCCATCATAATAAAAGTCTCTTTCGGAATTATCCGACAGTTTTCGACATTCGGAATTACCCGAGTAAACCTCGACCTTTGACGACCGGTCTGGCCTAGTGGGTAGTGACCCTGCCTATGAAGCCGATGGTCCCGGGTTCGAATCCTGGTAAGGACATTTATTTGTATGATGATACAGATATTTGTTCCTGAGTCATGGTTGTTTTCTCTATGTATTTAAGTATTTATATATTATATATATCGTTGTCTGAGTACCCACAACACAAGCCTTCTTGAGCTTACCGTGGGGCTTAGTCAATTTGTGTAAGAATGTCCCTATGATATTTATTTATTTATTATTATTATTTCTCCTTAGATATCACGGGCCTATAAATCCCGGTCTTTTGATAGGCTTGCGTGGGGATATAGATCCAACACGTAGAGGCCCTTTGGAGAGCTTTAATGTCATGTAGAACGCCTGCTGGAACCCGTTCACAGGCGCAACAATAGACACCCATGAACCGGTCTCAGCAGGCATTGGGACTATTGTAGAAAAAGTGAACAGTATGCCGGTCTATGGATTGATGTTTGGGTGGACAATGAGATTGGGCTATTGTAAAAGAGGTCCGGACACCTGCCATAACAATGTTAACACTGTCATCGAGGCAGGCGGTGACTCGCCGCTGACTAGATGGGCCCCTGAAACTGCCGTCGTAAAGACGACCAGGAGCAACATCGGTGTGAGCGGCTCAGGGGTGTCGAGAGGTGTGCGCCGCTTTCTACCCAGTGGCTGTTACCAGCCACTGTGCCAACTCGCGTCTTATGCATCTTTCACTTCCACCCCTGGAGCATATAGCTCTAGCGACTCCTCTCTGGACGGCCAATGAAGGCAAGCCAGAGCTGAGAGTCCTGCGGGTCCCCTTGGGGTCCACTCCGACCGACGAAGACACGCCGGAGACGGAGACCCTGACCGACTCTCGGGAGCACTCGGGTCCGTGGGGTCGTTACTCCCCAACAGCTCGCCACAAGCTGCCCTGCCCTTATTATTATTATTATTAACCTTATTATGTTCTTTCGCGTTACGACAATTTCGTGGTGTAAATTGCCGTGAAAAATGTGTTTTATTTTCCTCGCAATCGAAGTGAAAAGCAGAGTGTACAACAAGGGCATAAATGTCTATTTTTACCCTCGTCTACTATTTTGGTTCGCTCAGACCAAAAAATTGCCTCGGGTTAAAATGGGTCACTTTATGCTCTTGTTGTACAATCTACTATTGTCCCTTTACCCGGATCGATCTATTACTGACAATGTTAATAAATAACACTGTCTAATTTTATCCGGTCTCATTGTACGTACGAGTGGTGGTACCAAGACCTAAATACCTACCTATTGAGCGCTACGGCGCTACCACGATAGTCTTTAGGCGGAAGCTCGTGAGGATAACGGGCCGGAACGAGCCCGGGCCCGACTAGCTGCTGGTTCCGGTGATCGGCTACCTAGCGCACTGCTTTAATAAGACTTTAAACTCTCGCGTTTTGTACACATATTTAATTACACAAACGGGTCTACCGCTATATAATTTCATTGTTTTTACCTTTAATTCCGACGTTTCAGCTGAGTTGCACCAGCTGTGGTCACGGAAAGACGGAATTAAAGGTAAAAACAATGAAATTATATCGCGGTAGACCCGTTTGTGTAATTAAATATGCTTTAATAAGCTTGAATAAATACCACAAGTTGGCTCTGAGTACATAACCTTTTTGCCAATTTATATTATCGTTTCCGCCCTATTGTCCATTTGTGTGAGGGTTTATACCTATGCTAATAAAAAAAAACCTCTCGCTTTTTTTCACTACGTCATAAACACTGGGCGTATATGATCTGTGCTAGGTGTCATCAGTATGCCAACAATGATATGGCGCGGTGTTGGCTAACTATATCCGGCCGCTATGTATCCATCCGCCATCGTGCTATGTACCACGATGTACCCGGACGCTCTGATAGCCGTTAGGCCGGCCGGCCGGAAGCGCGCGAGGATAACGGGCCGGAACGTGTCCGGGCCCGGCTAGCTGCCGGTTCCGGTGTCCGGCTAGAGCACTGCTTTAATAAGCTTCAATTGCAACGACAAATTTGTACATTGGTAATGCGAATGGAAAATTATACATTTTATAATTATTATTTTATTGAATCATTGTTTGTTCATGATATAACTCGAGAAAACTTGCAGTGCATTTCTTTTCTTTTTTGTTATCATCTGATGTCAATGCCATGTATATTGTGGGTATGAATAAATACTTATCTATATATCTAAAAATAACCCTTTAAGCACCTATTCAGAACCGTCTAGTTGAATTTTATCTCATTCATTGGTTACGAGTATTATACCTAGATATTAATAATAAGTACCCCCTTATTCATAAACGTTTACTAAAGTTGACAAGCCGATAATAATCGTTTGTCCCTTTCCGACGTATTGGTATGATGGAAAGCGACAAACGATTATTATCGGCTTGTTATCTTTAGTAAACGTTTATGAATAAGGGGGTTAGTATCTCAGTAAGAAATAGCGGTCAAAAAGACACGACAGAGTTATCCTTGAAAACATAACTTTTATTATTAGAGGTTTCTCTTTTAGGATAGGTGTATGCATATGGCAGGACATAATTATGTAACTACCGTAAAAGTTAAGTAGTACCTACATTAAAGAACAAGTTCTGTAGTTTGGCCGTTGTAGCAGATCCCCTTGGCAATGTGAAACAAAACTAAGCTAAGTTAGGTACTTATCATCAAAGTTTTCTTACGTCTTTTAAAACTTTGTTGAAGAATTTTAGCAAGTACCGGCTCTCCATGTGGCGCGTTTTTCTCGTTTCTTCGTTAAAGGAAAGACTAAAAATTAGTTGTGCGAGTATGTATTTACCGCACATAGTTGTTGAAACGCTCATTTAGACGGTGATGCGAGAACTCGCATGCGAGTTTCATTACATTGCGGTATTTGATTGGTCGGCTCAATTGGACGTAACCAATAGTCCTCAATGTAACTAAAATCGCATACCAGTTCGCGCGCCGTCTAAATCAGCCCTTATATTGACTTAATTTAGTCTAGTCAGTTGGCATATATTTTCGTCTACTTCGTTATGCTATTCATGTAACGGGTGTGTTTAAACCGTTACAAAGAATATTTGAAATTCCTGGGGTTAATTTGCTCTAAGAAAATAATTTCCATTTCTATTCTAACTTCTCTCGACATTAAATTTGAATTCACCAAACCTTTCATGAAATTCATAAAACATGTGGCACATTATTTAATTCAATCAAAAAATTTAGTCCTGCAGTCATTAGTCCAGTCGCAATTTTAAATCTGACTATTATTTCAACTAAGCGACGGTTGTATAAAATCATGGTCTAATAAAACATGGTCTTCCATTCCCAGAGTGACACGGGCCTACGTCACAATAACATTGCCACTTTATTTCAACATAACATGTTACATGGGTACATTATACCTATGGTTAATAAGTTAAAATATTTCTTTATAATTTTATAATTTTCATTTATATGTATTTTAGCTTAAATTTTACAATAACACGTCATTTTTAATTACTCGTTAGCAATATCTTCCGATTCACGAAAGAAATTTCAGACTTTCAGGTAATTCTGTTTATACTACTGGCAACACAGGATAGCGCTGTGCACATTTGACAATTCGGATCTAGATAACTTCATGCCCTGACCGTCATCCTTGTCGAACGCGTGTTAATTGTTATTTCCTTCTTGCTCAGTGTCAGCAGTCGCAGTGTTTTCCAAACTTTTCACGTCGTAAGCTTGGTAATTAATGTGTAACTGTGAATTAGTTTTTTAAACGTTTGTCTTGTATATATAAATAAAGTTTAATTTAATACATTCGATTTGTTTTATTTTACTATGTTTCTACATGAATAACTTAAAATTAATGCCGTTAAAATAATTTTCACCGTTGGTTAAAATTCTCCCACATTTCAAAGTTTGAGAACCTGTAAACAGCATGATGACGTAGGCGCGTGTCAGTTAGGTCATACGCGAATCTCGGAATGGAGTACCAGGCGGAGTATATTATTATACCATGTATAAAATAAGGTGGGCCATGATATAAATTAACCTTCTTTAATTGCTTCCAAAATGACCCTCAGCTCTCCTAATTTAATCTCCAACATTAATGAGCACTTGTCAGACTTCGCTTGCAGTTTCCCTAGCTTGCTAACTGTCACTCAGGATTACGACAATTAGCGTTAAATGATTAATCACCAGCTTACTCGAACAAGCATGAAGTAGGTACTTCTAGTGGCATCTTACTCGTTCGAGAAGGGAACTCCATGTAGCGTGATGAACCATATTAAATTTAATGTTCTACATTACTAACCATTAGTAATTGTATCATTAACATTATAAATCAAGGAGGTAATACAAGGTACAACGATTGTTAACTACTTATATATAAATATATAACCCCTTATTCATAAAACTTTACGCGGCTGATTTAGTTAAATTATGTTTTATCCCTTTTTTGCTGAATCATAAATGAGATTCATCATACTCTGAAATTTGACACACTGATCTCGAGGTCACACGTTACCGGGCCAATATTGTACGTGCTCACAGGCTTCGGTCCGGTCACATTCCATTAAATAAGTTTGCTCATCTGATGAGGAAAGCAGAGTCGCCCAACTGCGATATCTGCGACTCTGTGGAGGATGTACAGCACTTCCTAATGGAATGTGTTCGGACTCGAGACAAGAGGGCACAACTATTTGAAGCTGGGGTCTATACAGTAACTGATGTTGGGGTTTTTCAGTCGATATTGGCGGAACCCCTGTCTAAAGCTGCGAAATTCGTGTACCATTTTTTTGATATCTAGTAACACTTATTGAAACTCATTTAATGTAGAGGCCCAACGGAGCCGACAAGTCACATAGATAAAGGCTCCTTTTAAATACGTAGATTAAAAAAAATCCCTTTCTTACAAATACATAAGTCAAAATGACAGATAAGGACAAACGATTATTAGCTAATTGAGGTTTGTAGCGCGTTTATGAATAAGAGGGATAGTATATATCTTATTTTTAAAGTAAAAATTGGGAGTTTATAATATTTCTGCCACTTATTTATTATGATTGTGTAAAGATTTTTGTTGTTTTATTATTACATATTTGCATAGTTATTTGGCTTTAGGTATTACGAAAAGTGAGTAGAAATACATTTTTTATGTTTTTGATCTCCACATTTCTACAAAACGCCTCCCTCTGGAATGAGCGCGCTATAAAAAGGTGTTTAAATTATGGTTGTAGTCCCCATTTTAGCTGATTGCAGGGGAGTGTGACCTGCTGAGTGTGGCTGTCATTAGCATTGACTGACGGGCACTCGCCTGTGGCCAACCAGTACACGTGTGACCTCCAGATCAGTGTGTCAGATGTCAGAGTATACTGAATCTCATTTATGATGAAGCAAAAAAAATCTTTAATAATGATTAGTCCCACTTTTTTATATATACGACGGTCAGATCCAGAAAGTTTGAGATTTCTTGCGGTACAGATCGCTCCGTGCAGCCCTCTGAGAAGTGGAAATATTTTAATAGGTATTCGCTAGTTTGAGGAACAAACTTGAAGGCCAACCGCTCACATCAACAAACATACGGGTCAAACTGAGAAGCTACTTTATTTTTGAAGGTGGTTAAAAAATCAAAAATCGTTATCTGCCTCTATATAGTTAGTTCTTGCGCATTCGAACGACAGAGAGGCAAATACCGTTTTCCGATATTTGAATGTTGATGCTAGGCTCTCTGATAAGATAAGTGATGTAACTGAGCGCTAGCTCCCACGTGCGTTGAGATTTCAAATCCCGACAGGACAAAAATACATGCACGTATATTTTCCACTATATAAACTTGTTAGGTTTATACTGGCTTATCTTCTGGACTCTTGTGGCGATTGCTCGGTAAGTGGTGTCATCTACGTCTGCCCTGCTGTAATCTTTTGTTTAGCGAACACTCGGCGCGCCGTTGTCGCTCGTGTCTTGACGGGTAGTTCGCAAATTATACGTCTAGTTCCTACGTAAATTCTGTCGTTTTTATTGTTGACCCGTTTAAAGAAATTTTAACGATCTATGCATTTTATTATTTTTTGTGCCACGGCGGTAGCTAACAAGCGTGCGGGTATTTAGCACAAAAGCAAAACCATGTAGCCGAAGAGTCGGCAACAAACGGTAACTGCTTATGTAGTTGTCTCGTTGAAATTTGCATCAGATTGATCGCTTGCTATGTGTTCAAAAGTAAAACACTAGGTCTGCAAATGTTATTACCGAAATTCGGTATTCACTGTATTAAAGTATGTAATAATTTTATATGTGCTTTTCACTCAGTTAAATGTTGGTATTAAACTAAACAGTAGGTACCGTCTAGTTTCCTAAAAGCCAGGAGTTGAAGTAATTTCTATTACGGTCCAAAGCCGAAGTTAGCGCCAATTTGGCAATAACTCAGGCGCGTATAATTCCAGTTCACCCTGTACGCAAATTTTCGAACCATGTGTGAAGTTATATAACTAATGCATATGCGTAACATTTATTTTATTAAAACTGGGCAGCGGCAACTTCCGAAGCGGATTTTCTACGGTAGATCACCTGCACGCGGTAAAACAGTTGATGGAGAAATGTCACGAATACAACCGGCCCTTGTGCATGGCCTTCGTCGATTATGAGAAGGCCTTTGACAGTGTCGAGCATTGGGCCGTGTTTGACGCTCTTCATCGCTGTTCTATAGATGCCCGCTATGTTGATTTGCTTCGGGAGCTGTACGGCTCGGCAACCATGCAAGTTCGTCTTCACAAGACAAGTGACCCGATTTCCATCAAAAGGGGCGTGCGACAAGGAGATACCATTTCACCCAAGCTTTTTACGGCGGTACTAGAAGACGTCATAAAAACGCTTGCATGGGACAAGACCGGTATTACCATCCATGGTATCTTTCAAAGCATGATTCAAGGACTATAGCATGCTTCTCTTGGTAGGTCTTAAGATGAATATGTCCAAGACCAAAGTTATGACGAACATCACTAGAAATTCGAATCTCACCATAACGATGGGAGCCGAAGAGCTGGAGGTGGTCGAGCAATACGTGTATCTTGGACATATTCTATCTTTCGACAAAAAACAACAGGAAAAGGAGATCTCCAGAAGAATCCAGTTGGGTTGGGCAGCATTCAACAAATTTGCGGACATCCTTAAATCTGAAAACTTTCCACAATGCCTGAAAACTCGCCTCTTTAATCAATGTGTCCTGCCCACCATGACATACGGTGCCGAGACATGGACGCTCACTAAGGGGGCTGTGCATAAAATACGAGTAGCACAAAGAGCCATGGAGCGCAACATGCTCGGCATTAAACTGCAAGACCGAGTGAGGAATGTCGAAATCCGACGCCGCACCAAGGTACGAGACGTGGGTGACGTCATCACCAAGCTTAAATGGAGTTGGGCGGGACATGTTGCTAGGCAGAGTGATGGCAGGTGGACCAAAATGTTGACAGATTGGTGGCCGCTTTCGGATGAAAGAAACGCCTGGCGTCCATTGGCTCGTTGGGTGGATGACGTTCGGAAAATCGCGGGGCACTTTTGGATGAGACTAGCCCAGGACCAGGATAATTGGCGTACACAAAGAGAGGCCTATGCTCAGCAGTGGGCGACTGAAGGCTAGAATGATGATGATGATGATGAAAACTGGGCATGATTACAAAGACTTACGCGGTACCGTGAAATGGGGTACCGTACCGCGGTACCGTAGTAGGGATTACGAGGGCAGTTGGGTTATGAATGGGGTGAGGAGGGATGGCAGCGGGGGTGAGATGGTAGTTTTAGACCAGAGTTATCACATTGTTACGTAAATACCTACTTTATTCTCTTGAGAAGTCAAGCTATTGTAATATTGTGTCAATTCTAGCAGTTGTCCCATTTCACTCAATTCCTATTCCCCCCTAACCCCGTGAGCTGGGATTTCCTACTATTTTGTGTTTATCGTTGAATCTATAAAATTAAACGACAGATTATCATTGAAAAACTAAATTTCATACTACCGGAACACTTTTCAAGTACTTATATAAATCAACGTGCCACATATAAAAATAAACTTTTATAGAGGTTTGAACTTCGGATTTGTCCCAATTCACCCCATTTTACGGTGACATTTAAATAGTGCGTGAGCAAGAAAAACTTACTTTATAAGTCGATGTAGATATAATTATGAAGTAATGCCAACGTTATGGAATTCTAATATATTTCACACACTTTCACAATGATCTGAGTCGACTATCATATTCGAGACATGACCCAGTGTAAACGCGCCTTGCCCTAAGGTAGGTATGTAACAATTAGGTACTTACCTACTTACAAAATATAAATGTTATTTTCTTCTATTAAACAAATACCAATATTACCTACCCTTTACGTACAAAGATTAACATCGTGACATTTGCAACTTACTAAAACCATGTAAGTTAAGCTTACCCTCTTTCCGGTTCTCTCAACGCCAACAAAGCGAGCCTGACCTGCAAAACAAGTTTCATTCTTATTAGCCATCTATATCTTCAAAACAACTACAATAACAATGCACTTGAACGTTTCGTCCCAAGAGCAGAAAATAAAATAAAAGTATCGTTTGAAGCAGACGGTTAGACGTACAATAGTACAGTTCTACATATCGATAAGTTTTGAACACAGACATATAGGTAGGTATAACTTTTTAAAATATTTCTCACATACCTTCGTGCTTTTGTAATTATGAATTCGTATCGAAGATATTTTAGTGTTGAGCACCAGCTCATCGCTAGCTCTCAACTAGCTCAAGTGCAGAACTAATCAAAATTTATCACTATTTTGATTAGTTCTGCGGTTCTCATGAATAAACATTTAAATATTGATTTATATGAATGTGAAGTTTAACAAATGTATAGGTTTATTTTAAGGCTTACAAAAACAGATTTGGACTCTACCATGTACGAGATGCGCTCTGCATATTATGGTCGCTAAAGAGACTCAGCCTGCGCCTCAGTATGCGAAACAGTGCGTGGTCTACTGTACAGTATGTCCTCGATTTTAACACACTGCTCTTTCCCACGACAATGCACTATTCAGATATCGATGTCGCGGAGTTTGCACGGCTCGGGAGCGCGTTTTTATTTCGCTTTATTTTATTCCCTCAGATAGCAGTCACCACTTAGGGGAAGCGCGGTTTTAAGCTGCCTTTCTATGAAAGGAATTTCTTGTCAGTTGAGGCTTCCATGAATTTTGCTGCCCGCGTTTAATCTCATATCTTTTTTTTTATAAGGATTCATTTAATCCTGACTTCCGTGTTAGTTGGTAGAAGAGAAGGCTTACTGGCAGTTGTTATTAGATATATGTACCTAATTTTGTTTATGGTTCGGTTACTTAACGTACTTTCTAGTGGAAAATATAACCTAGGATGGAAAATGAACCTAAAATCAATAACAGTGTAAATTTTTTTCTAATAGTTAGAAGACACATGTTATGGTTAACACATAATTTGACATCTTCATAGAAATGCAAAAAATCCAGGCACCACATAAATCCATAGTGATCAGAAAATTTAAAGCAGACTTTAGTTACTAGAGTCTGGCTATTGAAATATTACACAAATGTTTGGCGGGAAATTAAAAAAATCTTGGTCTGGTCACACTTTGTGTAGTAGGAATTATAGTTTTGATACTAGAAAATATTTTTTATTTTCTCTGCACACGTAAGGTACCTAAGGATATAAGTTAAATATACGTTGACGTGCACTCAAAGTCAGCTCACATAATTTCTACCACTATGTGAAGTATAGTCAACGATAAACACATATGTTAACACTTTCTCACCATATGCCATTGTAACAAGACGAAAAATGAAATGTAGTGTAAATAAGACCTAGCTCGATAATACCTTAATATTAATCTATCACCAAAAAATACATAAGTACTATGCCAAATATGCTAAATGCTAAATATCAAAATATTTATAGAGCACCAACCTCCTAATTTGTTTACATTTGTTTAGGAGTTGTAAACATTGCAGTTTTTCGTTATACAACGCTACACGCCGACTTCGCACATTGTCGTAATTATTTACGAGCTTAAATAATAGTTTGCAAACCTCACTCAGTATAGACATTATTAATATTATTTAATATAAACCCCTTATTAACCGCAAACAATTTGAATGAATGACATAAATTGACAACTGACTTTTACCTTTTTTTTTAAATCATAGACAATTGGTGATACAACAACGAAATATCTGTCAACAATTTTTGGCTAGCCAGACTCTAACAACGAGCACATGATGCTACATATTTACTAAGATCGATCAGATAGTGTGTATGGCCATTAAACTGCACTCGAAACGCGGTCTCACGGCTCGAGGGCTCTACAGTCAAGTGGCGCCCTCTAAATGTCACGTCGCTTCACCTTGTATGTCATGTGTTGTGCAAGGGTACACGACGTTTTACACAGCCATTGTTATGATGACATGTGATAAAGAACTGCTCGTGACTTCGTATATACTTTATACTTGTCATGTAAGTTTAATGTCATAGCCTACTTAATTGAAAGTTTTTCTACTACTTGTACTTCAAATTGAGTAAAAAGTCTGATAAGAATAAGATAAGCTCTTCGTTTTTCTTTAATATGTCACAAGTCTTGAAATATTGTTTGGTATTTTTATAATAACCTAAGTCATCTAAACATAATATATTAAAGCTGATCTTGCCCCTGCAGGTCCTTTAATATTATCGTTGTAAAGCCTTATCCACAAAGTAATTTTCTATGCGTTACAATAACATAAAATGTTCTATGAAATTTGTACCTATCTATTGAATCGCACGAACCCAACGCATCATCAAAATAAAGTAGTGTTAGGTATTTATTATTTTACATATTGTACACTAACCTAGATATAGGTATAGGTAGCTAAATTATATTTTTTGTACTAACACTATATGGGATTTTTGCCTGAAATAAATAATTTAAATTTCAAAGGCGTCAGAGAAGGTAGGGAGTAATAACTAGTTAGATCATCATGATGACTCTGCAACGATTTTCATAGCTTAGAGTGTGCAAGTGTTTTTTATACTTTAGACGTCATAATTTCATAGAAGGTTAACGTTTAAAATAACACTTGCACAGTCTGGGCTATCAAAGATATCAAAATCGCTGCAGACTTATCTTGATCTAACTCTAATTTGTTAAGCAAACTGTATCATTATTAAGGCAAGCACACCTACATGTCATTTTGTGCAACTTGAAGATGGCATGTGCAACTGTGCCGAAATCTCCGGAACTCGCCTAAATACTTACGTATAGGTATATATGTAATAATTATACTTACATGGTCCCATCCCCATACTCGTACCCCGTACCCCGGTTACAATAATATTTATAATGCAAATGATCATGTTAGCTTAAACTCCTAGGTATACTCGTACCATATCATTTTGTGTTGTTATCATTAGTAAAGGACTAATTCGGGATAGCACTGCGAGTTTGGAGTGTTTCCACTGATGAAAGCGGGCGAACGCGTGAATGAGCTTGTATGGCCACTAAAAGCCCCCCTTATTACAACTTCCACTTTCCCTAATAACTCCCACATATGCTCCCACCTGCATATTACATAATTTTGCATATTTTTGCGGTTAAGTACTCTTCAAAAGTAATTTATGCGCATTAAGTATGAGCTGGAAAAACGCTGAACGGTTGGAACTGTACTTTTCTGCGTTGAGTTGAGAGTTTATTACGCAGTTATGGTACGCAGAAAACTGAACAAGTTGTTACTTGTTTTCGATGCAAATGTTCGGCCTCAATTTTAAATTTTTGCTTAATTTTAGTGAGTTGTGATAAATTTTATACCTATGTATGTACACGTTGGCCAAAAAATAACTGCATTCCCGTTGCCAGGGATGTTTTGAGATTATACTGAGCAACATTTACTTTGGGACCAACACCGAAATCGCGAAAAAAAGTTTACCCTCCCATAGAAAATGGACCAGTCAAAATGTATGAATCAGCCAAATTTTTTTTTCGTGGTTTCGGGGTTGGTCCCATAGTAAAAGTTGCTCAGTATAATCCCACAACCTCCCTGGCAACGGGAATGTAGTTATTTTTTAGCCACCCTGTATACAAATTACATAGATGACACTTTGGATACACCCATCGCAATTGATGTACTGGTGGGTGCAACTTTATTTCCACATTTGTCTCTGCTGCAAATTGTTAGAAGCGATGTGGACTATATGCCACCGGCTATTCAGACGGTATTGGGGTATATTTTAATGGGTTCGATCCTTGCTTTACAGGCACCGCGTAAATATACTTTGGCATGTTGACCATCCGGTTCGAAGGAACAGAAATGGGGGCGCGACGAAGGACCAGCGGGAAGCGCAGTCCGAGAAGTATAAATTGACTATGGCGATGAGTAACTAAATTGATAATAAAACACTAGATAAACCGGCGGCCGCCGCACACGCATTGGAATTACATCCAGGTAAAGTCGGCCCATTAACTACATACATTTATGGTTTTATTTTCAATTTAGTTACACCCATAGTCCTTTTATTATTCTCCGACTTTATAAAAAAATAATACATTTCATTAGGTAGGTAAATCTATTTTTAGTTACATTCTTCATGACACAGTACGTAATTAAGCAAGGAAGTTCTCTGACACCGATAATCCCTTGTGTCTTTTTCTAAGTACCTTTAAGATATGAGCTCTTCTAAAATCACAATAAAATGATTCTCCTGTTTATTCTACAAGGGACGCACAAAGATCGCAATGTTGTGTGCATCATTAAAATTGTTTTATTTTAATTGGCATCAGCGGCGCCACGAAGAGGCGCGATGTAGATACGGCACGGTACGTTTCAATAGACTGCGCTTCGCTTTGCACCTAACCAATTTCTCGACACAAGGCGCCGCTGTGTCAAGCAAAATGGCACGATTGCTTAGGTAGGTATTGTCTAAAGCTAATAAATTGCATTTAGAATTTCCTTTAAAATCAAATACTGCGAAATCGTCTATCTCTACCCTAGAGGGTAAATGTTTATATCTATTAAAATATCTATGAAGAGCACAATGAGACTAGCATTTTCAAAATGACACTCACGGTCTCACGGGTTCGAACCCTGGCTCATAGCAAGTTGGGGACTTTTGATCGAAATATCAGTTGATATTCATTTTCATTTCATTCCATGTATTTTTTTCTTAAACAATACAATCATTGTGTCAGAAATCACAAAATTTATTTGATGTGACCGGGAAAATGATAAGATTAGGAGGATACTCCATAACAACAAATATCTAATAAAAACTGGTCAAGTGTAACTTGGTCTTAAGCAAAAGAATGAAATATTGCCAAAAAATGCTTGATTTTACGGAACCATAAGCCGCGAGTCCAGAAAAATGGCCGGTTTTTTAACTAATTGCTCATTCCAAAAACAGTATAATCACTTAGCCAACGAGGAAAACCAGACTAATTGCTACCAAAATAGAACATCGTGGTAAAAACTGGCACGGCGGCAACGGCAAATTCATCTAATTATGAAATTTAAACGGAATTAGAGCAAATGTAATTATTTCACCGACCGGGACACGGGAGCAAGCATCGGGATGCAAGCGGAAAATGAATCCGGTGGGTAATTGCCACTCCCTTGTTACTGTAAGTCCTTGTTGAGTTCTCAGCCTGGCATAAATGTAGTATTGTGCTCGTGTATAATATAGTGTATAGGTACCTACTATACAGGCTTTGTATACTACCACTCGGTATTCGTGTTCTTTAGCTTATTGTGTCAATCAAAATCATAGATAGAAGCATAATTGGCAATAAAGTTGTTCTGCTGTCTGCTTTGGTTAGAATAGTATGAGTACATATCCTGTTTATCGTCACAAAATCCACGTAGGTACCACTTTGCGGTACCATGGTACCAGAGATGTTGAGCCAACAGGATTGGCAATTGAAATTGAAATTGAAAATATTTCTTTCAGATTTACATCCATATTTGTTAGTATAACCAAAGACATATCTAACTTCGTATAAGACGAATAAAGTCTAAGGAAAAAACGTGCCTCGGAATTGAAGCAAAAGTCATTCTCGAATAGATGGCGCACACACCTTTAGCCTATCCTCGGCTAGATGGCGTGACGACACCGTTTCATATTTAACAATTTTAACACATAGATATTAGTGAATGAACATGGATCAAAATGATATAAAAATAATAAAATCATTTATCCATATATATACATTTTTTGATAACTTTATACGTTTTCATTTTGAGTTTTAGTCGTGTGTCGATAGATGGCAGTAAATTTACAGTGACTACAAAATTTACAATGACAGGACCCCTCTATACTATCTATTCTTTTTGGTATAACTTAGGAACTAATGTTAATTTTTGTGCATAATATAATATTAATATACCAATAGCACGTATAATATCAATAGCACGTTATAGATAAATCGGATTTAAGATGTTTAATTATAACTAAGTTGGCCTATTTGTATATTTAGGTATAGGTACATAAATAATTGTTACAACAATCTACATTTACAGCGTCAATGTTTATCCGTGTTAATGTTAGATAACGATATTTCCGTCAATGTTAATCGACATAGGTATTAATGTTAGATTATTAATAGTTTATTTAAGGCTTCGAAGTGTACCTTTAACTAAGTACGTCAGTCAATATTAGCGAGATTTATTAAACTATAATACATAGTTCCTTCGTGTTATAATATTTATGTATGTATGCTAGTTTTACTGTAAAAGGTACATATAGTTAGGTAGATTCTATTTATTTCAAGGTAAAACTTTGGTTAGTTACGGGCAAAGTTGGAAACATTAGGAGTTGTGTATTAGGTATTTCTTTATGGCTACAAATATAATGACCACCAAAAAATACTTTGGTACCCTAAATAAAAAAATCATGCTTACCAAAACAAATTACTGACACCAAAAAAATAAGGCCTAAAAATACAAAAGTACCACCATTTTAATTACGACTGCACTTCAAATTGTATTCAAATACCAAATATATTGAATGATCACCAAAAATCATTAATGATCACCAAATCTTGAAGACCAAATTAATGCGATATTTTCACCTAAATAAACCACTATGATTACCAAAAAATTTATACATATTACCAAATAAAGTAAACTGATGCCAAAATTACTAGCCCCACCCGCTCAACCCCCCGCACCCCGCACCGCATAGGTATCCGCATAGGTAGGTACCTTACCTAATCTACTTTTCTAGTAGCATTTCGTTATGCTACTAGAAAAGTAAGTCAAACTGCTATCAGTTAAGTGGGTTAGGTTAGCACTGCGACCCTTACAGAAACGAAATGCTACTATAAAAGTGGGTAAGGTTAGGTTAGAACTGCGATCCCCACAAAACCGAAATGCTACTAAAAAGTGGGCTAGGTTAAGTTTCAACTGCTACCCATACAGATACGAAATGCTACTAGAAAAGTGGGTTAGGTTAGATTTGAACTGCGACCCATACAGAAACGAAATGCTATCAGAAAAGTAGGTTAGGTTAGGTTTGAACTGCGACCCTTACAGAAACCAAATGCTACTAGAAAAATTGGTTAGGTTAGGTTTGAACTGCGACCCTTACAGAAAAGAAATGCTACTAGAAAAGTGGCTTAGGTTAGGTTTGAACTGCGACCCTTACAGAAAAGAAATGCTACTAGAAAAGTGGGATAGGTTAGGTTTGAACTGCGACCCTTACAGAAAAGAAATGCTACTAGAAAAGTGGGTTAGGTTAGGTTTGAACTGCGACCCTTGCAGAAAAGAAATCCTACTAGAAAAGTGGGTTAGGTTAGGTTTGAACTGCGACCCTTACAAAAAAGAAATGCTACTAGAAAAGTGGGTTAGGTTAGGTTTGAACTGCGACCCTTACAGAAAAAAAAATGCTACTAGAGAAGTGGGTTAGGTTAGGTTTGAACTGCGACCCATACAGAAACGAAATGATACTAGAATAGTGGGTTAGGTTAGGTTTGAACTGCGAACCTTGCAGAAAAGAAATGCTACTAGAAGAGTGGGTTAGGTTAGGTTTGAACTGCGACCCTTGCAGAAAAGAAATGCTACTAGAAAAGTGGGTTAGGTTAGGTTAGGTTTGAACTGCGACCCTTACAGAAACGAAATGCTACTAGAAAAGTGGGTTAGGTTAGGTTTGAACTGCGACCCTTACAGAAAAGAAATGCTACTAGAAAAGTGGGTTAGGTTAGGTTAGACCTGCGACTGTTAAAGAAATAAAATGCTACTAGAAAAAGGTGACGAAGTGGATTCATTAATTTAATATGATAACGGTAATTATATTAAATATTTGCACATTTAAATTAAAATGTGGTTACAATTTTGGTGGTCATTTACTATTTTTGGGTTTTCAATGATTATTTTGGAGTCATTTGCTTTAATATGATATCAAGATTTAAAAATTTGGTTATAATTTTACATTAAAATGGAGTTCTAATGTTGGTGGTCATTTACTATTTTTGGGGTTACAATGATTATTTTGGTGTCATTTTCTTTAATAGGATAGCAAGATGTAAAAATTTGGTTATCATTTCACATTAAAATGGGGTTTGAAATTTGGTAATCATTTAGTATTTTTGGGTTAATAATGATTAGTTTGGTGTAATAAAATTGGTAATCATTTCACATTAAAATGGTGTTATAATTTTGGTGATCATTCATTATTTTAGGGTGGTAAAATAGATTTTTTTGGTATTAAGTTTTACTAAATCTGATGATCAGTTAAATAGCAGCCTTTCTTTATTTTTGACTTAATCTATTTCCATAAAAGTACATACTTACTTAGGTATACGGATAGATTTTTGATTAAGTGATTTTATTTGGTATGGGTTGCTTTGATTGAACTCACATTTTTGCAGGTACAATCTCAGCTAGAAATTGTAGAAGTAGAAAAACGGTCATAAATAGCATTCAGTTTCTATTAAGGTTACTTTTAAATTTGCACATATTGTTTCCTAAAAACAATTAAACTTCGATTAGTCTGCGAGTGGCTGCGAGCATCGCTACTTGATCGAGTACCTATTTTGTGTTCTCGAAATCGCGCTCAACACTCAATTCAATCAAAATAGGATATTGTTTTTGAATTGGAATATCAATCAAATCAATTTTTGTTGTTTGATTTGAAGAGACACTACGCACAAATATTGCTCTTTTGTTTACTTCCTCCGACGTCCGAAATTCAAATCCGAATATTGTAGGAACACAGACAAGATATCCTCCAGACTGAGCATAGTAGCTCTATCCCCTCTGCCACGCATACGGTAGTTTTAAGCCCTTGCTACACGGTCGCCGACAAGCCTTCTAACCGTCTGACCTTGGTCTGTCCTTGGTATGCGGGTCCGTCTGAGTTGTCTGGCTAGACGGTGGCAGACCACAGTGTGTTCAGAACTCGCGGACGGACAACATGTATTGCAAGCGCACAAAATGGCCCCTAACCTTTCAGAAAGTTGGCGTGGCATTAGCACCTACTCAGTGGCGTATGGCCCTAAGGGCGGCGTATGCCACCCCTGGCGGATTGCATTTAGTTTTTCTTCCTTGACTTCTGGGGCGGCAAAACTTATTGGCTGAGGCGCCAAATTTCATAACCTACTCACACTAGTGCAATGACAAAAAAATAAGTTTTTAGCAAAAAAATCATTTTTAGTACAAGTTTTTATCGCTGACTGTACTTTTCTTTCCACAGGCAACTAATACTCGTCGAGACAATTCTAAAAACCCCAAACACAATTAGGTCGCGTTGTTCTATCACAGGGTTCCTATGGCCACCTCCTGTCTCCATCGTCAGATCAGCTCTATGGTACCATAATAATGCATTGTCACCCGACTTATATATGTATGCAAATTTTCAGCTCCATCGGAAACTAGAAAGTGGGTCTAATTTAAATTGCAAGATTTGACCCGTAATACAAACATATTTACATACATTAGGTATATTGCAAGTTAATAAAAAGCTTGTAAATAAAGAAAAGGGTATATTAATGAAACGCTGGCTCAAAAAACGACATTTGTTGAGTCATTTCAACTTAATGAATTTGCTGGACTACGCTACGGGGACATACATAACTTTCTGAGAATGAAGAGGATAGTATTTGATGAATTATTAGAAATGCTACTGAGTACCCATGGCATGGCTATTAACCACACGAGCGCACACGGCGCGTCCTCCAAGCGAAATGGCCGTATGCGGTCGGCGATGGGCGGCTCCGGACCGACCGCTCAGACCGCGGTCGCTGGCGCGCGCTCGCATGCCAAGGGCGTCCGGAGGTCAAACGAAATTTTGTTGGAAACAACTGTCTACACGGTCCGGGACGGACCAAGGCCATGCGGTCTGGGGGCTTGTCGGCGACCGTGTAGCAAGGGCTTTACTCCATTTTCGAGTCGAAAGTGTCTTTTTGTGACGCCCGTGTCTTTGAACGGACCAATCACGGCACGGGACCTCGCTCACCTCGTCCCTCGCACCCCCGTATTTTTGGCAGCATCGGTTTCATGAAATAATTGCTCTAAACTCGGTCTAGAGGATTCCTAGTCTATGTGTAGGAATAAGAAATTCATTAAATTCGATGGATGTAATTTAGAATTTATAGAATTGCTGCTAATTTCAGAGATAGTAACATTCTAATCTGAATCTTCGTTTAGATTAACGATATCTATTTGTTTATTCTGAATTCAGTAGCTGAAGGAAAACAATTTTCGAAGAAGCTTGTTCACAAATCATTGTGTTGAAGTCTAGTCAAAGGTCCCACTTTGTTGCTTACCATAAGGACGAGATCTTTATACGAATAACCTGTCAAAGTGTCCTTATGGCAAGCGATAAAGTGGGACTTTGTGCTTGGAAACGACACAATTCTTGATAAAATCCCAATACGTGTTAATAAACAATTACCCCGGGATCAAATAAATGTGTCCTTTAAACAATGTAAAACAATAGTTGCTAATCAGGCCTGGAAACAGGTCACAATAATGTTGAGGATTACCCAAGTACCTACGTGGCAGATTGCCGCGACAAAGGCGAGTGGCACTCGACTCGAGGCACGGCAGCAACTCAGGGTAAGCACCCCCTACCATTTTATTATAAAATAGCAGTAGCGGAATCATCTTGTAGACTGTAATTTTGTTGGAAGTTGACCAAGCCTAGTATGAATCATTAGGCATACCTACATTCATAGTCATCACACGTAATGTGTATAACGTGTGATGTGTATTACTATTAACAAAAAAACTTACGTATCTATCCTCTAGCCGCCTACACATCAAGAATTGCCAAGAAAATGCATTTGTCAAAATAAAGATTTAAAATATTGACATTATGAATAATATTTTTACATAACTTGATGTATATGTTAACCAGAGCTATATAGCTATGCTCCTTCGTATTTATTACCTCATAGAGTACCTATCTGTGTAAGCTATGAATCGAGCATGTATTGTATCGAACCGGAGGTGTAAACCCGGGCATCAATAACGGATATCAGCGTAATCTCGACTGAAAAACAATCACTACTTTTAGCCGGCGAATACAGCGAGCATTGAATTGCCATGGGCGTATCGCTCCTTAAAAACAAAAGACTACCCATGTTTGTGTTATTTATCAATTTTATATTTAAGCTAGACGTGATAGGTGTGAAATTGGCTCGTACGCTGTGGTGCCGATAATGCGCTGTGGTTTGGGAGGTGCGATATGGCTGCAAGCGATGCATTCGAATCATTCAGTCGATTGAATCGATTCATCTGCGGTGCTCAAACAGGCTCGAACACGCCCGAGCACCTCTATGTAGCTTGTTGTGTGCTAGGTGTTAGTGCCATTGAGAAATGTATAAAGCTCGTCGCACATGGAGCTATTGGACATGTGCAAGCTCCGAGGTGGAGATAGAGTAAGATTGCAGTGTGAGCTGTGCCGTGGTAGAAATGTAAAAAATGTAGGGAATAAGTTGATGTAAAAACTGTTTACTATTTAGAGAATTGTTTACTATATAGACAGCCGTATTCGAACAATGAGATACGTCAAATACTAGATATTGCAACGATATGGATTGGATATGTCAGTGTCAAAGAAGTGTTAAAATTGACGTTTCTTCAAACAAAAACGTCACTTTTGACACTGACATATCCAATCCATATCGTTTCAATATCTAGTATTTGACGTATCTCATTGTTCAAATACGGCTGAGAGTCTTATTTCGCAATGTTTTTAATTATTGATTTTTTGTGTTGATAAAGGAAAAATAATGAGAAAAAAGCCACAAGACTATACTGGTTGTTGGTGAGTCTTACTGGTTAATTCAACCATAGGATTCCAAGGTAACTGCCAAGCTATACGGGGCCTTTAAATTGTGATACAAATTGATATTTATTGTCATGCATTAGAAAAGGTTCGTCAGTACTTAAGCGTTTACAAAATAGGTATTTGGCTGAACATCTTTAGTATATTAAGCCAGCTGTGGCAGGTTTACTAGAACTTGGCATCGTTCTCTACTCCGTGGCGACTATGACTCCTAGAGGTTATTATCAATAGATATGACAAAACTTTCAATGCTTAAAGGTGGCCACTGACGAGCCTTCCAACAGTCCAAATAGCGTGGCTGCAATCCAAAATCGGTCAGTGAATGTCAAAAACGTACAATGTTTAATATTAGGATGCCGTCCATTTGGATGAATCCATTGTAACGGCATCCATTTGGAAGGCTCGTCAGTGGCCTGCTTAAGTCTTTCGTTGCACAGGTGTCCTACTCGGTAGCATCTTTAGAACAACAGATAAACACGTGCAAAGGTTCACTTTTCTTTACAAGGAAGCCCTAAAAGCTTAAACAATGAGTAATGATAACTAGCCAACTTCTGAGAAAGGGGTTTTTGCCGCTGTGTAAACGCATATGTAGGAATATGTCAGAATACTCCGTTAATGACCTATAAGGGCCTATATAGAAGTTACATAAATGAAACTGTTGGTGAGTAATTTGCTCGGTGATTTTTTCATACAAAGTTTCAGTTTCAGATTTAATGTAGGTACCTAAGTTTAACTATTAAATTTTTAGTAACTGAGCGTTACACAATCCATTCACAGTCAGCCAATCTTATACTTACTCGTAATCACTTCGCAATAAACCAAAATGACTTATCAATCACTACACATCTATACAAGTTAAGTGGTAAAACTATAGTGGGTCTAAAATGTCTAAATATGGAACAGTTGACAGCAGCAACTACGAGTACCATAGTTAGGTAAGTACTTAAATGGTACAGGCTTTTTTATCGTAGATGATAATGATATGAACAAGTATTTTTAATTTTATTTCATAATAGCGATAATTTTATTTATTTAAAATTTAAATAAGGAATGACTTTTCAACTGGATGCAGACGCTTGAGAATGAATAACAAAAATTATTAAAACAAAACACAGTTCGAATCCTTGTGCTTGGTCTGCGTGGTTCTGCTAATATGATGATGACAATACTGCCCTCCTAAGCTAAAAAGCCGTATTTGCAGTCAATTTGTATGAAAACTGAATGCAAATACGGCTTTTTAGCTTAAGAGGGCAGAATAAGTGTCGTATTATTTAAGGTTTCTGATTACGCCTACTGATGTATATCAACATTTCGTAACAGTATATATATATACTATGTACTATGTGTGTGTGGAGAGGATTAGACTGAACAGCAGAAAAGTAGACATTTACATAGTTATAATAGCCATGTACGTTAAAAACCTGTACACTTTTTTTTGTACAACCCCAAACTGATGTAGTCCCTCGAATTAACTGCCTAAAATTATGTTTAAGGATTTCTAATGCTTAGTTACTCAACAGGGATTGTGGATCGCATTATTAGATAAGTATTAGATAAAATTTTAATGTAGGTAATAAATTGTAATCGAGTCGTATAATTCTTCGACATTGGTGAAACAACTAACCGGAAAAGAGTGTACCTAGTCTAAAACATTCCCTTTTTTTGAGAAAAGAAAACGTGAATGATAACGACTCCTGTCCTGGCCGCGTAGCCAAGATGCCAATCGCTTACGCTCCGTAGCGATCGAAATGCAACTGTCACTGTCGCACTAATATGGAAGAGTGATAGAGAGACATAAAGCTTTTCGTTGTCGAAGCGATAGCGATTGTAACCTTGGCTAGGCCGGTTGATATTTCAACAATATGTAATTAATATTAAAATATGCAATTTATTCGTGGCTCTGCTCTTGTTTATAATATGCAACTGCGCTCTAAAAAGAGTGCCTATAGCATCATAATATAACTGGATATCAATGTCATTTTCTATAAACACTTCACAGACACATTCACTTAACGACAATGCCTGGCATCGTTACGGGAACGGGTATAAACTGCGAAATTTAGTTTGTGAAAACAGGTTGTTTGCGAAAGTTCGGGGTATATTCCATTGTCTCTATATCCGCTGCGACGACAATATGAATTTCAAATGAGCCTCTTGAGCCAACTGCAGGCGGAACGAGAATCACACACTCAGCCATTCATGCATTCCTTATAAATTAACTATTATTGCGATCCCGCTTATTCATAACAGCGAGGCTATGTAGGTTTATTCTATAACTGTGTGTCGTCAGGGTTAGAATGGAGTGCTCGATCTTAATTAATACATTGTGGGTGTTTGACAAATAGAGAACATAGTGGGTAGAGCGACTTGGGATATTAACATTAGGGATCGAGGAATAGTGTATAATTAAATCATGCATTTAAACTGGTGCCTATTAAGAATAGGAAGAGGAATAAATTGTTAATTAGATATATTAATGTTTAAATTTTTTATAACAGACACAATGATACACTTGCCGTAATGCCACTTGGTATTATGTATATCATTACATGATATGTGTAGGTATGATGTATTTCAAAATCGATGTTTTTGATATTATTATTATTTAATCTAAATCGTAATGGATTGCTTATTTAAATATAATTATTGAGTACTTTAAAAACATAAATAAATAACTTCTACTTATGCAGTCGCCGTCTTAAATACGCGTTTTTGATATTTGGTAAAAAAGTTCATAAGTGAATAGGCCGATTTAAGTAAGTGTTCACTGACTACACTTGCACTGCACTTCCTACCTTTTGTAATGAAACACTTTCTTGACAACTTAATACTCATTTATTCCGAAACCAAATTGACTATATACGTGGCTGTGGAAAAATCTTAATAGCGTGAAGTAGCCGACAGAACAGCGACATCTACTGTGAAATTGGGCAACTATAAAAACTAAACATTACTACATTCAACATTATCGGCCCCCAAGGACGACTAGTCCTTCATAAAGATCCATGTAAACAAAACAAAACAAGAATAGTGAAGTGAAAATCTACACGAATCAATAGTAAAAGGTTAAATTACACAGTGAAACTCAAATAGAGCTATTCCTCTAAACTAAAAACACATTAAACTTCTTAACAGATAGTTAAGAATCCAGAGGTAGAGGGCAAATTTTAGCAATGGGCCTACGAAAAGTACCATTCTTTAATTTCAACGTAACCACTCGTGTTAAACCATCTCTACCAGGATGCTTATCTATTATACGACCTAACAACCACTTTCCGGGAGGGAGTCTTTCATCCTTGACCAAAACTACTGTTCCAATATCAGGATCAGGATTAGTAGCGGTCCATTTATACCGGTTTTGTAATGTTGTTAAATACTCAGAACTCCAACGAGTCCAAAGCGATTGCAACATCCTTTGGAGCAATTGCCAACGATCCAAACGGGATACTGGCACAGTTGTGAGACTTTCTTCCGGAACAGTGATAGGAGCTTCGCCTATAAGAAAATGTCCCGGTGTAATTGGAGAAGCATCATCAACCGAGTTACTGATGGGAGTTAACGGTCGAGAATTTACACAAGACTCCACTTGCGTCAAAAGTGTGGAATACTCTTCGAACGTGAGAAGAGTCTGTCCGATTACACGCTTAAGGTGAGACTTGATCGATTTCACACCGGCTTCCCAGAGTCCACCAAAATGTGGTGAGCCAGGAGGAATAAAGTGCCATGTAGTTTGGTCATTTGCCAAAATCTCAGATATTTCTCCAACTACTTCTGAGTTCCTATTCCTAAACATAGTGTCAAGCTCTTTAGAGGCTCCAACGAAGTTGGTACCACAGTCGCTCCACAGATCACTACAATGACCGCGTCTAGAAGTGAAACGACGAAAAGCGGCAATAAAAGCAGCCGTGGACAAGTCACTCACAAGTTCTAGATGAATGGCCTTGGTCACGGTGCACACAAACAAAGCAATATAGGCTTTACAAGTGCGTTGACATCTACCAGGGTACAATTTTAACTGGACTGGACCAGCGAAATCCACTCCACTTTTACGGAAGGGCTTATCTGGCGTTACACGACAAGCAGGTAACTGACCCATCAATTGATTGATCGGTGTTGCAGACTGTTTGAAACAAGGGATGCATTTATGAACAACTTTCCTAACTAAATTCTTAGCACCGATTATCCAATATTTGCAACGAATTCCATTCAGAGTCAGTTGAGGACCTCCGTGCAAACAATGAATATGAGCATCATTCACAATCAAAACAGCTAAATGACATTTCGAGGTTAAAACGACAGGTGATTTTGTGTCAAAGTGTACATTTGCATTACGTATACGTCCTGTAACTCGAATAATGCCATTTTCATCTATAAACGGGGTAAGTGGGGTCAAAACATCAGATTTCGGAAGCCTTTGGCCTTTTCTCAGCATTTGTAACTCTTCCTGAAACCAAAACTCCTGAGAGAGTCGAATGCAAACCTTTGTGGCATATCTCAATTCGGTAACTGTAAGATGCTGAGGAAAAGTCTCAGGAACTGTCTGATTAAGTTTTGCATCAATGTGTGCTTTACACAGCTTTACAAATCGCAATATGTACGCTGTAACGCGAATCAATTTTGTCAGAGTAGAGTATCTAGCCAAATAGGTAAGTCGATCATCACTCTCATTCGATACACCAGCTTTAAGTGCTACTATCTTACTATCATTTCCTTTCGAATTTTCTTTGGCTTCTAGTTGTGTTGTTGGTATGTCGAGAGAGAGCGAGCGACATCTATCAAAATCATTCGTTTGGTGAAGTAAAGTTGGTCCGCGCCACCACAACTCGCAGTCTTTAAACAGATCGGGACGAATGCCACGCGACGCAACGTCTGCAGGGTTTTCTGCCGATTTAATGTGGTGCCACCGGCCACTACTTACATTATTAACAATCTCAGTGACTCTATTAGCTACGTACGTTTTCCAAGTGCTAGGGTTTCTTCGAAGCCACGCTAAAACAATCATTGAATCTGTCCACGCAAAGACAGATTCCTCAGGCAAACGAAGACTGTGCTGAACATCTTTGAGTAACTTCGAGAGCAGTACCGCGCCACACAGTTCCAATCGTGGAACGGAAACTTGTTTTACAGGTGCCACTTTTGTTTTGGCAATGACTAGTGACACGTGGATTCCGTGGGGCGTGATAACTCGCAAATAAACAACAGCAGCGTAAGCTAAACAAGAGGCATCACTGAACCCGTGAATTTCCACTCTTTCCTTGCCGTCGCATTGTGTGTGAACCCAACGATCTAAATACAAGGTCGGCATGTGACAGAGCTGGTCTCTGTAGCTTGACCACTCTGTGGCAAGTTCGAGAGGAAGTTCATCAGTCCAACCAATACCACTCACATATTTAATTACACAAACGGGTCTACCGCGATATAATTTCATTGTTTTTACCTTTAATTCCGACGTTTCAGCTGAGTTGCACCAGCTGTGGTCACGGAAAGACTGACGTCCCAACAAATGTCAACGGAGATATTAATAAAACACCACTAAACTACCCGAAATTAGTTTATAAAAATGTACAATGTATGTAAAATGTAATGTATGTTTATGTAAATGTGTTTGTAAAAGTGTATGTAATGTATGTGTCGTTTGTGTAATTAAATATGTGTACAAAACGCGAGAGTTTAAAGTGTTACAATACCACTCAACCAAAGTTTTTGCAAAAACATTTTTGCAGTAATAATCACTGGCCCTAAAAAACCTAAAGGGTCATATGATTTCGCAATGTCCGACAGTACTGACGTTTTGGTGAAGCGTTCTGTGGGTTCTAAAATATCTACCTTAAGTTCGAAGACATCGTGATGTGAGTTCCATTTGATACCTAAAGCTTTGATGGTATCATCAAGCTTGATCTCGACACTTGGTTGATTTGTTTTTTGTGCGCTAGGTATATTCTTCAAGACGTCAGGACTGTTGGATGCCCATTTGTGCATTTCAAATTTACCATTAGCCATAGCTTGTGTGATACGACTCTGTAACTTAGTAGCTTGTTCCATGTCATTCGCACCTGTGAGTAAGTCATCCATATAAAAGTCATTACTTATGACTTCAACTAAGTCTGGGAATCCCTCTTTTTCATCTTGTGCAAGCTGCTTCAGAGTGCGAATAGCGAGGAACGGAGCACATGACGTACCATATGTCACAGTTAACAAACGTTTCTCGACGATTTCATCTTGTGGAGATGAGCGCCACAGTATGCGCTGATAGTCAACATCTTCTTTAGCGACGAGTATTTGGCGATACATTTGCTTTACGTCAGCAAGCAGACAAATCTTGTGAGTACGCCAACGAATAATGAGATCTCGTAAGTCTTGCAATAGTGATGGTCCGATGAGTAATTCGTCGTTCAGAGATGAGCCATTTGACGGCTGTGCAGTGCCATCAAAGACCACACGAAGCTTTGTTGTGCTGCTGGATTCTCTTATCACAGCGTGGTGAGGGAGATGGTAGACTTTGTGAGTTGGCTTGTGTTGTGGGTCTACATCTTCCAAGTGATTCAGCTTCTGATATTGATCTATGAAGTCTGCATAATCTTTCTGAAATTTAGGCTTATTCGCGAATCTCTTCTCCATGTGCATTAGTCTCTGTTGTGCGATTTGTCGAGAATCGCCTAAGTTCTTTTCGTGGTCATCTTTAAACGGTAAGCGTACGACGTAACGACCATCTTCTTGTCTGGTGTGAGTTTCTTTATAGTGCTCTTCACATTGTGTCTCAAGATGTGTCATCGGTTTCTCATGAGGCTTGTACTCTTCGGTCTCCCAGAATTTGCGTAAGAGTTGATCTACCTCGATAAGTGCGTGGTGTGCTACGATATTGTGAGGTGGCAGATCACTTCGTGATTTAGACGCTCCAGAGACGAACCATCCGAGTTTCGAGTTTTGTGCTATAAGCTTGTCATCGTTATATTTGTGAAGTCCGTCTAGCAAAATAAATGCATAGACCTCGGCGCCCAGTAGAACATCAATAGGTCCCGGCGATTGCATGTGAGGGTCTGCTAGTTGCAATTGGGACAGGGCAGGCCATTGTGAGATGTCAAACTCCTTTGAGGGTAACCAACTATTAATCTTCGAGAGTACGTGAGCGTCAACTTGCATTACATAGTGAGTGTCTATCGGTGAGTAAATATCTAAGTTAACGACGTGTCGTGGCAGTGAAGCTTGATTTTCAAGACCGGTGATATTAGCTGGCTGGAAAGTCTTCTTCAGTCGCAGCAATTGCACTGCAGACTCCGTAATGAAGGTGCCTTCTGAGCCTTGGTCAATAAGGGCTCTAAGTTGTACAAGAGAACCACTGCTATCCTTCAAATATATCTGTGCCGTGGCCAATATCACTTTCTTGCCTTTTTGTGAAACCTTCAGACTTGTGAGTTCCTTAATTTGTGTGTCTTCAGGTTCTGTGGGTGTCTCCATAGTGACTGTATTCGCAGCTATACTCTGGTAGTGCAAAAGCGTATGGTGTTTGCGATTACAGGTTTTACATGTTGTGGCTTGTCTACAATTCCGTATGGAATGTCCTTTGACAAGGCAATTGAAGCATAAGTTGTTGTTCTTTACAAATTCTTTACGTTCATCTATGTTGAGTTGTGTAAATTCAGTGCAGTGACAGATGTAGTGACTTTTCTTACAATATGTGCATTCCGTATCAACTTCAGCGGTGAAAGATCTCACATTCTTTATTTTAGGTGCAGTAGCTAGTTGTAATGTGGTCTCTTTCTTATCTTTCTTCTGTGTCGCTTGTACCATTTCCATCGCTCTGAATCGTCCCTCTAAGTATGATGTGAGCTTCTTATAAGTGGGTAACTCTATAGAAGAACCAAGTGATTGCTCCCAAGCTTTGTGAGTTTCACTATCTAACTTGGATACTACAATATGCACGATGATCGAATCCCAAGTAGTTGTGTCAATCTTCAAATTCGCTAGACTACTGAGACACTGGTTTGTAGTATCAAGAAGATCCTTGAGGCCTTTAGAGCATTCGTACGTGAGTTTCTTCTGATTGAGCAGGCGATTCAGTATGGTATTCGCTATCACTCTATCATTGCTGTAGCGGCAGACTAAGGCGTTCCAAGCCTTTGCATAGTTGGCAACTGTGAGTTCGAAATGACGGACGACTTGTTCTGCTTCACCCTTCAAGCTTGACCTCAAATAATGATGCTTGTGTATGTCACTCAGACCCGGCTCATTGTGTACCATAGAGATAAACAAATCCTTGAAGTGCATCCATTCTTGGTAATCACCGGAAAACGAAGGAAGGTTTATCGGCGGGAGTTTACTCTTTGTGACAACTTGAGGTTGTGATGCATGAGGCACTTGAGGTGAGGCACCTTCTTGAATTGTGACAGATTCCGTCAGTTCTAACAAACTAGTCTTGAACTCCATATAGAAATCTTCGACATCATTGTAGAGCGCTTTCAGTTCCTTTTTCTCATCTACGCTTACTGAAGACTTTAAAATTTCTCGGTGCTCAGTAAGGAATTGATTCCAGTATTCTTCAAGCGACTCTATGCGTATTTTCAAGTAACTTGCTGTGTAACGCGTTGACGAAGTTTTCTTGTGATTGGTGAGAAGTCTTTTAATCTGACTAAAAAGTTCTTCTTGTGATGCTATGTTAGCCATTTTGTTTAAAATTTGCTAAGTGAGTGACAGATTTCAGTCTATTTTTATTCTGTTTATTTTTGAACACAATTTTTCAGAGTCATTTTTCAACCGAAATTACGCTATGTCCAAGAATTCACAAAATCGACTAAGTCCAAATTTAAGCAAATTATTCTAAGTGTTTTTTCAGCGGTTTTTTTCTAAGTCCTAAATTCACTCGAAATTGCACTATGTCTTTTTTCACGTGAAATATTCTAAGTGTTTGTTACCGCGAAAATTCACAAAGTCTTTGACACTTCACATTTCCACTGTCACTGTACTCACGATTATCCTGTTCCGAAGGACCAATGTTCACTGACTACACTTGCACTGCACTTCCTACCTTTTGTAATGAAACACTTTCTTGACAACTTAATACTCATTTATTCCTTTTTTTTTTTTTTTTTTTTTTTTTTTTATAACATAGTAATCTGAGTCGGCCGGAAAAATCCGGCCCTATTACTCATTACCCTAAAGACTCATTTATTCCGAAACCAAATTGACTATATACGTGGCTGTGGAAAAATCTTAATAGCGTGAAGTAGCCGACAGAACAGCGACATCTACTGTGAAATTGGGCAACTATAAAAACTAAACATTACTACATTCAACAGTAAGTATATAAATTTACTTCATGAAATAAACTTTGCTTACTGTTTCATTTTTATTATTGATGCAAATACTAAACTAATTACTTAACTAGCAAAAAGCAGAGCTTTGTAAGGGCTCGCGGAGTTTTTCTACCTAAACGTACCAGACCGCGACTTTGATCCAATCCGATGCTTGTTCCGTGTTCGATCGAGTGGGTAATAAGTAATAATAAGTCAGTTAAGAACACAGCTATAAGTGAGAGCAAGAAAGAAATATACTAACCGGACCCCGGTTGCTGTCCGGTACGCCTGTTTGTTACTGCTGTTACTTTGTACATTAAAAACGTGTCCAGATGAGAAAATCAAATTGTCAATATCATCCACACGTAATATACAATTTCATAAGCGCTTATTACATCCTACATGGTCGCCCAGTACTTTTTGTAAGGAAGCCAACTGGCTTTCCTACATAATGTTGGGTCAGCGAGCCAATGTCGAATTTATTTTTACGTACTGCTCTATCTTGGGTATTGCTCTCCCAAGTGCTCATCATGACGAGTTGGATGTCCATAACAGCGTGTGTCTATGTTGCATCAAACCTGAGTTCCACTAGGTTCAGCCAAGGTTCAGCACCAGCTCTATCTTGGGTACTACTTTCCTAAGTACTCATCAAGACGAGTCGGATGACCAAACCAGCGTGTGCCTATGTTGCACCAAACCTGAGTTCCAATAGATGGGTCAAACAGATCACTGTGTTATGTCTTTCCTGTAGACATACACAAGAGTTAAGGGCTATAAAGGTTAATTTTCTTATTTAACCCTTATCCACGTGAAAAGGTCCTCCTTTTATTTAAAGAACTATGATAAAATCATTACTTACATGCCCACAAGCTGTTAACTATTGCCCACGGGAGAGAAAACTAGTGTGTTATCGCGAACAGCACATTTTTCTCTCCTGTGGGCAATAGTTAACAGCTTGTGGGCGTGTAAGCAATGATTTTATCATAGTTCTCTAAATAAAAGAAGGACCTTTTCACGTGGATAAGGGTTAAATAAGAAAATTAACCTTTATAGCCCTTAACTCTTGTGTATGTCTACAGGAAAGACATAACACAGTGATCTGTTTGACCCAGATACAGCCAGGGTTCAGCATCAGCTTTATCTTGGGTACTACTCTCCTAAGTGCTCATCAAGACGAGTCGGATGACTAAAACAGCGTGTCTATGTTGCAACAAACCTGAGTTCCACTAGGTACTGCCGGGGTTCAGCATCAGCTCTATCTTGGGTACTGCTCTCGCAAGTGCTCATCATGACGAGTCGGATGTGCAAAACAGCGTGCGTCTATGTTGCATCAAACCTGAGTTCCACTAGGTACAGCCAAGGTTCAGCATCAGCTCTATCTTGGGTACTGTTCTTCTAAGTGCTCATCAAGACGTGTCGATTGACTGAAACAGCGTGTGCCTGTGTTGCACCAAACCTGAGTTCCACTAGGTACAGCCAAGGTTCAGCACCAGCTCTATCTTTGGTACTACTTTCCTAAGTACTCATCAAGACGAGTTGCATGACCAAAACAGCGTGTGCCTATAGACCTAAGACACGCGCTGTTTTGGACATCCGACTCGTCATGATGAGCACTTGGGAGAGCAGTACAGTTTATTTGTATCTGTACAAACTACAAAGGTACTTGAGCTCGTCATAATTTTATAGAAATAAAAAAAAATGGCATCTTTGTGATCTTACGTAAGAACTATGAAAACTCCCACCCTCCCCCTTTTAAGAAAAAATAAGATATGTTCGACTCCCCTCCACCCCAAAATCGTCTTACGTAATAAATGAATGGCGCCAAAACTGTTTCTCGAACTGAAAATACCCGATTTAAGTTTGCTAACACAACATGACTGATCATTTCATCAGCGTCACAAAACATTAGAAGTAAATTGACCTCCGCAATGAATATACAGCAAGATTGATTGTACTAGTAGGTACCTAGGTATTCACAGAAACTTAATTGCTACATTGGGAATCAAACCAAGCGAAGCGAGATGGGTCTGAATCCAAAATTTTAATCGTTTTTAATCGTACACATGTTAATGCTGCTTTTCATGTAAACTACAATTAAGGAAAACAATATGTTTAATTATATATATGAATATTAAATGTAAAAACTTTACAAATTCCAATATTAGGGTTCAATTGTTTGCGGCTTTTAATCACACACTCAATAAAACATCATCACGGCTGATGCCAGAAATGTGGTCAAATCAAATTCCTTTGTTTTTCAAAGATGTCCGTTTGAAAGTCATTCATTCATTATCATTATTAAATCGATGTCGACGTTATTATTGTCAATAGGGGCTCCTGTCCCAGAAGTAAGTAAGTGTTGTAAGGTGTTAAAAATGATCTTCACTTATTTATTCTCACAACTATAAGGGTATGATGAAGTGATTTTGAACACCTTCCCCGTGTAGCTACTTTTGCGTAGTAGCATTTATCTGTCAGTATCCCTATAGTTCGTACCTAGCGATATCGAACCACTAAACTCAATTATTGACCGCAACGCAATGCTGACGACGCCTCGCTAGTTGGCGTGGCGTTCAAATTAACGTGTGGCGGTGCTGTACTGGAAGCTAAGCTATTGTTATTTACTTTTTATAGTTGCTTGAGTGGCTGTTCAGAAATATCAGGGAAACTAACACAAGCAAAGATAAGGCCTGAGATTCTTGTGAGCCATTTGATATTTGTCCTTCAAGATATATATGTATTAAGACGCAATACCCCATGCGGAAACATCTTACAAGCATCTGGGAGTTTTGCATAAATAAGAGAGTTCAATTATCTTTCTTTTAAAGTTCAACATAAAATTCTAAATAAACGATTTTATAGTCATTAGTCGCATAGAATAATACGAAATATACGATCTGAAAATCTCGAAACTGCCACACAAGAAATTAGAAAAATGGTTAGCAAGTATCAGTGCTGATTAATGATGGTCCCACACTGGCTGTTATAAAATGTTATCAATAACATCGTGTGACAGGGATAATATGATAGTATTGATAGTGTTTTATTATGTTGTCCAGTGTCACACAATGTTAATATGTAATGTTAATGTTATATTTAACAACCAGTGTGTTACCATAAAGATAAATCCACTTTGACATTTAGTAAAAATATATTAACGATTGTTTTGTATTTCAGCGCTTTTAGTGGGACGTCTACCCGGTGTACCGTACCTAACTATTGATAGAGATAATCGCACACAGTGTCGACGTCACCATATTTACTAATGAACCACCACTGTACGATGGTGAAAAAAATATGATACCTATTGCTTGCTGGTAGTTGAAGATGACATAATCTTCAACAAACTAAAATAAAGTAGGTAGATGTTGTTCAAAAATCAACTAGGTTGGTACTTGTTCTAGTTTAGTAAAATTAAGACCTTGAAGTAGATAGTAGCCTTGTCTCTAAAGTCTAATAGATTAGATTGAATTTAAAATTCAAGGAGTTAATCTCTAGCCAGACAGTCGCTAAAGTTTAAGCCAGCGCCGGCAAGAGAAAAATCTCTTTTGGATATTTTAGTATACAGTGCCGATAAGCGTTAGTTAAAGTTATATATAAACAAAACATTACACAATAATGCTAAAGATCCCTTAAATACGCGTTAGCCATGAGCTGCCCTTATCGAGCGATTTGTCGCGCGATAAAAGATCCCGCTCCGGACGAGGGGCCCACAGATGCAGTTGAATTCCAAACGAAAGTTGAGCGTGGGCAACTGTTGGCCTCAATCTAACCAGTATATCAATCTTCAAACAAATAAAGGCGGTGATAGTTAAGCGTGTCAACCATTAGATGTACTTAAGTATACTGTTTTCGGGTCCGTTGTATAAATAGGGTTAGAACCGGTGTTAGTTTTATGCCATTCATGAGTGCATTTCAAATAAGACACGCTAGCCCTGTAAGTAGTACCTATCGAGCAATGGCGATGTATGCAGCTCGGGTGCGCTCGATCCAGCCCTCGCCCCTCGCACCTCGCACGATTGCCCTGTGTAGACGGCTTTGTCGAATGGGTATAGTTTTATAGACTGTGGTTGTCGGTGGCCAATCCCAAATTACTCATAAATCTGCTGGTTCGCTGGAGCAAAGTTCTCATGTTTACTCAGTAGAAGATGAATACAACAGCACTGATTACTCTTATCACCCTCGTTCCGGCGCATAAATTAACGGACTTACAAAAGATTACCAGCTTTATTGCAAAGTAGGCACTTACTTCTTTGTTGCGATGAGACAATGTTTTCGGAAAACAAATTATTTGTGATCAGGATAAATTGCTGGGTACTGTTACACTTATAAAATAATACACGCGTAATTAAATTGTAACTGAGGGCACTTTTTTAAATACTTAACGTGATATCGAATATTGGCCAATAAATGGTCATGCTCAGGCGCAAATAAAATAATATACTGTGCTTTCTCCTCTTGGCTCTTTACCTATTGCATCTTAAATGTACAAAAACTTAGTGTGAATGATGAAGATGACTGTCTTAATGGTCTTAACGCTGATCTAATATTCGGTAGCACGTAGAAAATATTACCATAGAGCGGTCACGCCATACGCGTACTACATTAATCGCTTTATAAGTAGTGTCTATTTGCTCATGACTCCTGTATGTATGTACCAATTGTACCATCGTCCATACTGTTAACTGACAGTTCGTAAACCTTATTACAAAAGCCTAAGGTCCACGGATGGACAGTTAAGAGTGGTGCTGTTTGTACACACATCAATGTGTGTGTTCCTTAGCACATTCATTGCCACTAAGTGCTACGGGTTACGCTCGGAGCTCGTAGCCACGGTTTTGCCGAATGTGAATGAGCGCGTAGTCGCTACGAACAGTGTACCCGACAGTCGGGTTCTTGGCCTTGATTGTGTTAGGGTAATCACTAACCAGATGAAAATATTTTGAGGTAACCATGGCAACGTAGTACCAGAAACAGCCATTTTATACTGAAATTATGAACAACTGCTTGTTACATGGTCCAATACAACGGAATTTTGAGCTTTTCGTGATTGCGTTGTTAATAATACTTAGATTCTTTCAATCTGCAGTTAATCTGCCGTCGCGCAGTGAGGTAATTTATGCCGCGGATGTTTTTAATGAACTCTTAATGAAATACTATTACTCGTCCTTATTCTGTGATAGGTACTACACTGAACAAGTGACGAAAATATAAACCTAATTCATTATACCAATACGCAAGTACCTAGATAAAAGGTATCCGAACGTTTTCAACGCACATTTCCAACGTGAATCTTTATTTACGACCTCCGATTATCTTTGCCAAATTATTGATTTCCTTTTATTCAATTCATTGGAAGATGCGATTACATTCTGGACGAATGGAGAGGAAACGTTAATTCCGCTAATGGCTGGCCCGTATTCAAATGATAACGTGTTCGGGTATATCCATATTATTATTAATTCTTTATTCACAGAACTCTATAGGCTAATGATCGGAAAATGTGTTATCATTTTTCTTTGCGATGAAAAGCGGACATGAGAGGTTTGATCAATATAAAGTATTGGATTTCGAGTTTTTAGTGACTAGTGTGCACGAGTTCTCCTCTGTCGTCCCGGCGCTACCCCGGCGCACTCGGGAGGCCACGGCGCATACCGCGGCATGCCGCGGCATGCCGGCGCCTACCGCCGCGGTATCCTCTAACGTGCTCCTCGATGCCGCGGAGTAACAATCCTCCGTGATGCTCCGAGATCGGTCTCAAAGCATTTAAATTTATACCTGAATGTAATTGAAATATGGAAGAATATACATTGATAATTTTAAAGTGTTCTGCGCTGCGCTCTGCCGGTTAGCGCAGGCCTGTAGATTAGGTATTTAAGTTTCGATTGGCGTTTCCTATCCACGATTTTCATCTTGGCTAGGCCCCCAGGCCCGAAATTCAAAATACGGGATAAAATCAAACCACAGAGTGCGTACCATCGCCCACACTGTTAACTGTACATCGGTGGACCTTATGCCTTATGTAATAAGGTAATGGTGAGAGGTGGAGGGAGGTGATGTACAGTTAGGAGTGTTGCTGTTTGTACTCGTACCTACAATGTTAAATGTAAATGAGACCAGGGGCCTATTTCTCGTACGTTACAAGTTCACAAGTCTACAAGCTTACATTTAAAATTTCATTGTACAAGTGTGTTTTAATTCTGTTTCTCGTAGGAATGATTACTACAAGTGCTACAAGGCGGTTGTCTAAAGTTAGAAAATAGGTTTGTTTACTATGCAAAAAGGAAATGCAATGGCCATTATAAATGTTATCTTAATGTCAATGTCACTGTTATGCATCATAATCATATCATAATCTTAATAAGAGGAAAATAAAATGGCTGACTTGTGTTTTCGGAATATACAAGCGTATAATAATACAAGTAGTAATGAAAAGCGTTTCTCAAAATTATCAATTACAAGTGTAAAATCAAACTCAGTTTCGTCTGTCACTCTATGAATGTTTACAAGCTTCAGGGTGGGTCAGTTTTTTTTATAATACGGGTGAATTCGTTACAAAATTATTATGTTATTGGTCATTTACTGGTTCTTTCCCAATTATAATAATTTCATAGGAATGAGTTTACTGTTTTTTTTTTGGAGAATAAAAACTAAATTTAAATAACATTACTGATTTTAACGAAGTGCATTCAAAACTTACACGTTTGAGATCTTAAAAATGCAATATCTTCATTTATGTATTAATCGATTTTTACTAAAAACGCATATTAGCAGTTTATAGAGACTCCTCATTATTTCGTGATAAGTCACAAGCTACAAGTATAAAGTACAGCTTTTGAGAAACGAAATTACTATTTTAGTATATAATATCTACTAGTGTTTGTCAACTTGTGAAACAACAACACTTGTGAAAACTCTTTTATCCACGCTCTTGTAACAATTATACATTTACGTGAAACGGAAACTTGTTAAAAATATTGAAATACAAGCGTTACCATAGATACACACTTGTATTACAAGACTTGTAACGTACGAGAAATAGGCCCCAGAGTGTAATGCGTTAAATTTAGCAAAACGTATTAAATTAATAACGCTTATTACATGGGATAAAGTGCAAAAGTACTCGTGTGAACAGGTTTATTTAACATAGGGTTAATTAAGGTTATTATGCGTGATGGATATGATATGCCTTAAGACATTTTCTACCAGTAATATTTATTATAACATTTATGAGCGTTCAAAAACTGCAAAAATATCTGCCACTGATTCGTACTATCGCTATGCATCCAGCTTTATCATGTGAACGGCTAAGGAGTGGAATTCACTTCCTGCAAATTTATTCCCAGTCCAGTATAACTTGGATCTTTTTAAATCGAGAGTGAATAGACATTATAGACATCTTTTAGGTAAGCATTGATCCATCCTAGACCGCATCGGCACTTACCGTCAGGTGAGATTGTGGTCACATTTTCTAATAAAAAATGGACCAATTAAAACGCCAACTTCAGACTCACCGCAAATCAATAAAAATTTCCAAATAGGAATAATTTTTCTTAACAATTATAACCTGGAAAATAGGAAACAAAAGGGCAAAATTCTTTTAAAGTAAAGTATTTTATCGTAATACTTATCAAAGACGTAATTCGGGATGTTTACATAGCTAAAAATAGTCTTCCAATTTCCTTTAGTTTTTATTCTGCCTTTGACGGTAAATATTTATGTAGCTTCTCAATATTTTTCAAAAACTCTTAGGCTTCTATTAATATGAGCGTAACTACGTAGAAACTTTATATGCTTCACCAGATCTAACTATGAAGTAAGTGTCGGTGTGTTAACGCCTACAATTTGGTATTCTACATACCTATGAAGATAGACGTAAAATTAATGTCATATCGACACTTCAAAGTCACACTTGTAAAGTGACTACGGCTTAGAGATGAGTTTTGTTGATTTTAAAAGCTTCTACTAAATATAGCTTTAAATCCTAACGGCTCGATTCGGAAAATGAATTAGATTTCTACTAGACTTCAACAAGTTACGATATGGATAATTTAAAGATATTTGTAAGATAGATATATCAAATTTGACGTTTCCGCGATTCTGGAGGTCCTCTTGAACGATTTCGACAAGTTATGACTTAGATATCCAAGTCATATCTAGTCGATATCTAATGTAGATCTAGTTGATCTCTAAATCGTCTCTAGATCTTGTGATTATCTCGAAATCCGAATAGGCCTGTAAGTGAAGTTTACCGATAACAATAGGCTATCAGAGTATGGGCGGGAACAGCCGCCCGCCGCCAGTCCGCGACCGTCCGCCGCGCCAGCACCGCGCGTGCCTGCCCGCCGGTTGGAGGGAAAACTTTCGACACACATCGACTACGAGTATGTTTTCAAATTCGACATGGAACTGTGCAGTGACGGACTGATGGATTATGATAGAATGTCGTAAATTGTGACAGATTGTGTTGCGCAAGGATGAAAGGTTTGTTTTGAATTTTTACGTAAATAATAACCTTTTATAAGTACCTACTTTATATTAAGTTACTTGTTTAGTTAAAATGTTATTTAAGCTATTCACTGGTAAACATGAGTAACATGACATATTGTCTTTGTGCCGCGGTGAACCATTTCCGCTGCATACCGGAAAAACTATGCTATAAGCTACGACGTAGCGCTACGAGCGTAGCTTAATAATGTTCTTTTAGGTTTATTTAAATGTTAACGATTTATTATATTTGTATAGATACGCATAAAAAAAACTTTGTACATAATTATAAAATAATGATACTTACGTAACAAATCGCTTTTATGGTGTTCAAATAACGGTGTATTGTTTTTATATTTGGTATTATTAACGGAACTCTTATAACATTTTTACACACCTTAAAGCATCTAAATAAACACCAATAAAAATAAACACACTGGCACTGCACGAGCAAAATGCATTCAGTAGTTTCCCTGATTAAGATAAGAGTGAATGCATTTCAGTAGTTTTTCAGTTTAATTGGTTAAAAAAAATTTGCATACCAACATTTTCTGATGTTGATCATTTTAATTTACATGATAAATTGGCCCCAACAGACATTAAGCTTGTACCTTAACCCTCTACTAGCTAATCTACTTTAATAAAACTCATCCAGAATTGATTATAAATAAATAAAAATAGATAAATTTGGCCATGTGATCGTCTAGTGAAATTAATACGTTGTGAACCTTAGTACCCATCGTCTTTTATGTGCAGACTGATTAGATTTGGATTTAAAATATTACCCCTAAGATACCCTATGTAATTGTAAATATTGCTACTATATTTCCATATTATAACACTATCGTATGAAAAATAAATAATAAATTATATTTTATTTGAATTTATCTCCTACCGAGCCCTACCGTGACCAGTTACCGTGAACAGTAGTATAAGCCCTTGTTGTTTGTAATTTAAACATAATTTTCCTTTTATATCCCTTCACTAACCTAGCTAGCTAAAGGAAAATATTTATATGTAAATGATGCAAATATTAATACGTACAAACATACTTTATCTACTGTCACGCCTCGGATGAAGACGGGTCTCTAAACTAAATAATACCTATTTTATTTTGTTTTGTTTTTAATAGGTATTCCTAAGCACTATGTAATATTTACTTTTATCTGCGTTTCGGAATCTATTTTCAGACAAGAAGAAACGCCAAGAAACTCATCTGAATATTCTTACTATAAATGTATGGAATACTGAAGCAATCGTCTATTAAACATGATTTAATACCCTTAGTTACTCCGATATAGAAAAACTCAAATTGTCACTAGTGAACTGCTTCGCCTGTCACTAGCTCCCTATAACAAAATTATTTAGTATGTCCTCAAATAACTTTGTTCCCCTATCTCACCCAATATAAAAATGTATTACCTTTAAATCATACTTAATATTCGAGCCTTAGTAACCCATCCATATGCTACTGAAACTAGACTTTAATTTTATTCTGTATTTTAAAACAGTTAACACTCTAATGATTTTAACACTGTGTGTAACCAAAATATATGTGAGAGAATAAATAATAATAAAGAAATAAATAATAAATAACCCTAACACCCAAATAATGACTCTACCCTAACTCAACCCCTATGTCCCTATTCTAATGTGTAAATCTAGAGGCGAACCTCTATCTTTACAGGGAGGAGTGTGTGTGAGAGGGACCCTTATTTAAGCTGTAAACGTTCGGCCGACAAAACCGAGGTATTGCAAACCCTATATAGTGTCTGTGTGATTGCCTCCCTCCGCAGTGTAGGCCGTAGCCAAGGGTACTGACGAATAAGGCGCCCTATTCCAAATATAAAATGTGAATATATAAATATATATATAACAAGACCACGCTTCTTCAATTACCAACAGATTTCAGTGAGTAAAGATTACTCTTAATGATCCACACGTGAGATCCTCACATCCCTCTGTCAGACCTTGAAGAGAACGTAAGAGGTATAATCGTCACCTGTGTAGGTAAAAAGGTTGACGTCAGGCCCCTCTCGCGACCTGGACCTAACACTCTACTGGATTCCCGGAAAAGCCTGCTTATCACTGCTAGGTTAGGCGTTTCCGGTTGATTGACCGTGCAATCAGACACTAATCTGGCTCTAAAACACCAAAACACACGTAAGTATTTATACTGAACTAACAATTGAACAGTCTGACAAAAAGCAGCATAGTAGCTACGTAAAGTCAAACATCCAATCGTCAAAATAACACCTTTGTTTTAACGTCTACGGGCGAGCCAGAGATCGTGACAATCCGACGGACAAAAATAGAATAATCCGTTCCCAGCTTGGCGTGGGGGTATTTATAACCATAAAAGACATTAACGAAACGCGTTTGACGCATTTGACGCGTTAGACGCACTTCGATATAAGATCTTTGTTATTTATTTCCTTTAAACTCGAGTACCAATCTTGAGTAGTTTTAGAAAAGAGATGTGATTCCCATAAGACAAGCAAAGTCAAAAGGAACCCCGTGCCTCGGAAATCAAGACAAAGTTACTCTCTAATAGATGGCGCCACTCCCTTGATATTTAACAATTCTAACGCACATCAAATGTAAAAAAACACGGATCAAAGCACATGGTGATCCAAAACTAATAAAAATCATTTGTCTATATGTAAATATATATGTTTAATTGATATTTTTATACATTTTCATCTTTAGTTTCAATACTGCGTCAACAGATGGCAGCATAACCTTCGCGACTACAAAATTTACCGACAGTAATTCTCTATACGCATTCCATTCTCTTTGGTTTCAGCGAATCACTTTTTCTGATTAATGGCCCACTACGAAACTTGACTCTGTTAAGTTTTTTGTTTGTTGTTTCGGATTTCTCGTGAAAATGTTTTGTTTTTATTTAAAATTAATTTACTGAATGCATACATTATAGTTACTTACATGTATTTATTTTAATTAACATTTGTACATAATAATATTAATAATTGAGGTTTTAAAGTTTATGAAAATATTATAGATCGATCAGCTAGGTCAATCATTATTTATGTTAAGTAGATCAGCTAGTGCTTCTAGTTACAAGCTTGTATTGTTAAAATAACGTGCAGAAGAGAGGAAATTATGCAAATGCGCAATATCAATTTATTAATGTTACAAACATAATTCAACTGCAATGTACTGCAAGAGGTATGAGGGTCGTTTTGGTATGAAAACGGAAATTTATGTAATTTAAATTTACTCAATATCAAAGAAAGAGCTGAAGCTCTGCGGTGGCGTATAAGTTGACTATTTATAGACCCTGGCACGCCTTATGTGTATATAATGAGGCTAACGAAAACAGCAAAGTCTCAACCAACCACTCCAGCCAAAAGTGTTGTTTCAGGCATGTTTGCTCCGGTTTGTTATCTCTCAACTGTTCGTCGAAAGTACTCCAAGTGGCCGATTCTGATTGCCACTTTGTTGCGAGTTTGATCTTGTTTTGACATGACTTCGACCACAGTTCATGCTGATTGAGCGAGCGTAAAGCACTGGAAGTCGGATCATTAGACATCTTGCTCTCACTTGTTGGTAGGCGTGAGATGCACTGTGAGTCGAGTCAATGTCGTAACGTAATGTAATAATGATTCGGTCAAATTGTGTTTTCTGAAAAACAAATTATAGCCAGCATTCAATGAATGTAGTATGATACCTTTGGGTATGGTGCTTTACGCACACTAGTGTCCCATCCCCTCCCCCTGACGCAACCCCTCCTTTTAGCATGAAATATGTCCCTGTTGACAGTTTTTTTTATTTTTTGGGGAAAGTATACAATATAGGGAAAAACTGTCAATAAAAGAAATAATCCCTATTAAATTCTTAACAAAAAAGGTTATATTAATTTTTTTGATATGACGCACCATATTCATGTTATGGCTAGATGAACTTCGACAAAATTTAACCGCTGAAAAACTTGTTGAAGTTCAATATAACATAGTACGTGATAGTACTGAAAGAATAAGATTATACGGAGAATAAGCTTGCAAGGTTATTCTATATTCTATAGGTTAGGTTATTCGTGTAGTATGATACCTTTGGGTATGGTGCTTTACACACACTAGTGTCTCATCCCCTCCCCCTGACGCAATCCCCCCTTTTAGCATGAAATATCTCCCGGTGGATGGTTTTTTTTTTAATTTTTGAGAAACTCTAAAATTTTTCTCAAAAATTAAAAAAAAACCGTCAACCGGGAGATATTTCATGCTAAAAGGGGGGATTGCGTCAGGGGGAGGGGATGAGACACTAGTGTGCGTAAAGCACCATACCCAAAGGTATCATAACTACATTCATTGAATGCTGGCTATAATTTGTTTGTCTTACTCATATCATACATTAGAACACAACTTGACCGAATCATAAGTTCAAAACCATAGGAAATTGGTAAATCAGAATCAGCCTTCATTAGTCGGTATATGTACGAATATGAATATTTATGACTTCATATTCACTCATGTAAATGATATAGATATTGTAAGTATTAAATGTTCTTGGAACATAAAAAAGAATCGATTAAGTACTTTCGTCGGCATATTAAGACAGGAAAAAAGTTTATAGGTAACAAGTTTATGAGTTTTTTTTTATCTTACCTATTCTTTACAAGTTCCTATTATAGGTACTTAGGTACTTGCTATACCTATTTTCAAATAAAATACTTACATTTTATATTATTATGTTACTAAATATAATTTATACTAAATTAAATGGTGGTTAAATTAGTACCTACTGCATTACCAGTTTCTAATTAGCATATACAAAATTTTGTGGTGAGTTTCCTCTGTATTTTCAAATATTTTATATTGGATGATAGTGGTTTAATTACATTTTAAAGCATAATCGTGTAAGAAAACTAAGAAATATCAGAAGACAGATTACTATGACCATTAAGGTTCTTAAAAGGATAGAATGTCTACGAATTTCGATCCTAGTGATCGTTAGGACTTAAACTGTCGGCTCTATTTATTTAAAGGTCAGATGGGTGGACATAAGCTGTAATGGGACTGGGCTGGTCACGTCTGCCGAATGCCGAAAGAGTTGTGGGGCAAAATCACTACGGAGTGGGAGCCCGAAAACTCGAATTGGGGATCTGGCAGACCACGCCGGCGATGGCGGGATGAACTGGACTCCTTCTTGAAGGAGTGACCAGACACAACACGAGACTGGATAGAGATCAGTGGAGAAATTGGGGGAGGCCTTTGCCCAGCGTTGGGACATGACAGGCTCCGTCTAATAATAATAATGGGCGGCTAGCTCATGTATACCGACTGGATTAGACCTTGCTCATCATGACCACGTATTATGCGATGTGGTCGTGACTTTACTCTCCTGTCATTTTATGAAACATTGTGTAAAAGCAATATTAACCAACTAAATGAAATTGCAACTCATCATCTCATCAAGTAACACCCGTCGCTAATTAACTGACGTGGGCATTTCCGAACCTTGCCCTAATGTACTCATTAGTGCTACTCAAGAACTCATTTGTAGCGCGAGCGAGACGGATTTTCGGACGAACCAGTGTACGAACGAACATAATCTTAAGATACCTGATACCTACCTGCCAAAGGTTTTGATTAACCCGAACTAGGTGATAGTGATTGAAATGATATCATTTAGCCTAATTGCTTGCAGCGCAGGAGAGCGTTCGCCGCAAGCTAATAATGTAGGTACTTTTAAATACAATATGCAATACCCGGTAATATATAGGTAATATTTTATTCTAATATGTACTTACCAAAAACCGTATGTGCAATATTTATCGCCAGGTACGCTATCACTTATAGCCACATAGCCTATAAGTGTAGTTTCCGAGCACGTTATGTTGTATACCAAGAGCTAATATGTAGACCGGTTTGCTTAAAGGGCCCCACAGATTACCAGTTCACCGGACGATACGAGTATAAAGCCTGTCAGTTAAAAATAAAGGTACAGAAGACTCACTCTCTAACAAAACGCGTCTGTTACGATCAGGACAGATATGGCCGCTAGGTGGCGACATGCGACGGCTTATGGCTAGCCACCAAAATTGGTGTGGAACGGATGTACTTGTAGCTACCTGTTGTGCAAAGCGACGAAATCGCGGAGTTAGCCACGCCTGGTTAAACGCAAAAGGTGACAGTTCTGAACAACTGACAGGCTGATATCGTCCGGCGAACTGGTAATCTGTGGGCCCCTTTAGGCAAACGTTTGGTAAGCGATCGGAATAACAACCCTAATAAACTCTGACTCAGGCAAAATCAAAAAAGTTTGAGTTAATCATTGCCATAATTAAAGAAGTAGCATACCATCCACCTTTTAAAACAATATAAATTGTTTTATCTCTATTTAAACTTATAACACGTTCGGCTCACCATCGCTATGATCAGTTAAGTACCTACTTACTACGACACAATATTTTTCAAGATTAATTCCAAGAGTATCCTAAAATGTGGCGTTAAAACGCTGAATAGAAAATTTTATTTCAGTGTCTTGGTCTGGTCAGGAACAATTGCAATGACGCTTGAAATCATTTTAATCACAAAACGAACCCAGATTGTAGTACGTGCATAGTTAAGAACGAACGAACGAACAGCGACGTTCTGCGAGAAAACTTACTCTTTATGTACCTTTAACTTTGTTTTTACATTATTACAGTGTTTCGTTGAGAAATGATTAATTATCCAATGGCGTGACCACCCCTCGTTGGTTTACTTTCTTAATCGAGAAGAAATATTATAAGTTGGGGGATAATGAAACAACAAGGAATTCGATTGGATAAATATAAGTGGATGTGTTTACATGAGGCAGCTTTTAAAGTATTGTGTTTAATATGGATAATAATAAGATTATTGTGTTATTATTTCCATTATAAACATACTTTTTCACAGGACTATGGATTAACAATGTGTTACGCAAAAGTCATTTAGCTATTAATAGTTGACATGTGAGATACTTCGACATATAGCGTTAATGTCACAAGTTGTAAAAAAACATTGTGGAATTGTGCCCCAGACATTAAAGTCCACAAGTAACAAGAAAAATAAATTAAGTATGCGTGTTATAGGTGCTTTATAATATCCTCCAAGTCCTTGGCTTTAGGCTAATAGTTAGAGCATTAAACTAACCTTAACCATACAATAATGCTATCGCAATATAACTGGGAGAACATAATAATATACTCAAAGGAACAGTCTAAATTGACTGTTCCTATATTAGTAGTAGTTAGTAAGTAGTTGTTAATTAAAAATAACTGCAAAAAGCACTCACATTTAAAAAAGTTGATGAAAATGAATGTAATCTGGTACATTTTCAACGCCTCTTGTACTAAAAATTGTAGGTATACGAAAAACCAGCGGCTTTTATGTACGTACATATGTACTTTTACAGTGCAACTTTTTGCAACTTTTATGCGCAGGAATTTAAAATTTCTGTTCGCAGTTTCGTTTATTTCTACAGGCCTTCGGCGTTACGAATTAAAGTCGTTGATTTATTACTTTAAATTCGCTGTATTGAATGGAAATGTCCGTGAGGCCGATTTTGTTTAAGAGTCCGTTATGGTTTTTATACGACCTTTTGTCGTTAAGGTCTTATCAAATTACTTACTGCTGTGGCGCTACGAGCCGAAGTGGCCTTGGCCTCCGACTCCAAAGACCGCTATGCTTGTCTGTCCAAAGCCGTTTCTGTCTAGCCAAATTCACTAAGGTCTTTTAGCACTTCGTCTTTCCAGTGCTACCTACCTGGAAAACGTCCAGACGGTCTTCAAAATTCAAAATCATAAGTAATAATTAATAATTTGTTAAATTGTAACAGGCAGTGTAACACTCGAACTTCCATCTCGAGGTCCCATTTTCGACCGTTTCGTCTTTATAATCTTCGGAACAACACGTTTGAAAACTTTAACCCGACTACGATTAAGTATTACATGTCATAAGAACGAATCGATTACCTAACTAGCACTTCATTCCCTAAAATTTACAAGAATCGGTTTGAAGCTTCACTGACCACATTACATACACAGATACATACCCACATATTACATACACAGCCCGATAAAATAATACAATTTGAAAATAATAACGTTAATAATAATAACGGCATATTAACTTGAGCTCTTACGTGAACTACATATAATAAAACCCGTTCAATAACGGACTAGAACGGCCAGCTTTAAAATTTGCTTCAAAATCGGCATTTTAAAGATATAGTGTTATGGCAGTCCATAACATAAATCAGAATCGCCGGCGTATGTCGCGTGGACTCATTATTTACTACCCTTAGAGCCTGACGGCCGGTTAGTGAGCGATATTGCAGCGATACGGCAATTCACTTGAGTTTTATTATTACATTTTAAATTCCAGAAAACATTATAATATTTAAATAATAAAAAACCGGACAAGTGCGAATCGGACTCGCCCACCGAGGGTACCGTACTTTTTAGTATTTGTTGTTATAGCGGCAAGGAAAATACATCATCTGTGAAAGTTTCAACTGCCTAGCTATCACGGTTCATGAGATACAGCCCGGTGACAGACAGACGGACAGACGGACAGTGGAGTCTTAGTAATTTCTTATATTATTACAGCTTTATTTATTTCAGCGAAATTTTGTACAATTTACAATGTAGTCTTTTTTGGTAGAATATAATTTTAGTTTCTTTTATGTGTTGTTTTATTATTTATTAATTAATTTCACTGATCCCTATTGGGTAAAAGCCTCCTCGAGTCCCTTCCATTGTTCTCTATGTGTAAACTAGCTACAGGAGTCTTAGTAATAGGGTCCCGTTTTTACCCTTTGGGTACGGAACCCTAATAACGAAGTTATACAATTAACGACCTAGTATTTGAGAGTATAATATTTGGTGGCCAGCATTAAGGATACGACATATAGTCCTACTAAGGGCAGTCATTTGGCCAGCATTAAGGATACGACATATAATACTACTAGGTCAGTCATTTGGCCAGCATTAAGGATACGACATATAGTCCTACTAGGCCAGTCATTTGAGCTTTAATAATCTTATCTTTTTTATTAATTTGATATTATCATTATCATATTACCAGGGGGGTGTCACTACGCAGTTTAGGTACATTTGGCCGGCGCACCTCCCGGGCAGGGCAGGCGTATGGCAGTGCAGGCCGCTCGGCTCGCACGATAGTCGTGTCACGTGGCGCTCGCGCAAAGAATATTCGCCGTTCGTGCGCGGTTATAAGTTTCAATTTTGTTGCAGGCGGCGAGTATAGGTATAATTTTATACCTAGATCTGACTTTTGTGAAGGAGTGAATTTTCTGTACGGTAGTACTATTAGTTATTCTGTGATATTACTCTCAGTGTATCGTGTCCGTATTTCCAAGTAATACACTCCAAGTCATATCAAATCAAAATCAAATCAAGGAAATAAAAATTGAAGTTTTAATATCACTCTGGGACATTTACGTGAGGCGTCTAAATAAAATCTGGGTATTAAAAACACATTTTTGATGGTAGGATCGTTGCTATAAAACACAATTTAAATCGCTTATAAGCAGGCGGAGTCAGACGTCTCGGCAGCTACCTAACTGTATCTATAAATAAATATTTGTAGCAAATATCTAAAAATATCCTTTGATATAACAAGAGTCCATAAATAGCTACCGTTAACAAATGGTTATGATAAATAGGTACCATCCATGGCTAGTGCCATACACTTCTACACTATTGTGTTGATACATTCAGTGCTTCTACATTTTATAAGCCCATGTGAGCTATCTTTAAAGTAATGGTTGGTTTGGCGGAAGCTTGGCCTGCAATTCCACAACGTTACAGCATAAACAAGACACTATCCATCTCTTAGTTCCGTGGCAAGCAGCTATTTTACAGGAGTAGCGAGTGTAATGTTCAAAGAAATAAAGATGTATTAACACATGTAGCCTACACTCTTGCTACATTTTAGTCCTAAATGATAGTGCGCTGTAGCTTGGTTAATAAATCAAGAAGGTAGTCTTGTTTTTCGAATCGGTCGTGAAGCTTTGTTTTATGTGAAAAGTTTTAAAAACTTCCCGAACATCAATAATAGTGTAAGATTTTTATGTAGATTGTCGCCTTCCCTAGGACCAATAAAACATCCAATACCTATATTGGGGTGAAAATCTTTGTTTAACCAACACATTTTAAATGAAAATAAATTAGATTTTGGAAGAATGTTTCATCATTTACCAGAAAATATAACGAACCTACCTGGTACGCTTTCTGAATTTAATAACGAGGCTTAGTTATATACCTACCTAAATAAATTTCCATTCATGTCACCTGTACATTTTCAAACAGAAATAAAGTAATTGTGGAAAATGTGGGATAGAATTACCTACTCGTGCAGATATCTAATAAAAAAATCTTTCACAACTTTTTAGACATTCTTGTAAATCTGGCGAACCGTTTCAGATATTACTTATAATTAGATACAACCTACTTAGTAGTGCATTTAGCAACTATCAGTTTTTTTTTCTTGTTTTGTTCATTAGGTACACCTATAATTTGTTAATAAAGTAATAAATACAGCCATAAAATTATGTCTTTAGGATTCGCAATTCCATGGATTCTGGTGACTCTGGCAACGGTTCAAGCGACGAGCGACAAGCGTCCACATTTCGTGGTCGAGCCGCCGTCGCGCATCCTATGGCCGGCCACTCGTGGCGCGCACGCCGCTTGCCGCGCCGCCGGACACCCTACGCCGGACGTCCATTGGGTCACCGCTGAGGGACAACTGTTGACCACGTTACCGGGATTAAGGTAACAAATGATTTCTTCAGATATCACAATAAGTATAGTTACTAGCAGAGAAACAAATCATAATAAAGCTGCTGTCATTTTTATACAAATTAAGTGCTTCATCCATCCATCATAGGGCTGAGATGTGACCCTGTGATGGCAGTGGGTTGCAATCGTGTACGGTCTTATTATGTGGTCCTACAAAATTATATTATTTTTAATAGTGTAACTGTATAGGTAAGTATTATAACTTAAAACCGTAACCGCTTACCATCAGGCATTAGAAGTACGCCTTTTTGCCTCGGACATGTTATATAAAATCCTTTTACTTCCACTTTACTCCGCCAGCGCGCTTTTAAATAAAAATGTCACTTTAATTAATTATGTACTTTACGAGTAGGTAGTATCAAATTTGAGGAACATTTTAAGTTTTCCAAATTTAACTTTACCTACGATTCAGTCATCTTAAAAATTTTAATTGTAACTGTCATTGGTTCCCCATTATTCGTTGGATTTTTGAGTAGGTACACAGCAAGCCACGACAATGAATCATGATACTAAAGAGGATTGTCTTAAAATGAATATTAGACATGTGCCTTGTACGTAATCTAAATAAGTTTTTGGTAAAAAAATCATTTTTGGTACAAGCTTTTATAGCGATAAAAGCATAGCGTACAGTCAGCGGACTGTACTTTTCTTACGACAAACAACTAATACTCATCGAGACAATTCTAAAAACCCCTAACACAATTAGGTTGCGTTGTTTCATAACAGAGTTCCTATGGCCACCTCCTGTCTCCATCATCAGATCAGCTCGATGGTACCATAATATTGCATTGTCATCCGATTTATACATGCATGCAAAATTTCAGCTCTATCGGAAACCGGGAAGTGAATCAAATTTAACTTGCAAGATTTGATTACAGACAGACAGACAACGGTCAAGTGAAACTAAATAAAAGCTTGTAATAGAAGAAACATATTTCTATGAGTATTGTATGAAGACACTAAGATATACGATTTACGTGAGCGCAAAGATTTTTATACAATTTTACTAAGTGAATAAAAACACCCCAAATGACTCTGAACAAGATGAACCCTTTAAAAGTACCTAATCACAAGGAAAATCTCCCTGAAACTTGCTAGATAATTATGAACCGTCGGGGACTTAAAATATCAACTTGTTCCTAGTTTACCAACAAGTTTTCCTTGTATACAACTTAGGAACTGTGGTCTCATCTCTCGATCGATCTTTAAGATAATTTCAGTAGGTAACTAGTGAGGGAGTTTACCGACGACGTATCGACATATCATTAAGTGTGCGTCTTCGAACTTTACCAATATTTTATGGGAAACGCGATACGGAAGTTGAATATACTTAGGTAAAAGTTCAAAATTGCGTCGTGGATATGTTAGACAGGAAGGGAAAGACGATGTTAATAATTGATGAATAACTACCGAACTGTATTTTGAATATCTTATACTGGCACAGAAATAAACATAATAACAAAGCGCCTTTCTTGTTGTTACGTAATTTACGTAAAAATAAATCAACAGTGATTCACTCTTTCACTTCGCATATATATGTATTTGTGTTATGTTGCATACGGTATTATTGTAGGTAACCGTGCCGGGTCGATTTCCTTTTTATTTAGAGAAACATCGGTTGGTCCTTATTACCTATAGGTACCTACAATACTTATGTACATAATATACATCAACATCAGCATCAAATATCTTAATATTTTTTCCTTTTCCCTGATTTACTCGATAAGGGTACGCATCGCCGGCTGTCGTTGAATTATATGACATGAGAAAGGTCTAAATTTTATTTGGGATGAAAGCAATGTCTGTTGTTGGGACTAGTTTTGCCTCCGGGGCTGACAGCAAAGACGAGTTTGACTGGTAGTTAGACTACCTACTAGCTACTTCTAATTCAAAGGATATTTTGTCTCAACTTTATAGTTGTGTCCCATTGTTTAGGATTTCACGGTCTGCCCTTGCCAATTTTTTTTTTTTAATTGCAGGTTAAAAACATGTAGTATCATATGTAGGTGCCATTGAAGCAGGTCCTATTATTATTATTATATTACGTACACTTTTAACATATCAGTTCACTGGCACACACAATTTGCAAAGGTTTTATGTGCGTCTGCGTTTTATATAGGTAAGTAACTGTGTCTTATATAGGAACACGAAGATAAAAATACACCATAACAGACTGCGATCAAAGTTGTTCCTCTCAAAGTTATGTTGTGTCGTCGGCTCACTGTAATACCAGGCCTTATTAAAAATTACAAAACTTGTCGGGAAGCCACTCCAGGCTTGGTCGTTAGACTTGGAAAAGTTCGCGGCAGCTGTTTCGGTTACAATATTCTGTCTTGTGACAAAATGTCTTAACTCGTGGCTTTTCACTTTTTTCCTTTAACGTGAACAGAGTATATAATATAACGGGTACCAACTAAAGTGCAAACTTTTTGTCTAACTCTAGGATAACTCACGCTAGACCGGGCCGTGCCCGGGCCGGGCTTCCGACATGTCATTTTCTATGACGGCTGATCTGTGATCACGTGGTGCTTTTCATAGAAAACGAAGCTCCGGAAGCTCCGGCCCGGCCACGGCCCGGTCTAACGTGAGTCATCGACCATCATCGTTCATGCTTCACACTGATAGCCGTTGGACACCCGCCTTACTTATAATGGGTAATTTTATAGGAGCGTTAGTAATGGGATTACGATACATGGTATTAAGGCATACCTTAGTAATATATACATAAGATAATATTTAAATTAAAATGTTTTTTTTTGCGACCTGGTTACTTTGGTATTTAAAGATGTGTTCCAAAAGCATCAAAGCCATTTTATGTAATTATTGAATTAATAGCGCTACTAAACTTGTTCGTACCTAATATATACATATATAACTCGGAATGATGTAGTCCTGATCATTTTATGGGCTAATTTCGTAGTCAGAGCCATAAATTGGTGAAGTTAGGGAATAGAGTTCCCAAGTTAGGCGCCGACGCGTTTCAACTATATCGTTTAACTTTGATGGGGACTTATTATTACTGGGTTGGTGATACCTATTACGGTTTAATGGCTACGTGGAAATTACATGCGTATTTTAATACTAAGCTACGAACTAGATCTGGATCATGGATCTGATCCAGATCTAATTCGTGGCTTGTTATTAAAATTAGAATACGCCTGTTATTTAGTGAGGAAATTAAAAGCGACGATAGCATGGAAAATATGTTTACTTCGGTGCGTCCATATTTTTATATGTAGGTAGGTACTTACTACATACATATTAACTAATCAGTCAAATAACTTTTGCTCACATGGGCAATAATGCTAGACCGTAGTAAGGTCCATATATAAGTAAAAGGTTTTAAATTATTATTATTTACAAATGTAGGTACCTACTTATATTGTGCTTATGTATTGCCAAATGAAAATACATAATTTAAGTAGTAGGTGAGCGTTTTCCAAAAAAAATGTACAATTCATTCATGTCTTCAAAATATTGACTTCTTGAGCTTATTTTACTCAGAATCATTTGTACATTCATGCGTCGTACATGAAAAAATGTGTCCAAAGATTTCCTTTCCAGATCGTCACATTCTTGTATGAAATTTTTTTTTATTTGTATGAACGTGACGCACTGGAAAAAAAATTTATTCTTACAAAATTTTGGGACACATTTTTTCATGTATGAGGCGTGAATGTACAAATGATTCTGAGTAAAATTAGCCCAAGAGGTCAATATTTTGAAGACATGAATGAAATGTACACTTTTTTTGGAAAACGCTCAGGTAGGTAAGTAAAAAACGTATGACAAGCTTTTTACTTTTCGTTTGAATTGAGTGTTATTGGATAGTGATAGGTAGCTTAGTTGATGTCATAGGTTAAAACAGGTAACACATGTTTTTAGGTTTCCGTACTCAAAGGATAAAAACGGGACCCTATTATTAAGACTCCGTCTATCCGTCTGTCCGTCCGTCCGTTTGTCTGTCGCCAGGCTGTATCTCATGAACCGTGATAGCTAGGCAGTTGTAATTTTCACAGATGATGTATTTCTGTTGCCGCTATAACAACAAGTACTAAAAACAGAATATAAGAAATATTTCAGTGGGGCTCCCGTACAACAAACGTGATTTTATTGCCGTTTTTTGCGTAACGGTACGTAACCCTTTGTGCGCGAGTCCGGCTCGCACTTGGCCCTTTTTTTCGGCGGCATCAAGCTAGCACTCTGTATTTTCGTTTTTTTGGTAATTGAGTCGATTTAAAAACGAATTTTCAAACGTAATCACGTCCTACAAAAATCGTAGTTCGTAAACTGCGTATTGAAATCGTAAAAACGAACGAGCCCTAAACTATTTTCGTTAAACTACGTTGTAATTCAATCAAACTTTCGACCTCGGGTCTACTCATACGGCCAATAGAAGGTTAATGAAAAAGGATCTAATAAATTAGTCCCTGTCGGAGTTACTAATAGATAGAACTACGAAACTTTGCCTTCGAGTTCTTACGGTTGGTGCCGAGAAGAAACTTTCGCCATTTCGCCGTTCGCAGCAAAAGTAACAATGGCGTATTGAATTGAATGGCAGAATTCGTGCTTTAATGTCCTTTTCCCCCTTAGAACGTGTTGCGCGTTCTCAAGTTATGCTTTATTGTCAGTAGTTTGGGTTGAACGCTTTTTATAAATGTGGTTATAATGATACTTAGAAGTATCATATTTTTTGTATACGTTGTATCGTATTATATTTTCAGTCAAATTATTCTTATTTTAATTTGTTATATTTTATTTATTTAAAAATACGTTTTAAACCAATTTTTATCAAGCAGAGAACAAGGGTATTTTGCTTCTTAAAAACAGTGAGCAAAATACAACTTTGCTCACTGAGTGAGACAAAATGACATTCAAGTCACCTTTATAGTCAAATGTCATTTCAACATGCGGGGTCTAATACAAGTTCGAAATACTTGGGTTCTATTATCTCTGTCCCTTTCACACTGTTAGCAAAAACAAATAGACAAAAAAAAGTTCAAACGACATTCAACGGTATATTGATGGTTTATAATAGACCCCCGAAAAACGTCAGATCGCATCGTTCCAAACCACGTACGAGTATGAATTCTTAATAATTAATTAATAAATAAAAAGTTTCAGATTTGATAAAAACTGATAAAAACACAATATTTTATGTATTTTATTGTACAATTAAAATAATGAACCCAAAAAATACACAGATTATCAAGCAAAATTAATTATTCTACTTTTAAGACTTTCTACTATAGTTGACAAATGTGTCGCATAACTTCAAACTCGGGTAAATCCATTCGACCCTCTCAGCAAATATCTACCCTATTACCTTTTCCTAATACCAAAATCGCATAATCTGACAGATGGATTTACCGGAGTTTGAAGTTAAGCGACTCAAATAGCGTCTATTTGTTTTTCGGGGGTCTATTATAAACCATAAAAAGGTTCGTAAGATACGGTCCGAATTACGGATACGTAATCCGCAATTCGGACCGTATCTTACGAAGCTTATTTTACAAAAAAAAAGTTGCCAATTGAAATGTCAGTTGATGTTCGTTGTTTCCATATTATTTTACTGAAATGTATTCTTACGTTTTGTTTTTGTGTTCGATTGCGGTAATTAAACTTAATTGTTAGTATATCTTAAGAAAACATGAGTGCATAGGTATTAAGTGACGAAGAAGGATTACAGTTTTCAAGTTGTCTAATAGGTATGTTCTCACTGCTCAGGTGAAAAATTGTGTGTACTACACGAGATCAAAGTTATTTAGTCCCTTATATATATATTCCCTTATATATTATTTGAGTCCCTTTACTACGCTCAAGATCAAGAAATATCAAACTTTGATCTCTTGTTATACAAATAACTATTTTCCCCTTTAAAATAAAATTTGTAATACGTTTATAATAAGTATTTAGGTTGTGAGTATGAGGTAATATTAAGTTTTTTTATAAGAAAATTTATTATTTTAATAATAATATTAAGTGCTTACTACAAGTTCCAATATGAGTTAAAAGTCTCGCTCCCTCAATCGCGAATAATAAGGTGATACTAAAAGGAATATGCCACAACCTTCACCATCAACACCCATCATTAAAAAAAAAACTATGTGCTATTTCCATGTACATTGGCCACTGGGCCACAAAACACTCACGCAGTTAAATTAAATTTACGAATTGATAAAAACAAATGAAAAATCACTTACTAAAACCAAAACGGCCGTAAAATGCGGCGCCGAGTATGAATATTGATTTCAGATTATGCGTAGCCATTATTTATAGCAGGAACATGTCGACAAGAACACGTAATAGGTAGTTAGAAATACGAAAACCGACGTTGACGTCTCTTTCGCACGGATTTTTCGCTTCTGATGTGTGAAAGGGACTAAATATACGAGGTTTAAAATTTCGGCTCCCGAAATGATCCCCTGCGGACGAAATTGCTCGTTAAAATGAAATTAAAACCCCGCACTGGATACGATGTTTACAAACTGCAAGCTGCTAAACCGAACCCTAAATGAATTGGCAATGTTTGTATACATTTTGTCCTTTGTATGTAAACATTTAAATGATATTTTTTTAGCAAACAGCTTCTCCTTAACTGTGTATGGTAAACAGGGAAAGTAGGCCTTGCGAAACCTTCCCTTGGCGAACCCGAAGGCGTAGTAAATTCAAACAATGGTTGTCCCTAAAGAGATTTTGCTCTCATTGTATAATCATGAGAGGTTCACGGTTTCGCACGTATAGATTATACAACGTTAGAGAGATTGATTGCTAAACTACTAAATTTAAAATTATAAAACCAACTTCTAGACAACTTAAGTACATGAATCGGATGTAATTCTGCACGTAACAATAATCAACCCACCCGAAATCTACTTTTTTTTACTTTGTGGACCTTATATGTCACAAAGTAATAGGATTTTGATGAGATTACTTAAAAAACAAGTGAAAGTTGACTTTATAAACAGATGAAAGGAGCAATTTAGCTAATGGAGTAAGGTTAGTCGACAAGTCTTTAAATGATTACAAAAATAAAATATGCCTATACTCTGCTTCTATATATGGCGCCCTGTCGTTCCGCCAAGTTTCTGCATACAAAATAGCAAGGACCAACTTAACTTCCCAATACCACGCGATATTTGCAGTCTGCATAAACTCTAACAGAAGCTAATAAAGGTCACATCCTTATACAATAGCGAAAAACTTTGCCACATATCCCATTCAACTATCCCCACCGACGTTGGCATTCCTAAGAGACTTTAAGCCATTTGAATACAGGTCGTTTTCCTTCGTATTTACCATAAAGTTAGTCACATAATATACCGTTCAAGCGTTGTCACTCGGCATTCGTAACATAGCCGTGTTGACTGGAGATCGAGTTAAGGGTAACTTTTGACACCTTCGCGGGAAGTTAGCTAGGATTTATTTACCTAGAACACGTAAAGACAACAAACTAAGTTAGGCCGGTCACGTGATGTCTAAACTTCTGATTAAGATGTCGGTGATGGCGGGTCGAATTAATACTTGAGAAAATATTACCTGCTCTCGATGTAGTGTTAGTTAGAAAGTTTATCTTGTGTTATATATGGTTAACGTTCGCGGGCAGTGTGTTACACTTGTTGGACATTAATATTTTGTTTTTTTTTGTGCCATTTTGAATCACTACGTAATTAGTTTGTTCATATTGTATATTCAGATTATTTATGTGTATATAGGTGTAGATGCCTATACTATATCAACACATTATCTGGCAATTACAATGCTATTATTACTATATATTAAATGTGGCATTATAAAAATCACAAGAAAACGGAAAATATAGGCTTAGATATTTCTACGTCTTATATCATCCATTAGAAATGTAATTTTCGTTGCTCAAATCGCTTACGCTGTCAAACACCGACATATCGAAATGTAATACAAGTTACATTTAGGGACATTCGCGACGTTTCGCTATCACGCGTTGTCAAATTGCAAAACATTGGAGCAGAAAATTAGGTTTCTATGTAAATATGTACATAAGCTTGAATGTAATGCGAATGTCGCCGGAAAATTGGCAATGATTGAGTATCGCGAATGTGTAGATAACCTGTCACGCCGCGCCATGAGAAAAAATTGAATAATCACACGTGTGACGGAATGTAGCTATACCCTTTATATGTAGACGACTGACGCCGAAGTGTTGCTAGCCGGATACGGTGTAAGAGCACGTTCAAATTGAGCTTTAAGTTAGCAGTTTGACTGCCATAATATAAACGATTTAATGTATGTTTGCTCTTAGACTGATTTCTGATCGATGTTTCGTGACAACAACACAAAAGACGTCCTCATTCTAATACAGTATATTATATGTATATACTTACATATATGTAAGTGCCTAATATACGTGGGCGATGAAAGCCTCCAAATGGAACAGAACGGTGAATTTCAAATACGGTTTATATCCTGCCTCTGAATAAGCGCTATCAGGGTATAGATATTATAATCCTTAGAGAAAGGGTTGTTAAATAATATACCTATGTACAAATTTTGATTATGTTTTATTTTAGTTCTTTATTTAGACACAAACAGTCACTTATAATTAGTAATAAATTATTACAATGAAGGGTAATCAGACTTATAGACCTACAGTTTCCTTAATTAGAATATATAAACCATATAACTTATATAAGTAGTACTAAACTAAATGGAATTACTTCTTCGGGTGACATATATAAAATAAAATAAAATAAAAATAAAAAGCCTTTTATTTCGTTGCAGATTACAAAAATTTAAAAACAAAAAAAGTTAAATCTAATAAGTTAGTAATTCATTTTGTTAGTAATAGAGTTATTAGTGATTTAAAATTTATTTTTTATTTAAATGTTGGTATTATTTGATACAATTTTAATACAATTTTAATCTGCAAGAGCCCCTCTGCAGGTGAAGGCCTCCTCCAAAGATAGCCAGTCCTCTCTAGATATCTAGATCTCTCGGGTGACATATCTTTGAGCTATCTGAGGGATAATTTTTAAACAATTCATAATTTACACTTTCTTTGAAATAATCAACCACTAGCCAGCCGCGAGCTACTGGGGTTAAAGAATCAACATTTTATCAGTATAATCAATATAAACAGTATAATTATCAGTATAATTTGTGTTCTTTCATGTTTTATGTTTCTTTTTGTACAATAAAGTATTTTACTACTACTACTACTACTACTAAACATTTGTCTCCAGACACGTGCTGAGCGACGGTCGTTTGGTGCTCGGTGCACGGCGGTCGCTTGACGCCGGCAGCGGCGGCGCCAGCGCCATGCTGCGGTGTCGAGCCGCTAACCGCGCCGGCGCGACGCTGTCCCGCACCGTGCTACTGCAACCAGGTGACATTTTAACAATCATAGTGCGCTAAATAACCTGTTCAGCGTTCAACGGTCAATAGACGAGGACAGCGGCAGCGCCGGCGCCATACTGCTTGCCGCGCCGCCAGCCACGCCGACGCGACGCTGTCTCGCACCGTGCTGCTGCAATCAGGTGACACTTTACAATCATGCTTTTAAACCTGTTCAGCGTGCAACGGTCAGTAAAGAGGACAGCGGCAGCGCCGACCCATACTGCGTGCCGCCATCAACCGCGCCGGCCAGACGCTGTCCCGCCCCGTGCTGTTACAGCGGTGACACTTTACAATCATGCTAGTAAACTTGTTCATCGCGCAACGGACGAGGGCAGCGGAAGCACCGTATAGTATGAATTTTCTCAAATGATTTTTACGACGAAGATCACTAATAACACTTTCCAGCCCCGTACCAGACAGACTTCGTTTTGGGACTAGATATAAATACTTCGTATTTGAAATTAAGTATTTTAATATAACGACGCTACCCTGTTTTTTCTTGATTTTACTTGATTTTAACGGGTACTGACTTATTTTTAATTACTTTGAAGCGTGAGTCAATTAATATAAGTACCTAGGTAGAGTAGGTAGCAACGTAACCCTCTAGTGTCAAAGTAGCACTTCGATTTTCTTTTAATAAATATAAAATTTACAAAAAAAACTCAAAAATTAAAAAATCTTTAAAACAAATAAATGGAAACGTTCAAACGGCTTAGTTTAAATAAAAATAAATAAAAAATAAAAATAGCCTTTATTTCTACTATGTATTACCTTACAATAACTTGACTTACAATCTAGTATTTAGTTACTTTATCCTTACAGTTTTAATTACTTATACATATTATTCAATTAAACTAAACTTAAGCTAAACTTTAACAATTATTTATAATAGTAGTCGCCTCTGTGGCGTAGGCCTCCCCCATGCATCTCCACATATATCTATCACGGGCCTTTTGCATCCAGTTGTCGCCAACTGTTTCGTTAAATATATCCCTCCACCTTTTTCTTGGATGTCCTTTATTTCTACTGCCATCATACGGAAACCATTCTGTCAGCCGTTTGGTCCACCTATTATCCTCCATTCTACATATGTGGCCTGCCCATTGCCACTTAAGCCGCCGAGCTTTTTTCTTCGCATCCTCTACTTTGGTAACTCTCCTTATTTTTTCATTTCTTACTCTGTCTGATAGTTTTAGTCCGAGCATGCTCCTTTCCATTTTTCGTTGGCAAACATCAATCTTTTCTTCGTCTATCTTTTTCAAAGACCATGTTTGACAACCGTATGTTAAGCACGGTAGTATTGCCATATTGAGTACCTTTTTCTTTATACCAATATTAATAGAGCCGTTTTTCATAATTTCCTTATGTCCCCAATATTTTCTGCAAGATGTAGATATTCGTCTTTGTATTTCTTTTTCTGTGCTATCTTCGAACGACACTGTTTGACCGAGGTAAATATACTCTTTCACATATTAAATTTTTTCATTTTCTATAATAACATCTTCCGGTTTTCTATTTGTTAAAATCTTTGTCTTAGATTTATTCATTGCTAATCCAACTTTTTTGCACTCCATTGCTAGCTCAGTGACCATATTTTCCAGAGCTGATGGGCTGTGTGCAAATACAACAATGTCGTCCGCGAAACGTAGGTGACTTAGTAGTTCGCCGTCGACTTTTATACCCTTCGCTTCCCAATCTAGACATCTAAAGATTGATTCTAACACAGCTGAAAAGATTTTTGGGGACAACGGGTCTCCCTGTCTCACTCCTTTTTGTATAGGGAATTCTTCTCCTTCCCGCTCTAATCTTACTTTGGCGTTACACTTTGTATATATATCTGATATTATGTTAATGTATTTTTGGTTCACTCCTTGTTGCGCTAATGATTCCCATATGGCTTCGAAATGAAGTGAATCGAAGGCTTTCGTGTAATCTATGAAGCACATGTACAAAGGTATCCTGAATTCTTTTGCCTTTTCTATTAATTGGGTGATAACTTGTATATTATCTACGGTCGAAAATTTTTTGCGGAACCCCGCTTGTTCGCGCGGTTGACATTCGTCCAACGTATTTGTTATCCTGTTAAGTATAATTTTCGAAAACACCTTATATATATTTGTCATGAGACTAATTGGTCTATAATTTCCAAGCTCGCTTCTGTCTCCTTTTTTATGCAATAGTATTATTGTCGATCTTGACCACTGTTCCGGTGTCTTCTCTGATCTTAGAATATTATTGAAAATTATTTGTAGAGGTCTCAGTAGTGAAGTAGAGAGGGATTTTAACAATTCATTTGTGACGTTGTCTTGCCCTGGAGCCTTTCCATTTTTTTGACTTTTTATTGCATGTTCTATCTCCGAAATAAGAATTTCCGGGGGCTCGGTATCGTTGTCGTAATGGGATTTCCTTGGTTTCATTTGAGAAGCGTTCCTTTCAAAAGAATAGAGGTCCTTGTAAAACATAGTCGCTTCATTTATGATGTCCAGTCGTCCGGTTTTCTTGAACCCCTGTTTATTTTTCACCGTCCCTGTCCACTCTGACTTCTCACTCAATTCCTTGTAAGCTTTACGTAGAGCCCCTGTTTTACTTATGAAATTTTCGAATATTCTTTGCCTCATTTGCTTCTTGTTATTTGTTATGTTTCTGTTAATTTGTTTGCTAATTTTTGTTATTCTTGACTTTACTTCTTTTGTTCTTTTTGTTTTATATAGTACTTTTCTTTGGTCTAAAAGTTCTTTTGTTTCTTTACTAATATAATCATGTTCTTTTTTCCTCTGTTTCGGTAACTGGTTGATAACTTCTTTCAGCTCGTTTTCAATTTTGTCATATTGTTCTTGTACTTCTGTGGATGATTTTATTGAATTTATAAATTGACTCTCCCAGTATTCGGCAGTTTCTTTAGAGATAAGCGGTAGGTTTCTACTGTAGCTGTTGGACGTTATTTTTCTTCTAATAGATTTTTCATCTAGTGATAGTTTGCACCTGATCATTCTGTGGTCAGTATTGAAGTTTAGGTTTTTGATTATGTCGAAACCTTGGATACGTTTTGGTTGGTTTGTTATTATATAGTCAATTTCGTTGAGGTGCTTCCCATTTGGAGAACGCCATGTCCACTTTTTTTGCGGTTTGCATTTAAACATACTATTAACGAAAACAAGATAATTTTCTAGGGCGAAATCTAACAGTTTTTGACCGTTTGGGTTTCTTTTCCCGTGAGCGTATTTTCCTATATGTTTGTCTTCGCCTCTTTGAGCTTTTCCTATTCTGGCGTTGAAATCGCCCAGTATGATAGTGTTCTTCGATTTTGTATAACTTATAGCAGTTTGAACCGTTTCGTAGAATAGTTCTGTTTCGTCTCTTGTGTATGCTTCTGTAGGCGCATAGCATTGGATAATTGACCAGGTAGAGTTTTCTGAAGTTTGTAATTCCAACATCGCCACGCGATTGGAGAAGCTTTTTAGGCTGAGTATCTTGTTCTTTAGGTGTTTTTTTATTAAGAACCCGACACCGTTTCTGCCCTTTAAACCAGCTGTATGGTATAATATAAAATCAGTATACTCTTCTATTTTCTCATGTTCTCTTCTCGTTTCGCAAATACCTATTATGTCCCATTTTATTGATTTTGTAGCGTGTCTCGATTCTTCTATTCTGCTGTCTGATAACAAGGTTCTAACGTTGATACTTGTTATATACAGGTGTTGTGTTTCTTTGCTTCATATAGTCTCATTTCCAGTTGACTTATTTGTTGGGGGGTTTTGGTCTAACTTCTCCACGGTGACCGGCCGGCTTGGAGAAAGTATATTTGATCTGTTTGCTTCGTTTGTATTTTTTCTTTGGTGATTTGGTTTGTTCTTCTGGCTTCCGATGTGTGTTGATTGCTATGCTTTGTTCGTATCTGGTGTCGATGTTGAAGGAGTTCGGTTCTGGTACATTAGTTCGAAGGCGTTTATTTTGTTTATTTTCTGCCGAGCATTATCAGAGTTGGTAGATGTGTTCGGCGAAGCGGATTGTTCCCGTTTCCTTTTGTCCCGCGCAATGCTAGCTTCGCCTTTTACCACTAGCTTATCATATTTTAGAAATGCTATTTTTCCCTTTTTTCGTTCTTCTTTTAGCTGAGGAATAATTTCCCTCCTCTTTTCTAAAACTTCTTTGCTGAAGTCTTCTGTTACGAAAACATCTTTTGGTAGCTTTTTCTTATTTCGCAATATTTCATTCCTCTTCCATGCATTTAGCATACTCACTAGAATAGGACGTCCACCAGAGCCCTTTGTTTTACCTAGTCTAAATGCTTTATTGATATCTTGTTTATAACATTCAATGCCGGAGTCGCTTAGAGTTTTGGCTACTATTTCTACCATATCCTTATTTTCCTCGGACTCCATGAACCCGTGAAATATCAAATTGTTCTCCTTTTTTCCATTTTCCAGACGTTTGACCTTTTCATTTAATTTTGTCACTTCATTCTTTAAGTAGACGTTGTCTTCTACAAGTGGTTTCAGTTTGCTCTCCATTTCGGTTAATATTGCATTTGTTATAGAGTTTGTGAGGGTTTCTGTTTGCTTTTCCATTTGTTTTTCAATCTTCGAAAATAGCAATTCAATATTTTTATCTTCCATGTCGACTTATTATTTTTTATGTGACAACACTGTTATAAATTGGTAGTAATTTTACGGTAGGTATGGCAACCCTCAATTAAAATTTTGTGTATATCGGAACGCACAGAACGGACGAATACTTTGTTCTCGTGGGTTGGTAGCACTGCTGGTATGTCAGTTTTTGGTTTTTAGGTTATAATGAGACGACGTTATTTTGCACTATTTACTTGTTCTGGTTAAAATCCTTTCAGTTTGTATCACTCTGTTCACACTGTATAGTTTAGTTTTTCGTTTCACTTGCACAGTTTACAGATTTATTGCATTTTTACACAGTTTATTGCACATATTTGCGGAGAGCTCATTATGACGTTTGTACTAATCAACGATCGCACCGGAAACGGCTTAGTTTAGCTTCAAACTAATAACATCAAAAGCATGAAAACAAATTAACCTGATTTGATTTAAATAACTTAAGACGATCTAATTAAGTTAACATTAATTAGGTATAATACTTAACAAAATACTTTGTAATAAAAACTGAAATTAAAGACCTTTCCAATATTTGTCTACTTTATACCGATTTATTTTATCTTAAGATAAAAAAAATTGTGTTACAATTTACAAATAAAACCGACAACGATATTTTTTTTAATTTCGACTTAATTAGCAAACATACACACAGTAAGATACAGAGTTGTAGAGTCGGACCAAAAAAAGTCTGCAGCGGATTTGATAGCCCACGCAGTGCAAGTGTCATTAAGCGTCATAATTTCATAGAAGTTTGACGTTTAAAATAACACTTTCACTGCGTGGGCTATCAAATCCGCTGCAGACTATTCTTGGTCTGACTCTAATAATCTTCGTAATACTGACAAATGAAACCAAACCACTCTACTACAAAAGATACAATTTGAACGAAGTTAATTAACTTAGGTCAGTGGCTCGTGCTAACAACTACCTACTTATACTTAATTAAAGTTCGTGTTTATGTCATAAACGTGAATCGTGACGTTATGAATTTGAGTAAACCTACCAGTTTGTTTACTTAGAAAAGTTCTACATTTCATTATCAGTATCATTTTAATTTCTTCATGTAATGTGGTCCTTAATAATTTGTACCTACCTATAAAAGACGAAGCGCAATATTGGCGACACCATGATCAAAAAGGCGAAATAAGCCTTGCATTGGTTCACGATATATCTCTTCAACTCCTGAGTACCTTATTCAAAAAATATATTTGTTTAATCAGTAACGAGGAATAGCAAAGTCATAATACGCAAATTACATTAGAAACAAAGATTTGCGCATAAAGGAAAAAATATGCAAATTCCACCCACATTCCTTTATTTTGAGATATTAAAAAACGCCAGTTCGACGTAGGAGATTATACGTAATGGAAAATTATGGAAACTGTAAACAACAGACTTGCGTAATAAACAGACGGACGAGGAGAGGGCAAAACAAATTACAACTTCGAGTCGAGTTGGACCAATTAACTTTCCGTTACACAGCGAGGAAATATGGAATAAAATGAAAACAGCCCACGGCTGCGCGAGTTTTTTACGCGGAAAACTTTTAATTAAGGGATCAAATGACATTAGAGCCAGTTCGCAATAAGGTAACTTGTCTTTGTTCGCTCGCTCGCGAATCGCGGAAAAAATAAGGCCACGAAATGAATATTTTAAAGAGTAAGTACATAACATTAACATAATAACGAAACTTTTGCCAAAGTTACAAGGATGTCAAAGAGATTTCTAACAAGTCATTTTACAAATTTTTACGTTATTAAATACCCATCCAATATTTATTAATAAGGCAAGACTTGGAAGTTAATAATAATAACTTAATGGAAACATAATGAGTAAAACTTGGTAATTTGTTTATTTGAGTGGTAGAAGAAAACATGATTACCTATTTAAAGAGATAAATAAATGTGTTTTTTTGGTTATTTTTTTTATTCGCACACAAGAAAGATATCTACCTATATTTATTTTGGACTGGACCTACAAGTCGCGTGTTTAGTAAAAAATTATATACCTAATTGTGTAGCAGTACTTTATAGGTATCGAACCTTGGACAATTGGACATGACACGATTTTAATGGTTCCACGGTTATGTACGAAAATCGCTCCATTAAATCTTTAAATTAACACTTTGCACGCCGACGTTATAATCCAATGCCGCACTCAGACCTCAGCCGATCACGAGCTCCACTCGTGATGCTAAGATGAAGTACGCCGCGTGTTTTTTAAAGCGTGTAAAATGAATACAGCCACAATAATTATATTCATTATATTTAATGGCCGTAAAAAGACAATATAATATGCTTAATAATAGCCAACAAACAAATAATAAATATTACTTTCGTTATTTATTACTTACCTAATATATATTAACCAGCGACCCGGCCCGGCTTCGCACGGGTTAACAATTTATACACCTAAACCTTCCTCAAATATCACTATTGATACGTGAAAACTGCATGAAAATCTGTTCAGCAGTTTTTGAGTTTATCGCGAACAAACATACAAACACACAAACAGACAGACGCGGCGGGGGTCTTTGTTTTATAAGGTGTAGTGACTATACGAAAAAAGTATCTATAACGCAACGACAGTTTCATTAAGAAGATATTTATAATTTATGGGATTCTATATTCAGTCCAATTACTTTTTACACAGCAGCTAAAAGTTTTAATTAAAGATTGAGCGACATTATTCCTTCATCTTGCAAAGAACTTCGTTACAGCGGAGCCGGCGTTCTTTATTGAAAATGGCTTTATTGTTAAAATGAAGATGCCCTCCTGGGACAGATATTGTAATTTTTTAAGTCTCTTTTATTCTGCGGCTTCCATTTGCGAACGTTGAGGAAGCAATAATGTTCATGACGAAACATTTTGCCTGCTGATTCGTCTGAGATGAATTAATATTCCATATGGTTCGTTTAATCCAATTAAAAATATTTATTAAATAATAAATAGTAACCTAAAATTAAAACTACCTACAAAACTAAACTAACATTAAAATAAACCTACTTAAAAATTAAACAACAATAGAAAAAATACCCACATATGAAAGGTCCCCTAAGCCTGTGCCCTGCGGAAGGGTGCCCATGAGGCTGGCTACATTACCCCGCTGCATGCCTATTCGTTGACCTAGGAATGAGCCAGCCCAAGGCTCACCCGAGGTAATTTTTTTTAGTAGGTAAATAAATATGTGTATCATTTCAAATAGTGGATGAATTATTTTAGCGAACTAAATGGATGTTATTCCAAATGCATAGAATGTGGATCATGACATTCATGACAATCAATCCAGTGTAAACTTAAATCTAATTATCATACAAACTACAGTTTTGGCAGAAACACACAAAATATCGTGTATTCGGAATGTGAACATATTTCAGACCATTATTGAACCATATTTTGTAACGTTTAAAGAAAACTATACAAAACGGCTGTTTGCCGTTTTTTTGCAAGTTATTGCAGTTATTAAGAATAAAAGAAAATAGAATCTTAAATTATCTTGTTTCAAGTAATTAAAAATTGTTGCTTATTTTTTATAACATGTACCAAATGGTTGCTCTATACTAGAGGAAAATACGTAGGTCTTTAATCAACAGAGGTAAGTAAATATTTGAAATAAAACTTTTTCTTTATTTTTCGAATAGGTACACTACACCTTATAATAGTTATAATACAAAGTCCCCCGCCGCGTCTGTCTGTTTGTGTGTTTGTACGTTCGCGATAAACTCAAAAACTACTGAACGGATTTTCATGCGGTTTTCACCTATCAATAGAGTGATTCTTGAGGAAGGTTTAGGCGTATAACTTGTTAAACCGTGCGAAGCCGGGGCGGGGCGCTAGTGTATTACTAAATCCATGTTGCTCTATGGAGGTCCAATTGAGGTAATAATTTTTTGTCAGCGAACGGTTATGGATATGATTTGTCAGCTGTCACCAGTGACATTTCTTCAACCAGAAATGTCTGGTTCAACAAGAAATAACTATTTGAATAGACCACCAGATCATGCGTAGATATTTGGCATTTTTAAGAACAGACATGAATAAAGCACCCAGTACTAAGGAAAATTGTGAATTTTTCCCAATTTTTGAGTCTATTATTAATTTTATTCGCCATCCTGTAGGGTCCTTATCAAGGCCTGTTCACTTCCTAAGAAAGTTATGTCCCCAAATAATTGCGCATGTGTGCGCCTTAATCTTCTATGTGTGCGTTGGCCTCCGGGAAAAAGTTGCGAGTAATAAAAATAAAAACATTTTTCTACAGCAACATTGCTCTCAACTCTGATTTAAATTATCACGAATTTTATACAATATTAATCATAAAACGGGACTTAAAACGCTTAAAACTTAATTACATGCGATTAAGTTTTATAATGAATATTTGCTTCCAACCAAGGCCTGTTCACTTCCTAAGAAAGTTATGTCCCCAAATAATTGCGCATGTGTGCGCCTTAATCTTCTATGTGTGCGTTGGCCTCCGGGAAAAAGTTGCGAGTAATAAAAATAAAAACATTTTTCTACAGCAACATTGCTCCCAACTCTGATTTAAATTATCACGAATTTTATACAATATGAATCATAAAACGGGACTTAAAACGCTTAAAACTTAATTACATGCGATTAAGTTTTATAATGAATATTTGCTTCCAACTGTCTTTATCAATGTTCATAAAATATATGGAGGGTAGGTACGTCTACCCACCATAATAAAAAATATATTTGTCAATGACTCTGTCCAACTGCTGTGGTTAAAGTTCATAACGAAAATTTTATTTATTAACTCTTTAAATAATACATACAACGTGTACCGCTACGTACCACTTAAGACTGTAAGTCTGTACCTACATGGATTACAACAATGCACATAGAAAATGTGCTAAATGCGGAGCAACGGCTGTTGAAGCAGCCAGAGTGAAATTTACAACTTTAGTGGGTTCAGAAGGAACCGAGTCATAACGCATCTGGAAAGCGTATTAATTAACCGTGAAGAAATGTATGAATACAAGTTGGAAATCTGTGTAAAATGCCGTATGTAAAGTGTAGTGTATCTGTGTGTAAAGTGTAATAGGTAGGCATGCCTAATGTTATTTGTATAAAAGGTACTGAAAACTTTGTGAATGCGCTTTATTAATGTCTATTTTTTTATTAAGTTGCCAGTTGCCAGTTTTCAGTGTATATTTTTATATGTAAAACATTTTTTAATAAATAATATATATAATGTTATAAACATAAACATGCCTTTTATTTAAATCAATTGATAATACCACAAACAAGGGGTAATATTTGCATCTTGCATATATTTCGTGATATGAAGATAACAAATATGTTTATCAACAGAATTACTACCTACCAATACCCGCCAGGCTAAACCGGTTGTCAGCTTTAGTTCCATTGGTACACAAAGACGGCGCCACTAGTATAAACGTATAAACGGTTGGGGACATTTTTTTGTATGGAGTTACCGTTCTTCTCCTAGTGAGTATTATATTCTTTGCTTCCAACTGTCTTTATCAATGTTCATAAAATATATGGAGGGTAGGTACGTCTACCCACCATAATAAAAAATATATTTGTCAATGACTCTGTCCAACTGCTGTGGTTAAAGTTCATAACGAAAATTTTATTTATTAACTCTTTAAATAATACATACAACGTGTACCGCTACGTACCACTTAAGACTGTAAGTCTGTACCTACATGGATTACAGCAATGCACATAGAAAATGTGCTAAATGCGGAGCAACGGCTGTTGAAGCAGCCAGAGTGAAATTTACAACTTTAGTGGGTTCAGAAGGAACCGAGTCATAACGCATCTGGAAAGCGTATTAATTAACCGTGAAGAAATGTATGAATACAAGTTGGAAATCTGTGTAAAATGCCGTATGTAAAGTGTAGTGTATCTGTGTGTAAAGTGTAATAGGTAGGCATGCCTAATGTTATTTGCATAAAAGGTACTGAAAACTTTGTGAATGCGCTTTATTAATGTCTATTTTTTTATTAAGTTGCCAGTTGCCAGTTTTCAGTGTATATTTTTATATGTAAAACATTTTTTAATAAATAATATATATAATGTTATAAACATAAACATGCCTTTTATTTAAATCAATTGATAATACCACAAACAAGGGGTAATATTTGCATCTTGCATATATTTCGTGATATGAAGATAACAAATATGTTTATCAACAGAATTACTACCTACCAATACCCGCCAGGCTAAACCGGTTGTCAACTTTAGTTCCATTGGTACACAAAGACGGCGCCACTAGTATAAACGTATAAACGGTTGGGGACATTTTTTTGTATGGAGTTACCGTTCTTCTCCTAGTGAGTATTATATTCTTTGGTCCTTATATTAAGAAGGGCTATTAGAGGCGGCTAACGTAAAACTGTAGTTTTTATATTGAATTTTTACACGTTATCAGGGGCAAATAAATTTAATGGAAAAATTCATACGGAAACTAGACTATATTTGTAAGGGCAGATTCCAACCGAAATGTCAAACGGTTAAAGTTGGCTCGATAGAAAAAAATCACGAAAACATGTATATCGATACCCTGCATATCATAGCAGTATAATTTTAGTATAAATTAGTTAGTGATATATTGGTGATATAGCAGAGGTATCTAATGAGATTTTTTTTAAACAGAAGTACATTTTTAGAATTATAGAGATACGAGTAAAAGGTACAGTTAATATCATATATTTTGTCGCATATTTAATTTCCTGGCTTTACCCCTCCTCTGAACAATCCAAACTCGATTAGATATGCACTGTTACTCGTAGCAAGGCAAAATAAGTATCAAAACAAGTTAAGACGTTCAATCTTCAAAAAGGTTGCTATAATTATACTCGTAGTATAACATTTATTATTTGTTAAGTGCTTTTTCATAAAGTTGGCTCAGAAAGTGATAACATAACTTTCGCATTTACAACATTAGGTGGGGTAATAAAAGTAAGCGAAGAAGCTGTTTACGCTCTAATCTAAGTTTCCACCTCCTAATCACCTTGGAGTTTTACGTAGGCGAGGCCTATTTCCAAATTGTACTCTACTTTTTCTACAGGCATTTTATCTCGTTATGTAAAAAAAAAATTCGTGAATTTTTATTTTCGTTTCGTCTTTCGTCATTACTCCAGCCATTAGCCAGACCTAAATTGCCTGGCTCGTCTTGTTGTGCGGTGGATGTGTGTCATAACATATAAATGAACAAAATTAATAATCTGACATAACAAAGTTTACAATTCAATTGATCATACTTGTTTAAAGGTAAATTACAACATCAAAGTGCCAGACACTTTCTTCAGATCAGAAGTCATTTGAATGAGAATAAGCTACCGCTGTATTCCCATTTGTTGCTTTTCGATTCCTTTGTAGTCTCTCTTGTAGCAAGAAATATTAAAATATGGTAAATGAAATCAGTAAGTCGAGCGCAAGTTAGAGCCGATTGAGGAACATGTAGAAATTGTAGCCGAATTCGTGAGGCATAGGTGGTTGGGGAAGTTTTGGCTTGCTAATGCAATCATTACAAATGCTTACTAAGCGGAATGCTCCACGCCTGTCACTTGAAGTCTTGATCTTGATCTTTTAGTAAGTATAGTTATTACGGACCTCGAGCTCAGGCTTATGATGGTTCAACAGAGGTGTTATTTGGTAACCGACGAAAACAATGGCCTTGAACTCGTTTAGTATACGGGATACCAATAAAAGGGAATGAAGTGACGTTCTTCGAAAGAAATTCACGATAATACAATTATTATCTACATTGTTTGTCTCTAATTTGTAGGCAGTATTGAGTACTCTATGAAAGATTTCTAAAACAGTTCTTGTTAAAAACGAAAAGGTATAGTTGTTACAAATAGATATAAAACTAAAATGGTAGCTTATTTAGAAATGAATTATTTATCGTAATTGAAAATAGACAAACATAATAAAATGAAGCGACATAGCGTTATAAATATGTAATCACTTGTCCTATAAACCTAGTCACCAGTATTTTCTTTGCAAATATGTATGGTTGAAATGTAGGTTATAATACAACGAGTAAGATGGTATACAGGGTGGAAAGATAAGTCGGGCCCTGGAGGGAAACTACCTTTATTTTTAAAAAGAAACAAAACTGCATTCAAAGATTTTCTAAAACTCGCTTGCCTCGCCCGGGACTCGAACCGACTAAAAATTCCAAAAAATAAAAACTCGCAATTTTATTCTACTAGTCGATACAGTTAATGTTAACATTTCTCTAAGAAACATTAGGTCTTACACTCGTCTGCCGTACAAAATATCCATAAAAACTAATATTTAGTACTCAAGATTTTTTTAGACAAGCCAAATTGAAGAAAAAAAGAAAAATACTTCGAATGCAGTTTTGTTTCTTTTTAAAAATAAAGGAATTTCTCCTTTAAGTAAAATGAGCCAGCTTAAGGATTTAAGGTAGTTTCCCTCCAGGGCCCGACTCGACTTATCTTTCCACCCTGTATAACTACTTTAGTGTTGTAACTTGCAACTCAGTGTTGAGGATGCTCGTTAACGACTAGCTATCGACTGCGAGGCGACACTCGAGCCCTCGCCGTTGTATTCTACATCTAATGACGATCCTGTAAAACTAGGGTAGGTATTTGGGTCAGGATGTTCGGATTTTAATGATGAGATTACGGCCCAATACGAACTTTAGGATGCCTCAAATAATACGGCTAGATACGATATGGATTCGATATGTCAGTGTCAAATGTGAGGTTTTTTTAGGGTTCCGTACCCAAAGGGTAAAACGGGACCCTATTACTAAGACTCCGCTGTCCGTCCGTCCGTCCGTCCGTCTGTCACCAGGCTGTATCTCACGAACCGTGATAGCTAGACAGTTGGAATTTTCACAGATGATGTATTTCTGTTGCCGCTATAACAACAAATACTAAAAACAGAATAAAATAAAGATTTAAGTGGGGCTCCCATACAACAAACGTGATTTTTGACCGAAGCTAAGCAACGTCGGGCGGGGTCAGTACTTGGATGGGTGACCGTTTTTTTTTGCCGTTTTTTGCATTATGGTACGGAACCCTTCGTGCGCGAGTCCGACTCGCACTTGCCCGGTTATCAAACAAAAACGTCACTTTCGACACTGACATATCTAATCCATATCGTATCTAGCCGTAATATTTGACGTAAGTATTTTAAAGTTCGAATTGGGCAGATAGTAACATATTACACATTATTGTCTCTTTCACAAATAACCTATTAATTTTTAACTATGAAAAGAGTAACATTATAATCGATATGAAATATTGAATTGTACAACATTACCCACTTTCTTATTTTTTTTGCAATTATCGTAATAATAATGAAAACTATCCAATATCAATGTCACGGGTCACGGTCAATATCATTAAATTATAATTACAAAGAAAATAGCAATAATTTGAGTTAATCTATAAAGCTGATTAGAATATTCTGAATTTAAATAAACACAAAAGAAGGGTGAGGGTTAATAAAAAACTTTTCCATTTTCCTTTTATAATCGCAGTAATTGTGAAAAGTCAGAAAGCGTTCAAACTCGAGCCTGTATTGTTTACATTTGGAAACGAAAAATAATTTATAGTATTTAACCATAATTAAGCAGCATGCATGTCCAAAATACCTCGTACGGATGGTGGTGGCACTTCTTTCACTTATCGTATCATGCGTCACTCTGCACTAAAGGGGCCCACTGATTAACAGTCCGCCGGACGGTATCGGCCTGTCAGTTAGAACAAAATTTTTACAGTTCCAAACAACTGACAGGCCGATACTGTCTGGCGGACTGTTAATCAGTGGGCCCCTTAACATATTTGCTACCACGACGATACTTAACACGATATAAAAGCGCGACCATGAAGCCAACAGATTAGGTATGATATACTTAATAATATTGTATTCTCGCGAATAATAGCAGCTTACAATAAAGTAGACATCAATAAGTCTCGTTTAAACTGCTAGGTAGATACTTAATAAAAAACCGGGCAAGTGCGAGTCGGACTCGCACACGAAGGGTTCCGTACCATTATCTATAAAAACGGTCACCCATCCAAGTACTGACCCCGCCCGACGTTGCTTAACTTCGGTCAAAAATCACGTTTGTTGTATGGGAGCCCCACTTAAATCTTTATTTTATTCTGTTTTTAGTATTTGTTGTTATAGCGGCAACAGAAATTCATCATCTGTGAAAATTTCAGCTGTCTAGCTATCACAGATCACGAGATACAAGTCTGGTGACAGACGGACGGACGGACGGACGGACAGCGGAGTCTTAGTAATAGGGTCCCGTTTTACCCTTTGGGTACGGAACTAGGGTTACCAGATACAAATTTAGAATTTCCTGACAAAATTCCTGATTTCCGAATATTTTTCCTGACATTGGTATTTTTGACGACGGGGGGGGGACGGACGGACATGATTTCGATTTCTAAAACATCTATATCATGGTCTAATAAAACATGGTCTTCTATTCCCAGAGTGACACGTGCCTACGTCACAATAACATTGCCACTTTATTTCAACATAACATGTTACATGGGTACATTATAGCTAAGTTAAAATATTTCTTTATAATTTTATAATTTTCATTTATAATGTATTTTATCTTAAATTTTACAATAACACGTCATTTTTTATTATTCGTTAGCAATATCTTCCGATTCACGAAAGAAATTTCAGACGTTCGGGTAATTCTGTTTACATTACTGGCAACACAGGATAGCGCTGTCACATTTGACAATTCGGATCTAGATAACTTCATGCCCTGACCGTCATCCTTGTCGAACGCGTGTTAATTGTTATTTCCTTCTCGCTCAGTGTCAGCAGTCGCAGTGTTTTCCAAACTTTTCACGTCGTAAGCTTGGTAATTAATGTGTAACTGTGAATTAGTTTTTTAAACGTTTGTCTTGTATAGATAAATAAAGTTTAATTTAATACATTAGATATGTTTTATTTTACTATGTTTCTACATGAATAACTTAAAATTAATGCCGTTAAAATAATTTTCACCGTTGGTTAAAATTCTCCCACATTTTAAAGTTTGAGAACCTGTAAACAGCATGATGACGTAGGCCCGTGTCAGTTAGGTCATACGCGAATCTCGGAATAGAGTACCAGGCGGAGTATATTATTATACCATGATCTATATGTATGTATACATATATGCTTCAGTAATGATTTGTTAATTAATAATTACGAAGTTATTGATAAGTTGAGTGGATGTTTGTTTTTGGATTAATTTAAGTTAATAAAAAGGTACTTTTTAAACAAAATTATCAATTCAAAAAATTCCTGGCATTTTCGTGTTCCGTCCCCATTCCTGACATGTCAGGAAAGTTCCTGTCATCTGGTAACCCTATACGGAACCCTAAAAAAATAAGACTAATAATGTTACTAGTTACACTTTATATTCATAAAGATAATGATAAAGATAATTTATTATTCAATTACGGTTATTACAATGCGCTTATGAACGTCAAATTAAAGCTACACCGGCTCCAACCCTAAACCTCTGCCTCGAGAAGATTTAGTTCCCCCCTCAATGGGAGGAGTGTATCCCAATATGGGACCGGCAACATTCCCTTTTAGCACTTGGTTCATTTCTTAATAATATTAAGTAGTAATTAGCAATACGAGGTGGTATTTTTAGGGTTCCGTACCTCAAAAGTAAAAAACGGAACCCTTATAGGATCACTTGTGCGTCTGTCTGTCTGTCCGTCTGTCACAGCCTATTTTCTCGGAAACTACTGAACCAATTAAGTTGAAATTTGGTACACATATGTAAATTAGTGACCCAAAGATGCACATGTTTTTTTTATAATCTTAAAATACATAGGTTCAAAGTTATTTAAGAAAATAGCCAAAAAATTACCATTCCCCCCTTTATCTCCGAAACTACTGGGTCTAAAATTATGAAAAAAACACACAAAATAGTTCTTTGCCTGTAGATACTTAACAGGAAAACCTATTAGGAATGTGCAGTCAAGCGTGACTTATGTACGGAACCCTAGAAACGCGAGTCCGACTCGCACTTGGCCGGTTTTTTTAATTAGCCTATGTGTGTGTCCCACTGCTGGGCCAAGGTAACTTTAAGAGAAACATGTTCATACGAATACTTCGCTTATTGCTGCTCGTCCGTCGCTGTTAGTCGTAAAACTACTTTGAAAGAAACATGTTCATACGAATACTTCGCTTATTGCTGCTCGTCCGTCGCTGTTACTCGTAAAACTACTTTGAAAGAAACATGTTCATACGAATACTTCGCTTATTGCTGCTCGTCCGTCGCTGTTACTCGTAAAACTACTTTGAAAGAAACATGTTCATACGAATACTTCGCTTATTGCTGCTCGTCCGTCGCTGTTAGTCGTAAAACTACTTTGAAAGAAACATGTTCATACGAATACTTCGCTTATTGCTGCTCGTCCGTCGCTGTTAGTCGTAAAACTACTTTGAAAGAAACATGTTCATACGAATACTTCGCTTAATGCTGCTCGTCCGTCGCTTTTAGTCGTAAAACTACTTTGAAAGAAACATGTTCATACGAATACTTCGCTTATTGCTGCTCGTCTGTCGCTGTTACTCGTAAAACTACTTTGAAAGAAACATGTTCATACGAATACTTCGCTTATTGCTGCTCGTCCGTCGCTGTTACTCGTAAAACTACTTTGAAAGAAACATGTTCATACGAATACTTCGCTTATTGCTGCTCGTCCGTCGCTGTTAGTCGTAAAACTACTTTGAAATAAACATGTTCATACGAATACTTCGCTTATTGCTGCTCGTCCGTCGCTGTTAGTCGTAAAACTACTTTGAAAGAAACATGTTCATACGAATACTTCGCTCATTGCTGCTCGTCCGTCGCTGTTACTCGTAAAACTACTTTGAAAGCATGACTCAAAATACCATCGACGCATTTTAAAATGAAAATTGATATTGAAACGGTCCTCTATGCTCGGTAAAGCTTTGCCAGATTTTTAATATCGACAAAAAATAATAAAAGGATGTAAAAATGCTAACAACGAGAGACAACTATACAGGGTGGAAAGGCACGACGATCCTTCCCGGATGTATTAGGTCGTTTAAGTGATACAGAGACGATTGGTAATGGTAAGAATCGTTAATTGAGTAAAAAATTAAAAATAGCAAATTTACTACTTTTTAACTGTGGTGACAACCCTATAGCATGTGCACATCACGGCTATAGATTAAAGATCTCCGTCGGGAAAACTCAGGACTTTACACTTTTTTCCGATCGTTGACAGAATCGCAATGATGTATGAATGACGCATAAATGTCAAATAAATCAAATGAATGCAAAAATATTACAAACAATTGTATTACTTTCTTAGATAATTAATTTTTGCCAATATTTAACACTATCTTCTCTTCACATACGGTGTTCAAATGTACCTCCGTGTCTTACAAAGCCGCCGCAGCCCGTGCCCGAGTATGTCGATGCACATGCGATAGTGTATGCTCTTCGTCATTTTTCCTCCGCAGATTGTCCTCCGCAGAAAGCACCAATTAGCCTTTGTCTCATTTCGTCCGCAGTTTCACATTCCGTTTGGTACACCATATCTTTTACACAGCCCCACAAATTTAAATAGCCATGAGAATCAAACAACGGCATTTTTATTTGAAGAATATGACATTAAATAAGTAAAGTTCAATGAAAATTTAATTTCAAACATCAGACGTCTTGTCTATTTCCTACCACGCAAAAAGGTTTGTTAGTTTGGTATTGAAGAAGTATTTATTCTTAGTATTTCATTTTTGCAAGTTCATTTGGTGTAATTTTTTATTATTTTAGATAGTTTCCAATTATTCGAAAATAATTTTGTGAAACGTGTTAAGAAACTAAAACCTTTTTATCAGTCAAGGAAACCAGAGATATTTATAAGACGATTGCGTACTTTTGAGTGGTTGTCAATGTCACCATTTGAACTGTCGTTGTAAACAATGTTGTGGTTAGTATTATTAATTTAATATTAAGGAATAACATAACTACTTCATTCAAGTATTGAACAAGTGGAACCACTAAGAAAGCGAAAATCCTGCAACGATTCTTACCGTGTTGTAAGCAGACTAAAAATGGTTAGATGGCAACAAATTAGCATAATTTCCTGTCGTATACTGATTGTTTACAAGTAAGTTCATTGACCCTGTCACCTGTTAGGGTTAGAACAAAGTAGTTTTTTGCATGGATGTTTAAAAGGCCATAATTTAGAAACGGTTGCCCATATGAATATAGTTTCTATGGAGAAAATATAGAGCTTAGGCTAAACTATCTCCCATTTCCGGAAAGGATCGTCGTGCCTTTCCACCCTGTATATAATATTTTCTCTTAAATTCGAATTATACCCTAACTATACACTAACTAGAGGGATTTCGTTGCTCTATAAATTGCAAACTTATTTCCGTCTATAATGTATTGTTTGTCATATTATCATTAGTCCTAAAACGGCTAAAACTGAAACCGTTAACTCTTCAGGATTTTTGTAAGGTTATCCTATAGGTTAGGTTAGGTTTGTTTTATGGCAATCCTGAAAAGTTTGTTTCTACGACGCGTTTCTGAACCAAACAAATTATGACTAACGAAAATGCGGACAAACAATAAATTATGACTAAAACTTTTTGGGAAACAATAGAGACCCGTATTAATCATATAAAAAATCTCAATATATATGTAATTATAATATAATGAATAATTATAATTTTCATATCGCTATAGTTACCTACAATGTTGTTCAAGCGTACGTGCATACATTTGCACACTGACACGTGATTTATTTAAATGTAATATGTAAATTTATGGCTTGATTTATAAAGGCTATTTTAACTTACAGACACGATTGAACATATCGTAAACATGTAGGTACCTACGTAACATAAAATATTCAAATAATTTGTTTAAAAACCATACCTAATGATATAAGTACCTAAAGTGTATTGGTGTTCTTGCCATTTATTAAAATTTTGGTTCTCATGATGTAGTGACATACTGCCGTATTCGAACTTCAAGATATTGACAAGAGACGACACGTACTAGATCAACTAGATACGTTATAGTTTAGATATCAACTAGTTCTCTTTTGCAGCGCAATTCGGGCAACCAATGTAAATTTAACGTTAGATAGAGTAAGATATCTATTAGATGTGAATTGGATCTCTAAGTCATATCCTGTGGAAATCGTTCAAGATTATCTCCAGAATCGCGCAAATGTCAAATTTGACAGGTTAGATCTTAAACATATCGTTATCGTATCTTGGTGATGTCTAAAAGATATCTAATAGATGTCTATTTCAAAATCCGAATCGGGCCCATATGGCCCATAGGCACTAGGTAAAAAAGTTTACACGCTGGGGAGTATTAGATAATACCGAATAATCCCACTACACCTGGGCTTTTTAGACTACTTAATGGCTTCGCTTTAATTTACTCATTTTAAGGAATAACCTAATTAAAAAATATATTTTCCTTTTAGAAACCTGTTAACATTGCCAGGCGTTATAATTGGAGGAAAAGTAGTGCCATGCAGGTGACATCCAAGATGCACGAGTCATATCATTTACTGGGTCAAATTTTATCGTGTTTCGTTACCCAAAGGGTGAAAACGGGACCTCATACCTCACCTCACCTACATACTATAAGGTCCCGTTTTCGGTCCCCTATAAATTGCAGACCTTCAATTGTTTTTACAACCCCTTTGTTGCCCAACCACTGTCACACACACCGCTGAACAGCTGCCAGGCGCCGGGATAATAATGATAGTATGGCACACTAACTAGAGGGATTTCGTTGCTCTATAAATTGCAAACCTATTTCCGTAGCTCTTAGACCATTATGACTTAAAAATTTATTTAAAACAAAGGGACCCCGATTAATACTCATTATACCTCTCGCGTCGAATGATGGTCCCTATGAGTGCACATTATTGGATAGAGTACGTAGATGTCACGTAAAATGATTGTAGATATTTTTTCTAAATATAGCACATTAATTTATTTAAAAATGTGACTTTGATTTAACAAGAATACGTTTAAAACAATACACTTATTTTTTAGGCAGCCGTGTAAAACAACTAAAAGAGATAAAGAGAGAGATGAACTGTCATGGGGAACATCATTTTGACGTAAGTCATTTTGCTAAAATCAATAGATTTGTGCATGTACAAGATACACTGCGAGTAATTAGTTTTATAAGTCTCGAATCGTGCGAGAACCTGTATCACGAGCACTGAAAGGCAGGATTTAGTTACGAAATTAATTTGGTCTTAATATAATATGTGAATACGTACATGATAAAATATTGTATATTCATGTCCATTGTATCATAATACTAAATGTAGTTTTATAAGAAGCAAAGCACGCAATATCTCAGTCTGTGTGTTTCAGACAGTGAAAATATCAATAAGTAGAAATGAAAACCACCTTAAAACAAGAATATTTATTACGACTCGAATTATATTAGCCTTCAGGAAGGTCAATCATATTGGAATACCTGTTTACGCCTGTTATTCTTTTATTTTTCGCCTCTTATTTCTCTTAGCGAGCAATAAAAGAAGTCTCCAGTTACCAATTACTAAAATGAACGCGACTCGGTACTGCTTGTACAAAGGCGATGTCGTAACTGAATAATAGGATGCCATTCACATAAAATCTTTAACGGAAAACATAAAAATAACTTTGCATTTTACCGATCTGCACTTAAAGTAATTGAGGTATTTACCTACTTCGTGGAAAGAACATGATAATATATTTTTTAAAATATATACATACAAACATGAACGCTTCAAGCAATACACTCTTTTTGTTTGGGCAGTCGTGTAAAAATAGCATCTCCTTGGACTTGATGACTCAGTAATGCCAAAGATTTCTAAGCTTTTTCCATCTTCTTAAGGTGCCATAGGTTCAGAGAGGGGAGTATTTGAGAAATCGTACCTACCGTTTTTCAAGATCGGTTACCAAAAATGGTTTACCCTTGAATTGCCGACAAACATTTCATCGAATGTTATATCGAAGACAACGTTTCAAGTATTTTCATTTCATCGACAAGTTATTCCGTCGAAGAATCGACACTAGTAAATTTAAATGGGGGACTTTTAATTAGTACTTGAGTTATTTTGTATATAGTTTATATCGTGGTATTTCCTTACGGGTTTTCTTATTTCATTTTGGATTGTATTTAATAAAATTTATTACGCGTAAAATTATTTCAATTTGTAATATTTCGTAATCGAAACTAAAAGCAGTCACGTCAGTCGGCTCACTCTGCGCGATTATAGCTATGTGGGAGTTTAAGATATAAAATTGTTTATCTGGACATACATAATTTTGAGAAAGCGGCAATTTTAAGTTTGCGCTCTAATTTTGAAGATATAATTTAACAAGGCTGACATTTTCATTTTGCCAAATTATAAATAGGTTGGTAACAATAATTTAAGCCGTTCATTTATGTGTAGGGTCGCAGTTCTAACCTAACCTAAACCTACTTTGAAAGCCGTTCGTTTCTGTGTGGGGTCGCAGTTCTAACCTAACCTAAACCTACTTTGAAAGCCGTTTGTTTCTGTGTGGGGTTGCAGTTCTAACCTAACCTAAACCTACTTTGAAAGCCGTTCGTTTCTGTGTGGGGTCGCAATTCTAACCTAACCTAAACCTGCTTTGAATGCCGTTTGTTTCTGTGTGGGTTCGCAGTTCTAACCTAACCGAAACCTACTTTGAAAGCCGTTTGTTTCTATGTGGGGTTGCAGTTCTAACCTAACCTAAACCTACTTTGAAAGCAGTTTGTTTCTGTGTGGGGTCGCAATTCTAACCTAACCTAAACCTACTTTAAAAGCCGTTCGTTTCTATGTGGGGTCGCAGTTCTAACCTAACCTAAACCTACTTTGAAAGCCGTTCGTTTCTGTGTGGGGTCGCAGTTCTAACCTAACCTAAACCGATTTTGATAGCCGTTCGTTTCTGTGTGGGGTCGCAGTTCTAACCTAACCTAAACCGACTTTGATAGCCGTTCGTTTCTGTGTGGGGTCGCAGTTCTAACCTAACCTAAATCTAAAATTCTTACAACAGAAAAATGTATAAATGTGTAGTACGACATATAAACATGTCTTAAAGTAATACGTCCAAGAAATGAATTGCAATGTTTAGTAGTTGTGCCAATTACAATAATTTGAAACGAATTAGCGATCAAGTAATATTCGTTGAATAGTATTTCTACGCAGTAAGAAAAATTGAAATAAATAGTATATGAAACAAAATAATGCCAAACAAAATTACTAGTACTAACGTTTCGATGAATCGTTGTCGATGAAATAATATTCGATGAAAAGTTTGTCGGCAAAACAAGGGTACACCACCAAAAATGTAATTAATTAGCAATCTTGAATATTTTTTACTCTATGTAGTGATTTCATCGATTGGAATCCTGTTTTTTTGACTTTCGCTCTATAGAAACGAACGAATGAGTCTAAAAAGCACTTTCAAATGAACGCACGCTAAAAATATGAAACTTGCTTCTAAAAATACCCATTTTTTTAATTTTTGAGGTAACTCATCGATCTCTTTAAAGTTGAGTAAAAGATCACCATAAAATTAGCATTAGTAGCTACCAACTGAAATGCGATGGAATGTTCCATTAACAAGATAACCTTTGTTTTGTTTAGTGGAGGACAATGTGCTGGCCCACACCGCTCGGCAGCTGACTCCAGCCAAGGTTGGCGGCTCCGTGGTGCTGCGCTGCGAAGTGTCTCCTCAGCTTGGCCTCGTCGAGATCTCCTGGCTCCAGGATGGCTTGCCTCTCACCCCTGGGTACCTTGGACCTGGTAAGGTTCTCTACAACCTGTATAACCTTCATCATATTTACTGAAAGACGAAATGATATTGGGACCGTGCGCGTTGGAAAGCCTACCACCTCGTAGTTTAAATCAAAAATTTAACCTTGACATTGAATAAGATTGACGCATGCTTCAAATATTTCTGCAAAATGTAGGTATAGGTATATATGTCTCTTTGTTGCAGACTCCCGTTGGATATCCGGGGCTGGGGTGCTACTTGGTCTCGATTTAACGCAAGCAGATTTACAAGCTGAATATTCTTGCGTCGCCCTGGACACTGCGAGCCCTTCGCTCAAATTGACCACGGATGGTTTGTATTTTATTTTCTTTTAAGTTAAATACAAACTGACCAACAGTTGACCCTCGTTACATCCTTATTTCTAAAGCGTATTATCCTTATTTCTAAAGCTTATTATTATTACTATATACAAGAATGATTAAACAACGTGGGATTAATTGTGATTCGTAATGGTTCATTATTTATTAGTTATATTTGATTAATGATGAGGAAATGGATATTCCAATGTATGTATTTTTGACATTTAGATTTTATTTTGTATAAAAAAAATTGATTTGATGATCTTTTTGTAAAATTCTTAGTATTCAATTTGATCTGTATAATAATCCAATATAATGTTAATATTATGGAATAATATTAAAATCAATAAATTGCTGTGATAATTAGCTTAAAATAATATATATGTAATACCAACTTACCATTCATAAGTGCTTGTTGCTAGGCCTACATGAATAAAGTATATTTGAACTGGAACTTGAATTTAGCACTTTTCTAAAAGGTTAAAGTGAAACAATAATAATTTGGTACGTATTGTGTTAACAGATAGCAGTTGGCTGGAGCACATCGAACTGACCTCTATAGAGACACGAGCCGGCGAGACAGCTATCTTGCCTTGCATTATCAGGCACATGAGTGGGCACACCATTAGGTAATACCTATATCTAGTTTTATTTGCGAAAGTTATATAAAACAGTTCATTCGGCAAAATGCTACCAAGTTGAGAAGTGCTTGTGTAAGATATAATACTAATTTTGAATATATATGGATACTTATTAAGCGCTGGTGGCCTAGCGGTAAGAGCGTGCGACTTTCAATCCGGAGGTCGCGGGTTCAAACCCCGGCTCGTACCAATGAGTGAGTGAGTGATGGAACAAGAACTAGTTTCCCCTCTGGAATGGAAGGTCAGATGGCAGTTGCTTTCGTAAAAACTAGTGCCTACGTCAAATCATGGGATTAGTTGTCAAAGCGGACCCCAGGCTCCCATGAGCCGTGGCAAAAATGCCGGGATAACGTGAGGAAGAATAGATACTTATAAAACGAAATGTAGGTCGTTTAGTTGTCATTGGCTTTTGAAAGAATGAATGTATATTATTTATTTCAGATGTTTACTATCCATATTATTGTTAGTACCATGCAAAACCTTGATTAGTTGACAGTTAAAAAAAATGTTTTAAGTTAAGTTAAAAGCTTACATTGTAGAAAAGAGATCGGGTATTGCTTTCTCAGCCAAAAAACTATTTGAACATTATCTGCCTATGACAAAAATGAAATCGATCTCGTATTTTCCATTTATAATGTAAACTGTAAAATAATTATGTGTTTTTGAACAAAACTTTTATTGCTTGCGCAGTAGCTTGGTACTGAATCTGTTATTGAATTGGGTCTCTCTCAGACGTTGCCAATTAAAATGAAGCTATTTATTTTCTCTTTGGCTTTTTAATATTAATAACATTCATCAGAATAATCCAGCAAAATCATAACTCATATATTTTTTATTTATTTTGTACCTATCTTTCTTTAGTCGAGTTCTAACTAATTCAAATTATGCGATGAAAAACCGGGCAAGTGCGAGTCGGACTCGCGCACGAAGGAAGTGAAATTTTCACATCATCTGTGAAAATTTCAACTGTCAAGCTATCACGGTTCGTGAGATACAGCCTGGTGACAGACGGACGGACGGACGGACGGACAGCGAAGTCTTAGTAATAGGGTCCCGTTTTACCCTTTGGGTACGGAACCCTAAAAAGTAGGCTCTGTTAGGTCGATTTCCAGAACAAGTCTATTGACTTATAATTTTAAGCCAGAGTATTTAATGCTTCAAATTGGCTCTCTTTGGGCAATTAGAGTTCAGATTTCCATTCGACACTGTATTCTTCAATTACATTCGATACCTCCAATGTAAGACTCGGGGTGGCTGTAAGTTGTTCTTCGAAGAGCTAGCCAAGTAAATCCGTGAAATTTGAACCACATAACCAAGTCAATTATGTCAAATCTCGCATACTATATAACTAGCATAATAGAACCAATATAGCACAAACCGTGATTAGCATACTATATGTATACCTATTACATGGCATGAATATCATTTTCGCTCGATTTGATGCTAATTGCGTTTTCCTCAGACTGTAATGTAGTAAACAACTACATTTAGTGTTTAACGGTAACTTCATGGATTGCTGCGACATAATGCATATTGCTTGTATCAGCGATAAAATACATGTATATATACGCATAAGGTAATAGAATAAATGCTATTATTATGGAATTATTATACTAGACACCGAGCCTATCACTTCTAACCCTCTCCAGTCACCCTACAACGATCCTGTTAGTACATGGCGACCCTGCCCAACGCGTACCAGTGAAGAATCTTCAGTGAAATCAAGAATCAAGAAACCGAAACCATATACATAACTACTCTATCCTGTTATCCTGTTAAGAGCAATTACGAAGAAAAATGGCCACGAAACAAATAAACATCACGGTCGAGGGCGACGACATCACGATGACCTGCCCCGTGCAGTACCAACAGTCGATAAGGGTGACTGTGAATAATGATGGAAGCAGGAAAGTGGAGGTGACGCTAAATGCCACCTTCACCGTGAACATTCCCATGGCCCCAGACAGATCATGTAGAGTAACGGAGACAACCGACACGTCACCGGCACCACCGCCAACACCAAGCGCGACGACGCCGCCCGATGCCCCGCAACACCCATCGCAACCACAACCACAGCCGCAATGCCCATTGCCCAATTGTAATGGCATATTGGCCAATTCTCCAGCACAGCCACGATCGCAGCCACAGTGCCCGTCGCAGCCACCAGGGACCACCGCAAGACCAGTAGCAGTCGTAGAACCGCTGCCACCAAGGTACCAGCCACTCCGGCCCCACTACATCCCGCAACGGCACGAAAGGAGCCCACCTCGAGGACGAGGAAGAGGATGGCGACGGACGGTAACGCAGCTGTAACGGTTAATAGTAGTTTTTTTTGTTTGTTAATTATCAAAATGTAGAGGTAAATCATGTTATTTTTTTTTCTCTTTTTCTTAGGATATCGCTGACTAAATACGGATAACATGCGTAATTCTAGTGTCACACGTAAAATGCATAAAATATAACAACTCGTTTTCATTACTTAAAAAAGTATATAATTAAACTCTCAGCCGATTACATTCATTTTTGCAGTGTCGAATGTAGTCCATCGCAATAAATTTCACAATATCCGTCGCACGCGCCACCGTTCGACCGCGCGCGTCAGCTGAAATTTAACGGCTACAAATATAATGACCACCAAAAAATACTTTGGTACCCTAAATAAAAAAATCATGCTTACCAAAAAAAATTACTGAACACCAAAAAAATAAGGCCTAATAATACAAAAGTACCACCACTTTAATTACGACTGCACTTCAAATTGTATTCAAATACCAAATATATTGAATGATCACCAAAAATCATTAATGATCACCAAATCTTGAAGACCAAATTAATGCGATATTTTCACCTAAATAAACCACTATGATTACCAAGAAATTTATACATATTACCAAATAAAGTAAACTGATGCCAAAATTACTAGCCCCTCCCGCTCAACCCCCCGTAGCCCGCACCGCATACCTACCTAACCTAATCTACTTTTCTAGTAGCATTTCGTTATGCTACTAGAAAAGTAAGTTAAACTGCTATCAGTTAAGTGGGTTAGGTTAGGTTAGCACTGCGACCCTTACAGAAACGAAATGGTACTAGAAAAGTAGGTTAGGTTAAGTTTCAACTGCTACCCATACAGATACGAAACGCTACTAGAAAAGTGGGTTAGGTTAGGTTTGAACTGCGACCCTTACAGAAAAGAAATGCTACTAGAAAAGTGGGTTAGGTTAGGTTTGAACTGCGACCCATACAGAAACGAAATGCTACTAGAAAAGTGGGTTAGGTTAGGTTTGAACTGCGACCCTTGCAGAAAAGAAATGCTACTAGAAAAGTGGGTTAGGTTAGGTTTGAACTGCGACCCTTATAGAAACAAAATGCTACTAGAAAAGTGGGTTAGGTTAGGTTAGAACTGCGACTGTTACAGAAATAAAATGTTACTAGAAAAAGGTGACGAAGTGGATTAATTAATTTAATAGGATAACGATATATTAAATGATTGCACATTTTTAATTAAAATGTGGTTACAATTTTGTGATCATTTACTATTTTTGCGTTTACAATGATTATTTTGGAGCCATTTGCTTTAATAGGATAGCAAGATTTAAAAATTTGGTTATCATTTTACATTAAAATGGAGTTCTAATTTTGGTGGTCATTTACTATTTTTGGGTTTACAATGATTATTTTGGTGTCATTTTCTTTAATAGGATAGCAAGATGTAAAAATTTGGTTATCATTTCACATTAAAATGGGGATTGAAATTTGGTAATCATTGTCTATTTTTGGGTTAATAATGATTATTTTGGTGTCATTTCCTTTAAAAGGATAGTAAAATGTAATAAAATTGGTAATCATTTCACATTAAAATGGTGTTATAATTTTGGTGATCATTCATGATTTTAGGGTGGTAAAATAGATTTTTTTGGTATTAAATTTTATTAAATCTGGTGATCAGTTAAATAGCAGCCAAATTTAACTAGGTCGCGTGACTTCGCCGCGAATTAACATTATTTATTTAATCATTGAATGAAATATGATACTCACATTTAGAAATTTCCTTAGCAACAAATTTTTTATTACAATTAACTTATCGATGAAAAGTTATGTTCTATGAAATTATTGGATTAGCTACCCAGTGATTGAATATGAAATAACTAAATAAATACGTAATTTCATTAAGCTTGGAAACAATAATTAAAATAACTATTTCACCAAAAATACACTTAGGAACGGTATAGCACTTAATAATCGTTGAATACAGATAGGTTAGCGTTGCGTAACTAGTCCTTTTTGTTAGATAAAATCAACAATTTGGAGACGAGGTCTTAAATAGTTTCTGCAAACGTGGAGGCACATCAAAGTTATGTGACCTCATACAGCTAGAGCACAAGTCCTTCATACTTGATCATGGTGAGAACAACCGTATTCCTCCGTGAAAGATGTAGGAGACCCTTTTTGTCTTAATGTAGATGTGCCTAGGTACAGGATATCCCTAAAGGATAGGCCTGATATGCCGTGTTTTTTTTTAAGGGTGACCATGCCCTAGGGAACGATTCCCATGAATTTGTGTACGCACAGAGGCGTAGCACAAGGTATTGTAGGGTGACCATACCCACACTTGTAGGGTGACCATGCCCACATTTTATTGTTTAGGAGCATTGGACTCCGACCGGCATTAGTTAAAACATTATATTATAGCTATCGTTGAGGCATACCAAAACGGAATGAAAATACAAAACCAAGCATCAAAGTAACATTGTAACATTAAAACGTGCAAACATTAGACAAGTATACTTCTTTCCAAATAAAATCTTCTTAAAACAATATATATTTTTTTTTTTATGGCTTTCCCCTCTTGTGTGTATTGGCAGGAGGGATTTTGCCAATGACGACGTTTTAAGACGTACTACGCACGATAAGAATGTTCGGTGAATAATTTTGATTTGGTGATAGGAATTGTGCTGGGAACCTAAAACAAAAACATTTATTGTTATGGACATCACAGACAACACATGACATATGTACAGTTTATTAGAAAAAGAGCGGGAAAGGCGATAGTTTTGACAGTTAGGCAGCATGCCAACATAAGGAGAAAAATATGAGATGGACAATAGATATAAGATGACAAGTATTATAGAAAGAGTAGAGCAAGTAAAGCCGTTAAAGTTTTATATTATTTTCTTGTATGTGTTTAAGAATAATTCCAGTGATGGGAGGATCCATGAAAACAATATTATCATATCTCTAATACATTACCTTTCACAGTGACACTAGAAAGAGCAAAAAGTTTGAACCACGAATCAATTTTTTTAATTATTTTACCTGTCTAAAAGACAATCAGATCAAATAACTTCATAATTTTTTTTTTTTAACAAATGTAAGCAAGTAACATGCATTTTTTTTTTCTCCTGCCACCCCGGGGGGGAAACGGACTTTCGGGGGAGGTGTAATGTAGTAAACAACTACATTTAGTGTTTAACGGTAACTTCATGGATTGCTGCGACATAATGCATATTGCTTGTATCAGCGATAAAATACATGTATATATACGCATAAGGTAATAGAATAAATGCTATTATTATGGAATTATTATACTAGACACCGAGCCTATCACTTCTAACCCTCTCCAGTCACCCTACAACGATCCTGTTAGTACAAGACACTGGTACTTAATTGGCGGTTACAACACAATGTCAGTTCGGGATTGTCTGATATTCGCTCAATCACAAACTACAAATACATATATAGTAGGTATATGTTATCAATTCCAGTTTATAATTTATATGTACATAGTTAGTGCAACTACTTATAAACACAACTCGAAATTATTTAATAAAAAAAAAAAAAAAAAAACAACGGGTTGCACTCCGGGAGTGCCGACAAAAGTGAAAACTCAATGACTAGTGCAAAATGTCTGCAGCACTATGTATAATTGAGGTTAACGCCATCTAGCGTTATTTCGTCATATTACTTGTAACCCCTAAGCACATCACTGTTAGTACTCGAGTTATATTAGTACCAGTTAGAGGGAATCTCACTAGATGGCATTTAAATCAATAAAGAAAAACTCAATGACATTGTAACAGTTTTTCGATCAGGTCACGTGTCCGTCTTACGTCTTACGGTCACGTGACACCTGTTACGAGTTTAACATTTTTCCCCATCACAAAAAGTGCACAGCGCCGCTAAAGAAGTTTTCACTTCAAAAATAATTTGATTTGTTACCTAGTTGCACATCTACAAATTCAATATAAGTATAGGATATGGGTCATATTCAGGTTGATGGTTGAATGTAGTAATGGAACACAATATAGGTTATAAATGAATAAAGGTACGTTCGTTGTTTGCGGGAGTAAAAAAGGGTTTCATGATCAGCAATAAAGATCTGAAGATTAAAGATGCAGATGATGAATGTAAGCACGATGACGTGGCATTGTCGATAGTGATTATACTTTCTAATCTATCTTGGGTTCGAATCCTGTTAATGCAAATATGTACAGTATATTATATTGCCTTCAAATTACCAATAAAATAAATCTATAAATAATGTTTTAAGTAAACACAGTTAAAAAATGTTGTCGGCTTTAACAGTAATTAATATCTACTCTTACATTTTAATGTTTATGGTCATCGTAATGGTTTTCCTATGCGTTGTACAGCAAAACCTTTTAGTTCTCTGCCGTTGCCCGTAGTACAGCAAAATTAATTCGTCAGTTGGCAGCGGCAGGACGCGGGGGGCTCGTGGTCGGCGGTGGCAGGGGAGGGGATGGTGCGGGGCGGCTCGTTGGTGCTGCCGAACGCGCGCGCTCATCACGCCTCGCGGTACGCCTGCTTCCCTGGGACGGATTTGGCTCCTAGGATTCTGATCCGGCTCGTCGTTTATGATCCCCTGATTGTGACTGTATCTCCTAACCCTTTGGTAAGATATCTGTATTATTCATCTTATAAATAAATGTAATGTCACTTTCAATGGATACTCTAGTGTCATTACTGTTTGAAAGCTTAATAGTCCCCGTCCTTTTTATAATGCTTCCCAGTTTTTTCTGTTGGACTAAAACTTAATATATTGTATTTCATTAGAATTCTAGACCCAACTGTATCAAAATATTACAGATGTTAGGGACAGGCGGTAGCGGACACTTAAACTGTTCTGTAACTGGTGGACGGGGTGGTGGAGTTACTCTAAGTTGGCAACACGAAGCGAGACCTCTCCATGCCCCTCAATCTCGACTAACCCTTGGCCCAGTTCACTCTCATCACGCAGGATTATACCAATGTACTGCTCACGATCATTCCGATTCTGCCGTGGCAGGAGCTGAACTAATAATTGCTGGTAACCTTTCATATTTTTTTAATTATCACCATAATATAACTTAGAAAAGATTTATAATTTGTGGAAATTCATTGGTTGGGTTTTAGATAGACCGCCAAGGTTGGTGTCTACATTCAGCGAAGCGGTTACTAGAATTGGTCAAAGCGTAGCATTAAGATGCGCGGCTACTGGTATTCCTCCACCTCGAATACTATGGACATTAGATGATAGACCCCTTCCATCGGCCCCAGACAAGTAAGAATTCACGTTTTTATATTATTTAAAGTATCACGATTTCTATAATTAATTGACTTTTAAATATAAATATTATAGGACATTTCTTACACAAATTGACTAAGCCCCACGGTAAGCTCAAGAAGGCTTGTGTTGTGGGTACTCAGACAACGATATATATAATATATAAATACTTAAATACTACTAATACTTTTACCTACTTGTATATCGTTAGGTGATTTTTTTGATACTCACAAGATCTTATCTATCTTTCTTTGCTATTTACTTTTTGTGTGATATTTTTATGTTTTAGATATAGTGTAAATACAAGAGCCGAAAGTGTTTCTGGTGGTGAAGAAGGGAATATTGTATCAACTCTGAGTGTGACCATACGAACTGCCGATGAAGGTGGCAGATATGGGTGTAACGCAACCAACTCCCGTGGTTCACAAGCTCATCACGCAAGACTGAATGTATTTGGTACGAATTAACTTTTAACCTTTTGAACGCCACAGACGGCAATTGACGTCTACGCAAAATCGTGACAACGACGCCAAAGACGGCATTTGACGTCGATCGTTTTTTGATGAAAATCTACTGAAAAACACCCCACTTTTAGGTTGGCATTATTTATTCACAAAACTAAATTTTACCCCCGTGGCGTCAGTGGCACGGCAAATGGATGCGCCGTTTGGCGTTTAAAAGGTTAAATAGGTACCTACAATAACCTAAATAATTACCTAATATTATATGCAATCGATGTCTTTTCAGGTCCTCCAAATATTAGATATTTATCGTCCATACATGTTAAAGCTGATACGGATGTGGTTTTACATTGTCCGTATTCTGGTTATCCAATAAAGTGAGTAGTAGATCTTTATTAACGTTGAGTAATAGCCAAAACATTAATGTAAATTTAATGGTAAATTTATTTTTAGAGAAGTGGTTTGGCGACGTGAAGATGGTTCCATAGTTGAAGTTGCTATGGATTCAAACGATGAGAAAGGAATGCTAAAACTGTCTTCTGTTCGAAGTAGCACGGCAGGAAGCTATACTTGCGAAGTGCGTGCTGAAAGTGGGGAACTAGCCAGAAGAACTGTAAGGGTTGAGGTTCATAGTAAGTCCTGGAATTTTTTAGTACTAAAGTACTGTATTTTATTTTGCATGAATAATATATAATATAAGCCTTTCTTAATTTACAGAACCGCCTAAAATTGCACCTTTTCAATTTCCTGAAGAGCTAGAAGTTGGTGGTAGTACGCAAGCAACATGTAGTTTAATTTCTGGAGACAAACCTATTCAATTTACATGGCACAAAGACAACTTACCCATTCCTTCACTATTAAAGGTAGGTATGCTATTTATAGGAAAGCTTTAGTTAGTAAGTACGTAATTTACTCCGACAATTTGACTAATTTCCATTGAATTTTTAGGTGGAACAAAAGAACATGGATTTTTTTTCTATATTAATTATTCAGGAACTCACATCGGCCCATAGTGGAGATTACACGTGTAAGGCTTCAAATGAGTTTGGAGCTGTTAGTCACACTTCGTCCCTTAATGTAAAAGGTAGTTTTGATTAAGTAGTTTTAACAACATAGTGCATTATGAAATAATCAAAGAAAGTAGTTTTGAAATTAATAACATAACATATATAATGAACAGTTTTATTGCACAGAGTCGCCAATGTGGGTGTGGCGAGCACAGAACACCTCAGTGTCAGCTGGAGCTTCTCTCTTATTGCCTTGTTCTGCAAAAGGACAACCGGCGCCCAGAGTCTCGTGGGAATACTCTTTGGGTACGACACACAACTTGAATCATATTACTAGTATTATGTAGTAATGTTATGTTATGAAAATAATTTAGATGAAAAATCAAATTACGTCATTTTTAAATGCATTTCGTCGCAGATGGTGAAAACTGGCGTCATGTACTGTTCGGTCAGTCGGAGACTAACGACGCTGACGGAGGATCCATCCTGTCCGACGGGACCGTGTGGCTTAAGGCTGCCACTCCAGATCACGAGGGCTGGTACCGGTGCGTGGCGCGCGCGCTGCACGCTTCTATACACCACACTTTCTACTTGGACGTCAGAGGTTAGTTGACTTATTACTTGGGTTGGCAAGCAAGCAAGACCGATGGAGGCTGCTACGGATCAAGAGGGATGACTGTATGGTTATGTCTATCAATTAAACTCTTTGTAGATAAATGGGCTGCTGCTGTTGCAGCCATCCCATAAGTGTAAGGTTCATGATTTCATATCATTTAGCTTTCATTTTGTTAGGTCGTTTCGGTGTGTGAAGGGCGTTGGGGTTGATGCGGCAAACCCAAATGTAGAAATTTTTGTCGTTTAAAATGTGGTCTCAGATATTTTTGCAACAACTTATTGTCTCAAATTCAAAATTATCCTTGTTTTAGAAAATTTACTATGTATAATAAACTGCTAATATGATCTTCAATCATTGTTAAAACCAACAGCATTTCAATTGATATAATTTTTAGAACCGCCAAAACTTAACAGAGGCGGCAGCGGCGGAGCAACTCGATGGGTGGTCAGAGGTTCAACAGCGAGACTGCTGTGTGTTGTTAGCGGAGAACCCGAGATACACGTGCATTGGACGCATGACTCCAGGCCTTTGGCATTACAGTAAGTTTTGAGAAGTTGTGTATCACGTATTTTTTCTTAATTGTACAATTAATAATATCAATCCGTTACAAAAAAGCTTTTTTTTTGCTATAGGTTTTTAAAGTTTTCCTACACCGACTGATTGATCCATATTTGATGGTTCCCTTTTCAATATAAAATACATAACATTAGACGACCTTTTCTTATTCAATGCTCAAAGGACTGTGCTCGTATTTCACTTAACAGATAATGTTATGATAACCTTTTATAATGTCATGTCAACTCGCAGCGGCGCCGGTGGCATCGAAACCAGAGACACTGGTAATGGAGGGAAGATATCAGAGATAACAATAACCCACGCCGGCCCCGAGCACGCAGGAGAATATCGCTGTCTTGCTAGGAACCTCTACGGCAATGATGAGTTGGTGTATCGATTGTATGTTAAAGGTAATTTTACTAAAAAAACTATCTTCTTTTGGTTACTAAAGAAAAACCTTTTGTAAACTTGTTATAGGTAGAATCTTTTATTGATTGGTGTACCTTTACAGATTGATAACATGCTAATCAAGACTATTTTATCGATTAAGAGAGGGAGGTATAATTTGGCGTGTAATCAATTCTCGTTTTGCTGTGGTGACTCATTTGAAGATTTAAAGAAATTTATGATTATGTATCCTCAAGCAAGCTTAAATTTACAGTAAAATATTTAGAGTTGCGTTTTCATTGCAGAACGTCCGAATATACCTGAAGAGGTTCGGATATCAGAAGTGTGGTCCCGAAGAGCGCGAGTGACCTGGAGGATAGCCCGCGGAGCCCTTGTGTCACACTACTCGCTGCAGTACAGGGCGCTAAACCGAGACTTGACTGTGTCATTGGATACGCCCCTGACCGGGTTACTTGAAAACTGGGACTCGCCCGAAGTACTTAACCTGACTTTGGCAAATTCAGACTTACTTCACGTCTCGTAAGTTTTCTGTAATCAGCGTGTTGTTTTGAGTTGGGTGTTAATTTAGTTTTCATGGATATTCTTCGTCACATTCGTTTATTTTTTTTTTTAAGTATAAATTTTTAATCACAGGTTGCTTATTAAAAGTTGACACAATTTTTGTTCAAATTTTGCAATCTTTTACATACAATTTTGTGATCAAATGTAAAGAAACGAAAATGCCACAAACTGCAAACCACTTGAAGATAATTCCATGCAAGTCAAATTACCATTTCAAAACTAATATGCTACTGATTCAGTTGTGTTAATATCAACAAAAACGGTATTGGTCAGAAAAGTCCAACACTTTGGCATGTTTTTTTTTTCATTTAATGTATTTGCCTTGAGATAACGTGTGGCAGGTCGGAAGGGCCGGGGCGTGCCGGCGCGTCCGTTTCGGGGCTCTCGCCGGACACCCGATACGCGCTCCGACTCGCCGCCTTCAACGACGTCGGCGCGTCCGCGTACACCTCCCCGCTGCACTTTACTACGAGAGAGGAAGGTCAGTGACAGAGACCGTCCTACCTCGATTGCCTCGATTTAACATTGTAAATCGCTTTTCCTAAACACTTGCCAATGTCTTTACATGCACGACGTTAGACTTCCTAGTCCTTATAATAAGGACATATTAGGTACCAACTTATATTCATACTACTTACTCGTACAATAGGTAAGATCGTATGTCAATCGTTTTTACTCATACCTATAAAAATATAAGTAGGTATGGTCCCAATTGCAACTGATTTTGATGACCTGATTACATAAATATGCCTCCCGCAGTTTGGACGATTGTATTCATAATGAGTAATGATACATTTTACGGTAAAATACGTCAAACAGCAGATTCTACAGGAGGAAAATATGTATAAAAACTTATTCGAAATATATTATCATCCCTTTATCAGATTAAATAGTAAAGATAACGATTCATATCTAATAACTTGTTATGGTTTTGAAATAGCAACAGAGGACTTAAGAGCCTCTTTTACACCACTAGTCAATTCATGCGACGGAGCCCTAGGGACTGAATACAATAGTTTCTTAAAGAACACAGCATCAAAATTGAATGATAAATGGGGAAAGGCATATTCACAAATAATTTTCTGGCTTAAAGTCCAAATTTCTGTGATAAGAGCTATCTCCATAAGAGTCAGAGGTACGAGACGACGTATCGAAGCTTTTGAAGAATGCGAAGACGGAGCAGGAATCCTCTACTGAACATTATACTGAAGAGTGAAGATCCCTCATAGAGAATAAAGTATTACGCCACGCACAGGTGAACACAATTTGGGGTATTTTGGGAAAGGTGTATTTTGGGACTAGTTCTCAATGGTTCTCGTGTAAATCGAAAATGAGCCTTTTTGGAAATATGGTATTTTGGGCCTAGTTTGTTATGAGAAGAGGGGCTTTCGAAATTAGAGTGTATTGACTAATAGTGCGTTTTGAGACTAGTGCATTCGCCACCGGAAAGATTTGAAATAGTTTTGATACGACCTTGACCTAGGACGCATCCTACACAACACATTCACTTAATTTCGCATGTAAACAAACCGCCTTATTGAAATTGTCTCTGAATGATGAAATACTAGTGACTTTTGTTTACATAGTTAGCAAGTTCCATAGAATGACACTTTACATACTAATGAACATGAGCAATTTTCAAGGTCGTATCAAAATAAGATCAAAACCATGACAATTTGTAACATCCTAATCGGGATACTGGAAGCTGCAAGTCACAGGAAAACAAACAACTAATTAAATCTTAAAACATAAGTTACAAGATACAGCTATGTTACACATGATCTACACCCCTTAACGAGGTCATGACGTCTATAATAAAATAATGGACTATACGGGGTCGTCCGGTGTTAATACCGACCATAATCGTTAAGCCATTTTATGTGCTACACGTTGTATTACGGGCTCGTAAACTTGAAGCATTATTTTGACACGGCATTTTGTTAAATGTACATTCTTTAATCACTAAAAAGCGCTAAGTTTATAATAATTTGGGGAAAAGCTCTTCTTTGAATGAATGGCGAACGCGTCACAGCTTTTAAATTCATGAACAGGCGCTTTTTTTGCCTGAAAATAAACTAAAATACTAAGCCGATTTTGATGAATATAGTTCTCAAAATAAAATATAAAATGTATTCACTTTGGGGGCCACGTATAACCAGGGATGGTCACAAGGGTCCTGTGATTTCTACCAAAATAGCTAAGGAAGGGAACACTCACGAAAAATATCATAACGTCGCATCCGTTCGCCCTTTCGAGATGCAACGCTCGCGAAGTTATATGATATTTTTCATGAGTGTTCCCTTCCTTAGCTATTTTGGTTGAAATCACAGGACCTTTGTGACTATCCCCGGTTATAAAACATATTTTAGGATGCTGCATACCAATGCAAAGCTGTACCAATGAGGTGTAGTCCGTACAAAGTTATACAAAGTTGGTTGATACATGTCATTTCCAGTCCGGATTTCTGCAGATGAAATAGTAGTTTGTGTTACAAGGGATCAAAATGATATATTTCCGTCAAGAGCGTACATTGAATCCTGAATAAAGCGATGGATTCTACAATAGAATAGTGAGGGATTCTAGAGTAGAATCCTGCGGGCTTAGCAAGGTTATATCATATTGCGCGTGGAATCTACTGTCGTCTTTTAACGATAGTCGTATTTTTATCGTTTTGCTGAACATGGTTACGGGCTACGATAAGAATACCACGTCGATATCGTATAAAGTTATCCACTATCATTCGTAAGTGACCACGATTGTCTATGCCTAGAGTTTATGAAAAATCCATTTAATGCCTGGCTTTATTAAAATGTCGGACGTGTGTCGGAAGATGTTTGAAAACGAATAGTTAGTTTTATTACTACACTTCCAAATTGAAAAATGTTTAAATGAGTGACAGCTTTATACAAATTGACTTACATTATAACATGCACGGATAATCGTGTTTTTTCTACTGACAATTCACTTGACATTGACAAGCATCGCGTACGCGCATGATTCAGTGAATTTAGTGAAAATACAAACCAAGTCGAAGAAAAATACTGATTTGCTGTGTAAACTAAAGGAAATGCCACCCAAAATGTAAGTTTCTCTAATTTATTTATAGAAAAAGTTATAGTTCGTTTGATCATTAACTGGTTTTGTCATGAATATGTTTAATTTCAGTCGATGCTTCGGCGCACAAGAAAATGCTAGCCAAATATATAACTCAGCATCCCCTGTTCGCCTACACCTACAGGGAGATTCATGAGCCTCTCGGAACCCAGAGATACAAAATGCAATGCTGCACAGTGCACACAAGTTCTAAGATCTAGAAGAAAGGATTGAAGATGTAAGTACACCTTTCTTAAACTAAAATCATGAAAAGTTTCTGGTGCCTTTTAATATTATTGACACTTAATATCTATTTCTTCTCATTCTATCTATTATGTTCTACTAAGTGACAAAAGTTTGTTAAAAACCTGTTCTATCACTACTATAATTACAGGAAGTTGATTTGGCAATAATGATGTGTAAATTTACACTACAACACTACCTATGCATACATTTATTCACACTGCATAAAAAGTGCATACTTAAGGGTTCTAACAAATATTAAAATCTTTGAAACCCGTAGACCTCACTTTAAAAACTTATATATTTTTTTACTCTGTTTGTATATTCTAGAAGCTGGTTTTGTAGCAAGAATAAAAGTTTATTGAAAAAGAAAAAGACACACTTTATGCCATAAATCTAAGACATAAAGATAAAATATTATTAATAAGTATTTAGTTTTTATGCCCGTTCCGGATGTCCCGCTCACTTAAACTTTAAGTCCTTCCTCTTCATAACCGTTTTATGTATGATTGTTTTGCCGTTCAGGCAACCTATCTATGGAATGCACTCCCTCTATCTGTAAGACAAGCCCCAAGAAAATTTGTTTTTTGAGTAGTCATGCTCGGTAGTTATCTGCTAAATGTCTCGTCTAGTGTCTATCATCCCATATACATATTAGTACATTTATTTTTATAACATATATGTATGTTTATGTTAGTATGTATATCTAAGATATACCTACTGCATTTGCTTTTTGATTGGTTTTTGCACCAACCTTTAGTGTTTATATGTGACGTCCCACGGGTAAAGGTACCTTATGGCGGTTGGCGCTTACGCTATTAACTATTAACGCCGCTCCAATATTATTGCGGCGCTATGCGACGTAAGCGCCAGCCGCCATAAGGTACCTTTTGCCGTGGAACGTCACATATTTGTTTCTATGGTTGACTAGTAGGTGATAGATAATGCCTTTTGGCATTAAGTTCGCCATTTTTACGTAATTCTATATTTTTGTGCAATAAAGTTTATAAATTAAATAAATAAAGTAGCCATACCCACAAGTAACTTACAAATTCCCTGCAAGAGTTAGGCCGGCGCCCCACTGCTGCGCACGCTATGTACACGACCCACGTTCTTATACAAAATTTCGTGGGCTTGCCCACGGTTTGTATTAAAACGTGGGCCGTGGATGTAGCGTGCGCAGCAGTGGGGCGCCGGCCTTATTCAATACAAATAAATTGTATTAGTACCTATTCTACTAAGATTATAAAATAATATAATACCTACTCGTACAATATTCTTACTTATAACATGTAGGTAATATAGGAATACTAGGAACAGTTATGTTAGCACTAAAGCTGGCCATATACATTTGACAGCTAAGTTTGACCCACTTCCCGATTTCCGATTGAGCTGAAATTTTGCATACATAACAATATGTAAATCGGATGACAATTGCAATATTATGATGACATGGAGCTGATCTGATGATGGAGACATGAGGTGGCCATGGGAACACTGTGATAAAACAACGCAAACTAATTGTGCTTGGTGTTGTTAGAATGGACTCATGGAGTATAAGTTGCCTGTTGAAAGAAAAGTACAGTCAGCGATAAAAGCTTGTACCAAAAATTATATTTTTGCCAAAAACTTATTTATATTGTTAGGGCTTGGGAGTAGAAGCTGGTTTCTTTACTGCTGGCAGCTGGAATATTTTTTTTGTGTTTGGTAAAGTGGTCTATTGTACCTATACCTGACTATGGGAATGATTTTAGCAGCCTATGTATGTGTGTGGGTATGTTTGTGTCGTATATTACCCTAGCATAGAATATCTGAGATACATTTTGATAAATAAGGTGTTCGTTGGTTTGTTTTTATGACGCAAGTGGTACAGAACTACACTTGATACATAATACAACTTTAATAACGGATAAATAATTACTAGAACAAAATTCAATTTATTTTCAATCGATAATTTGGACAACTGTAACAAAAAAATCCCCCTGGCTTAAAAACGAGAGCTTTCTAAAAGTGACATTAATTTCACATAATTTGCCAATGAACCGCTGTAAGTACTAGCCTGCGCCTGACCTCATCTAATATAATTTGTTTCTGTTTCAGTCATAACATATTGGAGGCTTGAAAGTGCACATACCCATAGATTGGACGTTAAGCTCAACGAGACCATGCGATGCATCTCAGGCACTATCCGATCTACAACCGCCACTGGCTGCCGGCATTGAGTCACATTGCCCCTCCTCACATCCGACGACTCAAGGCGTTGAAGAGGGAGGCTGAGAATATCACGAATAACCCCACAATGCCTGTCCACGAGGAATTCTGCCGCCCGACTGCCCGCCGACCCTGTGCTACAGCTGGGAGCCTGAGCAGCTTTAATATTTCGGATAGGTGGATAGCGGAATGGTCAGCTTCGGCAGCTCGGAGTTGCTGTATATCTGACCCAACTAAAAAACCAAAAGGGTTTGACCTTCCTCGGAAAATCTGGTGCCGCCTGAGAACCGGACATGGCCGCTGCAATTCAGCCACACAAATGGAGATAGACGGCTTTCCCACTTTGCGAATGCAGAATGCAGACCACTTAGCATATCTTCCAACGCTGCCCACTCCACTCCTCCTCCACTCCTGGGCCTGTTGAGGACCTGAAGACCGTGACACCTGACTTGGTTGCTTGGCTTGGCAACCTCAAGGCTACACTCTGAATGCCCTCATCAGTTTATGATATGAAATGAAATCACTTTATTGGAGCATTCCACGAGCTGTCCCGTACAAACGCATTTTATTTCCTGTGTTGCGACTTTTTTTTTCGCCATTTAAAGCAAGCGATTAATTGTCCGTGCAAGTTTGACCATTTGTCATAGAAAAGGAAACTCTTATACCTGCAAATCTCCAGAAAATCTGCATTTCTACGGGACAAACGGTAGACAATTGCATGGAATGCTCCATTGCCAAAACATGATAAGTTGATGGTAGAAAAAATATTAGGAATACAAACCATATACCTACATATAAATTCTATGTTAAGTATGTACTAAGTTATTCTAGGTTAAGTACTAACTTATTGTCTACTCTATACATAGGTAATTACATTTAGCAAGACATGTTGGCCGTGGGTACCAAGCTCAGCATGTGCTAGACTGGCGTCCAGCGGTGGTTTTCAGTTTGGCCCCTTTTTGTTGGAGGTCTGAGAGGAATGTTGATCTTTTCTGCGCCGTTAAGCATTCTATTTATATTGGAAACGAAACTTATAGATGAGCAGTTATGAAATAGCAATAATACAATAATATGGATATCAAATAAAAGCTAGTGAGAAGACCATTCCAAAAATATATATATGTGTCATACCTATCCACAAATAAAACAACAAACAACCTTTTCAGTTCATTAGTATTATCATTAAGCGTTTTACAACGTAAGTTAGGCCGTCGAATCAGACAGAATGGTAAGGGCCCCCGCTCAGTGGCGAAACTGGGGGGGTTGGGGGGGGGGGGGGGGTTGGGGGCACGTGCCTCGGGCGCCGTCCAAGGGGGGGCGCCAAAATGGGCTAAAGACTACCTCTCCGCCTTGCCAAAGGCAGCAGGGAAACTTTTGTCAGTCGTATTTACCACCACTGTGAAGTGTGAAATGCGGATGGTAATCTGGCCCACAGCGCAAAAGAGAAAGACGATCTTTTAGGAACTCTTTTTGCATCGAACTCGACCTTGAAAGACGACGGTAGCGCCCTACCGCCCACCATCCCGTAGTGTGAATACTCTATGCCAGAAACTTCTATCAAGCAGAGGGATATTCGGCGGGAGTTGCTATGCTTTCGTTTTATAAGGCGAGCGGGCCAAGTGCTTCAGAGTTGTGTTGTGTCCAGTGTTAGCGCGTCTTACGTTAGGGGTCTCCTGTCGATGTTACCATCTTATGGACTGTCCAATAGACTACCTATTATGCAAGTGGATCGCTAGCCCTTTGTCCGGCAGGCGCATATGAGCCGTAGTTGACGGAACCTGCTTCAATAGCTGCTGCTGCATATCTGTGACATGTTGTCTATCGACGACATTCATCGATATGTGGACTACTGAGGCTTCCTATACACTATACAGGATGGCTAAAAAATAACTACATTCCCGTTGCCAGGGAGGTTTTGGGATTATACTGAGTAACTTTTGCTACGGGACCAACCTCGAAATCGCGAAAAAAATAGTTTACCCTCCCATAGAAATTGGACCAGCCAAAATGTATGAAACAGCCAAATTTTTTTTCGCGACTTAGGGGTTGGTCCCATTTCGTTTCGGAGAGGGGAGAGGCGCAAATTTGGTGCCTGCCCCGGGCGCCATATGACGTTCCTGGTACAAAAGCTGTTCATACTTCATAGTAATCCAGCGATAAAGCTGCTGGCATGATGGGCACTTTCACACCGGGTACGGCAGCCAATGATTTGTTTGTACACCTACATTTAATGTGTAAATAAACTTTGTTTAATTTTTTGGCAATAGTTGTTTTATTTACCCATTTATAATATTCTCTCTAGCACAGAGCCGAAATTGTTAACTTATCTATAGAGTTTAGTAAACAAAAAAGACTTGACAACACCACAAGTGACGAGAATTGTCATTCTTGTATCTACCTAAATGGAATTTAACATAGTTTTTAATATTCAACATTAGTTATTGGCGTATTGAGTCTGACCGCAGTTATAGTCACTAAAGTAGACTTATTAGCATAATAGAGCATTTAGGAATATTCTTATTTGACCTTTTCACCGCCAGACTCACTAGACGCGTCGTTAAGACGCGTCTTTTCATACAAACGTAGTCCACATTTTTCTCTCTGGATAATAACATTAAATATTTTGATACAATTTGTTGTATATCATATCAACATCAACTACAGCCATGCCCCTACGTTTGTTCTTTTTTTTTAATTTTTAATTATTATAAGAGTTAGAAGCATTTAAAAATTTGTATGTAATCTGTCTTCCGCTCCTAATTTTTACAATAATCAAAAATTCGAACGTAGGGGCATAGCTATATGGTTAATATACATTAAATTATGTAAAAATATTTTCCATAATGTCAATATCCAGAGAGGAAAATGAGGACTACGTTTGTATGGAGAAGCGGAAGCGGCCATCTCCCTTTCCTCTTAAGTAAGAACGTGCCTAAAATGTTTTTATTACCTATGCTTTCATTGTACTATACTGCATATGAGTCGGATTTTACATTTAGAAGCTATAATATCACAAATTTTGTACGCATAAGGCTAAAATGAAAAATAAGAATAAGTGACACCTACATTGAAGCATGCCCGGGAATGGTGTTCTGTGTGAAGATTATCCGTCTTGAATGTTTACTAGTCTCTACTTGTATAGAAATATAGGTAAATTAGGTAGGTATTTGTGTGATAGTAAAACATAGTAATAGGCGAAATATGTATTTATTAAGCTTATTAAGAGCCGGTTTTGTGCATGCTTGCATGCTTAGGAAGTTTTTTTAGGAGCGTCTTCTCTAATTTTTCCCTTGATCCACGAGAAGTTTTCTGGAAGAAAAAGAAGGAAATAAGTAAAAGTAGGTTCATGTGGCAGCGATGGAGTAAGTATTTTCACATGAGTGCAGTCTAGTGCACTCAAGATATATACTAAACAATCGCCAGGAATAATATCCATTAAACAAGGCAGCACATTAGAACTAGGTGCCTTAGTTAAACCTAATAAGTATTGCATTCCCAGATTATATATCCCAGAGATAACTTATCATACATAACTATCAAACAATGGGTAGGTACATATCTCAATGCATAATACAGCCGCACTCATACTTATTCAAAAAAGGAAAAGTTACTAAGACAGTCCTTGTGGAAAGTCACAGTTTTTTATGTCTAATACTTAATTCAGTGCTCAAAAGAACTTACCTTCTGTTTACAGCATCTACAAACTGCTCGAGGTTCAGGCTTACAGTAGTGTGGCCAATCCAGTCAGTAGTGCTCCAATGGACAAGCCATGATCTTGACTAGTCCCACGTTGGTAGTTAATTGCCATCAGCTAGCAGGTGTAACTGTTACACACCAGCAGCTGCTGCTGCTGCTGGTGTAGGTGTGCTGCTGGTGTGGTGTATACTGTTAGAACCTAAAACAAATAAGTACCTAATTACAGTACCGGCCAATAATATATCACCTCCATGCTTTTACGGTATAACTTTTTTTTATATTTGTGAGTGACTTCCACAGCTTTAGGTAGTTTAGTAGTATTCCTTGTCCAGTGATGAGAAAAATTGGTCTATGTAATGATTTTTTCATAGAGGTTTTTTGTTTTAATGTATGCATGGTCAACTTCATTATTTTTAAAGAGCTTTTTTAGTAATATGCTGAGTCTCTTATTGTAGTTCACAGTATTTCAGTATTCATAATATATTATACCTTTAAACGAGCAATTCTTGTATATTTATTTATTTATATGTATATATATTTCGGGGATATCGGAAACGGCTCCAACGATTTCGATGAAATTTGCTATATGGGGGTTTTCGGGGGCGAAAAATCAATCTAGCTAGGTCTCATCTCTGGAAAAACATGCATATTTATATAAAATGACTAGTAAAATATGAAATCTACAAACTAACCTACTACAAGTTCATACAAAAACACACAAAGGTGATATGTTATTGACCGGTACTGTAAATCTAATTTTGTCAAGTAGATTTTCCCCCTGGAGGTTAGGATATGAATGTTGAAGTAAATAGTAGCTTAAGTAACCTCTGTTAGTAGGTTAGTAGCATAAGTAAGAGATTGTACAACAGATATCTTAACATACTAACTTTTACATATAATAATGAGGCCGGTACCTAGTATTGAAGAGTTTAGTAGCATTGTCATTAAGACGTCTGTTTTACATAGAATCAATGATTTCAAATATAATAGGGTCTATGCATAGAATACATATTAACTTTATAAGAAACACTGCAATTTTATAGCTTTACCTTTGAGATGTTTTGGTAGGTAACCCATCACCGTTTTGAAGCACGGCGTTAAATTCGGCACATAAGTAAATGCACTGCACACTCCTTACGCACCATGTAAATATGCCGAAACTCTTCGTCCGTCATATCAAATGGGCTGCAAGTGTTTCTTAAAGCTGTTTACGATATTTTTCTTCAACAGCAGCCGCGAGTAGGAATAATAAAATTTGACTTCCCTGCGAAGAAAATATTGACAATATTATATACAGCGGAACATTGTAACTAATAACTCTCAATATAATCATAGAAAAACTGATATTTACCTGTAATTTATACCTTAAAATATGATTATTCACTACTTTTGCTTTCACGACAAGGCTTATCGTCATCTAAGAAGCACGTAGTTAAAATTAACTAAGTTGAACTGTCAAAATGGGACAATCTGTCAAATTATCCACATCTTATCCAACGACCATGTTATGCAAATTGTCTTCTATCATCTACCGCTGTCAAATGTGGATAACTCCATATATCGTCTGCAACCATAGTATGGATGATAAAACCGACGATAACGGCCGTTTTATCCACACCTATTGCGTGATAACTACCTTGTCGTACAACCTTGCTAAGCCCGCTGAGCGTAATGAGGGATTTAAGTGTTAACGCCCAAGACGAAATAATTTTGATACCGTGTGGCACATACTGCGTTTCACATCAACTATGAGGAAAATAAAAAAAAAGTTAGCGCTGACACTACAGTGTTGCCACTTTTTAATTTCTACTCTTTTTTGCCAGGCTGTATATACGATGTTCATAGTTAATTATATTAATATTTTATACTGGCAATGAAATGTCGTTGAACAGAAAAGTGCCACTTTGATCCCTCCTAGCAGGGAAGGAAAATCCATTTTCTGATTAGGTGATGTGAAAAGTGTATTTTGCATTGGTTGGTTTTCAGTTAAAAGTAACGACAACATTTATGTTGGATTATTAACTACTTAGTTTACATTACGCCTGACGTAACCTAGGTAGTTTTCGTCAAGCTGTACTGTAGCTAGCTATAAATACCTTAGAATTCATGTCTAAATTATATAATAACATTAATACACGTGCGTAAACATAATGTGCATGATTAGCCTCTAACATGTCTAATATAAATTAACATTCCCGGAATTCTCTTAGTTAAAATACCCTTGTATGTACGTAAGTAATATAATATGTACCTAACGACCTGAAAGCGTATTTAAAGCATTAACATGACTCGGGTGTTTTGTTGATTGTTTAGCTCCCGGCGGCGCGCCACGAGAGATCACCGTGCGGGCACTCCGGGCGAGGGAACTCCACATCACTTGGCAGGTAATCTTCACAATCGTACCTGTATTTACAGGTATTACAAAAGCTCTTAGTGGCTCGCGTTTTCAAATTGTTACTAGAACTCTCAGTGGCTGAAAGCAACTGAGAGTGATATTACTAACCTCCTCCATTTCTGTATACAAACGAAAAATAAAAAGTATGTTATAGATGGTGTCATTTTTTAACGCAGTGTCCTTATAGCTTTTTGTTCACTTTGGCCTCTCCATATTTACTAACAAAAGTCTCTCAGGGGCTACGCTGCTTTATAAGTAGTACTTTTTGTTACCAGCCGCCACCTAGAGAATCGTGGCATGGCACGCTACTGGGCTACACGATCCGCTGGTGGGTTTCCGAAGAAGGCAAAGGAACGTTGAATGACAGCCCGGGTTCCGAAAGCGGCGCGAGCGCGGACGCAACTAGTACGACTCTGCGAGGACTGAAGGCCGCTACTCGTTATGGGGTCACAGTGAGGGCCTATAATGCGGCAGGCACTGGGCCTGTATCGCCACCGCACTATCGACATACGTTAGAATCGCGTAAGTATAATACTTCTTTAAATATTAGTCCCTATTTTTTTCTCTTCTTACTCTATTATCTATTACTAGTATATTCTTTACTTGATGTTTATGATTACCTACCGACTATGGTTTTGATACATATTTATTTTGGCGCTAATAACGGACTTCTTCGTATTAAATTGTAACAATATCTGTCTTACATCCATCACCCCTTTTCATACGCTTTAGGTATATGGCAATACTACCATAGACTGAAATAAATATATGACATCTATTTCAGTTTATAATTTTATTAATTATAAGTGTCTCTACTTGAAATAAAAACAAATTAAAATATTTTCTGAAAATAATTTGATTTGTTCTAATACTTCTAATATTAATTCTACCATAGATCTTTAATAAATACCTGTAATGTAATTTATAAAATACCTAGTACAAATTATGATTTTTAGTAACGCGTACACAAAGATTCTTCGAGTAGGTACGGTGTATTTAAGGTGATATCTACAATGAATACCTAACATTTGGTTAAGCTCGATTAAGAACGAAAAGTCTCTTGTTACAAAATTGCGCAGTCAATTTATAGAATCCAAATTACACTATTTTAACAGCGGCGAGGCATAACCGCTTCGCTTTTCAAGTTTTGTTTTCAACTTTTGTCATTGCACTCGTGAATAAATCCGCATTGCGCTATCGACAGGAAGCGGCCATCGTAAATTTTCACATCAAAATGCAAAATGGTTTAATTGGACCGTGGCCCCTATATAGGTCAAACGGTTCAGCACAAATTGATGGCACTTGGAAAGCTGACTTTGTTAGCATTTTTGAAGCTCAAAAGGAATTGTCGATATTCTAAGCCACCGAAAATACGGTTCGAGAGTTGTAAAGTTGTAGAGATAGCATTGCTCTCGTCAGCGCGTACACTAACTTTTTGATAATAAAGTTAAATAAGTTCTAAGTGGACAATATTGTTTGCGCAATGAAGAAGAACATCAAAGTGAAAATATTACGGAAGACAATATTAAACGAGACTGGGAAAGTAGGTAAGATACTTTGTAAATTTTGACAAACAATTTCAATTTTCTTTACCGATCGACACAGATGTTAAAACAATGTAATGTAAAATCTAAATTATTAATCAACGACAGTCCCTTCGTTTTCCATTGTTAAATTGCTTCTTGTAAACTAAATTGTATGAAAAACTAATTTAACATTTATTCATTAGGAATACAGATTGCGACTTTTGTTAGCAAATTTACCGCTGTCTGGACCACGAGAATTAAGAGTTTCAAGTACAAATATATTTTATACAATCATAGTACCAACGATCGCTATGGTTTAGTCGACGTCAAAAATAAGTTAACATTTTTCGCCTTATTACAAGGGAGTAAGGTGCAAAAGTGTAAACATATTCGAATTTAAACTGTTGTGAGACATACTAACAACAGTGAATAATTTTACGGTTTAGACTCACTTGTTTTAACTAGTGACTTGTGAGTGACTTAAAACTAGTGTCCGACCGAAGGTTCGGTTTCGGTTTCGGTTTCGGCCAGTTTCGGCTGTAGTTTCGGTTTCGGCCAAAAATGGCCGAACCTTTCGGCCGGGCCGAAACTTACAAAATGGTACTTCGGACAAAGAGCAAAAGTTGGGGAATAAGTAGGACAACAATATTATCTAATACTTACATATACTGATTCATGTATATGTACAGAAATTAATTAGTTTATTATAAAACACAATTCCACTAATGAGGGCGCCACTGGACGGACGACGCAGTCTTAAGAGGCTGTCAATACCTATAACGCGCACACTGTCTAATTGTATCGGAGTGAATGAGATAGCACTGTCGCAAGTACCCGTTGGCCGAGTATCAGCTCGGCCCGAGTCGAACGATGTCTTTTTCGCTCTTATTCACTCACTTATTTAGTCATTTTCCTATCTGCCTCTAATGTCAAATTTTAAGCGAGGCTAAAGGCTACGCTCAACTAGTGTCGCAAAGTTGATTTTCTCAATAGTTAATATTTTGCGAGGCTGAATAGCTGACGATTAATTAAAACGAAGAAAATTCCCTTAAAAGTGTCCCCAGTACAGCTTTTCATACGAATGCTCGACCTTAGCCTCACTTTTTACCTCAATTTACCATTGGTTTGTGTTCCACATGTCTTCTACTTCAGCTTAGCCTTTGGCCTCGCTGCGCCATGCTCGGCCTGCGGTCTCGCTTTTTAATACAATGGACATTGGTTGGAGTCTGTGCTCAGCTACTTATCCTGAAGCCTGAAGCATGGCTGTGACTTCGCATGAAAGTTCGCCTCACTGGGGCAAGGCCCAGGTGAAGATCGGTACCCGGCCTTGCGATATTGTTAACAAAAAATTTCGCGCTCGCTGCGCTCGCGTTTTGTTTGGTTTTTTGGTTGACCCTGTATATACATATTAGCTTGACTGGTGAATGAATAGAGTTAGACCAAGAAAATTCTGCAATGATTTTGATAGCATACGCAGTGCAACTAGTACAAATGTTATTATACGTCATAATTTCATAGAAGTTTTGACGTTTAAAATAACACTTGCACTGCGTGTGTCATCAAAATCGTTGCAGAATTATCTTGGTCTAACTCTAGTAATTTTTCTTAAAAAATAGCTGTTGACAGCTCCATAATATGTGTGTAAAAGCGGTTTTATGACATTTTTTCAACGGTTTTTACAAGTCCACAAAAGTTTCGGTTTCGGTTTCGGTTTCGGCCGAAACTAGAGCCAAAGCCGAACATTCGGTTTCGGTTTCGGTTTCGGCAAAAAAACATGTTTCGGTCGGACACTACTTAAAACAAGTGAGTCTACACCGTAAATTTTTCAATGTAAACATATTTTTGGCGTCGACTGTACAAAAAATCTATTGTCGAGTCCGTTCGAGCGGAAGCTTCTTAAGTGGCAACCGCGTTCTGGGCAGTGAAAATCTGTAAGAAATGCAAAGCTGTATTTGTGTGACTAATAATACCTAAGGTGTGTTATTAAATATTTTGTGTTCTATGGTAAATCAATACATAACTAGTACACAAATTGATTACATGATTTCCCCAAAATCGATGCTAAAATGGTACCGCGATTGCAAAGTCATTCTAGGGGAAGCTCTAACAGCGCAGCACAGACTATTAGTAGCAGTCATGCAACTTCCAAAACCGGTTAGGACCCACGTAGACAAAACCGAGCGAATAAAATGGAAGAACATACACAGTGCCAAGGGTAAGTAACCATTTCATCGACCGCATAAAAACCTATTTAAACCAAGATATTGATGACAAAGAAAAGCCAGCGGACGAAAAGTGGACAGATTTCGAAACGTATTGCCAGGAAAACGCAAGAAAGATATTAGGCGTATCTAAAGGCCGCCTTGCTATGGCAAAAGACACTACATGGTGGAATAGCGATATCAAAGAATTAATCAATGCTAAGCGCGACGCGTTTAAACTATGGCAAAAATCTGAACTAGAGGAAGACCGAGAGGGTTACAAAAAGTTGAAAACCATAACAAAAGCTGCAGTCGCGCAAACAAGAGCAATGTCTAACCAAAAGTTCTATGAGAAATTGGAAAGCGCCCCGGATGAAACTACCATATCCAAAATTGCTAAACAACGTCACAAATCATCACTGGATATCAAGTGCAATAAATATATAAAAGACGATCAAGGTAGATTACTGACAGAAAACGCATCAATAAACCGTAGATGGAAACAATATTATGGAACACTCCTTAATGAAGAGTATGCTAGTGAGCCACTACCAGAGCTACCACCTTCTGAGGGACATATACACTGTATATCACCAACAGAAATAAAACTCGCGTTACGCCAAATGAAGTACCACAAATCCGTTCGACCTGATAACGTGCCGGCTGACATCTGGAAAATATTGGGAGAGGATTCCCTACCCTGGCTCACAGATCTCTTCAATAGGATTTTAATACAGCGACAAATACCACACTCTTGGCGCAGGAGCTATCTTTGTCCCATATACAAAAATAAAGGCGACGTCGCTAATTGTAACAACTACAGGTGTATAAAGTTAACATCGCACACCCTAAAGCTGTGGGAAAGAGTAATTGGAGCACGAATAACAGCGGTTGTTAAAACCACAGAAAACCAGTTCGGCTTTACTGCAGGAAGATCTACCATAGAGGCTATACAGACTTTAAGAATACTTATGGACAAATATAATATAAATAAGGAAAATCTGTATATGGTCTTCATTGACCTCGAAAAGGCATTCGATGGGGTACCGAGAAAGCTGGTATGGCAGTCGCTCCGATCGCAGAAAGTACCTGAAGTTTACATTGACTTGATCCGAAACATGTATCAGGATGTCACCACCCAGATCCGTAGCACCGCTGGTATAACCCACCCGTTTAAAGTCGAAGTAGGAGTCCATCAGGGATCGACTCTGAGCCCATTGTATGCAGACGACATAGTGCTGGTGGAGGAAAACGCATCAGAGCTCCAAAAAGTTTTAGACGGATGGGTAGCTGAAATCGAAAAACACGGTCACAGCAGCGATCAAGAGGCAGAGGCAGACCGCCCGCCACTTGATGGTACACTGTCGAAAGGGACCTAAAAACTCAGAATATCCCATTGTTGACAACCCAGGACAGACCGGCCTGGCGCAAACGCACAAGAAGGCCCGACCCCAAATGAAGTTGGGATTAAGGGCAGGAAGAAGAAGAAGAAGGTAAATCAATACAACGCCGTCTTTTTTTCTGGGCTTTCGTTACTATCCATGTATGTTATCATGTTACTCTGATTCACTACACTATATTAAAGCGTTTATAAATTTAAAGAAAGCCTCACGCTACTCGCGGGACATTTACCATATTTTGTTAAAGTCAGTGCCCAATATTTTAGCAATTTTGCAAATACCATAGTCACATAGAGACTGACAAAAATATTTACCTACTGCGAGCTACAGCTATTGCAAATGACTAGTATTAGCTGTAAGTCGTATATTAAGTTTAAGTATTAGCCAGTGATGGATATTTCAATAATATATGCAACTTATTAAAGTTTTTGTTTAAATACTTAGCTCCGACGGGAGGTCCTGAAGGGCTGAGCTGTAAATCAAGTGGACCGACATCGTTACGGGCAGCGTGGCGGCCGCCTGCAGTAGATTCCAGAGGTGGCATTATTACCCACTACACACTGCAATTCACAAGATATGATTCTGATCCTTTGCTGCCGACTCAAGACGCGTATTTACGAGTTCAGGTAAGGTTTGCAATAATATCTTGTTATTTTTTATAACCATCTCTATCCTTAACTTCAATACCGTATACTTTTAGTGTGGAGTGTGCTCCGGTTGTGATAGCACTCACTTCCCTGTAGGTGAGTATACGGAAACTTAGGTATTTTGTTAAAAAACGAATGAATACTTTGCAGAAGTTTTTAGCCTTCGTCGTTTTGTGTGGTTAACTACTGGCTAACGACTGTCCAACTTTTCCAACTCTACCAGGTTTAATATCTTATAGCAATTAGAGCATTCACGTCTTCGGAAACTTTAGGGAAAGTTAATCTATGTTTGCTTTGAAAATCTCTTGATAGTCGGCGCAACATAAGAACCAATATTTGACAGTTATGATATTTGACAGTTATGAATTGACCCTTATATTTATGAAGCTAAGACCCTACGGTTTAACTTATAGCCTTAACTTCCTGTTACATAAATATGGGTCATACATATTTTATAGTATGCGCAACTCGTTGGCGTCCTGTAGACATCGCAAAGGCTATTTTTTACGCTGCACTCTTGCAGATGGGAATAGTTATTTGTACAACAAGAGATCAAAGTTTGATATTTCTTCGAGTGCTTATTTTGAGTCCCGTGCAAGCGAAAGATTCTATAATAGATTCACGAGCGTAGCGAGTGAATCTAATTTAGAATCTTGAGCGTAGTAAGGGATTCAAAAGCGCACGAGATGTAAATAACTTTGATCTCGTGTAGTACACAAAATTTTTCACCCTAAGCAGTGAGAACATACCTAGAGGGACAGAGATAATAGAACCCAAGTATATCGAACTTGTATTAGACCCCGCATGTTGAAATGACTATAAAGGTCACTTGAATGTCATTTTGTCTCACTCAGTGAGCAAAATCGCATTTTGCTCACTGAGTGAGACACAATCAGTGAGCAAAATCGCATTTTGCTCACTGAGTGAGACAAAATGACTCGGTGAGCAAAATCGCATTTTGCTCACTGTTTTTAAGAAGCAAAGTACCCTTGTTCGAGCTGCTGAGGTGAAAATATTTTTCCAGTGCCGAGTCGTTACCTTTTATTGTAATGTCTACAGAAGTGACCTTTTTCTAAAATGTGTTTGACCCATATATTAATGTATTATAAAAGCTTGTTATATATTGTAATAATTAACAGTTATGTATTAGTTCTTATGTTTTACGTTGCGCCGACTATAATATGTAGTGCCTGTTAATTAACTAAGTATACTTATTGGTTCACGCGAACCCGCTTACGATCAGACGAAACTAAATTTGATGGAATGCGTTGCACTGCAGGCCAATTCGAACGTTACGTAGGTATCTACATTTGATCTACATTTGATATCTGAATGATGCTCGTGCTTGTCCGTACATGTACCTATTGACACGAGCGAGATGCGCGGTCGAATGATTGTTGAGTTTAAATTGACCTTCAGATAGTTAGCTTCTAGGATTCAGTTCTACACTAACTATCAATCTGTCCCGTAAAAGTCTGGTATTGCGTTAGAATTTCGAATAATACCTTATTCCCACCTTATTTATACAAGGATTTTATTTGTTATAAAGGGTGAAGAAGCTACAATATCCCGATTGACACCATACGCCGAGTACGAGATAAGGGTGCGTGCACACAACGCGGCGGGCGACGGACCCCTGTCAGCGCCGCAAGTGTGCAGGACAGACGAAGATGGTAACTAATCGACACTTAACTACTGTCATGTAAAAAAGATTTCTTGTTCCTTATGGCCCTGATTCGATATTGAATATCAACAACTTTTATAAAGAATTAAACATACTATTTATGTTGTTCAATAACGGATAATTTAGAATGAGACATTATTAACATTAACAGAAAAATACAACAATAATTCTGAAAAAAGAGATTTGTAAGAATACAAATACCTGCGATGCCCTGCTTAGACTATTCAAAACCTAAAATAAAAAAAGACTGTCAAAAATAATAATAAATATAAAATTAGACTGCGATATAATAAAAAACATATGCATATACTGAAAAGCAAGAAACAAGTGAGTAATCAGAGTGGGACCTATATAGACTAGATTTTTAGCAGAGGTTTGGCAGAGGCAAACAAACGAATGGCAAATAAGACCTATCCCAATTTTACTGTCAATCTCTTTCATTCAATTCCAATTGTTTTGGAATGGAGCTGGTGATGCAAAATTAAATAAATTAAATTGTTTCAGTACCAAGTGCTCCTGGTGGCATGAAGCTGATAGCATTGGCCGAGCGGTCACTAAGGGCATCCTGGCTTCCACCCCCAGAGCCCAACGGAAGACTGACACAGTACATACTGTACGTGAAGGATTTGTCAGGGTCAGTAAAACGTCTGATATTATGGACTGGGCTCTTTTCTTCCACGATATTAGTATAATTAAGTGCATGAACTGTAATTTAAATAAAATATATGTCATATCATTTGGACCATGGGCCTCTGGATGTAAATTTTAATTTAGAGCCTAGTTACTCGGACTTATTCGCTTAGTGTTAACACATTTGGGTTAACACTAAGCGAATAAGTAATCGTTAACGAGCGATATAAACTTTTAGTTGCAACAATATTAATAACCATCATTCTATTTTCTGATCTCACAAGTATATTAGGATACTTTTCTACAGATCACAAGAGCCAAACGCCACGAGAGTGAACGCCTGCACCGAGGGCGAGGGTGTATACACAGAATGCATGAGAACCCTCCGAGGTCTCCGCGCCGGTCGAACCTATGAAGCATGGGTCCGCGCTGCCACCAGCGCAGGCGAAGGACCGCCTTCCACCACCGTCGCCTGTCAGACCAGTGCCTTAGGTAAGTACACGCTTGCACCGTGAGCAAATATTATACTTTCCGAAGCCTCTACTCCGGCTAAAAGCCCGCAAAGATGAGGGCACTGTCTTTAAGCGACGTGACGTGACGTGAATGATAGTCCCCAGTCTTAACGCTATTTACATTAATTACGAAAGTGACTGAACCCTGAATTTTAAAACTATTTTACTTCCAGATTTTTGTCACATTAAAAATTTAAGGCGATGTAAACACATACTTAACGTGACTCAACAACAATGTTTTTCTTCTATAGCTCCTGCCCGGATTTCTTCCTTCGGCGATGTAGCGGTTGGAGCTGCCGGCGGATCCTTATCACTAAAATGCGTCGTTGGAGGAACCCCACCACCAATTAAACGATGGCTAAGAGGCGGCAGTCCTTTGCACCCACGATCGCCGTTCCATCTGGATGGAGATGCTCTTCTTATTAGAGGTATTATATAAAGAGTCGTCACAAATGCAGCGACAGTATTGAATACGTTACCAAGTTAAATTGAGTACTTAGTAATTAGTTTTTTGTCCAGGCTTGGAACTATCTCACGCCGATAACTACACGTGCGTTGCCGAAAACCCTCACGGTTCTGACTCAGCTACGTGGAGAGTTGTAGTCCTACGGCCGCCGGCACCTCCAGCTCTAGCATTGCTTGAAGCTCGATCAAGGGAACTTGAGCTTGATATGCGACCAGCTCCAAGAGCTCCTGGGCATGCCCTGCCTAAATCTTATTCTTTACACTGGCGGCTTGCTGCTCCTGAGGTAGCTAACCTTAAATTTGTCTTTTGACTTGTACTTATATCAGAGTAAATGAAAACTGTCACTTTATTTTAGGGAGAATGGAGGATATTAGCTGCCAGCCCTGGTCCGGTGACGTTACCAAACCTTCGCTGTGGCTCAGCTTACAGGGCTTATGGGTCCGCAGGCGGACCACCCGGTACAGAGATAGCGGTTCGTACCACCGGAGGGCCACCGGTTGCACCTCCTGACTCGAGGTGGATTAGAGTGAACTCCACACACGCACGATTCGACACAAGCAGTTGGACGGACGGGGGATGCGGGCCCGTGGCGTTGAAGTTGGAGTGGGCTGGATCAGGCGTTGCTGGTGCGAGGGATGTGCCTGTTGGAGGCGAAGTTATTCTGGGCGGTAAGTACTTTATTAAGAATTTTGTCATGTAGCTACAGATGATATTAATTTTACGCAATTTATATATGTATACTTTTAGTATATGACACTGGCTTATTATCTTAGGTTTGACGCCTGGATCGAGGTACCGCGTGGCAGCTCGCGCGTCAAACGAAGCGGGCTGGACGCGGGAAGTATACGAGTTCACCACGACTCCGGCCGAGGGCGGCTACGCGGAGGAGGTGGACGCGCCCTTCCCGGCCACGGCGGGAGAACTCGCTTTATTATTAGCTCTCTGTGCGGCCCTGTCGCTGGCTGCATTGACCATTTTAGCTATTCTTTTGAGACGGAAAAGGTTCGTAATTTTAATAGGAAACTATATTTTTGTTTATTCGATACCATGTATGTAGCATCACGCTCCGCGATTGTTGCACCATTTAGGGTGCTAGCTAAATTGGTTAAAAAAAAAGATTATTCGTTCTTAGTGTTCTTACGACCCGCGCGCAATAGAATTCAAGACTTCAGTCAGCCAAATCCTGAAATGCATTCGCCTGCAATTAAGGTTGAGCTGAAACATAAAAAAATATTCAAATACCTACCTCGGATCGTTAGGTCTGTGATCTGTGAACGAGTTGCTGACACGGGGCCTCTTTGTCGACAATTAAGCGTAGACCCATCGACCCTTTTCACGTCTGTCGTGCTAACGACGTATGACACGAGTTTTAATATCGCCTGTCCTCCAGCAGAAAATATTAAAGTAATAACGCCACCGCTATGGATCCCGCCGTATTTTTGGATAATGTACGACTTGAGAGAAAAATGTGATTTTGCTCCTCGGAAAAGGAGGGTTCTTTGACTTTGGTGCAATTTATTGCGTAGCGGCAGCAACTGCCTAGTTTATTATGCCGTTGTACCTGTATTGTCTGCTGATAAAGTTTAAAAATATCTAAGTAAGTTTATAAATAATGTTTTACTTATTAGGTACCGTAAAATGGTGTGAGTAGGGTCAAAACTGAAATTCAAACCTCGATAACATTTTATTTTTACATATGAAAACTGAATGGTGTATATAATAAGTGTTCCGGACGTTTGTATTTTAGTTTTTATTTTATTTTGGGTACTTCCATTTCATAACTTTGACGATAAAGAGGAAAACCCACCTCACCCCGTAGTGCCTCGTATTTGGGGCGAGAGGGGTTTTCATACAAAGGTGATTTTGGAATTTTATATATTTTTGGATTGTTGGATCGATTTTTTTTTATTATGCGTATTACTATAGCTCCATTTTAAATTGGAATACATTATTTTTGTAGCAGTAGCCTTAAAATCCCTTCTCACCCCCCTCTCAAACCTTCTGTCCCCATTCACAACCCACCTCTCCCCGCGAAACCTACTCACCCCGTTTTACGGTAGGAAAAATAAAATTACTAATCTCATTTCATATTGGTTTCAATAAATTTTATGGCATAACGTGTAAATAATAATAAATAAAATATTCATACCTCTCTGATTCTCTCTTATTCTGGGTCTCTGATTAACATGTTTTTTATACAATAAAATAATAAATTATACGAAATATAACTGACAAACGATTTCTAACTAGACACTAAATACGTGTAGATTTCTCATATAGTTATGTCTGATGTTTGTTACTAAAACCCGGTTTCATTAAAATAGCAATGAAAATTACGTATTAAGTAGCATAATTGATAAAAAATATACTATGCACATATACAAATCTAAATATGACTCCAAATAAAAATACGAATGTGGCTTTGTTTTCTCATCAAATACATTCAACAAGGTTCAACGTCATATAAAACCCATCCGTTTTCTCTTACGTAAGGGTAGTAAGATGTAAAATGTATTTTCCCTAGTGGAAAAATAGCGAAGTTAACCGAGCTACAGGAACGAGTCGCTATCACAAATAATTTATGGTTGAGTGCGAACACTACGCGGAGGAGATTCTACTTGCTTATTTTTATGTTTCACACTCTATAAAGTACCAGAGAGTTTGGTTTTTAAAATACACTATACGTGTCTTCAATACTAATACTAGTTACATAATGATGTGGCCTTTTTATAATAATAAGGACGTAAAGTGCCATTCTATGGAACTTGCTAACTAACTAAACAAAAGTCACTAGTAAATTCATCATTCTTTGACAATTTCAATATGGCGGTTTGTTTGCATAGTTAGCAAGTTCCATAGAATTACACTTTAGTGGTAATTATTAAATGGTGCTCTATGAGTCTACATTTAAGATAAGATAAGATAAAAATAGTTTATTCAAGTAGGCATATTACAATGCGCTTATGAACGTCAAATAAACCTTTACCGGCTCCAACCGTACACCTCTGCCCCGAGAAGATTTAAATCCCCCCTCAATTGGAGGAGGGTATCCCAATATGGGACCGGCAACAAACTCGGCGGGACACATATTTTCAAAACATTATTACATCTTATAATTAACATGCATTACGAGTAATTAAGAAAAATACAATTTAAATTTCTATAGAATTCATGCAATTATACTCAGTGAGTACATAACTTTATACAAATACGTAGCTCTTTCAGAAAACATATCAAATTCTTACAAAAGGAAAAGAAAATAAAACCAATAAAAGAAATGAGAATACATATTATATGAATCTGACTGATTGTTATAAGATGCTTTCATACAATTTGATGTGCTTTCTTACCTGAGCTGAGTCACCTTTAACTCTACACATAATACAATGCATTTAATTGCTACTTGTCGTTATTACAGTTTCTGGTTTGGACCATGCATGTTTGTCTGTCAAGTAGTCCTCGACTCTGTAATAAGCCTTCAACATCAATGACTTTTTTAAGTAATTCTTAAGAGCTGGAAAGGGTAATCTTAAAGCATCCTCAGGTAACTTGTTATAAAAATGAATGCATTGCCCAACGAATGACTTCTGTACTTTACGAACACGAAACTTTCTGATAGCAAGCTTGTTTTTATTTCTAGTGTTATAGTTATGGATATCAGAATTCTTAGTGAAGGAGTCTAGATTCTTAACAACATAAATAATACTATCATATATGTATTGGGAAGCTACAGTTAAAATATTAACTTCTTTAAAAAGTTCTCTTAATGATTCACGCACCCTTAAATTATATATAGAACAAATGGCTCCCTTTTGTAAGACAAATATAGTCTGTATGTCAGCTGCTTTGCCCCAAACCAGAATACCATATGACATTACACTATGAAAATAACTATAATAAACAAGGCGAGCTGTTTCAACATTAGTCAATTGTCTAATTCTCCTCAAAGCGTAAGCGGCCGAACTTAATTTGTTTGCTAGTGTTCTTATATGAGGACTCCATTGGAGATTTTTATCCAATGTTAAACCAAGAAACAGTGCTTTATCTACCGTCTGTAAGTATTCATTATTCATAAGTATCTTAGTATCGACTGGTTTAACATTCGGCAAAGAAAATCTAATGCATTTAGTTTTCTTAGCATTAAGAAGCAAATTGTTCATAGTAAACCAGTTAAGTACATTAACGAGTGTGCTGTTAATTACACTGTAATCGGTAGATTTCCGATTTATGAAACTAGTATTAGATAGTTAGTTAGTAGTACTTAGTAGTTAAACTAGTATTAGTATGTTGAAACGCAATTTGTTAATAGAAAGTGAAAAACAGCTACATATATTTTAAATAAACCCTTCCTATTGAAATGAATCACAATTGAAATGAAAGTAAAGTTAATTGCTTTATACCTATATCAAAATCTGTAGTACAGTCGACGTCAAAGATATGTTTACATTTTCGGCTTATTACAAAGGAGTAAGGTGATATGATCTCCTACAATACAAACCTATATGTATACAGTTAAGGATCTTAGATTAAAATTTGGCCATATACCAAAAAAAAGAACAAATAAAAATATACTCGACCTTTCTCCTACATAGGTACAGGATGAAAGATCGAAGTTTATAAACTAAACTATACATATACTTGTTTATTTAAATGTAATTAAACAGCAAATACATACAAAAGTGTGTTTATAATTAAAGTTAAACAGAAATAATTAAATATAAAGTTTTGCATTCATTCTTTTCGCCCGTCTCGAAGCTTCATAAAAAGAACACAGAAAACGACTTTATCAAATAAGAACAGTTTTCATATGTACCTACCCTTTTTAAAACTCGTGCTTTTTTAAATTAAGTTTGTGTTTAACGAAAACTTAACACAGGCAGTGTGTTTATTCTACATATATTATGTAGGTACTTTTAGGGTATGGAATAATGAAGGTAAACTTTTTTACCATTGACAGTTGAATTCAATAAAGTAATATTAGTAATAAAATAAAATTAATCTTAATATGGTAAACTGTTAGTAAGGAATGGAATGTGAGGAAGGATTTACGTAAGAGACCCATTAATAAATAAACAGAAGAACATATGTTAAAATAAAATTAGATTTGAATTAGTGTGTCTAAATTAGTTACTTAATACTTTATGTGCTTCTATTAAACAGACTATTATGTGCATACTCTTAAGTAATAGAACTATTATACCGGGTGTGGCCTGTAACATGAGCAAAAAATTAAACTGTAGGCTGTACTCCTCATACTGACCAACATTTGTTCAGCGACTTTTAAAAATAACTTGTGGTTTGTTTTTAATACACTTTAAAGTTTATTCTAAGACGCAATGTATTGCGAATTTTGTTATGTTTAAGGCGTGACAAGCAACGTCAATCACAATGATATGGCGTGGCGATGGCGTCCATTGAAGATAATATTTATTTTGTATGAAAAATAGGGAGTCTAAATACTTCATAATTTTTAAAAGTTGTTGAACAAAAGTGTCACCGTTTGAGGAGTACAATATATGTTTTAATTCTTTGCTCGTGTTACAGGCCACACCCGGTATAGTAGTGTAATTTACATACACAAAACTGAATAAACTACTTTGACCTAAGGAACAATCCTGCCAAGCGGTATCGCCTGAGACAAAAGTGCATTCTTCTCCATACATTTCTGCATTTACTTAACCCAGTAAATATTATTTGTTTCTGTACAGAAGTGACGGCGGCGTACCGCGAGTGACTGCGAGCGCCGAAAAGCCGACTTGCGGCACGTACCGAGCGCCCCCGCACCAAACGCCGAAATTACCGCCTGACCCACCAGGTGAACCCTTAGGCCCTTTTTCGTTCATAGAGTGGTAGAGATGTAGACGTCCACATTCTGCTTTCCCACTGACATAATTATTGACGAAATTTCATATCGTATCGGCCGTAACCAACAAATGATTATTTCATACTTAAATAAACCTCTATTATATATATTTTTTGTTTTTAAACATATACGGTGGAACCGCTAAACTAATCTCAGGATTAATGGATGGTGCATCCATCCATTAATCCTGAGATTTGGTTATGATTTTTCCGCTAGTCAACACAATATTTAAATTTTGCTTTCTGTTTGAGTAGTCGTTCCACGTGTATTTAATCAACTTTTTAAATGTCCATAATGAGATTAATGAGCCATCTAAGCATGTTAGCAGAATGCGATACATCATTTCTTCTAATTGTGCCAATATTGTCCTTTGAACAACAGGACATAAGAACAACAAAAAAAGTTGATACATCCTCATTATATAATCGTTATTTCTGTTAAATATATGGTCCCTAATTTCAATTTGTAAGCGCTCACGAAAGTTAAACCTCAACTTAGGTCTGTGAAATACAGCAACACTAAGCTCTCGTGTCTATATATCTAGCCGTGAACGTAAATTTAGTTTTGGCAAACGCCGAAGTTCGTGTGAGCGTTAAATAAATAAGCTAGCATACGCTCGGCGCCTAAGCCTCGTTTGACCCGTTAGCCTGGATTACCTTTCACTAGACCCCCTTCATCTGACTTACATCATCACCAGCGCCTACTTCAACCGTGCTTCCCTACAGTCCCTCGAATAATGATAGAGATAGAGATAGACGTTCTTCTTAGTTTGACACTTCACTAGGTAGCATAAAATTCATATGCTGTTTTCTTACACAGCAAGCAATACGCTTAATCACATTTGAATAACTCGCCCCTCCTAAGGTCATTAATCAAGCATGGTTTTACAGATGTTCTTAAAATCAAGTAAATTCAATGATGCTAAAATTATATCATTTACTCGTTCTGTCGGCATTGTCGTAGTCGGATAAAAATGAACTTAGAACACAAACTCTACAATTTGCATACCATCAATCTTGTTTGCTAGCCACCACTATGACCCCCACCGATGTAGGTACAGTACTCATAGCATCTATTACCAAATTTCTAGCTTTCATTTCTGATTGTTTTTCTAAGCTCTTAGATGATTTCCCAGACTGCATGTTTTATTAAGGTTATGTTATGGTTAAGAGAATGCCATTGACATTGATTCTGCCGTATCTATTACATTTCTATATATTTTTTTAATTTAAGTTGTTAGATATAATGAAGTCTAATTAATGTTAACGAGAAAATCACGTCCGTCAGTTTTATGAACAAACGACCACTAATGAATTTCAATACAGGTTACAAATAAAAAAGTATAGCTTGCGTTATTTATACAAGTAGGTACCTTTGTGAACCGGCGTCTTTTTCTACATGCTGTATCTAGGGATCAATTATGATCTGTCCCCGTTCGCGTTATAAACATGCTCGCTTTATGAATGGGGTCTCAGTCCTATACGGGGTTATTTCGCAAATGAAGGGCTACAAGACCTTGATTTTAATTACTGTCCCTAAATCTGAGGTTTTATCAAGGGAGTTCATTTAACAACCTTGTTCTCGGGGTTATTTACGTACCATATTGTTAGGCTGGCAGCTCAGTTGTTGTAAATGTTCGTGTAGATGCATCACTCTTTTATTTGGTAACATATACACACTAGATCTTATATTTGTGCGAGTTACAAGTTTTTTTATAGACACAGGTATTTTTAAAGACAATCAAATTTGCAACTTTCATCTGTGGCAGGACCTAAAGGTGTTATTTTTTTTTAATGTATTATACGGGGTTATTTTGTTTTGTGATGACGTGATATTATCACTTAGGGAAAAACTTTTAGTATGAAGCCAACTATGAGAAAAAATTGTTCATACGGCGATGTATGTAGGTAGGTATAATGGATGTCTTTTTCGTGATTTCTAAGAGTACCTATTAACATTTTATTGCATATGTATAATCACAATATCTAATAACATAATAAATAAGGTTAACGAACCAGGTAGGTATCGGAACCGGTTTTTCGCAAAAACTTCGAAATAACCCTAATAGCATTTTCTTGTAGGGATTTTGTTGGGCCTTTGTTTACGTATTAGTTGGGCAACCGTTATATTTGGCCGTACGATTTGCTGGAGGGCCCTCGACAAAGGCCCTCCCGAAGATTCCCTACAGAGGGCCATAAGAGTAATTTTTTCGTTGGGCCTATTTAAATAAATCATACAATTATTCAACGGTGGTGGTTTTGGTTGGGCCGTGGTTGGGCCTATACACATTTGTTAGATGGTTGGTTAATTGTTACATTTGGCCGTACGATTTGCTGGAGGGCCCTCGACAAAGGCCCTCCCGAAGATTCCCAACAGAGGGCCATTAGAGTATTTTTTTCGTTGGGCCGATTTAAATAAATCATACAATTATTCAACGGTGGTGGTTTTGGTTGGGCCGTGGTTGGGCCTATACACATTTGTTTGATGGTTGGTTAATTGTTACATTTGGCCGTATGGCTTGCTGTAGGGCCAACTGCAAAAAAAATAAAAAAGGGCAATTTTTTCGTTGTGTTTCTGTTTAGTTCTGTTTGCAAATTCAACAATTACCCAACGGCAAGTCAGGTAGGTCGGTAGGTAGTCGTGCACCAGGTTGAAGGCCCAACACAGCTTGTCCCACAAATGGCCAACATTGTAACTTTAACGTTGGGCCTTGTGTAGGATTCTTACAATACTACCGTAGGTAAATAGTTGTGTAATTTATAGTGTGCCTACAGTCTAATTATGTAATGGGCTTTTGTTTACGAGTCCTACAGTTACCCTACGTTAAGTAAGTGGTTGTGTAATACGACGTTGGGCCTTTGCTGATAAATATTACAATTACACTACGGTAGGCATTGGTTGTATCCACATGAAGGCCCTAGGCTAGGCAGCAGTTGTTGTTAATCTTCTCTGTATCGTTCCAATTTTAGTATATGTACTGCCGAAGCAAGTACACTTACTATACACTCTAATTTGTATATATACTAACCGCACTTCGAAACTTCGTAAGCGAGATTTATGTTTTTTGAGATTTAAATTGAGAAAATGTTGGTAAAATACAATTTTTAAAATTTATGTATAAATTTTATAGTTATAGCTATTAGATTTATAAGTTACTTTAAAAAAATATTATGATTATATCCGGAATAATCGAGAAAATAACTATAACTTCGATGTTTGGAGACAGTAACGCCATCTAGTGACGCCACCAGCAAACTCATCTGGTATTGTTGGGCATCAGTACCACAGCCAATGTTGGTAAATGCGATATTTGTGCTCACTGGGCCAACGAATGTTATCGTTGTTTAGCCACCGGTACCAAAATACACAAAGGCCCATTGTTAGGCGTCAGTGCCACAGCCAATGTTGGTAAATACGATATTTGTCATCATTGGGCCATCGGATGATATCTTTGACTAGCCAACGTTACCAAAATACACAAAGGCCCATTGTTGGGCATCCGTGCCACAGCCAATGTTGGTAAATGCGGTATTCGTCAGCATTGGGCCAACGAATGTTATCGTTGTTTGCCGAACGGTAGCAAAATACACAAAGGCCCATTGTTGGGCCTCAATACTACAGCCAATGTTGGTAAATGCGATATTTGTCGTCATTGGGCCATCGTATGATATCGTTGATTAGCCAACGTTACCAAAATAAACAAAGGCCCATTGTTTGGCATCAATCAATCAATCAATGTTGGTAAATGCGATATTTGTCATCATTGGGCCATCGGATGATATCGTTGATTAGCCAACGTTACCAAAATACACAAAGGCCCATTGTTGGGCATCAATGCTACAGTCAATGTTGGTAAATGCGATATTTGTCGTCATTGGGCCATCGGATGATATCGTTGATTAGCCAACGTTACCAAAATAAACAAAGGCCCGTTGTTGGGCATCAATGCTACAGCCAATGTTGGTAAATGTGATATTTGTCGTCATTGGGCCATCGGATGATATCGTTGATTAGCCAACGTTACCAAAATAAACAAAGGCCCATTGTTGGGCATCAGTGCCACAGCCAATGTTGGTAAATGCGATTTTTGTCATAATTGGGCCATCGGATGATATCCTTGACTAGCCAACGTTACCAAAATACACAAAGGCCCATTGTTGGGCATCAATGCTACAGCCAATGTTGGTAAATGCGATATTTGTCGTCATTGGGCCATCGGATGATGTCGTCGATTAGCCAACGTTACCAAAATAAACAAAGGCCCATTGTTGGGTATCAGCGCCACAGCCAATGTTGGTAAATGCGATATTTGTCATCATTGGGCCATCGGATGATATCCTTGACTAGCCAACGTTACCAAAATACACAAAGGCCCATTGTTGGGCATCCGTGCCACAGCCAATGTTGGTAAATGCGGTATTCGTCACCATTGGGCCAACGAATGTTATCGTTGTTTAGCGAACGGTAGCAAAATACACAAAGGCCCATTGTTGGGCATCACTGCCACTGCCAATGTTGGTAAATGCGATATATGTCATCATTGGGCCAACGAATATTATCGTTGTTTAGCCAACGGTACCAAAATACACAAAGGCCCATTGTTGGGCATCTGTGCCACAGCGAATGTTGGTAAATGCGATGGTGGGCCAATACAAAATTAATGTTGGCTACGGAACGAACCTCATCCCAACGTTTTCCCTACCGTTGGCACCGTAGGCCCCAACGAAAATGCTACTAGGGAACCATAGATTTCGAATTATTTTATACTCCAAATGTAGGGCTCAGTTGTGTTAAGGTAACGACTTCGTATTATTAGATTGCTCAATTAGAAATGAAATAAATAACAAAGAACGAAAAAATATCGTTTTCGTTCCCATACAAAAAATACCGGTATCCGATCCCTGTAACGAACACATTATGCTACGCGATGTGCGCAAATATTCATTCACCATTACAAGCAAAGCCAGAAAACAACATCTCCAAAAGCAATTAATAGTTGCAGCATAATTAACTATTGTACATTAAATTGTAGTCGGCGCAGCGAAGATAAACCGGCAGTGAACGGGACAGTTCTACGAAAGCGTTTCATGCGATTAAATGCTTAATGAATTACCGTAGCAGAATCGTTTCGAAATAATTGTTTAAAATTGACCTTATCAGACTTTATTTACACGTTTTGCTTAGTGCTTTGCGGTGGTTTTAAAAATCCTTTTTCAAATTATATGAGCCAGTAGGTAAAGATTGACGCTTAAAGGCTGCTGTAGCACACTTAAAAGCTCGGCACCGGACCGGTACCGCTTCAACCCGACTCGCTCAGTAATCTCAGTATTCATTGGCGCGCTGTCATTTAGCCGCGTGCACGATGTCACCCAAACCCAGCCGTACCCACACCGTATCTTCGAGGTGTTAGTCGCTTCCGTTACGTACCAAGTATGGTTGTCGCCTCTAGTTGATGGCGAACAGATGAATTGGGGCGGCGCTGGTCTGGAGCCGGACTTTTTGGTTTGCTCCCTTTATTCTGATTCTGACAAATGCCGTCACTTAAACTGTAGAATAAACGTTATTTGAAATTAAATAATCATCTAAAATGTTAATAAGTAGGTAAATAACACAAATTTCACAATCTTTCTGAATCAATAAACAAAATAAGTACCTACCTAGTCAAGCTTCCAATGCTGCCAATTTAGAAATAGGTCAGTCATTACTTATTGTTTATGAAACAGATGTGTACGAGATAAGTCCGTACGCAACGTTCGCGGGCCCCGCGGCGAGCGACTCGCGCGCATACACGCTGCAGCTGCGAGCGCTGGCCCGCCACGATGACGACGCCGCGCCGCCCGCGCGCCCTCCGTGCTGCGACGGTACGACACTTTTTTGTTTTGTTGGTGCTAATTTGTCTTGCTACGGTCGAAAGTATTAATTTATGGCCCATTTCGTACCTCGAAAATCGCTAGAGACCTCATACCATTGTCACTGTGACAAGGTACAAAATGGGTCATAAATTAAAACTTTCGACTGTAGTTGTGATGTTATACGGCCCATATGGCTGGCTAAACCCAACTTGCTTTAATAATAAGTAGGTATGAGGGAGTGATTGAGGCGAACAGCTAATAATATGTATTGTATTATTGACCGTGAATTGTAAGCTGACAATTCTATGACTAAGATACTAACAGAATTTTCCTTTTAAAGTGTTTTTATCTACCTACTAATTATTATTATTATTATTAGTATTAATAATCCATTGTTTTGTTAACAGAAGAGACATGCGTAGACGCGTGCGACGTGCAGCGACGGCGCCGACGCCGCCGCCATTACTGCCCCGATCATGGTAATTATAATGGTAATTATTATTTATCTATATTCTACTGCGGTAACTTTCCTGTATCGCATAATTTCGTACTTAAGATAATTTTAAAAAATGGGAGTAGGTAATTAATATCAGCTAATTGCTCCCTGTACTCCTGTGTGATACCTATAAAAATTACCATTTACAAGCAAATATAATGAAAATGTCATTGAATATGACATGCGCCGCGATCTGTATTAAAATCAAGCCCATTATCATGATCAGTGACATGAATATTATTTTAAGCGTTGTGTTTCCCTATTAAGGTGTAATAAATAATATATGTACTTGAGTTTGAGGTACTAAGCAGTTTTATTGGGAGACCTACTTGTCCTAAAATGGACAGTAAATTGACGTAGACTAGAACCTTTATAATCCCACTCAAGGCTTACCTACCTGCCCAATAAAAAATGACTTTGGTGCGTTATTTTACAGGTTGTTCACAAGATTCTGGAAGTTGAGAAACGAAGCCAACAACTGCCAAAAGGTTTAGTTAAATTATATCTAGTCAGTGTAATTAGTTAATTTGATTAACATATTGATATGTATACAAAAATTTATACAATAATATTGTCTATTTATATTATGAAGTTTTTCTTTCATCGCTCCCATGCCAACGCAAAAAGCAATTACTGTGATCAAATGCGTTTTTAAGATATTATAATTTGTAAGTATCTAATAGTCTAAATTTGCATATAACAGAGTCTGAAGCCTGAGCTACTTTGAGTTGAGGTATCTAGTATAAAAAAAAACCCGGGCGAGGGTACGAGTTGGACTGGCCCACCGAGGGGTTCCGTACTTTTTAGTATTTGTTCTTATAGCGGCAACAGAAATACATTATCTGTGAAATTCAACTGTCTAGATATCACAGTTCATGAGATACATCCTGGTGACAGACAGACAGCCGGACAGTGGAGTCTTAGTAATAGGGTCCTGTTTTTACCCTTTGGGTACAAAACCCTATAAAGGAGCATGGTTGGCGATTCATATAATTGAAATTAATTGTAGTAAAAATAGGTAAAGTGCGTTCTTACTTAAAAATCTATAAGTACTTAGGTTCAGAAGCCAAAATTAAATTTAAATCACAGAAATTCCCGGAACCAATCCAATATGTTTCAACGAGCAGAACCAACATTCCGCGAAATTCGTGTTCCGAGCCACCCAGTGATGAATGCGGTTTACTAATATGTGGCCGAAAATTGTATGGCAAATTATCACTACCCAAACTATTTTTCCCATAGTATCATTTGGCAAAACTATCAGATGGCAGACCAATGTTTCGCATATATAACATGTCGCAAATGATTATTTACAATATTATTGTATGGCAAAATATTTAGTTGGTCATCTTTCAAAATGTCTTTTATTGTTATGTCGAATGTATTGATAGGCATAAATTATTTTTCGCCTAATATTGTGAATAACCTACCTATCCCTGGGAGCAGTTTCGTTTTTAGGGTCATAAAAAAAAATAACCCTAACCTACCTATCTCTGGGAGCAGTCTCGTTTTACGGGTCATAAAAAAAAATAACCCTAACCTACCTATCTCTGGGAGCAGATTCGTTTTTAGGGACATCAAAAAAAAATAACCCTAACCTACCTATCTCTGGGAGCAGATTCGTTTTTAGGGTCACCAAAAAAAATAACCCTAACCGACCTATCTCTGGGAGCAGTTTCGTATTTAGGGTCATCAAAAAAAAAATAACCCTAACCTACCTATCTCTGGGAGCAGTTTCGTTTTACGGGTCATAAAAAAAAATAACCATAACCTACCTATCTCTGGGAGCAATTTCGTTTTTAGGGTCTTAAAAAAAATAACCATAACCTACCTATCTCTGGGAGCAGTTTCGTTTTACGGGTCATAAAAAAAATGCTGAATATAGTTGTGATCCAATAAAACGTATGCGAAATTTCATTTTGGGCAAACGTTATTTAACAATAAATAGTTAGGTATAATAAAACATTTGCTTAGTAACTATTTTTCTATATAAATCGTGGTAATATGAACATCTGCTAAATAAAATTGTGTTCAAATAAAAATTATGCTAAATAATAATATGCTAAGCATTGGTTTGCCAACTAAAAGTACTGCAATAAGTTGGTTGGGAAGTGAAATTAGGCGAAAAATATTTCGGCGAGATGGCAGTACACCGATGAATGCCGTGAATATTAGAGGAGACTTCCCAGATGAAGACAGTATAGTCAGTTTTTCTAAATTGAAAAGAAAACGAGGATGAATTCGAAGAAATAATATTAAAAGACTAGGCACAGGTTGCCTGATGTTGATTAGTTTTTTCTTGTTGTTTTTAGGGTTCCGTACCCAAAGGGTAAAACGGGACCCTATTACTAAGACTTCGCTGTCCGTCCGTCCGTCCGTCCGTCCGTCCGTCCGTCCGTCCGTCCGTCCGTCCGACCGTCTGTCACCAGGCTGTATCTCACGAACCGTGATAGCTAGACAGTTGAAATTTTCACAGATGATGTATTTCTGTTGCCGCTATAACAACAAATACTAAAAACAGAATAAAATAAAGATTTAAATGGGGCTCCCATACAACAAACGTGATTTTTGACCAAAGTTAAGCAACGTCGGGAGTGGTCAGTACTTGGATGGGTGACCGTTTTTTTTTTGCTTTTTTTTTTTTGCATTATGGTACGGAACCCTTCGTGCGCGAGTCCGACTCGCACTTGCCCGGTTTTTTTCTCTAAGCATTACTCGTAGTTGGCATTACCATTTCGCTTTTGTACACTTAGTAACCCACTAAAAATGCCATTGCAGCTCTGATTTTTGGTGATGGTGTTTCTAAAAATCTACAATTTACACACTATGGAGCTATCTCTAGACGCCCTCGCGGCTCGCAATACCCGCAAGGGCCCGTCGTAACACTCGTAACACTAACTTTCGCTTATCGCTTACCCCAGCGCTGGCTGTGGTCGTAATTCTATTTCAACGCGAATTATTCGTGGACGCGACCAAATAATATTTTTATGCTGGTGGAAATATTTTTAAGTCCCAAGAGAATCTCGTTAGGTGTAAAGCCAGTTCTGCTTATAAATATAGCAGTGCTGGATGCACTATGCATTATTTATTTAGTTAGGTAGGTACCTATTTATTTCCTTGAACGTGTTGGTCTAACCCTTCTTCTACCTATTCAGTTTTAGAGTGTAAATAGTACATCTGAGAACATAACTATAAAAACAAATACAACAACCATACAACAACATAACTTACCAACCTACTTACACACATACACTAGGTTTCGCAATAGGCGAGGCACCTGCGGGTAGGATGAACGTTTTTATCAGTGTGAAAACCATTAGGTATACATTTTTATTTTTGTATTATTATCTATGATTATTATATAAGTTATATTATTTAAGTAAGCATAATTTGAATCTCTTCTCTCATAAGAATATTCATAGACTTTAAATTCGAGATCAAAGACTCCGCGCAACACTTTGCCAACCTTTTAAAAAGTAATTCAAACAACGCTGATACCTAAATATGGCAGGTAATTTGTATTAATCAAAAGGGATGGTGCATGCCTAATAGGTTAATGGCATAAAATAGAGTAGGTATGTGCGGAAAGAGAAGAGTCGTTAAATGTCGGGGAGCCCATACATTCTACGACTCTTCTCTTTCCGCCCAGACCCTATTAACATTTTGATATTTTTATATATTTTATTACGTAAGAATTTGACATATATGCAAACTCCCCAATCCACACTAGTCGCTGACATTAGTCAAGCGTGAGTGAGCCATACTTATATACTCTTTGGAGTGAGCCCAGTACGGATATAATGGTAATTTTTGTCTACGTGACAGCGTGATAAAACGGTGTCCGTCACTTTCTATCCCGCCGAGTTAAAAATTGACAGTTATTTTATCACGCGGATAAATGTGGATAATGCGATCCATATTAATACGCCTGCAGGACAGCTCAATTGTGCGTTCAATGGCTGACAGGAAAGTCTCAAATACTGTATCTTTTTTATGGAATGAACATATCATATTTATGCTTAATAAATGTGGCAAATATACCTAGAAAATGACTTGCCCACCTCATCAACGAGGGCCGACTTTCAATCCGGAGTTCTGTGTAAAATCCCTTCGATGATAATTATGGTGCCTCAAGGAACGCGGGATTACTTGTCAAAAGGCACTTATTAAATACATATGTACCTATTTGGATTTTGATACACGCGTTAGTTAACGGGACACTTGGCTATCGTGTTATCTTCAGGTCATTTACCCGTAAGAATCGATTTGCAGAAGCTTAGTGGAATCCCGCCGAATCGAGTGAGACCCTTCCTAAGTAGCCAGTTTCACAGTTGACTGGCCACGTCTGACTAAAGTTTATAAATACGGTTCGCATGAGTGTTCCACGAATGACGTCAATATTAGTAGTGAGTCCTTCAGAGGTTAAGCAAGTTTCTTATTCTAGTTCTGTAGAACGGTATTTTAATTTTATTGTGACATTGGCAACCCATCGGTAGTTATGTCACCGGTGATAAACGGCAAACTCAAGTCCTCTAGTTCATAGAATGTAACAATTGATAATAATAATTTCATTAAAACATTTCACAGCACGGTCATATACAATACTCGTAAGGATTTTTATACCGCCAAATCTATGCGTAAAATTCTACTGGCATGGAAAAACCAACATATGTACCTACTTACTGCATCTTTGGGGAAAAGCAGTCTGCCAATGACAAGTCGCTATTCTAATATTTAACAATCTGTAATACCAAGAAAATTAAAAAAATATTAAAAGCAAATTAAAACTTTTTCACAACCGCATCTACTTGTAATCTTGGGAGCTTATCTCGCAGTATTACCGCGCCTAACACGTTTGTATGCAAATTTTATTCGGCAAATCCGGACTGATGGAGCCCGTGCAAGAGCTATCCGAGCCCGCAGACCTCGAAAACTTTTGGGTCGACTTGATAACACGTCCCTAAAGCCTGTCTCGATTACCATCATATAAACGAAATTATATTTGAATATCGACTCCACACGAAGCTTATTTATTTAAAATCTCCTGGGATTTGATTCGAAATTGATTCGGCGAGAGCTCACAAATTTTTTACGAGGGATTTAGGTCAAATGGAAAACAATCAAATTGAGTGGACATTAAAACATACGAAACCACCCGACATCGTTTAAATAAATTAGCCGCCGGGAACGCATGTGCCTACCTAAATCAATACGTTGAACAAACCGGTAATAAATCTTTTTCTGGTTTCTATTTACTGTGCTTGGCTGGACAATGGACATAGCAAACGGAGCGAAAATAGAATAGGTACCTATTTGGCATAAAAAATCACACAAACTAATATTGTCCTGTCAAAAACTTTTGAGTACTTTGCCATAGTTTTGTTAGATGTATAATTAATTAAAAGCAGTTACTAATATGCATACTTGGGATAACTCGGGGACACAAGTTCTAGGAATTGATATCGATAAAAAAGATGTCGATATAATTAAATTAATACATGCTCATTGAACATTCTCGATTACTTTAAAATGGTTTAGCAGTTTAAAGTAGATATTTGCATCTACACGGCAATCATTAATACCGACGAATATGGAAGAAATATTGATTGTATATTATGAAAACTATTTTAAAGTAAACATATTATGCTCTTGTGGCACGGACGTGGACCGACTGGGACACCACGGATTATCTTGTCAAAAAAGTGCAGGCCGTTTTTCGAGACATGCGTCGCTTAATGACATAATCCGTCGGTCTCTTGCCACCATCAATGTGCCTGCTCTTCTTGAGCCGACTGGCATTATCAGAGATGATGGCAAGAGGCCCGATGGAGTGTCCTTAGTTCCTTGGAGCTTGGGACGGATGTTGGTGTGGGATGCTACCTGCGTAGACACACTGGCACCGTCCCACCTCCAACGGACTACTGTAAAAGCGGGCGGAGCGGCGGAAAGCGCCGAAGTTCTAAAACGTAACAAATATAAGAGCCTCGGTAGAGAGTACCATTTTGTACCATTTGGAGTTGAAACTCTAGGTCCATGGGGTCCCAGCGCGCATAAGTTGTTCGCAGAAATCGCGAAGCGTCTGGTTGACGTAACTGGTGACCGAAGAGCTGGCGGCTACCTCGCACAACGTATCAGCATTGCGATACAGCGAGGAAATGCCGCCAGCATCCTTGGTACAATGCCTCAAGGGCCTATTTTAGATTTAAGCTAGTTATTAATTTAGTTTAGTAGTACCACTGTATATATATTGTACGTAAATAAATGATTTTAATAAAAAAAAAAAAAAAAAAAAACGTATTATTACACACACATTTTAATTTGTTTATTTTCTTATTTAAAAATGAGGAGAAAATAAGTAATATTTATTTATGTCGAATAACATTGACAGTAACATCGATATACTTTTTATCGATAAAATATTTTGCTACATCACTTTCGTATAGATGCCAGGAGTTATCCCAGGTATGAAACACTAAGTACATACCTACATACATACATTTAGGAAGATGGAATATAATTGCCATGGTAATTACGAAATAGCAGCAGCTGTAGGTACGGCAAAAGTCCTTAAAACATGCTCGATGCCGAGTCGAGTAGGCCAATTAATGTTGTGTTGTGTTTATTATTGTTTTCATCACAATGCAATGTTGCAGCACGGTCCTTGTTTAATTATTACACAAAAAGACCTCACAAACACAAACACACACATATACTGAGTTGATTACAAAGCTGGATCGGTATTTTAATAACTGTAAAATCACAATTTGTTAAGTTTTTGTTTTTTGTTATACTGACTACGAAACTCTAAAAAGTGCGAGCAGTGAAGTGAAATATGTCACCTCAAATCGCGGTTACGGAAGCCCAGCTTTTTACGAATTAATATTTACGTACTGGCGAGAATAATGCATTGGTTCGTGAAATCATATTTATTACATAGTTTAAGGCAGAGAAGGGCGATATAGGTGATTTAGATTATAACAAAGGATGATGTTCCGCTCCCATACAAGTTTGGCCTAACACTCGCTAAACATGCGTGGTATATTGTTAGGCTCCAAACATGAAATGAAAGTCCCGATAGTTATTAGAAATTCACGGACACTTCACAGAACATTATAAAAGCGGAATTTCTCTACGATTTTGAGGTTAGGAATTCTGCCTTGTATCGGGCCATGTTAAATATTATTATGCCTTATTACAAGGAAATAAGGTGCCGTAAATAGTGTAAACATATCGATGATATTGGGCGTTTAAAGGCTGTCAAGGAACAAAAATCGAATGAGTTGGTATAAGGTTAATACATTTTTTTAAATAAAATAATATATTTAATACGACTTTCTTAAATTAATAAGACATAGCATGCGAACCGGAATAGACTATAACAGCTAGAGCTGTATTATAGTAAAAATTGTTATAGCATAAAATGTAAAACCAATCACTTAAGTACCTAATCATATTTACTTCAATTCCAGAGAGAGAAGAAATATAGTAACAATCACAGGATTGTTATAATAAATTCGATAAGTAACTCATTCCAAAAAATAATGTTTCAAAAACAAATGTTTGCCTAAAAGGCACTTAATAATAAACTTCAAATAATAAACTTAATTTATTTCAAAGAAGTTAGAATTCCTATTTTGTAGGTTTATCATATAGATAATTTATAAAAAAAGAAAGATATATTATTTTTCCCTTTATTTTAATGTATTTTTAAGTTTATTCATACCCTGATATCAAATAAGGTTTTATTTAAAAAGTTAATCAATTTTAAAGAAGTAAAAAACGACTTCAGTGGGGAAACACCACTACATTTTTGCAAATAAATATCTTCTTATATTTTCTTATCTTTATATTTAAAGCCGGTTAAAGCTAATTGTAAATTGGTGCTCTTCTATATTTCATACAATACTATCAAATAAATATGTAATAATTAATATGAAAACAAAATCCATAGCGACTCTATTCGTTCCATATTCGTTCGCTATTCACTTTTGACGTAAGTCATTTGGGTGTTACAATTAAAGTCATTGGAATAAAAAGTTTTTACTGTATCGCAGTTCTTTTTGCAATTTTGATACTTAGTGCTTAAAACAGTATGTCGTTAGTGGTATGAATGTTTTTCTTTGAAGTGAGCGTTATTAGTAGGGATTGCAAACCGGACTGATTTTCAATCCGGCCGGATCTGGCCGGATTCTGGCCCCAGTCCGGCCGGATCCGGCCGGACCGGATCCGGTTAGGTATAAGGATATTAAAATTAATTATATGACATATTTTACTACTTTTATACGTTATATGAGAAGCAAAGGGTATTTTTACAAATGTATTCATAAAACAACAATTTAAAGTTAATAAGAAATAACTTTTTAACAATAAAATAAAACTATGTATTAAAAATTGTCACAATGTCAATCTCAATTTAAAAATAAAACTTGAAATCTAAGTCATTTATTAATTTCTGCTCACATTTACATTTACAATAAAATTATAAATTTGATTAGATTCCAAAGCCTTGTTAATGGGATAACTATGGGATGGGAATTGGAGAACTCCTTGAAAGGACGAGTTTGCGTAACTGTTCTTTGATGGAATTATTTGTAACGCTGACATCAATTCTAATAAACCAAAATTATATGAATTGCGCTCCAATATTATCTTGCTTTCACAAATAAGTAAATAATTCACGAATAAATATTTGGGGACAATCTTATACAGATCGACCTACTCGTAGCCCCAAACCAAGCAAAGCTTGTACTATGGGTACTAGCTAGCTAAGTAGTACTACTAGGCGACGATATATATACATATAGGATATTGATAAATACATGCTTATATAATTAGAAAACACCCATGACTCAGGAACAAATATCTGTGTTCATTACACAAATAAATGACCTTACCGGGATTCAAACCCGGGACCATCGGCTTCATAGACAGTGTCACTGAATGGTCACTACCCACTAGGCCAGACCGGTCGTTACAAATGCCTTCCATAACATCTACATCCCTCCTTTAATTTTTACTTCTAAGTATCGTATAGTAACTGTCGCATCGTGCCGATTTGTGCCACCAACATGAAAGAAGAGGAAATTCTCCTCTGTTCTCAATAATCGTCATATTAAATAATAAATATCTTCTTATTTTACTAAATCTTGACTTTTTCATTCATTCTTTATTCTGTTTAACTTCTTTCTTCGATCCGTCGCCTTTATTTCACCTAAAACGCACAGTCGGTGCTGTGTGCGGTCTTTTTTTCTGTTTTCCCGGATCCGGTCCGGATCCGGTGATTTTAACCGGATCCGGTAGCTCCTAAGATGTGCCGGATCCGGCCGGATTGCCGGATTACCGGATCCGCCGGACCGGATTGCAATCCCTAGTTATTAGCATCAACAGGAACATCGTAGAAAAGTATTTTGCTGCCATACTTTTTTGTTTGGCTCTGGACGTCCATTTATGAAATGTCATTGATTCTATGTAATGGCGTGGAATGTGTTGATTTGGTTTAATTACTCTTTAATTTATTTTCTTTAATAAGAAGTGTCCGTTGGAATCTAATATATGTATGAGATTGTAAGAAATATGATTAAATTTATCGTATATATAGCATGCTTATCGAATCGTAGGCCAAATTCGGCATGATCCTTTTCTTTAATGTTTAAAAGTCAAATATAAACCAAACGATTCCTATGGTTTTAGGAGCGGGAAGAACAAGATAATTGCCAACCCGTTTACAACGTCATACCAAATTATCATCATCATTAACTTAAGAGATAATACTCTTGTCGGTGGAGTATCTTCCAGCTTTCCCTATCTTGCACCAGCTCTTTGACTTTTTGATACGACTCGACCCCTACTTTTTCTTTCATTTGTCTATAAAACTAAATACCTATTTACTTACTAATTTGACTGAAATTATGATAATCTGGTCTCCCAGAAATGGCCTAAACCGAAACAATGGCTCTTTTTACTCCCGCGTAACATAAAGGTATAATATTGAATATATTGTATTAGAAGAAGAAAAGTCAAAAAAGTCATAATAGGTATACCTTGCCAGAGTGTATTTTGCATCAGCTACAAAGTTGTACGAGTATCTTCGAACTGCACTGAAAATGCATTAACGAGAAAAGTTTACCTGCGCCCAGACCGTGCTAATAGACTTTTCTAATTAGCCTGGGGGTTATATAGCGCCTCGTTCCCCGTGTAGCTTCGACGGGTCACGTTTAACGCTCAGTTAAATATTACCTATTTAATTACCCTGACCGATAGTACCTACCTATAAGTCGAAAATACAGTTACAGCGTTGAACCGTATAAGAGTAAATATTAAACACATATTATCTTCTTTAGGAATATGATGTGTAGGTAGATCTGTCGGTGTACTGCCATCTCGCCGAAATATTTTTCGCCTAATTTCACTTCCCAACCAACTTATTGCAGTACTTTTAGTTGGCAAACCAATGCTTAGCATATTGTTATTTAGCATAATTTTTATTTGATCACAATTTTATTTAGCAAATGATCATTTTACCACGATTTATTTAGAAAAATAGTCACTAAGCAAATGTTTTATTATACCTAACTATTTATTGTTAAATAATGTTTGCCCAAATTGAAGCTTTGCATACTTTTTATTTGATCACAATTATATTTAGCATTTTTTTAAGACCCGTAAAACGAAACTGTTCCCAGAGATAGGTAGGTTATGGTTATTTTTTTTATGACCCTAAAAACGAAACTGCTCCCAGAGATAGGTAGGTTAGGGTTATTTTTTTATAACCCTAAAACAAAGCTGCTCCCAGAGATAGGTAGGTTAGGGTTATTTTTTTTTTATGACCCTAAAAACGAAACTGCCCCCAGAGATAGGTAGGTTACGGTTATTTTTTTTTATGACCCGTAAAACAACTGCTCCCAGAGATAGGTAGGTCACAATATTAGGCGAAAAAGAATTTATGCCTATCAATACATTCGACATAACAATAAAAGACATTTTGAAACATGACCAACTAAATATTATGCCATACAATAATATTGTAAATAATCATTTGCGACATGTTATATTTGCGAAACATTGGTTTGCCATCTAATAGTTTTGCCAAATGATACTATGGGAAAAATAGTTTGGGAAGTGATAATTTGCCATACAATTTTCGGCCACATATTAGTAAACCAGATCTGTCATAAACAAATCATGAATTTGAACATTCTAAACAATTCAGAATTCCAATTTAACAAACAACATTCGGTATTATAAATAAAAAGCGCCAATCTACACCAGCTAGCAAACTAAAAACGAAAATATGTAAAAAATACAAATTGCATTTTGGAACTCCTCAGTTTCATGCCATATTAAATGGGACAGTGATAAAACGGTCAATTTCCGCGATTATTAAATTTTAATGTTGTGGATGGTTCTGAAGACAGTTTTGAAATGTAGTCCCGCGGCGGGCGAGCATTTGGCGGCGCGCGAACACTTCCATATTTGATGACCCCGTATTGCGGTGTGGAACGCGACAACAACTATTTTTGCCGAGTTGTGCATATAAATGTGTAGTGACTAAGAGAAGTCGTATTTTTTTCCAATTATTTCATTTTTATTTCAACTCTAGTGAAAAACATGGTTGAAATGCAAGTTTTTAATAAGTAAATAATTATTTGTCTCTTATGTTTAAAAATAATATGTATATTTATTTGTTTAGCTCTATTAGAATCCCAAGTGTTAACTAATTCGATAATATGAACCACCAAGGAATGTGAAAAGGGACTATCTTACAAAACGCTTTTAAGAGTCAATTAGTTATAAAGTCATTAAATAGCCTCGGTCTCAAGTTGCAATGATGCAGTTAAAGAACTGGTATCGAGCTCGGGCGGTGATCGAGTTAATAAACTCCACCGTAATTCCTACTCGCGTAAATAGGAGAATCTTAGTGAGAAATGCTTGACAGTTAAGCTGTTCTTGCACGCAGAGGTGTCGCCATCGTGGACGACTAGAACTAAAGATTTATTCTCAACGCATACCGAGCGCTAGCAGAAGTTCGCATTTGGATATTCAGTGCAATCAAAACTTAAATATTGCATGTATATGACTAAGTACCTACCGACTTTTCTTCCCATCTGTCATTCTAAATAATACATTTTTACTCTTCGATTGACATCTTAAGTAGGCTTAGGTAATTATTATTACTTCATATAGAGAAGCCATACCTAAAATTGTAGCAATCCTAACTTGTAGGCGAGGGGAGCAGGGCGTGAACCACGCGACCAAAACGTCCTAAGTGTCGTGAAATTCATGGCGCTTACGCGTTTGGGTCGCGAGATTCACGCTCCGCTTTCATAGTTTGTTGTCGGCAGGCAACAACTCAATACATAATACTGGTTCTCTATGCCGGTTCTATAAGTAGTATACTAATAGTTCAATGCCTAAAATAGTTTTCATGCCCGGGCTATAACCGCGAAAATCTAAGTTTGTAAAGAGAAAAATGCCCGAAATTTGCGAACTTCGGTGTTCGGGGAAGGCTGACCTGTGCTCGGCGAACAATACGAATAGCAGTTTCTACGCGCTGTTGAGCCAAGTTGAATGTCTATAGGTATGAGCCTCATAGGTAACGGCAAAGCGGGATTTAACCTACTAAGTAAGCGTTATTCTGGGTGATTTTGAGGTCGTGATCCTGAATGTCAAAAATGTATAACCCAGTGTAACTTGTGAGTTGTGATTGGCATGTAGCATACGCTACTAGGTATCATAGCGAGTTAAAAGTTTAGGGGCCGTTTTGGGTACTTTGTGAGGGCCATGTTTGCTACCACCAATACATTTAATTACTTTGTATGACTTTTGTTTTAGAAAGAAGTTGACTGACTAAATTATGGTCGAATTAAAGTCTATCCATACTCTAATTACTCTACTTACCTTATTGTTGAATCCCCTGTTTCATATATTTTAATAAAATGAAAATTATATTTTCCTCTTAAAGACACTTACGTACAAAGTGTCTGCAAAAAAGAAGTACCGTAAAATAGGGTGATGGGACCACGTTGGGACCAATCCGAAGTTCAAACCTCAATAAAAGTTTAATTTTATATGTGGCACGTTGATTTATATACTTGAAAAGTGTTCCGGTTGTATGGTTTTTCAATGATAATCATCGTTTCATTTCATAGATTCAACGATAAACACAAAATAATAGGAAATCCCAGCTCACCCCGTAGTCGGGGTTAGGGGGGGATAGGAATTGAGATGGGACAATTGCCACAATTGACACAATATTACAATAGCTTGACTTCTCAAGAGAATAAAGTATTTACGTAATAATGTGATAACTCTGGTCTAAAAATACTATCCCACCCGTACCATCCCTCCTCACCCCATTCATAACCCAACTGTCCTCGTAATCCCTACTCACCCCATTTTACGGTATAACTGATAGCAACATTTCCCGGCAGCTCCGCAATGGAATCTTTGCTGTAAAAAGTGTTTCGTTCGCCTCCGAGGTAATTAGATCGACGTCGTCCGCGCTCGAGTCCCGATCAATTTGCCGTCCATTTGTCGCTTTTTATCGAATAGGTATGTCGTAGAAGAGTACGTTACAGATCATAAAAGGCACAATAAGGATGACTCACGGTAGACCGGGCCGGAGCCGGACCGGAGCTTCGTTTTCTATGGAAAGCACCACGTGATCACCGATCAGCCGTCGTAGAAAATAACATTTCGGATGCCTCGGCCCATGCACGGCCCGGTCTAGCATGAGTTATCCTATACTTGGCTATTTAAATATTGAATTGAGACACAACTTTTATCACCCTTTTAACTAAAACACCCGCAGGTATTTTATCACGCGAAATATGTCATTTTAAAAATCCTTCTGCCAGGTTTGATCTTCGGAAGATATGTATCAAAATTTTGTTTAATAATTGTATCAAGTAATTTTCCAGTGACACATGTAACTGTGACTATGTGACTAATAAGTACCTAATGAAAATTCATACCATTTGTCTGGAAATTCATTTTAAACTAAATATCATCTTTGTTCAGTGTTTTTATCTACATAATTGCCTTAAATATTTTCAATTAGTTATTTACCTATATACCTAAGTCCTTTAGCTGCCTACGAAGCAGGAGTTCCCAGGTTCAAATCCTGGCATAGGGCATTTATTTGGTTGTATATCACAGATATTTGTTCCTGAGTTATGGTGTTCCATAGAACTCAAATTCATATGTTTAAATATCTAATTATATCTATACAAATTATATCTATTAAATATATCTTTTAAAAGTGGAAAAAATACTGTCTTGAACTACAGTACTATCTACTACAGTACAGTACGGCCTCTGGACTACCAATTTCGACTTACCACTATTACTTTCCACTATTTATTTCCCACTTTTAAATTTATTCTAAGCTTAACACATACCATCGTTCGCAGACGTTTCTGGTTGTTAAGTTAAATTATTATGTAAATATATCGTCGTCAAGAACCCACAACACAAGCCTTATTGAGTTTACTAGGATCTTGGTCGATATGTGTAAGATTGTCCTATTTTATTACCTATTTATAATTATGAGATTTCAAAAATACAGCCAATACTTCCAAGTCTGAATATTTGAGGTATAAGAAACGCTGGCCGAGATTGTTTTAAGTAAGCGCGCCTTGCAGAGGCAGAAAAGATTAATTACCGAATCGACAGTTTTAATTAGTTCTGTAATTAACAGCGTGGCGCCTCGACGCGAACTAAAATAAATTACCTTTTAATACAATCGCTTCGGTGGACTTTGATTAAATTGTAAGTCTTGCGACATAGGCTGTCAGCAGATTCTTTGAAATTTTACCGAAATTAAACGCATACTTCTTAAGTAGGAATTTATATCTGTTTGAGCTCAGAATAGACAACATTTTAGGCTCAACATTCTCAAAATAACGGACCTTGCTTGTAGATATTTGTTTGGACTGCTGGCTTCTGAAATGACACGATAGGTATTTCATTCTCGTCATGATGAAAAATTTTGTAGAGTGCATTTATTTTCCTCGCTCTGATCCTTCGCTCATTTTTGACGTTTCCAGTTTTTATTGTAATTCCAGGTACTCAAAATTTCACTTTCATCGCGAAACTTTTAATCCTAAAGAAAAAATTAGACTGGGATTATAAGCTCTAACTCGGCTTGACGGTTGATGTCATCACAACAATCAGAATCAACGGTTTCTCATAAGTATCTTTTAAAACACGGAAAGTCACACAACTTACTTAAAGCGGTCACTCATCCGTTATAATGTTTCGTTCGTAACATACGTAACCGTTGTAGAATCGACACTCGTCAATTTAAAACTCGAGCGCGTAAAAATTAATTTTATTTAATCCAAAAAGGAATCCCGCACATTGTACGAGGCGTAATTCGTCACAATCGGAATGGTGACAATTCTCTGGGGAGAGCTTTGAGAAAAATTGTCGCTAACGAGCTTGTTCCCCCTCCCCGTACCCCCTCTTTTAATCCACGTCCCCTTTATCCGCATCACTTTAAAACCCTTTTGCTATTTTCTGCTCTAAAGAATTATCAAGAAAAAGCGGAGAGGACATTTAATCGTCGTCCACCTACTTTTCAATTAAGCATTAATAATTTTCTTTATTTTTATCAGCCGTCAACCCGACTGTAAGTCCTGCTTCGATAAACTTTGGATAAATCACTGAATATTCAAATCAATCAGAGAAAAAACCTCGCATCTGAATTATAAAAATATAAATCCTTCAAAGACAGAAAGTTGAAATAGGCAAATTTGTTCACCGAGTGTGCCCTCTTTTCGATGGCATTCAGCCTCATTAGCGATTTTCCATTCGAACGGGTAGCCAGAAAGACGGGGAGATGCTGGCAAGTCTTATTCTCATAATAAGGCGGCGAGAAGCTCGCTGAATACGAGAAAATTGTGTCTGTACCTGCCGGTGTGTTCGGGTAGAAAATCATGTAGCTATTGTATGTTCCCGGCTACTTTGTCCTGGTCTCATAAAAGTCCAATAAAGTCAAGTGAAATACAACTTAGAATGTATTGTTATTGCAACTTTGTGCTTGTAAATACAAACTTGTGGGTTTGATTTCAAGTTATTCGGATTATGTTACCTGCACGGCACGTATATTATCTAGTCTTTTTATTTAATCGTTCAACATGTTTTCGTTATGTTTACAGTTTTCATTGTAATTTCATCATTTTATATAAAATGAAGCTAAAAAAATCCAATAACGGAATTCCGATATTTCGATACTGATCCTTTTCAGTTCCCGGTATTGCAATATCGTAAAAATCGATTCTATATTCCGGAAGTCCGGTATTCGTGTCCTAGTAATCAGCCACCTAGCTACTTTTCTTCAATGGAAATTTAGTTTGAAATTCTAATAAGGCAGCCTACGCATAATCCATTTCCGAGAACCGTCTACGGGAAATAGACCACGCTACTCTCATTTCGTTTCACAACGATGAAAAATGTCGAACAAAGGATTTTTAATCAAGCAATCGGTACCTCCTTCTTTATTTACAGTTGGAATGTCAGGGCTAGTTAGTCTTCGCTTTAAACCGGTTCATGGGCATAATCGTAAAAGCTCGACTTTCCACTGAGTGGTAATTGTAATCGACCACTTTCCATCCATTAGCCGGGATCGGGGCGGTAGCCACGCACTGCAGCCAGATTAACCAAAGCGGGTTTAGAATTTGGGTTATCTTGGCTCAACAGATTCAATGGCCCCAGTAGGGTTGCTTGTGGGAAGAAAGTTTTTGATTTGATCCAAGTACAAACATTGATGTTAATTGGGTTTAAGTGTGTTTCAGGCATAGTATAGGCTCAATATAAAATGTACTTACCGACATATTGGTTTTAGCTCAGTGTAATATCGCAATGATATAAAATAGTTGTATTTAATATATTACATTATTTTTAAATTATAATGTAATTTTTTTTACTTAGTAACTTAGATAGAAACAACATAATAGTGTTCACTTCTTATAGGAACGCTTTTTTATTTATTTTTTAAAGTCCAACGCGCAGTGTACACCAATCAGAAACGGTCGGGCGGAGAGGACGCACCGCACTTTGTTCGAGCCACAGGCCGTCTCGGCGTGCTGAGCTGAGCGCCGTTCCGCTCGTTGGAATAATTTTAAAGTGTACATTAACATTTATGCACAGTTTGCTTAGTCGTTGGGTAGCGGCTAATCACTGTTTTGCATAAGGCTCATACAAATTGTAATTGATATTCGTATTACGTTAGAAGCAAATACTCGTAGATTGTGCGAAGACCTTACTTCTCGTACATCTGCCGTTCTCAAACTAAAAGGCGGCGCCACTTTGTCCGTATCGACATTTTTAGACGTGACTGTACCTATAGTAATTTATTTACTTTAATATAATACACCTGAAAACCCTTTTGTTACACATTTGAAAGCGCAAACAGTCATGTTAATGTTAACAACGCGGTGTCTTGTCGCTGTGTCACAGAGTGGCGTGGGTAACGTCGCGGCTCGACTGCGTGTTACCGCGTTCACAAACCACATGACGTAGACTTGCGACCTGACTAAAGGATGACTCACGTTAGACCGGGCCGACCGGGCTGTGTCCGAGCCGGAGCTTCCGGCGCTTACTTTTCTATGACAGATGACAGGTGATCACGTGATGCTTGCCATAGAAAACGAAGGTCCGGAAGCTCCGGCCCGGACACGGCCCGGTCTAACGTGAATAATCCTTAATGCTCCCAGGGTTACGTGATCTTAGTTGTTTCGTTTGGTAGCGAAGTCAAGTAACTTTCATCAAGTAAAGATACTATTTCATGGGTTGCTCAGTTGATTACTGAATACTAAAGTAATGTAATCAAGTAGTCAAGTTTTGTCGAGTTTGCTATTTCCCAACTGAACAACTACGATGTACTTACATGACATAATGATTAAATTCATGCATAAAACTACACAGTCTCAACACAGAGATATTTAAACGCGCGCACCCGAGCTGCATACATCGCTATCATCGCATTGTTAGTAGCTCGGTACACGTCAAAGGCCGTCGGACCACTGTCACTTTTACACTGTGGTACTAGGTACATATAATATATCATAAAAAGTCACTATATGCTATATCGATCTCCAGTGACGTAAATATGTATGCCCGGCTATACATATAATACTCGTACATGGGAATAGAAGACTAAAACTCATTCTGGTTAATTTGCCACCCGACCTCCTTAGAAATATACTTAAGTACAAAATTACGGAAGGCTTGACATTTAATTTCATCATCATCATCATCATTCTAGCCTTCAGTCGCCCACTGCTGAGCATAGGCCTCTCTTCGTGTACGCCACTTATCCCGGTCCTGGGCTAGTCTCATCCAAAAGTGGCCCGCGATTTTCCGAATGTCATCCACCCAACGAGCCAACGGACGCCAGGCGCTACTTTTATCCGAAAGCGGCCACCAATCCGTCAACATTTTGGTCCACCTGCCATCACTCTGCCTAGCAACATGGCGCCCAACTCCATTTAAGCTTGGTGATGACGTCACCCACGTGTCGCACCTTGGTGCGGCGTCGGATTTCGACATTCCTCACTCTTTGCAGTTGGTCTTGCAGTTTAATGCCGAGCATGGTGCGCTCCATGGCTCTTTTGCTACTCGTATTTTATGCACAGCCCACATCCATGAGGGTGAGGGGTGAGGGTCCATGTCTCGGCACCGTATGTCATGGTGGGTAGGACACATTGATTAAATGTTGAATGCTGCCCAACCCAACTGGATTTACATTTACATTTAATTTACTATCTAAAATTTCATAAATTGTTAAACATTACTAATGATTAGTTATACAAAATCTAAGTAACTGTGGCAACCTTAACCCTTATCTTGGCACTGTAACACCCGTGATACATGGAACATAAAAAAATCTAGCAAGTTCACTTTATTACAAAATAATTCTGCTATAAATATCTTGATCTAACCTCGCAACGCTTTAGAACTATTGCAACCCTCTCTGTTCGAAGTGTGGTCACTGAACTTTTAATGCAGACGGCTATAATAGTTATACATAATATATTGCGTTTCGAAGATATCTTCAAAAGACGCATTTACCACAAGAGATGCATTTACCTATATATATATATATATAATTTCCTATACGTAGTTTAAAATTAGTGTCGACTTGCTGCGTAGAAATGTGCTTATGTACTTCATAATCTAGTGCTAGTGTATCAAGTTTTTGTTTTTGTTTTAGATGACACAAAGAAAATGGTAAAACAGCTATTGCAAATAATTAGGACGAGACCATTAAAAATTAAAGCCTTTGGCGGCATAGGTGTCAACATGTCGCTTATGCTGTGCTCTTGTGGTGTCCTACACCGTGGCTATAGTGCAGTTTAATTTAGTTATAGCTACTAAAGAGGCGAAACTACAAATGTAGTGCATAATTGTTTTCCATCGTATTTTCCCGGAAATGTTCGTATTTTGTCATGCTACTTCAGTCAACTTCAATAATTTTTGTACCGAGACTGATTGATATAGCAAGATACGTTCGTACATTTCCGTGAAAATACGATGGAATATAATTATGCACTAATAACCTAAAAACCTTATTTTTTCGATCGTTCTTTTAATTTAATGATGAGGAATAAATATAGGCCGATACGACTATCCAAATGAAACTAATTAAAGAACTAACTAGTTAATAATAACTTAATAACTAATAATAAGCTATATAAAAACCTATTTGGACTGAATTGAATGAATTGAAAAAAAAAACAATTACAGAAAAGCAACCAGAAGCGACATTCAGCTAATCAGAATATGTATAAAATTAAAACATTACAAAAATGTTACGTAACTTAAGAGCTCTTGCCCACTGACGCCCAGGTTTTTACGGGTACGGTTTTCTGCAGGATCCCGTTTAAGTACTCGTAGTAATATATTCGTGCTAATATAGTAACGTTCACACGAGCATTCTGTTTGCGGGATACTGCACGCATTCTACTAAAAACGTGATCCTGCAGAAAACCGTACCCGCAAAAACTGGACGTCAGTGGTCAGCTCTAAAATGATTAATTTTAAAAGTTTCGTCGTTAACTACGTAAATATGACACACAGTATCAGATGTTGTTCTGTTAACACATAAAATAGCCATACATAAATTTATCATAAATGTCCGTCTGTTACCTTTTCATGCTTAAATCGTTGACCGATTTAGATGACATTTGGTATGAAGATAGTTTTAGGCCCGGGAAATTACATAAGATAGTTTTTATCAATCATCATCATCATTTCACGCAGACGAAGTCACATGCAGAAGCTAGTACGAGAATAAATACCAGCTTTTGTTGAACGATCTGCACAACACACACACACACACATTCATACTAATCTATTCTGTGTCACGTATTTGGAAAGTTCCCAGTCCAACGCCCCACGAACGTGTGAATCAAATCCCGGCAATCATCATAATGCGTTATGCGCTGAACTGCTTATTGCAACGCAATCACATCCGATTGATGATCGACGCGGAGCGAGTAATGGGATTAACTGGAAACTGATTACTAAATGAATACAATGATAATTCGGGCTTAACTACAAACTATCGCAATTAGCTGAAAATTTGTATTGAATTATTTACAAATGGAAAACGCAACAGCATGAACAAATAATAGAAGTTAGGGAAAGTTTGCCCTAATCAAGTTCTTAAAGCGTTTCATAGTGTAAGTAAGTCCTTAGGTTTAATAAAGATGGGTAGTCACTATACAATCTCAGCCAAATAACAGTATCCGGACCCCTAGACCTAATTAAAAACTAAGTTGAACGCTTGAACTTATTAAATATTAGTGAAAATTAAATTTCCAATTGGCGGTCTGGTCACAATACTAGTGGTGTTACGAACTTACGACCTATCAAAAAGTAGGTAATGTATAAATACCTATTTATGTAGGTAAGTACTCCTTAAGTTGAGAATCCCCAAAACTCTCAAAACAAAACTCTTGAATGTATATTTCTGCTCGCATTAGTTTAACATTAGGATACTTAGCCGTTCTGAAAAAGGGAAACTATGGTGACAAGGGGCGGGGCGACGATAAAATGAAAATGAGGGGGCGGGGGGCTCGTTAGCGAGCGGTCTCGCGGCGCGCTGCGATTGTCACGAGCTCAATATTTACTCCTCCGACCCCAACCAAAAAACGACCTTATCAATTGCACCACAACGTCCAATTTACATCATCCACGACATTTTAAAAACGCTGACGGAACAAAGAACGCATAAAATTCTGCAATACAAAGGATTTTCAGAAATGAAACAGACGTAATGTCTAATTAGATGATTCGTTCGTCGCTTCTGAAAGTGGAATCGAAATTTAAAAGCACCCATTTGAATATTTCGAGACTTTCGCGAGTCGACTTGTGAATAGTTTATGAGTTCGGTTTACGACGCAAGTTAATTTCAAGTAAATTAGGTTTCTGTATTCTGTTTGCATTTTGACAGTGAGGTACAAACCAACAAAACTTACAAATAAAATACTTCCACTTATAGTAGTATACCCTATAATGGACACGGAACCAGTAATGGGACAAAAAAACACAATTCCTCTAAAATAAGTATATAAAAGTAGTTTATAAACACTGGATATATTTTTATCATAAATAAGAGTCCTAGAGCTGATTATGTTTGAATTTTTATTAAAGTCGGTTATTTTTTAAGAAATGTGCGTCAACCCAAAAGTTGTCGTGCCACTGAAAAAAAATATCACTAAAAATTCTTAACAACTTCGCTAAGAGAGGTGAGTTAATTTATTAAATTTTAATTAATTAATACTTGATGAAAACTAGAATGTGTTTTGTTAATTGCATTTACCATGAGATAAGGTATACAACACACTATGTTGTGACTCCACAGATGTAAAAAACATAGTGGTATTTGGCCCAATCCCATTATAGGAGCTGTAAAACTGCATACCTCCTATGATGGGACAATTGACATAATGATGCTTGCCATGCCATAATTTCATGTTTTAAACAATACAGAAGTAAAATGTAGTTACGAAATATGTCAACCAGGGGTATTCTCGGACTTAGGATAAATTAATATCGTTTTTCCAAACTTTTATTTAACTTGCCTTGTTAGTTAGTGTGGGTCAAATCTTGGTAGCTGAATTTGACCCACTTTTCGATTTCCGATTCAGTTGAAATTTTGTGTAAGTACGTAATTAAGTATGCAAATCGGATGATAATGCAATATTATGATAACATGGACTTGATCTGATGATGGAGACAGGAGGTGGCCATGGGAACTTTATCGCAATAAACCCTAACTAATTGTGTTTGGGTAGGTATATTAGAATTGTCTCGATGAATCTAATACAATAATAATTGGCTGTGGAAAGAAAAATACATTCAGCGATAAAAGCTTATACCAAAAATTTTTTTTTTTGCCATAACTTATTCCCCATTTCAACATTTTATACTGATAGAGCAATGTCCATTATAGGGGGCCCATTACTGGATCCACGTCCATTACCGGGGGCCCATTACTGGAGCTTTGGTGTCCATGACTGGAGAAAAAAAGCATAGTTTTAATTTGTTAATTATGTGGAAACTCATTGCAGTATCTTTGATACAAGACGCCTAAAACATGAAAGGCGGATAGGACTTTCATCTTTTAACACGCTAAGCGGAAGACCATTTACATGTACAAGGGAAATATCATAAATACTCCAAATTTCCTCTTAAATGTCCCATGACTGGTGCTGTTACTATATATTTTAAAATATGTTCAATATATATTTCGCCGCAAAGCAATAATGAGTTTCTGTTACGGTGGCAGACCGATCTGCCTCTTCTTTTTTTTCATATTTACAGTAGGTAAGTACCTATTCTAAATATTCAACTATCTGTTAATTTATTTTAAATTTATAAAAATAATAAGGTTATAAATTGTCATGCACACCTGCGTTAGCAACGTCGTCTATTTTAACTGGAAGTAATCGAAATATTAATAATTCTAGCCGTTCCTCTTTAACGCAATGTTCCTATTATGTCCACAAACATTATTATATAACAACAAATACAAATTATCCCTGTAATCCCCTAATAGAACTATAATTTAAAGTTAGGTACCGTATCCGCGCCGAGCGACTTAATTTCCTCGGGAACGACGCTATCTGTATGCCATCTGCGGTGAATGGTGCGAGCAAACAGCTCGCGAGATATCACCACTCAGGTGTAGACGCGCCACAGATCACTTGCCGGTAGATGCACTCGCTGTCTGAACATCATTGGCGCTGTCATACTAATTGAGGATTGTCTTTTCAAAAGGGCTTATTTTTTGTATGGTGTCCATAGAGAAATAAGCCCTTTTGAAAAAACTCTCCTCATTTGTATCCACGCTTACGCACTTGTCAAAATAATTCTAAATAGATTTTAAAAATCTGTTATTGTTTTGATATTGATATTAGGTAGGTACTATGTTTGCATCGCGCTAATATTGTTAACTTCAAATTTTAATCGTTATTTTTTTTTATTTAAACTTTATTGATACAGACAATATGTTTCTACAAATGTCATGTCATGTGACATTCTCCTCTAGATAGGGCTAAACAGAGACAGTTATTATTTACCTATTTTCAAGTTGTTCCCCTAATTTGATCCACTTAGAATTAGTTTCAAACAACTATAAAATATGCAAGGTATATAAAATTGCCAATGGTTGATGTGACAATGTACAAAGACCCACTAAAAAAATTATAATGTTAGTCCGAAAATATATTTAAAAACATTAATCAGTAGAAATAATTATAATTATGAAATGTATTGACGTCAATAATTATAGGGTTCAAAATTAGCTGAAAATGAGCTGTTGTTCAATAAACCGAGTGAAAGTCTTGTGACCACTCAATCAAACGGAGTCTGTCTTGAAGGATATCTATGCGACGCACACATAGCCGCCCGTCGCGACACCGAGAGCTACAATTTGCAGTGGTATTTTATTTGAACAACGGACAAGCTCGACTAAAATCCACCATGCTCAAAGCGAATTCTAGAGAGCCAAAAAAGCATTTTTCTATGTCAAAAGGGCCTTTAACCATCAAACGTCGTATATTATACGTACGTAGGCAGTGGACCTTCTAATAATAAAATTAGCAGTATCTCGTCTACCTGTATCCTACCTATATGTAACAAAACGGCATAAATGGACCTTATCATCGAATTTTCAAAACCGTTCTTAATCCAAAATCATTATTACAACGACGCTATCAGGACACAACACTTCAAAGTAACATAAACAGCCGACAGATTCTCGCTATAACAATCTCTTACACGTGCCTTTTAATGTAGTACCTCACCATCGAAATATCGGGTACAGTTTACCTACACAAAGCTATGGGAATTGTATGGAAAACGGTGTACCTACCTAAATATATTCGGTTTCTGAGGAATTGGTGCTAAATAAGAGGGAATAAACATACAAATAAAACGGAGTACGTGTAATCGCACGTACATTGTACAGTCAGGAAAACTTTTAGCTTAGCACCCCTGTATTAACGTTGGAGAAATACGTTTACGCATGCCACCTGGTCCGGGGGAACCAGGAGCGATGACGGAGTAACCAGTGATAGGACTAGCGTCTAAAAACGCCAACGAATGCCGACTCCGCCTTGTAGAGAAGCGCCGCAGGATCACTATCAGCATTCAACTGCGTACTAGCTTAGCACCCCTGTACCCTGCATACATATTTGTATATCCCTTCGAAGTTTTGTAATAATAACGTCCTCTGAACTCTTTATAGCTCCTTGCTCACATACACTCTCGGTCGATGAAAGAGCTCTCTCGGGGCAAACGTCGGACCTTTTAATGGTAACTGCCCCGCTTGTTCTCATGAACAATAACAGAGGTTCTCAGACGGCCGTCAGCGACTGGAAATGCGACGGGGAGTTTGCAGTAACATACAGATAGATATGATAAGGGTTCATGTAACTTGTGCGTAAAACGTAACACAGTCAACATTACAAAAATCTATGTTAATCTCGGTTTTCGCGGGAATGCCAGGAAGGGCTAGGGTGACTGCAATACGAGGGCTGATCCGAAAGTTGTTAGTTGCTCCGGCTCTACTCATGCGATTGCAATATGATTTATACCATTGTGAGGGATATTTCAGTATGTAAAGAGGTGACGTCAATTCGTTTTTAGAAAAAGCATACTTTTCTTTTCAATATTTTTTTTCTGCGACGTGCCGAAGCCTATGGCCAGCAGCCAGGATGATTAGTATTTGAGACACCATTATGTGGTATCATTTTATAAACATTTTTAGTTTAAAAACATATAATTTTTTTAGTTGCTGCTAATTGCGAATCTCGATCGTCTTTTTACGTAAAAATCATTTTGATTAAGTAAACCTAATTATGACTTAATAGGTGTCAATAATGAGTCATTTCATCAAAAGTAGTAATTTCAGATACTTATTCAAAAATGTGCTTTATCATATAAAATTATTTATCCATTATACATCGAAAATAGCAGAAGGAACCGAATAATTAATCCCAGGTAAATATAAGTTGAATCTTAAAGATTTTAATACGAAATTCAATAAATTACTAAGAAAAAAATCGTTTTTTTCTTAGTAATTTATAACTCCATACAAAACAGCTATCAGTAAAAAATATATTATATAAAAAATAAACATTTATGTAAAAAAAAAAATAATGGCCATAATTAGCATTGAAATATCCCTCACAATGGTATAAATCATATTGCAATCGCATGAGTAGAGCCGGAGCAACTAACAACTTTCGGATCAGCAGGGATCAGCCCTCGTAGTTATCGGCCACTACATAGTAATTGGCCACTCCTAACAAATCAGAAAGAAACAAGCAAATTGAACTGTATTAATTCTGTCTGTGCCATTAGCTAGGGATATACGTATAGATATATATTAAATAGAGTAGGACCAAGCTAACTCTGCATCGCATTTCCAATGACAGTGTGGCCATGTCATCATTAAGGACCTATGAAAATATGACGTAGGTATATAATGACACTCCACACTTTGTTCTATTAAAGTCTATGCTAAGTGAGTTTAGACGGACTCTATCCTTACCTTTAATAATTAACAACTGTAGGTATAATTTTATTCCATTGATATTTATTCAATAAATAAATAATTGATAAATTGGACGGTCCAATCAGTTATCAACAAAAGCATTCCTCCCCCATTTGTGTCATTTTAACCCGTCAAGTAAAATTAGGTTAGCAGCGTCCGTGTGAACGGGTTATGCAAATCCGGTTATCTGTTTTTCAACGTCCGGTTAATTCAGTTCTTTCTCGTTTGGCGCGCGAGCGCAGGAAAATTGCGCTATTTTGCATTTTGATGAACAATTTCGTTGAAAAAGACAAATATTGTCGCTAGTGTGTTGGCCGAAATAAAATTTATATATTTTCGACATTTTCTTGATGACAACAAATTGATGTCACACGAACCGAGCACCGATAGACGAGCCGTAAATAAACGTTCTTAGGGTTCAGTCAGTATTTGAAAGGTTACAATAGTAACAATATTACCTCTTAGATATTTCAATTGTTACTTAACTAAAATAATTCAATATCCATTTTAGCTGCCATATTGTATTTTAGCTGCTATAGCCTAAAACCCTCTCGTGCTTGAAAGGAGGCATTTGCCCAGCAGTGGGACGTATATTATAAGCTAAATTATTATTATACATAGGTATTATTATTTTTAGCTGCCAATAAAATTGCGCCAGGGACAGTATACGTTTTCTGATATTTTTTGCTGTTTGCTTCTTTAAGGACCTTAAGCTTTCATAAAATTCAATGTTATTGTAGCCTTTTTCACGATATCGAATTTTTTTACGTTTTAGGAGTGCTTTTTCCCGTAGGTATTTGCTTATATTTTCAAATAACTTACTTACTTAAAATGTAACTGTTCAACTGAATAACGTACCTACATTGTTATATTAATTGTGATGGTTGCTTTATTATTCTTATCAACGTAATAAAACATAATACATAGATATGGCGACACGCTCAAAATAATGACATTAAACCACATTTTGCCGCACTTACATTTTAAAAAATACATCGTATATTGTAAACATCCGGTCATAAAGCGGACCTCGTAAAGCGCGCCATTACGGCACAGATGTTATCACGACATAAAACGCCAAAATTAAAACCTATAAAATAACGAGGCCTGATTTATGTCGAACGCGTCGGTATAAACGACATATTGCGGTTATTGGACGTCGTAAAAATATTGGGTGTCTCCCCATTTGTTAAGTAGTACATAGAATTGTGATTCTTGGGAAATGTTCATATTTTGACGTAAAGTACGCTTATCACCCCCATGGAGCGCGTGGATATTCGAACCGGCAACAAGCGGGCAGGTTTGTCCTAAATATTTAAATAATGATACGTGTATTTGAACTATGTATTTATGAGTCACAGATACTTGAAATAAATGATTTTTTTTAATTTTTTTAATAAACGAAAACACATACGAAGTCTCTAGTGCATGTAAGCTTTTATGTCTAGGATTATTAAAAGTAACTATATATTTAATACTTACTATTTTTATAAAAATCCTCAACGAGTGACAATACTACCTATGAGATACTTATTAAATAATCAAATATAGGACGCGATTCTACGTGCACATCGCCTAAATAGCCTAAAATTAAAATGTCTAAGTTTTAATCATATTTTAGACGGCGGATTTAACAAGTGCTATTCCAGAACGTCAAGCTGACTAAATTTAGCCAGATTTTAGACGGATTCTAAAATTTCTAAGTTGAATTGAGTGTGTTGCCACTTTAAAAAAATAAGTGAACGAATGAATGAATGATATCTGTATAAAAACTGTAAAATCGTATTTTCTTTTGGGTGAAATATGATAATTTAATGAATTTTATTCCATTACATATATTTAACACTAGTGTACACACCTTAGACCACTAAAACGTTACTTTTTAATTATGTAATTAAAAATAATTAATCAAATTTTAATAGGCAACATTTAAAAAAATCTGCTGTCAAGTACGAAGAAGTTTGTAAACTTTGTTTGTATTCCAATTTGTTTGGTTTTGTTCCGCGAAAGCGGAGCAATAAAACGCAACAGGAGGTGCTCGTAGAGCATCTCCATGCTAACTTGATGTTAGCAAGAGGTAAGCATGTTTATTTACTAATATGGTGGCACCGTCCCCGCTCGTAGCGCATCGCCTTCACACAGAGTGTCCACTACGTGACGGCCCATGGCCCGCGACAGCCTAAACAATTTACGGAACTTCCGCTCGGACCGGTCAAATGGGTTAGACCCGTCTCGCAACCTCTTCAAATAAATTTTTTCACCCTCGCCCTCGCCATACTCCCTCTCTTCGGCCACCACAGCAGCTATGACGTATTCTTCATCCATTTCGAAAAAGAAATTCTGCAAAACTTGACTTTTTTGTGTTATCGTATTTTAAACGGGACTATTTTATTCGCCGCTAAAATTAGTCAGTTTAGCTTGACGTTTCTATGTTTTTGTTTAAAAAAGACATGTACTGAATAGCATTTAAGCAGCTAAACCTAAATTGAATAGACCGCCTAAATTAAGAAACGTCAGATTCAAATTGGTGTTGTCATTTGATTATGACAGCTGCTCATAGAATAGCAAAGTGGTTTAGCGACGCCTAAATAAAATTAGGCGGTTTAGCGGCCGCCGTAGAATCGCGTCCATTATTGGTTTAGATATAGGTATGTCACGTTTATGATATAGGTTAGGTACCTATCTTCAATAATAAGGATACTTAAAATTCGCCCATTCGCTCTCAAGTGGCTAGTTGAGTTGACAAGTTGACAACCTTTTTTTATGGAAGTCGGTTAAAAACCAAAGAGGCGCAACATCCATTACCTAAATCAAAGTGGTTATGTTGGAAACAGTTGATTACTTACCGTAACGCAAGACTGCCTCGGCTTTCAGGCCGACTCACTGGGACTGCGAGCCGATTTTTGAAATTCGACCGCTCGATTTCGTGTATTTCGTTCAATAATATCTCCACTACTAGGCATTTAAATTCTACTAATAGAATTGAAAATGAGTGGTCAATACCACTAGATTCCCAATTTCTATCGCTCGTATTTCAAAAATGAGCATTTCGTCGTCTTCCACCGATTTTCGAGTGACGAAATCGAACGATCGAAATTCAAAAATCGGCCCTCTGGGCTTACAAAAATGCCGAGTGAGAGACCTTTCGTATTATGGTAGGGGAGCCCAAGAGGGGATTTTTGTGTTTACTCGAGCGCGTCAGATTAAGATATGAATGATATCTTGCTACCCCGTGTAGTCTACCTTTACCCCTTTTAGCCATCTATGTTGAGCCCTTGGTTGGTGGGGGGTTCAACAAATTGTTAAGCAGATTGTGGATTTGGTCATATTAGTCCAAATTAACGCTATTATTGTGCTATTACTAAATCTTATAATTATTTGCACGCCTTTCCTTAATCTGTCGGTTACAGTGTAAAAATTAGGCGTCAAACTTGTGTTCGTCAGATTAAGAAAATGCCTACAAATAAGTGTTATATTAAGTTATAGAAAAAATATAGCATTAAAGTGGACAAAAACGACCAAACCCACAAACTGCTTAACGATTTTTTAACCCTCCACCAACCTCCCGAAATTAAAAAAAAATTGTAGACTATTAATTTTTAACCCGAAATTAAAAAAAAATATATATATAACTTTTTTTTCTTCTTATCATCTTATATTTCGATTCCAATAGGTCTGTCGTATAACGCTCGAGTAAATCCCGATTTAGCATCGTGGGCTCCCCTATAGGGGAGCCCTTAGTACACTATTACATAGTACAGTGGAAACTGGATAAGTGGAATCGCAAGGGACCGGCTGTTTAGTTCCGCTTATCCAGGTTTTCCATTTATCCAGTTTTCCACTAAACCAGGTTCAAATAAAACATTTTCTCACTTACAGAGGCTCTCGCTAACAGAGGTTGTGGATGCTAGTAATGTCGCTTATAGAGGTCACGTATGGTATGATCAAGACTGAAATAATCATCTTTTATTAAATATGTATGTAGATATGTATGTATTAACAAAAATAGGTATGTAATCCTGACTTTAAAAAAAGCAATACTGTAAATAATCCACAGTACCTACTCGTATACAATTTTCAAAATTACAAAAACAAAATCACTCCTAATATTTATTTATGCAAGAGAAACCAGTATGGTTAAATAAATCAATGTACCGATTGTACTTTAATGCAAAAAAAACTGAACGATGTGTGATCTCATACAAAATACGTAGTTAAAACACGAACCATAATGTTAACGAAACAAACTACCCTCCTTGTGACGGTTTATTAAAAATACAAATTTTATAACGCCGAGCTATTCCACTCATAGAGGTTTCGGAGACGGCTGCTTCCAGTTACAGAGGTAAAAATAAGAAATTTTCGAAAAAATGGATTCCGCTTATAGAGGTCCCAAAATTCCACTTATAGAGGTAATTCGTTGCCAAGGGACTGGAACCGAGAACTTGGGTCCACTTAAAGAGGTTTTCCACTAACCCAGGTTCCACTTATCCAGTTTCCACTGTATACGATAGTATACTATTACCTATCCGACATGGTGTCGGCACCTTACTCGACTACCTAAGATGTTCTTGTAGTAATTAAAAGCCGGTTTATAGCTGACTGACGTTTATTGTCAAATCATCTGAAATCTCATGTGCCAGTATAGTAACAACCTTTTTACAATCGTAGCATCTCTCCCTCTTAAGTTAGCTACCCGGTAAAATAAAATAAAGTTTTAACTAAACGTTTAAACGATTTACCATAATAGAACACAACTAGAAACATAAACACAACTAGTACTATTTACTGACTAACACTACACTTACTTAGCTAGACTTTTGGGCCCGCATCCAAGCGCGCAACGCACGGGCGGAAGCATCGGGCGGTGGCGCGGCCGGAGCAATCAGAGCATCCGCCGGTGGCGTCAGGACACCCGCTAGCGGGAACGAGCTGCGTCAAAGGCTGCTCTGGTGCTGCCTGAACTTCACCGTCCGATGCATCCTCAAACGCTTCGTCAGCACCCACACCTTTAATCTACATGCCTTCGCCATTCGATTCCCTGACCCATATCAACCGTATAAGAAACTGGACCAGTTTGCGACTTAACCCTACCTTCCAACCACTTCTCCCCTCTTACGATCACTGTTACGATAGGTATTGGAAAAGAAACATATTAAGAGCGGTAGGTAAGTCCGAGCCTTCGTGCAGAACTCTTTTCATAGCTTCTTTAATTGTTTTTACCACATTTTCACCAGCACCGTTGCCTTATGGCCTGTACGGTGCTGACGTAACGAGCTTAATACAATTTTCTACAAAAAACTTCTTAAACTCATTAGCTAAGAATGGCGGACCATTGTCGGTCACGAGCTGCTCAGGAAAGCCAAAACGCGCAAATACGGATCGGAACGCAAGGATAGTTGTACGAGCGTCCGTGTTTCTCATGATGCGCGTTTAAGTATCTAACAAAACTTGTTTCGCCTCTAAAAAGGCCTGCTTACAAGCGGAATCCCATTTCCAAACTCTGGTTCTTAACAACGCATGCAACGGATGCAACAAAGGGCTTACATTTGGTATAAACTTTCCGTAATAATTCAACATCCCGAGAAAACTTTTAAGTTGCGATACGTTTTTCGGTTCTGGAGTATTGGAAATGGCCTCTAGCTTAGTCCGATCTGGTCGTAAACCATCTTTGTTAATAATCAAACCTAAATAATTAACTTTATCTTATAAGACCTTACAATTTGCTTAATTTTAAGGTCATTCCCATGGTGCGTAAGCGTTCAAGTACAGCGCGCAAGTTTTGCATGTGCGCCTGTTTATTAGGCCCGGTCACGCAAATGTCATCCAGGAAAACAACACAATTAGGAATCCCGCGCAGTTTTCCCCATAATCTTTTGGAACTTCTCCGGAATGCACGAAAGCCCATACGGTGTGCGACGGTACACAAAAGTACCCACATGAGTGATGATTGCAGTGTACGGCTGCAAGTCCTCCGTCAACAGACACTGTTCGTAAGCGTGACGTAAATCCAGTTTAATGTACTGCTCCCCCCCCCCCCGCTAAGATTAGCAAACAGCTCCTCTATGCGAGGTAAAGGATAATAATCACGCTTAAGATTAGGACCGTCACCTTGTAATCAGGACAAATGCGCAATTCTCCATTCTGTTTAACTACCGGTACTATTGGGGTTCCATAGTCAGAATGATCAACGCGGCACAGGGTTCCGTCGCCCTCCAGACGTTCAAGTTCGCGTTCAATCCGTTCGCGCAACGCGAGCGGTACCGGCCTCGCACGAACATAAACAGGGTCGTGGTCTGTGAGCTGTAATTGAATGCTTTTTTTACAAGTACCTAATTTATCCGTGAACACCTCAGGGAACTCACTACACAGCTGGGTCACCAGTCTGTCCTCCTCCACTATCTCATTTATAGTTATCTGGTTGACCTTAAGAGCACGTATCCATTCACGACCCAAAAGGGGCCGCCCTCCGTTTGGAATGACATACAATGACAAGTTAGTAGGTCTGATACCGTTTAGCGCAACGTCAACCGATAAGTATCCAAGGGCTCCGATTGGTGACCCAGAGTAGCCGCGAAGGAAACTATCATTAGGTTTAATTATTTTATGAGCAAACTTCTGCTTATAAAATTCCTCATTAATAGCAGAAATGCGACTACCCGTATCGATCTCACAAACAACATCTTGCTTGTCCGTCCACATTCAATGTAATAAAATAAGGTTTGTTACCGGTGACACTTGAATGTTAAATAAATCCTCATCAGATTCTTCGTCCATGTAATTTTGCCGTCCGAACTGTCGACGACCCTCATCGCGTCTTGACCGCACATCACCTTCAAGTGACCGCGCGTGTTGCATTCATCACAGTTGTAATGCATATATTTACACTTGTCCGGCCGGTGCGCCTTCCCGCACCGCCAGCACTGCGCCTGGTTGCCGCGCGCCGTGCCGCGCGCCGTGCCGCCCCGGGCCGCGGCCGCGCCGCCGCCGGCTCCGGGCCCGCGCTTGTCGCGCCGAGCACTCGCGTGATGCAAACCTTCACCAACATCGCCGCCGCCGCCGTCGCCGCCCGAGGTGCTCGCCGGCGCCACCACTACGCCGCTCACCTCCGCGTGCTTCTCCGCGGCCTCTAGGGCGAGAGCCAGCTCCACCGCTTCTTTATACTGAATATTTTTTTCAGCGAATATCCGAGATCGCATCGCCTCGTTTGCCAGTCCCGACACGAACTGGTCGCGCAGATTCTCCTCGAGCTTGGTGCCGAAACTGCAAGTGCTCGCTAAATGCTTTAAGTTCTGCAAATATTCTGCGAGCGGCTCGCCGACTCGCTGTCGGTGCAGCCTAAAGACGTGCCGCTCGGCGATCTCTGATCGCTGCGGTTACAGATGACCAGTTAATAATTTTACCAGCTCTTCAAATGTTTTGGCCTCAGGAAGTGTCGGTGAACACAAATCGCACATAAGAGAATACGTGGCATGCCCGAGAACTGTTATCAGCAGAGGCACCTTCAGTTCGGTCTTCACTTCATTTAATACCATGTACCTACTGTTCCACTCTGCGGATATATGCCGGCCACTGTTTAGATGTCAAGTCAAACGGTTCCAACTTCCCGACAGTCATTTTGAAATACTAAATAGCCCGATAAATTAACTGAAAACACAAATAAAATCCGAAATCCTGTCGCCAATGTAGTAATTAAAAGTCGGTTTATAGCTGACTGACGTTTATTGTCAAATAATCTGAAATCTCATGTGCCAGTACAGTAACAACCTTTTTACCATTGTAGCAGTTCTTACTGATTAATACTTTTTCAATTGAAAAGATTTTCGATAACATTTAATATAGTTACGTCGTCCGCGAAAAACTAAAATCGAAATTTCTTTATCAACCTCCCTGTCGCTCAAATATGCAAGTTATTTCTTTCTCGTGGTACGTCCTCTCTTGACACCGATATCGAAGCTTATCACGTAAACCAATACAGCCGGGTAAGTCAATGGGGTTAAAAACTACCAAATACTCGCTTAAATGTGCTCTGGGGAAAGAGCTCCATTGACAAAAGATAGCATGTTCTTTAATTTTTAACAAGCAGAAACGTCTGCGAACGGTGCTATTAAGCTTAGAATAAATTTTAAAAGTGGAAAAATTACTGTCTTGGGTGAGACTTGAACTCAATCCACTTCCACTTTCACTTTTCACTTTAAAAATTTATTCTAAGCTTAATAGCATGTTCTTTGTTAGCCTATGCTTTATTTTTCTTATATACTGACCAACTGGGACTCCAGCACTGCACTCAAGACTCTTGAGTCAAGAGTCAAAGATAAACAAATAGAACTAAATCTAATCTATCTATACCTGACGAAACCTGAAGTGGATGAGCTATCTGTATGATGACGAAGCCTGCACTGCATGCACTGTAGATCTGAAGGTACCTATGCTGTTTTTTTTTTGTTTTGGATTTCACGGGCCTATAAATCCCGGTCTTTTGATAGGCTTGCGTGGGGATATAGATCAGTTATTATTATGTTGTTTTTTTTTTGGGTCAATACATTATTTTAATTTATCTATCTATCTAATCTATTTCTAACTATTGTGTTTGTTTTATTTACACTCGGCTTGTTTGCACCGAGTAAAATCACTTCACGATAGGAGACATTTTAGTACCGATACTAGTGTTAGCTAAACTAATAATGAAGATGGCTTAATTATGCCGATGGTTACCTTCTAACTTTAGGAAGGGTTTAGGGAATTTGCAAGTAAATTAGTAGCTCAATACGTCGGCGTAGCCAACTCTTGTGACGTAAACTTCGTCCCCTATGGACACCGCGGTTTCTGATACGGCGAGGGTCCGTTTACACTACTTAGGTTGCAAGTGATTTCTACTGGCTTCGTGGATTAACTTTATGTGAAGGATAATAAATTTAAATCCTACTTTGGAACACAATATTCATCGATATCACCTAAATGGATCAACACGTTATATCCAAGCATTGGATGAATATACATATCTTGTGAGATCCGCAGTGGATATGATTGTAGACATTGTTCCCAAGCTAATTTAAACAACTATGTTTTTATATTTATATAACAACAACTATATAAGTGGGCAAAAATATTGACATTAGTTGACTGAATATTTATTAATATCAGCAATATCCTGCTTAATACCGTGCTAGGCATAGCCTCCAATTAAACCACTTGGGTGATCTTATAAGACCTACCTAATTCGTCCGATTTTAGTGATTTAGCCAGGTAGCTTTGGTGAATATCCAAAGGCCTTATAAATTTAAAGTAATCAAACTAATCAACATAAATAGACATAGATAGATAGATAGAATAAGAGTTAAGGCGTATTTATTCGAATATTCATTTCCTTTGTTCCTATTCTAGCATCATTTTATTTGACGAAGCATCTCTGCATCGCTTGTTGTCATTATCATAAAAGATAAAGGCATCTCATTACTTTCCCCATTGTACTGAAACGTGAAAATGTAATCATTTTCTCCCTAAGAAATTAAGCGGGCGTAATCTGTGGATAAAAATTAAAACCGGCCAAGTACGAGTTGAACTTCCTATTAGAAGATTTTGTACATTATTTTATCAAATGAATAAACGTTCTTATAGTTGTTTAAATTGTTGTCGCTAAATGCAGCTCCTAAGCTATAAACTGTTCAAGTGAAGGAAGCTAGCATGCAAGTAGCTTGTCAAGTGGCATCAGGACGCGCGGAGTTAAGCCAGCGAGACACTCATCCAGGGCAAAACTTTCGCGCTGCCACACCAAAGCCAACTTGCCCCTACTTTACCCAACGTAGCGGAAGAGAAACATTTATTTTAGACAGTCATGTAAACTCTAATATGAGTATTCGTGGAATAAATTTAACAATAGGTACCGAGTTCATTCATATCTCAACGAATACATTATATTCAGGAGATAATTTACTGATACTTATATAATACATATCAGCGCTTTACTGTACTGAAAGTCAATATTAAAGAGCTTAAAATATTGCATTACGAAACAAATCTGCAAATAATTTATAAGTTATAATGTGGAATGTGGTGTTGAATATCTAACTTAGGATTTAGATTACTTAGGTATCTTACAGACTTATTTAATAGATTAAGTTGCGAGAGATGTTTCAAAGCACAAGAGGTGAAAAAACTACCGAGTGAAACACAAAGTTTATCACTACGATGAAAACGATTAATTTTATCTTTAAAATTAACGAACTATATTTTAGATATTAATGCTCCTATTTACTTAACAAACTGTAAAAAGCAACAAAAACACAATGTGATCCATATCCGTTTAATTTCGAAAGGGCCGAAAACAAATCCCTATCAATCCATTGAGAATCTTCCATCTCCAAATCCGTATTAACTTCATTAGCTTCGAAAAGCTTTGAGATACGTTCGTAAGGTATCAATTTAATCAGCCACCGGGAGTTTATTCTCGAATGAGCACTTAACGTATCGAAATGATATCGACATTGCGTGCATTTATTTGCTCCAAAGGTTTATTCATTCTCATGTGTACTAGCGCAACGAATCTTTGTATTCATTTGATTATTGAATGTATTGATTATTTAATCTTGACAATTGAATGTGTTTTATATTGTATTTTTATTTTTATCTTTTCATTGTTTATAATTTTATCGTCTATTATTACTAAACTTAATTAGTGTTAAGTTAGTTAAGGCAATATTAATTTTGTACGCTAACAGGCAAAGCACAGAATTCTGTTTACTGTATATTAAGACACTTGATGTAAAAGTATGTTATACAAATAAAAATATTCTAGATAATTCTATAAAATACACACAATATATTGAAATAGAAATTGATATCCATTGAATATTGTCGGAATTCGGTCTCGTATTAGCATCTGATGCAGCAACGTGGCTTCGGCTCCAGGTAATCCCTTGTCTAATAGAGATTGATGTAGCCTACGACCTGCGGGACGCGGTGATGCTTCATCATCAAATTGTGACATTTAGGTGTGTGCAGTGATTTATATTACCTGGCTGCTACAGTTATTAATTTCTGTTATATCTAATATAGTTTACAATATTGACCACTAGCTGTGCCCGCGGCTCCGCCCGCGTGTAATTCGGTCTGTGTCAGTAAGCGGCTAATTTCTAATCCTAATTTCTCTCCCTTTCCCCTGGAGGCGGAACTTGAAGTAAAGTTGACATATTGATATGCTAGAGAACTGAAATCCAGATAAAATATTTTACAATTAGGTACCACTAAATAAAACTACACTCCAAAATCAATAGTTTTATACGCCCTTATTCAAATTTTACACGTGATTTAAACTTAGAATATAACCAAACGGAGTGGTCATTAACAGGCGTTCCCCTCTGTCGAAAATAGGCGGCCAATGGTCAACCGACGTTTATCTGACATGGCTATGTTTACGTTACGTGGGTACACATTTAATGTGCCTCTCCCCCGCAAAAAACGCCAGACTATTTTGTACCGAAAATTATAGACATGGCGTCTCCGTTGGTTATATTCTCTAAGGATTTAAGCGACAGAGTAGTGGGTGTATATCGGACGATACAGTAAGGTATACGCGCGCGAGCGAAAGCGAAGCGGCCTGCCTGGCTAGAGCGCCACTTACCGTGGTCTTCTTCAGACTCCTGAGGAAGACCACGTGCCCCTTGTAACCTCAATGCGTTGCGAAACTTTCGCGAATGATTCGATTTTTTTCGGGAAGGCATGGTAATGCGTATAAAATGCGAGTCCCAAATCGTTTGACTCCGCAAACGACCAGTCGGCCGGATTAAGATATTTTGATGCCCTAAGTATTTCTAGACCATGGTGCCCCCTCTCCCTAGGGTCATCAAGTTCACATTGAATTTTTTTGGTAAATTGAGTGACGTTCATTGCTGCATTTCAGCTGAGAATGGAAATCAGTCACATCATTTTTCGATAATTTTTGGTGCCCCCTAGGCATGGTGCCCTAAGCAAGTGCTTATTTTGCTTAAAAGGGTTAATCCGGCACTGCAAATGACAGAGGTCAATGTTTTTTTTTTCAAAGTACCCACCTTCGTGGCCATTATTAAGTGCTTAAGGAGGCGATACGTATGAATATGGATTTGATATGGATGCGATATAATTACGATTAGGTATAATTTATTACGGAGAAAATAAATTATTTTATGCAATTATACGCGTGTTGATATGTGTGTTTATTTTACCACTACGTAACTATGGTAAACTCATTTTTTATTGGTTACCTACTTAATGTTTACTCAGTTCCCCAAAAGATGGCACTGTGCAATGAGGGGCAATTAATATACTGTCGTTTAATTTTGTTGTATTATTAAATCAACACAATTATTCAATGAAATTTGTTGATATCCGTACGATTGATTGAAATTTTAGAAGAGGGGTCTTCTAAACTTAGAGTTAATTTGGCAAAATCCTTCCTCGGTGGCTTATTTATGTCACATCGTATTAAATTCAGCGCCATTTGTTAGTTTACCAGAGTACTCTATAGTGTCAGCACATATTTGAAAAAAGTTTGCCCCTCCTTCCTAAGTAGCGCCATACGATTCAGGGGCAAACTTAAGTCAATCGAGTGTTGTGGCTACCCCCCCTTTTAGGGGTTGAATTTTTATAGCCTATAACCTGGCCGGAGATTTTCTCGACAGATTAGTAAAGTTTTTATCAAAATCCGTTCAGCCGTTTTCACGTGATGCGCGTTCAAATAAACAGACAAACAGATATTTAAACAGACAAACAGACAAAAATTCTAAAAACTGTTGGAACGTGTTCTGTTATCAATTCTAAGTATCCCCAGCCAACTTTTTTTCAAATATCTTCCATGGACAGACTTTCGACCCTCTTCAGCTTTATTATATGTATGTATAGATAGATAGAGTCTGGCTACTGAAATATTACACAAATGTTTGGCGGGAAATTCAAAAAATCTTGGGCTGGTCACACTTTGTGTAGTAGGAATTATAGTTTTGATACTAGAAAATATTTTTTATTTCTGTGCACATGTAAGGTACCTAAGGATATAAGTTAAATATACGTTGACGTGCACTCAAAGTCAGCTCACATAATTTCTACCACTATGTAAAGTACAGTCAACGATAAACACATATGTTAACACTTTCTCACCATATACCATTGTAACAAGGCGAAAAATGAAATGTAGTGTAAATAAGATCTAGCTCGATAATACCGTAATATTAATCCATCACCAAAAAAATACATAAGTACTATGCCAAATATGCTAAAAGCTAAGTATCAAAATATTTATAGAGCACCAACCTCCGAATTTGTTTACATTTCTTTAGGAGTTGTAAACATTGCAGTTTTTCGTTATACAACGCTACACGTCGACTTCGCACATTGTCGTAATTATTTACGAGCTTAAATAATACTTTGCGAACCTCACTCAGTATAGACATTATTAATATTATTTAAAATAAACCCCTTATAAACCGCAAACAATTTGAATGAATGACATAAATTGACAACTGACTTTTAGCTTTTTTTTTTAATCATAGACAATTGGTGATACAACAACGAAATATCTGTCAACAATTTTTGGCTAGCCAGACTCTAGATATTGCTATAGAGTCAAGAAAAGTTTGAGGTTTTATAGTCTATAAAAAAAAATTGTATTTAGTATGGCGTATCGTTATTGTTGCTTTGTATAATTGATAAAGTGATTGAATTGATAAATATTTCAAAACTTAATATTCAAGATTTATACATATAGGTAATTTAAAAGTTTTTCTTCGAAACAATATACGAATGTGATTTGATTCCTTTTCAAATACTAAACAGGTACGTACGTACATAGGTAAATATTATCACCACTCGGCCAAGCTGATGATACTTTTAAATTGTTATAACAAAGTGATATGCAATTAAACGAACAGTATAAAATATCAAAGGCATTGTAGGTGTGTAATGGCGCAGAAATAAGCTCAACTGGGAACTGTCACGGACACCGCGGGACGTGACTAGGAGCGTGTGCGACCGATACGTGATTTAGGTAAGTTTTGCAAAACGGGTTAAATTAAATGTATCTGCTTATTCGGACCCCTACGTTAAAATTAAAAATCAAATTGTAAAAAAAGTATAAACGTATTCGAGTGTATATTTTTAGATAAGTAACTATATTCGAGTAATTTCTGAATTCTGCAAATTTCGCAATTCTGCAAGATTCTAAAATTGAACCACCAGCGTAGCGAGTGGTTCGAAAAATGTAATCTTGAGCATTGCGAGGGTTTCAAAGCACGAGGGTTAAACAAAATTTGCCCCAAGTGAATCACAAAATTTTTCACGACACCAACCCGAAGCAAATATTAAATGTAAAATATCAAACGAAATCAAACCAAATGAATGTTATTAAATATTTATCATCGAAAATCATCATTTAAAAGTCAATTCTACCATCAAACATAAGAAAACAACTCAAAATTTGCATTTGATTACTTTGTCTCACATGTGAATAAAATGCAACTTTGCTATCAGTTTTTGAAGTGCAAAGTAAGCCTTTCCGAGCTGGTGTGGTGAAAAAAGTTTTAAACTAACCTACATCCAGCAACATGAATTTCCATTTTTAAACAAAAATGTGTGAGCATATTTAACATAATGCCTCCACAAAATAAAGAAAACGCCATCATCATTTAGGCCCAAAAGCGTTTGCATGTCATCGTTACAAGAATAAATTCCGTGTAATAAAACGACAGTGATTTTGAAAGGACTGTTTCATATTTACGGCTATTTGTCACTATTTTTTGCATCATTTACAAGAGCGGTTGACATTGAGGTATGTTGACGATTAATCTCAAAGTAGGGAAAGGACAGGGTTGCCAGAATTACTAAATAATCTGTAGATTTATACATTTTGTAGGTATTTGACTTAAACTTTGACTATTTATTTAGATAAGAAGATAAGATATAGATAAGAGACTACAGACTACCCACCGTGTTTCCTAACAAAGATACAGACTTTCGTATTTTCCAGTCTGTTATGATAAATTCAAGCGGCACACGTCAAATATTTTAAAGCATAAGCTTCATTCTTAATCTGTGCATATGAGCAAGAAATCGCAATCTGACACACAAGTAGCAATATGGACCCAACTAGAAGGTGATTCTAGTATGTTCTCGAGTTTAAACTGGGTCTCATATATTTTCAGAAAAAAATATTTCCGTCAAATAATTAGTTATAAGTACAGTCAAGTGTATATTCCGTATTCCAAAAATCCTGGCAACACTAGAAAAGGGGTACGGAGGAGGCGAGAAAGATGGTCCTCATTATTTAGTCGAGCATTATATCAAGCCGAGGTTCCACACTTCGGCGGAATTAAATCAAGGCTCGACTGCCGCGGAGCTATCGTTATTCGTTAGTGACTGCCTGAGCTTGGTAAATTAAAGTTAGCATTGGCGGTCCTTCACTTCTCTTCATTTACCTATTCTTGGATAGGTAGTTAAATGATAAAGACGATGAATAAAATAAATAGGTAAGTAGTTCAATCAAATTGATGCTCCATATCACAATTGAAAATATATACGCTAACGTCTCCGTTTTTGCGCGCGCTTTTGTTCGCGTGGTACAGGTTGCGATTGTGCTTGTTTAGTATGGTTTATTTATAGTAATAATAACTCAATGGGGAGTTCTAATAATTAGGAATAAATAATAACCATTATTCACTTTCGCTTCGCTACAAAAAAACACGCTAGGCGGATTCACTTTGTATAGGAAGGGGGAATACCAACTGAGATTACCGACTCTACATTATCCCCATCAAACGCACTGCTCATACTTGAACGAGTCGCGGTGAGTGTAAATAATAGATAACGGTCCACCAATGAGCTGTGGATGAGCAAAACGAAATCAATGTTAGCTATTTTGTTCTGCGTGCCGTGTCGGGTCGTGGGCGTAGGGGAAAAGGGAAAGCAGAGCCATTTCTTATACCTAAGAGTTTATTTGAGCTTAGCCAGAAAGGGTCAACATTCAAAAGTAATGTAAATGGGTCATTTTGCATTGACGGGTAAATATTGCCATCCAGCAAGAGCAGGCGTGGCTCACTCCCCGATTTCGTCGCTTTGCAACAGGTAGCTACAAGTACATCCGTTCCACACCAATCTTGGTGGCTAGCTATAAGCCGCGCGTGGCGCTGTCGCCACCTAGCGGCCATATCTGTCCTGATCGTAACAGACGCGTTTTGTTAGATAGTGAGTCTTCTGTACCTAGTACATATTATTTATTCTGTGGCAAGAGCAAGACCGACGGTATACTTTGGTAAATGGTAATCAAACCACGAATTCTCATAGCGAATTCTCCTGATCAAGTTTTTTGAATACGCATAATTTATACATATGGGCGCGAATAAATATCTAAATGTAAACCTTAGGATTTTCCTATAAATCAATGGATACTCATTGCCGTAAGTAATATTATTGGTCAAACTTTCCAAAGATACCATAAACATGTTTAGAACGCTTTTTCCTTGACTGAAATACCCAATAAAAGTGTAAACCTGGTAGTTGTAAAAACTGATTTTAAATCAAGTTGAAATTAAATAAAAAATCATAGGAATTGAATTGTAGTGTGGATTAGAGGGTATCCACTACCTATTTTGTTCAAATCGCAACCTTAGAGCTGGCATTAGTAAAAATACCTCTTCTGTCACAAAACATTATTAAATTGCACAATGGCGTATTTAAGTTTTAAGATTTACCTCCGACGTTTCGAGGACGGCGTGGTCCCCGTGGTCTCGGAGAAGACTGGCTAAAGTTGACATCAACATCTTCTAGCCATTAATTGAGCATCCTTTTAAATCCAATAGCTGCTCCACTGTTTTTGTCGCGCCCCATAGTCGATATTCGTCGGTCGGCCCCGCGTCGATTTGAATCCACGCCAGACCAATATTCAGCGGAGCGACAAATCAGCACTTCGATATTGCCTCCATTTGCTATCCAAATCAATATTATGGAAAATCGGATTTTTCATCGCGCCAAACCGCGAGCATTAAGTGAACCGAAAATGTTTAATGCTCAAAATGTATCGGTTTTTTCTGGTTCAGCAAATTTTTGTGCTAACGCGCGAAAGATGGTGAACCACTTGAACAAAATGGATTTATTTAAACACAATAAAGGTTTTATATTTAATAAAGGCTGACAATAATCTTTTGATAGGTACTTTCACATAGTATTATACTATTATGTTCCTCTTCATTGTTGTCGAGTGGTTTTTATCAAGGGAGGTCTATGTCGTGATTTTGTATGGCGCTAGACGTCCTTTTATATGTTAATCCCATAGTTTCCCATACTTTTCTATTGCCGATCACCAACAACGTACAGCATTTATGTGCCAGAATTCCAACTACTCACAGTCTTTTTGGTTGTTGCTAAAATATGTTTAGTATGTCTGTTTTCGTCATTGGTACCGTATTACAGGAGTATTATCGATGGAATATGACAAGTCTTTACATTTTTTGCCCTTTCCCCTTAATGTAACAATTTTTTCGAACCAAATCTTTGTATTTTGTTTTACAGGGGTTTCAATGTAACACTGATCATCTTATCAAAAATCCATTCCATCTAACTCCAACGCACCCTATTTCATTATTACATTTCAAGTTACCTACCTACTCTAAAACAAAATTAATTCAGAGATAGGTATTTTCGTATCTCGTTTCAAACTGAATTGATTATTTATACAAAATAACACGAATTTTGATTATTATTTATGGATGCGTACTGAGATTCTCAATAATATTGATTTCAAATTGTCTTAGTGCGTTTCTTTCGCACCAATTTATGAGTGCGAGCGAGATACATACACATACATTTAATATTTTAAATAAATTTGTTTCAAGAGCTACTTTTCTGGAACGTGTAGTGTAACTTACATCAACTTCCTTGTAATAAGATTATTGTTCGTATTTCGTATATATGTATTTAAACCATCGTCTTGATTGAAGCAAAGGAAAATCAAAAGTATCTACAATCGGATGACCCTTTTATTGCTAACAGATAGGTAGGCAAGAACCAGCCAAAATCACTATTATTCTCACAGGACATTTCCAATAAATTACCTTGAAAAAGGTTTTCTAATAAAACTCCTCGGTGACGATTGTCACGCCTCTATCTTGTCTTTTGCGTAGACCTACAGTAGTTACTAACATAACATGGATTGGATACTACGTCGTACCTAGATTGTTGAAGAATCAAGACGGCGAAGCGAAGTGACATTAGTTTGATAGTGATGCTGTAGTAATTTTTAGTGTGAAGAAAAATAGGAATGTACGTATTGGCTCATCGCATATTACGTTTTTGTTTTGCCTCGCTTTGACTGTACAAATAGTAAGAAAGACTATATTTTTGTCACGTCATCAAGGATTGTATCGTGGAAGGACTTGTAAAGGCAATCAAGAGTAACCAATGCAATGGTAAGAGTGCTACCTATGCAAGTTACCAATCTGTATAACTTATCTTCGATTATAGTGAGGCAAAAGTAATACCCCAACAAAGATTCATAAATACTAGGATTGTAGCCTATTGTTAGTAATAATATTACACTAATTAGTTACACATATTATTTATTTATAACACTGAGATTATTGCCACATCATCTGCTTATAACCTTACAATATAAATCTTAGACACAAATGACAGCACTCAAAAAATAGTAAACTAGTATAAATACTGAAGGTTTCCATGCAGAAATATCTTCTTAGTACCTTCGACTATCTAAAATCAAGTGAATACGGTATTTTCTGTGTAAAAATAACGTACAAGCATTTTGCTTATCGGTACGTGATTACATTACCGCATTTTATTACATTTTAGTTAGTAATACGAGCGAACAGAATGTTAGATCTGTTTGTAATACTATTTTGCGCTTCCGGAAAGTACGGCAATATGTGGATCCACGAGTCCAGTGACAGCGTCAAAATGCTTACCTGAAAAGATGTGTAATTTAATCTATACCGTACTCGTAATAAGTATATTTAAAATTTACTTCACAGAATTCATGTTTTAAGTAAGTACGTAGGTCAATAAATATAGTTAAACTGGACCTCAATTATATACTATAGAGTCTGTGCGGAAGGAGACGAGCCGTGGAATGTAAGTATGAGGCACAATACACGACTCTTATCTTTCCGAACAGACTCTACACAGATATATGTATAGCTATTCATAATTCTTTACCATTAGATCATACAAAGAAACTATATCAAATAGCAACTGGATATCGATTCCGTATTTATGCAAAATTACTTCAAGTCGATATTCGTATACCTACTTATGTAATTAACAAACGACAATAATAAAATTTCTCGCCGACACAAATCACACTTCTGTGCCTTGATTGTATTCCATCCGCCATTATTGCGTTCCATTATCTGACAACCTTTTGTGTAGGTTTTCGGTAGCGTAGAGTATGAATAAAAAGAACTGTCAATTTCGAGGCCCGACTGTACCCTCTTCAATTCAGTTCTTCACAAATTTACTACAATAACATAACCATTGATAGTTTATATAAAAAAACAGGTTAGACGGCCCGATTCGAACTTTAAGATACTTACGATACGATACGTTATATTACGGCTAGATACTATATCGATTAGATATGTCAGTGTCAAAAGTGAAGTTTTTGTTTGAAGAAACGTCACTTTTGACACAGATATATCTAATCCAGATCGTATATCTAGCCGTAATATTCGACGTATCTTAAAGTTCGAATCGGGCCAAGAGCTTCGCTTCATTCGCTTCGCAATCGTTGTTTGTTATTAAATGTTTGACAACACGAAATGGTTGGCACTTTTCATTTGTTCTAAAGATCTGAGACATCAACAGATTTCAAATTTCAACGTCGTACCTACGAAATGTGTTATGTAATATGTTAGATTATATTGGTTATTTCAATTACCGGCGACTTATCTATCTCGAGACAATACTGGCTCATCTTAGAGGTCTCTAAAAAAAGGTCGGCCAAATAATATGTTTAACCGTCAATGTAACTATCATTGACGTGAATTTAACTATTTCAACCGAAAACAAAAGATTATTTTACAATGTTTTAAATCGATGTCTACTGATCTCGGCCAAAAGTTCCTAACGGCGTTATTATACGAGAATCGTTATAAGCTCAAGGTTCGAAAAGAAACAGTGAACGACAGCGTCTCACCCTCACCTTGGTCTCAGCTCTGTAGGAGAAGCAGTGAATGATGCCACGGTGCAATCCCTGCAGAATCCCGAACACGTCTCCGGGCCCTAATAGTTCATGCGTGGTTTCCGTCAAGTCGGGCCGCACGGACACCACGGACACGGTGCCGGAGGACACCCAGTGCATGCGGGCGTCGCTGTCACCCGCTACTACTATGTAGTTACCTAAAACATAGTTTACATTTAATATACTCTTACTACGAAATATAGCTACCCTGTTTATTGATTCGACCTGAAAATGGAAAAGCAATACCTACTAGTGGCGGGGCGTTAAAAATATTCGCTAGGTATTTAAGTCGGAGTTTATTTGGCTCGCTGTTACTTTGGGATTTCTTGAATATAATTCCCAGCTGTCATTAAATGGGCAAGCCAGTGAGAATCTAGTTATACGTTTATTTTAACAGTATTTATTATGTCGAGTTCGATCTTACAAAAGCCTTGTCATCAGGAGGTTCACTTTACAATTTGGTTAAAACAAATACAACCCCGCGCAATCTATAATTCCCTTGACCTTAACATTAATGAATGATGAAAATTACTTATTTCTCTTTAGCTAAAATCTAATGAGTTATTTACGTTTAAAATGAGGACAGAGACAATTAAAAACAAAGTTCCTCGCGTTTTTCTCCTAAATCCTTTTTTAATGAAAGAAAAGCTTAATTAACTGGGGATTTACCAGGGAAGAATATTGTGTAATCCATGGCCACGGTGAGCTGACGAAGAAACGACTCCCCCGTGTCGGCGAAAACGTAGCAGTTCCTCAAATGTTGGCCGAACATTGCCGACATAAGGTCGCACCGTCTCACGTACGGGGTCTGAGCCAAGAGAGCTGGCAACTGCTTGATCAAACATTTAATGTCATTATTACCGCGACAAGTAACGAAATTATTTATTTAAAAATATTCTTGGTTAGTACCTGTCGTCCACGCTCTGTCACCCAAAGTTGTTTGACATACTTCCACAATTTTTGGGATTGGTAATCTTAAATGATAGAATAATTTTGTTAATCAGCCTCTTAAAATAAAACATGTAAGGTACTGGTAAATGATTAGCAGCTGGATTAAAAATATGTCGTTAAGTGAATCGTTTACCTGAAAGTCCTTGATTTTTAAGTACGTCCATAAGTTCTCCCGTTGCCTTTTCGTATTTAGTTAATGTATGTTCTTTTGAAAACGTGACCTAGATATAAAAGTTTGGTCAACATGTTAAGTTTTTGAGTTAAACCTAGTCTAAATTATAAATAATTTGGTTTTTGTAAGTAAAAATAATGTAATAAATATTATGACCAGGCGGTCTAGCAGAAGTTGCGTTATCGCGCCTGAGTTCATACTTGAAATCGCGCTTGATATATGGAGTCGCGCGCGAGAACGCAACTCATGCTTAGACCTCCTGTAGTGGTCAGCAAGGTGACCGTTACAAAGAAAAATATCGTATGAATAGCAGTTGCGAATATTTACCTGCATAGAAGTTGCGACTACCACAGCTGCCAGCACCTTCCCAGAGAGCAGACAAATGTTCTGAATTATCTCGGGAGTCAAGTCGTTGACCAGATACTCGTCGCCACCCGTAGCGGTCAGCAAGGTCGCCATCACATAGAAAGACGTCGTGTAGTCCCACACTTTGGTTGGCGTTTCTCTACAAAAATAAGGTAAGTAAATATATATTTTTTTCATAACTGGCAAAGCGATTTTCCGCAAATTTTATCCGTAGATTTTTGCGCACTTCTACTTTTTATTTAATTAGTTAAATACACATCCTCACCCCAGTCTCTACCGCTTTTCACTCATGTACGAAATGATTTTTGAAATAAAAAGGTTGTATTAAAATATTACTTAAGTAATTCTGTTTATAACCTGCACGCCTCGCCTTTGTTACCATATAAGTGGAAATAAGGATGCGTTCCAATATATTTGGGCACTTAGACCGTTACTATCAATTTGATGCTGAACGTACCAATACAACAAAGTTTTATTTAATAACAATAAGAAATAACACAGCTCGTAGACTCTCTGTATAATCAAAATCCGACTAATGATACAAACAAACGAGAATAATGGATTATCTTTGTAACACACTAATGTTAAATTCAACGAAGTTTATTTGAGGTATAGTTTAGAACGAGACAATACAGATTTCTTGCTTTGTCTTTATTAAAGAAACAAAAACTTTTTATGGGGACTCGTCCCTACATTTATAATCAATTTACAGTCTCGATGTATTTGATTCGATAAAATAACCTCTAAACGCTAAAATATTTTTATTTCCTAAGTATACGCCTCTGGGTACGTTATGGTGATTCACTTTTGTATGGAGAAAAAAAAGTTGTAATATTTTTCCTGACTTTGCTCACCAATGGAGTCTCCCCACACTAAAAACTATCTATTTCAATTTTCAAAAGAATCGAATAACGTTTAGAGGTTGCACAAGTTGAAAAGGTAGAGTGAGAACCCCATACATTGCGTGAAAATGAACTATGTTCTAAAATGACAAAATATAATGAACTGATACTAAAATCGAATGAGAAAACTGAATTTTGCGTCTAAAACACGATAAAAGCACTTTTCCTTTGGAAATAGGTGGAAAAACTGAAAAATCTTAATTAGAACATTTATCGAGTAACCAAAATCCAAGTTTACTATTAATTTTAAAATTTATTTATATGTAGAAGGTTCAGTATCACACTACTCTCTGCTTTGATGGTAGCCGCTTAAACCATTTTCTACCCTCCGATGTAGAGTCGTTGGTTATTTGAAAAATCTTTGTTGATGTTGTGCAACCTCTAAACGTTGACCGATTTTAATTTTTTTTAACGTATAATATTTTTTTATCAGTTAGAACAAGAATTCGAGCAAAGTCAGATGAAAATCGAAAATTCGGAAAAATGAAACACCCTAATGTACGTTTGCAAAATTATCGGACTTTCAATGATAATATTTATGAATTCCCAGGTAATTTACGATTAATACAATTTCTGTTCACAGCTTGTTAGTGATGAAAGAATAATTAAGTTTAAATAACGAATGCGGCTCGACCAGCGCATATTATTATACCACCATGTTTATCATATCTCATTGCAGGTATCAGCTTTATACCTATTATTAAGAAATACGCTGAACATATTTAGGGGTCAAATCGGTAGCTCTATAATTGACCTTCGATTAATCCGCACTGAATGCGATACAGTGTATCTATACAAGGTAACAGTTTCTCCAGAGATTTAGGGACACGTTGGATATTCAGCTACAAAGAGTTATTGATTGTAGAATAGGTCTAAAGTCAACGAAAAAATCATACCTTCGAGCTTGACAGTGAAAATAGATGGCGCCATATGGTCTGTGGTAACTGAATTGTGAAAAGTCAAAGTTGACAAGTAGAATGTACAATATGCAGGGCACCCTTGGAGCGGCTCCCGACCGATTACGTCATTTAAATTTGAATAATTATTTGATAATCAATATTTTTATTAATTGCATTAAAATCAAAATTCCAAGAACTCAAAAACGACGTACCTACGCCACTTGAAGAGTGCGTCATTATTTTTTTTATATAAAAAGGAAAAATGGAACAATTCACCACTTCCGACTCGAATTTGCGACCTCTTGGAACCTACAAGTATTAGAATACTAAATTAAAATAAATATAAAACACATTTACTCTTCAAGAAAATGCGTCTTGATCGTCCGCACGGTGCAGATGGGTTGCACGGCGATGATGACGAAAAGCCACAGGCACGTGAAGGTGTGCACGAAGAACACCACTGCGTGCACTGTCATCACCGCCTGTGCACACACACACACTTATCTATAAGAACATTAAATGTTTTTTTCTACCTAAAATATGTTCGATACATAAGTCCGGCTTATTTCCCTCACAAATTTGAAAAGTATTGTCACATCCGGAAGAAAGCATGAAACTTGGCATGCATGTAGCTTATGTAGGTAAGAAAAAATAGAAGAAGCCACTTGTCAAGTGGATCCTCTCCCACTTTTGTGTTCCATTTTTTAAAGGCGTTAAGAAAAAAAATTGAGCCCAATCGAGCATCAGGAAGCGATTCTAATTTAGCTTCCAATATTTGACTCACACACATATACTTAGTAAAATACTAACTACCTAACAAGAGTAAGTTAAATAAAATCTTGTAACTAACTTAATAATCAATACGAGAATGCGAGGCAGTAACACACCTGTAAGGTAGTAAGGTTATTTGTAAGAACAACCGATGACTTGTTATAAAACTCAAACAAGTATTTGATTCGGAACAGCTTGTTTGCTCTCAGGTAATGCATAGCCTTGATAGTTTTCCTGTAACTAAATGTTAAGGTCAATGTGGCTAATTCCGTCATAGGGGCTATTCCGTCCACTAGCGTTTTACTCGAACAACGAACAAGATTGATAATTTCGTCGACAAAGCAGCGATTGCTTTTCGTTTCAGCAATCAAAAGCAAATGTTTTTTTTTTTACGATTGAAAATCAAAGAAATATACGCTCGTGGACGGATTAGTCCCTATGACGGAATTAGCCACATTGACCTTAATCATTAATAGTTAAACATGAAAAATATTATTTTTAAAAATATATACACCAAACTCGGAGTAATTAACAATGGAGCCGCCATTAACAGGCGTTCCCCTCTGTCGAAAATAGGCGGCCAATGGTCAACCACATATCAACCATATGTATGGACTGACGTTTATCTGACATGACGTACCTATACATTTGATGTGCCCCTCCCCCGCAAAAAACGGCAGACTATTTTGTACCGAAAATTTTAGACATGGCGTCTCCGTTGGTTATATCCTCTAAGACACCAAAGGATATGTCCCAATTGATGCTAAGCTACGAGTAGGTATGTTAACCTATTGAGCGCTCTTAACTGGAGCTGTGAGATAGATTTTAGAGCACATTAATTTTATACATATGTCACCATACACTCTCGTCAGTTTATAATCTCGCTAGTTAAATTATAATATAAACTCGTCAGTTTTTTAGGAAAATTACAAACTAATCTAACCTACGTTAGATTGTAAACACGGGTTCACAATCTTACGGTTGTAATTATATGCCTTATTAACCATAATTTATAATCTGCTACTGGTAATAAGCTCTGGTAATATAATTATTATTAAAACAAGTTAAAGAGAATTCGGCGTAATGAACGCTATTAAATTTTTACACTCGTCGAAGCAAAAGGAAATAACGAGCATGTGTTTCCGGAAAAAAATATCTCGAATGATGTTAAAAAACCAGGTAAGTACGGGAAATAAAATCCAGGGTAGTGCATTTCAAAAATACCTTGCACGCTTCACGGGAATAGGTACTTTGATAAAATCTATACTAGTATCTGCGAGAGAAAAGTTGTTTGGGCTTAGAAAACAGTTTAGTAACATTAATAAAAATAATAAATGGCAACATCGCACGATAGTTCATAGACATACCTCGACACCGTATTGTATGTACTCAGTGAGTAGCGCCAATATTATTAAGCTTGTGCGACTTATATGTAGGTATAATATGTCGTGGCCAGATCATATAATTTGATCATATCATGAAATGCCCTTTTTGGATTGATCACTTCATGGCATGGTGGTAAGGTTAGGTTTGACTTTTTCATGATGTGGCCAACCGGTCAATTCAATGATTTTCACATCATGAAATGATCAATTCTATGACCTACCTGTATAGATAGGTACTTATAAAACAAAGTCCCCCACCGCGTCTGTCTGTTTGTGTGTTTGTATGTTTGTTCGCGATATACTCAAAAACTACCTGAACGGATTTTCATGCCGTTTTCACCTATCAATAGAATTATTCTTGAGGAAGATTTAGGTGTATAATTTGTCAACCCGTGCGAAGCCGGGGCGGTTCGCTACTATAGATATATATTACATACAGTCAAAGAATTTAATTTCCGACCCATTGTCACAGTGACGTGACAATCAATATGAAAGTCGCTAGAGACCTCATACTGTGATAAAGTACAAAATGGGTATGAAATTAAATTTTTTGACTGTACAATAAAAAAATAAACAAATTAAAAGGACAGTAATATTAACTTTCATGAAGGTGAATTCAATATAATTCTTGAAATACATATACTGTAAGTATATGCACATCCAAAATTGATTGCCCTTTTATCAATGAATTCCATTCATAATGTCCATGCAATTTTGTAGCTCGCAGTACATATATCTACGGATTTAACAAAATGTATATTGGTGTCTAATGTATGTACCTGTATTTCATTTTAAGCGGATTTGGGCCGGGAAAATATATATTTGCCTTTCGTTTGTATTTATATACGTTCTCACCTTTAGAGTATGCAACACGAATATTTGACTAGTACGAGTAGTAGACTAGTAGAGTATTCAATCGCAACATCGATGCAATTGCTAACTAAAGACACAACATATTTTTTCCGATATTGCTGGTTTAGTTAGGACAAGAAAAATGTTAATTGGAGCACTAAATCCAGTCGACTTACGGAAAACAAAATCCGAAGAGCATTAATGGGAAGTTAACGAACAGATCTGAGTAGAACAATATTGTATGTCTGTAGTAGTTTCTACGGCATTTGCTAGCGTCCATGATCAATTCGCCACGCTTGCTTGCGTACCCCTGAAAAAGTAACAAGTTCAATAAAATGAATCCTTTGTACATATGTGTTCGTATGTTCGCACCACAGATTCAACATTCCAGTGTCGATTTTAATCCTAATATTAAATAGATTTATAACTGAAAAAAAAATAAACTGAAGTAAATGCCCACTACTACGAAAAACTACCTAACTAACCACCTACCTAACTAAGAAAAAGTGACCAAGGCCTCCCCAGGCTGGAATCGAACCAGTTTCCTTAGCCCATAAGCTTAGCCCACCGTAGTTATTTCAGTTTATAATTTATATAGTAGTGTTTCTACTTGATAAAAAAAATCTGAAAAAAATTACCTCATGCATAGTCAAGTACATGTTCAGATAGAAATAAATGTCGAAAAATGCCAGCGCCCACATAATACCATAGCAGTCGTTTAGCGTAGTAATGCTGTAGAGAACCATCACGTAATTCGCCGTTGCCATGAAACTTGTCAAGTAGCCTCCCATCTGTAAAAAAAATCAAAAGTTATTAAACAGACTACCTACAGTACATACATACTTTTGAAACTGCATACATATTATGGTCGCGACACAGACCAACCACTTTTCAGTGGGTCGCACTTATCCCATTCATAGCGAAAAGAAAAGCATAAATGTCACTTTCTGACACCGCGCAATAGCCAGGCAATAGTATTCAGAAGATATTAAGAGACTCGCTATCACGTCGTTGTGGACGCGATAAACGCGACTTTAGAACTTCTGGGGCCCGTTTCTCAAAAACTTGTAAGTCCCTTTCTAACAAAAGCTGTCAAAAAGTGACATCCGCTTGTATTACAAGTTACAAGCTGTTATTTCGTATAACCTAGCTAGTTTAAGACGCCGCGATTAATTTTTAAACTTTGCAAGTGCGCCGCGGACAGAAAAAGATTGAGTACCCCTGGTACAGGGTGTAAGGACTACGCTTTGTAAAGAAAATAGTACCTATCTAATTAAAAACAATACGTTACCTAGCGTTTTTTATCACCGCCTGAATTAATGCCAAGTTACAAACCTCCGGCAAAATACTCATATTTTATTTCTTTAGCCGGTTTCGGGTACGTATAATTATTTAAAAGGGGAAAAGTAGCGGAGTGAGTGTAAAGGCTTAAAAGATAATCGGCCTGCTGACAATGATGAACGCGAGCCATTTCGGACTTTAAATGGTGTCGCCGGCCTCTAATCGAAGCGGGAATAACCAACACATTGATACAAGTTTCAAGTTTCTTTATTTGGCCAAGTAACAAAGGAACGTTACATCTAACAAGTCAAATACAGGTCATTGCTAAAACTAATCATGCAATGTCTTAATAGGTAGATAAAATAATATAAATCAAAATTTATTATTAACATAGTAAATGATCAAATAGGTAATACTGTAAGCACAGTAACGTTAATTTCTCAGTGCTGTGCCCTGTTTATCAAAAGCTTGTAATTTGTAATTCAAAAAGGGACTTCCACTTGTATTACAAGTTACAAACTTTTGATAAACAGGGCACTGGACACTAATATCTCAGTAGTTGCCATTTTTAATTACAAGTAATAAACTACTAGAATAAGGCTGTCAAGCAGGAAGTTTACCTTATCAAATGCTATTATACCTACACTCAGTAAACTGACTGACAATTAGATAAGTTGGATATTATGATCAAAAACCGATTATTCACAAATATCGCTTTGCATAAAATAAAAATACTCCAATCCAAAAAGATAAACATAACAATATAAGAGTCTGTACAGCACACATAGTTAAGAAACATGCGAACAAAATGCCTGCGTTAGGCAAAACTATCACTCTCTCTACTTACATCTTATAAAACAACGTCCCCTGCCGCGTTTGTCTGTTTGTATGTATATATGTTCGCGATTAAATCAATAAGTAGGTACTGAACGGATTTCAATATGGTTTTCATTTATCAATAGAGTGATTCTTGAGGAAGGTTTAGATGTATAATTTGTTAAGATTTAGTGTAACCCGTGCGAAGCCGGGGCGGGTCGCTAGTATGTAAATAAGTAGGTATAGAGCTAAATATTCACCAAATACATCCAAGTTCCCGGCCTGAACAAATTGTACACGTTTTTTTGGCTCTGCAGGGAAAACGCGCTCATCGTGCCCACCGACTTCGTCTGGCTCAAGTTCGACTGCGAATGGGCGGTTCTTAATGTTGAAGCAGCTGCGCACAAACAAAGTTTACTTCATAAGCAATTTCAAAGTTTCATAAGTATACTAGATTCTACTTGAAATGAAATACTTCTAATAGTATTGATTGGCAGCGCCATCTCTCTCGCTAACTCGGTATCACCTGAGATGATCCAGTTAGAAGGTCTGAACCGTACTGTTCTACTTTAGGGATGGCCAGGGGGCGCCATAAGCCTTCAGTAAGAAGTGCATATACTTGGAAAAATTCGACCTATGCCGCTGTGGCCCGGTGGCCGAATGGCACAGGCACCTGTCGCGATAGCAGGAGGACGCTGGTTCGATTCCAGCCTGGGGCACTGGAGGCCTTGGCCACTTTTTAGTTTATGACATTTATTTCTGTTTATACTAGATTGAATAAGCTGTATGATAGCAAGACAGGTACGTCATTGTAGTAATTTCTCGAGCGAAAGTACGCATTTATACTTTACTGTGGACGTCCACGGTAACGGCACATTTTACCGCCACGTAAATGTATAAGATTATGCAGTCTTTTTAGGGTTCCGCACCTAAATTTTATTCTTTTATTGTATACCTGAGTATTCAGGCAAGTCATAACGACTATCATCGGTCGTGCAGATGGAGCTGAATTTAGAGTCCATAGAGTATATATCGTCGAGTTCTGACCCTTCTGTAATCAGATAATGAGATAATTATTATGTTAATGAATTCGCAATAAAATGAATATAGACCTCGCAGCTTTCAAAATATTGTTACTTCTATAATTCACTGTTTATTTTATAAGTATGTTTGGTTTTTGTATAGATCCTTGATAACTAGATATACCGCTTAAAATATTCTATTTCGAATTTAAGTAGTCATATATTTTTTTTGTCGTATGTGTATCGCAAATGGGGAAGATGGCCGATGGGGTCGAAAAGTGCTCGAGTGGAGACCACGGACTAGCAAGCGCAGCGTAGGACGTCCACCCACAAGATGGACAGACGACCTTGTTAAGGCCGCCGGAAGTCGCTGGATGTGGGTCGCTTCCAACCAGTACGAATGGAGGTCCAAGGGGGAGGCCTATGTTCAGCAGTGGACGTCTTATGGCTGAGTCTCTATGAACTGGTTACATATCAGCTTTAAATATATAGACACCTAAATAAATAATAATAAATTTTCATAATGTACGAAATAAATCGAAACAAATATCAAAAAATCGCGGACCCGGACCGGTCCCCGAAGGCCAAAGAACAGTTTTACTGAAGATATTGATACAAATCAAATTTTCCCTCGCTCCAACATTAAGTTGAATCTGTACCTGAGTCAGAATCATCTGCGATGTTCACATTGATTGGCAGAATGTAGTCTTTCGACGTTTCGAACGCTTTGTTCAAGGGTTCCTGTATCTTGGGGTAGTACTTCACCAGGTTGAAGAACGTCTGGCTCGGGATGACGAGCAAATCGAGGCTCCGGCTTGCGTAAATTGACACTTCGGAACACGATATCGGATGCTGTTACCACAAAATTATTATTTATTCTGATGTAGGTACTTATTACTGTCATTTTCCAAAAGTATTTAAAAACACGCATTGTAATAATATGAAATTTATCCTTTAAGACATTCCTTACCCCAGTAAAATTCCCAAACATTCCGCCTGGTCCCATACAAGTGATCATTTCATTGTAAGAATTCATAACGTCAACCTGAAAAATATTATAGGTATCCACATATTATACTCTAGCGGCCCACCATACGAGTACCTACAAGGAAAATTGCCAATCGAATTTGAATCAAGCGTATTAGAAAATAGAGTTGAATTTGTTTTGTTTTAAAATCGAACGAAACAAAATAAAAGCAACTGCTCCATTTCATTAAGATTTAAATTTCAGTGGAGCTAATTTGTACTAGTATTAGGACATTAAACCCCAAGAGGTAATGGAGTATTTATGGAACGGTAATACATACCTTCAAAAAATTGAATGAATGGCAAACCCGCAATCCCAGCTTCCTTACCTTGCCCCGATAAATAATGTAAATATACGGTTGTACATCCTTGCATTGTATGACGGTTTCGGCCTTTAGGAAGTACATTTCGTTGAGGTGCTGAGTGATGACCCTGATGAAGGAGCGCTCCACTTTGCTGAAGAGTGGGACCTCGCGTAGGGTCCTCTCGTACATGAAGACGAGAGTGTCTTCCATTAATGCAGAGTTGAGTCGCCGGCATATTTGCTAGACATAGCCATACTTTATGTCAGAAACGATTAAAAGATTATTCGAGGTAAATTAAGTAGCCAGGTAATTCGAAAGAGTTCTTGATTATAGTTAGGATCAATCTTAGCAGCGTCGTTTAGTTTTTATCTTAGAGTGCGAGTGATGCGCATTTAGCATTATTCGTTGAATTTTAGTCAACTATCATAAAATTTTATCAGTTCACCTGAGGATTGCTTCCGTTGGTGCGTCGCCACAAATAATCGAAGTATTTTAACGTTCTTGCTGTTAGCATTGGATCAACGTTTTCTTGGTATAAAAAGTTCGCCAAGTCTGATGTTTTTTCCTGAAATAAAAATAATCACTTGTGTTTGGTTATTCAATATGCGAGTTTGAAAAAAAAAACAGTACCTACTTACAATATTGATAATGCATTTTTTTTTGGCGTAGAGCGGAAGCCCTTTAAAGGCGAAGTTAGGAATTTACGGGGATTTTATTATAGAAGTGAAATGCAACTATTTGACACTCACTATGTGATCAAGTAAGGCGTTGCCCGTTGAGGAGCGAGCGGACGCGACATATCCGCACATAAAGGCAAAATACAAGATAGTTAAGATTACAAGCGTTGTAGAGATGAGGGCGTCCGTCGTATTCACCGACATAGTAGGTGTGCATCCGCATCCTAAAACCAAGCCTCTATAAGTCATATTATTGTACACTGGCTGTTCCTTGATACAAAAATGCATGTCACGAAAGGCCCACTTAGACGGCGCGAAACATATGCAATATGCAATTTTCTTTACATTGTAGACTACAGAATTAAACTTAATTCATTCGATCGATCAAACACACCATTATGCCGAAAATTACATATCAATTCTATTTAAATGGGATTTCTGCGCGCCTGACAATTGATACAGGATCACCCACATATGTATGTATGACGTTAATTTTAAGACGTTTCGAAACATTTTGTGTCAAAAACCTCATTTTCAGACACAAAATGTATTTAATTGACCGGTGTTCAAATTTATAGGTACAATTTACATAGTAATTAGTGCACGATGCACCATGTGAAGCTAAATACAAAATTGCGTAGTCTTGAAAAAACGTACATAAGTTTCAACCCCATAAAAAAGTCAATTGATATACCTTAGAAGAAGAACTTAATTACTTATTTACATTTTACAATGGTTAAATGTGCATTAGCAAGTCATACTAACCCACAAAGGTTTTGAAACTGTGAAAGAACACTTTGACATACTCCTTTATTGCACCTAAAAGATTAAAGCAAAATGAAACTAAAAATAGAAATAACTAATAACGCATAACATATGTACGCCTCGCAAGTAACATACAAGCACAAAATGTTGTATTTCACTGAACTAAACGTTAATTACTTTTTAAATATTAATAGGTAGGTACAGCCCGGCAGCTTGAACATGTCATGCTCGCTTAATAGTATATTGTTAACCAAGGGATGAAAGGCACCCATTTCTGTCGAGGTAAAGAGATATGGGTATATTGGGTATAATAATGTCATGGGTCGTCTACGACGACTACGAGTAGTACCTAAGCGTTATTGAGTTTACTGTGAAAATACATATGTCGATTTGTGTAAGATGAAAATGAAAATTGATTTATTTAGGTATCAAAAATGCAGCTTATTGCATAGTAGAAGAGTATTAGATTTTAGGAGTAAGTATTATATTGTTAGACAGCCTAGGAAACCCTAAACTAGGTAAACCTGTCTTATAGGGAATGAAGATTATTCAATAATGTTTATTTATTTCTCATATATCAATGTTAATCCAAAATGCACGCTTTGCATGCCAAAAAAAACCTCAAGTGTGTGATTTGTGAAAAAAAAGAGATGGTATAAGTTTAATGTGGTATATCTGTCACATCGTAGTTCCGCAACAGATAAAAAGATATGAAATCGTTTTTTTATCGAAAGTGTTGTCTGTCGAGATATTTCTTACTCGCTACGTCTTACGTAAGCGAACAACTCGCGAACGCGGCGCGGCGCGGCGAGGAAGAAACAAAACGTTGATACGTATAGGTGTGTCCTACTCACACATGAGCGATTTAGACGCGAAGCGGCGCGGCGCGGCGCGGCGCGGCGCGGCGAACGCGCGGCGAACACGCGGCGCGGCGCGGCGCGGCGCGGCGAAGAAGAAACAAAACGTTGATACGTATAGGTGTGTCCTACTCACACATGAACGCGGCGAAGGCGCGGCGCGGCGCGGCGGCCTTGTCCGACTAGGGAGACACTCCACGATCGCAATGGCCGCACGCAGACACGGTTTATTAGTAAATTTGTATTTAAATTATGAGTAACCTATGTCTTTATGTGGTTATGCAAGTAAGTGCAGCGTTCTTCGTTGTCTAAAATTTTGGTTTACTGGGATTTTGATTTGGCACCGCCTTCAAAAACTAAGTACACAATTACCCGGGTGGTTATTAATTTGCTTATTAGGTACTAGCTTTTGCCCGCGACTTCGTCTGCGTGGAATTAGTAATTTGGGTACCATAATTTTTAAACAAATCTGCTTTTTATTACATCCTTCTTTTCGCCCCCAAAATGGATGACTAATTACAATTAGTCAAAAATGCGAACTTTCTTTATTTGTAACGAAATTAAGATATTATTTTCTTTTATTTATTTATTAATTTTGACGTGATAACGTAAGTTGATAAAGTTGAAAAAGTTGGAGAAGTTGAAGTTGGACAATTTAAAGTTGGAGAAGTTGAAGAAGTTGGAGAAGTTGAAGAAGTTCGAGTTGGAGAAGTTGAATTTGAAGAAGTTAGAGAAGTTGAAGAAATTGAAAAGGAGAAGTTGAAGTTGAAGTAGGAGAAGTTGTAGATGTTGGAGAAGTTGATAAAGTTGAAAAGAAGTTGAAGAATTTCGAGTTGGAGAAGTTGCAGTTGAATTTGAAGCAGTTGGAGAAGTTGAAGTTGAAGAAGTTGTAAAGGTTGGAGAAGTTGAAAAGGTTGGAGAAGTTGAAGAAGTGGAAAAGGTTGGAGATGTTGAAGGTTGAAGAAGTTGGAGAAGTTGAAGTTAAAGAAGTTGGAGATGTTGAAGTTATAGAAGTCTACTTCTTCAACTTCTAAGTTGAAGAAGATGGAGAAGTTCTTGAAGTAGATGTTGAAGTTGAAGAAGTGGGAGAAGTTGAAGTTGAAGAAGTGGGAGAAGTTGAAGTTGAAGAAGTTGAAGTTTAAGAAATTGGAGAAGTCGAAGTTGAAGAAGTTGAAGTTAAAGAAGTAGGAGAAGTTGAAGTTAGAGAAGTTGAAGAAATTGAAAAGGTTGGAGAAGTTGAAGTTGAAGTAGAAGAAGTTGGAAAAGTCGAAGTTGAAGAAGTAGGAGAAGTTGAAGTTGAAGAAGTTGTAAAGGTTGGAGAAGTTGAAAAGGTTGGAGAAGTTGAAGAAGTGGCAAAGGTTGGAGATGTTGAAGGTTGAAGAAGTTGGAGATGTTGAAGTTATAGAAGTAGAAGTTGAAGAAGATGGAGAAGTTCTTGAAGAAGTAGATGTTGAAGTTGAAGAAGTGGGAGAAGTTGAAGTTGAAGAAGTTGAAGTTAAAGAAATTGGAGAAGTCGAAGTTGAAGAAGTTGAAGTTGAAGAAGTAGGAGAAGTTGAAGTTAGAGAAGTTGAAGAAATTGAAAAGGTTGGAGAAGTTGAAGTTGAAGTAGAAGAAGTTGGAAAAGTCGAAGTTGAAGTTGAAGAAGTAGGAGAAGTTGAAGTTAGAGAAGTTGAAGAAATTGAAAAGGTTGGAGAAATTGAAGTTGAAGTTGGAGAAGTGAAGAAGTTGAAGAAGTTGAAAAAGTTGAAGCGCTTCGAGTTGGAGAAGTTGAAGTTGAATTTGAAGAAGTTAGTGAAGTTGAAGTTGAAGAAATTGAAAAGGTTGGAGAAGTTGAAGTTGAAGTAGAAGAAGTTGGAAAAGTCGAAGTTGAAGAAGTAGGAGAAGTTGAAGTTGAAGAAGTTGTAAAGGTTGGAGAAGTTGAAAAGGTTGGAGAAGTTGAAGAAGTGGCAAAGGTTGGAGATGTTGAAGGTTGAAGAAGTTGGAGATGTTGAAGTTATAGAAGTAGAAGTTGAAGAAGATGGAGAAGTTCTTGAAGAAGTAGATGTTGAAGTTGAAGAAGTGGGAGAAGTTGAAGTTGAAGAAGTTGAAGTTAAAGAAATTGGAGAAGTCGAAGTTGAAGAAGTTGAAGTTGAAGAAGTAGGAGAAGTTGAAGTTAGAGAAGTTGAAGAAATTGAAAAGGTTGGAGAAGTTGAAGTTGAAGTAGAAGAAGTTGGAAAAGTCGAAGTTGAAGTTGAAGAAGTAGGAGAAGTTGAAGTTAGAGAAGTTGAAGAAATTGAAAAGGTTGGAGAAATTGAAGTTGAAGTTGGAGAAGTGAAGAAGTTGAAGAAGTTGAAAAAGTTGAAGCGCTTCGAGTTGGAGAAGTTGAAGTTGAATTTGAAGAAGTTAGTGAAGTTGAAGTTGAAGAAGTTGAAAAGGTTGGAGAACTTGAAGAAGTTGAAAGGTTGGAGAAGTTGAAGTTGAAGAAGTTGAAGTTAAAGTTGGAGAAGTCGAAGTTGAAGAAGTTGAAGTTGAAGAAGTAGGATAAGTTGGAGAAGTTGAAAAAGTTGAAGCAGTTCGAGTTGGACAAGTTGTAGTTGAATTTGAAGATTTTGGAGAAGTTGAAGTTGAAAAGGTTGGAGAACTTGAAGAAGTAGATGTTGAAGTTGAAGAAGTGGGAGAAGTTGAAGTTGAAGAAGTGGGTAAAGTTGAAGTTGAAGAAGTTGAAGTTAAGAAGTTGGAGAAGTCGAAGTTGAAGAAGTTGAAGTTGAAGAAGTAGGAGAAGTTGAAGTCAGAGAAGTTAAAGAAATTGAAAAGGTTGGAGAAGTTGAAGTTGAAGTAAAAAAAGTTGGAGAAGTCGAAGTTGAAGTTGAAGAAGTAGGAGAAGTTGAAGTTAGAGACGTTGAAGAAGTTGAAAAGGTTGGAGAAGTTGAAGTTGAAGTTGGAGAAGTTGAAGAAGTTGGAGAAGTTGAAAAAGTTGAAGCAGTTAGAGTTGGAGAAGTTGAATTTGAAGAAGTTGGAGAAGTTGAAGTTGAAGAAGTTGAAAAGGTTGGAGTAGTCGAATTTGAAGAAGTTGAAGTTGTAGAAGTTGAAAAGGTTGGAGAACTTGAAGAAGTTGAAAAGGTTGGAGAAGTTGAAGTTCAAGAAGTAGGAGATGTTGAAGTTATAGAAGTAGAAGTTGAAGAAGTTGGAGAAGTTGAAGAAGTTCGAGTTGGAGAAGTTGAAGTAAGAGAAGTTGAAGAAGTTGAAGAAGTAGACGTTGAAGGACAGTTGAAAAAGTAGGAGCTGAAGTTGAAGAAGTTGAAAAGGTTGGAGATGTGAAGTTTAAGAAGTAGGAGAAGTTGAAGTTAAAAAAGTTGGAGAAGTTGAAGTTGAAGTAGGAGAAGTTGAAGTTGAAGTAGTTGAAAAGGTTGAAAAAGTTGAAGAAGTAGGAGAAGTCGAAGTTGAAGTTGAAAAGGTTGAAGAAGTTGAATAAGTAGGAGAAGTTAAAGTTGAAGACGTTGAAAAGGTTGAATAAGTAGGAGAAGTCGAAGTTGAAGTTGAAAAGGTTGAAGAAGTTGAATACGTAGGAGAAGTTAAAGTTGAAGACGTTGAAAAGGTTGAAGAAGTTGAAGAAGTAGGAGAAGTTGAAGAAGTAGGAGAAGTTGAAGTTAGAGAAGTTGATGAAGTTAAAGAAGTTGAAGTTAGAGAAGTTGAAGTAGGAGAAGTTAAAGTTGAAGTTGAAAAGGTTGAAGAAGTTGAAGAAGTAGAAGTTGAAGAAGTTGAAGTTGACGAATTTGAAAAGGTTGGAAAAGTTCGAGTTGGAGAAGTTGAAGAATCGTTGAAGAAAAGGTTGTTGATTCCCCATACAAACTTCCACCCCCTTTTTCACCCCCTTTAAGAGGGATTTCTGGGATAAAAAGTACCCTATGTCCTTCCCCGGGACTCAAACTATCTCTATACCAAATTTCATGAAAATCGGTTCAGCCGTTTAAGCGTGAAGAGGTAACAGACAGACAGACAGACAGACGGACACACTTTCGCTTTTATAATATTACTAGCTTTTGCCCGCGACTTCGTCTGCGTGGAATTAGTGACAGCAGCTAAACTAGGTATGGCGCCTGGATAATTCTAATAGCAATGATTCAATTCGCACATTGCTTGCTTCAATTATTAGGCAATTCATTAACTCTTTCAATTCCACCCCCCTTTGCACTCTCTTCAGGGATGATTTCCGACATAAAAACTATCCTATGTCCTTCCCCGGGACTCAAACTATCCCTATACCAAATTTCAACTAAATCGGTTCAGCGGCTTAAGCGTGAAGAGGTAACAGACAGACAGACAGACAGACACACTTTCGCCTTTATAATATTAAGTATTGATATAGTATGGATAGTATGGATTAATTACGTTTTGGCAGAAATTGGCTTTACGACGGGATAGGGACTGGACAAGGATAGGGGTGGGGTCTGGGTATATAAAAAAATATTTTGTGCTTTTCAGTGGGTTGGGTTTTTGAAAGGACCTCAAAAGGAAACAACGGAACCCTTATACCCCTTATAGGATCACTCGTGCGTCTGTCTGTCTGTCCGTCTGTCACAGCCTATTTTCTCGGAAACTACTGGACCAATTAAGTTGAAATTTGGTACACATATGTACATTAGTAACCTAAAGATGGACATTTTTTTATAATTTTAAAATACATAGGTTCGAAGTTATTTAAGAAAATAGCCAAAAAATGACCATTTATCTCCAAAACTACTGGGTCTAAAATATTGAAAAACAATATATACAAAATAGTTCTTTACCTATAGATGACAGGAAAACCTATTAGAAATGTGAAGTCAAGCGTGAGTCGGAATTATGTACGGAACCCTAGAAACGCGAGTCTGACTCGCACTTGGCCGGTTTTTTTAAAGAAATTATATTAAGTTATTTTGCTTTTATGTTTGTTTTTTTAATTGATTTATTTATATTTTTACTTTTTTATTTCACGTTATTTATTTTTGTCTCATTATGACGATCGATTGATCTTGCTGCGCGCTCGTAATACAGGGACCCACTCCCTCTCCCACTCGCACTCGCACTCGCACTCTCAATCCCACTGAAAACCGCATCAAAATCACGGACAAACATACATACATAAATACATACCGGTCAAACTGAGAACCTCCTTTTTTTAAGGCGGTTAAAAACGAAAGTAGTTGCTCTTTTCTGTGACCTAGACTTCGCAATTAGCTTAAAAAAATTAAAATAATTACATTAATTACTTTGCCGAATCTTTATTACAGCGAACTCAGAATAGTCGTAAGTGCCATAGACGCTACTGGAGTTAAGTCTTTTATGTCAATTTCCGCGAATTTATATATTTTTTTAGTTTTGTGCCTATAGATTACAGGAAAACCTATAAAGAAATCAAACGGGAGTCGACTAATCAAATCATAGCCGGTAATTCTATATACGCCACGCCTCTAGCCGCGTCATATTCGCGTCTAAAAATCAAATGGATTGATCGCGCCCGTTCCGCGCCGCGCCGCGCCGCCGCCGCGCCGCTTCGCCATCGCGTCAAAATCGCTCACCTAGGACACTTCCATATGCAACAACGGTTTGTTTTTTCCGTGCCGCGTCTCGCCGCGCCTCGCCGCCCGACATTCGCGTGCAAATCGCGCGGCGCCGCGTTCGCAACGAGATCGCTTACGTAGGACACTTCTATGGGCATCAAAGGATTGATTTAGCCGCGCCGCGCCGCGCCGCGCCGCGTTCGCGCGTTGTTCGCCTACGTAAGACGTAGCGTTAGGATTCCGCTTACTAAGTAAATGGGGCTGTTTTAAAATTGTACAAGTTATGATAATATAGGTACTAAGTATTAAAAATAATATAAAATATTATATTGAGACCTTTTAAAAACCCGTTACATTTCAATCAATCAATAATCATTTATTTCGAACAAAAGGCCATATATGTTAATAACATACTAATACGATGATACGATGGATCTTGTTATCCGAAATAAATATATTAAATAAAATAAATAATACTTAAATCTAGGGTTAGTACAAACATAACATTGAAACAGATTTTTACACAATGGGGCATGGAGCTGCACCCAGTACTTTAATCATGGTGAGTCCCACCGGTCGGCCAACGTGCACATGATGGTATTCGAGTTGGCATTTTTTTGTATTTTGACATTTGTCTGCACTTACCTCCAATGTTATGATTCGAGCCGTGCATAACAATAACCCGTGAACAATTAGCCATGATATAATCCGTCCCATTTGGAAGGTAGGGCCTACAAAACGAGATGAAAGAAAATGCAGATGCAAAATTCACAATCGTCAATGCCGCTGGCAAAAATTTTAGTAAAAATATCAATTGGTTAGTCTGCATTATGTCTTCTTCCCAGTAATTCACTGCAGCCACTATTCTGGTTAGCTGAAATTGTAATAATTAGTTTATCAAACGGGCAAATCGTCTGCAAAGGCAATTAAACTGCGTTGTTTTAGTGGGATTTAAGCCCATGCATTTTGGGCTTATAATATAAATAAATAGGTAGTCATACCTGCAACAATTTGTTCAAACGATACTTATCTAAATCTGCTTGATCATTTATAAGGCCTACCTGGAATATGAAGCAATATTAAAAAACACACTTAAATACTGAACATAACCTACAAAACTACATATTATATAACAATGGATAAAGCGCAAGCATTTACATTAAATTAGCATGTACATTATATATTATACAGTGTTCCCAAAACGGAACATACACTGTCCCGAGTTCGAACGTTCGAGTCGAGTTACGTGACATATATTACGCAATTAGAGTTTCGAAAATATACATATTTTCAACTGATTAACGTTGCGTGCTCAATACAAAAAAAATATATAAACTAGGCTTAGATATTTTTATGAGCTTATACTATAAAACCATCGCTCCACTAACAAACTGATTGTCTCAGTTAAGCTATAGTGCTGTATTTACCCCAACTCTTGATTCGTACTTGGCAGCATGACACAATTATTTTACATCGCACCTTAAGTGAATTTATTAGGTTTACCTTAGTAATATAAATAAAAGATACATTAACTTACAAAACGGGATAAAGGAAAACAGATGATAGCATCCAAAACAAATCCATGTTTTAGGTATCGTGATATAGTATTTAAAGGATGAGTGATTAGAAGAGATCGCTCATCGTAATAAGCCACATATGCCATTATCGCCATGTCAACGTACAGTAACATGTCCACGTAATAAACCTCATGGGTACGAAATTTACTGTAAGACACCTGAAAACAAGTTTAGAGTAGTACTTTTACTGCCTTACTTAACATATTATTATCTTCAACCCTATTGATGACATTGTTTGGCTAATGAGAGTGATGACTAGATGAGAGTCTAGTCAAGACGTAGCGAAATCCGTTGCCATACGTCTGAGGCGTGCGATGACCAAATATAGACTTCCGTTAACATATTTCATTTGATTGGAACCCGCTCGGAACATACCACACGAGAATTCTATGCAATAAAAAAGTTTGTATGTACAGAACTACAGACGGTGCTACACGGACTTTTTTTAATTTATGTTTGTTTCCAAACTGGAGATACAATTGAGTAACTTTTTCATAATTTGAACAATGCTACAAATGCTAACAGCTGATTTCTGGAATTTATGTCTCCTGAGGGACTTCTCAAATGAGAAAATAACATAATACCTATTTAATTTAGATAGGGCGTTAGCGCTTGCTTGCTTAAGTTATACCTATAAGTATATTTATATATAATATGGAACCGGATTGTGAAATAAATATTTTTTTTATAAATTATAAATATAATACAAGAGAACAATGCACCATGATATCCATGACTATTAAACAAATGAACTGCTCTCAGTTTACTTTACCTTTTTCGAGTGAAGCAAATCTGTAACTATTCATGAAAATCACGCATCTCGCTTAATCGATACTCACATACTTACCTACGTGCTGTGTTTGAAGTTTAAAGCATGTATTTGTTAACTTAGCGCCACTTGCACCATCCCACTAACCCGGGGTTAACCCGTTAAACCGTAAGGGCCACTTGCACCATCCCACTAACCCTAGGTTAAGCGGTTAAACCGTTAACTTAGTGTCAAATTGTACTGGTAACCATGGTAACTTCAGGTTTAACCGGTTAACCCGCGTTAGTGAGCTTCGATTGTCAACTGACGATGCAACGTCGTACTTACCGCTATGCAATATGGTACAGTGATCACATAATATACGGCCAGGAGGGATCTCACAATGCACCAGACTTTCAGAAACATCCCGTAAGGCGTAATGCTTCCCGGTAATATGATGAACCTTAAAAACCTGCGAATAGAAAAAAGCTGCAATATACTCTGCTTCTGTGTTGAATGCAGATAAGTATATCCTAAATTCTATAATATTTTTCACATAGCTTGGGTATGGTTACAGCTGTCACTCCATACAATTTATCCTTAAAACGTAAAACATTAAATAATTTTACGGTTTAGACTCAATTGTTTTTAGTCACTCGCGGGACAAACGCAAAATCTCGAAATTTTTTATTGAGACGACAGCTGTCACAGACGTAATACCGATGCTACGGGGAAATTACTACAATAATCAATATTTTGCATTTTTAATCGCTAAAAAGGGATCTTTCCCAGAAAGCCATAGTGCCAGGATATGAAGAAATGGGCTCCTTACGTAAGTTGGTACCTACGTCATTGTTACGTCTTATTAGTATTAAGATATTTCATTAATTATGGTATGGTTAGAATTTACTATAGAATACCAACCAACTATTCGTGAATATTTCGACTGTGAACGAGTCGACTTATTAAAGCAATACAAAATGTACATAAATACATTTCAAATGATGTAAAGTATATAAAGATACCACACAACATAAATAAACAGGTAGATTCTCTGTATTTCATCTCTTTCAAAGATTATGTTATGTTGTGTATATAACCAAGCAGCCGCGACGGCACCTTTTGTCATCTCATCACATCACCATCCTCGTCATTAACATCATATCATCATAATGTTTCTCCAATAACCAATATTATGCAGATTCAGCACTTTTATTCCAAAAGGAAGGTAATGTGACGAGACGAGAAACGGCCGCCTGGTTACTAGTATAATATTTTGGGCACGACACGTGTGTTCATGTAATTTATTTGTATTTATTTAAAATTTTATTCAAGCAATAAGGCCAGGTTATGTGGCGCATCTGTTAAATCTAGCATTAAATAATCTGTGCTCAACCGACACCAATTTTTTTCATAAAAACATCACATTATTCATCAAAACGATTTATGATGTTCACGAATAACAATATTAGAGCCTAAAAATATGTTTTTCTAATAAAAACCATAAAATGGTTTTTCAGAAGAAACCAGAATAGGTACTATGATTTTTATACTTGACCACTGCGTGATCTATAAGTGGCTCATTACAGAAACTTTCAGTATTGCTCACTTACACTTCTCACGTGAGGAGTTTACTCAATTGATAGAAATGAAAATACTGAGAACGGGTGCCATAGTAGACCACATTATAAAAAAGTTAAATTACGTGCTATGGCGGGATGACCTAGAGTTGGACACCTGCCTTAACAACTGGACTGAGGAAACACTAAACTAGGAGTCTTGGTAATCAAGGAGGACGTTGCTCAGCAAAGGGCCACTGAAATCGGCTAATAAAAAGTTCTATTAACATAAAAGTTATAAGCTGGAACGTCTTAATGTCACACTTCTACCATAATTTCAGAGACCCGTATTGTTTAAGTATTTTTGCGTCCGTAGTTAGGTACAAACAGTCTTTTAATATTTACCTCATCACTCCTAACTTTTCGAAGGTCTTCGTGTAGTGGGCTCTCTCCTCGCGGCCGCTTATGGCGACGAAACTTTCTTTTATCTCTTGCTGTAAGGGGAACAAACTTTGCGTACGAGGTTTTTAAGAGCCTATGGGCTGATTTAGACGGCGCGCGAACTCGCATGCGATTTTAGTTACATTGCGGACTGTTGGTTACGTCCAATTCTACCGACCGATCAAAACCCGCAATGCGAGTTCTCGCATCGTCTAAATGAGCTCTAATACACACTAGCATTTTTTTGCAGGCAGCCATTCCTACGTAATCAAGCGCCGCAAATCGGACTTGAAAAATAAGCATACGATTTAACCTACGCCGCACTGCTCGCGGCGAACGTCGGTCTGCAAATGCTTTAAAACTACTTTGAAGGCACTGATATTTTAAAAATATGCGTACTAGAATCTCCGACCACATTTTAGATCTTCTTGGCTTTGATTTATACCCGTAAAGATCGGTTTTCCTAGGATAGCGGTGCCGTCATATTATTATAGCGGTAGTCTCCATACTAAATAATACGGCTTAATATGGATGTCGTAGTATTTGTATGAAGACGGCTGCTACCTATATGACGGCACCGCCAGGGCACCGCTATCCTAGGAAACCAGAGCATAACGGTGAAAAGCTATGCCTGAATCCACAGCACGGAAAAGTATCACACAAATTCTTCAAATGAGCATCTTCATTTTGGTACGAACTGAATTTCATTGCGTGCCTTTCCCTGACCTGATGGTAAGGAACTGGCGTGACATCAGTACCATCAGTAGATAATTACTTCCTGATAACTGTAGATAGTGTAGATGTAATGTAAGGGTGCTGAGAAAATACTGCATAATATACCTACCAATTCCGAACCAACAAGTCCTAACAGGTCCTGAGTGTTGGCTTACAAAGTGTTGGCTTGCAAAGTGTTGGCTTGCAAAGCAATGTAATTGGCAGCTATATCTCTTTCTTTGAATTACCTACAGAAATGATGTCTTACCGCAATTCGATTTGTTTTAACGTCTATCCGGCCTACCATGGGTTGAGCAACTTCATATTGAACCACTTCGCTTCGGATTTCCGGATCCTCTAAAACCTGAAAAGCATTAAATTTTAACATAATTTAATCAACAACTGCACAAAGTTACAAAATAGGGTAAAATAAACACCGCAATGCTAAACTAATAGTAGGTATTAATACATCAAAAAAGTGCTGCTTGAAAATGCACATTCAATTTACCATATCATGCGTGGCCGGATCTTATTTTCTAGTCTTTATGTAATACATAAAGCATACTTAGTAAAAATTATATTACGGCATTTTAGTTAAGTACGGCATGTAAGAAGCTTTGGTTGATATTAAACTGTTTATTAGGTAGGTATACAAAAATAATCAAAACCAAAATATTACTTTGCTAATCCGCGAAAAGATAACATGCTAGTCAATCAGTGCTAACCCGTTATACTTACTTGCGTATTTTTTACATGCAAGTAATGTTCCCACCCTCCACAGAACATTAACATGAACATGGAGTAACGCCTGATTCTATTCACTACAAAAATAATATCTATAATTACTATCGTTAAGGGACCTTCGAGTCTATTAATTACAGTCTATGCAATGCAAACATGACTACATGGTTAAGGTAGCGCTCGATATTCCAACGACGAAGCGAGGACGTGGAAGACCACCTGCCACCTGGCTGACGACGGTTCAGCGAGACCTGAAAGACCTCAATATAGACGCCGACCTTGCACTCAATCGTGCAGAATGGAGGAAAAGAACAGGGAAGGCCGACCCCAAGTAAATGGGAACAAGGCCTAGCAGGATGATGATGATATGCAATGCAAACAGTATGGTAGGCAGACAACTATTTTCGTTTATTTAAGCCAATGCCTACTTTCTAATCATAAATACTGAAATTTTACATCAAAAAACACCTAAAAGTCATAACCCCGTTAAAACAAATCCATCCCAGTTACGGGGCATATTAGTTAAGGCCGTGGTCTATCTATCACGTCGTCCGAAACATAATTTTTCTACTTTAAGTTCTGATACAATCAGCTAAGTGTATTTAATAAAACGATTAACTAGTAAAACTGACGAGATATCCCGTATGGACAGATCGTTTCCAAAAATCTTGTATGAAGTAAAAAGATTGCGCATAAGAGATATATTATGTGCACAGGAACATAATATTCTATTTCGCGGATATGTTATGGATTGCAAACCCGTGAGTCAGGGAGACCGCGCTCATCAAACCTCGGTCTCTCACGCTCTCTCACTATCAGACTATAGCCTTATCTCGCATGACTCACCTTCATAATGGGAGCGCTGATGTCGGGGAACGTGCCCCAGCACTGCACCAACGCACTGTACTCCATGTGCAGCAATATGCAGTTAGTCGACGTCAACACGGTGTACACCTGGGCGTAGTGAACAATAGGATTATATTATGTTATGTAGTTATGAGGAGTCCTGTGATAACGTGGAACTATGTAAATTGACAAAGTTAGTACGTCCCGTCCTCCCTTGACAGTATCGTCGTGGTCCAGGGCTCCATTTTAGTATTGTATCTGTGGCTACTCACCCAGCCATGTTCCTCTAAAGTATCTACGTAATAAATACTAGATCTCTCTTGGGGAAACGAAAAATACTATGTACAGTCAAGTGGCAAAATATGGGCGTAGACTGCGTAGACACCTTACTCAAAAATATGACCCATAGTTCTTAATTCGCTGACATAAGAGCTATGCGACATATTTTTGAGATTTATGTGTGCACCCATATTTTTACACTTGACTGTACCTAAGCATTTGTTCCAATAGATACACTGTATTTATTGTGTACCATGGTCCTGTTATTGATGACGAAAATTGAGTCAATTACATCAAACTAAATGGCGAATAAAATGGACAGGACAGTGGTAAAATATTGTAAAGATCCACCAATAGTCAGTTAAAAGTGTGTGGATGTTAGTACTTAAATAACATAGTTACGATAGTACTCTTTCAACATTTTAATTTGCATTTTAAAATGTTGCTTACCTTCGGTAATCCAAAAAGCATTTCGATCATTCCAAATTGACTTCCGGGGCCCACGCACGTTACTACTTTTCCCTGGTTATTAACAATATTGCAGTGACCCTAGAATTATAAACAATAGGCCTGTTGCAAGTAACAAAGAATCATGGAAATAATGGTTTCAAAGAAACATATATGTTAATATGATTCTAAAAAATGGCCCAATCTCAGTATAAACTGAAGGATTATTATTATTAATATATTCAATAAAATAAAAGTGCAAAATTCTCCAATCGGCCCATAATCGGCCATTATTACTGAAACGCCAATCAGAAGCGTTCTAAACAGTGACGTCATCAATCCATAACATATTTCTTAGAGCAACATAGACAACCTCATTGACCGAAATCCATACGTTCTCACCAAAGAGTTCGAAGGTGTAAAAAAAATGTTATTTCGCCACTAAACATTTATTACGTCCAAAAAATATTATTACACGATATAAAGTAGATATCTATTTGTTATTGTCTAAATAATACGATATTTCACCAACCAACTTTTTTAATTATTTGGCTGAATGGAACTATCATTGCCATGTTGGCTGTCGTAACTAGAAAAAATTAAAAAGTAAAACCGGCGCTCGGTGATTTTCACTCAAAATTTACATGTATCTAAATAATTCATCTTAAATTGCAACCATGTGAGAATTTTTGTGTAAAATGAGTTATTGTGATAATTTTCTGTAGTGTATTTATCATCCCTAATCGTAATATATGGTGCTGAATTAACAATATAATTCGGATTCAAGGGAAATTCGTAACTGTAAGTATGTAAACAATGTCTACCACCCTACCACCAACTAAATGGTGACGTCACAAATGTCTCGCGAGGCGTTTTCGCGCGAGTTTTAAACTAGCTATAATAAAATGCAATTATTTATGTTAAATCTTATGAGTATAGCTGAAATATTGTGTTTTTCGGAACCAATACAAGTGTACCGACAATAATAAAAGGGATTTCAAAATTTGTCATCAGGCCTATTTTCTTAGAAATCAATACTTAGCGTACAGTTTATACATGTCTAGCTTAATATATAGCTTAATATAATAACTTGTTAAAATAAAGTTTTAACCTCTTATTTCGGTAAGTGTTTCCTTAGGCTTGAAAAAAGATAAGGTCGGGATAAATTTAATATTTGTCCCTTTCAAAACATTATATCCCCTCGAGTAAGTATACCGAAAATTTTCATCGAAGCCCTGTTTTCTTTAAGATAATAGCTTAACCCTTTTTAAGCCGCGACAATCTAGACGGTTTTACAAAAAAACTTAAAATAAATTCAATACAGTTATTTTTGGTAATCAATTACAAATCCATTTTTACAAACGTTCATTTGAACCTAAAGTCTGACTGCTAAGGTTGAATTTCTATTGAGGTAGATAAATCGGACTAAGTATGCCTGAAAAAGGGTTTTATGCGATAAACATTGTAAATGGGCTCACTAGCTCGTTTACCTTCAAATAAATACACAGCCAGAGAATGCCTGCCTCCCCGTCTCGGCAATAATGTACTATGACTGAGGTGTGTCCTTAGTGGTGCAGGCTGGTGCACGACAAAGAACGCGACTTCGAGGAGCAATGTAGGGTTGACCTCAACGCTAAACGCGAATAGCTGAAAACGCGCCAGCCTGCTGCCATCCATTACAACTACGTGGCTGGTGTCCTCACGTGCCCTCAATGTGCGCGAAGGTTCACCTCGAAGATCGGCTCCGTCAGCCATTATCGGGCGCACGAGCGCCGAACTAACTAGGAGTCGAAGTGGTCGCCGTGGCCGAAAACTGTCGAAGGATCATATGTGCCAATGTTATGGTGTTTACAATTTAATTGGACATGACATGACTTTCCCTTCCTTTGATTTCCCTATACTTACCTACTTTAATTTAACTGTTCTAAATTCTACAAATAACTAGGCTAAGTATTGAACATGATATAGGTTCTCGCGGGCTTGGTTTCCGCAACTCGACGTCATATAATTGCGCATATTTTGCGTTGAACATGATATATTTACCTTTCGAATAAACTGACCTTTTGTACGATATACATATCGCGGCCTATGTCCGCTGCATGTTGGACAACCTCGTCGTCGGGTAACACTATGGTTCTGCTGTTGGCCGCAACCGTTTGCAGTAGGTCTCGGCTACAATCCTTAAAATTGGCACAAACGCTCAGGAAAATATTTCTTATTAATGAAACAAACATTGAACAATAATCGACTTGGTGGGACTTGAAAGGACTCGAAAATGTGTCAAACATGCAATAAAAAAAATTAACATTCTAAAGGTAATTTTTGTTTGATTAAATAAATAATAGGTACTTATAGTCCCCGGGAGCTGGGAATTCAATACTGGCAGGTATCAATAAGCATTTTCAAAAGAAAAAAATATGACTTATCAGTATAAAATACATTTCAGAATTAGAAAGCTCAAATCAAGTAGGCATAAAGTAGAGTCTGGGCGGAAAGAGAAGAGTCGTGGTATGTATGGCTCAATACATTTCACGACATCTCTTTCCGAACAGACTCTATAAAGTATAACTTTAAAATACACGGCATACACGTACATTATTTTGTCAATACTTTCTTAAAGTATAATCAAGAGAATACCTGAAACAGCGGACAGTATAATAATGTCTCCACGGTCTCGATGGACAGCACTTCTTGTTGAATGTTCGCAGACATGTCTTCGAATAGATCCTTGACACATACTGCGTTATTGTAATACCTGTTTAGATCATTTTTTCATTGTTTATCCGTTGAAGGTAGAAACTTTAAAAAACATTGACTGAGAAAAGATTTATTGAAATCCAACCCCTAAAGGGATGATAATGGAATTAACAGTTTATAACGAATGCTACCGGACGCAAACGAAGGTTATTAGTACATACATAAATAGTAAATGAAAAGTTTACAAGCTGAAATATTAACGACACCCTCGTCGCAGCACAAACAAATCCGTAGACGAAGTTTAACCATGCTATCTCAACTACATTGATAAATTTGTCCAATTCTAGGTTTTATTTCATTGGAACAAAGTACACTTTAGAATAATGCTGCGATTTTTGTTACAGCACTCCTTAGCGGCCGAGTTTTTAATCTGCTAATGGCCAAATCTGAACACGACGTTATGGCACAAGTCAAACTTTAAAATATTTAACCAAAAGAAAAAACCACTTACCATTGTACGCAGAAAAACTTCCTCACTCGAGCCTTGATTTTCTCGCTAACCTGATTTACCGATAGAAAGCAGAAAAGTTCCCTCATTGATTCCTGTTAAAAATAAATGTAGGTATCGCAGAACTGAAAACTTTTATATTGCTATTAGGTAATATTACCATACTTATCATATCAGTTAAGTATAGTATATGTTACTGTAATTATACTAATTATATGTTACAGTCGACAGTTATGTTAGTAATATGCGCGTTGCTGTGTGTTTCCGTGATTTTATGTAATTAAAAAAAATTACCTTGAATTTACATCTCCTCCGTGCTGCAAGCATAAAGTGACTGCACATAGTGCCCGTATAGAAACAGCTAACATAAAATCCAAGAACAAAGATTGCAATGAGCTGAAATTGTACATTTTTGTTAATTAAATATTATATTTCAATACACTTGTACAATAACTACAAAAAAGAATTGTTCGGCATCCATGCTTATAATTGTTAAAACTTGACCATTCCACATTTCTCGTAGAAACCCTGAACTGGTGATCGACAACCTGGATTGTATTGGATTTACTCAGTAGATCGACAGCGCGCTGATTATTAGCAACGTTAGGAAACTCATTGTGTTTCCCGAGTCTCGCGATCGTAGACTTGCGAATTGTACAATTGATCTTTGACCCCTTTGCTCATACCAGAACTGCTCACCACAAACAGATCGGCGACCCCTGGGGCTATGTCGGCAATGCCGGCGCCGGTGAACGCCGCGGCGCCGAACATGAGTGATGATACCATCGGCTTTTCGTGCTTCGCGTTTAAAGTCGAAAATACCTTCGTCTCCCAGAATATCAGGTGCTTTACCCATGAGTTCTATAAGCAAATAGACAAACATGGTTTCAGCAACAAGAAATAATTAAGGATCGTTTTAAAATACAGGCGTATTTGACAAACAAAAAGAAGGTATTGTTATTTTTCCTAAACATGGTGTGGAAATAAAGCGAGTAACTAATTAACTAATGATTAATAATTTGAACACGGATATTTTTAGCTTTTTTAAGTATTTCGATTTCGAAAGACTTTTATGGGGTTACATTACCTACTTATGAATATAATATACTCATATAATGAAAACTAGGTCTTGATTTACAAATAAATACCACCACCATGATATTAATCTACAGATTAATAATTTTATACACCTACCGGTCGGCATAACTGATTGGGACAAGAGATCAAATATAGAAAGCAACCCGACCAGTAACAGAATATGCAAAACATCAGAGCAAACTTCAGAACGCAAATAACCTGAAACATTAACATTTTTAAATTACCCTAGTTGAAAAGTACTAACAAGTATTACAGAAAACCTGAGTAATAGACGTCCGATTTGATAAAATTTTGTGGATCACAATGATCACTAGATTGGGTTGACATTGTGTCAGTTTATCTCAATACACTTTATGAAGGTTGGAATGCGAAAAGTTTGACCAAGTGTGACAAAACTAACCTTGGCCCGCAATTTCATCCGCGTAGAAGTCATTAATTTGCATGCTTTCACATTAACAATATTAGTAGGCTTTATGATGACCTTTTTTCTTATGCAGCTAACTATAGATTCTGTTTTAAATCACCTGTGATAAAATTCATAGACGTACCCTGACGTTACTTTTGAAATTCCTTTCCAATTTGTCCATATACTCCCAAATGTGCCACATTTGCAGTACCGGACAAAGGGCCGCCACTTGATTGGCCACTGAACTCCCTTGAGGGTCCAGGGTGTCCGTGAAAATGTAGAAAGGGAACACTGACAGTATGTCCAAGTAGAAACTAATCGTTGCCATTTTTACCTCTGATATGTCCTTTACTGTATTCCTTATCACATTCTGTAAACAAAAAACAAGAACAAAGTGGAGGGTAAGCCTTTGCCAAAATATATTTTTTCTTAATACTTATAGTATTAGTATTTTCCCGTTCATTGAAGTTTAAGTATTACATGTACTTTTTCTTTCTCTTAGACTTCGTACCTATGTGTCCCACGATTTCTATACACCGTGTTTTTTTTGATTTCCGTTAATTTCAAGGGTGCATTCCTGAGCTTAAATCAAGTAACTTTCTCAAAGACACCGATGTTCTAATTAAGTCCATTTCGGAGATAATCCACAATTTATTTTTTTCCTATAAGGCCTCTACAAGCGTGTACACTAGGGTGTTTCATTTTTCCGAATTTTCGATTTTCATCTGACTTTGCTCGAATTCTTGATCTAACTGATAAAAAAATATTATACGTTAAAAAAATTAAAATCGGTCAACGTTTAGAGGTTGCACAACATCAACAAAGATTTTTCAAATAACCAACGACTCTACATCGGAGGGTAGAAAATGGTTTAAGCGGCTACCATCAAAGCAGAGAGTAGTGTGATACTGAACCTTCTACACATAAATAAATTTTAAAATTAATAGTAAACTTGGATTTTGGTTACTCGATAAATGTTCTAATTAAGATTTTTCAGTTTTTCCACCTATTTCCAAAGGAAAAGTGCTTTTATCGTGTTTTAGACGCAAAATTCAGTTTTCTCATTCGATTTTAGTATCAGTTCATTATATTTTGTCATTTTAGAACATAGTTCATTTTCACGCAATGTATGGGGTTCTCACTCTACCTTTTCAACTTGTGCAACCTCTAAACGTTATTCGATTCTTTTGAAAATTGAAATAGATAGTTTTTAGTGTGGGGAGACTCCATTGGTGAGCAAAGTCAGGAAAAATATTACAACTTTTTTTTCTCCATACAAAAGTGAATCACCCTAGTGTACACTTGCCTTAGGGCCGGCTTACATATTGATTAGTGTTTAGAATGAGTTCATACATTTGCTACTAAACTTAAGTACAATCTCGGTCGATTGATGTACGAAATGACATTGATATGTCACAGATTTCAATTGTTTGGTTGAGTTAAATGTAATGCCCGTGTTACAACAACGCTGTATGCTACATTTAATTACTTTTTAAACAAAAAAAAAAACAAAAAAGAAAACAAAAAAAAAAATTTTTTTGAAAATTAACTATGCCATTTAGTTCTTATAAACGTACTAAACTATACCCCGAAGTTAACGGAATTCAATAAAAACACGGTGTATATGATATCTATATATTACAAATAAGGCAAAGGCTGACTAAAAAAATTCATTGGTCTTCTAGACGCAATTTAGCACCGAAAATAGACACCGCTTAGTACAAACAGTAACATTATTAACTGTTAACTGTACATCGGTGGACCTTATGCCGTTTGTAATAAGGTCCACCGATGTACAGTTAACAGTGTGGGCGATGGTACTTCTACATAATATAATGTCCTGGTAAGCCGTAACGCTGCCATTGGGTTCATATTTACAATCTGACAAACCTTATCATAAATGGCAGTAGTGAGCTGAATATAGATGTGAAGCACCAGCCCGGTGGTGATCACGGTGTTGAGCACCTTCTCCGCATCGGACTGCGAGGGCTGAATGATGTTCGAATATGGCACCATTATGCATAAGTACAGGATCATAATGAAGTGAATGACATGCAACATGCGCATCTGTAACGTCCAGAATCCGCTTAGTTATTTTCTCCCCTTCCCTTATAATTCTAATTTCTTGTGACTCAACATTTCTATAACCTACAAAAACTATAGCTAAGCTTATAAAATAAAATAGAAAATAAATCAGGAAACTTAGGAATAATAAGATAAAATGGTACGTTTTCCACTTAAAGGCTAATTGTCGCCAACCAGAAGCGTACCGTTATAAGTCAATGATTAATAATTATTCGATGGGACAAATTATAGATTGTAACTTACAAAATCAGTGTCAGGTTCTAAAATCCAAGGGAATGATGCCCTGAGACAAATCCTCGGAGCCTTAATACTGGTCACTTTCGGGGACATCTGATACAGTTCTAGGAACTCCTCCGTAAATTTCGGCCGACGTACGTTTTTAGCATCTAAGGAAGGTTTTAAAACGTATGTTAACAAACTATTGAAGACATTATAGCTTTTTTTAATAGCCTGTTATAGTGTCCCTGGGCAAAGGCCTCTCCCCTGGATTTCCGCGACTCCCGTTGTTGAGTTTTTTCCGGCCAGTTATTAATGAAGGTGTCTAAGTCGTACCGCCATCCTCGTCTGGGCCTGCCACGCCCGCGGTTATTTTGCGGTATCCACTTGGTGGCTATACTAGCCCAACCTATCCGGATGCATGCGGCAGACGTGACTGAGCTGTCCCACGTCAGCCTGGCGGTTTTCTCCCCTACTTCAGCTATGCGTGTTTTATAATTTATATGAACATAAATTTTACCTCTGTAATACATGTGTGAATCATCCACGAACGTAGGATCCTCGTCCTCTATACCCGCTAAACGATTTTTGAGCACTTTCATTGGTCTGTACCGAGTCCTGATTTGCCTAGAATCATTTTCTTCGTACGCCTCTATTGCCTCCTGAAGAAATATTGTAAGAAAATTAAGCTCGGCAGTTTTTAGCAACCATGTGTGGCTATGAACCATGGAATTTTCGCTAAGCCGACGATATTCGAAAAAGGACTTTATGCTACTATATCCTACTAACTTGTTCTGATACGACTTTTATGTGTAAAACTTACTACTTAGGTACTGATCACACTGAATGCGGATCGGCACACCGCTGCGGTGTGTAAGCAAGATATCGATGGAGCGAGACAGTGCTATATGCACGTATAGAGATACGTGCATATAGCACTGTCTCGCTCCCACACTAGAACAAACGTGAAGACCGCCTTACTTGCTTTGTCCTAGCACTACGGAGCCGTTGTTCTATCTTGTCGCGTATTTCGTACAACAAAGCCGGCTGCTCGGACATAGCGCGCATGAAGTCAGTTCGCCGCAACACCTAACAAATGACAAATTAACCTTTAAAATGTACATGCAATGCTTCATATTGGATTTAAAGTTATGCTATAGTCAAATGTCTATCCTAAACGTATATCTAAGCATGTTTGTGAAATCAGAATTTATTTAGAAAATATAAAATTTCAAATTTTGAATAATAGCGGGCCGTAATTTCAGGTTTTAGGTTAGGTTTCGTTAATGTCGTCTCGGACATGGGTGAATATGGTATCGATGCATTCAGTGTAATGCCCTGAACACAAATATATGAGATGACAAGCGCGAAAGTAGTGGGGGTAGTTGCGGTAGCGTCATAAAGTCTGCAGTACAAACTTTTTTTTTAGTTTCTTTTAAACATACCATGTCGGGTACCAAATGAAAGGGCTTTGTGAGTAGATCACAAATATATAACATACTGTAACATTTTCAATACTTGGTCTAACAAATTATTAGAAAACGTTCAAAAATTTCACAATCCACTGTTGACTTTCAAGTGCTCTAAATTGAAAATGGCTGAATGGATTAGTCTAAAATACATACCCAATGACTGTGAATATTCTCTATATAATGTTAAAAAATAATTAACCAGATATATCAAAAAATAAGAAAAGTACATCAAGTTGAAAAAGTATAATTATCTGTTACATTAAACTGCAACTATTATTAAAACAAACAAAAAACCCGACTGTTTACATATATTTTTGAAATGGTCTTGTCACTAGCTTTCATTTGGTACCCATATTGCTATAGTAAGAAAAAAAACACAATACCCCCCCTCCATTTTTTTATTTAGCCGGCGCCATTTTTGACATATGAGGTGTGGTTGAATTCGTCAGAATTGTGGTAGTGACATAGGCTACATACATTTTGAGAATGGCGCCCGCTAATATAAAAATGGAGGGGGGGGATTGTTTTTTTTTTTCTTACTATAGCAATATGGGTACCAAATGAAAGCTAGTAAAAATACCATTTCAAAAATATATGTCAAACTGTCGGGTCTTTTGTTTGTTTCAATAATAGTTGCAGTTTAATGTAACAGAAAATTATACTTTTTTCAACTTGATGTACTTTTCTTATTTTTTGATATATCTGGTTAATTATTTTTTAACATTATATAGAAGATATTCACAGTCACTGGGTATGCATTTTGGACGAATCCATTCAGCCATTTTCAATTTAGAGCAGTTAGAAGTCAACTGTGGATTGTGAAATTTTTGAACGTTTTCTAATAATTAGTAAAACCAAGTATTGTTAATATTATAGTATGTTATATATTTGTAATCTACTCACAAAGCCCTTTCATTGGGTACCCCACATGGTATGTTTAAAAGAAAATAAAAAAAAGTTTGTACTGCCGACTTTATGACGTCACAGCAACTGCCCCCACCACTTTCGCGCTTGTCATCTCATATATTTGTATTCAAGGCATTACACTGAATGCGTCGATACCATATTCACCCATATCCGAGACGACATGAGCGAAAATCGAGTTCTAGAAGACTTTTCTTTCGTTGGCCGGGCCACTATAAGTAGTGTACTTTCAATTATTTTGCTGTCGGAAAAACAGTCAACAGAATCAGCAGAGATCCTTTATTAAGGTTTCACTTATTTTGACTTTTAAACATGTTTTGACAGTACCTACAAAACTAGGAAACTTTGTAAATGGTTATCTAAAACGAAATGAATACATTTCCAATGATGAAAAGTTGCATCTTTGTGCCTTTGGTGTAATAATTACGTACTAACATAGTTATACGTTAATATAAAATCTTTGGCTTTGTGTAAAAGCCATTTATAAATATTTTCCATTTTCCATAAATTTTACGCTAGGAAAATAAAATTCAGTACCTACTTTCGCGATATCGTTATGAAATCAGAAAATGAAATTGGCCATTATTAACAGAAGCCGTTAATCGCCACGCCGAGGACGGCTTAAAAATTGAGTGCAGCAGCCATTTTAATGGTTATTCATAAAATATTATCATATTTATGTTACTACATATAGTGTTTTCGTTTGGTTTCCAATTAAGCTCCAGCCATCGGTCTAAAAGCTCTTTTACAATAACGTATCATTAATAAACGTAATAAAGTACTTTTTAAATCCACATACATAACCTAAACCAAAGACATATGTAACTTCGTATAAGACGAATAAAGTCTAAGGAAAAAACGTGCCTCGGAATTGAAGCAAAAGTCATTCTCGAATAGATGGCGCACACACCTTTAGCCTATCCTCGGCTAGATGGCGTGACGACACCGTTTCATATTTAACAATTTTAACACATAGATATCAGTGAATGAACATGGATCAAAATGATATAAAAATAATAAAATCATTTATCCATATATATACATGTTTTGATAATTTTATACGTTTTCATTTTGAGTTTTAGTCGTGTGTCGATAGATGGCAGTTAATTTACAGTGACTACAAAATTTACAATGACAGGACCCCTCTATACTATCTATTCTTTTTGCCTAAACTAAAACCTATACATACAAACCTATAAATGTATATATATACATATATGTAAGGTCAATGCGGCCAATTCCGTCATAGAGACTAACTATCCCGCACATGTGCGTATATTTATTTCTTTTTCAATCGCAGGAAAAGAAGCCTATCTGCTTTTGATTGCTGAAACTAAAAGCAATCGCTGCTTTGTGCATGAAATTATCAATTGTGTATCATTGTTTGAAAAAACGCTACGGTACGGAATTGTCCCTATGCCGGAATTGGCTACATTGATCTTACATTTATAAGTCGTAAAAAGATTTTAAGATGTACCTATCATGAAACCTTTTCTAAGGCGCCGTGAGTTAAGGTTCTTCTCTCTGTTCTCACTGAGCGGGAGCGAGACGTCTCTGCGTGCCCGGGATCGCGGATATCATAGTTTAGAATTGTTATAAGTAGTTATTTTCAACAAAATAAAGTAATTCAATAGTTCTATCAACTAAAAATTGCGCATTTTTACATTTTCTGCAAAAAAATTTTTGTACCCGAGCAAGCGAAAGATTACAATATCTTACTATACTAATCTGAAAAACAAAAATCGGGCAAGTGCGAGTCGGACTCGCGCACGAAGGGTTCCGTACCATATAAAAAAAAAACAAAAAAAAAAGCAAAAAAAAAAAACGGTCACCCATCCAAGTACTGACCACTCCCGACGTTGCTTAACTTTGGTCAAAAATCACGTTTGTTGTATGGGAGCCCCATTTAAATCTTTATTTTATTCTGTTTTTAGTATTTGTTGTTATAGCGGCAACAGAAATACATCATCTGTGAAAATTTCAACTGTCTAGCTATCACGGTTCGTGAGATACAGCCTGGTGACAGACGGACGGACGGACGGACGGACGGACGGACGGACGGACGGACGGACAGCGAAGTCTTAGTAATAGGGTCCCGTTTTACCCTTTGGGTACGGAACCCTAAAAACGGACAGTAATAACCGGTTTCTGCTAATTCAGTCGAAAAGTTGAAAGCCTTAAACTTGCCTGTAGCTCCACGTACGTAGCAGCTGTGACGGTAACTTTGGCCGGGATCGAATAGAACAAACTCAGCTCTCCAAGAACCTGTAAAATCAAAAAACTTTTCAATCATAAATCGTATTTGATTGCGTTATAAGGTGCCTAAAGTTTTTGTTTTAAAATTGTATTGGAAAAGTAATGGGATATTTTATTCAAGAAAATACTCAGATTATACATTATTCACTTTACTGAGAGAAAAGTAAATGAGAGTAATTTTAAATTTAACCTCCTGAGACCCCCCCGCGTATAATTTTTTGTACATATTCCACAATCAATTATGAATTTTCATTGAGTAACTAAGGGTTCCGAAATCAAAAACAAAATAACTGCTTCTGGGTCTCAGGAGGCTAAGAGAGACGAGACTTCATTTAAACTCAGGTTTGGTTACATAAGGAAAAAAAACTAATTTGATTTGAACACATCAAATAGGTACATAAAATTTATTCTACGCAGTATTAGCAAAAAGTCAAACATTCCATTGCATAAATACTGAATGATCGCGGCTCGGAGTGACAGTTAGAAATAGCCATAATTGGATCCAAAATTATTCAAAGGTAGATGTTATTTATTTACATTAGACAAGCTTTCGCCATTACACGATTCCCCCTGTCATTTTACAGATCGGAAGTATGGCGAATTGGAAATAATGTATAATAGCTGATGTTAATGGTTGAACGGCTATATCATGATTGTAGATGAACTAGAAACCAACTAGATATGGTTATTTGCTTTCCGGTACAAGTAGGCATGTATTTTCATTGATTTCACCGTGTAAAAGACTGTACACGACCAAACCCGGCCACGTATGATGTGGTAAATTTATATTAAATGAATGTACATTTTCAAGCAGCACTTTTCCCTTAATTTTTGCGGCTCAAACATTTTAGCGCACGCCCACGTTCACGTCTACACACACGCAGTCGGTGTGGCCTGAGGGCCTACCGCAAACCACGTTCGACGTGTTGCCTCTCTGTCTCACTTGTAAATTCGTACGTTAGTGTAACAGGGAGGCAACACGTCAAACGTCATCAACTGAATTTACCGTTCCTTCCGTGAAGGCTATCATCGGACTCTCATTGTCCTCGTCCGACAGCATCTCCACGACGCCCTTCTTCAGACAGATCATGCCGTTTTTCACCACACCTTGGTTCCAGATATGCTGGCCAGCCATGAAGATCTCGTGGCGCATGAGCAGAGAAATCTGGCGCAAAAACGCCTCAGCTGCAAGATAAATGAAATGGAAATATATCAAGATTAGTAAGCGGGATGTCAAGTCACTCATATATCGAATACGTATGTCACATTTCCAATATAGAACTAGCACTCTATGTATTGTTAACTTAGACTAAGACGCAGAGATAAGATATCACGTTCATCAGCAATACGAATAGATACTTATACCCAGCCGTAGACACCGTAGTCACCATTGAGATTGAGATTGTAGTAAGCTATTAATATGTTACTAGGTAATAATTAGGGCGAGCGAAGCGAGCCCTATCACTATTCGACAAACTATGCATTCTTGCAGTGGTACACTTTACGGAAAAACTATCGCACTGATAGGTTTGAAATTTAACATAGTAATTTAAATTCATGTCTAGATGTGTTATCAAACATAAAAATATCATTTTATAAACCTAAAAAAATAAAATAAAGGAATAACACTTTGTATTACTACTAGCGCCATCTGTTAGAAAATTATGAATTAAAATTCGTGCTAATGTATTATGTGCTAACAACAATGAATACAAAAAAGGGTTAAAATTTTGGATTCTGACCCATCTCGCTTCGCTCGGTTTGATTCCCAATTTAGCAATTAAGTTTCTGTGAATACTGAAACATTCGATCTTGCTCTATATTCACTGCGAAGGTCAATTTACTCGTATGTTCTGTTCTGTGACGCCGATGAACTGATCAGTCATGTTGTGTTAGCAAACTTAAATCGGGTTCGATAAACAGTTTTAGTGTTACTATTGCTTGGAACTGCCAAAATTATAAATAAAGATAAGCATATTAGGCCGTCTGTATCGGCCCTAAATCACTGAAGTTTGTTAATACAAACGGACTACAACCCGACTGCAACTTGTATGGAAACTGCACGCCGACTGCACGCCAATTGCAACGTCGGCGTGCAGTTCAACAAAATTACCCAGAACCCTGGCAGTACCTAGTGGAACTTAGGTTTGGTGCAACATAGGCACACGCTGTTTCAGTAATTCGACACGTCTTGATGAATACTTGGGAGAGCAGTACGATAGAGCTGATGCTGAACCCTGGCTGTACCTAATGGAACTCAGGTTTGGTGCAACATAGGCACACGCTGTTTTAGTCATTCGACATGTCTTGATGGGCATTTGGGAGAGCAGTACCCAAGATAGAGCTGATGCTCGCTCGCTCTTTGGTCGGTCCCTCATGTCTGAGGATCGTGGTCAGTATCAGGGTTGCATCTGGAGCGGATGATCTGTCTCCACCTGTCTCTATAGAGCTGATGAGCTGATGCTAAACCCTGGCTGTACCTAGTAGAACTCAGGTTTGGTGTAACATAGATACACGCTGTTTTGGATATCCGACTCGTCAGAATGAGCACTAGGGAGAGCAGTACCCAAGATAGAGCTGATGCTGAACCCTCGCAGTACCTATTGGAACTCAGGTTTGGTGCAACATAGGCAAATGCTGTTTTGTTCATCCGACTCGTTTTTTTGAGCACTTGGGAGATACCCAAGATAGAGCTGTAGCTGAACCCTGGCAGTATTTAGTGGAACTCAGGTTTGTTGCAATATAGGCACACGATGTTTTGGTTATCTCACTCGTCTTGATGAGCACTTAAGAGAGTAGTACCCAAGATAGAGCTGATGCTGAACCCTGGCAGTACCTAGTGGAGCTCGGGTTTGGTGCAATATAGACACACGCTGCTTTGGACATCCGACTCGTCATGATGATCACTTAGTAGAGTAGTACCCAAGATAGCTGATGCTGAACTCTGGCAGTACCTAGTGGAGCTTGGGTTTTATACAATAGAGGCACACGCTGTTTTGGTCATCCGACTCGTCTTTTTGAGCACTTAGGAGAGTAGTACCAAGATAGAGCTGATGCTGATAGAGCTGGGTTCAGCTACAGCTCTATCTTACTCAAGCAGTATTTAGTGGAACTCACGTTTGTTGCAACATAGGCACACGCTGTTTTGGTCATCACACTCGTCTTGATGAGCACTTAAGAGAGCAAATTATACGTAAGTTTATGTGCGGAGCAGCATGATTACCGCCAGTAGGTGTCCAGACGGGATAGTTTTACGCTCAATTGTGTGGTGTGGACGCATAAATAAATTCAAGGACATTGGCTGGGTGGCCCAAGATTATGTAGGAAAGCCAGTTGTCTTCCTTACAAAAAGTCCTGGGCGACCGTGTAGGATGTAATAAGCGGTTATGAAATTGTATGTTACGTGTGGATGATATTGGCAATTTGATTTTGTCGTCTAGACACGTTTTTAATGGACAATGTAAAAGCTGTAACAGACAGGCGTACCGGACAGCGACCGGGGTCCAATTAGTAGGTATATTTCTTTCTTCTCTCACTTATAGCTGCGTCCTTAACGGACTTATTACGTACCCACTCGATCGAACATTGAACAAGCCTCGGACTGGACCAAAGTCCGCGGTCCGGTACGTTTAGGTAGAAAAACTCCGCGAGCTCAGCTCTGCTTTTTGCTAGTTAATATTACCATTACTGCTAGCAAACATGTTATGCAGTCATAAAGAATCAGCAAGAGCAAGCGTTCGTTGGCATTGTGTCTGGGGCGAGAGCGTATCAGACGCTGGGTTTGGAAAACCAATACAATCTTGATCAAATAATTTATTGCCTAATGCTAAAACAAGATGCTAGAAAGTCTTACGTGAATCTCGAAATATCAGAGTATCATGGAAGTGGGCTATGTTAATGTCATAAATTAGTTCCATCTGCAACGGCAGCGGTAGCTTTTGAAGATGATCAGACGTCAAGACTCCGTCTTTCATGCGCCAAAGCTGCATCTTGTATGTATAGGCGAGTTCGACCAGCGTCTTTGGGGCACCGGACTTTTGTAGGTAGTCTAACATGTGGTGGAACTGAAAATAAATTTAAGTTTTTTTAATTCAAATTCAAAATTATTTATTTCATGTGATTTAGGTACACACATAGCAATACACAACAATAAACAATAAACATAATGATATAGGAGGCAAACGAGCAGACGGATCACCTGATGGTAAGCGATTACCGCCGCCCATGGACACCCGCAACACCAGAAGGGTTGTAAGTAAATAAATCTTGTATGTTATTGTGTAAGTGTGTGTGTTACTGGTGAATTTCCAATATGTCTTGGAAGCTTGGAACTCCAATAGCCTTTTAAGAATTTATAACTCTCTTACAGTAGATGCCGCTTGGCATTTGTAGGACATGCAGGTACCATATGAAGGATTTGGTAGAAACATTTGCTGTCATCGGGTAAGTGTCGGTAGCTTAGTTGGTAGAGCGACGGGCTGGTATCCCGGAGTCGCGAGTTCGAGTCTGGCCCGAGACAATGTTTCTACTTTTCCTTTATTTCTAAATTTACAGCATTTATCTATACTTTGCCATTATAAAATGAACAAAGTTTGGTATAGTACATTCATATAAACTTTCGTTTTTATAAACGTCAGCATCGAAAGAAGACTAATCGTTATATTTATGCGTATTACTACGTATACATAGCTAGCCTTAGACTTAGTTCGTGCTCAATCCCAATTTAGCATAACAAGAAGCATTTTTTGCCAGGAGAAATGCTCACGAAGAATACATAATATCGTAGCCACGCGAACAAAAGCCAGTTATCCAATAAAAGTTCAGCATGTCCATGTTCAGCACCGACAAGATTTCTATAGAAACTTTAAACTTCTATTAACTTTCTTGGGAGATGAAATTTTAAACATTCCTTGTAACTACCACAAACGCCTGTACGCGTTCTGTAAAATACTTAACATGCAATATGTACATAGGTAACTAATGTTTTTTTTTCTGGATATATATAGGACAATGCTATGGATGGACACGCCATAGAAAATCGTTTAGTGCATACCTACTTCATGTTAGTGTTCGCATCAATGTCTGTGTAAGTGCCTTAGGGGAGTAAGTTGAAAATATGTTGACGTGGCGTAGGTACCATAACAATGTGGTACAATAAAAACTTGTTAAGTTACTGAAATTGACAGGCACCCATACTTGGCACAATATCTTTCCGTCATCGCGTTGTTAATCGAGCTGAGATTACGTCAGGCAGTAGACAATTCAATTTGCGACTGCGGAGTGAGGTACTTCCATTCGGTGCGGGGTGGAGCGTGTCCATCTGTCCATTATTTACGAGTATGTCAAGACAAACTCGTAAAGATTCATTATAGAGATAATACTATTACTTATTCAATGATAGAAATATAGTATTTTCTGTCTAAATTAGTTAAAGAATAACTTACTTGGTCGACGAACAGCAAACGGCGGCTATTTACCACAACCAAATCCCAAGTGAGCTTTCCAATGAAACGATAGCGCACGATACAGTGTCCCATTATCATCATGGCTGATGTCAGCCACATTTCCAAGGGGAACTATATAAAAATAAATACCAACACGAAGTTAGCTACATAAAACATCTAAAAGAAATTTAAATCATGGAGATAGCATACGACCTAGCCTAGCGTCATTCATTCAATGGATATGTTACCTATCTTAAAACCCGTTTTTTGTGAAAACGCGTTTTCCCTAGTTTAAACTAGTTATCCGCAATGCCTGAAAAAAAAACAAGTTCTAACACTTCTAACTGTTTTTTTAGTCAAAACATGTTTATAATTTTATTATTTTTACTTTATTATTTTTAATTAAGATAATCTCCAACAGTCATACATTTTGAGATGTGGCCGTATTGAGGCAGCGTACGAATTGTTCGAATACTTATTTCAGTGAAAACTAATTTTCACTAGACGACGATACACATAACATACAAGATCTGAATTATCATTATAAAATAATATACCTAGAAAGGTGTTAATTTTTTCGCTGTTGGCTTACATCAACTCAACTTGTTTAATCAGAGATTTACTAGTTTTTATAGACTACTTTTTATAATTTTTGATTGTAGCCCCATTTCACACGTACCTATTTTAAATTCCAAGACCGGATTCCACTTAGAATTTCCTAGTAGAATCCGGTCGGGCAATAAGTACATGCTACAAGAAGAAAAGTGGAAGCGGAAGCTACGGACTGGGCAAGTTATTGGGAACTACATTTTACACAAATGTATTTACTGGCTTTTGTACTCTACTTGTTTAGTATGATTAATAATACATTAATCGCATTTATGTGCAATCTTCCCTCCTTTATATTTTTTTTTTAATAGCATGATTATGGATCAAACTAAATACCATATTCATTACTTATTTCGTAACATTATCTTTGTGGAAACATCCAGATAATGATTTATCTGCCAAATTTTATCTAAATGTATATAAAACATAGGTAGTCGTATGAAAGTGTTGGACTATCAGTCGACCTTAACTATAAGTAGTTCGTTTTTTTTAGTATTAGAAATAAGGTAGGTAAACAATCTTGATGTGTATTTTTATTGAAAAACACGTTTTAAAAATAAGTCACGGCAAATATGTAACAATTATGAATTTAATACGATCATTTATATTCTTCTGCTTTCATAAGTAATAGTTACTGATTTTTTGAAAGCGTTTTTCAATTAAGACATGTCAAGATCGCTTACCTTCTTTCTAATGCTAAAAAAAAGAACTATAGTAAGTACCTACTTAGTACCTAGTAGTCCTAGTATGACTAAAAAAGTATGAGTCCCTAATCATTAAGACTAAATTGAATTTGAAATCGTATTATACTTACAACGGGAAAAGAATCGCCAAATATGACATTTAAAAGGCGACAGGCACAGTAATAGAAGCAAGCCATATAACTGTGAAACAAATAAAACATAATTTTATTATTAAACACCTTATTTTCCGATCTTTTGGTATTAGACACCACATAATATAATTTACATAAAACTCACTTGTTAAACCGTAGCTGGTCAGCCCCGACTTGCGGCGGATATCCCAGGTTGTAATGTTTAGATGCATCAAAAGTCACTTTGTGAATGTAGTACCAAACGCATGTCACACCGTGCAAGAACAGCACTATCAATACGAAATGCTGCGAGAGTAAAATCAGTCTCCTCGAATTGTGCATCTGCAACGGTAACAACCTGTTTTTACAGTTTTTACAAATTGATTTGTGAAGGATTTGTGTTTAAGAACCCATCAACGTGCACACTAGCACTGCTAAATAATCGTGATTATTTAAATTTTAAGAAAGATATTTAAAAAAAGGGAACCGCTACGTACTGTATTTTGTATTTAAGTACCTTTTGAATACATCAAACTAGTTTTTATGTTGCTTGAATCATCGATCTATGAACTCAAAACAAAAACGGCCGTTTTCACTTTGGACGCATAGATGGACGAATCCAGCAGCATAAAAACTAGTATGATGTATTCAAAAGGTACTTAAATACAAAATACAGTAGGTACGTACGTGGCAAATTATTTGATATACTAAATAGGTACTTACATACTCGTTAACTTGCATAAAGAAAGTTAGCAGCCTGTATATACGGCCTATACAAAACCAACAGCTCATGGTGGCCAAATAGCGGTAGTTCACACTGTTCTGAACTAGAAAAAATAAATAAGTACCTACTGTTAAGGTGCCCACTGATTAACAGTCCGCCGGACGGTATCGGCCTGTCAGTTGTTCGGAACTGTCAAAATTTTGTTCTAACTGACAGGCCGATACCGTCCGGCGGACTGTTAATCAGTGGGCCCCTTTAGTGACCATTCAATGCATCGATAAACAGCATGTCATTGTTGTTCTATAAAGTGTGCAGAAAGTGATACGTTTCTGCACTAGATCATTTTACTTTCCGGGTACGATTTTTTTCATTTTATTAAGATAAGCAATTGGAATTTGGTTTTAGGTAAATGGATTTGTTATACAATTTCCATGCTAATAATTAACTCCCCCTTTCCATAAATAACGATACTTTTACATAATATACCTACGGTTAATTGAATGTACCCTAAAGAAATGCTATAAAAAATATACTTACGGCTCGATTCGGAAAATGAATTAGATTTCTACTAGACTTCAACAAGTTACGATACGGATAATTTAAAGATATTTTTATGATAGATATGTCAAATTTGACGTTTCCGCGATTCTGGAGGTCCTCTTGAACGATTTCGACAAGTTATGACTTAGATATCCAAGTCACATCTAACGATATCTAATGTAGATCTAGTTGATCTCTAAATCGTCTCAAGATCTTGTGATTATCTCGAAATCCGAATAGGCCTGTTAATCATGTATTTTACTTTCCTCATATTCGAAATGAAATTTAGAGTGTTTAACTCGGGTGAAAAGCGTTCTTTCAGCCTCGGACTATTGACGCTCGGCAGTGGAACTACCTCGGCAGAAATGCGTGTCTTTCATCCCTTGGTTAACAATCTACTATACAACAAGTACATTTAGGATAGACGGACACATTCATAGTTCAATATACTTACATATCAAGCGCAATGGTATAAGACTGACCACATCGTAAAGTAGTAATATGGAACTTCTCCTGTAAACTCTTATATGAAGTCTAGCCAAAGTCCAACAAGCGTGTAACATATATACAAAGACATCCGCCGCGAAAATCAAATCGCAAATGGTAGTATCTAGCAAGTAGATAGGGAACTCGGTATTATTCAAGTAATATTCAGTCAGTAGAAGAATAATATACTGGTATATATTCGTCACTTGTACTAGAACCTGTAAAGATGAAAATTTAATTAAATAGCGCTTTATGAGACGTTATGATATCATAGGTTTATGTGAAAAGCGAGAAATGTGTCAAATTTAAATTGTAAGACTACGAATAGAAGAAAGACGCAGAAAGACCCACAAAGGAAATTTACTTAGGACCTTTCCTGATTAGGCAGGTTTTGGTGCGACATCAGGACATCACTATCACTACCCTGCATGACCCCCTAAGAATTACTTGCGTTGTAGCGCGCGACCCCATGTCATAATGTCAAGCGCAACTTATGCAAAAAATATGCAATCGCGTGAGATAACATGAGTAATGCTGGGGGGTCTGATTGGCGCAGATGCGGGGATGCGTCCCGCAAATTCGTAGGTATCCAAAGTGATAAGTAGGAACTTTACCGATTGCGCTAACGTTTAATGGCTCCTCTACGCGATAGCGTTAGAGGGAGCAAATGATATTGCTATCTCATTCTACCGCATAGCTGCGTCCCTTGGAGTGGCCGGCGCTGGCCCATCGTGTAGAGGAGCCATAAGTGATTTACTTTCTAAACTTCTCACTGACACTAATACGTCAGTAGGTACGAGCGAGATGCATTAGAAACTAAGACGTTAGCACAGCGGTCGGCAACCTTTTAGCAGCCAAGGGCCACATAGTGGTTAACGAAGTTGGCGCGAGCCGCACTTTTTTAATATTTATGACTTTATCAGACATTGTCGTTTGTCAATATTACATACAAAATAGCCAGGGAGGCTCGCGGGCCGCAAGTGAGAGGTTCGCGGGCCGCTTGTTGCCGACCGCTGCGTTAGCATATATGTCAGTGTGGACACAGTCAGTGACTCGTGGTAAGGTTACTTGTCTTAATAAAGGCTTGTAAAACACTACTGACCTGCCACCACATGAGCCAGGGTAGAAGGATGACGGCCATGGTGACGCGGTACAGCCGGCCCTCGAAGAACCTCTGTCCCCGGAGCCCGAGCTTGTCCAGCTTGCTCTGGTCATGGTGGATGTTGACGCGGCTCGACCTTACTGTTATTTCAGTGTTGGTGGTTCTGTAATAGTACATTTTACGATACAAGTGCTAAAACTAGGAAATTCGAAACAAGTGGCGATACATTAAAACACGACCGAAATCGACACGAGTTGCGAATTACCTATTCGCACATGTATTGGACAACGTTTTACAGTACATATAGCCCTTTAAATTTTCGACAATGTCACTTAATGTGCTAATTATCGCACTAGTGCGGTAAAGTAGCGCCATATGTACTGTAAAAAAAGTAATCGATGAGTTCAATGCCCAATTTTAGAAGCAATATTCATATTAAAATATGAATATTGCTTTTGTGCTATATATTATTGCTTTTTAAGCTTATTGCTTTTTAAGCTTTTGTGCTAAACTTGTTACAAATTTTTAAGGTGCATTTTAGAGCCATGTTCGTGATTTTTTCTATCGAGTGAAAGTCAATAAATCTGGTTTCAAATAGATTCATGAAGTTTCAGAAAGGCCTCAAGATTGCTATTCATATTTATTGGGAACTAAAAAAGTACTACGATTTTTCAATAACTCTGCTGGCTAAACCTATAATACCGCACTTTAACTTTTTTATTTTTATTAGCCTGGTTAAGCACTTTAACTTCCAGCAACTAAACTCTAATTGAGAGTTATCAATGTCTGAATAAATGAATGAAAAAAGCCTGAATAAAAATTGAGTCATCTGTTTAAAAGCCCAAAAAATCCCTTTTTTATACATTGTTTTAGCTTTAATTGTTATTTAATAAATACATGGAAGTCAGTACTACTTTGAAAATGAGAATCGACGGATATTTTTCCAATATCATTTTATTACTTTTACGTTAAGACTTTAATTGCCGCGAGCGATGAACAGCGGGAAATGTATAAAATGGGGCTATTATTATTGTTAACATGAAATATTTAAAACAAATTCCAAATGCAATACAATTACTAACCCGATGGTCCCCAGGGAAGGTTCACTAAGACTTCTCAACATATTTATTAAATTACCCTTTACACACTAATAGTAATAGTTGCAGCCATGATGGTTTCATAACCATCTAGTATTTCATCAAAACCTTTAGTTCAGTAAATGCTTATACAATATTTGTTCTTTTTTTATACGACACGATAGGAAAGGAACTTGTCGAATGTCTCCTGTACATTCGCGTGCAAAGAGACACCAAAAGGGTCCATTATAAGAGAAATCTAATACAGTTTTATGTTTCATTTCGGCTGTATCACTAAGCAGCCGAAATGAAATGCCATATTTGGGCGGATATTGAAATTTTACTGCGCTCGGCTCACGAGAGCGTCAGTCGTAAAGCGTGCAAAACGGACGAGGGCGCAGCCCCGCGGCACACTGGGAGATCATAATTAATATATTGAAACTTCTCACTTATTAAAATTTATTACCGTAAACTCAGGTAGATATATATAGTCCTTTAGCACAACTATGGTCCAGTTTTTAACGTTGATTCTTAAACGAGCCTTTATGATTAGTACTCGTTACATTTATTTTAGAGCTTAGATACACTAATATTTATTACATATTATATAAGCTAATCAACATAATTTGAAAAATACTAATACTAATTTTTCTGGAACTGGAATTTGGTCCATAGTTGTAAGTTGTGCACTAAGGTTACCTGATTTTACAGACAAGTCAACTACATACATCTTTTCTTTATTGCAACCGTTTATGATGCGTATAAGGTTTTACATTTATTCCTGGCGCAGAAATGGATATTTCTGAAACTGACTATATTTCCGATGAAATGAACGCACCAAACTTCTAATGATCATGATCACCATATAAATAATCCCTTGTCTTCGCTACAATCAGTTCGTTTGTAGTAAATCAATTGTCATTCAAGCAGCATCTAGATTATTTGAGTTCAATATCCCGTGGCGCTACTGTGCTGCCTGCTGTCGAAATTGTAAAACCACCCACACCCAGTGTAATCGCGCCTTTAGCGCGTGCGATGGACGGCAAACGCGGTGCTAAACAGGAAAATATCCCCAATGAGGTGAAAGTGCCAAATTCGTAACAGTACATCATAAACCCGCAATCCGTACGTTACTGGTAGATCAGCTGTCGCATTAGCCACATTCGACAGTCTCCTGCTAAAATCTTGGCTCTGTGGCTGCCGGTTTTTCAAGGTATAAGACCACCCAATGTAAACGCACCCTTAGCATGTGCGACAGGCGGCGAGCGCGGTGCTAAACTTTAAAATATCCCCAATGAGGTGTAAGTGCCGAACTCCTAGCAGTGAGCGACTGAGCGTCATAAACCCCCTTGCAATCGGTCCGATCGGTTCGCAAAATGGTACTCTGGAATATTCCGTCGGGACTGTTTGCGTACTTCATGGAAATTGTATATTTTAATAATATTTTTGTAAAGCTTTTTTCGATATAAATTCGATACGTCAAATTCACATTCGAGAATAAAGCCACTAGTGAAACGGCTACGCAGCTTCACGCTGTAGCAACTCATATAAAATGAAAATATGCGTCCAAGCTGTAGCAACGAAAGAATAATTCATATTCAGGAGGGGGGAGGGAGGCCATCCACTTTGCATAGATAGGTAGTTATTTTGGTGAAACCCGTGCACCCAGCTCTCATGTAATTAAGAGATTAAAGATCAGCGGGTAGAGTGGAGCGAACTCGAACAGCTTTTTACAAAAAAATCAACGTGGCGTGCATAACCGCTGAAGCATATTTTTTACATGATATGTTTTGCTCTAGTTTATAAGTGAGAGAGGTTTTGATTGGATTTGTTTATTTATGCGTATCTGATGGGCAAAGTTTTTCTCGTTATAGTGATTTAGTGGAATATTATAGGAACGAAGTTTTGAGGTTGAGATATATTTTGATAGTTTTTGTTCATAATGTAATTAATTCGTACAAGCATACACGACTGGTGCCTCGTTTTGTGGGCTTTTCTACGTTATGATACCGCGATGAAATGCACAATGGTTTCCCATAAAAGTGATGCTAAGTCCGAATTTGATAGTCTGCCACGGCGGAACTTGCCAAAAGTACAAAAAAGAAGGCCACTTCGATGTGTGGGGGCTGATTTAACCCATTTGATACCGAAATAATAGTTATAGCAGCAGTTAGAAATTTACTGGTAGACGCAGAAAAATGAAATTTGTCAGTATTTTTTGCCGGAAGTGCTTGGCCGACGCTCTCAAAGGTGACCATCGGTTATCCTAAATTAACCCATCTGATACCACCAAGAAACCAATTCCAGTCGGTAGGCATGAACCCTCATTTCAGGAATATAAGTCTGCCAAGGGTTTTTCTGCCGAAACACCTTGACAGACGAGATTATCACCTTGCTTGCGTACATAATTCTGTAACCAAACTCATCGATGGACAAGCGTACGGACAGACGGACATAAAGTTTCCTAGGAACCCTAAAAGAATATTAAATACCTAATAAATTATATAATAGTAGGTATGAATAAAAAAGTAAAAACAGAACATTTTCAAAATGGAGTGGAGGATTTAAATCTGTATTCCTCGTTTCGAAATATTTTTATTTATTTTGCCGAGCTTTGATAATTGGTTAAATTATTAAAACGTTACTATTGAAGTCTAAATAAAACGAATATTTCTTACCCATACTTAGGCTACTTATTTATAGATTTGACGCTACGAAGTAACATTTATTATGATTATTAACAGACATATATACGCAGACAATCTACATAGAGCGACCTCACTACCTACTACAAACAACAATCTGTCTGTGTGTTGGTTGGAACCAAAGAGAATATAACCACTACGTTGATGGAACCTATTTCAAGCGCCCTCTGTAGTGAGCGATTGCAAGTTTTTAACCCCATTTAGTAAAAGTAATCCGTTCTGAAACCTTTCATTGTCAGTCAGCTAATCCTCTCCGTGTTTAATGCTTAAGTTCTACCTTTACAAAGTCTTTATCTATGCTAAATTCGCTCGCTGAAGACTATTTACTGGTTTCCAGCCAGCAAGACTAATATATTTTACTTAATGCTTTACTATACTGAAATTAGAACCCTATTGATAATTACATGCAGTAGCTTTTACAGTTTAGGTGATGTAAATAATATATTTTTATTTTACGAAATTGGATAAGTTGTGTCAGCCTATTTTACTGAGTCGGTTACATTGTATAATATTTATACTTATGTACTCAAGATAATAAAATGGTACAGAAAAAGGGGAAAGTAAAGCAAATACAGTTTGTACTAGATTTTGCAAAATAGCATAGTCATAATGCGTTACATGGCCATGAAACTTTGCGGCCGAGTGTACCTACTTCCAACCAATACCACTGTATTAAGCTATCGCTATATTGAAAAAACAAAATCTTCACTATAGCTATCTTTTTTAAAAGAATACGATAATTTTATTCAGTTAAATTGGGGAGATACAAGGCAGCAGATTTATAATAGCTTTAAAAAAGGAAAGAGACACCGTACAAACTTAACCTCCAAAACCTAATTTATTTATATAAATAATAATTAACTTTAATTACCTACGATGTTGCGTAACTGTGCGTTTTTATTACCTACTTAAATAAATGAAGATTCCCAAATATATTATATCGGCCAATAAATGTTTGATTTATTTTATATCACTTCAATGGTAAACAAGCATACTTCTCATCATCTTATGGTAAGCGGTTACTGTAGCCTATTACCCGCAACTCCAGGTGTCATCACATAGCATTACCGATAATTTAAAATCCCGTACACTTCTTTTTTGAAGAACCCCCTTAACTTTAGTCCCTCGAGGAAACCTCGACAGTATTCTCATGTAGAATTCCCAGTCGCATTGCATTTTTTTTAAATGTCCTAACAATGCGGGTGGCTATGCTATCATCATCGTTTGCAACACAGATAAAACATATTATACAATATCGAGGATCACAAACAGGAACAATATCAATGCAGAGAGAAAAGTTTCAGGCAAAAGGTGTTACATGTGCGTGCGTGTGAGTTGCCTACAAATGTGTGTGTGATGCCAAAGCACTCGTCAGAGGCATACGTGTATTGAAATTGTCGAATATTGGACCATTCATTTCATCACAATGAAGTTAAGCCGATATGTTCAGTCAGCAAACTTTAGGTATATTTACAATGGTGTAGTAATGTCACTAGTTTGGGCTTAGTAGTACTTATGGGTACGCTTTGGTATATGCAATATACAGTGTGTGGAAAGATAAGTCGGGCCCTGGAGGGAAACTACCTTAAATCCTTAAGCTGGCTTATTTTACTTAAAGGAGACATTCCTTTATTTTTTAAAAGAAACAAAACTGCATTCAAAGATTTTCCAAAACTCGCTTGCCTCGCCCGGGACTCGAACCGTTTAAAAATTTTATTTTATTCTACTAGTCGATACAGTTAATGTTAATGATAACATTTCTCCAAGAAACATTAGGTCTTACACTCGTCTGTCGTATAAAATATCCATAAAATCTAATATTTAGTACTCAAGACTTTTTAGACAAGCCAAATTTAAGAAAAAAAAAGAAAAATCTTTAAATGCAGTTTTGTTTCTTTTTAAAAATAAAGGAATGCCTCCTTTAAGTAAAATGAGCCAGCTTAAGGATTTAAGGTAGTTTCCCTCCAGGGCCCGACTTATCTTTCCACACTGTATAAGTCAAATGACAATATCAATTCAGTAGATATTAGGTAACTCATTCGATGATGGAGTTAGAAAATCACATTAGACACTTTGTATTAAAACCACTCGTGTCAAAGTTAGGCTGGTTAAAATCATCTCCATCAGTTGATGCCTAAGTATGCAATGCATTCAAAACACATTTTTTTACAGAATCATGCATAACGTGTCTTGTACTCATATGTATGTACGTGATATGTTTACCATGCAATGTACTCGTGTGTCTCAAGCCTCAAATAGCTCAACAAAAGCCGGTGCAAACCGGCACGCCGCAGCCGCCATGTAAAAATGCTTGCCATTCCCGGGTAAAGTGCAGCAATATGAAAGGTGGTAACTTTGTGCAGTAACTGTGCATTCCGCCACGCTGCTGCAGTAACTGCACTTCTAATTAGTAATGTTCGAGCTTTGTGCCCGACATCAAAGCAGTGCGTACCGACGCTCCCTACCCTATTGTAATAACTAGTGAATTTTTCATATCTTTTGTAGGGAACCAATTGCGCTCTTTTATATTATGTATTTACTAAAGCACTACTTTGTTCGTCGTTTTTTAATATTTTAGAGAAACAAAAGAGTGTTTCTGTTGACTTAAACTACTGGTTGAAGAAAGAGTTAGATTAGGTATTTATTTATCTAGCTGTTTGCGAACAGCGGCCAGCGTATATGGAGTTATGTTTTTAATGCGTATGTCTATGTCACATACTGTTTTTAAACGTCAGAGCTTGACAACCAAGTATTAATTTACAAGACCGTACAGACTAGACCACCTACTACAATACTACACTGCTTTACTCGTCTTTGTCTTTGCTAATGATGTACGTTTATTCTACAAAAACTGGTGTCTTGATACACAGCGCCAGCCGAACAATGTGACACTTACAATGTTTCAGAGTCTACCTAACTACTTATATGTTTCCTCCCATATATAGTCAGCAGCAGAAATTGCTAAGCGGGCGAGGTGTTCATAATTACCCTGACACGCTCTTATCCTCTTAATAAAGTCGCGTCAAGATCATTTTGAACACCTCGCAAGTATTAGTATATTTATAATTCTTATCATTTTAGTTATCTACGTCTGAATGCTGTTACTTATATGTGTTCCTTTTGTGTCCATGTTATTGATGTTATTTCGACAGCAGGCGTGATTGAAAAAACGTCTGTTATTGCTTTGGGATTTGGCGCAAAAACAAATTAAGTAGGAGCGTTAATCGAAAACATTTCTTTGATGTTTTCTCAACAATACCCTGAAATAGACGCGATTGTTATTTTACAATAATGGTGCCTGCTATTTGATTAAATAGCGACTTATTGAATTGAATGTTTCAATAAGCATTTAATTAAAACATGGATAATTGATAGACATTCTCTTAAATTTACCTGTGTTTTAATGGGCTTTGGCTAACTAATCGTAATATACCTAATGCCATAGGAACTGAAGAAGTGAAGGTAATTTATGTCACTTACCCTCTTTGCCGTATTAACTAGACGGCGATCGTACAACTCATAAGACCAGAAATTCACGCTCCGTCACGGAATCGATGATAAAGGCGACCTACTTTTAGAGGACCTACATGAATGATAGAATTCAATATTTTACTTTTAAAATGATTCAATTGAATGCGCAGATCCGCCCGTGTCTTTGAAATAACTTAAGTATATATATAGTTGAAAAAAAAACAACGGGTTGCACTCCGGGAGTGCCGACAGAAATGAAAACTCAATGACTAGTCCAAAATGTCTGCAGCACTATACTGTATAATTGACCCATCCTCCTTTCTATTGAAAAACTTTAGTTCCGAAATTTCTGGTCAGTGAGCTTGTTTAAAATTCGAAAATCCAATTTGTAGCGTTAATTGTTTAAAATTCGAATAGAAATTGTAAAGTTACCTTGCAGACCTCGCATCTAAATATATTTGGTCATGATATTTTGAGTTTTATTCACCAGTACTAGAGTTCACTTTTATTAGCGATTTCATCAAGATGTAGCTTTATTGAATTATATTTGAGTGATATAAAGTTAGAATGTAACTGTGAGATCCTCGTATTTCAACCCGTACAAGATTAGAATCTTTTTCATGTACCTAATATCATTGAGTTTTTCTTTATTGATTTAAATGCCATCTAAATGAGTGGCCATCTAAACGTTACGGTCACGTGATCGCGTTACGCTGTCTCGAGTTTATCATATTTTCCCACCTCAAAAAGTGCCCAGAGCCGCTAAAGAAGTTTTCACTTCAATAATAAACGTAGCGAAAATGACTGCGTTCATGTGTCTTGCGACGCTACATACTTTCATAACGAACATAATTTATCGATGGTTGACTGGTAGAGAATGCCATCAGGCATTAAGTCCGCCATGTGTACATTTTTTCATGTTTTGTGCAATAAAGTTTAAATAAATAAATAATTCTAACAATATCTCATGTGAAAATCCGTCAACAAGACTAAAGAAGAGTTCCAATATCAATGGAGTTTGTGAGGTAAGATTAACATTTATTAAAAGACGAATAAAATTTATGGCAAAGCTCACAATTACCTATTAATGCACCCAGTATGTACACTCTTAGCAGGAAAAATAAATAAACCGCTGCCAAAATCCGTATAAAGCAAATAGCTGAAAGGTCCACTCAGGGACAAAGCAAAGGGAAAATACCAGGGAACTTTGTTAGGGTGACATCAGACAGTCCGGTCCTTCGGTCACGTTTCTCGCTGTGTTAACAGACGAATTCGTCGAGAGGAAAAATCCTGTAGAGCGGTGATTGAGTTAGCGCCCGCCCCGAGGAAATGGACGTCCGCTGTCGCCTCTGTAACGTAATACCGCGGCTAGAGCTCGAGGCGGCCATTTGTACGGGATTGAGTTAAGGGCACAAGGAACTAAATAGCTTGGAAGTGGTAACTCACTTTTTACAGTGGGGTGACACTAAAGAAATTCGTGGCCATATATTTACCTCGCTCTGGGGCGATGCTGTTGAAGCGGACTGGAGCGATCTCCATGTCGATAACTGGCGGGAGATGGCACAGGATCGAGACAACTGGCGTTTACTCGTGTCGAAGGCCAAGACTCATTTTGGGTCGTTGCACCATTAAGTATAAAACGGAAAGCTACAGATTTTAAACGTCAAAGAACTAGGTACTTACTAAATTTCTTTTAAACCGTTATTAATCCTCACTTGCCTTATTAACGCGGTCAGTGTTTCCATATACATAAATAAATACGTAAATAAGAATAAATTCGACTTTAACTTACAGATACATACATATACAGGGTGTAATGTTTTAGGTAATACAAGATATAGGTAAATATCTACGCAACTGTACTCATTCGGTACTGTGAGCAACCCTGAAATCGTAAAAAATATCACGAGATCCATATTAAAGTTAAATTCGACAGTTGTATGGAGCGCAGGATTTTATTGTGAGTTCAGAGTTACTGCTATAGTAAAAGTTGATCACAGCAATGAGTACAATCGCGTACATCAATCTTGTATCGCATCTAAAATATTACATCTAGTAATGTCTGAACAAGCACTCCTGTCCAACGTATTGACCATTGAGAACCTGCTCAGATATTAGTGAAAACCTTGGGTGCCCCTATATTTTAACAGGTAGCGACTGCAGCACTTCGTTACCAGCGCACTGTAGTCAAATCATAAAAGACTTTACTTAAAATACCTACAAAGAACCTAAAGGTCTCATCAGTCATCGTACTAACGCAAGGCTTCATTAATATGCGGCTTAGCCTCTTATATTCTGTTTCCACTTACCAATCGTACAGTTCGGGGTATTATATTCAGAAATCGGAATCCAATTATAGTTTAAAACCAACTAAATATGAATATCATTACCTACAATGCACTTTCAAACTATGTAGCTATGCTTTGAACCAACCGAGCGCAAGCTTCAATAAGTTTTCGATACTTTGAATTTACGATAATTAAGCCCCAGTAATCTGACGCTACGTGAAAGGACTTTGCTTTTCACCGAAATCCTCGGGGCCAATACTAGTAGGTGATTCAATTATCGGCCACACACACGTGTGGGGTTTGCACTTGCACTAGCTAGCTAGGTTAATTATAATGGAATAAAACGCTGAATATTTTTAGAAGTACCATCGAGTAGAAATTTGGAGAGTATTTTTTGTTCCAAATATAACAATAAATTTTAAATATTCGGGCTTAAAGCTCCTGTGAATAATCCTTGTATCTCCAAATAGTTAGCTCCACTCGACGGTCTAATCAAATTTGAAATCCTGTCGTCTAATCAACTATTGGTATTATATACTAGGGTGTCAAACATTAGAACGTTTAGTGTGACGTGGCTCTTTCTCATTTTTACGCAATGTGTGTACAACCGTAGTAACCGTACGTACCAACCTGATGATATCTACGTATAAAAGTAGGGGAATCCGGGAAACTTTCTAAAATGGAAAACTGGAAACATTCTTATTTTTCGGCATGCATGTGTGATGCCAAAAAATAAGAAAATGTCATGCCAAACAGGTCTCGTTAGAACTTAGGACACATATATACATATATAGGAGTGCTGATAAAGTATTTATTTATTTTTGATACCTATTTTGATTTTGGCACATTTTTCATTAAAATAATCAAGTCCCCACCTGGCCAAACCTCTCGGATTCCCCCTACAATCTGATTCTAATATCTCATTAGCAGATACCACATGATGCGTGACATTACCGCAGTTCTCGGTCCACTTTTCAACGCTATACATACCGTATATTATATCGCTAAGATTAAACTTCCGCCACATCGCTTTAGTGCCGTGTCAGACTCTTCCCGCTACAATAAAAGGACAGTCTGGACAACCCTTAGGCGCGAAATGAAACCCGACTTCCTGACCCACGGAACTAGACATAATGTAGCATTTTACTTCGCTCGACTTAGAAAGGCTTCATAGTAAGTACGCCGTAAAGTTCATATTATTCACTTTACTGCAGATGAAATTGAGTGTAAAATGGTGTAGGTATAAAGTATACTTATTATAGTTATTATATTCATAAAGGCAATCTGGTTTTACATAATTTACGATTATTAAATTATTATTAAATTATGATATAAAATAATAGTTTTAAATTCACATTTATAATCCTCCACGTTATAGCTAGGTATAATAAAAGTGTTTCACAAATGAACCGGCTATGAGTTCGTGTCTTGATTGAAAGTTTTAGTAGTTAATTAAGTATAGTTATCATATTTTTAATTAAACAGAAAAAAATATATTAACTATAGCCTAAACCCTCTCGTGCTTGAGGTGAGGCCTGTGCCCAGCAGTGGGACGTATATAGGCGAAATTATTTATTATTATATAGTAACAATTAACTTATGCCGTATAGTTATTAATATTATACACGGATATCTAAGAAGAACTATTAAACAATGATTTTTGGCAAAATTTTTACCATGACGGAACCAAGACTTGATTTCGAGTATTTTTTGAAATATTAACCTCACTTTATGCAGTAATTTTCAACCAAAATTTTATCTCAGTATTGCTCCAGTATTGCCACGGTATCCAAAACAGTCTTTATCCTCAAATTTCTACAAAAAATGCTAAGGCACTTAAAGTCTCCGCTACCGTACTTATGTCAGATAGCTAAATAAAAATGTATATTTAAATCTCCCGAGCATTGGGGTCAAAAGGTCCATTTAATAAGTTGGAAATTCTGGACACTCCTCGTAAGCCTCCGGGCTTAGGTGTAATAGCACATACAGCCAGACCCGTGAAAGGGTCTGCTTAAACATTATAATATTGGTTTAGATGCAAGGATGTGCCCCTGCATTTCAATGAACAGAGGGGCCACCGCGAAAACCGAAATTCGCAAATTGCGGGGATCTTTCTCTTTTACTCCAATGAAGGCGTAATTAGAGTGACAGAGAAAAATGCCCGCAATTTGCGAACTTCGATTTTCGCGGTTATAGCCCTGTGCCGCGCTGAGTGAACCTTTTATACAAAATTCTTGCCGGCTGACAGCTCTACATAAATACAACCGATTAATTAATATTTTTGTGTCATGGCATAAGAAAAAGTAATACAAGTAAGTTGTGTTAATATTATGATATCAGGTTTAAGAATCTTTATTTCTCAAGAAGATATAACCAAACTTCACTTAAATGAGAAACACAATACATAAGATTATTAATAAATTATGCATGCATAATTAACATATATATAATATCCACTACCTATCTAACGAGAAATATTATTAATTAGACTTGTTTCATGGGTCATATTTATTCATATAAGTATGCAGTATTTTAGAAATTAAATAAATTAGGTAGATAGGTAATTTAAAATATCAACGAGAGGAGGCATACACCAATTTCTTTAATAAATAAAAATGCGACAAACCTATTTTGTACTGTATTCTTCATTTTCCTCAAAACAAAGAAATAAAGGGAGTAAAAACACAGAGTTTGCAAATTTGGAGCCTCATTATTTGCTTCTTTAATGAGTACCCACAAAGAAGTTATAAACAAAAAAGGTGAAAGTTAAGCACTCGCTTTAGATAGGTACTTGTGGGTCACAATGTTCAAAGAGAACTCGTTACCGACTGCTGCTTGTTTGGGCTGGATGATAAAAACACAAGGCTAATTAAAATAACAACAACAGTTTCACAAAATATTTATTACTTAATCATAATTTTTTATATTTATACTCGTACCTACTAACTAACTATATTTGTTTAAGCAGTAGGTTTATCATTATCACATTCACTGTCCCGACGCACATGTGCGTCCACCGTCATACAAGTTTGTTCCTAGGCCACGGCCCCTGGCAGTGAATGCGTTAAAAGGGCTTTTATTACTAATTAAATAAATCAGGCGTTCCCCGACCTGATAGTTTATAGTAATTGTCTACATACTAGAATAATTTGAATAGATAGGCTTTCCTATTCATATGTTTTTTATTCAAGTATTTCCTTTTAAAACCGTTCAATGACATTTTTTAACATTATGTGACATATTCACATATTATGTATGTCCAAATACAATAAACCCATATTTCTTTCCAAGATGATTGTAAGTAAATATTGTATTTTTCACGTAGCACGAGTAAGGTGACAGCTGTCATCTCAATACATATTTTGTGTATTTTTTGCGTTTTAAAGTTTATAAATTGTATGAAGATGGCAGCTGTCATCGTACCCAAGCTATGTGAAAAATACTATAGGCCCCGTGCATGAACTATAGGGGGCAGCATAGGAGCCGACAGATTTTTGGCGCGAGGCGTAAATGTGTCGTTTATTATGCATCCTATGTAGCCCGCAAGATGGCAGAACCTACTATGCACAAGGAAACGTACCGACGAGAACGGTAGATGGTAGCACTTGCTTTGGCGATGTACATGTGCACATATGTTTCCGATTCAAGCCACAAGATGGCAGACCCTCCAACGCGCACGGTCCCTATAGCAATAAAGGTGAGCAGGGTGTCAACCTGGTGTCAACTATTGATCATCATTAGCATGTTGAGCACTGAGATTACCTTTGTAAATTTAAAAATAATATCGGGAAAATTTACATTAATATTGATTAATGTCACTTCACGGTGAACACATGCAGTTAAAATTTCTGTGATAGCGAAAACCCTAAAAATCACCGCGCCTCGAAAATTATAAGAACGGAACAATGTAACGCGAAATAAAATCAAACGTTTTCCGTGATCGCAGAACGTTGGTCGATGTTAAAAATGGCATGTCGTGAAATTGCCCGCGTTTCCGGAATCTTCCATCAGCCAATTGCAATAAATGAGTGAGTCTGATTGGAATCCGATGGTACATTTTTTTGCCCGGCAGACGTCGAGCGAAGAAATGGAGGCAATTTTCCGTACTCGGGTCCATTTATCACAAGCCATTAGGTATTGCGATGTTTGGACGGTAATTACCGATGGAAATGATTTTGTTAAAGGAGATTGGGGTTACAGGTTCACTAGATTAAGAAAGGATAGCGGGGATAAATACCTGCTCTCATTACATTTTTATTTAAAACATTTTAGCATTATTTGAGAAACATTCATCAATTTTTTGAAAATCAGCGCCATCTGACCTGGATAGTACCTAAGTTATACAGGGTGTCCCTAGCCATTGGACAAAGCCGAAATGTACATATGCATTAGGGTTTTTAGAACCAGTATACAAAGTTTACTTTGGAGCAACCTGTATGTGTTAGTAGCTCCTGAGGTAATAAATAGTATGAAACCTTCTTCGACCGTTTTGATTATCTTTTTTATTTATGACATTAATAAGATTCTGACTTTTGACAAATGTCATCATTGCCGCACATTTTCAAACAAATTGTCAAAAGCACTGCCAATGATTAATACAGTATGTTTCTTTTTGTTGTCGATTATTGGAAATAACTTTTGTTTGATAATTTATTTTTTTATCTTTTGTTCTAATTCAAAAAATATTACCGTTAGAGCATTTCTGAGAAGTAACCCTACGTGGGATTTCAGGGTTAGTCCAATGGCGAAGGTAACCCTGTATATATATATATTATATATTTTTTTATCATATTGGTATTTGATGAGGGTCAGTTGGTCCTCGGTAGGAGTACGGGCGGCCGATTGCCTTTAAGTTTATATTTGGAGTTTGTGCCTATAAAAGGCCATTAAGAAATAGTTGCTTATTATTTCACAAGGGGGCAAAGTTGTTGTTTAACCCCTCGTGCTAATATTGATACCCGAGCAAGCGAAAGATCCCTAAAATGAACCACGAGCGTAGTGAGTGGTTTGAAAAGTGGAATCTTTAGCGTTACAAGGGTTTCAAGACACAAAAACTGTAGTAAAACATTACAAATCAAATCCAAATAAACGCTCTTAAGTACCTACTTATCATTCAAAATCATCACTTAAAAGTCAATTCTACCAATTCGTGAGGGAACAACTCAAAATTGTAAACTAAATACTTTGTTGCCCCACTTGGGGATAAAATGCAACTTTCTCATCCGTATTTAAAGTATCGTTAGCCTTTACGAGGTGGTGTGGTAAAGTCATAGGCGAAAAAATACTGATCTCGACACAAGAAAGAGGGATTGAGGGTGTAATTAAGAAGGGTTAAATACCAATTCTATTCCAATATGCAGTGCCCAGCCAGTGCGAGCGCAAGTGCAGGCGGCAGCCGCGACAGCGCGATGATGCATCGATATTAGTCAAGTCAACGTTTTTATATATCACATTCCTGTACGGTTACCATCAGTTTGTCACTGACATAAACGCCGTCGAGAACGTAATTTACTTTCTATATATCTCGCTCGCACTCGCATATTAGTGCAAACGGGATGTATAGAAAGTAAATTACGTTCTCGACGGCGTTTATGTCAGTGACAAACTGATGGTAACCGTACTGGTTACCACCCATAACGCAGAAAGTTTTCTTGCTATGTACTTGTACTTAGGGGTCATCGATTAATTACATCACACGTTTAGGGGGAGGGAGGGGGTCAAGAAAATGTGACATGTTGTGACAAGGGGGGGGAGTCACAAACTTTGTGACGTCACTTTAACTTCATCAGTAACCGAAAATTTATTTAAATTATTTTATACGCCAATATACATTTAAATAACAAGTTTTAGAAACGATAATCGTTTTTATTCGTTTAATTTTATTTCTTAATCAGTTTTGGGTTATAAAATTACTAATATTTCTTTTGTCAAAAATATTTTGATAAAATATTGAATAAATATTTGCCGATTTCGTTGAAGAAATGTGACGTCACACCAGGGGGGAGGGGTTTGCCAAATGTGACCAAGTGTGACAAGGAGGGGGGAGGGGTAAAAAAACCTAGAAATTCGTGTGACGTAATTAATGGATGACCCCTTATGTAAAAAGACACTTAGTTACAAAGACTAAATGAACTCTATAGAATAAATGAAGTTCCTTATTTAGGTACTTCTATACAGAATCGCATACCAATTATTTACCGGCAATGATTCGTTACTCGTATTGGATGTTTCCATTAAGGTTAATGGACTTAATCCCCCGGCTCTAATGGGTGATTGGATCCCTCGGCTTTCCCGAATCCTGCGATTATTCGCTGGTCCAGCTACACTTTCTTATACAAACACAATATTCCTTTTAGTCTTGCAAAAACAAATATTTCTAGAGTAAATAAACGCCTCCGAGTCTAGTCAAATTGCCAATGTAAGTATACTCTTGGTGGTAAGGTTAGTATTTTGGCCTTTCTGAAAATGTTATAGGTAACTACACAGAAGCTTTTATAGCGGAGAAGTTCAATTCAGCTCTAAAATTCAAGTTTTAGCTTACTGTACCAATCAATTTCTTTAATTATAATTTAGTATACCTACTTTTGGGAACGGAAAATAATTTGAAAATTTTCACAAACACATTCATCTGTGAAAAATCTCCACACTTTTTGAGAGTTAGAGCGAAGCCCGCAATACACTACACTAGAGGCTGTACACTGTGCCATGAGTGGGCTAGGTACGATCATACGATGGTACCTAGTATGTAAATTACAAAATTTGTAAAATCGTGTTTGACGCGAAGCAAATAATATGCATGCAAAGACGTTGCAAAACGGATGACCTGAATTAACTTAGCAAGTGATGCATGTACTCACGTATACTGGGCTGACATCCTTGTGCTTCATAATTGGGGCTAGGCTGCGCCGGAGAGATTTAATTAAATCTTCCCCGCCCGCCGTTATTCCGAGATTGACAGATTGACGCGAATATCCCTGTAATTAAATTTTATGGACACACTTTAATTAACATGGTTTTTGTATTTTTAATTTTTGCTTGCAATTCATCTTCAAACAAAAAGTACGTAAGTTTTCGAAAAATAAAGACACTGCTACTGAACCTATTGTGAGACTAAGACATACCTACATTCTGTTAGATAATAATAGGGATTATTTTGCATATAAGATAATGAACATTGTTTAGAAGATTACTTAAGTCGTATCTCAAGATTAGCCTAAAGAGCTCCGGAGAAGCTCATTGTAATTAAAATCGTGAACCATAAAAGGATTTCTGGTAGGTATATTATCGATTACTGCAACATTGTAAATAAATGTAATGAATGAAGTCAGGCAAGGAAACAGTCCAATTTCCTGGAATACCTTTCAGTCTCGTACGCGCTGTATATATCGTCATCCTTTTTTGAATGCGGTTATGTTTATTATTTCTTAACATTTTATTTAAATACTGATACATGAAAACTTGTGACAGATAAACAATTTACATGTCATGACATGAATTTTGAAAAGAAAGAACTGGAACTTTCGAATGATCCATGGAACATGGCGGATCGTGCTAAAGACATTTTTTTTATTTTTTGCATTCTGCTGTTTAATGTATAATTTAGATAGCATATTATGCAGTGAACGGCAAGTTGACGGGTGCAGTCTTTAATGAAGAATTCTTCTGGAAATGCGAGTACCAATTCTTGGACATCATTCGGCAGTTCGTGGTCTCGGCCGCCATTACGCTTTGTACTGCTGCTCCGGCTATCCTCCAGTGCATCGTGAAGGCCTATCACCGTACATCATGTGTTAATACTTTGTATTGTGAAATATTTTACTTGTAATCTACATTTACTGTATTTTGGCAAGGGCACATGAGGCTGCCACTTCTCCAATAAATAATAATAATAAGAAAGAACTGAGATTATAGTACTTAATCCTTTAGTCCGTAGCGGCAACATACTTGCCATCATACTTAAAACAAAAACGCATCTCTACTATAAGAATTAAGGTTCGAAATCTAATGACTAGAAAGGAATGTCAAATGGTTAAAGGGTTAAAAGAACGAGCATAATCGATCTGAGGTTGGATTACTCTAAATCAAATTCTAAATTATAAATGCGTTGCATTAAGGTTTTGCTACTATTTGTTTTTTACTGGTTTAAATGCGGAACAGTTCACTTGACGTAACTTTCATATGGTGACATTTGTCATCAGTTAAAAAATCACAAAATTTGTATTTATATTTTGATAACACAAACATGTTTTACCCTTTAAAATAAGGTAGCTGACTAGTCGTTGCATTTTCTTTTGGTTGAGATATTAGTGTTTATATAATTAGTTAAATGGATGAGTTGTTTGTAGCAGTGCCTGAGATGATTGGGACAGGCAGTGCTGAAAATGCTGCGGCCGAAGCACTATCGACTACTCCAGTCGAGCAGGTACAGAAGCTGGAATCGGATCTAGAGGCCAACATGGTATCAGTGTCATTAAAATCCTACATCACTGCAACGCACCCTGTGTCATTGAGTTATTATTACTATAGAGACGACATATCAAACAATGAAATTGTTGCAATCACAACATACCACGCGACGAATAGGTCGTAAGCGCCATGATCGTCGTAAGCGCCGTATAATTCATGGCGCTTACGCGTTTAGGTCGCGAGATTCACGCTCCGCTTCTATGGTTTGATGCCAAAACGGCAGCAACTCATGGCGCAAAATACTGGATCTCTGTGCCGGTTCTATACGTTAGTAATAACTGTTCAAATGCTCCGTTCTCACGTTAGAGTTTTTAGATCAAAGAATAGAGTTGTAGCTACCTATTGTTCTCGAGAACGTTGTACTATAGGATCAATTATCGACGTTTGCCATACAGAACTGAGAACGTTCTCGGCAACGGCACAACTCTACCAAAGACAGAGGAAGACTGTGCAGCGCCATCTCGTTTGACCCAACCATCGAACGCCCAAGGACCCTACAAATATCTGCATCACTTTTTATTCATAACATTAAATATGTTTTTAATATATTATTTTACCACCACCTGTGTAAAAAGATCGCAGCGCTAGCGGATTTTGTATAATTGGGCGCAGAATACATCTTCACACACCCATCATCATCTTTTATTAAAGTTTAGATGAAAATGTAATTACGTAATATAGGTACTATCCATCTTTCACAGAAAATAACTGTAGAAGATGAAGACGTAGCCAGGTCAGAAGCCACATTTCGCTACACCATAACCAACATCAGTCAGCTTAAAGAACAAGTACTATCCCCGCCATGCTTCGTGAGATGTCTTCCATGGAAGATCCTCGCCATGGTGCGTCTCACCACGACTCCGGATCGGCAGCAGCAGAAAGCACTGGGAGTATTCCTCCAGTGCAATGGAGAGAGCGACTCGCCGGGGTGGTCGTGCTATGGACTCGGAGAACTCAAGTTGCTTACATACAAGCCTGACAAGGAACACTTGTGTAGAAAACTGCATCACATGTATCATTGGTAAGATTATTGTATAGTTCTTACTAAATATGAAAAGGACTCGTGTCTCACCGTTTTCTTCTCTATGGGTGATACTGATATTACATCGATATTTGAAATAATATTGTAAGCTCATGGGCCACATTATGTCCATCTAACGAACATCCAGAAAGCCCGGCCGTTCAGAGGGGCTGGGATGACATCCTCTGTAGGCTTCGCCACGCGAATTTATAGGCTGGTGCCTCGAGAACTGATCTGGCGCGTCTCAGGGCCGCCTCCAAGCCTGAGTCGGGTGCATGGCTGCACGCCTTGCCATCCCCTCAATTAGGCACACTGCTGGAGAATGATTCCCTAAGGATCGCAGTGGTCTTAAGGTTGGGGTGCAAGGTGTGCAACGCGCACCGCTGCATCTGTGGAGTGATGGTGGAGGAGAACGGCCACCATGGGCTCAGCTGCCAGAGATACGCCGGTCGTTTCCCCAGGCACCAATCTTTAAATGAAATCGACCGTCGAGCGATGCTGTCGGTGGGTGCTCCGTGCCTCCTGGAACCACCAGGGCTGTCTCGAACAGACGGCATACGACCCGACGGGCTGACGCTGGTTCCCTGGCAGAGAGGGCGATGTCTTATATGGGATGCAACTTGTGTGAGTACATTTGCTGCATCCCATGTAGGACACACCACTAAGTCGGCAGGCTCGGCGGCAGAGATTGCCGCCAAAAACAAGCGAGAAAAATACTCTGCCTTGGGAGCCACTTACGACTTCGTGCCCGTCCTGTCAAGACAGAGAGCTTAGCAAGCGCCTCAGGGAGAAGGGGAATGACCCCCGTTCTGACTAATGGCTTGTCCAACAGGTCTCCATCGCCATACAGCGGGGTAACGCTGCTAGTGTGATGTGGACCTTTGGACCCGGCATGGCTCAGAACGGCTTTTAGTTACTTAAATTTTATACATATTGTAAAATGTATCCTTTGTGAGATAAATAAAACTTAGCTCAAAATATCGTATACTTTAACATCACATCGAAATAAATTTGACAGCAAAGAAGATGATTGGGGTTTTGGACATTTCATTTCATGGAAAGAATTAATAGATCCCGACAACGGCTTCGTCAAAGACGACTCCATCACAATGGAAGCTCACGTGATCGCCGAAGCACCTCACGGCGTGTCATGGGACTCCAAAAAACATACCGGCTACATTGGTAAGAAATTACATGCCGGATACGTTGGTAAATATTATGGTCATATCCTACCATTGTTGTCGTCATCGTCAGGGTGATCATGATTACACTTACCAAATATAACCAATATTCACTCCTTTGTGAGATTCATTAGATACCTTAAAATTAGTCCCCTAAAACTTTTGGCGAGTAAACTACGGTATGTCTATGGAATTAGCACTGCGCAAGAAGATGCATTAATGCTATATTTCCATAAATAATCCTGACATAGTATATTCTCGTATGTGGTTGGTATCTATTCTACTGAATAACTCGTGTCATTTGCACCATCAAACATAAAATGAGTCGTACATGGTCGTACTTAGGTGTTCAATACTTAACATCGGTTAAGATTAAAACGATAGGCGACCAATTGTGGGACAAATTCTATTAGAAATATATTATTTTCCAGGATTGAAAAACCAAGGCGCTACCTGTTACATGAATTCATTATTACAAACCCTTTTCTTCACGAATGTCCTTCGCAAGGCCGTATATCAAATCCCGACGACGGGAGATGACAGTTCCTGTTCTGTGGCATTTGCTCTTCAACGAGTGTTCTACGACCTACAGTTCTCTGATAAACCTGTTGCGACAAAGAAACTAACCAAGAGTTTCGGTTGGGAAACGCTAGACTCATTTATGCAACATGATGTCCAAGAATTTCTTCGGGTATGTATCCTTCCGATATCCAATTGCAGTAGAGATAGATAGATAGAGATCTTTATCTTTATTTGCATCCAAGTACACTTTTACAATACTTGTTACTACTTTATAGCCAACGTAGTACCTATGTACCTACACAATACAATTTGTCCGTGAAACATACACTAATCTTACCAACTACACCGCCGAAACTTGATTTACGATAAAGTCGAAAACGCGTAACAAGTTGTACGTAATCTTAAAGCAGTTTATAATTTCAGGTATTACTAGATAAGTTAGAAAATAAGATGAAAACGACAGTAGTAGAGGGAACCGTACCGAAATTATTTGAAGGAAAAATGACGTCTTTTATAAAATGCAAAAACGTCAACTGCACAAGCACGCGCGTCGAAAGTTTCTACGACATTCAACTTTGCGTTAAGGGAAAGAGCAACAGTAAGTTTCATGAAATGCAATATCTTGAGAAATGTTTAGAAATTCAAACTACTCCAAGTTAAGAACTTTTAATGTTATCGGTTTCCGTCGAACAAGTGGCATGAATTAGATTTAATTTAATTAATTAATAGGTATGTTATTAATATAATTGTATTTAACACGTTCACTGTCCCAATCTGAATTGTTAACCTTACGCCTTTGTAATACAGGCTTGCCGTGATCCATATACGGGGGGCACGGACAGTGAACGTGTTAAGTGATATAAAAAAAAAGATTTTTTTTCACTCTTGCGTTCGGTCATGCGGTGTATCCTATTAAATATTATCGTTGACAATTTTTTCTTAGAAGCAGTTGCCACTGACCTGCTTAGCAGAATAGTTTAGCTTGTGCTTAGTCAAGTGAGTGGGCGTGTTTGTTAAAAGTGTTCAAGTCCCCTAAAGGCAAACTTTGCTTACCGACTGTTGTCTTAGACAACATCCTGGGTAAACTACTTTCCCGCCACTATCGGTGTATATTCGATCCGTAGCTCTATCCCTATCGCTACGGCACTACTTTTCTAACATACATGTATTCAGCAGCAATATCTGCTAAGCGGGCGAGGTGCTCAAAATTATTATGACGCGACTTTATTGTTAAGAGAATGAGAGGAAGAGAATAAGACTTTATTGCCAAGGTAATTTTGAACACCTCGCCCGCTTAGCAACTTCTGCTGCTGACTGTACATGTACAAGGTAGCTAAACGATGACCGCTGAGCCTGGCCAACTACTACGGAGCACCAAAAGTGTGAATACTGTAGAATATCGTACATGTCCTGAGTTACACCTTACACAGCTTAGAAAAACACAAATTGCAGGCTTAAGCAATAGTGACTCATTCCGCGATTTCGCCAATTTTGGTGTCTAGCGTAGTAGTTGCCGCACACCGCTACGGAACGGACGCCTGGTCATATCTGTCGTAATAGACGCGTTTTATTATTTATCCTGGGGCTTATGTATAATTTGTTTTTTTCAGTCTACGAATCTTTCAAAGACTACATCAGCACGGAACTCCTCGAAGGCGACAACAAGTACGACGCGGGCGAGCACGGGCTGCAGGAGGCGGAGAAGGGGGTGCGGTTCGACGTGTTTCCCCCCGTGCTGCATCTGCACCTCATGCGGTTCCAGTACGACCCGCTTACGGACGCTTCCGTCAAGTTCAATGATAGGTATTTACCGACGATCTAAATATGCAGAGACTAAAAACTATGTTAGCATGAGCGTAGAGGGGGATTTCGCTAACGTTTTGTGTCCTTTGGCTTTAATAACAGGTAATAAAGCAGTCCTCATACCTCAAATTTATAATCAGTTTAAGACTCCAGCAGCAATGATTAATTGGCGACGTCACGAAATGACTAAAGCAGCAGTTGACGAAATTCGATACCGTCTTCACGGATTGGGAAAAATGTATTTCAGACCTCTAGACTCATAGTTATTGATTTGAAATTTGTCATTTACCAACCTAGCGAACAAATAGTAAAAAATAAAAGTAGTAGTTAAGACTTTTATATTTTTTAATGTCACCACTTTTTGCCTTTTGTTTAGTTAAGTATAAACAAATGTTTACAGGTTCGATTTCTACGAGGAGATCAACTTGGACCCGTACCTGCAGGAGACCCCGCCGTCGCCGGCGCACTACACGCTGCACGCCGTGCTCGTGCACTCGGGCGACAACCACGGTGGGCACTACGTCGTCTTCATCAACCCTAAGGGTGACGGCAAGGTACAAGGCAAATAACAAGTAATCCCTATTAATGTGAGGTTTGAAATAGTTTGAATTCAACAAGATACTCGAGCATTACAAGATAGGTACAATTTATGTTTCCGATCTGATTTAACTTATATTATAGTGCAAAACTAATAGCATATTATAGTGCTTAACTACGAGCACAATGCATCTTTCGTAGGTACGCAGTAAATTTGAATTTCAACATTAAAATATTTTTATAAGAAATTCGAAAATTTCAAGAAAATTGAAGATATATAATAGTTAATAGTAAAACTCTAGTACCTAAATATTGTTATGTTTTTCAGTGGTGCAAATTTGACGACGACGTGGTGTCCCGCTGTACAAAGCGGGAAGCCATCGAGTACAACTTCGGGGGCAAGGAGGACGCGCCGCATCTCGCTCGTCGCGCCACCAGCGCCTACATGCTCATCTACATACAGTTCAGTATAGTATCTACGACAAGTTAGAATAATCCATTTTTCATAATCCGCAACGCATAAGCTTCGTCAGGTGATGTGCAGATTTCTGATCAGCCACAGGGTGCGAACCGTGTGACGACACAAAAGAATTGGACAAAATCTGCAACAGGCTTTGTCAATATTAATTACTAATTAATTAAAAACCTAGTTACAAAAATGGTATCAGCATCGCTCGTCTCATTCGTTTTTCGTTTATTTCGTATCATTCTGTATTCGTCACTCGTTCTTTACTCGTCTTTTTCGCTCTTTATCAATTTAATCTTTCGGAATATACTTTAACTTGTCTTTCTCCTAATTAGCAACAGGCGGGTTAATGTTCGCAAATCTATGTGGAAAGGAAAACGTCTCTTCTTTATCCGCGATCCCGGACACGCACGAGTCACGACCGTCCGCTCAGTGCTCATCGAGCTGTGTTCGGAGAAGAACCTGAACTCACTGCACCTGTTGTATGGGGGGAGTATTGGGGAACATGGGGTATCTTTCGGACATCGACCCCCTTGAGAAAGGAAAGGAAAATGACAGATCTAATACCAATGCAGGCGAGACTGACTACCACACGGACAGAACTGTTAGCACAACTGATAGGTATCTAAATGTTACCAAAAAACCGGGCAAGTGCGAGTCGGACTCGCGCACGAAGGGTTCCGTACCATAATGCAAAAAAAAAAAACAAAAAAAAAGCAAAAATAAAAACGGTCACCCATCCAAATACTGACCACTCCCGACGTTGCTTAACTTTGGTCAAAAATCACGTTTGTTGTATGGGAGCCCCATTTAAATCTTTATTTTATTCTGTTTTTAGTATTTGTTGTTATAGCGGCAACAGAAATACATCATCTGTGAAAATTTCAACTGTCTAGCTATCACGGTTCGTGAGATACAGCCTGGTGACAGACGGACGGACGGACGGACGGACAGCGAAGTCTTAGTAATAGGGTCCCGTTTTACCCTTTGGGTACGGAACCCTAAAAACAATTACTTAGTTGACTCGATTATTGCATTGACCAGTGAATAACTAGTAGCTATACAATATACTATAAAATTCCCATTTGTCTGGATTTTTCCACAGTACCAAACTCTGAAATCGCAGCCCATTTCATTTTATTCCCATTTACTTATAAAAATCGCCCGTCGATTGGCAATCGTATATAACTGTGATAACGGATATGATTGATGGCCGGTCTGATTGAACCATAGACTACCCGCGCTTAAACGCTACGCTAAAACGGACGCCCTTTTACCACCCTTTACGCCCTTACTTCGACGTTAACCAACCACCCTACACAATTCAGTTGTATCAGAATATTTTCCACTACGACAATATATTTACAACTTTAACCTATTGATAATGAGCTATTTCCTTGAGTTCAGATTGTAAGGTTATCTATAAGTTCAGGAAACAGGAGAGCCTACAGCGAACATCGGAAATATAAAGGCCGATAGAGTACGGATCTCTTCTTCTTCTTATGGTGCCGTCTCCTGCCGGAGGTTGGCTATCATTAGGGCTATTTTCACTTTTGACGCTGCAGCTCGAAACAGCGATACGGATCTCTGAAGCGAGAGATTGCGCTGTCATACTAGTGTGTAGTTTCACATCCTCCATCTGAAAAGTAAGAGATCTGTGGACTTAACTAATGCGCTGCGTGCGCCCAGCGTCCACTGCTCAAAACAGAACGGCAATAACATTTCGAGTAGCACCACCTCACACGATGTAACAGCTTTTAACTTTTACCGACACTTCGATTGGTGTAATTTATATTGACAATTAACTTTATAAATGAACTTAAAAAAAACGGCCAAGGGCGAGTCGGACTCGCGCACGAAGGGTCCCGTAGGTACCACCCAACAACGGCAAAAAAATCGCGATTGTTGTATGGGAGCCCCACTGAAATATTTATTTTATTCTGTTTTTAGTATTTATTTTTATAGCGGCAACAGAAATACATCATGTGCGACAATTTCAACTGCGTTCATGAGATACAGCCTGATGACAGATAGACACACAGAGGACAGACAGACGGACAGACAGACAGCGGAGTCTTAGTGGTAATAGAATAGGGTCCCGTTTTTACCTTTTGGTTACGGAACCGTAAAAATGGGTAATTTATTAGCGTAAGCAGAGACCAAATAGTAATTATTCAAAATGGACGTATACGTAAATAAAAAACTTTAAAATTTGCGGTATTGCGGGTTGGCAGCCTTCTTTATTTACTATACTCTGGCGTAAGACAGTGAACACTAACCAATTCGTTTGTACTCGAATTCCAATAGGTAGGTACATGAACAATGCAATAATTCACCCACTTGATTGTCTCGAGAGTCCAATAATCCACGTAGATATCTTATCTACAGGACGTCCCAGCTGAAATACGTGCTTCAAGACGTCTCCGAGTCCGACATCCCGGCCGATCTGTGCGAGCGAATCAACGACGAGATGCGATACGAGATGGTAAGAACATGTAAATATCGATTTACCGCTTGCAATCCATTATTTTTCTTTTTTTTCGAACGTATAAGCATTAAGCTTTACGCTTTCAGGCGGCAGAAAAGTAAAATGCAGAAAAATCAAATCTGACACCTCAGTCAGTTCAGCAAAGTACTACGCGAGGATTTTCAACGCACTAAAACAGTTCTTCACTTTGCAGGCCCTAGCTGGCTCAAAGTATAAAGGCAGATAGTGAAGTCGTCGAGTTTTTAAATGTAGCTAACCTATATTTTATAAAAGTTTACAATACCTAGAATGTTTGCTGAAACTGTGCAGTCTACCGAACTTGTAAAATTTGAATGTAGGTTATTATAAATGTATCTATTATTTACCGTGTGTGTTGTTACTATTTTTGTATTGTTGTTAATAAAATTTGTTGCACTATTATTGATGTATTTTTAGTATTTAGGTATAAATCTGACGCAATAAGTAGGTACCGCATAAAATTAACTAGGTAATGATAATGACATCTACCGTTCTGTTGTGTTGGTGTATCAGATTGGTTCACCGAATGTCGAAAGCGAATTCATCACATATAAACATTTCATGAGTGCAAAAAGAGGTAAAATACAAATGAAAAAACGTCATCACTTTTCATCGAGCTCCATAGCGGCCGCCAACGGCCGCTTGAGTGTAACGAAACGTAAGGTTAGCGGACTGAAAATACGAAAAGGTGTATTCAAGTTTCAAGGGATATGGTTGGTGATTATTTCTTGGAATATACCTACTGTTACAAAGGCAACTAATTTTATGCGGTCACGTATTATTTCTGAATTCAATACTTCCTACGACCCTTCATCATTCCGATTTAGATTGCACTTTTGATATTAGACAGGCAGTCTTGTAGTAGATCTGTGCTTAAAACTAACTAGACTAACTTAACACGTTGGCTGTCCACCACACTATACCTACAGTACCTATTGCTCCCACGCCCATTTTTCTGTTAAATTTAAGTGAGCTTTTGGTCCCACCGGTGATGCTCATGGCCACACAGAGAAGATTACGTGATCCCACCGGTGAAGCTCATGGCAGCCATGGTGTTAATTTAGATATAATATTTTCGGCCACTAAGTTGTCTTATACAATCAATATCAATGACTCACATTCAATCAGATCACGCCAGCTTTGGTAAATCTTTATTTGTCAATAGATCATCTCGAGAATCCTAAACAATCTTAAGCGTCGTTTGGCATATCTAATGCTAGGCATACACATACCCATGAAAGTGAATAGAATGGGCACAAAATATCAAATGCTTGTCACGTATGCTGGGAGACCCTTGATGGAAAAGCCATCTGTCCCTCCCACGCGACCTATTCAGCCCACTTTAATACTCTATCATATTTGCTAACGTTATACGACATTTAAATATCTTCAGTCGTCCCTAATATTTGTACCTACGAACAAACTATCTATAGATGTATTTGTGGTGAATCTGACTGAAGCGGCTCATGCGTTAGTCGCACTCGATTTTACTGCGCACAAGACGGACAGACAGACACAGATATGTACACAGTAAGCACCGCTGCCAACATTACAACGCGTCGATTTAATCCAGCAACTAATTTATTTGTATGTATTAACTACTTACAACATAAGATAAAACAATTGAAAGCTATAAGACGACTTCTGTCCGTAGAGGGTTAATAATATATACTAACATTGCAACTTAAATAAAAGCTTTTTAGGGTTTTGATAGCTGAAGTACGCGGCGCTATTTCTTCAACTGTGTTGGACTGTTCGTTTACTATACTCATTTTCTCTATTATAGATTGAACCTAAGTAGATAAAAGCTATTTCCTGCAAATACCTGACGCGAATCATAATCACAGTACTTACCCTTATTATCAAACTGCAACCTCGGAGTCTGGTAAAACCTCCGCCATTCTTGCTACCCATCAGTGTCTGTAGTCCCGTGGGAAAGCATTGTTTAGAGCAGTCTTAATTGTACCCGCCGCTTGTTATGAATTTTAAAACGCACAAACAAGACGTGTGATGCTCAGACTTCAGAGAGCTTCCCTGAAGTTTCACTGGTTATGAACGATTTATACGGAGATTGGATGGGGCACGAACAAAGTGAGGTGAGGTTGCTTGCTAATAATTGCAGATAAGATTTAAGATAGCGTGCATGCAATGCATGCATTCTCTTCGGAAAACTTACTAAAGTTTTAGTATATTATATTGGTGTATTTAAATATATACATCTCACTCGCACTAATATACCAGTAAGAGCGAGATGCATGGAAAGTAAGCACAGGTCTATCATCCGCTAACGTGAAAGTAAGTTACATTCATGCAGCGTTTATGTCAGTGCCAAACTGGTGGTAGCTGTACAGATCCCTTCGCCTTTGTTGTTTTGTTATTTCTAATTTTTACTCGTCTTGTGTACAATAAAATGTTTACATAGGTACATACATCTTTTTAAACTTCACACAGGTCGTTCATATAATCTAAGTCGTTGCAATATTAAGTTATAGAGTTAGACCAAGAAAAGTCTGCAGCGAGTTTGATACACCACGCAGTGCAAGTGTTATTTTAAACATCAAACTTCTATGAAATTATGACGTATAAATAACACCTGCACTGCGTGGACTATCAAAATCGCTGCAGACTTGTCTTGGTCTAGCCTTAACACCCTAAGTTCTCAGAGAGCCTTTGATAAATTATTCGTGTTATTAAACCGTCTGGAATATTAGGTAATTACTTTACTAGAAGACATGTTAATATCACCTTTGAGTAAGCTTTACAGCTAATCTCTGGTTTTGCTTTGATTAGTTCTGTTTTAACAAGTTGGATTGTTGGATATCGTCCGTAGGCGTCTAATACCTTATTTTCACTAACCATACTAATCAAACACTAATAGATTCGGCTCATTATGATCTCTTTTTGTAATTCATTATAATCATTATAAAGTTCCAGTCGTAATTTGATTCCTCCTTTTGAGTTCTGGATTAATAGAAAATTTAATATTGTTAAACCTTAAACTTAATATTACGTAACGCTGAACCTAATGCTAATTAAAAACTATGCTGGAACAGCGATACTGTTTTCCGCTAGTTAGGCTAGAATTTTAAACAGCGACGTTCATGCTAGAGCCATAAATCGGCTTGACACGTGATAAATTAGGCGCTATCCGGTGTCCGCGCACAAAATATCAACCAGCTTATTTATCGTGTCGGTTCATTTCAGCGACAAACCGCTACCATTAAATACAGTGACCGGGACGATTGCAATTGACTGCGAATCTGGGTGCAATCGATGCACACCGTATATTATTGGCATCTAAATTATTTTATTAGCCGAGTTCGGACGTGCAAGATTCAAACTGGAGACCGCGAATTTGAATCCGGGTTCGAATAAATGGTCCAATTATTGTCTGGTAAAAAGTATAATCCCTTGGTTACACTAAACTAATTTACTTTCTCGTCTGCCGGCGCTATTCTAGAACCACTTATTTAGCTTCCTTTACAGTTTGTAGGTTTACTTACTATTTTTTGCAATGAATGGATTGAATTCTCAATATCCCACATGTTAGATATCTACAGCCATCCCTTTTCCAAACAAATAGACAAAGTAAATCATAGGCGATGGTTACAAATGCGCCGCCCCTGTCTTCGGCCTTTTTGTCCCAGTAATGAAACGTCTAGGCGGTTCCCATCGGCCACAGAGTAAAACCATCATAGGAAAACCAGTATAAACTAGGCCTCTGATTGATTAAAGTTGTTATGGACCTCGACGACACAGTTATACTGGTCCTCTTGACGTGGTACGCATAGAAAGCGATGGATAATAGCCCAGGATGACGCATCAATCAGGCTAATCCAATCACGGGGAGTCGAATCAAAAATAACGACGTTACTCGAGTAAGTTGGACATTTTTCATTTCTTTTCAGTTTTTATGTCTTATTTGAAGACAGTTCGCAGATTCTTCGTAAGCCATTCGTAAGCCAGTTGAATGTCAGTTGAACAAATCGTGTATAGATTCTTATACTTACCTTTAAACGAGCAATTCTTGTATATTTATTTATACATATATTTCGGGGATCTCGGAAACGGCTCTAACGATTTTGATGACATTTGCTATATGGGGGTTTTCGGGGGCGAGAAAAACCGATCTAGCTAGGTCTTATCTCTGGGAAAACGCGCATTTTTGAGTTTTTATATGTTTTCATAGCAAAGCTCGGTCTCCCAGATATTCTATATTATAGTAAGCATAGGTTATTTAGTTTAAAAATTTCTTACATTAAATCTCAGAGTAGTTCATAGGTACTTATTTCGGTTTCGGTAAATCAGGTCTGTCTAAATAGGATACCTACTTACACTTAGTTCCTAACTAAGACATTAAACAGAAAAAATATGTTAAAATAGTAGTTCTTTTCTTAAGGCTGATGATTTACCCGTAGCCACTTATTTGTCCCGAAATATACACATAATGTATGATACAGTTGTATATTATAACTAAAACTCTAGTTTGCTTTTTACTTTTTATTTACTCATACGTAACACAAACAAAAAGTTTCCATACTAGATCCACTACAAACTCATCCGTCCCGAATATCATTGAATTCGAGTTTAGAGCTGCAACGTTAGTTATAGCTGGAACAATAGGTACCTATGCAAATAAAACTAGACGTCGGATTTTGAAATATAAAAAAAACCGTCAAGTCTCTCCGGACGGCAATTACCGGGAGTCTCGACGGCGTAATCCGGCGGACGACGAAAAACTCTTCCTAATTAATAGTACAGCTTCTGGATTAATTAGTGCCGATCTCCAGCCACTCTTTATTATTTGAATTCAGCCGGCTAACAAACCTATCATTAAAGCTGTAGTCGGAAAAGTTAAACTTTCCAAGCTGTCTAGCCTAGCTTTTTACGGATTTCATGCCTCAGAATGAGCATAATTATCTAAGTTTTATGCAAGCTACGCCGCTATGCAAGACAGTTTTGTCTTTGGTTAAGTAAAGTTGCTCGATTAATTCAAAACTTTATTGCATTGCACCAACTTGCATTAGTAATTACTATCCACTTCTTGTTTAAGAATTATTAATTGACCTAACTTAACCCTGCTACGGGGAAATGAGATATACCCAACCTTATTTACATTTTAGGAGTAAAATTCATAGGTAGAATACAGCAGCAGCAGCACACACACAGCACACAGCACACAGTAGCAGCTCTACGGGAGAAATGGCGACGTGTCGTTAAACAAGTCGCTCAAAAGTCTACATAATGGCCACGACCACTCTGTCAAGAGTGTAACGAAGAAGAAGAATACCTAACTAGGTACTTTAAATAATCATACCTAGGTACTGCTATATTTTGCTGCAAAATGTTTTATTCTCATGTAGAATATGTAATAAGTAATAACCAAACTACAAATCCACGCGTACGTAGTCGCGGGAATCAGCCAGTATTATTATAAAAGGATATTTACCAAGTTCTAGCCACACCATTATCCGGTTCCAATATAATTATACAGTATAAACATTCCGAATAGGACCCCAGTTCGCTTTTACCTCCCACGAAACGAGAAACTTTCATAATGATAATTGGACCCTGGAAGGTAATCACTTCTGATCCCAAAAGAATCAAGTTGTACCTTCCAGGTAGGTAAGGCACGTTTTTGGGTAAATTTTTGAAGAGGGTGTTTTTTAGACATTTGTAGGGCAATTTTTTATTTTTGGAAAATCAGATTTATTATTATCGTTTTAGAAAGGGTTTTTGACAACAATAAATATACTGTACGAGGCACCACTCTACTTTTTATAGTTAGCTAGATATGGACGTTTAAATATTGACATTTGTATGGCATTTTTCGACATTTTATGGCAGTATCAACATTTTTATGGCACTAATTATTGTTTTTGTGGCGTTTGTACGACCCTGACAACATTTGTATAGCACCTTTTCGAAATTTGTATGGCAGTATATCGACATTTGTATACCACAATCGATATTTATACGGTCAAAATAGCCGTACAAATGTTGCCAATAATATTTTTTTGCGAAATTTCCTACACAATATAACAGATTCACTTATTTATTTTACGATATATTATAAGTATTATAACACTGTATTTGTAACTGTTATTGTAAATTACACATTTTTATTTCGACTGTATACCAACATATTAAGCGTCCATACAAATGTCGTTGTAGTTGTACCAAAATATATCGAAAGAGATTTTTGCCTGTTTTTATATAAATAAAACTGCTTCCACGTCTACATTTGATGTTGATCGACGCCCAACTAACCTTACTATTGTGTCGTAAATTTAATTTAACCGTTATTCAATAGACAAAGAAAAATTTGGGGGGTGTCTTTAAGTCATAACAAAACAAGTGCCGCGCGGGACATCAATAAAAAGGCTTCCCTTGATTTATTAAATAACGCATTAAATTATCATTTATTAAATCTATTCTCTAGAAAATGCTCTTTATAACAATATAAAGTTATTCATAATACGTTGCCTACATCCAAAGTTATGATTTTTTTATTGGGTGTGTGCCGCCACTGGGACACGCAAAAAACGGCAAATTTCGCCGTTTTTGTAACTTCAAATGCGATTTTGTCAGAAACAAATAATATTTAAGGTACAGTTGTACATTATATTAAAGCTCACAATACATTGGATGAAAATATATACATACCCAGTCTTTTAGTCCTATGGACTTCGAGTTATAGCCGTGGGACAGCAAAAAATGCCTATTTGAAAATTGACCCTTTTATACCTATGTAACCAAATGTTGTCAGTCGATTTTCCTTGCTCGAGACATGCAGAACAGGTACAAGCATATTTTTAACCTATATAGATTAGAACCCTCTCGTCATCAGTGTTTGTCGATTTTTTTGCACTATTCCTGACGCCCTATATTCCCGGCCCCCGGGACTCCTGCCAGGGCCTGCAGAGGTACAACTGCGCGGGAGAAAAAGGCATACAGATGAATGTAGTCTGCTAGAGCCACCTACACCTTCAGCAGAACTGGGAGACCTACACGGTTAGCAAAATGATCGAAACCATAATACCTACTAGGGTTTGCTCCCGGGAAATACCGGAACCGAAAGTAGCGGGAATTCCCGGGATTTAGAGCCAAGCAAAGAACCGGGATTTCAAAATTAAAATCCCGGTACTTTCGGGATTTTCGGGACTAAAATTTCCGGTACAATATTTGACTGCTTTCTGTTACTTAGCATGAAATATCATGTTTTATAAAGAAAATAAATATATTGTATCAATCTAAGGCTGATATAGAAGCAAAAAATACAGAGAATTTTGTAATTAATAAAATACTACTTGTAATTCAAATTCAAACACGGTATAAGAAACTCTCATATGATAATGATATTTTAAATGAATTAATTTATTACAGTGAGATGCCCAGGATCCTTGGTAAATTCTTAATTCTGGCTGAATAATTTATTGATTTGTCGTATTGTTATTTCTGTTATTACATGTTCGAAGGTCCACAGCTCATTTTAAACGCATGCGAAAATTAGATGATATTACTGAGCCACAATTCAGTTTTTGCCGATCAACAAAGATAGTAAAAATATCACATGTAGTTTAGGAAAAAAAAATATTATTTAGTATGTACGCAGAGGCCGTTCATATCACAGTAGTTAACTGTTAATGTAAGCAGTGATTGTGTGGCTTAAAGATACATATTATGGTACAAAAGAAGTGTGTACCTTCACTATGCTACTTTTATATTGTTTTATGCTTTTCTTACTGAAAATTGATGTAAAAACTGATTTTTGAAGGCAGTCCCGAAAGTACCGAAAATACCGGGAAATCCCGGTACCGAAAATCCCGGTTCTTTTAAACAGTACCGGTTCTGCAATCCCTAATACCTACTGCCTACCAGACCAGCCATGTCGTTCAGGATACTCTAAAGTGGGTTAATACTGTGTTGTGCGTACACTATTATTACCTACAATAACTATCCACACTGTGGTACAAAATTTTCGGCGAATCCCTTAAGATTAAGATTCCTGGTATCTGCGGTAAAACCATTTACCGAGTCAACGTCCATAAATGTCAGAAATTCGTACTTTTACCAATAGGTGCGGGTCGGTGAAACTTATGGTTTACATAGTTCGGGCTTTTACACTCACATGTACCTACATATATCTAAACTTTAAATTTTAAATACCTAAGTTAGGATATCACTAAAGGATCTTCTAACTCCTTTATAAATTCAAATTCTCCAAAGAGGGTGCTGAATGTTATCAGGGCCATCCGTTAGGAGTTACACTTAATGAAGCCTCCCCGAGGAGTAATGTTTCCATTAGAAACGATTACCCTGAATAGAAACTTCGAGAGCCGCTGAACACCCAACTATTATAGCTATTTAAACCCGCTAAGGGTATTGAATAGCTTTGCGATTGTTCCGATTTCACCCGTATTGTTAGTCCACTCCATTGATATGACGTGAATTCAGTCCATTTAGACTACACTTAGAAAACGGAATATAAATAGAGTTAGACCAAGAAAAGTCTGCAGCAATTTTGACAGCACACGCAGTTTAAGATACCTATTACTTATTCTGTGACGCAGTGCAAGTGTTATTTATACGTCATAATTTCATAGATGTTTGACGTTTAAAATAACACTTGTACTGCGTGGGCTATCAAAATCGCTGCAGACGTTTCTTGGTCTAACTTTAATATTAGATTTAAGGTGCTACAGTTATACTACAAAGACATCGTAAGCGAAGAGTAGGTTTCACTGAGATTAATACCATCTTTTGATCATATTTTGAACCGACATTAGGAAGGTACAGGTTCAGTGATCGATTGTGCCTTTTTTGTAGTTTACAATAACGCGCCTACTAACAGTAAGTGATGCATAGATTCCTTTGGTGACACAACCACTCCTAGTCATAAAAGCTACAAATATTTACAAGTACTTGAAGCGGTATTTATATAAATTACAACTGAAAACAATTAAAAAAACCCGGCCAAGTGCGAGTCGGGCTCGCGCATGAAGGGTTCCGTACCATTACGCAAAAAAACGGCAAAAAAATCACGTTTGTTGTATGGGAGCTCCACTTTATAATTATTTACTTTATTCTGTTTTAAGTAGGTATTTGTTGTTATAGCGGCAACAGAAATACCTACGTCATCTGTGGAAATTTCAAATACGTCTATAGTTATCACGGTTTATAAGATACAGCCAGGTGACAGACAGACAGAGAGAGAGACGGACAGTGGAGTCTTAGTAATAGGGTCCCGTTTTTACCCTTTGTGTACCTAAACCCGGAACCCTAAAAAATGGTTTAGGGCTTTTTCGTAAATAAGTAAATGAGGAGTTAATCCATGAAATAAATTGTACTTTAAATGCATATAAAACTACTACATTTAGGTACCTACAGGTACGGTACTGTAACGTGATAAAAGGTAATCTCATGAAATACGCGGAGCAAACTTCAGTGCAGGATACTCTACCTATCCGTAGACCTGATTTGATTACCACTGGACGTGAGTAGTTATGATGGTGGACGCGTGTTACTGTCCATGTCCTTGTCCTGTTCGTCGTCCCCTGGCTCCTCTGGGTACTCCTCCTCTTCGTCCTGTGCTGTACTGTTCTGCGGGACCTGTGTCGGCTTGACCGATTTCTCCTCACATCGGTTCCAACACAGCGGTTCTCTTTCGAAGTTGTTCTCGTTGCCGGCACAACCCCCATAGACGAACGATTTGCAAAGCTTTTCGTTTACGTCGTAATAGAACCTGAAACGTTAGACGAGGTTAGAAAGGTTATTGCTGCGCATAGCATTATTTGAGGATACAATACCGCAACATTTTCGCCCGGATAAATGCGAATCTTGAGCGTTGCGAGGGTTTCAAGAGACATGACCAAGCTTTGCAGCCCTAGTGAAACGCAAAAATGTTCACCACACCAACGAGAGGCAAATACTAGAGTGTTAAACATTACAAATCAAAATGAATGTTTTTAAATATTTTGATAAATATTAAAATGATTTTAAAACCATCACTTAACAGTCCATTCTACCTGTAAACATGAGGTAAAATTTGCACAAAATTTAGACTGATTGAGACACAGTTTTCAAAGAATAAATACGACTCATAGTTCACGTTTGGCGATTTGTCAGGTTTTCAAGTCACATTTTTGTCAAGCTCGAGTTCTGATGATGGGGTCCGTGAGGAACTCAGGGAACTCCTCAAATCGTAGGATCTTTTAGTTATTATCTAAAAACGAAGCATTTGCATTTAAATAAGTGCATATAAATATGGAACTGTTAATGATGATCAGAACAGAATGGACCTCCTCTACAATAAAAAGAGTTTTAAAAGTCTTAAGGCTAATTTAATTTAATTATACCTACATAATTGTTATGAGATGAGATCGGATGAGATCTGGATGAGATGCACTATGGTTGTAAATAATTAAATGTCATTTTAAACTGTTTTGAGGAAGCGATATTTTCCATTAAAGGTTATGTATTTAGTATTTAAAACTATTTTGTATTTTGCACTTGATACAAAATAGTTTTAAATATTGATGAATAGTAGGTATGTATATCAAGGAAGTACCTATTTGTATTTAAATACTTTTTATAAACTACTTCTCCCATCTCTGCAAATACATGGCCTCAAGGTGTACCCATTAAATTTAATATGATTATGCGTGTGTGTATGTATGTGTGTGTTTGTTGATTTTATTAAATATGTGGAAAAGTTACTTACATTGTGAAATGACCCAAACATCGTCCAGATACGGGCTGAAGCTTACAAATGTCTATGTTACCTGGGAGGCTCGCCGGCATGAGTGCAGATCCTGTAGACAATTATATTTGTAAATAGTTTTAACAAAATAACCGTATAACGCATTATTGTACAGTCGACGTCAAAGATATGTTTACATTTTTTGCCTTATTACAAAGGAGTAAGGTGCATAAGTGTAAACATATCTAAGACGTCGACTGTATCGTACGTGGCAGCAGACATTAAGGAGACTGTACAAAATGAAACTTAATATTATAAGGACACAGTTGCAATTTCAATAACAAAGAAAAAATGATTCAGGATGTATGTAGCCGCATAACATTGAAGTTGCAAAAGTAAAGGTAGGGACAAACAGAGCTCACGCAACGCAACGTAGGTACCTACCTATTTACATTATGAAATATGGACCCTGAAATTTGTATGCTTAGAAACATAGGTAAGTACTTGTCATACGCAACGCAACGCATGACAAGTATAATTATGTCTCTAAGCATGCAAATATCAGGGTCCAGATTTCATAATGCATTGCTTACGTTGCGTTGCGTGGGCTCACTTTGCCCCTACCTTAACTGTTGTAGTAAATAGTAGAATTTCTATTTTTCTCGGCTGTTGCGTGTTATAATCGATGGTAAAAATTTCTCATAATAATCGCTCTTCTCTCGATTCAACGACAATCAACTGTATGATTCGCTCGTATCTAAGTATGTCGCAATATTTCACGTACAGTCAGCAAAAGAGGGAGTTACACGATATAAAGGCTTTGATACAAAATATCAAGCAATTTTTCACTAAAGTTGACTATACTACCACCCTTAAAACGATACAATTTAATAGTAAGCGCGTTGATTGACATCGTGTGAACGTGTTCACGCCGCGTGGACACGATTATTGTGCGGATGAGCTGTGATATTGACGGCCACGCCTGCCCATTGAACGCCCCGGCTGCCGCCAAAACCAGAAAGCCATATCACTGCGAAACAAGCGGTTCTAGTCGCCTTTTGTGGGACGGTACCTAATGTCGTGGCAATTGAATTCCGTTTGTAGCACAAAATTAATTAGGCGCTTCGTTTACAATTGGCCAATGTAACGCATTCGTGTTGAAAAGACTTTCGCAATGTCACTCGCAAATATTGATACAGATATGGAACATATAATATATGTATGTAGGTATACAGCCGCCATCAGATATATCGTACGCACTCTAGCGCCTTGACAATAGAGGCGTGTTCAGATATTTATGAGCGCCTCGGCCGCCCCGATGTATCTGATGGTGACTGTACGTCATGCATCACACGGCTAAGCAATACGCACCATTGTTTTGCGCAGACATTTCCATTTTTTTAGCAAAATGTCTTTGTCACAAAGTAATATTTCGGTGTGGGTATAATATTCTGGCTCTTTAAAGCACAAACTCCGTAAGGCCTCTAAACTTTTGTATGGCCGAGATTGCTGAGGTAATCAATCACTTTTAATGCCTACCTTTGCAATGGTTGTGGCACTCCTCGACAGACTCGAATTGGTTCTTGTTGTTCTTTGTGCTGCATCCAGAGAACACATGCGGTAAACACTGATCCAGCTGCATGTTGTAATAGTATCTGCGAATGGGATGCTTGGCAATTATTGGATCAGTTATTAGGAAGCTACTTAACAAAAACATCGATTTGATAGACTTAGATCAAGAAAAGTCTGCAGCGAGTTTAATAGCCCACGCAGTGCGTTATTTTAAACGTCATAATTTCATAGAAGTTTGACGTTTAAAATAACACTTGCACTGCGTGGGCTATCAAAATCGCTGCAGACTTTTCTTGGTCTAACTTTAACAACCTGGAAAATTTAAATAATTGTTTGGAAGAACGGTCCCTGAAGTTTTATTTAATCAAACTTTAAATGCATAATAGGTACAAAATATTACAAAGGTGGTGGGGAGTGATGGAACGGTGCCAGCATTGTGAATTAAAGTCGGAAAATTAACTATTTATACTCACAACACTTATACAAGGGATTTCCATACTTAGTAATTAGATGGCGTGGGTCTTGCTTATAGCAAGCATGGGTATGTACCTGTATTTATAAAAAAAAATATTCAACTAGGCCTAGCAACAAGCACTTTTAATTTACGTTATCTTTTTTTTTCATAAGACTCCGTCATCTATTGTCATTTAACGTGAACAACGTTCACGCAAAACCCTTATTTCACAGAAACACCATTTTCTAAAGAGGTAACATTTTTCTTAGTCACACTTCTGTTTCTCTCCACTGATCTCAACCATGATCTCAACTATATAGTAGAAGGTACCTTAGGAACCTACTTTGTTTGGTTATTTCCGCAGTTGCCAGTTTCCGGTTGCAGCATGCACCAATAATCCCATTTCCACATTTGATCGAAGCGTCCGCGTCCCGTGTCGCCTAAAAATTACAAATAAAGACTAACAGAAATTTAATGCAAGTACCTAAGCACTCCATTTCGTTTTATACTGTACAGTCAGCAGCAATAGTTGCTATGCGGGCGAGGTGTTCACAATGATCTTGACGCGACTTTATTGTTAAAAGAATAAGAGCGCGTCAAGGTAATTTTGAACACCTCGCCCGCTTAGCAACTTCTGCTGCTGACTGTACAGGCAGCGGTTAGGTAAAGTGTAGTAGGTAGGTCGATTCACGAGAACCACATTCGACGTGTTGCCTCTCTGTCGCACTTGTAAATTCGTACTTAAGTGTGACAGGGAGGCAACACGTCGAACGTGGTTAGCGGTAGGCCCTCTGGCACGAATGGAATGAACGAAACTTTCATTGTATGAGTGACACCTGTATCAGTATTCAAATGGCTGCCAAAGATACATTATTGGATTTAGAAGCGTGTTGTGAATGAAGGTCAGAAAATCATGTTTTCGGAGATTGATATATTTAATGTTTTGTAGTAGATTTGGAGTTACAACCTGACTTGGTAAACGAAATACTATGTTGGAGACGTATATCCCTCGGCCTGGTAAAGGGTTAATGTGATATATACACACAACGTACGGTCAGCCAAGAAAGTGGTTTACCACTTTTCAACTCTATCAATCAGATGATAGAGTCAAAAAGTGGTAAACCACTTTCTTGGCTGACTATACCTATGTCATACAGAATGATTTTTTAATCGTGAATCGAAACCATGTTTTCTAATACTCCTGCTGAAGGCAAACACGAATCACTAGTGCTTATCGTAATTAATGAGCTATATTAACGCTAAAAAAAGAAAGTAGATCCCCACTTATCATCTTATATGGTCACCCTACTCGGACCACGTGAAAAATTTAAAATTTCGCCCTGTAGATATTTTCATTCACTCATTCCATTCATGCCAGCTCTTGTGAATCTACCTGTACTGAGTGTACAGTCACCTGCAATAATATGTTACTCTTCGAACGCCGCAAAAATATGTGACACGCTCTTATGGCTCTACGAATAAGATCGTGTCAGATATTTTTGCGGCCTTCATTGTGTAACATATTATTGCAGGTGACTGTACCTACCTACATATGTACCCACTATAGGACCTTCGGTTCCGCCTCTTGGAAAATCTATACATATATGTATGTAGGTACTTTTACATAATAAATTTAATAATGGTTGCCAGTTGCTCTTCGCTGCGCCTGCTAAGGCTACTGGACACTGGACGTGGACACTACTGGAAAATATGATTGCACATAGAAATGCAATCTATTCCGAGAGGATCGTAAGTTATTAGTCCATACTTACTAAAGAATCTCCGTCCACTCCTTTGAAATATATCTGTAGTATATTCAACTTTGTAATCTGATTTTCGTACATCTATTCTCCTTATAAATGTTGTAGGCCGCGCCGATGTCGATTCTGTCTTTGAAGCCGTGGTCAGTTCGACTTCTACTGATGGTGTCGCGTCGTCCGAAGTTCCTTCTGGCTGAGAAACCATTGTGATCATATTTCCATCAAGCAAACGAACCACCATTCCCAATACGACGAAACAAGGGCGAAAATGCATGCTGTTCGATATATAAACTGGACTGGCGAATACAATAAAAGGTAGACCAAATTTATATCCCCATAACATTTTTATAGTTCTCTCAAGACGTAAATAAACCTTAGTAAGGTTAACGTTACATACTGAAATTGATTTTAGTTACGTTGGTATGTATATGTATGATGTTAAATTTGATGTACTTATGCCACATCGAGTGATATTTTAAATATACATAAACTAAGATATTTTGCGTCTACTGAAAAGTATCCGACAGCCACAGAGGTTCCTTTACCTCCACTGCTCCACACACTCGCAGCGAAAGACGCGAAAACCCCTAAGCGCCACTTGCACTAGTCCACTAACTCGGGGTTAAGCAGTTAAACCGTTAACCGTGTCAAATAATTGTATGGTAACCATGGTAACTCCAGGTTTAACCGGTTAACCCCGGGTTAGTGGGATGGGGCAAGTGGCCCTAAGAAACTCCCAAAAATACCAAAAAGAATTGTGATTATTTTCTCGCCTTCTCATTTTTGGTTAACGCTAAAAGAAATAACCAATCCTTTTTCGTCTCAAACTCTTGAGAACAATGCAAAACGGATCTATTTAAAAAAATCTATTCAAATTGACCCGCTTTCATTGCTCTTTTGTTTGTAATAGGTACATACAATGTTGATTATAGTTTGTAGGTACACCGGGCCGACAATGTGGCGGTATGCGATAATGATTTGTGTGTGCACAATGCAACGTTTGATCGCAACTGTTTGCTGATCTAATGGCATTTTCCATTTGCATTCGAATTCCTGGGCTCTGCAGCACTAGGGCGATGGGGAAATGCCGAAAGCCCGGACAGCAGTGTTAAAGGTACAGAAGGTCCGTTGTATACAGCGTGTGTTTGACAGTGTTAACACCAAGGACCAATATTTAACGCAATTCAAATGTAAGGCGACCAACATATAAGTATGATCCGGAAATTATACTTTTCGGAAATATAATACTTTACCAGTTAACTTTTGAAAACCTTAGGTACAAAATCCGTAACATTTAGGTGTAACGAAAACACACCTTCGCCTCCGCTGATGAAGATGGGAATACTGAAGACACCCAGAAATTCCTAGGATTACATAGGGGCACTTAGGCGCCCGATAAAAATACAGGATTTGATTTGGCAATACCAACCTTTTAGGTGCTAAGCGCGTCAAGTTACAAGAGTAAGCAATAAGCAGACATCGTAAATTTTATACTTAGCATTTTTGGTGCAGCGGAGTGGTGTTAACGGAATTGGTATAGATAATTCCAACTGAAATGGTAAATTAAGGTTAATATTAACGTAATTAACGCTAATTAATCATTAGGGTAGAAATTGTTTATACCAATTCCGTTAACACCACTCTGCGGCACCGAAAATGCTATAAAATTTACGATGTCTGGCAATAAGATATAAGAGTAAGCAATAATAGTGATATGTAAGTATTTCGCTTCCACGTAAAGTGTTGAACTACTGACCTGTGTTCCTTGTGCCCGAGCGATGAATACTCGAATGCCCGAATCGGATTATAGCTAACGACTCGGCATTGAGCGGCCGCGGCGGCGCATTCTCGGGGCGCCGACACTGATAAACTGTACCGACTGCGATGGACCAAATCAAGTTAGACACGTGAATCCTTTGCACGGTCAGAAGGATTAACATGGATTAACGAGCTGGGTGTAGGTATTCTCACTATGCGGAAATTAAGCGCGTAAATTTAAGAATATTTAACGTAAAGCCTTTATGTTATATCCTTAACTCAAAATTAGCATCATTTTATTCTAGTGGACCTAATGTTTAGTTGGTCCTAATGTTTCTATAGTGTCGCTACTTGCGTTACAAATAGTTGGTCCTAATGTTTATATAGTGTCGCTACTTGCGTTACAAATAGTTGGTCCTAATGTTTATATAGTGTCGCTACTTGCGTTACAAATAGTTGGTCCTAATGTTTATATAGTGTCGCTACTTGCGTTACAAATAGTTGGTCCTAATGTTTATATAGTGTCGCTACTTGCGTTACAAATAGTTGGTCCTAATGTTTATATAGTGTCGCTAGTTGCGTTACAAATAGTTGGTCCTAATGTTTATATAGTGTCGCTACTTGCGTTACAAATAGTTGGTCCTAATGTTTCTATAGTGTCGCTACTTGCGTTACAAATAGTTGGTCCTAATGTTTATATAGTGTCGCTACTTGCGTTACAAATAGTTGGTCCTAATGTTTATATAGTGTCGCTACTTGCGTTACAAATAGTTGGTCCTAATGTTTATATAGTGTCGCTACTTGCGTTACAAATAGTTGGTCCTAATGTTTATATAGTGTCGCTACTTGCGTTACAAATAGTTGGTCCTAATGTTTATATAGTGTCGCTACTTGCGTTACAAATAGTTGGTCCTAATGTTTATATAGTGTCGCTACTTGCGTTACAAATAGTTGGTCCTAATGTTTCTATAGTAACGCTACTTGCGTTACAAATAGTTGGTCCTAATGTTTCTATAGTGTCGCTACTTGCGTTACAAATAGTTGGTCCTAATGTTTATATAGTGTCGCTACTTGCGTTACAAATAGTTGGTCCTAATGTTTATATAGTGTCGCTGCTTGCGTTACAAATAGTTGGTCCTAATGTTTATATAGTGTCGCTACTTGCGTTACAAATAGTTGGTCCTAATGTTTATATAGTGTCGCTACTTGCGTTACAAATAGTTGGTCCTAATGTTTATATAGTGTCGCTACTTCCGTTACAAATAGTTGGTCCTAATGTTTATATAGTGTCGCTACTTGCGTTACAAATAGTTGGTCCTAATGTTTATATAGTGTCGCTACTTGCGTTACAAATAGTTGGTCCTAATGTTTATATAGTGTCGCTACTTGCGTTACAAATAGTTGGTCCTAATGTTTCTATAGTGTCGCTACTTGCGTTACAAATAGTTGGTCCTTATGTTTATATAGTGTCGCTACTTGCGTTACAAATAGTTGGTCCTAATGTTTATATAGTGTCGCTACTTGCGTTACAAATAGTTGGTCCTAATGTTTATATAGTATCGCTACTTGCGTTACAAATAGTTGGTCCTAATGTTTATATAGTGTCGCTACTTGCGTTACAAATAGTTGGTCCTAATGTTTATATAGTATCGCTACTTGCGTTACAAATAGTTGGTCCTAATTTTATTTTATTTTATTTTATTTTATTTAATAGGTCTGCCAACAGCGGTTACAATGATACATTGTTAGGTATAGGTACATTTGATAGGTGTCTTATGTTTAATGCACAGCTAATTATAGGCACACACCACATGTGTAGACTTAAAGTTAAATTAATAAGATTAAGAAACTAAATAAAATGGGAAATGGAAATACGTTGTAATTCTACGTTTCCATCGAGGTTGATGGTGATCGAGAAGTTGCTGTGGTTGGCCACAGAGCGGCTGAAACTTGGCTGGGTGGAGCTGATTTATAAATCAAGTGTGTAGGTAGATATTTTAAAATTAGGTTTTAGTCCAAGAATTCAGCTACTCTCCACCAGAAAGTCACTACGCAAGTTCCTTGCCAACTTATGTGTTGAGTGATAGGTATTTATATGATCTTACATGTTATTTAATTATACTAATATTATATAGTAGTACAGGAATGAAGAGGAAGAATGCAGAAAAAAGCAAAAAATCACGATAACATACAGTGATTCAGCCCTGGGTGTTAGTCCGGAATTTACTCAAAGAGTCGAAGTAAATATCAGCATTGCCACATTTCTCATTTAATAATCTACTTAGGCGGGGAATAGGGAAGTTTTTACCGAGAATAGTTTTACGAAAAGGAGGGTTTAGGGGTTTTATTGGAGTGCGTGGATATCTATGCGGAGCTCTGAAATGATTTTTTTCTAATAGTTGGGGGCAATCCATTTGATTTCTCGATAGCTTGTATAAAAATGATAGGTCTAAACTATCTTGGCGTTGAGATAACGATGGTAATTTAAAGTGTTTTAAGCGTTTCTGGTAGGACCTAATTTTCTTTGCCATCCCGGTTGTTCTTGCTAAATGCCATACAAAGTGTTTTTGTATCCTTTCCATTCTCAAGTTATGGGTCGCAAAGTGTGGTCGCCAAACTACGCTACAGTATTCTAAAATGCTTCGTACTTAGGTATAATATAAAAGTTTCTCAGTTGTAATCTTACGGAAGGTCTTACTATTTCGAATCACGAAACCCAGCATTTTAGAAGCTTTTTTTGTAATGGCATCTACATGAGGGATAAACGATAGCTTTTGGTCAAATATTACACCAAGATCTTTAACGTGGGTGACTTCCTCTATTATTTCGTCGTCTATGTAATAAGATGATTGCCGAATGTTAATATTATGCGTAAATTTAAGATGATAACATTTATTACTATTCAAATTCATGCCATTGACAGTGCACCAATTAACCAGTCTATTGATATCTTCTTGAAGCAATACAGTGTCTTGTGTCGAATTTACAACGTTGATGAATTTGAGATCGTCTGCAAATAGGAATGGTGTCGCGTTTATTATAAATTGTGGGATGTCGTTTATAAATATGTTGAAAAGAAAAGGTGCTAGATGTGAGCCTTGGGGGACTCCCGATGTTATAGATTTTAGATTAGAGTCGAAATCATTGACAACTACATAAAAAGATCTATTGGTAAGATAAGAACGTAACCAAGACAAAAACAATCCCGAAAAACCATAAGCTGATAGTTTCCGTAACAACACGTTATGGGACACATGATCAAATGCCTTGCTGAAGTCTGTGTAAATAGCATCGACTTGCTTACCGGCATCTATTTGTTCTAATAGTGTTTCGACAAAAGTTACAAGGTTAGTGTTAGTAGATCGAGCTGGAACAAAGCCATGTTGATGAGTTGTTAAATTTTGTTTGATATGATATTGAATTATGGGGCACGTCAGGGATTCAAGTATTTTAGCAAACGTGCTTAGAATAGAGATGGGTCTATAGTTGTCAACAAGAGTATCCTTGTCCGATTTAAATATTGGTACTACTTTAGCAAGTTTCCATTCTTGGGGAAATATACCCGATCGAAGTGACGCGTTAAAGATTAAGTGCAGAGGTTCAACTAAGTTCTTTGCGCATTCATAAATAAACATTGGTGGTATACCGTCGGGGCCAGCACCCTTGTTGACATCCAGACCCAATAGTTTTTTTGTTATTACATTGTGGTTCAATGTCACATTTGTCAATACCTCTGAGCTCACATCTATAGAGTGGTCATTAGGATTAGTTAATACTTCGTCAGTGCTGTACACAGAGGAGAAAAAATTTGCGAACATATTACAGATGACGGAACCATCGCTCGATGTGGTCGCCCCGTCTGTCGTAGTTTCGGGGTACGTGCTAGCACCGCCACGTTTGGCTTTTATAAAGCTCCAGAAGTATTTAGGATTGTTTGAAATGTTCCGTTCAACTCTTTATATATATGAATTATAAAATTCGGTTGCATACTTAGTACACCTTGTCTTAAGAATCGTAAGAGTAATCTTGTCAAGAGGGTTTTTGTATTTGTTAAACCTAATTCTATATTTATTTTTTTCTTTGAGCATTCGAATCATGTTCTTATTAAACCATGGCGGGTACTTAAAGCTTCTATTTTTTCTAACGAGGGGTACATGGTTTTCAATGACAGTATCTAGTGTATCGTAGAAAGTGCGTACCATTACATTAATATCGGCATCCGAAAGAAGTAAATTCCAATTAATTTTTGCTAAAACTTGATTAATTGATTCGTATTCTGCTTTCCTAAAGTTACGTATGGTATTGAAGTCATTATTCTTTAAGGTACCCGTCTTGTTAAATGATAAGTTTATATCTAGTGGCGGATGGTAATGGTCGATTTTACTAAGTACATCTGTTGCTGTGCTAACCGTACAAGTTGTACTAAGGTCAGTGAGAATTAGATCTAATATTCTGTTTTGACTACTCACTATCCGGTTTTTTTGAGAAAGGTTGTTTAAGTTACAAAAATCAATGAGCAATTGTGTTGTGTGTTTATATAGTGTCTAATGTTTATATAGTGTCGCTACTTGCGTTACAAATAGTTGGTCCTAATGTTTCTATAGTGTCGCTACTTGCGTTACAAATAGTTGGTCCTAATGTTTATATAGTGTCGCTACGTTTTTAGTTCCGTTCTTATTTCATTGATTACTTGTACCTGGATACCTAGAGTCAAAATTTCATCATGTAGGTAGTAATTGGGTTGGTTGACTTTTAAAAATTCTCAATCGGGGCTATTGTGAGGAAATGAATTAGAGTAGGTAGGTAGGTATATGTACTTATTTCTTTTTCTACGTTTTAGGTGGTTACCATACCTCAATTCACCAACGCAGCGGCAGATAACGTTTACGAAATTTTATGATATTTAATATCTCCCTGTACCACTTTGCGAGTTATCGCCTGAAAAAATCTTAAAATACCAAAAATTGGTCTAAATTAATTTTATTATTATATCGCATTTAGGTATTTAATCAGTGTTAGATCATTTCTTGACTAATTCGTTTAGTTATTTTTGCATAACTTACACCCTTATTTACTACATCCGTGTAAATCGCCTGTCTCCATAAAACGAATTACCAGCTATCCGCCGTCGGCGATTAGCCGGAAATTGCTTCCAAGTCTTACTTTTACTCTCATTACTTTAATGAATAAACTAATAAGGTAGAGTCGATATTATTCATAAAACTTCAGAAGCCTCAATTAGTTAATTTATGTTTTATCCCGTTCTTACAAATCCTTACATATTTTAAAATTACAGATTAAGAGCTATTTGAGGATTGTAGCGCGTTTATGAATACCTAAATATGCAGTGAGGGAAGGCCCTTCTCTTATTAAGGTAGAAGGTAGACCATCCAAACCATAATCACAGAACACCATTTAAAGCCCTTGCTACACGGTCGCCGACAAGCCTTCAAACCGCGTGGCCTTGGTCTGTCCCGGACCGTGTAGACAGTTGTTACCAACAAAATTTGACCAAAACTGACCAAGGACAGACGGTTAGAAGGCTTGTCGGCGACCGCGTAGCAAGGGCTTTAGGAGGCCACGGGCCATCATAAATGTGTGCATTTCAACTGCACTAAAAAAGTATAAAACTGGTACTTATCCTTGTATGGATTTTTCTACACAATCCGTTTGACATTGCTCTTGTGTGTATAAGTAGGTATGCCTACCTCATGAGTCATAACAAGCATTGTCTACTTACGTATAGCTACGCGCTCAATGCTAGATGCGTTGCGTTCTATCGCTTTGGTTGGCGCGCACACAGCGCACACGTTCAATTAAATGTTATCTATGGAGTTCCGTGCCCGAGCCCGTATGTCTGTCCGCCAACAATATTTAGTCCCATCTGTCGTCCAGCGAATCGTGTGTGTTTGTGTGGAAAACGGATCACTAGGCCGTGTATTCCCAATGCTCAGCACGCTCAAGCGAACTACATACCTACTAGAACAGAACTGTGAACTTGCGATTCGTATTCGCACCATCGCCCACACTGTTAACTATCCATCGGTGGACCTCATGCCTTTTGTAATAACTGTAATATGGTCCACGGATGGACAGTTAAGAGTATTGCTGTTTGTACAAACCAAATACATACCACCATGCCACCACCTTGGGAATACTAGTCCTTAATAGTAATAGTAGTAATAATTTACTATGGAAACAAAAGCAAATCGGTATGTAGATGTGATAACTAGCTAGTCCAACTCGGAAATTAGGATATAAGTTCTTATTGGTTATAATTTATAAAATTGTAAGTTGTAATTGTAAGTGTGTAAAATGTAACTCTTTTTGGGATATTTCGAACCAGCCGTGAATGTCGATATCGTTACAGAACAAGTAGAGTAGGTATAACTTCCTAAGTATTCAAATCAAAGTTATTTACTGAGTCGATATCTAAAGCTCTCAAGTTACTCGAGCGCAGTTTTACGACTACTAAACCGAAAAGCCAAAATACATTTTACTACGCAAAAAGCGCAACCACTTTAGCTGGGTAGGTTTATTATGAAAGGGTCCCATTTCGTTCGGATATTTCCAATCATCGGCCACTCGATGATCCCGTTATCCGATAATCGGGTAATCTTGTGGATGTTTTGAGAATTAATTAACAGATAGATGCCCTTGCTCTCCTAGTTAATTAAATGGATCGGGGCAATGATCTCATAATCCTTGCAATATTTACCTATCTACGTCACTTTAGAAAAGTCTTATTTCATTTCATTTCAATCCCTTGTAACACACCAAACGTAAACAAAAAATTGCCAATCGGGGGAAATAATTCGTGTAGTCGCGTATTTTGGCATAGTTATAGAGGAAATCGTGTATAAACAACAATTTAAAAAGATTTTAAAGCGGGAAAGTTACTTATAATCAATCCTAATATCGTTCTTTTTAGTTTTTCGTAAATAACTCGTAAACGGTAGCTCATAGCAAAAAATAGTCTTTTATGTAGATAAATAATTTTGTATAAAATTTCCTACAAATTAGATACACACGATGTCCCAAAAATATCACGTCAAACTGACACTGGAGGTAGGACACCCTAGTAGTAAAAATTAAATGAAAAAACAGGCTGCATAGGTACCTCGTGAATGTTAACTCTCAAAGTAACTTTGAGGGCTTTCCAAATGAATACCAGCGGCAGCGTCACTCAACCGTCAGTGATAAAAAAGAGCAAAATTAATAAAAACAAAAATCGGTTATAATAATTCTAAAACCATGCAACTTTTACTGAGGTCATGTTAAGCTGGTTTGGATGATCCTCTTATGGTGTCCTACCTCCAGTGTCATTTTGACATGCATTTTTTCGGACACTGTATATCTACATATTTCCTAGGAAATTTTATAAATATTATTTACGTATAAGACAATATTTTGCTATGGGCTACCGTTTCCGAATTATTTACGGAAAACTATAAAAAGGGACATTTAAACCCCGCCCTACCCGTTAGCTTCACCCCCACCCTCCGGTACTTTTAGTATGTTGTTTAATACACCATTCCCTACAACTATGCCAAAATACGCGACTACACATATTATTTCCCTCGTTTTTCCTTCGTTTGGTAGCCTAGTTTTGGATTATTAACAGAGCCTCTACCATCAGTTTTGACATTGACATAACGCTCACGTCTACGTAATTTACTTTCTGTACATCTCGCTTGCACTAATATGCGAGTACGAGCGAGATGCATAGAAAGTAAGTTACGTAGACGTGAGCGTATATGTCAATGTAAAAACTGATGGTAGACGCCGTACTGGTAGGTACAAACAGCAACACTCTAACTGTCCATCGGTGGACTTTATGCCTTTTGTAATACCGATGGACAGTTAACAGTGTGGGCGATGGTACAAACTAATACAAACAAGAGCAATGAAAACGATTTTTATTCCTCTATCAAAATGTTCCCGCCGGGCACAGGCGGGAATAGGTGTTTTCAAATAAATCATTCCCATTTGTCCCAAAGTCATGTATGGCGCCTTTCACGTGGGGCGGGGACAAATGGGAATACACCAAGGAATTGCATTATTTCGCCAAGGCTCACGCGGCCCAATTGCGATATATAGCATTCAGTAAACGCGCGGTGCCGCAGGGAGTAATCAGTCGACCATTTGGCACTGCGCTGTATGCGATTCATTTATCATGGCTAATAGCCGTCACGTTAACAAGTGGCATGGTATCTCTGGATCACTAGTAAAAGCCTTTCTCATTAAATATTTCCTTTCTCAATAAATCCAATTTCTAAGTGCACATGTTTCTTGTAATAGACTTCGAAGCACCAAAAAAATTGCTCCATCAAAATCATTGAAAATATGTACAGATACACAGATACGGTACACTGCCAGCACTAAGTTTTGGAGTGCTTAACCGGCGAGGATTTTATTTGTTAACATGATTGTATGTACAGTCACCATCAGACATATCGGATCGGCCAAGGTGTTCAAAAATATCATCAGTAGAGGCAGTTGTGTACAGATTATTTATGAACATCACGGCCGCTCCGATATTATCGGCTGGTGACCTGCTGTATCAAAACCACTATCAGTCTATCACATTTCAACTAACATTGACTATTGATTCAGTGGCATTCAAAGGGTTAACAAAATTATGAAAAGGTATTAAATTTAAAAACAAACAAGTGTAAACAAATATAGGATTATATTCAGTGAAACATTCACATCCAACATAACAAACATTGGAACACCCTCCAATAGTTTGTAGGTAAGTTGTCACGGCCTGCTCGAGGTCCGAATCCTACAGACGGGTCTAAATAGTGAATCAACTATGAAACTATAATCCCATTTGCCACTATTATTTCCGGCAAAAAATTAGTTTAAAATTAAATAGTAACATTATACACGTTCGGATGTTCTGAGCGGCTTTCAGCCTTAACAATGTGGTGCTAGTTACTTAGGTGCAGCGGCCGCGCCGGGCCCCGGCGCCGCCTTTTGGTGATTCGACAATCAGAATATTATATTCTATCCACACTTCAATATTTTCTATAAAACAGGTTACATAAGAACTCACGTATCGTTAGTTGTTTTTAAGTTAGAAAAAAGCTGAAAACTACAGGTCCGCGATAGTTAAGTGCAGGAGCTATTATGTACAAGCCTCACTAATAGTTACTATTTTATCACAATGGGGATTAAATTTGATTCGATGATGCTAATAGAAAAAAAACGAATGAAATTGTATTAGGATTGTCTATGAACAAGAGCATTCAATGGTCAAGATTCAACACATGATAAAATGACGTAACATAATAATTAAGTATTACAGACAGTATAAATGATAACAATATTATTTTAGTCTATGTTATTAAAGTATGCGGATCAAGCGCGACTATGGGTGACCGTCTACCAAACAAAGCAAATCCCAAATTCATCTTTATTACATTCTTAACAGGACTTTTATTACCTAATGCAGTTTGGCACTAGTAAATTCAATTCGATCTAATAAAATGGTATACATTATTTACCAAAGCTACCGTTAATGCAATTTAATACTTTCATACAGTAGGTTTTATACAGTAGAGTACAGAGGTGGTCACTTTGCCTAGACCAGCGGTCGGCAAACTTTTAGCAGCCAAGGGCAACATAGTAGTTAACGAACTTGGCGCGGGCCATAGAAAGTAGGATCCTATAGAAGTGGTATACGCGTGCCTCCGTAAGGGACAAAACATAGGCAATGCGACACTATGATTGGTCGAATTAATTTGTTGCCCACCATAACCCATACTAATTTAAGGTGGGGAATAAAAAAAATGTGACACTGTGACAAAGACAAACAATAATAGCGCTTTCGCTGCTACTCCTACTGAAAGATACATAAGACTATCCCGTTCGCTCAATTCCCCTACCCATCATGCCTTATCTAGTTAAAATACTAGATTCATGGCGCGGGCCGAATTGTGGTAATATTTGTGACTTTGACGTTTGTCAATATTACATACAAAAGTGCCAGGGAGGCTCGCGGGCCGCAAGCGAGAGGTTCGCGGGCCGCATGCGGCCCGGGGGCCGCTTGTTGCCAACCGCTGGTCTAGACCACATATCTGCCTTGATAGACAATACTTCGAGCAATTACCTACTAAAATACATTCCGTACCACTTATTATTATTTCATTAACGCGAAACATTTTTTTTTTTCAATAAAATTGATTATTACATACATTTAATGATTTTATTCTTGCCATATGGAGCATTTTATATTTAATGATAATTATAATACAACCCACGTTGAATGGGAGAGGCCGGTAAAAGCTAATTGTAAATGACACTCAACGATAGTTCGTTTTTAGGGTTCCGTACCCAAAGGGTAAAACGGGACCCTATTACTAAGACTTCGCTGTCCGTCCGTCCGTCCGTCCGTCCGTCCGTCTGTCACCAGGCTGTATCTCACGAACCGTGATAGCTAGACAGTTGAAATTTTCACAGATGATGTATTTCTGTTGCCGCTATAACAACAAATACTAAAAACAGAATAAAATAAAGATTTGAATGGGGCTCCCATACAACAAACGTGATTTTTGACCAAAGTTAAGCAACGTCGGGAGTGGTCAGTATTTGGATGGGTGACCGTTTTTTTTTTTGCTTTTTTTTTGTTTTTTTTTTTTTGCATTATAGTACGGAACCCTTCGTGCGCGAGTCCGACTCGCACTTGCCCGGTTTTTTTTTGCCGTTTTTTGCATTATGGTACGGAACCCTTCGTGCGCGAGTCCGACTCGCACTTGCCCGGTTTTTTATGCAGGGAATTTGACAATGCCATAGATGCTAAAATTGACAGGTGCCTCCCCCATTTAATTCAAATAGGTACTATGTACCTACAGATGTAGTGAATAATCCTTTACCATCGTATTTGCACGGAAACGCACAAACGTGTTGAACTGTTTATGTCATTTCAGTCAGTCTCAGTATAAATACGGAACCCTAAAAAGTACTGAGGTTGACTGAAGTAGCCTGACAAATACGAACGTTTCCGAGAAAATAGCAAAGGATTGTTCACTGCATCTGTAATATTCTGCTTTGATGGACGGTCACCCAGAGATAAGGAACATCTACATCTTACCACCGAGAAAACGTAAATAAAATGCGTGTCGCCGGCTTGTCGCAGACGACTATAGGCCACGTATACCAAAAAGCGACCACACACAGGCACATTTGACTATATACATATAATAATACCCTTAAACATCGTTATAATATATCTCCATAGTACAAACTCGTATCTAAATAATGCTGTATACTCTGTAGAAATGCTGAGCTCGAGTCGAATCACCAAAAATGCTACCGGTCGGTCAGTTGACGCCCCCGGTCGTCCGGCAATGGGCGACCGACCGACCAGTCCGTGCTTAAGTATAAATAAAGTAGTTTATTCGACATTCTAAGTATTGGGGGAGGCCAAACACGATTTTCGACACTGGAAATGCTAAAAGGCAATACCAAACTGAGATACTTTGAACATAACCGACATTCACTTACCAAGTTCGATACTGTCTACGCTAAAATGACTCATTGCCTGACCGTTATAAGGTTATTTAGCTGCACAATAAAATGTTTCACAACGCTTACACGTCTAGTGAGAAATAAAAAGAGTATCCGCTTACCATCTGAAGCGCACTTCTCCTTTTGCATTATTTTCTAAATTTAAAGGTATGCAAAGTCGCTTTTTCTAGTGGAGACTAGATAGTATTGATGAATTAACAGTAGATGAATGCTCTTAGTAGACTTATTCAATAGTAATAAGGGGATGAAACATATACACATTAATGAATTTGACTTGAAGGGCTACCGCGAACATCGAAAATCGAAATCTCGTTATCTGCATATCTGTCACTTTTGCATATTTCAGCGATATAAAGACAAATAGACGAAAAAATTAAGGTCGCGATAGGCACTGATTTTAGGTCAGTTAGTCATTATGCACGCTTTAACTCTCGTGATGTCTGGCGTTTTATAACTAATTGAAGTCATTTGATTTTTGAATGGTTTAGTAATTTCTTTAAAACAAATTTACAACTGAGCCAGGAGCCCGTCATTTTAGTTTAGACTATTTCTACAACATAACTGTAACGATGGATATATTTTATAGAATGATTGGCCTACACAATGTTTCGAAAAGTAATTCGGCGAATCGTTCAACTATATAAAACAATGTTACGCACATCTGCTAGCAGGACTACTGATTCCAATTATTAAACAACAATGAATGTCACCTATGGTCCAAATATATATAAATACGTAATAAATAGCGCGGTACAGGTCGAACTGGTGTTTGTGGTCGAGTGAACGTAACTTACGTCGTCGCGGACTGTACCCAGCTGCTAGGCCGTACTGTCTACATTACCTTAGTAAACATCCTAGTATATATTTGACAACCTAATTCCAACAATTAACCAACTTTTTCACTATTTATTAAGTATGAAAGTGGCAATTAATCGGATAGTGTCAAGCACTCAAACATTTGAGGTACGTCCTCCTATTTTATAAATTTAACAGGGAGGCATCAACACAGATAACTGAACTAATTAAATAGGCATAGATAGAGAGTCGGTTATGAACGAAGAACGGCGTTATAAACACAGCATCATCAAAATGCGGCTTGATATCAATGTCGCGGTTTTAAATTGTCTAACGCCAACGGTCGACAATACTCCAACAATCATACGGCGCCGTGTCCGCTCTACCTATTGATGAGAGCACAATCTTAAGGGGCCCACTGATTACCAGTCCGCCGGACGGTATCGGCCTGTCAGTTAGAACAAAATTTTGACAGTTCCGAACAACTGACAGGCCGATACCGTCCGGCGGACTGTTAATCAGTGGGCCCCTTTATGCTTGATTTGTGTCGCTCATATATTAGTTCAGGAGCCTGTGATAGCGCCCGGCGCTAAGTTACATTCACTCGGAAAACGGTTACGTCTAGGGCCCATATAAATATGCGTTTTAAAATTACAAAATATGTACATACAATATGGTCTAATCTACTAATGTATAAAACATGGACTCCACCGCATTGCAAAAATATGGAAATTATATCGATCTGCTTCCAAACGTCATAAATAGATAACAGACAAAGTCGGTAACGAAAGTAAATCGTATTTACATAAGTATCGGGGCCCTAGCGCGGTCCCGGCGGCGGCGCGGGGAGGCGGGGGGGGTGGGGGGCGGCGCACGCTCAGTTGTAGATCTTGATGGCCTTCTCCAGGTAGTTGACGCGCGAGCGCTTCGGTGTCTTGTTGATGTGGTCCAGCCCCAGCCACGGCCGCCCCGTCGCATCTGGAAGCGACAGATCTTCTTACATTTTAGCACGCATTCCGGGACGGACTCGAGCGATGACCATCGACAATTTTGAATTTTGCAAACACATTTTCAGGAGAAGAGATCCGTTACGTTAAATTTTCATTTTGGAATGCCGGTATCGTCTTGGGTCGTCCCATTCGTTTTTCGTCACGTTCTTAAATTAGTCCTATTCTGCTTTCGTCACTCATTCTACATTGAAAGCCACCGACGATTGTGACGAATGTAGAATGAGTGACGAAAGCAGAATAGGACTAATTTAAGAACGTGACGAAAAACGAATGGGACGACCCAAGACGATACCGGAATGCCGTTCATACTTATTAACAGTGTCAAAGGCCAAACCGTGATACAGGAACGCAAGGTGCTGCCTAGCGGTCCTGTAGCACATTATGAGAGTATCGACTCGAACGGATCTATTCCCGTGAAAATGTCCGAACACCAATAGCATGCCAATGTAAAGTTTGTGACGGTAGGAGGAGGTACTTACTTGCGTTACTACTCGGCCTGAAGTCGAATATGTTTATTGTCGCTCCTTCACTTATGTAGTTAGGTCTGCCATTTGTCACTATAGCGAAATTGTACTGAAACAAAAAATCACACGTGTTAACATAACTAACTCAATTAATAATTACATAACACTAGCGACCCGCCCCGGCTTCGCGCGGGTTAACAAATTATACACCTAAACTTCCTCAAGAATCACTCTATTGATAGGTGAAAACCACATGAAAGTCCGTTCAGTAGTTTTTTAGTATATCGCGAACAAACACAAACAGACAGACGCGGTGGGGGACTTTGTTTTATAAGGTGTAGTGATTATCATTAAATCATCTGTCAAGATGTTAAAGACCTCATAATGATAATGATAATATTCAATGTTATTACCTTTTCCCACTCCTTGTTGGGTATGTCGAGCTTAGCCTGCAGCCGGTCTTTAACGGCCTGGAACGGCTCGAGGTGCTTCACGCGCGTGTAGAACGGGATACCGAACGTCGCGTACACCTGCTTGTGGAAGTGAGCGCACGGCACTAACGCCTCGTCCTCCTAAAACAACATTAACAAATTTAATACAAAACATCCTCCTTAAAATAAAATATCCTCCTAAGGCCCAAGTGTTCTTGAGTGGAGACCACGACTCGGCAAATGTAGTGTAGGACGCCGCTCCGACCAGGTGGGATGACGATCTGCGAAAGACTGCAGGCAGATGCTGGATGCGGCAAGCTGAAGACAGGGCGCTTTGGCGCTCTTTAGGGGAGGGCTATGTCCAGCAGTCAGCGAAATGCTATACATGGAAGTATTCTGTCCGCTCAATTATGACCCAACGCAAACTACCCCGCGATAGGCGGTACTTACAAACTGCTCGATTGGCAATCTCAGTACGACCGAGATGACAGTCAGTGACAAATGGCTAAATTGATTTATAAAAACAACGTTTTTTTGTAATTAAAAATATATTCATGTGTCGTGAAGTGGTGCAGAAGTTATTTTAGTTCATACCAAGGACAGTGGAATCACTTTTCACTTGTAGTAAACAGATAACTTCAGTAGAATTTGGAAGAAACATGACGATTTGTTTTCAATACTACCGTGCTAAGCTAAAACGTACCAACTGCATACGACTTTCATAAAAAACATACGACTTTTTAAATTGCGAGGATAATAGGGATGGTGTTATGCTAAATGAAGTAGACTATTTTACTTGTGTTTGGTTTAGGTATTTTCTATATAATTATAAATGTAGTAATAAATTCCTTCTTACAGATTTGTATTTTCCTTTTTTATTTCATGAGATGGAGCTATAAAAAAACTACCTAGTTATTTCAAATTAATAATCAAATTTGGTATTGTCATTTTACATTACTTTCCATTCAGATTCCCACAAGATGCTATTCGCAGAGAACTATGGAAAAAAGCTGTCCAATTAGAGAGACATGAAATTGAGTGGATGCCTGGCAAGATATCTAGAATATGTTCTATTCATGAGATATAACCCGTGAGATAATCATACCCGGTCTGCTATATGTAGATACATTTTTCCTATCATGCTTTCACTGAATTAATTTAACAAATACACACATTATCTAAAAAGTTGATCATTTGAATCCACCCTCTACTGTCACATATATGTAGGTTCTCTCTCAAGCCATTTCCGTCAGTAGAAAAGAGCGGCAAACATATTAACTCACATTATAGACGGGTCTAACGCGAATTATATTCAATTACCTTGATTTACCGACGTAAATCAGTTTCGTTTCGTATAATGTGAGTTAATATGTGTTCAAAACGCGGTTATAAGAGCGGCAAATTTAGAAAATGTACGCGCGCGAACGGCTGTGGTCCTATACAAAATTTTAATTTTGCACCTTTTTCTACTGACAAACTTGCTTGACCGGCTATATAAGTACATATAAAATATTCTGAACTGAAAGTGGGGATTTATTGTGACTCCGCCTGTTCAAATATTTTTGACCCGATTCGTGTACCCATGTAAATTTTGCAGACTGTATAGCCAGTCCGATTTCTAAGATCAAGTTCGCCATACATTTACTATGGCGTACTTGATCTTAGAAAAACGGACAGACTATACCTGAACGTGACTTCGCACTGCCATGCAGATTGATAATAAAATATACAAAATACTTATTATAGCGGAATACATTTATACAACAATGATAGATTTACTTATGTTGAGTTAGTCTGTCATGTCATAACAACATTTTAACTAGTTATCTTTTAATCTGCATTAAATTATTATACGTGAATTATTTGACTGGTTCTTCACTGTATGGCATAAACCTATCCCTGTCCAAGTCATATTCTAATCAAATATGAACCGCGAACTCTCAGCGGCCAGTACGTACAGCAAGAAGGTTATTAGCGGATTAATGTCGCTGATTGGTAGTTATTGACATTATATGCATTTCATCTACACTTAGCTATGTACCATTAGTGTAATAAAGATGACTATTATTTCGTTTACCAGCTTTGATTACAGGCTCTGTAAACGCGTCGTCTTATTTGAATATAGGCGTAATTGTGTATGTGTGCTAATTTGGCCCGAGAATTTGAACGGTAATGTTCCTAAAGGCGGTATCCATGGTTATATATGATCGCAGCCAGCAGTGGACTAATATAGCCTGATGATGATGAAGGCCCAAGGTCCTACCTATAGTACCTCTTCAGTTCGGTGTCATTTAAAGCCTATTAGATTGGAACAGAGTCGCTTTTTCTTTGTTACGTTCAATTTTCCAACAACGCAAAATCAACTCTATTTTCTACTTTATAGGTTCAAATTTCAGTGGCAAATATTGGATTTGTCATTTGTATGGCCCAGGCATAGGCCTTAGTAGGATATTACTAAACAAAAATACTGACATGTGGGATTCAATATAATGTACAAAAATCAATAAGAGCTTCAGAACATTTCACATCAGTTGATAATACGTCGTGAATCATGATTATTGTGGCGATAGATAATGATGGTAGAAGCACAGAATAAATAATAGTCTAGGTACAGAATACTCACTCTCTAACAAAACGCGTCTGTTACGATCAGGGCAGGTATGGCCGCTAGGTGGCGACAGCGCCACGCGCGGCTTATGGCTAGCCACCAAAATTGGTGTGGAACGGATGTACTTTTAGCTACCTGTAGCAAAGGACCGCTAACGCGGAGTGAGCCACGCCTGGTAGAAGTAACAGTCCATATAACCGTAAAAGCTTCTTTCTGCCATCGCTCTACCGACAAAATTTCCATCTTCACCACTTAGATAGTTGGCAGTCCTCAACTCCAGAAACTTCTTGCCTGAGACAGCTAAACTGTGGAATAACTGCCGCCAGCAGTAATTCCGGACCGATACGACCTTCATTCCTTCTGCTTTCTGCTTTCGTCACTACCTTCTGCTTTCGTCACTCATTCTACATTCGTCACAATCGTCGGTGGCTTTCAATGTAGAATGAGTGACGAAAGCAGAATAGGACTAATTTAAGAACATGACGAAAACCGAATGGGACGACCCAAGACGATACCCTTCAAAGCTTCAATCAACGAGCGTACTCCCATCTAAAGGCCGGCAACGCACATACAATCCGTCTGGGTGTCCATGGGCGACGATAATCGCTTACCATCAGGCGCTTCGTCTGCTCGTTTGCCTCCTATATCCAAAAAAAATCGCCAAAAAAGTATGATGGGATTTAAACGCTCGAATTATGACATGACCCATACCAACTGCACATATACTGCACTCACAAATCAAGTTAAGATACAGTAAGTAAACACAACTGACCTGTAGATTCAACTCGTCCTGAGGTATCTCCTCTATTCTGTAGAGTCTGGGCGGCGCTATGGTGACCTGGTCGAGCGTCAGCTCGGGGTCGGGCCCAGGCAACACTTTGTGACACGACACCTCAACGATCCGTAATCTGCCGACAAATATTATCATGAATCTGGGTTACGGGTAAGTGTATTGATACCGTAAGTATGTGCAACAACCACGCAAATCGAGAGTGTGACAAGGCCTCAAGGGTTCCCCCACATAATTATGTCGACGCGGAATCGGCAAAATCCGACAGGAAAAAGCTTTATGTCTGCGCAATAAGAGCGAAAAAGTTGTTGTTCGGCTCGGCACGCATCGGCTAGCTAGACGGCTTTTTCGCTCTTATTGCGCGGACATAAAGCTTTTTCCTATCGGATTTTGCCGAATGCACGTCGATATATCTGGGGAGACCCTAAGTTATATTATATAACAGAAATAAGACTTTTATTAACCAAGTACCTAAGTATATTTTGGAAGAGGGTTTAGGGCTATAAAACTAAACTAAACACTCAATCCAGAAAAATAATATTAAAGACACTTACCGGCCCGACCCGTCGGGAGACATTTCAACAACTTTAGCCGCTTCTTCTAATATGTCTGCTACTTTGCCGCCTTTGTTTGGATATAAAATTAATTCTTTATCTTCTTTATAATTAGGACCAACCTGCAATGAAATATAAAGTAAGTTTTTTTAGTTACGAGCTTATGAGGAACAAGTTAATCCCCATTCTTACCAATAGGAACTAATAAAATAACTCAATAGGAACCATATTTGTATAACTTAAATCCGATGCGACAAAACAGTCATCGAAAAAAAAACTAGCTTCTATTTTCCCATCACAACACAACAAACATGTCGCGCGAGTGACTAAGAACAAGTGAGTCTAAACCGTAAAATTATTCAATGATAGCTTCTATTTTTTTACACACTTACCCATAAACATTTGAACTGTTTCTTATTGTCCAATTCGTTAACTTTAATAGATAAAATCTGGTAGAACAATTTCTTAGGGCACTTTGGTTTACAGTACACTAGCAGGTCCTTCAGTATGCCGTCGTAGGAGTACCGCAGCGGCAGACCGGGCGTATCCTTGTAACTGCAACAGTCAACAACAATGATGTTAAACAATACATTTAAATGAACAAATAAAGAAACAACTCGGCAGATCTACTTGGGTCTTAGTTATTTTTACTTTGGGCTGCCGGATATGTGGATTTCCCTAGATTAGTTTTAGTATAAACCCCGTCTAAGGGTGGTATTCCACCTGTCCAATATATATTTGATCAAATTTGTATTTGCGTCTCACATTTTGCTTAATGAGACGCAATGCACATCTGATCAAATATTGGACGGTCTAGCCCAAATCTCTGTTAACCCTTTACCCTGCGTCGATAAAAAAGGCGATGGCACACTATGGCACACTAAGTATAAGTGATACAAGTATTAGTTTATTACAAAAATTTAAAGTGTAAAATGGTCTACAATAACTAAATAAGACTATGTTAAATTGAGCGTTAACCGAAGTCTGATTTCGTATGACGGGAAATAGGTTAAAACCACCTAGTTAAATACATTTACTGGATTTTACTTACTTCTGACACTTGAAGAACTGTATTAAGTAAGGGTCGACGTTGAGCCGTTGGCCGACTGCTCTCGCCATCTGCTCATAACGCATTTGCATAGACAACTCCATTGTGAATCTGCAAATGTTTATCTCATTAGTCATAATTACAATAAAACATTGCTAACGGTTATTTCAAAGGCAGTTTTTATGTGGGTCTATACCATGTAACACTGTCAATTAAATACTATTCCAAAAAAAAACTAAAATAGTAACTGATGTACCATTCACGTGCAGATAAAACACAAAACAAATTGAAGAACTTCAAGCACTCTGCATTACCGATTCGGCGTGTCAACCCTTCCACTTCCTTAAAAGTTTTTCGTAAAAAGTTTTTGTTCTACCTTTTTTATGTGATTGGAACAAAGGAATGTAGTATGCCTTTCAGAAGGGAAAATCGAGATATGCTAGCTTAATGAAATTAATGTCTACTTGCGGTAATAACATCTGTTAACATTAACAATTAAATGTAATCAACTCGCACGATCGTATAAAGTTATGGGACATTTTTGAAAATATTGTTTTGTATTTTGATTTTGACTCACCCCGGATCATTGGGTAGCGTCTTATCCACAAACTGCACCTCGACCTTGTAGAAGATGTACTTGAAGTAGTCCTGGCAGGTAGGCAGCTCGAGCTCCTCGTGCCGATGGTCGGCTCGCTCGAACACGATGATGTCGCCATCCATCAGTTCGTCCAAAGCCTGGCCGCGTGCACACGACTCAACCCGAGCGAGGGCCGCCTTGAGGCCGCCGCACGGGTCGGACACGGTTTAGGGCATGCAATATTACGCGACTACTAGTTAGATTAGGAACGATTTTAGGGGTTTAAGTCATATTATGTTAAAAGATACGGTCGCTTGGATACGCAATAAATCATGGTAAAAGTCTGATGGAAACTACTCTCTAAAACGAAGTAATTAATTAATCCCTTTTTGCAAGTTTTTGTTAAGTTTGCGTACGACTCGCATCTTCAAATTGGAACAAAATCTAAAGCTAGTGCTTTTTAAGCTGTTAGTTAATGTTTGCAAGGTGTTTATGATGTGAAAATTGCATGCCCTATATAAATGATATTTAATGCAGATTCGTTTTAAGTTTGCTTTTCAATTGAATGGCATATTATAAGCATTTTGAAGTTTCATTAAATGTTAGGAAATAACTGTATAACATTGGTATACAACGAATCTGCACGTATTTTCAAAACAATAAATATGTAAGATTAGGATAAAGTATTCTGTTAATGGCACATAAAATGCACATTTTTGACGGGGTTTTCGCTTTCGCAGTTTGTAACAAATGTGCCGATAACGCGCCATTATCAAAATCATTATCCGAAGTGGCAGTAATGGTAATAGCTCTATAAGATAATATAGTGAGAGGCAACCTAGTTACTAACCGAAACATCAAACATCAATATTTTTTAGTTTATTTTTCTTTCCTAGCAGCAAAGCAATAGGAAATAGAACGTAAAAGCCGCTTTTCCGCTAATGTTAATGTTAATTAAGTCAAATAAAGAAATCAAAGCTCCTGTCACTTTAAATGTGTAAAAGACTTCTAGATCTATGACTATCTTACAATTCAATGGTGCTAGATTGCAGAGAAATAGAAGATTCAGGTGTAAGCAAAGAATCACTGATTGTTCAGATGTGTTAGTCTACGACAAATTCTTAGAATTTGACAGCTAATTATGGCGCTGTACGGCTCTGAACATTATGCAGTAATAAACACTTGTTGGTAAAAGTTAAGAGCCCATCAACGTGCACCCTAGCGCCACTGCTAAATAATCGTGATTATTTAAATTTAACGACAGGTATTTAAAAGAGGGGGCCGCTACGTACTGTATTGTGTATTTAAGTACCTTTTGAATACATCAAACTAGTTTTTATGTTGCTGGATTCGTCAATCTATGCGTCCAAAGTTAAAACGGCCGTTTTGGTTTTGAGTTCCTAGATCGACGAATCCAGCAACATAAAAACTAGTTTGATGTATTCAAAAGGTACTTAAATACACAATACAGTACATAGCGGCCCCCTTTTTTAAATACCTGTCGTTAAATTTAAATAATCTCGATTATTTAGCAGTGGCGCTAGAGTGCACATTGATGGGCTCTTAACGTTTGACAAAGTTGCCACAAAACATACGGCGCTATCTTATTCAGCTGCCAAATTTGGTGGCACAAATATTTCTTAGACTTCACACATCTTACACCATCAATAGATATTTGACTGAATGCAATTTTATTTTAGCAAAATTCATTTTGTTGCTAACGGTAGATGACAGCTACAAAGCTATGGTTATGTTTATTGTCTATGGTGTAAAAATAATTGTAATGACACGTACCATACCTGTGCCGGCCATACATGTTAACTACAAAGCAATCAATCGTCCAAGTACCATAGAATGTCTACTACACATCACAGAGTGGGCTTGAGAACTTGAAATCATACTGCTCTTAACAAATGGTAACCATTGACATCCTACTGACGAAAATATTTGTCTCGTACAACATATTTACAATTACATCGTAACCGCAAATATAAGTTACATCAACAGCATTTGACCAAGGAGTACATAATTGTATAAGTACAGAAGATTTTATCGTGAATAATAATTCTGTTCAAAATTACTAGTACTCGAGAACGAAATGGCGGTATCCCAACGTCTGTAGTGCACCATAATGCGTACGTCCATACCCGCGTATGGAAAACCACTATCAGATTTGAGACTCTTATATGGCGAGTTATGTTATGATTTCATTATCAGGCAAAGATTTTCGTGGCAACTAAAGGCTGCATAATGGCCAGATGGATCGATGTAACTTATAAAAGTGGTAGGACATCGATTTTCCAATACTAAGGTATACAACAAGTTGTTCATAAACATGTAGAAACGGGGGTAGACTAATTAATAATACCTTTTCTAGAGGATCGTTGTAATTGTTGATCTTCTCCACGAAGTCGGGTTTGATTTCCTCGTACAGTACTAGGGGAGTATCAGCTGGGAAACCTATGAATAAAAAAACATATATTAAGAATATGACTGGAGTCAGAAATCATTTTAGCGAAGTAATAGTTATTATATGAGTACGTAATAAAATATTGTTTAGTTCAAAGGTATTCAAATTAATCTCTTTAACCACGGGCGCAATCTAGCGTCCGAAAGTCCGAGGTAGCGTCCAACACTTATGTGTTTCAACCATAATAATTATGTAACTTGTAAAGTAATAACAATAACCGCGTAAGTGTTTAAGGATCTCAGCCTTTACTTAGAAACTTATATAATACTCACCAGCGCGTTTATTGAGTATCGGTATGAGATCGGGCAGCTTGCTCGCAATCGGCAAATAGTGGTGTCCGCAATAATGGATCCTCTTCTGCTTCGGATCATAGAACTTGAAGAACAGCACCACATCGTTGTCCTTGTCGAACGTGGGCAGGGTGCTGAGGCCGGAGTCCGGGGGCAGCATCTCGAGGAAGATGTTCCAGGGGTTGGTGTTCTCTGACACGTCTGCTACGGTCTTGTGTTGATCGTTGATTATGTCTAGGCAGGTTGGTCTGCAAGTCTGTTAGAATAAATCATGTTTGAAAAAGTATAATGTGGAAATATTTTCAATCGTTCAGTGTCTGTATGAGACATAAGTTATTTACTCTAAGAGCTCGAGAGACATTAGACCCAAAGATCAATGTTATTTATAATTTATAATATATCTAATTTTCTACTGAAAGTACTGAATTCGCCAACCTTTTATTTTCTATTAAATTTGCCTAAATAACAACACATACAACACCAGTCATACTTAGATGTGTTTTTAACTGTAACAGAGTATATACTGTAAGTAAGTAGGTTCAAAATTCGAAAACATTACCTAACCGCACAAGGCGTAGAAACCGCTCCAACTCATAAACAAAAATCTCTTTCAGTCCATTAACTGTTGTTGTGCATAGTGCGACTTAACTTTTAGTCATATTTTTGCATTTTTTCGAGAACGATTTTTACTGCCCTATACAACACAGCCGAGGTCTGAACCCACGATTTGGCCACCACATACATATGAGCGGCTAATAATGAAAATGCACATTTCTAACCTGATTAGAGCGCGCACTGAACGGCCACGGGCGGAGATGCTTCTGCGGATAACGGAAGTTCTCAGCCAGCATCTCCATGAGCTCAGCGACGGTGGCCTGCTTGCGCACGCGGAAGGCGCGGTAATGCGCACGCTCCGGGTCGTACAGGTCGTTGCCCTGGTGCCCGTCGAAGTCGTCCTCCAGCACCGCGTTCACCGTCATGTACAGATGCGCCTCGTTGCGCTCCTTCCGACGGATCTGAAAGGGAGGATTTTTAGTTTTGATGCTGTGTGTGACTTGTGAGTGAGAACGCTGGCGATTTACGGCGTTATTCATAAATTTCAGTAAAATTTAACAAGCAATTGATAATCGTTTGTCCGTGTCCGTCATTTTGACACGTACTTATGTTTATTAGAAAGAGACAGAGGTTTGCTAAACAATATGGATGTTAGGGTAGGCCTTGATACACACGGCCAGCCAAGGGCAAAAGAGAGAAAGCTCTATCGTATCCTTAAATATATGACGTGTCGCCAAGTCGCCATATATGTGACTATGAGTGTAATTGAACTTATGGTGCTATAATTAAAATAATAAGCATGTGTACTTACAGTTTCAATTCGTTTCTCCTCTGCCAGTCTCTCGCTAAGCTCAGATGGAATATCTGGTTGAGTTACTTCTTGCAACACTGTTTTTAATTGAGAATCCCTGCAAAAAAATAAAAGATGTTAGCAGCTACGTGAAGGTGAGAGTCAGGATCGCGGGTGTACCTAAATAAAAATAAACAAAAAGCATACCATATTTTAGTACCTAATTTGTACTATTTGGTACCTCCTTTAAAAAAATTAGTACCTCACGGTATTAAAAGTTATTACCAAAAAACATTACACCCGCCATTCTGACAGTCAGAATGGCGGGTGTATTTTATTACGCAATGATCCCGCGATTATTGATAAATTCTATAAAAGCCAAATTTTAGTACCTTTTTAGTACTTTCATATTCAATTATAAATTGAGCCATTTTATTTGTGGTTTCCGAGTTTTACTCATTTTACACTTTACATTGCTATTACAATTTTGCAGGCGCTGTAATTTTCCACCGTATCGATTTCGTTTTTAAGAAACGCTACGCTACAACTATTGTTATTACGCCAGGATTTAGTACCTTTTACGTTTAATTTGTTACCTTTTCACGATTAATCTGTTAAGTTCAATTAACTATGAAAATTACGTCTTACAAATGGCCAGGCGCCATGTCATAGAATTCTTCATATGAAAAAATTCTGCTCTTCATTGTGCTTGTAATTGTGTACCTAATACCTACTTTTAAGTATATGGTGATTAATGAAATAAAACCCGCAAATTATGTCTGTTTGTCGGTATATGACTTCTCGTCCCGTTGATGTCCTTTTTAGGGTTCCGTACCAAAAAAGTACAAAAGGAACCCTCATGGTGCGACTCTGTCCGTCTGTCCGTCCGTATGTCACATCGCTAAATATATCGAGAACTACGGAAGCTATCGATTTAAAATTTGGAATGATTATTTGTTTATGAATTTTTAATAATTATGGAAAATGCCCAATATAAAGAGGGGGCAAAATTTACAAGTCTATAGTTACTAGGTCGAGTAGGATATCATTTGAAAGCGCTCGAATTGAACATTACAAAACATTTCTTTTTCACACTGAAAAATAAATTTATATTTGAAGGAAAAATGTGAAAAACAAAACTATTAAGGTCAATGTGGCCAAATCCGTCAGAGGAGTAAATCCGTCCAACAACATTTGCGACTATTCTAACAACAGTATACACTTGCTGACTCGATCGCTAAAGCAGAGAGCATATTTAATACCAGTAGTCAAAAACAGATCACAACAGTAGTCAGAAACAGCGCTCAGTCGCCAGTAAATGAAAAAAAATAACGCTATTAAAGTTCAGGTGCGCTCCGAACTTGATATCGAGCTAAGTGTGCTGCTCTGTTTTGTGAAGTTGGGATGAGACGATGTAAGTTAGGCCTTAATAATGGCTTATTTAGAATTTTAGACGATGCGAGAACTTGCATGCGAGTTTCATTACACTGCGGTTTTTGATCGGTCGGTTGAATTGGACGTAACCAACAGTCCGCAATGTAACTAAAATGCATGCGAGTTCGCGCGCAGTCTAAATCAGCCCTTAGTAAGGTATGTTGGGGTAATACCGGACGGATTTGGGACTAATTGGGAGACCTCGCGAAATATTTTTTTTTCTCGAGCTCAGTACGTGTCAGCTTCTAGAAATATGGTGCAAATCGTTAAATAATAACCGAAGGTTAAGCCTGAATATTGGCAACCTTCAATGTTTAACGGTTTCAGTTTTATTCGAGTGTAAAGATGAGACATATTTTTATTCGAGGGTAACGATGAATTTGTCATCCCGGGAGAACATCGGATGGCGAAAAAAAACCTGTTCTAATGCTCAGATAACAAGGTATCTAAAACAGTATATCCGATGTTTAACCTCCTCCAACGTATATGAATTTCAGCCACGAATAGCTGGAAACTTAAAAGTTCTCATCAAATGTTTAAAACTTTGCATTTTTGCATCCGATCTTGACCCATATACGAAAATTTGGTAAATCTGTGGCTCTCAAAGTGTGATATGTCAATAGAAACAATTTCCTAAGTAATACATTCATACATATATAGCGACGTACACTGCTAATATCTCTTCCTTTTGAATTACCGTCCTCGAATAAAAATAAAGGAACGAAATAATTACGATAAAAACAGAGTTCTTGCAGTCATAAAAAAACAAAGTTTGACAATCACTGCTGAATTTTAAATGGGTAAAGGTCGGATTGTTGCTATCCGATCTTTACCTGCAAGGGTAAAGATCGGAAATCGGTCTACAGCAGTCCTAGGTCTGTTTTGATTGGATTAATTTAAAGATAAACCTTCAAAACGAAATTGGACATCAACTGAATCACAAAAACAACCACAGTTTTATCACAATACTCGACATAAATTACAGGGCGAAGATCGGATGGCCAGAAAAATGACCAAAATTACCTTGCTCCCTTTAAAGGCGCGTAGAACATATCCGATATCACTGAGCGGCGGAGGGACACTGGTGTCCGAAGCGCAATGAAATAGCGTCTTGCACATTGTTGTCAAAATTAAGAAATAAAGCCTACTTTGGCGGAAATGAATTTCCTACGTTCTTCCCCCGCATCCGATATTACCCCAACATACCTTATGTTTATTATTGTTCGATATGCATGTTTATCGGTCTTTTTATCCATTTTACATTATAATCTCTTGGTGAGAAACCATGGGTGGTTAAAATTTGTGTTTACAAAACTATCGAGCGGACAAATCCGTCAATTACGAAACGGGAAAAATCGTCATGTGCCGGAATTTCCCTATTTCATATATTGCCAACCTTTTTTGATTTGACTCACTTAGGTAAGTATAACTCATGTCATACTCATGCAGTGATGCGAGATTTTTACTGAATTGTCAAATTTCTCATATAAATTCGTGGTAGCTTTCGTACATCAATCTAAGATATCTGTGCTGTATTATTTAAAATTAAAAAGTAGATTTCATTTTTAAACTTTTTTTAAAGGTTTAATTTAAAAATAGGACGGATTTGCCCCAAGAATATATTTGGGAATAAAATCTAAATTTAACCTTAAATTGAGTTCACTAAGGTTTAGTTTCGATTAAGGGTATAGTGGTATTTATGTTCACTTGGCGTACCTACATGTTTGTAATACGTCACGATACAAGAAAAATCGTTGGTTGACAGAAATGCCCCAAACCCTAGGGAAAATCCGTCAACTGACATGTCTTTAAAAAAAACATATTTAAATAACCAGCAGTACTAGGAGTTTAATATGAGTACCTTTATATAAATAAATAATTAATATTGGGGACATCTTACACAGATCAACCTAGCCCCAAACTAAGCAAAGCTTGTACTATGGGTGCTAGGCGACGATATACATACTTATATAGATAAATACATACTTATATACATAGAAAACACCCATGACTCAGGATCAAATATTAGTGTTCATCACACAAATAAATGCCCTTACTGGGATTCGAACCCAGGACCATCGGCTTCGCAGGCAGGGTCACTACCCACTAGGCCAGACTGGTCGTCTATATCTCATAGGTTAAATAAATGCTTAATCTATTACAGTGATAAGGTTTATTAAAAAGTTAATATCATCATAGTTATGACCGGCCAAAGTGAACTTAAACTATGACGGAAATGCCCTCATTGACCTTAAATCCCCCCCCCCCCTAAGTATCCCCGAAAAACCAACATACATACAGTGAGTATTTTAGTTACTAAACGTGTCTGAACACCAAAAATTTAGTCGAGAAGACTAGTAAGAGTGGTGGAGTGAGGCCACGGGGAGGCTCACTCGCCAGAAAAAATAGAACAAAATGGATCCATTCGACTAATTTACTGACTAATCTACTCGACTAAATTGTTGGTGTTCAGACACGTAATACTCGCAACTCGCCAATCGACTAATTTACTGACTAATCTACTCGACTAAATTGTTGGTGTTCAGACACGTAATACTCGCAACTCGCCACTCGACTATGTAGTCCGAACTAGGCTAGACATTGATACTCAAGGCGGTTTGTGTACAAGTGGCTTAACTGCGAAACGCAAAAATCGAAACTTCGTTATCTGCCTCTCTATCGATCGAATATGCAAGAGTGATAGAGAGGCAGAAACCGAACTTTTGATTTTCGTGTTTCGCGGTAGGCCCTGTGTTGGTGCTAGTGACGCCCTCTACGCAGAGTTTTGCGTAATATTCCCTGTGGGGTCGCTTTCCGTGCCATATTTATACTCAGACACAGCGACCTTGTCAGAAGAAAAACTGTACCAAGACGATAGAAAAAAAACATCATGTAATAGTTAAATGAAATAATTGCTTGTATTTCTAAAAGGTATGTATTTCAATCGTATGTCTTCTTAGCAAAATCAACGGGATCCCACAAAGAAGTATATTTTTCACACTAATATACCGACAAACAGACATAATTTGCGGGTTTTATTTGATTAATCAGTAATCACGATATACTTAAGAGTAGGTAATGCCGCCAGCATCCTTGGTACAATGCCTCAAGGGCCTATTTTAGATTTAAGCTAGTTATTAATTTCGTTTAGTAGTACCACTGTATATATTTTATATGTAAAAAGAGTAGGTATAGGTACACGGTACGCGGAATTTTTTCATAGGAAGAATTCTTTGACATCGCGCCTGGCCATTTGTAAGAGGTAATTTTCATAGTTAATTGAACTTAACAGATTAAACGTGAAAAGGTAACAAATTAAACGTAAAAGGTACTAAATCCTGGCGTAATAACAATAGTTGTAGCGTAGCGTTTTTTCTTAAAAACGAAATCGATACGGTGAATAATCGAAGCGCCTGTAAAATTGTAATAGCAATGTAAAGTGTAAAATGAGTAAAACTCGGAAACCACAAATAATGTGGCTCAATTTATAAATGAATATGAAAGTACTAAAAAGGTACTAAAATTTGTCTTTTATAGAATTTATCAATAATCGCGGGATCATTGCGTAATAAAATACACCCGCCATTCTGACTGTCAGAATGGCGGGTGTAATGTTTTTTGGTGATAACTTTTAATACCGTGAGGTACTAATTTTTTTAAAGGAGGTACCAAATAGTACAAATTAGGTACTAAAATATGGTATGCTTTTTGTTTATTTTTATCTAGGTACACCCGCCATCCTGACTCTCACACGTGAAGCTATTGAGATAACAAAACATCGTAATTTTAATTAAACGGGGTAGACAAAGAAATTGCAGCTACCCGTTAAAGTTTAATTTCTTTGTCTACCCCGAACATTTTTATAAACTAATTTCGGGTAGTTTAGTGGTGTTTTATTAATATCTCCGTTGACATTTGTTGGGACGTCAGTCTTTCCGTGACCACAGCTGGTGCAACTCAGCTGAAACGTCGGAATTAAAGGTAAAAACAATGAAATTATATCGCGGTAGACCCGTTTGTGTAATTAAATATGTGTACAAAACGCGAGAGTTTAAAGTGTTATATCGTAATTTTAATCAGAACTTGTTGAAAACTAGTGGTGACCATTTTTATAATATCCGCACTTACAAAGGTGCGTCCAGATCTGCCAAACACGCTACGAATGAGCCTGTGTACGAAACTTTTTCTAACTGCTCGCATGCATTACTTAGTACGCTGTGTATCCTGGCGTATCTAAGGGTATTCCACCTGTCCATGTCATTACGTCTCACTTTCTCATTTAACCAAAATGTGAGAAGCAATACACAGTGGACAAAGAAATTGGAGAGGTGGAATACCACCCTTAACAACACTAGTAAAACAAAAGAGTTAGAAATTGAGTCTTACCTAATATAAACCAACATGTAGGCGTTGGTGCAATGGCGCACGGTGAGGGCCATGTCCTCGTCGTGGCCTCCGTAGTTGTACTCAATGGCTTCCTGCTTCGTGCAGCGAGATACCACGTCGTCGTCGAACTTGCACCACTGCACATAACGTTTTCTTTTTTTTAGAAATTTAAATCAGGCAACAAGGCCCATATTGCAAATACCTTACAGACTAAAATACATATGAATTTAATTATGATTAACTCTAATAAACACCATTCCTGCAGTTATAAGAAATACGTTAAACGTTTTTTCGGCGTCACTAAGTTTCTTTTGGGCTAACTTTATTACTGAAAATGAATATCGAATTACTACAATCTACAGATTCGAGTTTGTACTGAACAAACCGTAGAAAATTTCGAGTATGTGTATAAGTGTAATATCTGCAAAGCCTTTGAAAGACAAAGGTCACTAAAAAAAGCAAACATAAGATACCAGCCCAGTTTGAGGTGCTAATAAAATTTAGACCTTATCACTACGAACATAAAGTTTAGATGTGTTAAAGTGTAACTTATTACCCTGCATAGTATGACGTATATTAGCCGAGCGTCTTCTACTGCTAGGCTCGTCGAATTCTAACCTTACCACATTTGACACAAGGTTCAGTTAGCATATGCCACCATCATTAGGGTTCATGAAGACACGTACGGGCCTTTGAGATTGTTGCCTGCTTGCACAAGCTTGCAGCGTGTATACAACCCGCATCTCGAGTGCCTATCGACTTCAAACCTTACCGCTATTGACATAAGGTTCAGTTGACGTACCTTGCCGTCCCCCTTAGGGTTGATGAAGACGACGTAGTGCCCGCCGTGGTTGTCGCCAGAGTGCACGAGCACGGCGTGCAGCGTGTAGTCGGCCGGCGTCTCGGGCTTCTCCTGCAGGTACGCGTCCAGGTTGATGTGCTCGTAGAATTCGAACCTTATTACAATGGGGAAAAGGTTTAGGTTTACAAATATATATTTAGAAAAAAAGGCATTGTTATCAAGTTTAAATTGAATGTCAGCATTAAACAAGGGTTATTATACAAAAAACTCTGTGGTATGTCAACTAGTAAAACTGATACGCTGTTATTCTTTTCAATAGGGGATATTACTGCAATGTTCTGCCGCCAGAGTGCAGCACTACCGACTCAGTAAATTCATAGACTAACTTATACATACTGTGCCTTAAACTGTTATTTGACAAGTTTTCACAGACAATAAAATATGACATTGATGCATCAAGTTTCATCAATTAGTTATCTGCCTCTTTATCGCTCGAATATGCAAGAGTGATAGAGAGATTAGATAACGAAATTTCGATTTTCTTGTTTCGCGGTAGGCCATGTGATTGACGTGACGTGTGATGTGTCAATGTGGTTTGTTTACTGTATGTGCCACAAAGGTGCCACCTACGCAGAGCTTTGCCTAATATTCCCTATTTGGATTTGGTTAACCTGATCTGGATCCCAGTAGATATCTATTTGAAAACACACAATTTAATTAAATTTATTCATTTATGAACTAAGTTACCAATACCACAGACGTGTAATATTAAAGGGCTTGGCGGGTTTTAAGTACTTGCCTGTCATTTCTTGTACATTGTTTTGGATTATTTTCTTTCTGATCTTCACTTGTTTGGCTCCCACGGACACGATATCGGATCGACAAAGATAATCAAATTTTAACTCTGAATATAAACGATAAGCTCGCCTTTGTACTTTCTAATGTATAACTTGTTACCTATCCTTGTTTCGTACAGTTTTTATTACTTACTTAAAACCATGTTAAGGGACTCTCACCTATCGTTAAACTTGACGGAGCTATCCGTGATGGGGTCGTACTGGAACCGCATGAGATGCAGATGCAGCACGGGGGGGAAGGAGGCGAAAATCACCCCCTTCTCCGCCTCCTGCAGCCCGTGCTCGCCCGCGTCGTACTTGTTGTCTCCGTCCAGCATCTCCGTGCTGATGTAGTCTTTGAACGACTCGTCGACTGCAATCAAGTACACTATTCAGCAGCTGAAGTTGCTAAGTGGTATTTCACCTGTCCAATGTGTATTTTGTCTTACATTTTGCTTAATGAGAGAGTGAGACCAAGAAATTTGACAGGTGGAATACCATCCTAAGCGGCTGAGGTGTGTGAAATAACCATAACAGAACTTTATTATTAATATTAAGACTTTGACCGCCAAAGATGTCAACTGTCGCGAGCTGCTACAGCGTAATATTAACCTTCGTGCATGCCCAAAAAGGTTGACGATGATACGCCGCGCGCGATAGGCGTGGCGTTCAAAAGGTTAACAGAATAAGAGTGTGTGCTAAGAAATTTGAACATCTCATCCGCTCAGCTACTTCTGCTGCAGACTGTATAACACACTTTTAAGAGTTTTAAGTGCGCCTATTTGGACTACATACTAAAATATTGCCGCGAACATCTAAATGTGATATTCGCCTACCCTGTTACAACAGGATGATATATAATCTATCGTGTCTATCCCTGTTGCAACAGCATGATAGATAGAGAGAGATATTGGAGTAATAAACAAAGAGAAACACTACTTTAGATTTTCAAGGTTTGTGCGGTCGCCATTTGTTTCAAGTTTTACGGTTGTATACAATCCTGGAGTTGTAGCATGGTCGCGTTTATCACATCACCATGGTTTTGTCATGGTGACAGCACCATGCCTGTCACGTTCTAACATGTATGTAAGTGCGAAAGTGACGCATGATACGACAGGTGATAAAAACACGACCATTTTACCGCCGCTGAAGTATTTAATTCCCGAAAATACCCACACTAGAAGCAAGACCCATCAACGTAAAGTATAAAACAAAATAATTCGGTATTCAAGTATTTGTTAGTGACTTACTGTTCTTCTTCCCCTTTATATTCAGTTGTATGTCGTAGAACGTCTCGACGCGCGTGCTCGACACGTTCACGTTCTTGCACTTGATGTACGACGTCATCTTGCCCTCGAACAGGCGGGGCACCGTGCCCTCCACGCACGTGCCCTTCATTTTGCTCTCCAATTTGTCGAGTAGAACCTAAATTTAAGAATATGTATCAAAAGTGGTTTCTAACAAAGAGTAGGAAGAAGGAAATCATGTCATTTTGAGTCACTGCTTGGTTAGTTCAAAATGGCTGCCATTTAACTAATCACCAGATTTAGTAAAATTTAATACCAAAAAAATATATTTTACCACCCTAAAATAATGAATGATCACCAAAATTATACCACCATTTTAATGTGAAATGATTAGCAATTTTATTATATTTTACTATCCTTTTAAAGGAAATGACACCAAACTAACCATTATTAACCCAAAAATAGTAAATGATTACCAAATTTCAAACCCCATTTGAATGTGAAATGATAACCAAATTTTTACATCTTGCTATCCTATTAAAGAAAATGACACCAAAATAATCATTGTAAACCCAAAAATAATAAATGACCACCAAAATTAGAATTCCATTTTAATTAAAAATTAAAAATTAAAATTCATTTATTTCAAGTATCTGTGACTCATAAATACATAATTAAAATACAGGCATTATCATTTATCATTAAACAAACACTAAACACATACTTAATATTATAATTTACAACATTACAGCAACCGTGGTAAGCACATTGACAACCATCATCTATTTCTCAATGTGTTTACCACAGTGCTGCTGGGCGTATGAAGTCCGCAGCAAAATGTGATATACGGACAATACTTGTCCGCAATCATTTCTAGGACGCTGTTGGAGCTGGCGCGCACGCGTCGCACCAGGAACGCGGCTCGCAGGCGCATGGTAGCTTTAAAACACGACACATGCGCCTCCGCAAACATCCCTGACGCGCTGCAATATCGCGGCAGCCCCATCAGCGCCCTAAACGCGTTATTATACTGTACTTGTAGGGCCTTATACGATTTCAAGGTGAACTTTCGCCATAGACTGCAGGTGTAAAATGTTGTGCAAAAAGCTCTGAACAAAGTCACTTTACTTTCCTTTGAGCATCGAGCAAATCTGCGTGCAATCATATTAGCTCTGATCGATAAGGCCCTACGTTCCCGTTCTATGTCAGCATCGTCTTTGAGGTCGGTAGTAACTATATGACCTAGATATTTGTACTGGTATACCCTTTCTAGGGCAACCGTGTTGAGTCTGATAGGTGGTATTACAGATGGTATTTTAGACTCGACCCCAAAGACCATGTACTGACTTTTGATTGTGTTATATTTGAGTCCGTGCGTGTGTGCGTAATCTTCACACACTTTAAGCAACCTTCTGATGCCACAGACTGACGCACTCAACAGCACCATGTCATCGGCATAGCTCAAGTTGTTCACATTAACCCCGTCTATGTGACAGCCCACATGCATGCTGCTGAGCGCGACAATCAGCTCGTTTATATATAGGTTGAAGAGTGATGGTGAGCTCAACCCCCCCTGCCTCACCCCACATTCCAACCTATATGTCTCAGACAAAGTACCTGCCCATCTCACGTTGTTGATCTGGTTTCCATACCAATATCTAAATATACCTATGAGATCGGGAGCTAAGTTAATTTCCTCTAGTTTCTTCCAAAGTATATCGTAGGAAACCAGATCAAACGCTTTTGATAAATCAAGGTAACAAGCATAAACTGGCGTATTCCTGTCAACATAATACGCGGCGGTGTGCTTAAGGCACAGGATCGCACTTTCAGTTGACAGCCCGGGCCTAAACCCGAACTGGTTGTCATGCAACGAAAGGTTCTTATTCAACTGTGCATTAAGCACACCGTCCAGTACCTTTGCCATAACAGTAGCGAGCGATATCGGCCTATAATTAGTTTTACTAGTTAAGTCTCCTGTCTTGTTTTTCACCACTGGTATGACAACGGTCTTTATCAAGTCCAATGGCAGGTAGGAATGGGATATACATAGAGAATAAAACATTGAAAGTACACGTGAAATATGACAGCCAGCATAACGTAGATGCTCCACACTGAGGCCATCATGACCAGGCGACTTACCACCAGACATAGATTTAATGGATTTGGCTACCTCTAAGGCCGATATCCTTGTCACCTGTCTATTCATAATGGCCCCAGTGCCCGCCCCTCTTTCACATGAAGGTGCTATGCTAGGTTTCACAGTAAATTGGTCTCTGAAGATATTAGCAATAGCTCTATGATCCGTTACTCCCTCCACGCTCGCCGGCGGGCCAGACCTAACATTTATCTTGCTAGTTGATTTCCAAAAAGCCTTAAAATCTTTTTTCGAGTGTTGTGATGCTATTATGTCCATTTGTATTTGATTTTGATGATCTTGACACCATTTTAGTCGGGACTTAAATATACGTCGACTTTCACACATGTTATTATATTCAGTGCCTACTATAGGTTTGCCACTACACACCCACACAAGAAATGCTTGCCTCGCCCGCCAATGAGCATCCTTCACGTGCCTATTCCAACCCACTATACGATTTTTGTTCTTTTTCTTAATTCCCACATTTCCCTTACTAACTATGGCAGACTGGCTGAGCGCAGATACAATGTCCCTATACATGTTATTTAAAATTGTTTTATGAGAGGGGTCACTACAGCATTTATCGCCACAATCTATAAAATCGGAAGGAAAATGGATATTTCTTAACCTGTTATCGCATTCTTGTGTGTATATAGCAATCTGCTCCTTTGTTCTATCCCCCCTATAATGTAAATTTATAACCAAATTTTTAAATCTTGCTATCCTATTAAAGCAAATGACTCCAAAATAATCATTGTAAACCCAAAAATAGTAAATGACCACCAAAATTGTAACCACATTTTAATTAAAAATGTGCAAATATTTAATATATCGTTATCCTAATAAATTAATTAATCCACTTCGTCACCTTTTTGTAGTAGCATTTTATTTCTGTAAGGGTCGCAGTTCAAACCTTTTTTTTTTTTTAAGAGGGGATATGCTTTACGCATAGCACCCGGCGCGGGGACGGGCCGGGATGGTTATGTGGGACTCCCTGTTGTGGGCTAATGAGACCCCAGGTTTACCCAGTAAAACCCCTCTGTTGCCGCCTCGCTGCTATATGGAGAGGTCCCAGGAACGCCGAAGTACTCTTCCGCAACCTCGCCAGCGGCCGTCCGGACTCGGACCCGACTCTAGGGGAAATCACCCCTTCACCTCAGTGGGCGCGTTGATTACACATCGCGCCCGCCCACGCAGGGACCTTTGTGTGGGCGACAGACGTCCCCGAGCCTGCCGCCCACAAGTGCCCTTATGGGGGTAACCGGCGGTCGTATGCCAACCGCCGCCGCCCCACGCGCTTGCGGCGCATTGGCTGAGAGGCCGGATCTTCCTCTCTGCTACGCTCCGCTGCCTCCTTCTGCACCATCACGTCCTCGCAGAAGGAGGCCACCGCCTTCCATCGACTCTCCCCACCAAGCATGGCTTTTACCACCGCTGGCAAGGACGAGTCTCTCCCCACTACGGCCACGAGTGCGGCCCTCTCATCAGCCCACGCTGGGCAAATGGCTAGCGTGTGTAGCGCCGTGTCTTCGGCATTGCCGCAGTCGTGGCTCGCAGTTCAAACCTAACCTAACCCACTTTTCTAGTAGCATTTCTTTTCTGCAAGGGTCGCAGTTCAAACCTAACCTAACCCACTTTTCTAGTAGCATTTCTTTTCTGTAAGGGTCGCAGTTCAAATCTAACCCAACCCATTTTTCTAGTAGCATTTGGTTTCTGTAAGGGTCGCAATTCAAACCTAACCTAACCCACTTTTCTGATAGCAGTTTGTTTCTGTAAGAGTCGCAGTTCAAACCTAACCTAACCCACTTTTCTAGTAGCATTTCGTTTCTGTATGGGTCGCAGTTGAAACCTAACCTAACCCACTTTTCTAGTAGCATTTCGGTTCTGTGAGGATTGCAGTTCTAACCTAACCTAACCCACTTTTATAGTAGCATTTCGTTTCTGTAAAGGTCGCAGTTCAAACCTAACCTAACCTACTTTTTTAGTACCATTTCGTTTCTGTAACGGTCGCAGTGCTAACCTAACCTAACCCACTTAACTGATAGCAGTTTAACTTACTTTTCTAGTAGCATAACGAAATGCCACTAGAAAAGTAGGTTAGGTTAGGTGGGTATTTGGTGCGGGGTACGGGGGGTTGAGCGGGAGAGGCTAATAATTTTGGCATCAGTTTACTTTATTTGGTAGTATGTATACATTTTTTGGTAATCATAGTGGTTTATTTAGATGAAAATATCCCATTAATTTGGTCCTCAAGATTTGGTGATCATTCATGATTTTTGGTGATCATTCAATAATTTTGGTATTTGAATGCAATTTGAAATCCAGTCGTAATTAAAACGGTGGTACTTTTGTATTTTTAGGCCTTATTTTTTTGGTGTTCAGTAATTTTTTTTGGTAAGCATGATTTTTTTATTTAGGGTACCAAAGTATTTTTTGGTGGTCATTATATTTGTAGCCGTTCAAAATACCTATCTAATATTTTCTTGAACATGTTTTCAGAAGTATTTTTTCTGATATTACTCCAAACAATGACTTGCCGATAAGCTTTTATTTATGTTACTAAATAATGTATGCTTTTGTCACATGCCACACACTGCACGTAAGAAAATATTGCACCTATTTTGTGTTTTGTTGTAGAGTCAGTCTAACCTAATTTCATCTACATCTGTCACTATAAACGTATTTCATAGAATTTTCCACACTTTGCCATCATGAACATCAAATGCCAAACTGTAGTGTATAATGGGTTGGCTTAAGGCGAGGTATGCCCGAGGAAAATTTTCAGATTCTGTCAAATTACCCCATTTCACACACAAGCACACTTCACGCACACTACCTCACTTTACTGGGACAGGTCAGTGACCCATCCTGTTTTTTTTTAAGATGCAAATGAGAGTATTTTAAATTTCGTGTTAACCACTAGCCTCCTTTGAGGAAGAGAAACTCTAAAAAAGTTCCATTGAAAGAAGGAAGAGAAACAATATATTTTATCTTACTCTCCTTGTCTGTTCATGTCACATGTGACGTATTTAAATGTAAATTAACTAAAATCGAATTCATTAGATACGCGTACTAAATAAACCGAATAAATACAGAAGTCGTCAGATGAAAAACGTTATTTAGGTACTACTCTATTCAATAGGGCTTTCGATAAGGCGCAAAATCAATTCAATGACAATTTCATTTAAATCATATGTGTATTCCGATGATGTTATTATTATATAACTTACTTACCTTAGCTTAGCTTCAATCTGTATATATTTAGTTGTAGTACCCAGCTAATAAGAAAATTTTGCATGCTTTTTCAAGTGAAATGTAGGGGAGAGCGGGGACAAACGTAACGGCGGGTGGAAAGGAAAGTAACTATTGCTCTGTAGGGTATCTAATAGTCAAAACACCACTCCGCTGCTATTAGGTAATAGACAGTGGCGCCCCCTTCACTTGCATTCAGTCGAAACGGGCGCCACGTGCTATTAGGTTGTGTGAGAGGACGCAACGTGATTTTTCGAATCAAAAGTACGTTTGACTTTTAGTTATTTGATGTTTACGTTGTATTAAAATACATACATTTTCTGAATATTTGCATATCCCCTAGAGTGGCATTGTCCGGCTCCCGGTCTCTACGGTAAGTGGCGGGGAGCCGGGAGACGGACAGACATAACAAGCCGTTGAATGGCGGCGCCTCAGATTTAACGGTGGGTTGAGGTTGAGTGGCGCGGCCATTTTGGAAAAATATACGTCAAGTGGCGGGGCCTCCAGGATGGTCATCGCGAATTTGGCGCGTGTTAGAAATATGACCGTTTCTCAAAAAATATGTATGAATGATATATATTAACTATGTATTATTGAATTCAGCATAAAGTGGTTTATTTGATTGTATACCAATGAATTACATTCTATTTTACGTGAATTATGCTGGACTTGATCAAATCTCATATTATTACCAATTTTTTTCTACTTTCATGTATAAAAATACGTATAATTAGGAAATAAAACAATTGACTGTAGAAAAAGCAGTTTTTATGACAAAACAATACCAAGGACCGGAAAACCCCTCTTTACGCTTAATCCTATCCATTCGGTAACCCAATCGATTCGGTTACCGTATCATTCGGTAACCCTATCATACTGTTACCTGATTGTAATGGTAAGCTTATTGAAACGGTAACCTTAACCTTTAACCGAGTTAATCTCAAAACCCCATCGCGATAGGGTTTTTGTTAGGGGTTTTTAACAGGTTTTTATTCGGTTATGGTAACCTTTATTATCGGTTGCTTATACGTTTGCAACATCCGTATTTAGTGATGTGCCGTCAGTAAAATATTAAAAAAATAGTTGTTTTATTAATTGTTAACTTTCTTAATTTTGTTTTTTTTACTTTTTTGTTTATTTATTTACTATAATTCATTTATTTCATTAATGTTATTTATTTTATTAATAATATTTATTTTATTAATGTTATTTATTTTATCAATGATATTCATTTTATTAATGTAATTTATTTTATTAATAGTATTCATTTTATTAATGTTATTTATATGATTAATATTATTTATTTATTTTTATTATTTTGTTTATTGTATTTATTGTGTTTATTTCGTTCATTTCATTCATTTCATGTATTGTTTAGTATGTGGTTTCAGTGACAGAGTTATTCATACTGCGACCTGCGACTTTCTGCATTATATTCAATTAGAATGTTATTCTGAATTAAGTTAACTTTTGTAGTACAATGTATATAATTTGTAAAATAAATTTCACTCCTCTTTTCAATGGTCGGATTGATTTGAATTTTTTTTAGCGTAAAAGTTGTGATTGTGATAGATAGGTAGGTACTTTTTTTTAGGAGCTTTCGAAACGGTGATGATAATTTGATAATGAAGCTACATAAAAAGTAAACTGCGAAATTATAATTATGATGGTTCAATGTATATTCCTTTGCCAATTAAGTATGTATTTTGTTTATTATTCTTATCAGCCTTGAGGTCTTACGTATGCTATCTCTTTCACACATACGGAAAGTGAATGAGATAGCAAATTACAGCAGGTAAGAAAAGAGTCCTACGCTTATCACTAGATTTGCAGAAAGTCGCAGATCGCAGCATGAATTATTGTATTGTATTATTTGGCGTGTTTCCACTTGAGACCGTCATTTATTACTTATTGGCAATAACAATAAGATTTAGTCGTGGCGTGGTGAATTTTTTGACAGCATTTGTGATTTGAGACACGTGCGGTAGGCGGTGTGTGAAACGATATTAATACCTATTGATTTCCGTCTAATAATGAATGCAAATTTTAAATATCAGCTGAAATTTTTAAAAACACAATGAGTCTCGGTAGTAACTCGGACACTGAAACTACATACTAATGCCTATTCCCATCTGTGCCCGGCGGAGAGAAATAGGAATACACCATATCGAGCTATTCCTTTTATCATACCTTTAAAAACACCTTTTTTAGTGTTCCGTACCCAAAGTTCCGTATCTCATGACCCGTGCTGCCGTCCTAGTCTAAAAGGCAGTTTTTCGACAAAAGCTAGTTTCGAGATAATCGCAAAAAACCAACCCAAACATCTTTCTTGAATTTCTACGAAACGGAAAAACTTTTACCATTTTTTCTTTTTGTATGTGGTAGGTATATATATGTACTTATTTTAGGTATTTATAGTATGTTTCTAAACAGCTCGGTTTTTTTTTTATAAAAAACACTTTAGATTAGTATTAAGCTTAAAAATGTGTAGGTCGTACTAGTCAAGAAGGCGGTAAACATGCGTTATGCGGCGTTCTAACTTAGTTACAAAGTAGAAACTAGGTAAAAACGCCGTATATGTCACATGCTGCCTTTTTGCTTAGTAACAATGTATAATTCGCACTTGAAATCCTAAGTTAAAATACCTTATAGCAGCTATTCGGTCTTTTTGGTTAGTATACTAGGAAAAATTTAGATTTTGTCCAGATTTTCGACTAGCGTGCTAGTGTAAAAAAACGTATACCACCAAAAACACCGAATATACGGTTTTATAGATTAGTATTTATGGAAGAAATGGGAATAAAAAACAGTCACGTAGTTTAAATGTTTTTTATATACGAACAAAAACGCCATACTACTAGGCTATTATTAAAAAAACGAGATCCAGCGATTACTTTTTGGATTATAATCTTAATTACCATACAAAATTAACACATAAATTGGGGTATTCCCACTAGTTACCATCAAGTTGTTACCAGTGGCAACTAATGGGATTTGTTTCCCAGTAGTTACCACTGGTAAAAGGTGGGATTTTTTCCCCAGTAGTTACTACAATTTTGTAAGGGTTCAATAAAGCCTCTATTTTTATAGTATTCTACTTATACTGTTTTTATTACTATTTAACTATAACAACTTGATGGTAACTAGTGGGAATAACCCTATTTATATGTTAATTTTGTATGGTAATTAAGATTATAATCCAAAAAGTAATCGCTGGACCTCGTTTTTTTAATAAAAGCTTAGTAGTATAGTGTTTTTTGTTCATATAATAAAAGACATTTAAATTGTACTGTAAAAAAATGTTGGTGGTAACTACTAGGGAAAAAATCCCACCATTTACCAGTGGTAACTACTGGAAAAAAACTTCCCAGTAATTACCACAAAACTGAGTTGGTGGTAGCTACTGGGAAGAAAGGTGGGAAATAAATTCCCAGTAGTTACCACTGGTAACAACTTGGTGGTAGATACCTAACTGGTGGGAATAACCCCATAATATGTACAAATTTTTAATGTGTACAGTCTTTCTGATTTTATTTGTATCATAGGCTAGGTTTACTCGACTCTACTAATGACATTACATGTACTTCTAATGAGCATGAGCAACGAAACTTAAAAGAGTCCGCAATAAGCTCAGCCGAATTATTACTTCCCATAAAAACGGAGATTCGTACTCATTTTAAAACAACGTGTTGGATTGTAATAAATTGCACATATAATAACATAAGGTATATCTATACCAGTACCTAATTAGTTTATATTCCAACAAAACTAATGAAATAGAGGAAAAATAAGTTTTGTATGAAAAACTTATATTCGCTGTATTTTTTTTATTATGGTATCTGAAGCTACACATTAATTACAGGCACAGATATACCTTATCCTTTAGTGAGTACAAAGTTTTAGAGCAATCTACCTAATCGTTTTAAAATGAGAGCGTAACTACGTTTGTATGGAGATCCCAGCTGGCTGCTGACTTAAATCTTAGCAACCATCTATCTTTGTAGGTGACCAGTTTTCGCATACACGTAACTCACAATAATACATCATGTTTTACCGAATTTGTGGCATCTCTAATAGTTATTTTAGTTTGTTATCAATAGGCATCGAATCATCGAGAGTTTCATCGCACGGTAAGACGTTAGCGAGTTGTGTAGTCTACATTAACAATAAAATTAAACTCGTATTAATTCCTGCACATACTCTGTCATTTATTTAATTCTAAAACGCATTTTAGCGGTTGCACCTAATTAAAAATCAGATTCAAATTTTAATAAAATTATTTTTCTATTAGATTACAAACTCATAGCTTTTACTATTTTAACATACAACTATTACCTAATACACAAACATACCAACTTATTTTAAGATACATATTATTTTTTTTATAAAACCCACTTAGGTATTTAATGGCCTAATATATATATAACTCTCAGTTGGTTTTTGGATGGACCCAGGTTCCATACAAAGATGCCCATGGTCCTTTGTCCTGGTTATCTAAATACTTAGGCGGAAAATGTTATTCTGTCCATAAGAATTCTCATTAAATTTCCCTTTAAAACATTTTTCAATAAGATTTAAACTCTTCGTAATGTCAAATACCTACTTGGCTTATAGGGAATTAAACCCGATACAATTAGCGCTAATATAAATTTGATTTTATTTAAATAAAAGCAGTCAAACCGTCGAATGAAAAAATAAAACTTAAACAACGTTTGCTGTAGAAAAGTACGTATGAACAATTTCATCATCACAAACTACGCTAGAAAGACGTATTTGCTGTCGAGCGTAAGTATTTGCGAGGCAATTTTAAAGTATATACCTTGATAAAAATGATAATACTCGAAGGTACTGATTGTAAACACTACATATTATTGATAAAATATGATGGTAATGCAATAATAAAGTATTTTTCTTACTTTGGCGTTCGGTCAATATTTCGCGCGCAAAATGCCACCTCCGCTCGCATACCGGCAGCCACAAGCCTGCGCTTGCGGCTGACGGCTTTTACTTAGCATAAGGGTGTCTTTCGGCGCGCGGGGAGCATGACGAAGGTTGAAGCATATACTGCGTTACAGACTAGTTAGACGCACTTTCAACCATTATAAAAGTTTGTTTGCGTTTAATACGACGTCCATACAAAATAAGAAGAACGTATAACATTTATACGTTTCTAAAGACTATTACGGTGACGTAAAAAAGTTAAGTGATACTAGGCTTAAATGACGTATGAGACATTTAAACAAAAAAAAATACTATACGATTTTTTAGACTAGTATCAGATCTAAATTTTTGCTAAAGATCCTAATCTTAAAGCGCGTATAGCGTCTTTTACGTATTTTTAGCCTAGTTTTTGGCTTATACGTTATTTTAGGCTAGACATGGTGGATAAGATTTTACGCAAACCAGAGCGTAAAAAAACGTATAGCTGCATATACGTTGTTTTAGCCTGGCGTTGTCAAATAGTCGCTTTTTAGACTAGGAACGCTTAGAAAATTAGTGCAAATACGGTCTTTTTACGATATTTTTCTCGAAAACTAAGCCACTTATCGGAAAACGGGCCAAAGTGGTCGATGCATCTCGATCTCTACATTACGAATATCACAAAAAGTCAATTTTGGCAAAATGTCGAAAAACTGCCTTTTAGCTTAGGAGGGCAGCGTGATAGCTAGGCAGTTGACATTTTCACAGATTATATATTGCTGTTGCCGCTATTACAACAAATACTAAAAACAGAATATTATAAATATATAAGTTGGGCTCCCATACAACAAACGTGATTTCTTTGCTGTTTTTTGCGCAATGGTACAGAACCCTTCCTGCGCGAGTCTGACTCGCACTTGGCCGGTATTTTATTTTTTACATTAAATTAGGCACAGTGAGCCATTGAAGTGTTTCGCTATCCACCATCCGGTCAGATCAGCTGAATTGTACCTGATGATTTAGTTATCACATTAAAAGCAATACGGGTATCGACCAATACAAAGACTATGCGGCAGTAAATTAAAGTAATAAAATTAGGTATAAATTAGACAAGAAACTATTATTATTTACTTCTATCTATACGGCACCCAGACTGCATTTTAATCCAGGAATATTATTAAGAATATAAAATCATGATTACATTTACTTGATTAAGAATGAGATTATTCTTATTAAATTTGTTCACATACGTTTTATATTTCCGATCAAAATTATTGGAATAATTTTGACGGAAATAAAATCAACATGATTTTATTCTTAGGAATTCTTATTCAAATAATGATTTTATTCTTGAATGCCCAACACTGCTTACTAAGTATGTATCTATTTAATTTTATCAAAATTATTTCACCTAGGTACCAATGTTACAGATACTCAATAAATATAATGAATTCTGGTATTAATGAAAGATTTGAAGTATTAAAATAAGGTTATCACTGCTATAGATAATATATATATTTTCTGCTCGCTGCATTAAGCAAAACAAGGTAAATTACGACTTTTAGTTGACACAACTCACCGCATCTGAAAACGTTTAAAAGTAGTTGCTTATTATAAAATAAGCCCATAATAACTACCTATTATGTCATTTGTCAACAATGGTTAAATATCTACCACACTACCACAATCCGCTAACGCATGTATCTTTATCACAAAGTGATTTTTTTAATCACTCTATCTAAAGATAAACTATACCTACCAGTAAAATTACTAGTTAGGTTAAAATATTTCCTTAAATCAGTCTTTACTCTGTAGGTACATACCAAGTTTGAACCCGAAAATAGAAAAATAATATCTAAGTAGCATTAAAAATATAACTAAATAATAGCAGATATTGCTAGGATAGGATGGTGTTTACTTGCAGCAAGCCCTTTTCTAAAAATTCTAAACTAGAATTGCTCCGAAATGAACAAAAACAATAAGAACACACAGGTATAAAGATAAACAAAGGAATGGCCGCGCTGCGGCTGTCGCTCCAAAGTAATACTGTAATCGCTCAATAATGTTTTCAATTTTAGCTTAAGGACTCAAAGTACAATATTGTTTGAATTGACAATAAGCGAAGTTACCGACAAAAAAACATGTTTGTGCTGGAGACTTAATAGACCGCCCATGCCAACCACGGTTATTCAATAATAAGTTCAATTTAAGTGTGCGTAAAGATTACAATCGTTTGAACTGGTTCAAAACCTTATTATGAGGTAACTGAATCGACTGGGTTTTTATTTCGGTTACCGGTAACCGAGGTTAACTCGATCTGATACGGTTACCGAATCAAAGTGTTACCTTATCAGACGGTTACCGTTATGGTAGGGTTTTTTATAACCTCTTTTAAAATAACCCTATGAAAAACCCCGGTTAAGGTAACCGGTTCCGGTCCCTGAACAATACATTTAATATGATTCACACAGTTCTAACAAACTTTATTTTACGCGGGAATTCGACCGTTAAGGAATACCATCCTTGTTTATTGACGAATGCATCTTGCAAGAGTGAGCAAGCAAGGCATAGTTTTAACGGTTTTATTTTAGGCGCGAAATACGATGTCGCACAGAGGCCGGGAGACGGTCTCTGCCACTCACGGGCTTGTTATGACGGAACCGTCTCCCGGTTCGCCGCCAATTAGGGAAGTGTCCGGCTCCCGCCCTCTGCCACGCAGGGGCATATTTTAAAAAATGGCCGCGCCATTTCTCCTACCCTTCAACCGGAGGCCCTGCCACCCGAAGGGATATTGATTATTAATTAGATTGATTGCAATTTATTTTCTCGAGCACGTTCAGTTTCAAAGATATCTTTCATGTTTTCAGAAAAATGCGGTCGGGTACAAAAGTAACAAAGCCGTATAGGTACAAAAGTAACATTTACATCCCATACAATATATACCTATTGAATCTAATATGGTGTCACATGCTTAATGCGTCAATGATGATTTAAACGATGTATGCCATATTTGTGAGTGAAAAAACTCTGACCCTGAATTATCTGAGTAGAAAACATGTTTATAACAGAATAATTGATCTCATCACTTGAAATAAAAACAATTTCTAACGAGGACTTAATATTGATTTATTTTCTTAAAATGCTAATGTTTATGTAGTTAAAATGCAAATATTAAAGTGTGTGATCAATAATAATTTACATATTTAATTAGTACTTTTTGATTTGATATACCTATCATATTATATTAATTACAGCCCACTGTATCTTGTTACTTTTGACCCACACGTGTTACTTTCTGCACGCCAACGGGGTCATGAGTAACAAAAGACGATTTTTTAGTCACTCTGGTACTTACATACAAAATACACAATTATAAGGTTCATCAAGATGTTAGTGTACAGAACATGCAATGAAGTTATATATGACTACATTAATTTCATCAAAATAATAACGGTTAGCCAGAAACTAAGGTCAAAGTACAAAGTGTTGCGTTTCTCCCCGCTCTCCCCTACGCATCCAAAATTACTGTCCACCTATGTTCATCACTACATTTTTGCAAACATATCGTTATCTTCATCAATAAATAAAGTCCTGGCAGGGTGGAAATTTAATTTTGGCGGATTGTTTTTCTCTGCATCTGACTGTACAGCTACGCCAAATTTTTGGTAAACTTACGGTTATATGTTCAGAATCTGAATCTGTGTAGTTATTTAGTACGAAAATACTGAACGAAGATATATGAACATTCCTCTGGTCCTTGAACTACGTCCAAAAGAGAGGTATGGGCACTGTGAATTACATCTCGCTTTGTGTGGTAGGACACAGCACAGCGGATGTCATTCCAGATCTAGAGCAGAGCTCAACCTTACAGAAATCTGCAGCCAAATAACACTAGATCCTACTCATAATAATAATAAAAAATAAAATAAAATATGCACAGAATATAATTGAACTAGAAACTTTGTTTTATTTTATAGTAAATTTGGATAACAACCGATACATAGACAATCACAGTAAACCAGTCCGCAACGGTATTGGCCTGTAAGCCTCGTAGGCAAGTATATCTCGGCCTCACGAGCCGCAAAAACTCACTAGGACTGAGGCTTGACCATAGTCGTTTATTTATTCTTGATTTCATGAAGGTTTGCAGAACAGCACGTAACCGCATTATATATCTGGGCGGACCTCACAGCAACAAAATAGGTGTACCGCTTCAAGATTTTCAAGTAGCACACGAAATATTTACATATCGTTCCGTATTAATAGGTAATATTTGAAGATCAAAAGTTCTCTAACATAAATACAAGATCACAAAATTGTCATCACAATCAGTTCATTGACGTTGACGTACAGAAGTCACATGGGTACGTTTTTAAAATTACGCAATATTAGGTAATACCAGCATAATGAAAATTAACTCCAATCAATAAGTATGGGTCTTCAAACTTTTTTCTTTTTAAGCGGGGTTTCAAGGAGCAAATTACTTAAATGATTTTAGAACCGTATTGTTTTAAGATAGTTTACTGCGTTTTTCAATAATTATCCCCCGTAAACAACAACAAATCAAATTTAAGATGAGACTCGAGCTCTATGTGATGATAATTAATTTACCCTATTTTTGTAAATACAATTTGTCTACTGGTATACTTTTTCGTATACGTATATGATTTAATGTCAAAATAATTGCAAAACACAACTGTCAGTTTAGTGCGCCCCGCGATAGGACCGCCTTCGTTCACGCCCAGCGGGCATCTGATCAAAGAAGTTGCGTGCACGGGACCGCTGATATCATGTTTTTGAACTTATTTATTTAATGTTAAAATAAAAAAAAAAGTAATCGCGGAATTCGCTCAAGCATAAAATTGCGCGTTATTAGAAGCAGTTTTCATATTTTTATCTTTTGTGCACAAATTGTTACGAATGTTTAAAGTCCGTTTTAGACCTATGTTCGTGATCGTTTTCTATCGAGCAAAAGTCAAAAACTTAGGATTCGAATCGCGGAAGTCACTAGGAAAAGCCCTCAAGATTGCTAATTGAATGTATGGCAGCCGTATTGTGAACCAAAAAAGAGCTACGGCTTTTTAAAAACTTCGTTTTCTGAACCCACTGCACCTTAAAGTAATGAGAATTTTCGTTTTCGGAAATATAGAAAAAGACAATAGCTATGGGTTTTCGAAATTTTACAATGACAAACAAGAGCATATTTAAAATTACAAGAAAACATAATATACAATAACGTCTCCCACATCCGATTTCTCATAACTGTGTTCAAACCCTCTGCGTCATGCTTTGGACAACGTTTTATTCACATTCCATAACTGTTTTATTGCCGTTAATTTTAATTATTTCGGCATATTAGCTTCTTATTTATATCATGCCATCATTCTAAAACATCAGACTAAAAATTTTCATGAAATCTGCGACTGATTGATATTTAGAGAAAATTGTTCATGTATCATATTTTGGTAAAATGTATGCAATGACGTTTTTAACTGGTTTTAGGCTCTCGCGGAAAACGACTAAACGTTTCCAACCCTAGAATATCCCCAAGACTTAAATCAATCGAAGAATTTTGGCAAATATTATATACTCTGATATGTATATTGCGATAGTAGGCAAAAATATTATAGAATAAAATCAATTTTACCGTGTAATTACAAAACGATCAGTCAGAGAGTACTTGGTAGTTTGTCCAAAGTGAAAAGCAAACGGTCAGAAGCATGTTACGTAAACTAACACAAGGGAGGCCAATTACTTCATTCTTGAATTTGGATCTAATGTTGGATATTGCATAGTTCTTCAATATAACATCCAGAAATCCATGGCCATTGTCTTTTTGTTTTTATGTCCGAAAACAAAAATTCTCATTACCTTAAGCCAACCCGTTACTAGATATATGTAGTTACGTACGTAGTTCATAGGATATATATAAGGACCATTTACTCATGTCACTGCAATAATAAAGCATCATTTAAACTGAACACTCGTTTCTACTCAATTCCGAATCCTCACCTTACATGGCGATCCTGCCAGGATAATATTAGTGGTACTTACGGTAAATCGAAGTTCATCGGTGCCAGCAGAAGCCTTATTGTCACCTCCGGCCGCAGTTTATGCGATGATAACCTAGCCTAGAGTTAGCTGGGTCCGAATAGATTTGTGTGTGTACTTCTGTTTTGTTTACCCTAAGGAACTCCTGGACGTCATGCTGCATGAAGGAGTCCAGGGTCTCCCAGCCGAAGCTCTTTGTCAGCTTCTTGGTCCCGACGGGCTTGTCCGAGAACTGGAGCTCGTAGAATACTCGCTGCAGCGCTAAGGCGAGGGATCTGGTCAACAGATATTTGTGTTTGATTTACCCTAAGGAACTCCTGGACGTCATGCTGCATGGAGTCCAGGGTCTCCCAACCGAAGCTCTTCGTCAGCTTCTTGGTCCCGACGGGCTTGTCCGAGAACTGGAGCTCGTAGAATACTCGCTGCAGCGCTAAGGCGAGGGATCTGGTCAACAGATATTTGTGTTTGATTTACCCTAAGGAACTCCTGGACGTCATGCTGCATGAAGGAGTCCAGGGTCTCCCAGCCGAAGCTCTTCGTCAGCTTCTTAGTCCCGACGGGCTTGTCCGAGAACTGGAGCTCGTAGAATACTCGCAGCAGCGCTAAGGCGACGGATCTGGTCAACAGATATTTGTGTTTGATTTACCCTAAGGAACTCCTGGACGTCATGCTGCATGAAGGAGTCCAGGGTCTCCCAGCCGAAGCTCTTCGTCAGCTTCTTGGTCCCGACGGGCTTGTCCGAGAACTGGAGCTCGTAGAATACTCGCTGCAGCGCTAAGGCGACGGATCTGGTCAACAGATATTTCCATGCAATATACATTTGAAGTGCTGGTGGCCTAGCGGTAAGAGCGTGTGACTTACAATCCGGAGGTCGTGGGTTCAAATCCCGGCTTGTACCAATGTACGTTTCGGAACTTATGTACGAAATATAATTTGATATTTACTAGTCGCTTTTCGGTGAAGGAAAACATCGTGAGGAAACCGAATCCTAATAAGGCCTAGTTTACCCTCTGGATTGGAAGATCAGATGGCAGTCGCTTTCGTAAAAACTAGTGCCTACGTCAATTCCTGGGATTAGTTGCTAAGCGAACCCCAGGCTCCCATGAGCCGTGGCAAAATGCAGGGACAACCCGAGGAAGATGATGCATTTCTGAGTCGGCCCTTTTGGCAGGCCTCAGCAATGCCCTTGGCCCTTCGCCCTAGCAACTCGTCAGAGCCTCGTACTTGCCAGTAGGGACCTCGTCAGAAAAAGCGATTTTTTCCTTTCTTCGGCAATATTACTATTGAAGAGAGAAATAGAGGGTGAATTAAACGAATGATGAATGCAGGAATTCACACACACACAGATAACATTTGTGATTCCATATTTAAAATGAAACTGACGGTTACATCTCTCTCCACTTACTCAATACTTATCCCTTCAGGTACAGCATGCGTCATTTCTAAGTTGTAGGAACGATAATTTTCTTTCACTCTATTATTTCAAGTTCAATTGACTAAATTATCATCTTGTCCAATCTGTATTATGCTGTAAATAAGTGTTTTCACAGGATGTCCGAATTGAGAATTTTTATATTCACATGGGGCATCCCATAACCTAACCCCTAAAATTACATTGCCAATGTATTGCTCAATGGTAATAATTACCTTGTACTATCGTCCGACTCCGTGGGCATTTTGTAGACTGCCTTTCTCAGTTGGTTGGTGAAGTATAGGGTCTGCAGCAGGGAATTCATGTAGCAAGTCGCACCCTGGTTCTTGAGGCCTGTGGAGAAGTGTTACTTTTACAAATATATTAAAAGACAGAACTAGCATTTTTTATATGTACTTCAGGCTCTAACACTTTAGTTTAATGTGATGTTTTCGCCAGGAAAAATTCAATAGGTATACAATTAACAGGCTAGTTTTCATAATAACGCCATAATAATAAGTATAGGTTAACAGGAAGAGATCTCTCTTAGGCAGAGTCCGCAACAGCCGCCACAGCCTCCTGAGCGTAGTAGCGGGGAGGTGGGACAGTGGCCTAATCAGGCACTGCTCCTCGCTTCACTTAGGTTTAGGTACTAATATAGTTGTTTAAGTATTTTCTTATTACTAACAAACTTATGGACACTTATTCGTGTGAAATAAAGTACTTTTTTTTTAGGGATAACTTCGGCTTTGTACTACACATTTATGTTTTATCTGATGTACCATTATTCCTTTTTTTTTCGTACAATAAAGTGTTTACTTACTTAATAATTCATTTACTTTAAAAGACACTGCACGGACTGCACCTGCATAATCTTTCTGGTTTAACTCATTGGTTGACTGGTAGAGAATTCCTTAAGGCATTGAGTCCGCCAGTTGTACCTTCATATCGTATTGTGCAATAAATATTAAATAAATATGACTGGTAATTTTTTTTTGTGAAATCGACTTGCTGATCAAAAGTACTAAACCTAATCGAAATGATAGAGCATAAAAACTCATCATCGACTAGGTGAATCATCGTGCCATTTAGGTATATATAGGTACCTACACTGTGGTGACGAAACTTCAACGAGCGTGTAAACACACTTCTACGCATTTAGACAGTACTAACTGTTATATCCATATAGATTTCTAAATGTGTATATGAGATTGATATTCGTCAGGTAAAACTATCCTTCGCTTTATTACAGTTGCGTACGTATATTAGGTCTGCCTAGTGAGGGAATATTTATTATGTAGCATCATTCTTAAAAGGTTATTTGAGGGTTATAGACAGTCTTACTACAAAACATTGATTTGGTAATTCTATATGTACTCGCGCAACACGTACGAAGATCGGTTGACGACGCATGACGTCACGCACTGACGTCACGGCTCCCCGTTCCGAGTACCTACATTAGACTGCGACTACATATATATTGCAGATTTCACAAAAACCTAAACGTTACTTGTATCTAGTTATTAAGTTAATAAAAAGAAGATAGTACTATCCTGGAGTTTCATCATTCTTCATCATCATCATCATCATAATTTAAGAGCATGGCTCTTGTCGGTGGAGTATGCGCCAGTTTTCATCAGAAGAGCTTAATTGAGGAGTACATCGTACATTATGCATATTTCGAGAAAACGAATAAATGAGGTTTTGAAAGTGGCAACATATCCCTCCCCTGAGATTTCACATTAAGCCCTGTTCCAGGATCAGTAGAGCCCCTTATGGAGGCCGTGACAAGTATGAAACTTACCAACATAGCCGGTATGTTTCTTGGAGTCCCACGACACGCCGTGGGGCGCCTCCGCCGTCACGTGCACCTCGAGGGTGATGGCGTCGTCCTTGATGTAGCCCTTCTCCGGGTCCAGGACGTCGTTCCACGCCATGAAGTGGGAGAAGCCCCAATCATTCTCCTTACTGTTGAAAAAGAATATCGATGTATTTTTAACCCTTTTTAGGGTTCCGTACCCAAAGGGTAAAACGGGACCCTATTACTAAGACTCCGCTGTCGTTCCGTCCGTCCGTCCGTCTGTCACCAGGCTGTATCTCACGAACCGTGATAGCTAGACAGTTGAAATTTTCACAGATGATGTATTTCTGTTGCCGCTATAACAACGAATACTAAAAAGTACGGAACCCTCGGTGGGCGAGTCCGACTCGCACTTGTTATTTTTGACCCACAAAGACATCAACTTACGCGCGTGACTACCCAATATCAAACTTCGTGCATTCCGACGAGGTTCAGGATAACGCGCCGTACACGATACGCTTGGCGTTCAAAGGGTTAGACTCGTGCCGTTATGTTGTTGACCGTTACTTTTCTCACGCGGTTAAAATGGTAGTTAATACCATGGAACATGAGCAATCCAAATTGGTGAGTACTTATAGAATACCGATAGAGTGCCAACGATAGATTAATCCGTTTGACGCATGATTTATAAACCTACGTTTTTAAGGTTTCTTCTTGGAATTGTGGTTTTGCGCGTGAGGGAGACAAGTAAATGTAAAATATTTTAAATCATATTAAATCCTTTAATTGTATCACTCCATAGTCCGCTGTACGCTGTCTGCCTGTATGTGTGTTCGCGATAAACTCAAAAACTGCTGAACGGATTTCACGCGGTTTTTACCTATCGATAGAGTGATTCTTGAGGAAGGTTTAGCTGTGTAATTTGTTAAGGTTTTGTATAACCCGTGCGAAACCGGGCCGGGTCGCTAGTGTAATATATAAACTCGTTATAGCCTTCCTTCTTCTATAAAATCACTGCGCAATTTCTTCAACCACCTGAGATAAATGATAGATCTATAATAGCACCGTGTAAAGAAAATTTTACACTTAAATCAACACTTACCTGTAGAACAAATGCTGTATCTTCCTAAAAAACGGTTCACAGTCCGGCTTATGCGAGATGAGTCTCAACTCCGCCATGGCGTAACATGACCAGCTGGAAGACTCGCTCTCCCCGTTGCACTGCAGGAAGAAGCCGAGTGACTTCTGCTGCTGGCGGTCGGGCGAGGGTGCCTGCCGGGGCATCACCATAATCTTCCAGGGCAGGTTGCGCACGTAGCAGGGTGGGGACAGTACCGAGTCCTTGAGGCTACGGAAATTCTGCACTGTGTAGCGGAAGGTCGCTTCGGACCGCGCTTCGTCGTCTTCCATTTCGGTGTCTTGCTGTATGGGGAAAATAATGTGTTTATTCATATGTCTGGGTACCACAAAAAACGAAAACTAGTATTTTTTTTTAATTATATACCAGATCCTGTACTTATTTTGTTCACTCCACCTGCATCGTAAGGGCTTTTACGTATAGCCTGGCCAACCGATTTTTGGCGGAAAAAAGGAGATAAGTCTAAAAACTGTAGGTTGATTAGTGATAAATAATCACCATTATTTTTTTTAATTGATAGACAGTATCTTGCCTTAAGGCCCATTTACATTATGCAAGGTTCTTGTACAAAAATTGGCAATAATTGTATGCAATTATTAATTTTATTTAATAATATAATGATAGCATTTAATAATAGTATTCAAGAATTGCACCCAAGAGTTAGCTGTAAGCCACATGAGCAATAATCAAAAAAAACATTATTACGCATGAAAAAACTAAGCAGCATTTAAAAATATTTGCTAAGTTTTTTAATCTGTGATTTAATGATTTTTATCGATTTCCGCATTTCAATCATGTTGTTAAACAAAATTATCAAAAGAAGAGGAGGAGATAACGAAATACTTAATCAGTTGAAATCCGGACACACCAATTTTCACACGTATGAATCGCCTTCAATTAAATTAAAGGACGTCAGAGAATGCTTAAAAATTGTTAGAAATATGGGGCATTATCGTCGATGGCACTTACGCCGCACAGCGTCGCGGCAATGTGTTTATGTCGGAGCATCGTTAATAACGGCATAGCGCCATCGACAATAAGGTCCCTTTTCACAGATAACATCACATATACATCACTTACAACCATAGCTGTAGATGTTGTCTCCTGGTTCTTCATAACCTCACTCATGACTACCTGATCAGTGGACCATTTCATAAGAAGAGTCTCCGTCTCGTCGCAATCCTTATCTGTGGCGGTATCTACGGTCTCCACTGTAACATAGAAAACTATCATTACTCACCTGACGAATTTTGTTTATCAGATTGCATGGATAACAAGTGATAAAGTAAACAATAATATGGATTTCATTCAAGGGCTGCTGACACAATTTATCTGTGCAAAATGAAGCACGCTTGACGACAGGCTTCTAAAGGTTAGTTCCCGATTCGCCGTATTTTTATTTCGCCGGATTTTCTGTTTCGCCGGATTTACTTTAGGACGTGACAGGCCGTCACAATCCGAGTATTTGAAAATCCGACGAAACAAGAATCCGGCGAAACGGGAACTAACCCTTCTAAACACTATGGGAATCAGTATTGCTCCAGAGCCATCTTTGTTAGATCTATTCCCAAACATTAACGTATATATCTATGGCCTGGCCTTACGGGCACTAAAAATGGTACTAGTTTAGCGGTGTGCCTCACGAATTCCAGCCAATCGTGCAGTCTAACGCAACTAGTTGCGACCAATAGCGCGCGTGATGCGAACTCATTAACCAACCGCGCGCGTGATGCGAATTCATCACCAATCGCGTTGTACCGGTGTCACACCGCTGTACTGGCCCCTGTTATGCCTCATTATTATTGTCCATAAAGCCAGTCCCTAGATATCTATGTCAATGTTCCCAAAATATTTATGTGAGTACACTAACACTTTTAGCAGTTCTGATAACCTTACAAGTGTGATATGTAAGTAAAAATAACATTATTTTGCTAGCACAGGGGTCTCCAAACTTTTTGACCCCGAGGGATGACCACACGACCAGGCCTCCGCTTCGTTTTTGCAGGCAGGATTGTATTATATGCTGGGTTTTCTCATTACTTGGGCCTGTGAGCCATAGTGTGGAGAGCTGTGTTAGCAGAAACTACTTTTTTAAACATTTTACAAGATGTGATTTGATTCTTTATGTTATTCATGAGCCTTTGTATTTTGTATGGGGTTGTGGAGTGGGGTTATTCACCTTTAGTATCCAGTTTTGGTAAAGACATTTAGGATAAAATTGCACTCTTTTTAATTATTCAATTCCCTACAGGTAATCTTACTTAATAAATATTAACACATCTTCACATAATAAATATTGCATTCATTATGTCCAAAAGAATTGCTTATACTCTTTAATATATCTAATGACACAATATGCCACAAGTTGTCATATTGGACAATAGAGAATTTGGTACTAGCCAGCTGTAAACTAATTAGGAGTAAAAGAGTTCTTGCAACATTTTAATGTTATTTTTCAGTAAAGTCTGACAAGAAATTGTAGAAAATAAATGAGAGCGCCACTTACTACGTAGCTGTCATATTTTTGACGTAAAATGCTTAAACATGGCAACAATTTAGTATGGAAATTTTTTAGTTTCATTTTATTTAATTTCTACTATTTTATGTCGCACTATACCTAAGAAAAATATTACCTAATTACTTAATAATTACTGTAAAATATTAACATTATGTTTCTCTTTTTTTAGTGTTCCGTACAAAACTTTGTTTTAAAAGTAGATTAAAATGTAGTCTATAAAACCTGGAATTGTCTTTACGGAAAAATTGATTGATACCTCCTTCTTCATATTTCCAACATGCGGATGGAATCCCCACTATTGTACTATCCCTAATATTATAATGCGAAAGTAACTCTGTTTGTGTGTCTGCTACCTCTTCATACTTAAATTGTTGAACCAATTTAGATGAAATTTGATATTGGGATAGTTTGAGGCCTGGACAAGGACATAACATATGTTTTCATCAATCATCATCATCATTCCATGCAGATTATGTCGCAGACAGATGCTAGTACAGTCAAGTCTAAAAATTTGGGTGCACAAATCAACTAAAATAGAGTAAGTTGTCTACACCCATATTTTTACACTAGTTATTGATGTACAGTACAGTTAACAGTGTGGGCGATGGTACAATATAAAGACACAGTCCTATAGTCAAAAACAAAATACAGTGGAAACTGGATAAGTGGAATCGCAAGGGACCGGCTGTTTAGTTCCGCTTATCCAGGTTTTCCATTTATCCAGTTTTCCACTAAACGAGGTTCAAATAAAACATTTTCTCACTTACAGAGGCTCTCGCTAACAGAGGTTGTGGATGCTAGTAATGTCGCTTATAGAGGTCACGTATGGTATGATCAAGACTTAAATAATCATCTTTTATTAAATATGTATGTATTAACAAAAATAGGTATGTAATCCTGACTTTAAAAAAAGCAATACTGTAAATAATCCACAGTACCTACTCGTATACAATTTTCAAAATTACAAAAACAAAATCACTCCTAATATTTATTTATGCAAGAGAAACCAGTATGGTTAAATAAATCAATGTACCGATTGTACTTTAATGCAAAAAAAACTGAACTTGGTGTCATCTCATACAAAATACGTAGTTAAAACACGAACCATAATGTTAACGAAACAAACTACCCTCCTTGTGACGGTTTATTAAAAATAAAAATTTTATAACGCCGAGCTATTCCACTCATAGAGGTTTCGGAGACGGCTGCTTCCAGTTACAGAGGTAAAAATAAGAAATTTTCGAAAAAATGGATTCCGCTTATAGAGGTCCCAAAATTCCACTTATAGAGGTAATTCGTTGCCAAGGGACTGGAACCGAGAACTTGGGTCCACTTAAAGAGGTTTTCCACTAACCCAGGTTCCACTTATCCAGTTTCCACTGTATACAAAACTCCATGTTGTAATTAAAGTACAGATGCATTTTTTTATATGTTGCCATTGTTTTCCAAAATTGTTAAAGACTTTTATAGGAGCTTAATTTCACAAATAGACACTTAAATCTTTATTTCTTAAATATAACAAATAAAATATAGTTCTTTGGAGTTTGATACAAACACATTTTCTATGTTGGCTATTTGGTGCACATCAGTTAATTTTATTATTATTTGTCTTTTTAATCAAAGTGACCCTACATACATGGGATCATGTATACCTTATACATAATATGTACAGAATTATACATTTTAAATTCACATGTCAGCAGCTCATTTGAAATAGGAAACCTTGACTTGATCTCCAAATAGATGTGGAGGTGGGGAAACTATTTTAAATGACTGCAAAGTTTAGTATTTGAGTAGATGAAATTAGGTATAAACTGAGCTTTAGATAATATTATTAAGTACTTAATTAATATTATTGACTAAGAATGTGCAAGTATTGTTTATTAAAATGTACTTTAAATTTTTTCTCGAGACAACCTATAAAGGTACATTTGAGAGATAATTTAGTTATACTAAATTCATGTTTCTAAATTCACCTAACATGAACAAGACAAGTTACCTATAAAAAATAACCCATCTTACAGGCAAGCCAGGTTTCATGATAATTAACACTTTCGGTGCCAGGCGCCACGTTTCCAGTATAAAATGAACACACATATGTGTTCTTGGCAGTGAATGTGTTAAATGTGCAACTAAACCATAAAACATGCAGACAATCTCCTTTTTTAGATGACTAAATATATGTATACAATAAATACTATATTTATAATGTATACAACCACATCAATAACATGCATCTGATATAATAATTAATTTGATGTTAAGTAAAGATCATATATGATCAAAGTTTAATTAAGTATTAAACACAAAGCGTTCTAAAATTAGAAAGTATTGCACTCAGAGGACGACTTGCAATTTTAGAACAAAGGAAGATGTATATGATTATGCATGAACCTAATGCAAGTAAACAATCAAATATTGATGTTAACATCACCAAGAACATGACATGGACATCACATAAACAAATGGTCTCTTTCATACCTACCAATACTATGTTTAATTACATTTGAGGTTAAGTATAGTGTAAATATTTAAAATTTATGAATCAGAATGATAAACAGCCCATGCTCAACCTTTATATCTGGCAAATAGAACAAAACAGCTACTTTGAAATGACAATGACGTTAATCCGACCATTAACCACTGAATAATATAAGTGCATTTGAATGATAAATTAGGCCTAATCCATACGTCATTAGCGTGCCAGATTAGTTTTCCAGGGTTACGACAGATTTAGTGGTGGTACTGACCGTCTTGTGTCTCCATCTCCTCCACTTGGTTTACATTAGTGTCGTGCTGCCTGTCCGCAGCAGACGTGTGGTTCATGTTAGCCGGGCGCGCCACGGGGGACTCTCGCCCACGACTCTTCGATATTTCCTGGACAGATTCAAGATTGAAGCAACTCAACGCGCGATGCTCATTACACAACCCACGACCACCGAATTTTGCACTACACCTACCTACCAGGGGATCGCTCCCTTTGGATTTCCTGAGGAGTCGTTGACAGAATCGCAACGGGCCACTTCGTTTGCTCTCAATCCTTTCGTCTTGCACTGCTGTTTTCTGATATTAGAGCGCTCTGCGCCGAAGTAACGTTTATAAGCGGCGCGGCCGTCTGCAAAGATCAACACAAGGGCCCGACGTCGCTGGTACGCTAATAGCACATTCCTAATATTTTAAGCATCGCCAGAATGAATCGATTACTGCATTATACGGCCGAGTAAAAATGTTCACTAAAGTATCCAGTATTATAATTATTTACGCGAAAATAAACAAAATGGTGGTTAATTTAATTTCTGGCTTCGGATGTGTGGCCCGGTTTGATCGACGAATGCACCATTTTCTCGTTCTCTCACATTCACCGTAGGGATGGCCTCTGTTCGATGTCTTTCGGTAAATAAAACGACTCTGCACGAGAGGCAATTTGTATTTCGTTGTATAGTTGTCTTGCTCGTTCGTTGTAAAAAAAAAGTGACAACTTGAGAAATGATGTTTGCTTTGGACTAAATCGTGTATACCTTGTTTAAATTATAATCAACGTTAAAAAATATATCTTAAATAGCTTAAAAAAATTGAATGTTGCCATAATATTATATTTTCCTCCAAATTAAGGATTTTTATGACTAATCAATGAGTTAGCTCTTGTTGTTTATTTGAACTAACAGCTAAAATAACGAGATTTTACAGCATCATTTAATTGCAAAACGACAACTATACATGTTTTTTGACTATACGCGAACGATTTCACACAACCGATGATGAAAAATTTTTTTTAGTAATTTGCTTAGAGAAATTATGCGGGGAAATATATTGTTGTATAGCAACACTGCAAATCATTCATTCAATTCAATCATGAATCTAGGATATACCTGGATCTGGCATGAGTGGTGGGGGTAACTGACAGAACGGGATAGTCTTATGTATCTTTCAGTAGGAGTAGCAGAGAAAGCGGTATTATTGCTTGTCCTTGTCACAGTCTCACTATTTGTTTGTTCCCCACCTTTTTATTAGTATGGAGAATGGTGGGCAACAAATGAATTCAACCAATCACAGTGTCGCATTTGCGTATGTTTTGTCCCTCACGGAGGCACGCGTATACCACTTCTATGCGATCCTACCTTCTATGAATTCAATACATTCGTTCATTACATAGTCTGTGGCAAAGTTTTAAAACTGTCAAAGTCAAAGTGACTAAATGTTGAGCTGTTGAGCAAACGAATATTTTTATAAATTTCATAAATTAAGCGATGTTTTTAAACAAACGGTGAAGCGTATAGGTTCTAAAAATGTTTCCTACAAATCATAAAACTATTTTCGTACTCGATCATACACCATACTTTGGTATATCATCGGATAATCCAATAGACTTCGATGTCTCTAAAAGCCGGGGCCCTGGCTATGTCCCTTTACCGCCAGTTTGCAAGTCGCTATGGACTTGCAGTGTGGAAGCTGCAGTTGAATACTGCCGAATAGTATGGGATCTATTTCCTGAAGGCAAACTGGTAATGTATTCTTTTCTTAAGTCAGAGCCTCAAGAGGTTATTAACACCTAGTAATTACTCGAATTTGCTTCTATATTCCGTATTTCAGGTCCGATTTGTTGTCAGTGATTCTGCAGCACACATCCTTAATACTTGGGTTGCAGCACAACAGAACTTAACCCATGTAAGTAGTTGATTATTGTATAATGAATACAAAACAATGAATTATTACGTATTAGTGTACTAAAAGCGACGACGAAAACGAAATCTGTGTGCCACACACAAGACATGTCCATGGGGCATATTGCATAAGATACACTGTTTTGTTGTAACGGGGCAGCAGTTAGTTGAGTTTAGCGGTCTGTTAATTTGAGGGATAATCCAGCTATCTGGTAACTACACATTTCCTTTGTTCTGCCTAAAGAATTGTGTGATGATTGATGAAACATGACCGAATAAATTAGAGAGCAACTAATTATTTTGATTATTCTACTTTTTCTTATTTTATACCAGAGAATAAATGGAACAATACCCAGGAACAGCTCCTAATGGACTAATAGTCTATCTGAGAGTTATGTAATGGTGTCTGCAGTAATGCAGTATTATTTTTCTTATGTATTCGGTTAATAATTTAAATAGTAGTGTGGTGTGACTACCTAAAAAAACACAAATCATAACATTTAATGAAATAATTTGATTTGTTTCCTAATTAAAATTACATAACATTTCAAAAATTGCTATGTGAATATTCTAGTCTAGTCAGTTTATCTACTTTATCTGTACCTATTTATAAATTTGTAAATAATTTATTTCTCAAAATACAAAAACAAAAACATTTCAACACATTGATAAATTTCTGTATTTTATATAAAAGTTTAAAAATAAACTTCACTTCTAAGTAGTAAACTGTCAGTGAACTAACTATCCTCAGATCCTTAACGGCTTGTGCCTTGTTGGCGCGGTGCGGCGTGGTGCTGGAGGTGACGTCGTGGGGCTCTGTGCCGCCATTGAAGCCCTAAGTCAGCCATCACCCACACAATCTGCCAGGCCTAACTCAGAAGCACTTTTTCAAAACAGGTAAGCTCGGAAAAGGAATATACTGGGTGACTTTCTGTACACAAAATATTATGTTATGTATTTTGTTTGGGACTACATATGTCGATATGTTAAGCAGTACCTAGGCGATAAATACACTAACATTACATACTTCTTCTGGAAAGAGTAATAATGACAGGCAAAGTTGAAGGCACGAGGCCTCAGGGCCCTCTTCCCAGGGACGTATTTACCCTAGGGCCATCCGGGCCATGGCCCGGGGCGCCAACCCCCAGGGGCGGCATATGCCGCCCTTGGCGGATTGCATTTTGTTTTTCTTCCTTGACTTCTGGGGCGGCAAAACGTATTGGCCCGGGGCGCCAAATTTCAAAATACGCCCCTGCCTCTTCCTACTAGATGGTGTGCTCAAATTACGGCACCTAAAACTGCACAAGGCCATGCGCTTGGCAGGAAACAGAACCCATTGGAAGAAACTTGGTCTTCAACAGAAGGACATGATGTCACGATCCTCAGTATTGAGGGACCGACCGATACTTCTTAGTAGTGATGACAGTAATTAAAATTTGACATTTCGCTGTTTCAGGGGTCGAATAATCTGCATAACAAGTGCACGAGATGATGACTCTATAAGGAGTCTGGCAGAGATAGCGTTGAATGCTCTTATCCAGCAGAACAAGAAAGCTTCCAGTGAACCTAGTACATCTGAGTCGACGAGCACTGCTCAGCCACAGTAAGTTTTATTATTAAGATGTTAGAATTATAGAGGAAATTGATTTTAATATGAAGGTTCGATTTGAGTGATGCTTAAATAATTATTATTTTACCTTATTTTGTCGCATGTATCGGTAGGAATCGCAATTCGTGGATTCGTCTTTGTCGGACAAAGTGAACTCGAAAATCATTCACGAATTGCAGTTTCCGGAGTTTCCCGGCCTCTGCAATACTGCCCTCTTAAGCTAAAAAGCCGTATTTGCATTCAGTTTTCATACAAATAGACTGCAAATACGGCTTTTTAGCTTAGGAGGGCAGAATAATGTACTATTGAATGTAACATCTACTTTAAAATATTTCAGGGCCTACCCTATCCAATATTGCCATTTAGTAATAATAAACGTTACTCCAGAGAAAGCGGAAATCAGAGTGAATAATCAACCATTAACAGAGGTAAGACCACAAATAAACATTGATAAAATGGCGGTACCGTCATATAGCGGCCATCTCCATACAAAATAATACAGCTAAATATGGATGTCGTAGAATTTTGTATGGAGACGGCCACTATATGACGGCACCGCTATCCTAGGAAACCAGAGCTTAGGGTCGGTTGCACCAAACCGTCTGTGATCTGTCATCGTTAAAGCGTTCGCTAAATTTTATTATATGGGAAGTTTCATAGTTCACTGTTGAGTGACGATGATCAGTCCGCTAATTGTGGTTGGTGCAACTGGCACTAACTCTAAACATATTTTTAACATTACACTTCCTGATTCTAGATATCAAACAATAATTCAATATTCTCGCCACATACGTTTCAGATGGGGAACGGCCTGATGGGCGTCGAAGTGATAGTGTCCAGGGCAAGCGCGCTGGCAGCACTGCTCGGGCGTCTAGTGTTGCCACATTACAAGCTGGTGACCACCACTGTCACTGGGATACCGATGAAGGTAATCCGTAGAATTAGTATCTTTGTCTATACTATACTCTTAACATAACCATTTTATGATCGAAAACAGCAGGCGACAGCATAAAGATTAAACTGTTTTGTTAGAATATAAACCATGCCTATGCCCCTACTTTTTTTATTACTATAGTTAAGTGAGAAGCGAAAAACTAACTCCATAAATTCCTGGCAGCTTATAATAATTTTGAAAATTTATAATTTCAAACTAAAGGGCATGGCTATAGTAAATATTTTATTAAATATATATTGTTAATATACAAAGAGGAAAATGGGGACTACCTTTGTATGGAGAACCGGTTGCAAGGGGTCATACACATTAATATCTAATACCTTTAAACGAGCAATTCTTGTTTATTTATATATATTCTGGGATCTCGGAAACGGCTCTAACGATTTCGATGAAATTTGCTATATGGGGGTTTTCGAGGGCGAAAAATCGATCTAGCTGGGTCTGTATCTGGGAAAACGCGCATTTTTGAGTTTTTATATGTTTTCCGAGCAAAACTCGGTCTCCCAGATATTAGGTATTGAAATTGAAAAAGTAAGGCTTGCAGAATTTAGTGACTTACTAGCGCCATCTAGTGCCGAGTTGTCACATTCAAAGGTAAGGACGAACGGTGCTTTTCGGTTCGTATTAAAACTTTTGTCATATTAGCTCTATTTATTTATTTTAGGGAAAATCAACAGCTTTAAATAGGTTTGATAAGCAAAATTTGTTTACTGTTTCGTAATTTCTATTGATCTCCATTTGACCAGCCGGCGTATTATGGATGGCTTTATCCATCTTTATCCACGTGATAAAATAACTGTCACTTTTTAACACCGTGGGATAGAAAGTGACGGATACCGTTTTATCACGCTGTCACGTAGACAAGAACGACCATCATATCCGTACAGAGGCATTTGCCAGGATTTGTTAGCATTTGGACCAATTTAGTTTTTACCAGAGTCTAGTAAAAAATTTAATTTAATTTATTTATTCAACCTTTATTACACGATATAAGAAAGTACAAATGGCGGAATTAATGCCTTAAGTAATTCTCTACCAGTCAACCATTGGGTCAAACAGAAACTTAATGCAATTGGTGCGGAAAAGAAACCCAGTGCAGAGAGGTTAGTCTCTTATCTAAATAATACTAATATAGTAATATGTTCAAGATCGACATCCTCCATATAATTCGAAGACCGTCTATTAACTCGTCTGTCGCTTATGTATAGTTGTAGGAGGTATCGTCTTGGGTCGTCCCATTAGTTTTTCGTCAAGTTCTTAAATTAGTCCTATTCTGCTTTCTTCGCTCATTCTACATTCGTCACAATCGTCGGTGACTTTCAATGACAGACAGACAGACGGAGAGGCAAATGGACGAAATAATTAATGGTGTGATTAACTCTGAGTTCTCTCATTTCCTACACTAAATGGCTTATCAAGCTCTCAAATATGCTGACTGACAGACATACATTTGACACTTTTTGCAGTTTCTTAGGGTGGTATTCCATCTGTCCAATATCTTGGTCAAATGTAATTGCGTCTCACTCTCTCATTAAGCAAAATGTGAGACGCAATCAATACAGATATTGAACAGGTGGAATATATATACCATCCCGCATGACGTCACTTCTGTAAAACGTTACATGATTACGATAATAGATGGCGTTATAACACAGCGAAACTAGCTAACGTAAATTTGTACGACTACACTTGTATGCCATCCGCCATCCTATGTTGATTTACCATCGATTTTTTTTCTAAGGCCTGGCCTTAAATATAATTTTAGGTATGGTCTGGTGTTTATTTTTTTTATTATGCCTGGCCATCATAATACTATGAAACGATTTATTTATTTTCACCACACCAACTGGCAAAGGCTCTCATGATTGTTCAAAAACTGATAGCAAAGTTGCATTTTATTCACATGTGAGGCAAAGTAATTAAATGTAAATTTTAAGTTGTTTTCTTACGTTTGGTGGTAGAATTGACTTTTAAATGATGATTTTGAATGATAAATATCTAATAACATTCATTTGATTTTGTTTGGTAGCTTACAGTTAATATTTTCTTCGGGTTGGTATGGTGAAAATTTTGTGTTTCACTCGGGGGCATATTTTGTTTAACCCTCGTGCTTTGAAACCTTCGCAGCGCTCAAGATTCCATTTTTCGGAATGGCTTAAGGTTCCGTCATACAGGCGCGTTTTCCGGGCGGGGCGCGCCGCTTTTACATATAAAACGCTCACGTGCCGCTGACGCCCCGCCCGGTAAACGCGCCTGTGTGACGGAACCTTAAGCAAAACGTGAGAGCTTAAGAGAAATTGGACAGGTTGAATACCACCCTTTGGTAAACGCCTTAGTGCTCAACATGCTAATACCCTAAAAGATGACCTACATTAATTTAAACTTAATTAAACAAATAAATTTCACTCAGTATTTAATTTACCAGCTTCGCCTACGTTCAGGGGATGCTCTCTTGAAAGTAGGTTAAGTACTAGTAGGAACTAGTAGGTACTAGTACGTAGTCATAATCAGGAGAAAGAAAGACATTGATCAGATTTGACCTACTAGCATGAATTGCGTTCTCGCGCGCGTCTCCAATGTCTCCATACATTTAGCGAACTTATCTACACTCGAGCGTTAAAACTAGAGATGCAACGGATAGTTGTTTGGCCGGATACCGGATATTCGGCCTGACCATCGGCCGAATATTCGGCCGGCGAAACTATACCTACATTTTGGCTTTTCAGGTTCGCATTATGCAGGTTTTGACCTGCTTCGTAGTAGTTCGCGCGGACTCACTTCTAGATTCGAAATGAGTGCGCGAGCAAGTGAGTGAAATGTTTGAATTGTTTTAAAATAATAAACGAGTACGATTATAACCGTGAATGTTTCTTAATCCAATTTTGTTTACTCCAAAATCAAGCAATGTTACTATCCGGTATCCTGCTAGATAGTAGGCCACTATCCGGTATCCGGCCGGATGTTAAAAAGATGGCCGGATAGGCCGGATACCGAATAGTAACCGAATATCCGGTGCATCTCTAGTTAAAACGAATAATCAAAACCAAGTGCAAGTATCTAGAAAACGTTACGAGTAGGTACCATCGTCGACACTGTTAAATGACCTTATTACAAAAGGCATTAGGTCCACCGATGGACAGTTAAGAAAGAGTACGTTTGTACAATTCCTCGCCATTGTGCATGCGACCAATAACGTAATGTAGCGTTCAAAACGTCATCAGGACAATTAATAATGTAAGAGCAGGGGTGCGAAACTCCTGACTTCGGCCAAACTCGGCTCCGCTCGGCTCAGCATTGCTCCAAGCAATTATTAGGGTTGGCACCACTTGACTTCCTTTTGCGTGCACGACCACAGATAAGATAATCACTTGAATTTTGACAACCCTAAATAGCCGAAAGGGATAGTGCCATATATTAGAAAGGGATAGCATGATTCGACCCAGAACCGCTGCCAAACTTCGGTTTTGTAGGAAGTTTCCTTTCTGTACGGTAGTACTATTATTTATTCTGTGGTAAGAGCACGCGATAAAGTTTTAATTGATAGACTTTCATTATGTAGCAGTCACATAAACTACGTACAATTTTCTCGTATTTTTATGATGTAAGTGGTATGCTCATTTCTTGAAGGTTTGAAAGCCGTGTCGGTCCGGAAATACCGCATGCGACATATCGTAACATAAAACATGCATATATCAAGACACTGTTAGATTTGTTGCCACAATACGTCAATAGATGGCGCTGTTCTGGGAGTGATTCATGGTTACAACTGTTCATTGTAAATTATACTAGATCACAGATTTCACGCTCTTCATTGGTTCCAATTCACAATGGTCTCAGACCATTTGTTCCATTAAACTAGACGATCATAATGGCAATTTTTTAAGCTCCTCTTTTTTTTTATAGAGGGGCACCTAGTTACTACTTACTTGGTTGGCGCGGTGACCCAAAATGAGTCTTGGCATCCAACACAAGAGCACGCCACTTTCATCTAGAGCTGGGTCGTTTCGAGTTTTCCGTGAAACGAAACGTAGCGGTATTTTAGAGCTGCGTTTTGCTTTGCGATAGTTGCGTCCGTTATGCGCGACTATGTTATCGTATGTCGCCGCCTCTTTGTCATCGTTTTTATTAGTTTTTATAAAAACAGTTTGTCGTTCCTACCACAAACTGTTATTTCGTTACAGCACAAGAAAGTGTTTTTGAAAACACGGAAAAAAACGCTCAGCTCTACTTTGATCGGTCCAGAGCGGTATCCCGCCAGCTTTCGCCGACGCCGAGCTCACGGAGATCTGCCTCCAATCTATCTGCCCAACGGTATTTAGGATGACCAACAGGACGGCGCCCAGTTGGTCGCCCCAAGTAGGCCCTTTTGGCTCCTAGTTACTAATCATTCATTTCATTTATTTATTAACAAACAATCATGAATACATTTATGATATTAAACACTGATAAGCAGAGCTCGGATTTTTCACGGCAAAACAAAACACTAGCCTAATCTAGCCAGTGCTTGAAATATTATTTTATCGATATCGAGTATTACTAGAGTATATGACAGGTATTGCCTCAATACATTTTTAGGGTTCCGTAGTCAACTAGGAATCCTTATAGTTTCGCCATGTCTGTCCGTCCGTCAGTCCGTCCGTCCGTCAGTCCGTCCGTCCGCGGATAATCTCAGTGACCGTTAGTGCTACAACGCTGCAAGGCTATAGTCGGACTTTCATACACTTGCGACCTTTGATTGTAGAGAATGGATTTTTTTGTGGTAAGCACCCCTAATGGCGTCTATTATTTTGCCCAAGTTTCAGCTTCTTATGTTTGACAGTTTCTGACTTATGTCACTTATACGATTTTCAGAAAATAATGATTTTCTCATAAACTACCTACACAATTTTTTTGAAATTATTAGTCCATATTCTATTAACTAAGACCCATATCTTTACAGAAAATATTAATATCACTTGTTTAAAAAAAAGAAGGAAATAAAAGGAATCGAAAAGTTCAATTTTTTTTATGTGTTACGAGCTAGCGACGTTGAACGTACATTTGGTGTACATAAATGGCTTTATAGTGATAAACGAAACTGTTTACTCCCAGAGAATGTTGAAAAGCTAATGATTATCTACTCCTATCACTATTACAAATAAAATGCCATGTGCTGCTGTGTGTACTGACGTAGATTTTGAAGAAGAAATTGCGTGTGTTTCTAATATATAACTTCATACAAATGTTTTTATTACATATTTATTTTATTTGGTGACGTATTTTCTTCTAGTACTGAATTATCGATATCGATAAAATAATGTTTCTATCACTGGCTAGATTCCGATAGTGTTTTGTTTTGCCGTGAAAAATCTGAGCTCTGCTGATAAGTGATAACATAGGTATTTAAAGACCCTATTCCTAATAACGCTTCAACCGCGCATGGTTCAAAAGAATCAAAAATACCAGCAGCGTTGCCGGAACGTTGAAGTGAGTGAGATGCACTGACATTGGACAAATAAATTGGACAAGTGGAATACGACTCTAAAAGACATAATAATAGAAAAGGCTAAAATCAAGGACTATTTAAGAAACTAGCGCCATCTAGAGGTGAGTAGCGACACTAGGATGGTGTAAAAACAGAATAGAGACCGTGCGTGTTAGAGGGTCTGCCATCTCGTGACCTGAATCGAAAGCGAAAACAATTCACGCTTCCAAGCAGGTGCCACCCCCTACACTTCACGCTGGCTCTGTTTCGCATAGTAGGGTCTGCCTGACACTATGACTTGAGATCATCTAAATCTAAAAATGGAAACTAGACATGATGCTTCGCGCCAAAGAATAGGGGACTTCTTTGCTGCCGTCTACAGTTCATGCACGCTCCCTATAAAAAGTTTAGAGACATAACATAATACTGATTTAAACTTTCACGATTATTAAACATTATCAAACTACACAACGGGACTTAATCGCGTATTTAAGTTTTAAGATTTACCTCCGACGTTTCGAGGACGGCGTTGTCCCCGTGGTCTCGGAGAAGACTCAACTCCGACTCTTCCAACTCTTCTCCGAGACCACGGGGACAACGCCGTCCTCGAAACGTCGGAGGTAAATCTTAAAACTTAGACATAACATAATCGTGCGATTACATACACATACATTATTGTCGAGGCTCGGAAGTAGCTACTTGTAGGCTGAGGATTCGTTTTAAACGGACGGCCTTGGGAGTCCGTTTAATTGAATCCGAAGCCAGCAAGTAGCCTTCCAGCCGAGTCATATATAGTGCTTTTCTCAAAAATGGTGCAAGAAATATAAATATAATAGGAATATTTTACAGAAGCAACGTTCTTACGTATATATTTTCACAGAAAAAAGTAGAAACAATTGAAAAATTTGCTTTGCCGCCTTTTTATTTTTTTAATTTTAAAATAGAAGTGTATTTTTCTGCCGAAAATACGCCAAGCTATTTGAGGCAGCTAAATAGTCGCGGTACCAACATTATAATAATTATTACTAATCATCTGTTGGGCTGTTTAATGGGCCTGTGCCTTCATTTGATATGGCCATTTAAACTTTTAAAAAGTTTGGAACTCGACAAATAATGGAATTTGTATGCAACATTGCAGTCCTAAAATCGAGACTGCAATGTTTTTGTCTTTTTTTTAAATATTTGACTGACCATAAACTCCGCACTTCGCGACCTATTTTTTATACGGTTAAGTCGACTTTGCCGTCCATTTTTGAAAAAAATACTGTTATTCAACGTACTTTTTTTTAAATCATTTTTTTTTTCAGGAGAATTTGATAATATTTTGTACAATAGCTATCATGAAATTGCGATTTACCAATTTGAACTATTTTATTTCTACGCGGTTTTATTGTTTCTACGCGCCTCACATATCTCCAATTTTTTATTTATTTTATACAGTAACTTACACTTTAACCTCGTAAGTCCTGTGTTTTTCCGACAGAAGTAGACATATCTGCCGGCTGTACTATACCAAGTACAAACCAAGAATAGTAACGTGCTTCAGACCGAAACAAAAAGATGTCGATTCTAGAGATTTTTTGAAGTGAGGTCCTCTTTTCAGTATTTTTTATGGCATGTTTATTATGTATAGCACCTCTTTAAGAAGGAAATTATTGAAAATACTTTGTACTTGTGTGAGTACATTGGGTTTTTACACAGTATAATAAAAAAGTTAAAGGATTTATTTAATATTAAAATTAAATCATATATTTTCTCTAAACATCACTAAAGTAAAAATTATACTTTATTACAACATAACGAATCAAACTTCTTATAAAAAGGGGAATTAAAAAACGTCTTTTCATTATTTTAATACCATACTACATCCACGGAGGTTGGATTTGGGTGTTCAAAATCTGGACTTGATCTCCAGACCTACCCCTTGCACTTTGCCCACGTCGCGGCCTTGTGCACTTGTGCTTCTAACACGGCTACGCCACCTCATTAACCACGAGCACTTTGAAATCGATGACTAGATACACGTCCGCGTACTGCAACTTCTATTTCTCCATCTTTATATTCCGAAAACGAAGAAAAGTCCCTATTTGATTCTTGGTCGGGTTCAGATATAAACATATCTTCATTATCCGAGTCCTTGAAGTCATAGTTATTGAGAAGTTGTGATATTTGCTTTTCATCAAATGCTAGAATAAGGAAAAAAATACTTGTAAGTTAGACCGAACGTACTACCGTAAGTACAAATTATTTTGACCGAACCTCCTTAAATATACAGGTTTCTTTGAAATATTGTTTATTTTACAATATTTATAATTTAAATATACTAATACATTCGTATGACAACAGAAAAAACAAGTGATTACTTGAATATAAACCGATTATCTTACCTCGTGCTGGCCAGCGACCTGACTGTGTGGCCATCTTGCGAAAAAGTGACACTGACACTGACAGTTGACTTTACCTGTCTAACATGGCGAAACCGACCATAGAATATAGAATGAGAATGACCGTGTCAGTGTTGCCGTTGTAAAAAAATTACCCGGTAAATGGGGAATGAAAATTTTGTACTTGAGTAAGTACAATAGGCAGTTACGCCATCTATGTAGTTAAAATGTCAAGTCTGAAGTGCTATCCTTAATTTGTACTTGTACAAGTACGCGGGGACTTATGAGGATAAACACTTTAAAAGTTAACAAAATACATATACGACAATAACGGAGTACTTAACATTAACTACTTAGTTCGAGTTACATATCGCTGCCTCAATATTACAGGGTTCTATGTTACATTTTAAAGATAGTTGAAATTCGACTTAATGCCACTATGACAATGTTCAAATTTCAGTTCGATAAAAGTGAAACATGACAGGGGCCAGTACAGCGGTGTGACACCGGTACAACGCGATTGGTTGATGAGTTCGCATCACGCGCGCTATTGGTCGCAACTAGTTGCGTTAGACTGCACGACTGGCTGGAATTCGCGAGTGACACCGCTAAACTAGTACCATTTTTAGTGCCCGTAAGGCCAGTCCATAGATATATACGTTAATGCTTTAATAAGATGTAAGTGGTACAATGAGTTATATCGACAATTTAACACCTTTTGTCTAAAGGTGGTATTCCATCTGTCCAATGTGTATTTGCGTTTCACATTTTGCTTAGTGAGAGAGTGAGACGCAATGCACATCGGATTAAGGGATTGGAAGGTGGAATACCAACCTTAGTTTTATTTTTAAATATTTCTGTATTGTGTTACAGGAAGAGCAAAACGCGAGCTCCAGCGCGAACTACGACGTAGAGATTATTCACTCGGCCGAGGCCCACGCCGGACTCCGGGCGGCGCAGACGGCTGCGGAGGCCACGGAATCTGTAAGTCCCCGTTTAAGGTTAGCTTACAATATGTTCTGTGGGAACGCGATTATGACAGGGTCTTCTATTTTTAATCACAAGGTATTTAATTTTTTTTTCTACAGTTATAATACGGCTCCGGTTTAACACTGTAGTATTACTAGTATTATACCAAAGACATATCGCTGGCCCAATATTACAGGGTTCTGTTTCACTTTTATCGAACTGAAATTTGGACATTGTCATAATGACATTAAGTCGAATTTCAACTATCTTGAAAATGTAATATAGAACCCTGTAATATTGGTCCAGCGATATGTAATTCCGTATAAGATGAATAAAGTCTAAGGAAGAAATGTGCCTCGGAAATCAAGAAAAAGCCATTCTCGGCTAGATGGCGTTGACGCCGTTGACAGAATCTTAACACATATTAGTGAAAGAACGAGGGTCTAAATCATAATAAAATAAAAAATAAATCAAAATCATTTATCCAATATGGTTTACATTTTTTGATATTTTTATACATTTTATTTTTAATCGTGTGTCGATAGATGGCAGTAAATTTACTGTGACTATAAAATTGACTAGGACCATGAATCTAGGATATAACTGGATTTGGCATGAGGGGTGGGGGGAAAACATCGAACGGGATAGTAGTAGAACGCTATTATTGTTTGTCCTTGTCACAGTCTCACATATTTTTTCTTCCCTACACTAAATTTAGTATGGATTATGGTGGGCAACAAAAAAATTCGACCAATCACAGTGTCGCATTGCGTATGTTTTGTCCCTCACGGAGGCACGCGTATACCACTTCTATAGGATCCTACCTTCTATGACTAGGACAGTAACCCTCTATAGTATCTATTCTGCTTGATTATGCACAGGTAGTGCTGCGGTGGTGGACGCCGCGCGGCGCGGAGGGCGGCGCGGGCGGCTGCGGCGGGCCGCTGTGGCGCGTCACGCCCGCCGACGTGGCGTCCCGGCCCTCCGCCTGCCTCGTCAACTTCCTGCTCAACGGCCGCTCCGTCACGCTCGAGGTGCCCAGGTACGCCGGCAACCTGCCTGATGAACACTGAGACTCATCATCATCGTCTCAGCCATAAGACGTCTACTGCTGAACATAGGCCTCCCCCTTGGACCTCCAATGTACCGGTTGGAAGCGACCCGCATCCAGACCTTAATAAGGTCGTCTGTCCATCTTGTGGGTGGTCGTCCTACGCTGCGCTTGCTAGTCCGTGGTCTCCACTCGTGCACTTTTCGACCCCATCGGCCATCTTCTCTGTGTGTCTCACCATAGAGAAAATAGTACATTATTGTCGAGGCTCGGAAGTAGCTACTTGCAGGCTGAGGATTCGTTTTAAACGGACGACCTTGGGAGTCCGTTTAATTGAATCCGAAGCCAGCAAGTAGCCTTCCAGCCGAGTCATATATAGTGCTTTTCTCAAAAATGGTGCAAGAAATATAAATATCATAGAAATATTTTACAAAAGCAACTTTCTTACGTATATATTTTCACAGAAAAAAGTAGAAACAATTGAAAAAATTAGCTTTGACGCCTTTTTATTTTTTTAATAAAAAAATAGAAGTGTATTTTTCTGCCGAAAATACGCCAACCTATTTGAGACAGCTAAATAGTCGCGGTACTAATCATCTGTTTGGCTGTTTAATGGGCCTGTGCCTTCATTTGATATGGCCATTTCAACTTTTAAAAAGTTTGGAACTCGACAAATAATGGAATTTGTATGCAACATTGCAGTCCCAAAATCGAGACTGCAATGTTTTTAACTTTTTAATTTTTGACTGACCATAAACTACGCGCTTCGCAACCTATTTTTTAAACGGCAAAGTCGACTTTGCCGTCCATTTTTGAGAAAAAGTACATTACAGTGCTCACTCCATACATCAGTTTTGGTACCGAAATGACTATTATTTTCGTAGTCGAAATCTAGCATCGAGTAGCGGGATTATTAGTACTGCTACTTGACGATAGATGTAGCGGCGACCGAAAAGTCTTAATACTCAATAATTTTCAGCTACTATCATAACCGGATTAATCGGAATCCTATTTTTAACTCCTGCTTCTAATATTAGTTGTAAATTGTTGTTCAATACAATTTTCGAGAGACATCTAGTATCGAGTAGCGGTACTGATAATTCTGCTATTCGATATCGACTGCGAAAATAATAGTATTTTTGGTACCAAAACTGATGTATGGAGTGAGTATTCTTACTATATTTGTCTACGGTCTCACTGACTATACACTGGTGATGGTGCAGGAAGGGCGGCGGGCGGTCGGCGTCGCACGTGCTGGCGGCGCAGGGCGGCGAGCTGTGGGTGGGCGCGCTGGGCGGGCGCGCGCCCTACGACGAGCCGCCCGCGCTGTCCGAGGGCGCCGGCGGCCGCGTCACCGACTACAGGTGCCTAGCCTGCCCTCCGAAGCGCCACGAGCACCATCCGAATAACCCGGGGCTAACCGGTTAAACCGTTAACCTAGTGTCAAATTGTACCGGTTGCCATGGCGACTCCAGGTTTAACCGGTTATCCCCGGGTTAGTGGGATGGTGCAAGTGGCCCTAAGCCGAATAGCGCTATCTCAAAAACAAATGATTTTGAAAATGGAATTTTCAGTAATAGAAACTAAGGTATAAAGTTAGCTATGAATTTTATTTTGAAATAGCGCTCTTTGGCTTAGCAGGGCATCTACCTATTCAACCTATACTCCAGCTTTCTAGCACGGAGTACGGCCCCGATCCCGATACATAATCGAACTTCAACTGTCAACTCCTACCCGAAATTGGACAAATGGAGATTTCGCCGTACGGCCATGTACATTGTTGCGATGATTATATTTCTCAAAAGTTGACGTTTGATAGTGGAATTCCCGCAAATCATATGGCGCAGTGTAACACCATTGACTTCGGCTGTATACATCTACTACTAGCGCCATCTTGTGTTGAATAGTAGTAGACATTTTTAAAGTTTTGAAGCTAATGGCGGTGTGTATGAACTATTGGGGGCATTTTTTTTTTAACAATTATGGCCTGGACTATTGGGGGCAGCACTGAGTGGTATTTATTGACTTGAAGTATTAATAGTACATTTCAATGAAAGTGTGGAAAGTGTGTTATTATTTATGAGTCCCGAGATGTCTTTTATGAGTCGCAGGCGAATAAAAGACACGGGACAAGTAAATACTAACACTTCCACACGTACATTAAACGACGTTTTTTAATACATTTGCGAAAAAACCTAAATAAAACAAATATTGGTTACATGAGTATTACACTCACAGTTACGAATTTTCCCTTGAACTTGAATGATATTCTATATTATACAGCACTATAAACTACGTTCAGAGTTGATTTACATTTCAAAAACTAATCACATTAACTCATTTCATACAAAAACACAGTTGCAATTTAAGTTAATTATTTGGATACAACTAAATTTTACGTGAAAATGGCGGGCGCCGGTTTTACTTTTTAATTTTTTAGGGTTCCGTACCCAAAGGGTAAAACGGGACCCTATTACTAAGACTCCGCTGTCCGTCCGTCCGTCCGTCCGTCCGTCCGTCTGTCTGTCACCAGGCTGTATCTCACGAACCGTGATAGCTAGCACAGTTGAAATTTTTACAGATGATGTATTTCTGTTGCCGCTATAACAACAAATAAGGTTTACTCGGGTAATTCCGAATGTCGAAAACTGTCGGATAATTCCGAAAGAGACTTTTATTATGATGGAATTAAGGGTGATTTTCATCTGAATTTCGGAATTATCCGACATTCGGTAATACCCGAATACACCTTACTAAAAACAGAATAAAATAAAGATTTAAGTGGAGCTCCCATACAACAAACGTGATTTTTGACCGAAGTTAAGCAACGTCGGGCGGGGTCAGTACTTGGATGGGTGACCGTTTATTTGCCGTTATTTGCATTATGGTACGGAACCCTTCGTGCGCGAGTCCGACTCGCACTTGCCCGGTTTTTTTTCTGTTAACGGCAGCCAACGTGGCAAGGATAGTTCCATTCAGCCAAATAATAAAAAAAGTTTTTTAGTGATACATCGTATTATATAACGTTTTATTTATATAATAACTAATAAATATTTACTTTATATCTTGTAACAATACTTTTTGTACGTAATAAATGTTTAATGGCAAAATAAAATGTATATAAAGTTTTTGAACATCCAAATTCTTAGGTGAGGACCTATCGGTTACGGTCAGAATTAAATTTAAAAAATCTAGAAAAGTAAAAAGCACTAGTTCGCAAAAAACAACTTTGCGAACGCTAAACAGCTACGAAAAGTAGCACTTTTTGAGCAACTGTATTAAAAAAAATAGTTCTCGGTTCGGCCATGGGTGTGTTTTCCACCTGTCCAATTTCTTTGTCCAATGTGTATTTGCGTCTCACATTTTGCTTAATGAGAGAGTGAGACGCAATACCAACCTTACATGGCAAGCGCCACGCGCAAGTGAGCTTCCGTGCAATGTAGCTTACAACTGTAGGTAGGCTATTGGCGTGAAGTTTAAATGTCAAGATTATGTTTCCCATTTAAAAAGATTTTTCAACCAACTCATCAGTTCCTAAATACATATTACTATAAAATTATTTAGTCATTTTTTTTACACAAGATTTATTGCTGACTATAATTGTCTTTCGACAGCCTACTAATACGCATCGAGATAATTTTAACAAACTACACTAAATAAAAGCTTGTAAAAATACATCCTAACATTGATTAATTTAATTTGTCAGAATAAAGGAGTTCGGTGCGCTCATGCAGCAAAACCGGCTGTTCCCGCTGCGCGGCGCCGGCGCCAACGCGCGGGCCAAGGCGCGCCTGCAGCGGCACACCACCTACTGGCCGCTCACCATCTCCTCCACGCTCGTCTTCAACTTGGGCTCCGTGAGTATTCATCGCGGACCACTGACACTACTATACTGTTTTTTTTTTATTAGAAAAAGACTACCCGGTCTTGACCTATCTCTTAATTGGAAAACACAAAAAAAAAACTTACTTATAAAACCAAAATAATGTAAATGAACACAGTAAAACCAAGCTAATTCTGTAGCGATTTTCATAGCACAGATTGTGCAAGTATTATTTTAAACATCAAACTTCTCTATCTTCTAATTTTTTATAGCATAAAATGATGTAGAATACAACTCGGTTTTGCCGCTCGAATCTTAACATTTTACAAGTAAAATTACACCTATTTATGGTGAGCTCGTGCTGTTTGTAAATGCTTGACTTGAATGCGGTGTCTGTGCAGTCTGTGGTATTGATGAACTTTGTTTTAGTTTTATGACCCGAATCCAGCCTACATGAACAAGCAACTCGAAATGCATCAAATTATGCCACTGATGTACATAAAATGCAACTTTACCGTCCGTTTTTGAAGAATAAAGAGAGCATTTTTGAGCTGGAGGTCTAGCATATGTTGCGTTCTCGCGCACGAGTCCATACTTAAAGTCGAGATGTATGGAGTTGCGCGCGAGAACGCAAGTCATGCTAGACCGACAAGTGTGGTGAAAGTAATTAATCATGTAACCTATTTGGACGTCATGTCATTTTTGTATATATGCGACTATACATTTTTACGTCTACCAAAAACTCCACTAGATGGCGGTGTTACAATACCAAACTGGCTAACGACTATACATCGTAAGTATAATTTTACGAATCGACGTCTTCGTTGTTTACGACGTTTTTGACGGTTGTCGTAGAGATCGGTTTCTCTACGACGCGGTGTTGCCAGTTGTGACGTTTATGTCACATAATTTTTAGAGGACCGGTTTTTTTATACCGGGGCCGTTATTGTATGAAACTTCAATATATAAATTAAAAAGATTTGTCCATAGGCCATTCAAATTAGATAAAAAAAAGACTTTTGAGGTTTTAATAGGGGATACTACTGCAATGTTCTGCCGCCAGAGTGCAGCACTACTGACTCAGTAAATTCATAGACTTACTTATACATACTGTGCCTTAAACTGTTTTTTGACAAGTTTTCACAGACAATACAATATGACATTGATGCATCAAGGCGGTTTGTTAACAAGGGCCTACCGGTAAACGCGAAAATCATAATTCAGTTATCTGCCTCTTTATCGCTCGAATATAGAAGAGTGAGAGAGAGATTAGATAACGAAATTTCCATTTTCTTGTTTCGCGGTAGGCCATGTGATTGACGTGTGATGTGTCAATGTGGTTTCTTTACTGTATCCGGCCTATGGAACTCGCCGCGCGAGCTCGGATTAATACCTACGAATCCGCTCGCGTTCACGGTAGACAAGCGAGCCAGTTGGTTGCCACACGCGCTAACGTACGCACGCGCGCTCGAATATGCCTGTGAGATCATTCATACGAAGGAAATGTCATCGCAACGAAAAAAAAATTACACAGCTTGTAGTGTTTATGGCTGCAAAAATACCAAATCAAATAATAAATTATCGTTTTTTGCTCTTCCGACAAATGAGGAAAAGTAAGTAAACCTACCGTTATTTTTACGATAGTTAAAAGCTACGAAATTTCTTTAAAGATGTAATGTTTCTAATGACACATTTATAGTTATATATAGGTGAACCAGGATCTATTGAGGGTGCGCCATGTTACGGAAATTTGTTGGTACTAATTTCTAGCAATGGCAACAACTTTAATAATAGACGACATCTACCCTCTATGATAGTTGTCAATATTGACAATGTAAACATTGCTTTGTCTAGTTTCGTGTGAATTATTATTAGACTGCAATAATCATGCCGAAAGTTTTAGATTTTACAGAGAAAAAGTTGTAAACGGTGTATATAGTTATTTATTGAAAAAAATCGGGTAAAAAAACGTGCGGGAGAGAAATTTCTTCCATTAGAAAACATAACAAAATTACCACCTGAATTGACGGGTAAGTTTCAAACTTATGGACAAATGTCACTATAGTCAGGTCGTCACGATTTGGTTGATGTCTTGTAATAATTTGATTTGTGTATTAGGTGTATCGCATGCATCGGTATCACAGATTGCTAGCGAAGGGCGTAAGGGCGGAATTAAACGACCAAACCTAAAAAAAAGAAAATAGATTTGGATGATTTTGATTTATGTGTCATACGTCGTAAAATTCACGAATTTTATAGCGTAAAAACCGAAGAAATATCCAAACATCAAACTTCGCACTTATTAAAGTTGTCGGAATAAAACAAAAATCATCTGCCAATTTCCATTGTCCCCACTATACAAATTGTTTCTATATAAAATTCAAAACGAGCGCCCTCTTGACAATACTCCCAAAATTCTGGTTTACCTATACTTACCTATCTAAGTATCTATTTGAAACAAGTAGGTAGCTAACTTTTAAGTTCTTTTGGTACTGTCATGTTTATTTTAACGAAAGTAGGTACTTACTGCTATTTCAATGTAGGTATTAAGTACTAAACTTATGCCCTGTTTGTCTTATAATACCTGTATTGATGTTATCTCTATTATCTAACGTAAATCTCTAACAGGTTTTAAACTCCACGAAGTTTTAAAACTAATTCTTGCTGGGATCATTTCGCGGTTTATAAAACGGCGTAAACACTGCGGTTACTGCAGGGACATATGACCTTTTAAAATGAGTATTTCGCAAACACTAACGCATAAACGGAATATTAGGTACCTATTATAATTTAAGATTTAGCTTTCCTTTTATTTCACTCGTAGGTATTTATTTATCATTTTTAAGCGTCAGCAACCCTAGCGTTGTGCCGGTGCGCGCGGTGCGGGGAGCGGCGCGTCGAAGGTCATTCCATTGTATTATTGCGTAGGTATCAAAACGGTAGGTATTTGCGTTTTCTTTGAGAGATAAGTATCTGTTCGTAAGAACTATTATATAATCTGTGACTGTATGTGCCACAAAGGTGCCACCTACGCAGAGCTTTGCCTAATATTCCCTATTCCCAGCAAGCTAGAAATCATTTGAATACCTACATTAGGTACTAAATTCGTATAATCCGAGTTTGCTCCATCCCAGGAGGTGTGGATAAATTTTGTGGGCCTTGGGAGATACATTTTACCTTGGAGTCCTTGGATTTATCACTCTCTTATTTTAGAAGTTACAGGGGGGAGGGACACACACATGTTGCCACTTTGGAAGTGTCTCTCGCGCAAACTATTCAGTTTAGAAAAAAATTATATTAGAAACCTCAATATCATTTTTGAAGACCTATCCATAGATACCCCACACGTATGGGTTTGATGAAGTTCCAAGTATGGGGAACCCCCAACTTTTATTGTTTTTTTTTTTATATTTTTGTGTGAAAATCTTAATGCGGTTCACAGAATACATCTACTTACCAAGTTTCAACAGAATAGTTCTTATAGTTTCGGAAAAAAGTGGCTGTGACATACACGGACAGACAGACAGACAGACATGACGAATCCATAAGGGTTCCGTTTTTTTCCCATTTGGCTACGAAACCCTAAAAACTAGTTTGATGTATTCAAGATGTACTTAAATACAAAATACAGTTCGTAGCGGCCCCCTTTTTTAAATACCTGTCGTTAAATTTAAATAATCACGATTATTTAGCAGTGGCGCTAGTGTGCACGTTGATGGGCTCTTAAATGTTTATTTTACTATGTTTTTAGTATTGGTTGTTATAGCGGCAACAGAAATACACCATCTGTGAAAATGTCAACTGTCTAGCTATTACAGTTCATGAGTTACCTGGTGACAGATGGACAGCGCAGTCTTAGTGATAGGGTCCCATTTTTACCCTTTGGGTACGGAACCCTAAAAAGTTTGTTACTGTTTTGCACGTAATCATGTTTTTTTACGTCTAACAAAACCGCCACTAGATGGCGGTGTTACAGGGCCAAACTAGCTAACGTCTGTCCATCGTAAGTTTAACTTTACGAATTGACGTCTTCCAGTTGTATATTATGACAGAAGTCGTAGAGATCGATATCTCTACGACGCAGTGTTGCCAGTTGTGACGCTTATGTCACATAGTTTTTAGAGGACCGGTTCTTTTATACCGGGGCCGTTAATGTATGAAACTAATAGCACAGAATAAATAATAGTACTAGGAAAGAGAATAGATAGATAGTATAGAGGGGTCCTGTCATAGTAAATTTTGTAGTCACAGTAAATTTACTGCCATCTATCGACACACGACTAAAACTTAAAATGAAAACGTATAAAACTATCGAAAAAAAATATATATATGGATAAATGATTTTAATTTTTTTATATCATTTTGACCCATGTTCATTCACTACCTACGTGTTAAAATAGGCCTGATGACAAATTTTGAAATCCCTTTTATTATTGTCGGTACACTTGTACTGGTTCTGAAAAACACAATATTTCAGCTATACTCATAAGATTTAACATAAATAATTGCATTTTTTTATAGCTAGTTTAAACCTCGCGCGAAAACGCCTCGCAAGCCATTTGTGACGTCATTAATTAGTTAGTGGAAGGGTGATAGACATTGTTTACATACTTACAGTTACGAATTTTCCCTTGAATCCGAATGATATTGTAAATTCAGCACCATATATTATGATTAGGGATGATAAATACATTACAGACATTAATCACAATAACTCATTATATACAAAAACTCTCACACGGGTGCAATTTAAGATGAAATATTTTGATACATGCAAATTCTGAGTGAAAATCACCGAGCGCCGGTTTTACTTTTTAATTTTTATTTTTTTCTGGTTACGACAGCCAACATGGCAAAGATAGTTCCATTCAGCCAAATAAATAAAAAAGTTTTTTGGTGAAATATCATATTATTTAGCATTTTATTTATTTAATAACAAATAAATATTTACTTTACATCGTGTAATAATATTTTCTGGACGTAATAAATGTTTAGTGGCGAAATAACATTTTTTTTTTGAACCTCCAAACTCTTTGGTGAGGATGTATGGATTACGGTCAATGAGGTTGTCTATGCTGCTCTAAGAAATACGTCATGGATTGATGACGTCACTCCTGAGGTCGCTTCTGATTGGCGTTTCAGTTAAAATGGGTGATTGGAGAATTTTGCACTTTTATTTTATTGAATATATTAATAATCCTAATGTTTATACTGAGATTGGGCCGTTTTTAGAACCATATTAACATATATGTTTCTTTGAAACTGTTATTTCCATGATTCTTTGTTACTGTCATCAGACCAATTGTTAAATATGAAACGGTGTCGTCAACGCCATCTAGCCGACCATAGGCCAAAAGTGTGTGCGCCATCTATCCGAGAATGACTTTTTCTCAGCTTTTTCTTGATTTCCGAGGCACGTTTTTTTCTTAGACTTTATTCATCTTATACGGAGTTACATATGTCTTTGGTACTAGGTACAGAAGACTCACTCTCTAACAAAACGCGTCTGTTACGATCAGGACCGATATGACCGCTAGGTGGCGACAGCGCCACGCACGGCTTATGGCTAGCCACCAAAATTGGTGTGGAACGGGTGTACTTTTAGCTACCTGTAGCAAAGCGACGAAATCGCGGAGTGAGCCACGCCTGCTAATAGCCGATTCAAAATACGTATATAGAGATCGTAACACAGATTTGTATAGATGTCGTAGTCAGATCGTATAATCCGCCGTATTACATTACGGCTAGCCGTTATCAAAAACAGGGGCGTTTTGAAATGCGGCGGTTCGACGATTAGCCGGATTGTCATTGCGATACGTTCTTCAATAAGGCGGCCAACGTTTAGCCGCATCGTACTACTATTTTAGATTGTAGAGTGACCAGTTCTTTCGGTCGCCTACGTAACCGGAGTTTGAAAATGTTTGCAATTTAATTTATTTTTACCATGGTCCCACCGCACTACATGTGTTTCTTTTCCAAAACATTTCCTTCACAACTTAAATAGACGGAGCCCCGCAAGCGGGGCTCCTATTTCTGGGCGGTTTGCCCTTCGGGCATCTGAAGCTACCTAACGAACCTAACCTACTTACCTACCTACGCTTTTTTCCCCAAAGTGTAATGTTTTCACGGACGTCTCACTAAATCAATAGGTAGGTAGGTTAGGTTCGTTAGGTAGCTTCAGATGCCCGAAGGGCAAACAGCTCAGAAATAGGAGCCCCGCGAAGCGGGGCTCCGTCTAGTTAAGTTGCGAAAGAAATGTTTTTTGAAAAGAAACAGTCCGACGAACTCCAGATTTGATGGACACCCCAGCGTTTGTCAGGCAGCGCCACGGGTGTTAAAAATGGGAACTAAAAACTGTCAAAGCGGCGGCTAATGACTCGCTGTATTACATTACGGCTAGCCGTGTTGAAGAACGTATGGCGCCGAATACATTCCGGCGGATTCTCATTCAGCCGCATTCAATCCGGCTAATCGTTAAACCGCCGCATTTCAAAACGCCCCTGTTTTTGAAAACGGCTAGCCGTAATGTAATACGGCGGATTATACGATCCGACTGCGACATATACACTAGATGACGCAAATGCATCTACTTCGCGTGTCCGAACCCCGACCAAGCGTCGAGGTTGGCCGTCGCTACTGACACTCCACGCACGTCAGTTGTTGCAGCCGGACGTCCGAGAAAACTTAAAAAATGCCTCGTTGCGTGATAATTAACTGCAACACCCCAAAAATCCCATCATAACTAAGTAATTTTAAAATCATATTATTTGTAAAATAATTTTAAAACAATTTTTTAAGTATTCAACGATGTGATTCCAATAATATCATAATTTTGTGATAAAAAAAATGTAACCTAATTGTATTTGGATTGGTTAGGTTTGTCCCATTGAGAATTAGTTGCCTGCTGAAAGAAAAGTACAGTCAGCGACAAAAGCGTGTATCAACTTGCATTTTCGATTTATTTAAATTTTTATTTTTACCAAGGTGATGGAGCCCCTGACCCGTCTGGTGGTGCAGGAGACATTGACGGAGGACGAGGTGGACACGTGCCGCGGCGTGCTGCTGGCGCTGCTGGGCATGGAGTCCCGCCACGAGTTCCCCACCGCACAACTACCTTCAAACTTGAGGTACCGCTAACTGAACCTGACCTGATTGTGTCCGTTGAATACCTAAGGGTGGTATTCCATTATTACCAAGGTGATGGAGCCCCTGACGCGTCTGGTGGTGCAGGAGACACTGACGGAGGACGAGGTGGACACGTGCCGCGGCGTGCTGCTGGCGCTGCTGGGCATGGAGTCCCGCCACGAGTTCCCCACCGCACAACTACCTTCAAACTTGAGGTACCGCTAACTGAACCGGACCTGATTGTGTCCGTTGAATACCTAAGGGTGGTATTCCATTATTACCAAGGTGATGGAGCCCCTGATCCGTCTGGTGGTGCAGGAGACACTGACGGAGGACGAGGTGGACACGTGCCGCGGCGTGCTGCTGGCGCTGCTGGGCATGGAGTCCCGCCACGAGTTCCCCACCGCACAACTACCTTCAAACTTGAGGTACCGCTAACTGAACCTGACCTGATTGTGTCCGTTGAATACCTAAGGGTGGTGTATTCCATATCCAATTTCTTGGTCCAATGTGTATTGCATCTCACATTTTGCTTAATGTGAGAGTGAGACGAAATGACATTAGACAAAGAAATTGGACAGGTGGAATACACACCCATGGTAGAATCGAGAAATAAAATTTAATACTTCAAGTCAATAAATACCACTCAGTGCTGCCCCAATAGTTCACATTCACCCACACTGGCATTAGCTTCAAAACTTTAAAAATGTCTACTACTATTCAACACAAGATGGCGCTAGTGGTAGATGTATACAGCCGAAGTCAATGGTGTTAAGGCGCTATATTTATCGCGCCTGCATGTTTCCGCCACGGGAGACGATGTGATGAAATATATTCACAAGAATACCCGTTCTACAGCTGCAATCGTGCCATTACGTGGATTTGAGCTCGTTCGTGGTAAGCGTGCCGCGGCCACAGCTGGAAACCCCGAGCGCGGAGTTTTGGCTGAAAGATGTCGTATTCGGCGGTAAGGGGTCATCCATTAATTACGTCACACGAATTTCTAGGTTTTTTTTACCCCTCCTTGTCACACTTGGTCACATTTGGCAAACCCCTCCCCCCTGGTGTGACGTCACATTTCTTCAACGAAATCGGCAAATATTCATTTAATATTATATCAAAATATTTTTGACAAAAGAAATATTAGTAATTTTATAACCCAAAACTGATTAAGAAATAAAATTAAACGAATAAAAACGATTATCGTTTCAAAACCTTGTTGTTTAAATGATAATTAGCATATAAAATAATTTAAATACATTTTCCGTTACTGATGAAGTTAAAGTGACGTCACAAAGTTTATGACTCCCCCCTCCCCCTTGTCTCAACATGTCACATTTTCTTGACCCCCTCCCTCCCCCTAAACGTGTGATGTAATTAATGGATGACCCCTAAGACGCGTAAATTTTAGAGGGTACAGTAGAGTTCATAAATATGTATACATTTCTTCACCTTAATCCATCGCAATAAGGTGAAAAAATGTATATATATTTATGAACTCGACTGCTTGTACATTGTACAACTTCAGAAGGAACTTGTTGTTACCGAATTAGTCGCTAGATGTCGCTGCGCTACTCCGATGGACATCGTACATCGCGGTGTTAAGATTTTTCCTGATTCAATGACCCTTTTCGAACAAGTTTGGATTGTTATCGCTTCTCGGCCTTTTGGCTAAGATCAAAGTGTAGTATCTGTTCTTTTCAGCTTAATATCTGAAAGTTCCCTCACTGAGGGACCAGTATATTAAACTGATTTTTGTAAACCGACGGGATGTTCGGGGCTCGCTCCACTCCCGTCACGGGTCGGCCCGGCAATGCAGTGCCGCCGGGATTGGCCCACATAAATATTTGAAAAATTTCATTGACGGTGCCCATGTAGAGTATATATATAATAATATGTAACCTATGTATAGTATCTCCAAAGACATATGTAACTTCGTATAAGACGAATAGAGTCTAAGGAAAAAACGTGCCTCGGAATTCAAGTAAAAGTCATTCTCGAATAGATGGCGCACACACCTTTAGCCTATCCTCGGCTAGATGGCGTGACGACACCGTTTCATATTTAACAATTTTAACAGATAGATATCAGTGAATGAACATGGATTAAAATGATATAAAAATAATAAAATTATTTATCCATATATATACATTTTTTGATAACTTTATACGTTTTCATTTGGAGTTTTAGTCGTGTGTCGATAGATGGCAGTAAATTTACAGTGACTACAAAATTTACAATGACAGGACCCCTCTATACTATCTATTCTTTTTGGTATCTCTAATCATTGTGTATTATCACTTTAACAAAATCAACGGTGTTTGCGTTTTACCTACTGATTCAAACGAGCCTTCTGTATTTTTCTCCTGCAATGGGAATTAGGAAGGTAATTGGAGAATTTGGGGGAAAATCATGTATTTCTTTCCTAATTTGTTATTTTCCTTACCTCATTACATACCGATTCAAACTCAAACCGCAATAGGGGGAAATTAGGAAGGTAATTGTTGCAAACGTTTTGGAAGGATATATTTTAAATTACCTACCATCCAAAAATATTCTCCTTCCGGTTATCAAGTTATTCAATACCAAAGTAAATTATTATTTTCTACTCGGTGGGTAAGTTTTATTTAGGTCTGTAGTTACTTTCCTGATTTTATAGTCCATTAAAATTAGAATATTAGTTAGAATTATCGTCCTTTTTGACTCCTTATTATTTACATTAGAATTACCTTTTAATACCTTCTTTTTTGACTCGGTGGGTAAAATTATGATTAACTTCCATCAGGAAAAATTTGGATGGTAATATTTTACAACCATTTCCTTCCTTTCTAGGTAGGTAGGAAGGTTGATTACCGCCTGAGTCAAAGAGGAAGGAAATATATCCTGAATTTGGTCCTGAATTTTCTCAGTGTGATAATTTTGATTATTAGCTGTCGCATAGTCGTAAACGATTTAACTCGTGGTCTTTCTACAGAGGCAAGTCGAGCAGTCGCCGCGAGGAGCAATGGCGGCAGGTGTGGAGCGAGCTGGAGGCGCTCGTGCGCGCGCACTCCGCCTCGCCCGCGCACCGCGCGCTGCTGCGCACGCTGCTCGAGTGTCGCGCGCACAACCACCAGGACAGTCAGTATAATACTACCCTCTATTACTCGAGCAGAGAACGTTACAGTCGAGCAGCCGCCGCGAGGAGCAATGGCGGCAGGTGTGGAGCGAGCTGGAGGCGCTCGTGCGCGCGCACTCCGCCTCGCCCGCGCACCGCGCGCTGCTGCGCACGCTGCTCGAGTGTCGCGCGCACAACCACCAGGACAGTCAGTATAATACTACCCTCTATTACTCGAGCAGAGAACGTTACAGTCGAGCAGCCGCCGCGAGGAGCAATGGCGGCAGGTGTGGAGCGAGCTGGAGGCGCTCGTGCGCGCGCACTCCGCCTCGCCCGCGCACCGCGCGCTGCTGCGCACGCTGCTCGAGTGTCGCGCGCACAACCACCAGGACAGTCAGTATAATACTACCCTCTATTACTCGAGCAGAGAACGTTACAGTCGAGCAGCCGCCGCGAGGAGCAATGGCGGCAGGTGTGGAGCGAGCTGGAGGCGCTCGTGCGCGCGCACTCCGCCTCGCCCGCGCACCGCGCGCTGCTGCGCACGCTGCTCGAGTGTCGCGCGCACAACCACCAGGACAGTCAGTATAATACTACCATCAAGAAACTCGCACCATGTAAATGGCGCTTTACTTGAGCAGAGAACATTACCTACAGTCGAGCGGGTGCTGTGGGGAGCCCAGTCTAATAAAACATGGTCTTCTCTTCCCAGAGTGACACAAGCCTACGTCACAATAACATGGCCGCTATATGTATATAGCGCTATCGCATATTATCATATAGCGCTGTCGCATGACGTAGGCTTGTGTCAGTCACGTGACCACGAAAAGACGGGAAAAGAGTACCAGGCGGAGTATATTAATTATTATACCATGGGGGAGCCACTTCTACTATTTCTACACCCTCTGTTCAGACACGGATACGTGTGTAGGAATTTATTGTCTAACGGCCGGTTCGAACTTTAAGATATACGTCAATTAATAGATCTCGAAGCGATATGATTTAGATATGTCAGTATCAAATCAAATGTGGCGTTTCTTCAAACAAAAACGTTACTTTTGACACTGACACAGCTAATCCATATCGCTTTTAGATCTATTAATTGACGTTTTTAAAGTTCAAATCGGGCAGGAACGAGCCCCAGCCGCATTTTTTGAACAATAAAATGTCCTGTATCATTCAGGTGACAGCCGCGCATCTGTAATTCGAGCGACGACGGACTCGCCGCTGTCGCCGACGGGTGCGGGGGCGGGGGCGGGGGGGGCGAGCACGGGGGGCGCGGGGGACGTGTGGGCGGCGCGCGGCGCGCTGGACGCGCTGCTGGCCGCGCCCCGGCCGCCGCGCCGCCCCGACTTCGCGGGCCGCATGGCGGCCGGCGGACGCCCGGCCGTGCTCTACCAGCATCTCCAGCAGGATGTGGAGGCGCAGCATTAGACGCGTCCTGTCCCCGGTATTTGTGAGCTCATTCTTCCAATTTTAATCGATACGGAGGCGATGCTAATCGAAGATGATAATTAATAATGACTATTCAAAGGTTCGGTGCGACGTTTCGCGAATAACCCCGACCCGACCACATAATATTTATGTGAGAAAACCGACACAAATAACCACGCAAAACAGGTGAATGAATATGTATCATTTTCCTGCGTTCACGTATCGAAACAGCAAATACAGATCTGCCTTATAAAACGCAACTCAGGGTTCATCGTAGCTGCCATTCACCATGCCCTGCTATCGGCTGACTTCCTCTCGGTTGACGAAGGAAGATACTATTTATATCACTTACCGTACCTAACTCTGTTCCGGAATCGCTATATTCCGTGTCCTCTTTTGCATAAGGTACCAATTACTATGATTAACTTTGACATAAGAAAAAAAAACCCCACTCTGCTACAGATGGAGATTTCCTTGTTTCATAAAAAACGGTACTTAAAGTGTACTCGGGCAATTCCAAGGAAAAATAACACTAAAATATTGACGGAAAATTCCAAATAGTTACTTAATTTTAAATGATTATTCAGATTCGAAATTACCCGAATACACCTTATATACTTATTCGCGAAATAGTAAACTTTCAGATCGTACAATCTTAATACGGCGGCCACGGCCACGGATTACTGATTAGATTAGGGTTCGAACTAATGTGATTGTTCGTGTTCAGCGCTTTAACCTTTTGGACGCCAATGACCGATATATCCGCACCGCAGGTTCAACGCCAAAGACTGATTAATCGGTCACAAACCACAGAGCAACATAGACCTACATGCATAAAGTTCAATTTCAGTTTTGACACTTCGGTGACGTGGCGTCCGCGTGACAGCTTTTGTTTGACATGGCGTCGAAAAGGTTAAGGGCGTCCGCTAGCTGGCGGGGGCGCACACATGCGGATTTCATTGTAGGTAAAACCACCGTACGCGTCCGCGCCAGTTAGCTCTACTATTTCTCATCCGCGTCAGCTAGCGGACGCCCAAATGTCCGTTTCCAGTGTAAAGGCACGAGACTGTACCACCATGTAGATAATTTGTATTATTGGTGATAAATCGTATGCTAAAACTTTGCGACTGGCGTAGAATTTTGTATAAATCGCGCGTGTAAATAACCTGTGGAACTGTTCGTCGATTGTGTGGTAATCAGACAATGCTATTGTAAATTGTAAGGGAAAAATGTTGAAAATTAACACAATGAGTGTATTGTGAGTGCTTGTTTTATGTCCGTGTAGGCGTGTAAGTTAGTAATAAAGAATTATATTTTGCATCTTATGTTTTTATTTTCAAATACATAATCATAAATGAAGTCCGAAATCTAGTTGCGCTGTCAAGTTTGATAGGGTAGTTTGGGGAGCACCCAAATAGACACCCTAATTGACATAAATATAAACCCAAAATAATACAACTTTTATGTTACGCAGTCATTTAACGAAAGATCATTCATTTTGATACTAATTAAATTCCTTTTTTTTGGTTGAAAATCATTTACTGTATGTATTTTATTTCGGTTAAAAAAGTGTTACATTATCGTACTCCTAACCTGTTCCATTTACCCCAACCTATCCGATCGTCTTGAAAGCGCGACAAGATGCATAAAGCATAAATGTAATATTTTGTACCTTGATAGTTCATCTCACCTTTCAAGTAGCTATCTTTCTACAAATTATAGTATGATCCAGGGGCGGTACCGGTATTGTTTGTATGGGAACGAAACCGGTATTTTTTCGTTCGTTGTTAATTATTTCATTTTCATCACACTCGCTCAGTAAATGTGGAATTGCACGCAGGTTTAGCGGGAGTTATAGAAAAATCGTTCTCCCTAGGGAGTCAATGAAGTTTTTAGTGCCATAATTAACAGTTTTTTGTCTTTATACTTAATTTTTGTATCGCAAGTGTGATGAAAAACATTGTGTGTAACTCGGGGCGTAATAATATTGCAAACTCAAATCTATAAATCGCTCCGGCAAGCCGTCGCGATTTAACTTACTCTCGTTTGCAATATTCAACTTACGCTCCATGTTGCACAATGTACTATTCTAATTGGGCAATCTAATAATACGATATCGTTAGCTAAAAACACAACTGACTCCTACGTTTGGAGTAAGTATAAAAAGGGACAGATCTGGGGGACCTAAGATAGGTGGGTAAGTTTTATTTATTTATTTTATTAGTTTTAATTTATTTTATACTTAGTTTATTCTTAATTTTAATAATAGTTTATAAGTTTTGTTATTGAATTGTTGACATTAAAAAAGCTATATTGGAGTTAAAAAAAAAGTATAAAATAATTTCAAAATATATGGTTATTTCGAAGTTTTTGCAAAAAACCGATTCCGATCCCTGGTATGATCATATTTAGTGTAGACCAGTTATTCATTGTATCTGTTAGCCTTTGGACTTGTCTTATTTGACTTAGTATTCTCGTGGGGTGGATTTTTTGACTTCAAACTGGTGTCAGTTGGTAATACGAAATTTTTGGAAGTACATAATATAAGTAAAGGGATTGTATTCGTTTGTTTAGAATGAAAATGCGACATTATAAAATTAATATTTTATATTTGTTCAATAAAAACTACATTGTGGGCCCGTGTAACACCCGGCGCCCGGGTAACACGTCCTTTGTATTATCTTGTTGCATATAAACTCTGCGGGCAGACTGTGTCATAAGGCAATGGTGAGTTGTCGTCAAGGCATCTGGTCCGGTAGCGGCTGCGGCCGCCTAAACGTACTTGTTACAATTATTGGAATGTCACGCGGGATGCGAACGTTCAAACATTAAAATTATTACAAAACAAAACCTAACACTAGGCTCGAGTCGAGCCGCCGTACACTCGCGTCGCAGTACACTGAGTGCGCCCGGCATAGTCCGTCGATACGCATCCAAAATATCAATACCCTATAAAACTTACAAAACCGACCGGTAATGTTAAACTTAGGGCTAAGTTAAAATTAAACGGAATTCAAAATAAATTACCTAGGTACAATAGCTTAGTCTAGAAAGTTATTTATAGGCGCACGGGGGTTTGGTGGGATGCGCGTGTCAGTGGGTGGCTTCTCGCAGCTTCTTGGCCACGGGCGGCGCCGCCACCGCCGCCGCCGCCGGCGCGTCTAGCGAGTCTCCGAGAGAGTTCTCTTCCGCTGAACTCGCCTCCTCCAGTTGCCTGTCAACAACGATACGCACGTTTAACATTTGCAAGTTAAAATACAGTAGGCCATTAGGAGATAGAACTGGCAGGACTATCAGACATTTCGTTCGTAATGTCAAATCAATTCCTAAGTGGATAGCAGAATACGAAAAATAAGTTTCTATTGCTGTTTCCTGTCCAGTAAATTTGCTTAGAAATTATGTTAGGCGGCTGTAGATTTCTCCGAATTTCTTACAAAAGTAATACTGCACTTTTAACATCGCATGTACTGTAACAACAATACGTCAAATACGTGGCGTTTAATTTAATTGGCGCAGCCGGCGTGATGGGCTTTTTCCCAATGCAGAATATTTTTGGTATCCAATTAAAGGTATTTAGCGTCACATAAAATTCATCAAAGTGCAAACGCCCATTTTATGTACAAACATTGTTATTATCTTATTACTTATTACATTAGAAATCGCCTACATTATTTTGTATTTTACGAGCATGCGAACCGATCAAAAGAAAGAGCGGGTGCTTAGACGAGCCGATCACGATCTGTTGGCCAACAGCATCGTTTATATTTGCGCGGCGTGGGCGGCTGGCTTTGTAGGCGGATGTCATTATTCAAATACGTTTGTTGAATCTTTGCTTTATGGATGAGCGGGCCTGGGCATACACTTCAGTGCAATGGTTGACCAAAAACTAAGGCTTAAAAAAATTAACAACACATTGCCGATTTAATCAAATTTGATAAGCATTTTAACATTTACTATGACGCATCAGGTATTTTATTGTGTTTATCTATCGTCTTTATTATTCCTACTTGTAAGTTTATCCTAACATCATGAAATTAACTAGTAAAGGAACTCCCGTTTGTTTTACTGGACAGCTAAGGTGTTGTGGGATCGCTACGCTCGAGCGAATGCGCTATAAATCGAATGACTTAAGGCGACTTGCACCATTCACTAACCACGGGGTTAACCCTGGAATTACCATGGTTACCAGTACAATTTGTCACTGGGTTAACGGTTTAACTGGTTAACCCCGGGTTAGTGGAATGGTGCAAGTGGGCCTAAGTCAAAATTTTCTGTCTATCATTAAATACGGAGCCAAAACAAAGTTAGGATAAATCAGCCAAGATCTGTCCAGATCTCAAGTCTGGCAAAGGGGCCTCAGTGAGTCTGCTCGCCAAGTGGCGCCAGTATACCGACTGAAACCAGTGTGGGAAATTCATCGATTGGGGGTAAAGATGCCCCGTGGTATTTACTATTTTGGCTCAGTTTGCGCTACAGTTATGGCACTGTCACCAAGTCTGGCTCCATAGCCATTTTTGAGAAAAACATGTTCCATAACATGTTTTTCTCAAAAATGGACGGCAAAGTCGACTTTGCCGTTTAAAAAATAGGTCGCGAAGCGCGTAGTTTATGGTCAGTCAAAAATTAAAAAGTTAAAAACATTGCAGTCTCGATTTTGGGACTGCAATGTTGCATACAAATTCCATTATTTGTCGAGTTCCAAACTTTTTAAATGTTGAAATGGTCATATCAAATGAAGGCACAGGCCCATTAAACATCCAAACAGATGATTAGTACCGCGACTATTTAGCTGTCTCAAATAGACGTATTTTCGGCAGAAAAATACACTTCTTTTTTTTATTAAAAAAAATAAAAAGGCGGCAAAGCTAATTTTTTCAATTGTTTCTACTTTTTTCTGTGAAAATATATACGTAAGAACGTTGCTTTTGTAAAATATCTCTATGATATTTATATTTCTTGCACCATTTTTGAGAAAAGCACTATATATGACTCGGCTGGAAGGCTACTTGCTGGCTTCGGATTCAATTAAACGGACTCCCAAGGTCGTCCGTTTAAAACGAATCCTCAGCCTGCAAGTAGCTACTTCCGAGCCTCGACAATAATGTACTATAGTTACCGTTTGGCGCGCGGCGTGCTGAAGGCCGAGTCGGAGTTGTCGCTGGGCGAGGCGGGCGTGGCGGGCGTGGCGGGGGTGGCGGGCGACGCGGGCTTGGCGTCCAGCGAGTCCTCCGTGCACGACGTCGGCGTGTCCTCGAGCACTGAGTCAGCTGCTAGCTTGCCTGCAAGCAATACATCAGGCATTAGACCTGTATGTAAGGGCTAAAGGTTGGGATAACCAAACAGTATGGAGATTAGAACTCTGCCCTCTTTCTGAGTCAAGAAAGTTTAGTAGGTATAGTACAATGTACAATAAACCGGGTGAACGTGAATTACATAAATTCATAGGTAGTTACGTAAGTACGCATGAGTAATTAACCTGTACTATAGTTCGTTTTTTTTGCATTAGAAATAAGGTAAACAATCTTGATGTGTATTTTAATTGAAAAACACATTTTAAAAATAAGTTATGGCAACTATGTAACAATTATGAATATAATACGATCATTAAAATTTATATTCTTCTGCTTTCATAAGTAATAGTTACTGATTTTTAAAAATCGCTTTTCAATTAACCTTTTCGACGCCGTGTTAGACACAAAAGCTGTCACTCGGACGCCACGTCACCGAAGTGTCAAAACTGAAATTGAACTTTATGCATATGCACGTAGGTTTATGTTGCTCTGTGGTCTGTGACCGATTAATCCGTTTTTGGCGTTGGACCTGCGGTGCGGATACATCGGTCATTGGCGTCCAAAAGGTTAAAAGACATGTCTAGATCGCTTACCTTCTTTCAAGTTCTTTCTAATGCAAAAAAAAACGAACTGTAGGTTTGGTTGGGGATCACAACAGTGGTATTTTGGTTGGGATGGGGCCCTCTCAGGCCAGGATTCTAAGATGAAGCGATCATCGCACATATCATGACAAAAATATGAAGTTTTGGTGGTCGCCAATTTTTATAATACAAATATTAGAACCTAAAAGCTGAATGTAGTTATAAGCTCATTTTTAAATCTAGAATATTTTGCAACAATCTACTGCACGTATCTAGTTGGTGCCTTAACTAAACTCCAGGTAGATAAACATGTGAATGCGCTGGATACTTAAGTAGCAAGCGTATAGGTACAGTCACCAGCAATAACATGTTACATAGCGAAGGCCGCAAAAATATCTGGCACGATCTTATTTGTAGCGCAATAAGAGCGCGTCTCATATTTTTGCGGCCTTCGCTGTGTAACATTATTGCTGGTGAGTGGTGACTGTACACTTGTTAAACTCAAACACACTTTAATTTGGTACTCACCATTGCCATTGGTGGGTGGTTCAAGATTACTTTCGTCGCTTGGCAGTGGTGAGCCTCCGTTTGTGGGGGCAGGCGTCGAGCTAGGGGACTTTCCAATTAGTTCTGGCCGTAGATCTGACAAGATGTTGTGTGTCCATATCGCCAACTCAACCATGTGTGGGTACCATTTTGTGCCACAGCCATTTGTCTCCTGTCAAATAAGTTTGTTTTGAGAATGTGACAACTTAATGGTTATATTTTATATACTTCCTACGTAAAAAAAGTGGAGATGATGTGATTTGAGTCTTGACAAACGATTCTGCTGCTGCTAAAATTGCCAATGTGTTTGAAGCTTTATACTGGTACACTGATGCTACTGTTGATCGACAATGTTGCAATAATGCAGCAGAATGTATGTAGAGTGTACTTCAATTAGCATTACAATACTATGCATTTTCAGACAGGTTACAACATTAGAGCTGTTTTGTTATTATTGAAGTAAAAAGTGATATTTGACTACATACCTTATTTAACCTATCACAGACGCTCTGTATATGTGTAACAAAATTGAGGTATTCCTTGGCAGTGAAGTCGCTCCCCTCCATCTCAGGGATAGCTTGTAGGCATTCGTCGGCCATGAAAGGTGCTATTTCCGGGCTCGCCGCCGCTAGTAGTGCTGATGCTGTGGCCGTGCCTACTCCTTTTAAGTTGCTGAGTGCCGTCATAGCTGATTCAATGTTGGGCAGTTTACGGAATGCTTTCTTTGTCTCCGCCATCACAGCTCGCGGTGTGTTCACTTTTATCAGATATGATAGTTGTGGATAAAACCTCCCTCTCTGCAATGGTAAAATGTTTAATGTTTATTGATCTACATACTTGTAACTTTCTACAATAATATGAAAATGATGCTACGGCTCTTACACCAATGATTTTTTTTTTAATTAAAAGTTGTGTTGTAAATTGCTAAAGGCTTATTAATTAATTTTTTAAACACTTATTGCACCTCTGAAATCAACTATGGCCCTATATTTAAGATATTTTCAACTTGAATGTACCACATTGTCCATTGTCAATAAGGTCAAATTCTAATAAAGTGAATCTTTAATAGCAGCTCCTTGATGACAAGTGATAATAAGTATACTTTTGTTTAAATTTAAATGGTACATTTTATCATAAGATTATGTTCACAATAAATTAATAATATAGGGTTAGGTTTCGTATCCATACCTTGTAGTGTTTTTTTTTTGTTATTACAGACATGGATTATGATGTTTAAATAGTGATGGATAGGATAACAAATTTCATAGTCATCTTGATAAATTCACATGTCCCACATGCCGGAATGTTTTGGAATTTAGTTTGCATTTTATTAAAATAAAAATACAATTTTTTTTACAAATTACAGTAAGTACCTATAATACCTATTTATGTCATTTAACAATGACTGCTGAAGAAAGTATGATGGCACCCAGCTGTTTTATTTCAACCACATGATGAGTTACACGTTATGATGTAGCAGTTTACAAACACTCACCGCTTGTTTCCATTTCATGAGCTGCACCAGCTCTTCATGTATCATGTGCGCGTCCTTGCCCCTGGACTTGATCTTCTTTGGTAATTCATTCTGGTACCTGGAATTAAAGATGAACTTATTAGAAGTAATTAAGGCTAAAAACTTCTTTAGCCTTCTTTGAAAAAGTAAGTTAAAGTATAATAGGTATTGTAGCTCAGAAATCGCAACCAATACTAATGATTTTTTTGAGTTTCAAAATAATTTTGTATTAGCAATGGGTATGTCTGGTTTATATTATTATTTAAAATAGAACCATCTAAATTTTATAAAATACAAAGTTCTGGTGTAACTAGGGGGTACTTAATATAAATTGCTAAAGTTAAGTGTTGCAACTAATCAAATTGCTAACAGGTAATAAAGTAGTACCTTCATAAATAGTACATTGTAATGTGCTATAAGTACATCGTTTTTTTACTACTGCCTAACTTAATTTATTTATTGCAATGGGAAATGGTGATATGAATGTAGATTTATAATTCTCTAATAAATATCTTATACCTATTTTACGTCAGCCAATCTTGTTTTTAGGGTTCCATATTTTAGTTATTTTTATTTATTATTACATGTGTTAAAAATTGAACAAATTTGACCTTGAAAATTATAGCTTTTTAAACCACAAGAAAAGAAAACCACAAAGGAAACTCTATGAAAATAAACAGTACTAAGTATAGGAAGAAGTTTCCTCAAAACAACTGTTTCATCCTGAAACGTGCAAAGTTAGTCGTTAATAAAATGATGACTCATTGTGGTCTTAAAATTAAAATTTGTGACATAAAAGGATCTTAGGCTACATTTAGATATCCTTCTAGAAGTTATCAATTGCAAAAGGAATAACTAAATACTCTGAAATAACATCCAAGTAGATACAAAATAAAAGGCAGTCACCATTTTGAGCGGATGTTAGCGTATCAAACAAAGCATTCTCAATAGAGAATATAACATAAAGTAAGCATGTTTTATTATAATAATATGATTATAGGCTTTATCTTAAGTCCTAATTAGCAGAGGACTTTACAGAATTTACAGTAAATGCTTTAACATAAGAGTTAATTGCACGTCATGATATTAAAGGCAGCCACCATTTTATATCGCCCGAGCACGGAGATATTTTCCCTCATACTGCTTCAGGAAAAACGAGTGTCAATTTGACATCGATCCCACGTGACGCAGTGATTTTAATGAGCGGTCCGCGAACTAGAGATGCAGTCCGCGAGGGAGGTAGCTATCAAATCAGTTTGCACGGATACACACACAATACAAGTTCATTGACACGCCACGGCCGCATTTTCTCCTCTCAAAGACGAATACACTTACCAGTTGTCTAATTTTATGAGCTCCTCTGGTTTCTTTGTTTTCTGTTCAGCTTTTAGTTTAATCGCTTGTGGGTATAACTTCAAAATAGTGTCAAATTGTTTTGCATCTGCCTCCAGAAAGAAAGTAGACGTGTCTTTCGCGGCAGCCATTGTGAACGTTCTAAATGTACAGTACAACACTGCGTTATTTAGTTAGCTATAGCGCCGAACTCGACGCGGCGGCAGCACCTGGCAAACTGGGCGCCCTCTCCCCACTCGACGCCATCTTGTCGAGTGAACCTCGTTATGACGTTCAATATTATTATTTGAAATTGTCTTTTTTCTTAGATATTTGTTAAAAAATTACATTAAAACCTCTACAGAATGAATAGAAGTTATCAACGAGGACCTAATTAAGTCCTCTTTATAAAGTAGGACGTTCCAGAGCGCTAATTCAAAGTGCGAAAATACACTTACTCGACATTACAAGGTCATATCGGCTACACTTCAAGTCGTGGCAGCGGACGTTTGCCTGGCCCCAGGGAACATCGGGATAGGAAAAAATAAACCTCATTTTGCCTTCAAATCACAACACTGTAGATAATTATCAAGCACTCAAATCAAAATCACGAGTAGAAATGAACACTGTGTTCACAATTTAGTCACGTCGACCTCGGGGCTTTATCACAATTTCCTTAAACGTGACGCAACACACGACACCGTTCCACCGAAACGACTTTGGTAAACACGCATATTTTCCGTTGCATTGCAGTACACACTGAGCTCCGAGTAGTCATGAAGTAGTAACTAGCGTGTACATAAGGCATTTAGGTAGTAGGACGTACATATCACCGGGGTGGAACGTCACCACACCAATCGGCTTTGTTGTTTTGTTTATAGATCGCCATGTGCTTTACTCCCTCTTACAATTCAGGTGGATTACGATTTATTGGGTCTTGGATATGAGAGCGGTGCGGATTAACGCTTTGTTAAATTGTCTGACATGTATTGTAATATATAATTAATAATACTTTAATTATCTATTACTACCCTCTAGCTAATACTTCAGTTTTCTAATTGAACTTCAAGTTTTCCGTTACTACAAGTCGGTAACTACTACCGACCGTTTAATTCAAATTACCTAATATTGTACTTACGGCTGTTAAAAGAATTGCCGTCCACTAAAATTCCGATGCTACGTATAAGGGGTCATCCATTAATTACGTCACACGAATTTCAAGGTTTTTTGACCCCTCCCCCCCTCCTTGTCACACTTGGTCACATTTGGCAAACCCCTCCCCCCTGGTGTGACGTCACATTTTTTCAACGAAATCGGCAAATCGAATTAAGTATTATTAATTGTTTGTCAAAATATTAGTAAATTTATAATCCAAAACTTATTATGAAAAAAAATTAAAGTAATAAAACCGATTACCGTTCCAAAAACTTGTTTTTGAACTGTACAGTAAATAAACTGATTAAAATAAAATTTTGGTTACTGATGAAGTTAAAGTGACGTCACAAAGTTTGTGACTCCCCTCTCCCCCTTGTCACAACATGTCACATTTTCTTGCCCCCCCCCCCCAAACGTGTGATGTAATTAATGGATGACCCCTAAGTACCTAATATTTAAATGAGTTAAAAACCATGTCCTGTGTAGATTTTGTTCTTGAAGATGTCTAATGATATTTTTAGTAAGTAAGTAGGTACTTATATGTACCTGAGAAAGTATACGAGCAGAGTATTGTGATTTGTGATCCCGACATTTAATTAGATTACAAAGGAGGTACCTACCTATTATTTTAAATCGGAGCTCATACTTAAATAGCACTATAACTTTGGGGCAGGTCCGCCACCGGAGACAGACAAGACCGATACTTACCTATATATATAAATTTAAAGAGAATGATATATATGTAGGTATTATATTTTTAGGTTGACTGTACCTAGTCCTGTCCATCCTACCGACGAACATGACAGACACGGTTAACAGTGCCACCGATTCAAATGTTCACCACGATAGAGTTAAGAATTAGAACCTTGGCACACCAACATTTCTTGCTTCTAATCGTTCTAATCCAAGTTCCCGAAGGCTCATTTTTGAGTCGGTAGCATAGTTATTATATTACTGTATCTAACTGTACTCCCACCCGCAAAATTGCATAGCCACTTTATGAACGAATTAATTAATTAAGGTTCCGTCACACAGGGGCGTTTTCCGGGCGGGGCATGAGCGCGGCGCGGCGTGAGCGTTTTATATTGATTCGGTCAAATTGTGTTTTTTGAAAAACTAATTATAGCCAGCCTTTTATGAATGTAGTATGATACCTTAGGGTATGGTGCTTTACGCACACTAGTGTCCTTCCCCTCCCCCTGACGCAACCCCCCCTTTTTGCATGAAATATGTCCCGGTTCACAGTTTTTTACATTTTTTGAGGAAGTGTCAACGAAAGAAATAATCCTTAATAAATTCTTAATAAAAAAGGTCATATTAATTTTTTTTATATGAGCACCATATTCATGTATTAGCTTGTCAAAATTCGAAATAACATAGTTTTTACTTAGGGTTCGAAACTGATTTATTATACACGGTGTAACATGAGGAAACCGAATAATTTTAACAGCGTATTCCTGATCATATTTAGCCAAATTGTCCTATAAACTTTTTGAAATTCGCCTAGTTTCAGAGTTAATACCAATAATAAATAAACAAGTTTTTATTGTTACATAGTGCTAAACGCCTTTTTGATGGCGATGTTGCTACTATGGGATTTAGTCTAAATATCCTTATTGATAGATGTCAAAAAGTGACAAGTAACACTTTACAAAAACTAAGTTTTACGAAAAAAAAAGTAAAAATCCATTTTAAGTGACAAGTTTACCAATAAGATTTACTTTTTATGTACAAATACATTCAAAAAATTAAAAAAAAAGCCATGCAACAAAATATTTTTTTTTGGCGAAATTGACCTAAACTCATATTACATCTTTTCCTTTTTTTGACATCATGTATACATTTTAGGAAAAAAGTGTCAATGAAAGAAATAATCCCTTATTAAATTCTTAATAAAAAAGGTTATAGGTATTCATTTTATAACACTTATTAACTTATTATACAAGGTGTTCTCAAGAATGAATGAAAGAAGATGACTGGGGTTATTTGTGACCCCAAAATGCCGATTAAGTTGAAGGGACAGGTCTATAAGACCATCATTAGACATGCCCTTCTGTACGGCAGCGAGACTTGGCCTTTACTAGAGCGGCACAAGCAGGAACTGCGTGTCACGGAAATGAAGATGCTACGGTGGATGTGCGGAGTTTCACGCAAGGATCGCGTCCGAAACGCCCACATTCGGGGTAGTCTTGGCGTCCGTGACATTGCAGACAAACTGCAAGAGTGTCGCCTTCGTTGGTATGGCCACGTCTCGCGCAGACCGGCAAGTTACGTGGGTAACAAATGCCTGGCCATGCCGCCTCCTCCCGGTACGGGAAGAAGAGGCCGGCCCAAGAAGCGATGGCTTGATGTCGTCAAGGAGGACATGCGTGCCAACGGACTCACGACCAGGGATGCCGAAGATCGGGCAAAGTGGTCACGAAGGAGTCGGAAGGCGGACCCCGGGTCCTCGCGCCCCGCGCGGGGGCACAGCCGGGATTGACGCCAGGATGATGATGATGATGATGATGACAAGGTGTTCTCAAGAAATGCGAAAGATTTTATTTCTGAGGTCAAAAGAAGGAAAAAATGTAATATTAGTTTAGGTCAATTTCGCCAAAAAAAATTTTTGTTGGTTTTTTTTTTTATTTTTTGAATATATTTGTACATAAAAAGTAAATGTTATTGGTAAACTTGTCAGTTAAAATGGATTTTTACTTTTTTTTTTCGTAAAACTTAGTTTTTGCAAAGTGTTACTCGTCACTTTTTGACATCTATCAATAAGGATATTTAGACTACGTCCCATAGTAGCAACATCGCCATCAAAAAGGCGTTTTGCACTATGTAACAATAAAAACGTTTTTTTTTTAAATTGGTATTAACTCTGAAACTAGCCGAATTCCAAAAAAGTTTATAGGACATTTTTGTCTCTAAATATAATCAGGAATACGCTGTTAAAATTATTCAGTTTCCTCGTGTTACACCGTGTATAATAAATGAGTTTCGAATCGTAAGTAAAAACTCTGTTATTTCGAATTTTAACAAGCTAATACATGAATATGGTGCATCATATAAAAAAAATGAATATGACCTTTTTTATTAAGAATTTGTTAAGGATTATTTCTTTCAATGACACTTTTTCCCTAAAATGTATACTTTCCTCAAAAAATTTAAAAAACTGTGAACCGGGACATATTTCATGCAAAAAGGGGGGGTTGCGTCAGGGGGAGGGGAAGGGACGCTAGTGTGCGTAAAGCACCATACCCTAAGGTATCATACTACATTCATAAAAGGCTGGCTATAATTAGTTTGTCTTCCCCATACATTAGAACACAATTTAACCGAATTATATGTAAAAGCGGCGCGCCCCGCTCACGCGCCGCCCGCAAAACGCGCCTGTGTGACGGAGCCTTTAGATCACTGAGATCGCTGTGCTCATGTGCATTTATTCTGCTCCACTTTTACCCGAGTCTTATCCAGCATTGATATCGCAAAATGCTATATGAGTTTAGCACCCAAATTAGCTGTATATCAGCTAGTTTGTTTAATTAAGCTAACTAGGGTACTTATTGAAAAGAAAATAGTTAGCCGAAGATTTCTCTATCCATGATATCGATCACGCTCCTGTGTTCGTGATAAAAGAATAAATAGCCCATCTTGTATAAGATGCGGATCGCAGCGGGAATCCGTAGCCCCTCGTCCTTCGACGAGGGCACGTTATTAATGAAACCAACTTCTCTTCTGTACGGTTACCATCAGTTTGTCACTGACATAAACGCCGTCGAGAACGTAATTTACTTTCTATACATCCCGTTTGCACTAATATGCGAGTACGAGCGAGATGTATAGAAAGTAAATTACGTTCTCGACGGCGTTTATGTCAGTGACAAACTGATGGTAACCGTACTGTTCCATTTTGCACCGGACCGACCGGCTTTGCTGAAGTAAGTACCTACCTAGTTTCTGAGCTGCGATAAAATGCAGAAACTTGTTAGTGCCAACATAATTAATTAGATAAGTAGGTACTTTTATTTGATTTCGACTGTCTCCGTTTACATTACAAATGACAAAAATGTATACTTATTCCTACCCTACAATATTAATTAGGTACCTTTGTCTAGGTACCAAAATAATCTAAATGGTCGCGCACTGTGCGATTTAAGAGGAATTTCCTCCCGCGGACGCTCCGGCTGTGGAATGAGCTCCCTTAATTCCGAGGTTTTCCCGAGGGTCTACAGTATGGGGTTCTTCAAAAAAGGAGTGTACAGGTTTTTAAAAGGTCGGCAACGCGCATGTAACACATCTGGAGTTGCAGGCGTCCATAGGCTACGGTGACTGCTTACCATCAGGCGGGCCGTATGCTTGTTTGCCCCCGATGTGCTGGTATTAAAAAAATACCTGTAGCATAGAATTCGGCAGTCGCACCCCCATACAAACGGCAACCTGTGTTTTGCACCCTTAAGAATAAATTCTGGATAAAATTATCGACCCATTTGCTAAATAATTATCATCCCGATCCCGTTTCAGCAGCGAATCGTTTGAGGTTTTCTTAGAGTCGGACCAATAAAAGCCTGCAGCGGATTTGATAACCCACGCAGTGCAAGTGTCATTTATACGTCAACATTTCATAGAAGTTTGACGTTTAAAATAACACGTGCACTGCGTTGGGCTATCAAATCCGCTGCAGACTTTTCATGGACTGACTCTATAAAACTTGTTAAATAATAAAACATGAAACAAAAGAACAAGTGCGGGTTCTGTAATCCCATCCTGTTATCAAAAGCACTGTTCTCTATTCAAATTCAAAGATAACGTGCCGCAAACGAACTATTTGTGTCGCTTTACAACCCGAGTTCCGACAGAATTATTATGGCTTCAACTTCAAAAGGGTGCGGACTGGCAATACCCAGCCCCTAAAAGATGTTAAGTTTCGTTACGAGGGACGGCACAAAAAAGTACAGAAGGGAACAAACGCGTCGAGGGTTCGCCGGTTTTTGGTGAGGTTTAATTTTTTTATGCGAGCGGGGCCGAAAATGCGGGCGAACAGCCGACCGTCTGTTGGAATCGATTATAAGCAAATTCATGTTAGCTTTTATTAATAAATCGTTATTAGGGATTTTTTTAAATTCCTGTAGAATTGGACAATTATGTACCTAATATTTATAATATCATGTTAACATTACAATAAGGATACCTACCTACGTTAACGTAGCTTATGGATAATGTACCTACCTAATACATAATGTAACACTAAGGGACTTTAGTTTAGTCGCATAAGAACCTGCTAAAGTAGTTTTAGAATTTTTAGATAAATAATGTCACAAACTCACATAGGTATCACAATATGGAGGTAAATTAATAAAATTATAAATATACGCTCATAGTTACAATACATATTAAAGAAGTAGACATAAAACTTTAAAATAAAGCCATCTTCGCATTGTAAAAAAAAACTACTATGGGGCTATTCATAAATTACGTCATTTCAAATTAGGGGGGGGGGGTCTGGACATCGGATGACGGTAGCATGAAGTAGGAGGAAATGGGGTCATTTGATGCATGATTTTTGGATGATTATAGGGGGGGGGGGGTCCAAAAACGTCAAAAATCGATGACGTAATTTATGGACAGCCCCTATTCAACGGCTTGCTCATCTGTTTTACAAGTTTTAAATTTCAATAAAAAATAAATTAATTTATATGCAAGGCGAGTGGCCGGAGTGGCCCATATATCCCTATATACCTATACCTATCGAACATTACAAATAGTGGCGTGTTTAACGACCAAAAGCCACTTATTAGTATGTCAAGCAACGCAACGAAACGAACACACTATCGCAGTGGGAATTAAAATCGTTTCTTTTTGCGCCAAGGTCGGCGAGTTGCGATGTGGTTGCGATACCTAATCACAATGTGCCGACTGAACAGTAGTAGTCATGACGCTTGACGACTGTCGCCTCGGGCGAACCAGTGTAAGTGTGATTTCAATTAGCCAAAGCATTATTACGAATCGCGAGGTCAATTATACGTGGGTGGAACGAGTTCACGAGGCTGTGAACGACGAGTTTGTGAATCGAGTAGGCGGCTACGGGCTGCGCGGCCGGGCGATACGGAGAAGTAAGTTAATTTTACATCATACTGCTAGCGCCATCTGTTGCCGATCGTTGCTATGAATATGCTTGCGAAGCGACCTCCAACGGTTATAACTGGTACTAAGTGATTTGGAGGGAATTTCTTGTTTTTCAAATGATTTTGATTGAAAATTCACGAATACATCCTATTTTAATACGCACACCAACCAGTATTCCTCTATGTATGTAGCGATACCCAGGCTTTAAGTAGCTTAGTACCTAATAATACCTACCACCTTTAGCTTTTCAAACCTCCACCTTTAGGGCGATACTCGTTTGAACGCCTTGCAGGTTGCAGGTAGGTAGTAAGGAGGCAATTTTTAGGGTTCCGTACCCAAAAGGTAAAACGGAACCCTATTACTAAGACTTCGCTGTCCGTCCGTCCGTCCGTCTGTCTGTCACCAGGCTGTATCTCACGAACCGTGATAGCTAGACAGTTGAAATTTTCACAGATGATGTATTTCTGTTGCCGCTATAACAACAAATAATAAAAACAGAATAAAATAAAGATTTAAATGGGGCTCCCATACAACAAACGTGATTTTTGACCAAAGTTGAGCAACGTCGGGCATGGTCAGTACTTGGATGGGTGACCGTTTTTTTTGCATTTTTTTCCGTTTTTTTTTTCATTATGGTACGGAACCCTATGTGCGCGAGTCCGACTCGCACTTGCCCGGTTTTTTATAACTGGAACACCGCGCGCACAGGCGATTGTACTATTTAAGTACTTAAGTCCAGTGACTGGACTCCAGTCGAAGCAAAACTCCAAACTATTCTTACTCTTCCATAGAAAATTAAGGCAGGTAATAATTTTGTTCTTATCCTTCGGAGTTCGCAACCGTCTTTTAATACAAAATTATCACACGTTTAGAAAGCAAATCAATAATTTATTATTAACTAGGTAGGTACCTATATAGAGTTGTAGGCTGCTTGTAAACGAAATTAGAATCAAAATATCAATTATCAATGATTCTAAATGTCCGAAAATCGTCACTCTGTCTATCCAACATAACCAATAATCTTGACACTTGACAGGTGTATGAAATTATACAGGGTGACTTGAAAGGTGTGATCAAAAGTAGTAGGATTCTATTTGTGACGTCCCACGGTCAAAGGTACCTTATGGCGGGTATGGAGTTATGCATACCCCAGTAATCTACAATAAATAACCTATCGATAACACAAAAGATCAACCTTCTAGGTTGCGTAGTTACAGAGATATGATTTTTTGAAAATAATGTTGTGAAATGAGCAACTTTACGATAGAGAAGTTTTAAGTTTAGCCGCCTAAAAAACTATGTTCCTGAAGTAAGTTACATAGTTGACTACAAATAATAATGCCTTATATATCTGAGATTAAAAAAATATTGCGACTTGTTCTGTAATGCAAATAGAAACTTTTGATATCGACTGATTTATGTGTATACTAACCAATCTCTTGAAAATAAAGTTTTATTTCATTTTCACCATTGATTGCAATGAGCTCTCAAGATTTAAATTTTATCTATTAGAAAACGACACTGACAGACAGTTTAAGCAAAAAACAATACCGATTTAGAGGTGAAAATGTATTTTCTGACTTTTTCATATAAAATCACAAAATTGAATATTTTTACTTTTAATGTGACACACAATCAATTTTTCTGAGCACATATGAAAGAAATTCTGTCATTCAAATGAAATAAATCCTAAAACCCCAACTAAATACTATATTTAACCCCTTATGCCACTTTAAACTTACATAACAATAACAGTATTTGCTCCATACATTTACGAAAAGGTACCTTATGGAAATAAATCTAATAATACATCACTACAAAATATCAATCATATTATAGTTTATCTTTTATGAATAGAAAATATTAATTTACATTAAACTGCCCCCAATTTAATTAGTTCTTCGTCATAATAATCTTAAAAAAGACCAATAATTTGTATGTAATGAAAAGGTACCTTGTGGTCAAGTTACATGATGAGGCATGATGATGATGGAACAGTTAGGATAAACTAATAATATTTTGGGGTTAAGATGGTATAAATCGTCTATTTCTTATCAATAATATATTTCGGTTGCTATTGAAGATAAGCGGCATTGAGGTTCAATGACCTCAGATATTCCATAAGGTAATGCGTCGGGTATTGGCATTTTTCAGCAAACCAATGGCTGATTTACTGCATGCGACCAAACCAAATGAAGATTATTCTAGTTAAGAAAGACTTGACGAGAGTAACTTTGGTATAATAGCAGTCTACTTGGATTTGTGATGTCGGTCTATGTACGGTTATAATATTTGCGAGGCGCCCCAACCAGAACTGAAATTATCAAATTAGTTTTGTAGAATGCTAATACAGTTCTCTACCAAACTTCTTTTCCCGTATTGACTAGTTTTTTTGGGAATTTTCAATCTTTTTTCCATAAGGTACCTTTTCTACTAAACTCTGAGACGACATTACTAGGCTTATAACTAACTTATAACAAAAATAAAAACAGGTAAACAAACGTTACGCATTAAGGTTTCAGATCACACAATAAAAAAAAATTGAGCATTTTTTCACCTCTTTACAAAACATTTAATATCTCCGAAACTAGAAACCCTCATAAGGTACCTTTTCCCGTGGAACGTCACATTTACGTTCATTTTTCAAAATAAGTATGTCGTATGACCTTCGTATTCTCGCGCCGGATGTACCTAATGAAATGACAACTTATTACTTTAAACCACTATTTAATTAAGTAGTTTACATTCTCTAGCCCATATTTAGTAAAGAAAATGCGGGTTTCTGAAAACAATAGTAAAAATACGAATTTAGTGGGTATTTTTAATAAATTCCCTATTGTATTCGCTGACATTGAATGTGTTAACTTTTAAGTTCTACTTATATTAAACTTGTAAGGTTTTTTTAAAAAGATATTGCCCGCGTAGCGATCGATCGTGATACAGATGTTCATCTAATTTGCAATTGTATCATTGGAAGCAACCACAAACCCAATGAATAGGTTTCACGATGGTTTCTTGAATGAAATGACGTCACTACGCTACGTACGGTTATAGCTATTGTATTATGTAGGATTATAGTACAGATGATTGGGTTCTTTCTGGCGTCAGATATTCTGCTGTTGAAAATGAAATCACGAATTAGTCACAAGTCGGTAGCGATGTGAGCCGGACGCCACGCTCTTTACTTGCCTTCGCGCTCTTTCGCGCCGCGGCCGGTTCCCAGCGGATTTAGGCCAAGTGTTTCTCTTTCCTTCCTGGCCCCAAACGTAACTCTATCCTTTTCTCCTAGTGCTACTTTCATTGATGTAATCAGTTCAATGTTTACACTTAGATATCAGGTGATGAAAATTCATTGTGTTTTGTATGCTGATAAAGGATTTCTCAGCTGGTTGCCGTGCTTTATGTAGGTACTTATATCTTCTGGTATCGATTAGGAAATTACAGGTTTTTGTGGGGAATGAGTATATTTTCGTTGCGTCGCTGTAAATGGGCACATGCGGAGTTATGTTTTAAGTATGTACGTTGGCTGTCGTATCAATAAGACACAAAATACGTCCGTTTGTTATTGGTTCCGTAAATGTTGTGTAACATATTTTATGTAATGTTATCGGATCTTATTTACCTTTGCCGTTTAATGAATCTTCAGGCAGAATAATGGTTTATTAATCTTTTGATAGTTCTGATAGATAGGTATATGTTTCTTATATGTCAACTGCATAAATAATCTAGTTCCACATCAGTTACAATGTTACATAACTTACTTAAATAGGCGGCCGGTCTACCTATTGGGCTATTGGCTAAATTAGTTGGTCGATTAAGGAATTAAACCTCGTTTGACTAATTCAAGTATAAACCATGAAGAACAATACAAGTGTTTATGGTATTTACCCTCTTCATTAAACTAGTGATAGTGCAGTTCGACAGAACAGAATTATTATAATAAACTTCAACATACCACTAGTCTTTAGAGAGTTTACCTCATTTTACTCTTCATTACAGTTAAATGGATAGACGTCACACGTGTCCGATTTTTTGTCCAATGTGTATTTTTGTGTCACATTTTGCTTAATGAGAGAGTGAGACGTAATGATATTGGACACATGGAATACCACCCTGGGGCATTGCCATTGGCAATCACACAATGGCGAAGGTCAAGTGTCAACATAACATGCTATGTAGTACATAATAGTTATGACATTGATCCTATTATCTTCATGCCATAGACGTTATCGTTCTTGGACTTCTTGCCATAACCGAAATTAGGGCGAGAGCTTGGTTTTATTCTGCAGAAAATGCAAGAGTTTGTCAAATAAATCTAGAGCTAGATATGTTCTTATATTTAACCTATTTGAATACCTACCTAATATTGAACCTTCCTGATATAAAACCGTCTGACTTTTTAATCTTCGTATTAAAGGAATCTTCTTTCTACGTAAGAAAAGAAGAAATCCCTAGAATTCCCAGTAAACAACACTCGGAGTATATTTGCATATCAACCAAAAATGGCAAAGCTCCAAGTCTGTTACTGGATGGCCTTTGTGCATACACTGCTCTGAAATGCACCTCATTTCTTAGTGCCAAAGTCAATAGCGAGCTAGAGAAAAATCTGCTTATTTCAGACTACATTACTCCTAATAGGTATTTATCTCATCGGATTAAAATGTCGCGGAGTGCAAAATATGGGTAGACTGTAGCAGTTGCTAGGTATTTATATTTTCGAGTCAGACCAATTTAAGGCAGCGATTTTGATGGCCCATGCAGAGCAAGAGTTAAGTAAACGTCACAGTTTTATAGAAGTTTGACGTTTAAAATATCACAATGCATTGCACAGCCAGGCGCGGATCCAGCCCTCTAAAAAGGTTGTGGTCACAGCCACTCCAAAATCGGTCAAGTGCGAGTCGAGGGTACCTGATGATTCCCCGACCAATAAATTCGCAGAGGGATCGCAAGCGATTTATTTCAGTCCATACACACTTAGATATATAACTACGCTAAAAAACTTCTTCGGCTGTAAATTAAAAGCTGGCATTAAGCTAGAAATAATTGCCCCTGTAAGTAAATAATCTATATTCTTGCAAATAATTAGGGCTCTGTATTCAGCTGGGGTACCTACCCTAATGATTACCCGACCAATTTATAGCACAACAATTACACAATTTATAGCACATTGTCGATTCGCTTGACAACGTTTCGCCGAAAATCGTTTCGCAGAGTCAATTATTCGTAGATGCAACTTTTGGTCGACTAACTTTTGGTAGACTCTTGATTCACATATCATTCAGTTCGCTTCTGTGTAAATTAGCAGACCAATTATTAGAAGAATTACATTTGGCGGAGTAATCTTTTCATCAAGCAACCTTTAGTCGAGTAGGTAACGTTTTACTTATAACTTTTTTTCAAGTTTTTGTCAAGTGGCACTCAATCACACTACATATAAATAAGTATAAGTACTGTGGACGGTTTTACCTGTGGACACTGCCGGTATTTAAAGAACTAATAACGATACACTACCATCGTGAACTTAAAAAAATGCATTTTCTTATATTACTAACAATCCGTTATTCACCGTTTTTTTTTGTTTTTTTTTCTTTCTATAAATAAATATTATAGGACATTTTTACACAAATGACTAAGCCCCACGGTAAGCTCAAGAAGGCTTGTGTTGTGGGTACTCAGACAACGACGATATATATAATATATAAATACTTAAATACATAGAATACAACCATGACTCATTTATATTTATAAATGTAGGGAGATTTTTTTTTCGACTCTTAAAAAAAATTATGCCAATAGCTAAATTTTTATCCTCGTAATATAAATGTGTTTTGTGAATTCGGTAAATGATACAAGTGTGTAAATAATCACAAAATAAGCTTCAAGGTTTCATTGTTGTTTTCTACAGTTTTCGCATTTTGCCAGATGTTTAATTGATACCTAAATACTAAATAGTATATGGTTCATAAAAAGGAGGTAGAGTAGTGTACCTATGGACACCCTGACTAACGAAAAATCAAGCTTTATTCGTCTAAAGCTTTGCGTACTAAACGATGATTACGAGGTCTTTGTAGACCCTGGAGACAATATCAAGTCCAAAAGTTTACCAAATATGACATACGATTTTTTGTAAGGTCTATGGAGCCCTTTCCATACCCATGCGCTCTAAAACTCCTATGACAGACAGTTAAAAGCAGGAATTATTTTAAGAAATTGTACAAAAATTTCTGAATGTATAAATTTAAGACTCCATAATTTAACAATTTAAAAAATTGCTGTTTATTCTGTATCACAAATAATTTGAGTTGTCAGCTGATATAAATACTTATGACAGCTAGGAGTTCTATTTAACTAAGTAGGAGTTCTATTTAAGGCACCGTAACGTGTTTCGGCCAATGGTTAATTTACTCGGGCAATTTTGACGTTCACCAAACGATCACTCTACGAAAAGTAAATCTACGTAGGTATCGATTAACTGACTACTCTGCGTATAACTAATGAAATTCTGCCAAATGTGTCTCTGCCAAGGCGTCTGCGAAACAAAAATCGGTGTAATTCTACTCGGGGAATCAACAGGGCACCCTATCAGGGTTGTGGGCATGCCCACCGTGCCCACAACGGTGGATCCGCGCCTGTGCACAGCCTGTTCTATCAAAATTGCTGCCAAATTAGCTTGGTCTGACTCTATTAGCCTGTAGAAATCAGATTTGGAGTGGTGTTGATAGAACAATAGGTCAATGAGTTCTATGGCACAATAAATAATTACAATTGTGCAATGCCAAGTTGAAGGTAAAGCATAACTCGAATTACATAGATTGTTCTTAGCTCTATAGCTTATTTCTATAGCACTAGGATAGGCCTTTTCGCTGTATTACAATACCAATATTGATAAAAAAAATTATTCAAATTAAATAATTAAGTAACCGGTGGATAAAATTGTATAAATTTCTAGTAAGTACCTATAGTCACCCTGTATGTTCGAGCATTATCTGCATTTTTTAATGGCTACAAATATAATGACCACCAAAAAATACTTTGGTACCCTAAATAAAAAAATCATGCTTACCAAAAAAAATTACTGAACACCAAAAAAATAAGGCCTAAAAATACAAAAGTACCACCACTTTAATTACGACTGCACTTCAAATTGTATTCAAATAGCAAATATATTGAATGATCACCAAAAATCATTAATGATCACCAAATCTTGAAGACCAACTTAATGCGATATTTTCACCTAAATAAACCACTATGATTACCAAAAAATTTATACATATTACCAAATAAAGTAAACTGATGCCAAAATTACTAGCCCCTCCCGCTCAACCCCCCGTAGCCCGCACCGCATACCTACCTAACCTAATCTACTTTTCTAGTAGCATTTCGTTATGCTACTAGAAAAGTAAGTTAAACTGCTATCAGTTTAAGTGGGTTAGGTTAGGTTAGCACTGCGACCCTTACAGAAACGAAATGGTACTAGAAAAGTAGGTTAGGTTAAGTTTCAACTGCTACCCATACAGATACGAAACGCTACTAGAAAAGTGGGTTAGGTTAGGTTTGAACTGCGACCCTTACAGAAAAGAAATGCTACTAGAAAAGTGGGTTAGGTTAGGTTTGAACTGCGACCCATACAGAAACGAAATGCTACTAGAAAAGTGGGTTAGGTTAGGTTTGAACTGCGACCCTTGCAGAAAAGAAATGCTACTAGAAAAGTGGGTTAGGTTAGGTTTGAACTGCGACCCTTACAGAAACAAAATGCTACTAGAAAAGTGGGTTAGGTTAGGTTAGAACTGCGACTGTTACAGAAATAAAATGCTACTAGAAAAAGGTGACGAAGTGGATTAATTAATTTAATAGGATAACGATATATTAAATGATTGCACATTTTTAATTAAAATGTGGTTACAATTTTGTGATCATTTACTATTTTTGCGTTTACAATGATTATTTTGGAGCCATTTGCTTTAATAGGATAGCAAGATTAAAAAATTTGGTTATCATTTTACATTAAAATGGAGTTCTAATTTTGGTGGTCATTTACTATTTTTGGGTTTACAATGATTATTTTGGTGTCATTTTCTTTAATAGGATAGCAAGATGTAAAAATTTGGTTATCATTTCACATTAAAATGGGGATTGAAATTTGGTAATCATTGACTATTTTTGGGTTAATAATGATTATTTTGGTGTCATTTCCTTTGAAAAGGATAGTAAAATGTAATAAAATTGGTAATCATTTCACATTAAAATGGTGTTATAATTTTGGTGATCATTCATGATTTTAGGGTGGTAAAATAGATTTTTTTGGTATTAAATTTTACTAAATCTGGTGATCAGTTAAATAGCAGCCTTTTTTAATGGGCGGCGATCGGTCGATCGTAATTTTAAATATGAAGAATATTAAATTACCAACATGGACAAACGGGACTCGCGCTCAGAGGGTTCCATACCATCACAATCATGTTTAGCGGCAATATGTACAGTCACGAGCTTTAATTTGGGACTTCCATTCAATGTTGTTAGAACATTCGTAATGCAATAAGGTTGAAACTTCAGTTCGATAGTGTTGAAATGTCAAATTAAGACATTTAAAAGTCATGGCGAATTGACCCTTGAAATGATAACCTCTTTGCAAAAAGCTATCACTCCGGTTTTAAATTCTGTATAAAGTGACATTTTCAAAAATATTATTTCACAAATTGACGTAATTGAATTGTTGCCCCTAGAAACGTAAACGTAAGTAAATGTCGATGGTAAACATTATGTCAATTAATTATGACACTGCGTTAAAATATTAGCTCTAAATAGCGTCAGTTTGCTACACGATATTCAACCTTAGGCACCTATCAAATTAAAGCTCGTGACTGTATTTCAGTAAAAATAAGTACTACTAGTTTTAACTTTACTTTTAATATTGTATTATCTTTGACAAATTCAATTGTCGGAACCTACTACCGTTCATAAATGACTAGGTATATAGTTAAGCACGAGGCGTATTCATTTTGATTCTATGTTGTAGGTACTTAATTGTTATTCAAAGAAAGTGTTATCGACCTAAATATATCGTTCATATAGCTACCTACGTAATTAGGTACGCAGAGAAATAATATCGTTCTAATCAGATAACACACAAAACAAAGTTTGTTGACATTCAGTACCTATACTTACAATGTTATTAACCGAGCGAACGAAAGTCTTACCTACCTAATATTGAACTTGGGACTTTGGGACACATCGTTCAGGTACTTAGGGTAGGTATACGCGTACCTACCTATATTTTTAAGTTTACTTTTTATCTATTCACAAAAGTTTCTTTCCCAACTTCCCCAAGAACTTCAAAGTTCAGTTAAAGTTTTTATGAATGTGACAAGAGCATATAATAGTGACAATCTGAGTCTTTTTAGGGTTCCGTACCCAAAGGGTAAAACGGGACCCTATTACTAAGACTCCGCTGTCCGTCCGTCCGTCCGTCTGTCCGTCCGTCCGTCCGTCTGTCACCAGGCTGTATCTCACGAACCGTGATAGCTAGACAGTTGAAATTTTCACAGATGATATATTTCTCTTGCCGCTATAACAACAAATACTAAAAACAGAATAAAATAAAGATTTAAGTGGGGCTCCCATACAACAAACGTGATTTTTGACCGAAGTTAAGCAACGTCGGGCGGGGTCAGTACTTGGATGGCTGACCGTTTTTTTTTTTGCCGTTTTTTGCATTATGGTACGGAACCCTTCGTGCGCGAGTCCGACTCGCACTTGCCCGGTTTTTTTAAGTTTAAATATGAGCAGTATATACCTACCTACCTAGAGATTGGGGGTTTAGGATTTAGGGAGCCTAAAAGCGGGACTCCCTCTGGTCGCATAACAACTTTTGTCATATTTGAAATTGTCATAACACTTTATGCATAAAATTGGAAGTCGTAAAAATCTTCAGTCAGAATTATTCCTGAGCATAACTGGGTTTTTGTCATAAATGAGTTGTCATAATTTTTATAGTCATTAATTTAATTCGCATAAAATTTTAAGTCATATGCTTGATATCCATAATTGTTTTTCGTTCGAAGTATTGCAGTGCATAGTATTAATATAGACATAAAAAATTAAGTCAGATATTTATAGTGGTCATAATATGTTTTTTTCATAAAGTTTCAAAAGTTTCAAAATTTTTGTAACCAAAGCATGAATAATAAATATGTATGGTTGTGAGCAACCTATGAAGCAAATATTACTTTAGTCATAAATGTCATAATCGTAACCACAAAAAGACCGTATAAAAGAGGAGATCGAAGGAGAGGAGCCCCCTCCAGTAGGAGAAACGGTTTTATAAAAGAAACTAATCATAATAGGTAGGTTAGGTTCGTTAGGTTTCTTCAGATGCCCGAAGGGCAAACTACGCAGAAATAGGAGCCCCGCGTGAGCGGGGCTCCGTCGAATTAAGTGTTTGGACAGATATTAGGGAAAAGGTTTTTTTCGAGGAGTTGTTGAGAGGCTAAAATTATGTAAACCATTATGGTTGAAAATTATTATGCTACAAAACGTTATAAGTAGAAACATTATAAGTATCGATAACTATGCTTTTAGGTGGTATATGACATTTGATTCATTATAATCAAAACCTATATGACAACTGCTGAGTATGTCATCAAATATTATGGCTAAAAATGTATGATACATAATAATATGACTTTTAATTTGTATGCGCAATGATGATTATGACACAAGTTGTTATGCGCATCAAAGATATGACCTAAACTTGTATGCAACCCAATATGGACCCCCTAAAAGCGGTTAGCTCTGGTTTCTTGGTTTTGATATGCAGAGACCGGATCTGAGGGCCTACTGCGAATCACGTTCGACGTGTTGCCTCCCTGTCGCACTTACGTACGAATTTACAAGTGCGACAGAGACGCAACACGTCGAACGTGGTTCGCGGTAGGCCCCTAGGCCCTCTGGCAGCATGGTGCACACTGCATGGGTCGTTCATTAAGCTCAATTTAACCCCTCAACGGTCCACAGTCCAAGCAACCAGTTAGTGTAAACGACTTCCTCATTAGCACAATGAGTAAGCGTGTCGTGTATAGTTGGGTAAATGAAACATTAGGGTAATTCAGCTCCATTACAAATATTACAATGACAATGCGTGCTGAAATGTTTATATACTTTTGATATTTATTGAACGACTTCAACCTATAATCTTAGTATACCTACGTATACTAGGATTCCCATAATGTGTTTGCCGTTTTATTTCTTTTCACACCACCTATTCGGAAAAGAGCTTTTTCTTCCCTGCTAGGAAGAAAAAGCTCGATATCAAAGTGGCACTTTTCCTCCCTGCTAGGAGGGATCAAAGTAACACTTTTCTGTTCTAGCACACTATTATTACATTTTTTTTGCACATTATTTTTTTAGCTTAAATAATCTGTTTAAGTATCAGATTGTGTCAACACTAAGATTTTTTTATTTTCCTCATAGTTGATGTGAAAAGCAGTATGTGTCACACGGTATCAAAATTATTTCGTGTTGGGCGTTAACACTTGAATCCCTCATTACGCTCAGGATTCTACTTTAGAATCCCTCACTACGTTCGGGATTCTATTGTATTCTAATCCATCGCTTCATTCAGGATTCAATGTACGCCCTTGACGGAAATATATAATTTTGATCCCTTGTAACACAAACTACTATTGTTTAAGTAGTATATATGAGTTAATTTGGTTGTAAGTTTTAAGAAGTCTTAAAATTAACGGCACATTGACAGCAAGCCCGAAGCGCGAGTGAAGCGTCTCCTTTTCAGCTTTTACAAAAATGCTTTCTCAAGTCTGTCAGGATTTTTTCCTCTACAGCTGTTGCATCTCTCCAGTGGCGGATTTGCAGACTTTGCCGCCCTAGGCCCCATGTCTTATAGCCGCCCCTTTCGCAGCACCTATCATATTGACTAGATTTTTAAGTTATTTCTTGTTATCACTAGCGAATTTTTTGTCACAATTTGCCGCCCCTAATTTTTTGCCGCCCTAGGCCCGGGCCTACTGGGTCTTAGGGTAAATCCGCCACTGCATCTCTCAACTGATTCTCGTACCTACTTTGTAAGCAGGTTCCATAGATAATTATCTGTAATTTTTTTGTGGATTACCGAGGTCTACAGCTCACAGAGCCACTTTTAGCCACTAGTTTTAAATGAATCACAGTTACGGACTTTACGACAACACCTCGGACTTTGCTCGATCTAGAACGCACTCAATTACTACTACCGATGTCACACAATATACTGTGTATAATATTATGTAGGTATAAAAGCGTGACACACAGAATTAGCGTGTTACTGGTGTAACTCACTTCGCTATCAGTAGCAACGGCGCTATCGCAACGAGTGGTGAATTGGTGATCTCAATCTCTGGTCGACCAAGGTACCTATTTTGTATATTTTTTTACATACTTACCTACATATTTTCAAAGAATATAATAAGTTTAAAATAACAATTAAAAATTACAACTAGGTACAAATTACAACTAAACATTAAAACTAAAAATGTACCCGAACAAACCGCTCCCCGCCGTCCCCGGTGCGAAGGTGCCCATGATGCTCGCAGCATTTCCACGCGGGAGTACCAAGATTTTCTAATACATATTTGAAATGTCGGCTTGTAAGTAAACGAGCGCTATTATTATGGGCTAGAAGATTAAGGGCCACTTGCACCATCCCATTAATCCGGAGTTAACCAATTAAATCTAGAGTTACCATGGTTACCAGTACAATGTGAAACTGGGTTAACGGGTTCACCGGTTAACCCCGGGTTAGTGGGATGGTGCAAGTGGCACTAAGGATATTTAGCAATTAAGTGGATTATTTTGCTTATATTGACGATGTCACAATTAATCGATTAAGTATTTACTTAAGTGTCACTGTTCAGTTCAGAGTGTAAATGTTTAGGTCAAATTAACTCTAAGTTTAGAAGAGAGGGTACGGATATCATCAAATATAATTGAATAATTATGTTGATTTAATAATACAACAAAATTAAACGACAGTAAATTAATTGCCCCTCATTGCACAGTGCCATCTTTTGGGGAACTGAGTAAACATTAAGTAATCAAGAAAACTAAAAATGAGTTTTGCATAGTTACGTAGTGGTAAAATAAACACACATATCAACACGCGTATAATTGCATAATTATTTAAAATTATTAATTTTCTCCGTCATGAATTATACTTAATCGTAATTATATCGCATCCATATCAAATCCATATTCATACGTATACCTACAGCTCTTAATAATGGCCACGGAGGTGGGTACTTTGAAAAAAAAAACATTGACCTCTGTCATTTGCAGTGCCGGATTAACCCTTTTAAGCAAAATAAGCACTTGCTTAGCACATCTAGGGGGCACCGAAACTGTAGGCAAAAAAACGCGCAGGCTCCATCAGCATTGCAGTCGTCGTGGAGTAGGTGTACCTACATGAAACTTTTATACGTGTACAAGTACCTTCCCATCTAATAACGAAGGGTCGTAGGGATCACGTAAGAGAGTGAGGGTACGTAAGAACATCTCCAACGTAGGCTTTCGATTTGACCTTACGCGGAGGCCCTTAAAGTCATGGAAAAAAATCTTGCTTTCGGGCTTGCGGCCAGCCGATTTTTTCGACATAGGTTACCGATTTTATAGCTTCGATTCGATTTCAAGCCACTCTTTTGCAGTTCGGCGTTAGGTCTTATGCGAGGCCTTCTGCCTTACGGCAAAGTTGATCTTCTGTCTTAATTACACTTGGGCGTGGATCCAAATGCAAGCTCTTTCGCAGCTGGGCCTTCTGCCTTGCTCACACTTCGCCAATGGGGTTGGCCGGTGGAAGTTTTTAGCAGATGGCGCCATCATAGCTTGCCCCGTCAATCCCTAGAATTGTGTCAAATTTTTGTTTTTTTAATACCCTGGATGCCAGCTCTTTAAGCCAAATCTCATAGAAAAAGGGGCAAGCTATGATGGCGCCATCTAGGCAAACCTTTGACAGTTGCCAACCCCATTCAATTCACTTGGTCAATTCCAAAATTTTCGCGCGCGCTTCGCTCGCGTTTTCAATTACTTTATAGAATATTATAAAGGTGACATACCTTGAAGATATGAAATACCTTACTGTATCGTCCGATATACACCTATTACTCTGTCGTTAAAATCACGTGTAAAATTTTAATAAGGGCGATAAAAACTTTTGATTTTGGAGTGTAGTTTTATTTAGTGGTACCTAACTGTAAAATATTTTATCTGGACTACAGTTCTCTAGCATATCCATCTTTCAACTTTACTTCAAGTTCCGCCTCCAGGGGAGAGGGAGAGAAATTAGGATTAGAAATTAGCCGCTTACTGACACAGACCGAATTCCACGCGGGCGGAGCCGCGGGCACAGCTAGTATATTTCATAAAATACCAATTTCGGTCAGGCCTCAGGCCGTATCTGACAGGCGCAGTAACGATGCCAGCATTGCCTATCTGGCCATCTCCCAAAATCGTGAAACCGGCCCGGCCATTCGTGAAATAGAATTAGAACATTCGTGACCAGCCACTTTGTAATCATTTTTCCGTATTCATGACATTCTATTTTCCTTCATATGCCACGTTAATAAAATTATACTGATGTGTCGTCGAAAAGTTTCTATAATTAAATTTCCATAGTTTAAAGTTCCGTATTGATACATTTCGGAAACATCTCATATTTTTATAGGGCCCGATATTTTTTGTTTCAAAATAAATGTTTCCTTTGAAATTTTCCTGAAATTTCCTAGAACTTTTCCAACTTTTTTGAAACTTTCCGCAACTTGTACATCTCTACGTTATTCGACCATTACTTTAGAATTAAAAAATACTTAACATAATGTACGAGTACACAACACATGTAGAGGCATAAGTACCTAGATACCTAACCTACCTACCTATATAGTGCTAAAGTGGTATATCTAAGTGATTTAATTAGTGGCACTTGAGGAAACGTCTTATTGTAAAAGAAAACAATAAACATGTTAGTTTTAGCGTTCCGTAAATTACAGCTAGAAGGCCACTGAAACAACGGATACTTGGAATGGAAGCTGTCATATTTATGTATGTAGTTGCGAGGTCGTTTAGTTTACATAACATGCGGATATCGACCGCCGGTTATTCTTCAATCGAAGGCAAAATAGTCGATAAGTACTAACGTAGCTACTAGTACGTACCTAGTTCAGTGTCTGGGGTCGTCGTATGTATATAGGGTCTTAGACTAGTTCTCTCTCAACTTAAGTCGGTCAAAAGATAATCTTCTGAGATGGGGAATTGGGCGACAAGGTGATACATTCTGCGAGTGTGGAGTCCCTCAAACAACATACACATGAGACAGTGTTCTCTGTGCTCAACGACGTGCACTGAGGAAGATCTGAGGGCTACACCCCGAGGGCTGGAAGTGGCAAAGCATTAGCAGACAAAAATTTAGTTTTAAGAAGTTTGATCCCTTTACACGAAAATAAGAAGACGAACTCAAGTCTCCCACCCTTCTAAGCCAAGTAGTTTCTTCTTTCACTTTCTTTAAAAGTTAGACCAATTTAGTTCGAGTATAATTAGTTAGAGCATTGACATCGCAGCCTCATTGCTTGTGCAAATATGGTCATTCATTATGTTATGTGATAATATATGAGGACCCTCCTCATTGAGGGATGACTTACCTACTTTGGTGTCATGAGAGGGAAGAAAATCAAAGGGCAGCATAAACCCGGCAGTCGCATAACCAATGAAAAAAATAAAAATAATAATCGTGTAGGCAAATGTCGGTCGTGTCTCGTGTATTATTAGGTTCATTCATCATCCGTTCCATTCGCTACTTTCTAAATCTCAATAAGTACCTTAAAATTATGTACTTTTATAGTAATCTCAATTCAATTGTGGTAATTAGTATTTACCTAATTAACATTGCTTTACGCACTCGGGTTTTATTATTGACTTTAATTTTGTCGGCAGGTATGGGCGACGTGATATCGAGTCACTATGCCGGTTCTACGCAACGCTGATCACCCCGCGTCGCAGGCCACCGACTCGGTGAGCTTGCGCTACGCGGTGGCCGTGCTGGGAGCCTGGGCCGCCGAAGGAGGTACGTCATACTCATCAGTCTAACACTCCGTGTATTGTAGCATGCCATGCCATGTTGTATTCACACGATGGCGGTGGCATTTTTTATCATTCGTTATTGGATTTTCGACTTTAAGCGTTGGTAGTTAAAGCGAATTTAGCGTGTAGACGGATTCAAGACGGATTTTTTTTAACGCGTGTTGAAATAGCTCTCGTAGGAGGCCTAAGCCCGCACTGCCGCTGCGCGGTAGCCGTGCTCGGAGCCTGAGAGCCTACCGCGAACCACGTTTGACGTGTTGTCTTCCTGTCACACTGACGTACGAATTTACAAGTGCGACAGAGAGGCAACACGTCGAACGTGGTTCCGTAGGCCCTCTGGGCTGCCGATGGAGGTACGTGAACAGTCTAACACTCCGCATATTGTCCTGTAACCTGTAGGGCTATAGCCATATGTGACGTCCCACGGTCAAAGGTACCTTATGGCGGGTATGGAGTTATGCATACCCCAGTAATCTACAATAAATAAGCTATCGATAACACAAAAGATCAACCTTCTAGGTTGCGTAGTTACAGAGATATGATTTTTTGAAAATAATGTTGTGAAATGAGCAACTTTACGATAGAGAAGTTTTAAGTTTAGCCGCCTAAAAAACTATGTTCCTGAAGTAAGTTACATAGTTGACTACAAATAATAATGCCTTATATATCTGAGATTAAAAAAATATTGCGACTTGTTCTGTAATGCAAATAGAAACTTTTGATATCGACTGATTTATGTGTATACTAACCAATCTCTTGAAAATAAAGTTTTATTTCATTTTCACGATTGATTGCAATGAGCTCTCAAGATTTAAATATTATCTATTAGAAAACGACACTGACAGACAGTTTAAGCAAAAAACAATACCGATTTAGAGGTGAAAATGTATTTTCTGACTTTTTCATATAAAATCACAAAATTGAATATTTTTACTTTTAATGTGACACACAATCAATTTTTCTGAGCACATATGAAAGAAATTCTGTCATTCAAATGAAATAAATCCTAAAACCCCAACTAAATACTATATTTAACCCCTTATGCCACTTTAAACTTACATAACAATAACAGTATTTGCTCCATACATTTACGAAAAGGTACCTTATGGAAATAAATCTAATAATACATCACTACAAAATATCAATCATATTATAGTTTATCTTTTATGAATAGAAAATATTAATTTACATTAAACTGCCCCCAATTTAATTAATTCTTCGTCATAATAATCTTAAAAAAGACCAATAATTTGTATGTAATGAAAAGGTACCTTGTGGTCAAGTTACATGATGAGGCATGATGATGATGGAACAGTTAGGATAAACTAATAATATTTTGGGGTTAAGATGGTATAAATCGTCTATTTCTTATCAATAATATATTTCGGTTGCTATTGAAGATAAGCGGCATTGAGGTTCAATGACCTCAGATATTCCATAAGGTAATGCGTCGGGTATTGGCATTTTTCAGCAAACCAATGGCTGATTTACTGCATGCGACCAAACCAAATGAAGATTATTCTAGTTAAGAAAGACTTGACGAGAGTAACTTTGGTATAATAGCAGTCTACTTGGATTTGTGATGTCGGTCTATGTACGGTTATAATATTTGCGAGGCGCCCCAACCAGAACTGAAATTATCAAATTAGTTTTGCAGAATGCTAATACAGTTCTCTACCAAACTTCTTTTCCCGTATTGACTAGTTTTTTTGGGAATTTTCAATCTTTTTTCCATAAGGTACCTTTTCTACTAAACTCTGAGACGACATTACTAGGCTTATAACTAACTTATAACAAAAATAAAAACAGGTAAACAAACGTTACGCATTAAGGTTTCAGATCACACAATAAAAAAAAATTGAGCATTTTTTCACCTCTTTACAAAACATTTAATATCTCCGAAACTAGAAACCCTCATAAGGTACCTTTTCCCGTGGAACGTCACATATATATATGTTATGTCGGTGTCGGTTCTACGCAACGCTGAACGAACTACGCGGTAGCCGTGCTCGGATGGGCTACTGAAGGAGTAAGGTACGTCAACACGTCAACAGTCCAATATTATATATGCCAAGTCATACTGCAATTAAGCCATGTCGGTTCTACTACGCGACACCGATCCGACCGACGAGTCTTCGCTACGAAGATACTCTTTACTTTTTTACTCGACGCTATCAAGATTTAAAATCCTATTATTAGTCACCTTTGCCTCCCGTCCCCTATTAAACATGCAAAGAACGCCCCGCCGAGTGCCGCCGGTGAATTCTATTCCACTAACGTAGGTGGTACGTGGGCAATACTGAAAGTTTCTGGATTCTGATATATGAGACGACTTATTTTTTCTAAGTGTGGCCACTCCAGGAATTTTCAGTATGCCCTAAATACGACTACCTAAACTACCTTGGCGTAACTACATATAACTACCCCTTATTTTATTTAATCGTCTTATGTAAATGCGACCTTAATACGTCTCTTAAGAGTTGACATTGACGTAAATCTAGACGGCGTATGTATACAGTTAATTATTTTTGATTGATTTCCATATTTAAGGAAATAATTAAAATTAAATATCTAATAAGTGTCGTTTATTGTTTTTGGCAGCTACGTACCCCTTCGACTTGACGAAGACGCGGCTGCAAATTCAGTCCGAAGTTGCAGCCGCTAACAAAGCCGGATATAAGGTACTACTTATAGGTACAGTAGGCGCTTGTCAATCCGGCATGCCCAATAACCCGACAGTTAGCATCTCAAATGAGCTGCTCTATAATCCGGCAGTTTACACAGCAGAATGCCGGACTACAGAGCGATTGCATTTTTCGGTAGTGCCATGTGTCTGTTCTTGTGCTTTTATTTCCCACACAAATCCACTAATCCGGCAGTTCCATCAATCCGCCAAAGGGGGATAAATTCGGGTGCCGTATTACCGAGCGCCTACTATTTATAAGCCATTAAATTCTATTTCACCGCATCATGGCATTTTTAGGTCTATAAGCATCCCGTAACAAAACGTATTTTATCTTGTAGATCGAGAACCATGGCATGATAAAAACAGCAGTCGGCATCGCAAAACAAGAAGGCGTTCTAAAACTATGGAGCGGCCTGATGCCCATGTTCCAACGACACATCATATACTCGGGCAGCCGTCTCATCTTCTATGAAGAATTCAGAAACAGGTTCAAGGATGAAGATGGAAAAACGTCTCTGAAAACCGCGTCTTTGGGTGAGTTTAGATTTTACATTTAGATTTTTATTTCTTGAATGTTAAAGCACAAATTCGACTGCAAAGTTCTGGAACTGCATGGTTCTCTTTTGTGGAGTTCTGTATTTTTTTCATCATTTGAATGGATATAATGTATAAATAAAGTCGATAAGTTTTGTCGTTTCGTTGTGGAGCATCAAACAATGAATTCCGGAGAACAAGTAAATAGCATTGTGTTCGAGTTCGAAAACAATTGACGTGGACTGAGACTTGCATCACAATTACACAGCAAGTAAAATAAAATACCGTCACTGGATTTATTTAGATTTATGATTGTATATAGGGAGCAAGCAGCAACATTTTACTATGGAGGTACTTGCTTAAGACGAAACAGGAGCTGAGTTTTAAATATTTTAGGTAAATATACCCGTCTCGTTAACGGAAGCGGCACCTAAAAGTAGTGCGATAAGGACAAGGCGAAAAATCCTGCGTAAAAATCTCAAAAATCGAGGTTTCGTACTCCTCTGTTTTCTCCTCCAAAACTTAACCAATCGTAACCAAATTTGGAAATCTAAATGATTATGAAATTATCTGTGTCGGACCGTTTTGCTTTTTATATCAGTTTTGAATGCCACGCCTCTCATTGCGGCATAGTCAATTAGGCCATTTTGGCCATTTTTGAAGGGCTCTAGCGCCTTAAAAAACAAAAATATCAAAAAAAGCAAAACGGTCCGACACAGATATTGACAATATTAATCTGTGTTGAAAAAATCATTGCTCTAGCTTCAAAAACCACGGAGGAAAACGAGGAGTACGTTTGTACTTTGTATGGAGAAATGACCACTCCCGTTGGCTCTTAACACTTTCGCAACCAGGCGAAATTTCAAACAATACCCCAGAAACCGACAGTACTCGCTAGTCGGGCAACGACGTGCAACTCAATGCCGCACGCCGCGAACCCGCTAGTCGGGCAAGCGGCGGACGCTCAGGGCTGTGCCAAGTAACTTTCGTATAAGTACGTGGATAAAATTAAATCTGCTGTCTCATCTGTTTAGGCTCCCCGTTTTGTTCTTCTCCTAATTCTAACTCCTATTGATACATACCCGTGTATGCAATTTCACGTAACCAACTAATAAAAATTTTTATTTTGTAATCGCATTATGTAAAGTAAATAAAAATACAAAGTGAAGTAATAAAATATAATAATCAACTGTACCAACTTTTCGACCACATAATAATCAGAAGACTTACAATTTTTTCTGTTAGTGGCAGTGGCAGCCCTGAGGTAGTGAAGATGCATTGCTTGCCCGCCTGTCGGGCACTTCGGCGTCGCGTGTAGGTTTTATAGCTCTTGCCCGACTAGCGGGTATGCCGGCATCTGAGTAAAGTTTACGAGTGCCCGAGAGTCGGGTACGCGGTGTCGAATGTGTTACCTAATTCATATGAAACTATCATTTCGAACCTTACCTCAATAGAAGGGTTATGTATGGGAGCGATGCATAACGGCTTACAATCATAATGAGTTCATATAGGTGCCAGCATGACAAAATTTACAAACCGGCCGCGTAGCCAACGTGCCAATCGTTAACGCTCCGTAGCTTATCGTAGCCATCTCTCTCTATCACTCTTCCATATTATATTAGTCCTATAGTGACAGCTGCGTTTCGTTCGCTACGGAGCGTAAACGATGGCACGTTGGCTACGCACTCGGTATTTTTAAGGATATTCCAATCTAACAATAGACATCGGGCATAGTTAGGTAGATAGTTTTATTCGCTGAAAACCACACCATAAACCTCAAGATTGTATAAACTCATTGCTTTATTAGTATTACGTCATGTTTCACCTGTTGTTTAAACGCGTGTGTTGTTGAAGCGAAGGCGGGCTGGCGGCGGGCGCGCTGGCGCAGCTCGTGGCGTCGCCCACGGACCTGGTGAAGATACAGATGCAAGCCGAGGGTCGGAGGGTTCTGCAGGGCAAGCCGCCGAGGTATACTGGCTGCTGGCAGACGTACAAGCTGCTCTATAGGGAGAGCGGGATTTTGGGCTTTTGGAGAGGTAATTTATTATCCCCAATATATAAAAAGCGATAGTAGCTCTGTCTGTCTGTTGCCTTTTCACGCTAACCGCTGAACCGACTTAGACATTGGCATGTCGGTAGATAGTTTAAATCCCACATTGGATAGTTGTACCTATCCTAGAAATCCTACTTTAAGAGGGTTAAAGGGCGAACTTCTTTAGGTAATACCCTATATCCCTAACATGTTTATATGTTCAGGAGCCGTCCCAAACGTGCAAAGGGCAGCGCTAGTCAACATGGGCGACTTGGCAGCCTATGACTACAGCAAACAATTCTTGATGCGGGAATTCGGCATGGCAGACAACGCGCTGGTGCACGCCGGGGCGGCGTTCGCGGCCGGTTTCGTGGCTGCCGTTGTGGGCACTCCGGCAGACGTGATGAAAACCCGTCTGATGAATCAGCCCGTCGGTCCGGATGGAAGGTAAGAATATACACTGCTGGACTAGATTAAGGATCTCCAAACTTTTTGGTAACGGCAAGGCTTCCAGCTTTTCCGCTTCCTTTTTGCGGGCCGGGTTGTGTTCCTAATGATTCTGAGCAGCATTCTGCTGGGCGTAGTTCGAATATCTCTGGCTGCATTGGTACCGACCAACGTCACATAAAGCTTCAGCTGTCCACTGTTCCGAGTCTACTGTATAGGTGACCGTATTAGCTTATAGCCGTCTGCGAAAGAAATTAAGGCCGGTATTCATTTGACCGTGAGTGAGTGAAGTTATACTTTGCTCGGTAATTTAGACTAATACAACACTGGTATCGCGAGTCCCGAGTCCCCATCCTACTAATAACTAATCTAATCTAACACTTATCTAGAGTCTGTGCGGAAAAAGAACAGTCGTGGAATTTAAGGGGCCCATTAATAGTATTAATACCATTCCGCGACTCTTCTCTTTCCGAACAGACTCTTAGCTTCTAATCCTAACCCTCTAAGAGTTATGCTACCGTGGCACGTCTGTGTATAAATAATATATGTACGATTATAATATGATATTAGGTACATAATATAATAGGATCACTAATTAATTAACACATTATGCGCATACGTGAAAACAAAAGTTAAGTGTCCAAAAACTAAATCCAACAGGATTTACACTGAAGTGATAATTCAAACAATACTTCAATCCACTTCAATTTCAAACGTTATTATCTCTATAAAACTTATATTGTAAACATTAAATTGTAAAAGCATATCCCATACAATATACAATAAATACGATTACTAAAAAGCGTAAAACACTCGGTAGGTAGGTACTGGAGCGCGTTTAGAGTTTATGAATTCCCTGACAACTTAAACGGCTTCGTCCAATAGATTTGATTAGATGGGTTTCTTTAATTAAGTTACGAGCTCCCTTGGGGCAGAGCTTTATTAGGTACGTAACTAAATATAAACTTTCGACAAGGAGTAGTAGGTAGGTACACTAATTGGTTCACCTACCCAATCATCATCAAAATTAACACGGCAAGTGCCAACTACCTAGCCTAGACAGTCAATTTTCCCATACATATCGTTGCTGTTCAAAGCCATTCGTGTTAACTATAAATAAATAGGCGCATTGACTCCGTAAATGCACATTCAAGATAACGAGTCAAAGAGTCGAATCGGCCGAGGTCGGCCGAACGCGGTCAAAGTCGAACCGCGGTCGGACAAGCAATGTCGTATGAGCATGACCCGGTTTTGCCATACATACACATTTAGCTTGGACTATAGGTATCTACTTAAAAATCAATACTTAGGAGTGACTTATACCAATACCCAAGTTTATCTATTTTGACTAGGAGGCCTCTACCTACGGGTTTTATGGGCGATCTTGAAGACCTGCAATTTAGAATTTTTAGAACAAATGACTAATAACCGTTCCTATACAAGAGGTATTACTATTTATTATTCACTTTTTCGTATGCTGCCCATTTCAGTAGCACTTTAGTTTTTTTAATATTGACCTAGCGAATCATGCCTAAGCGCCACTTGCACCATCCCACTAACCCGGGGTTAACTGGTTAAACCGTTAACCCAGCGTCAAATTGTACTGGTAACCATGGTAACTCCAGGTTTAACCGGTTAACCCCGGGTTAGTGGGATGGTGCAACTAGTGCTTAGGAACGCATACCTAACCTTTTAATTTAACCCTTTTCATGACAACGTATGAAACGTATCTTACAAGATATTTAATAATTTACACCCACTCCTCTTTGTGTTTTTTTCATAGTTAATTTGTATTGTTCTATCAAACACAAGCGAGACTTTTAACGAAAATTATATTGATGATATGATAACCTAATCGATTGTGATGTATCTATTCCAGGGGTGTCCTGTACCGTGGCATGATCGATTGTCTCCAGCAATCAGTGAAGAACGAAGGCATTTTGTCCTTGTACAAGGGCTTCTTGCCCCTCTGGATGCGATTAGGCCCGTGGGCACTGATCAACTGGATGGCTTTTGAAAACATCATGCTTGCCTTAGGGGGAAAGACATTTTAGAAAATAGAACAACAGTTGCTGAAGTCAACAGAAATAAGCAAGACAATGATTTAGGTGATGTGAAGTCAGTTTTAGAAGCTGACTAGAAGTTTGGGCAGCGAACCATAGTGACTGATACCTAGGTAAGCGCTACTTGCACCATCCCACTACTAACTCGGGGTTAACCGGTTAAACCGTTAACCCAGTGTAACCATGGTAACTCCAGGTTGATGGCCCAGGTCCAGTGGGATGGTGCAAGTGGCGCTAATTCTAACTAAACTTGAAGGCAGGTCTATAATGTAAAAAGCTAGCGTCTTCTAGAAATCCTCTTGACATTTCATCAAGTGTAGAAATATGCCACCCCAAACTAAAGCTGGTCAAGCAAATCTTGTCAGTAAAAAAAGGCGCGAAATTCAATTTTTCTATGGGACGATATCCCTTCACGCCTACATTTTTCAAATTTGCCGCCTTTTTCTACTGACAAGATCTGCATGACCAAGTATATTTTGATTGCGTAGCACAATTTTTATATTTTATTTATATATTTTACTTGTTGTTGTTTTATTAATTGATGTAGGTATTTTTATGTGGAATCATAGACCAACTACGTTTAAGTGATATTGCGGGGCTTCTATCCTATCGATGTTTTTTACGTTTGTTTTGGTGTTGCCTTTAAGTCTTTGCGACCAACCAATTTTATTCATAAGATAGATATTCTGCTTATAGGTAAAATACATACTTCAAGAAAACATCAAAAACACGCATAAAAATATCCCAAGGATTAAGCGCAAGGCGTGAACTTAGTAAAATAGAGATAAGTTATACATAGTACTTAAAAAGTAGAATCATATAAAGATGATTTAATTGAATTTGAAACACTTTGATGAAGCGAACTAGACAATTAGGTGCTATCTTTTTTTAAATATTCGATTTTAAGTTACGTGTATATAGTCAATCATGTTAATCTAGTGTAATGATTAATGAAGGGCAAACATCTGATAACTGGAACATTACATTAACCATTATTGTAGGTATACTTACATATGCCGTCAAATTAAAAATGTTACCGCCAACGTCATTGTCATAAATATAGCTTGTTATTGGAGGTTCATCCTACTAAGTTAATTTTATACCAAAGTTTTATTTTATATTCCATTTGTTCTGTAGGTACTATTACAATACTAATTCTTGTTCAGTCTGAATTTAGAAACGGCTTTCCCACAACGTATCCAGGATTCTTGTCCAGGGTCAGTTAAAAAATATATGTAAACAGAAATCAAATTATTTCACTAAATTTAATGCTGTTGTATACAACCTGATTAAATTCAAGGAGTCTACAATTGACGCCTTACAATGTGGTAACTAAAACATTTATGTTATAATCGTTATAACAGTAAAGATCTGCATAATTTCTCGACAATTCAGTACGATATAAAATATTGTAATTGAAATGAAGTTAATTTTATCACAGTTCTAAAATACACTTCGTAGAGTCTGTGCGGAAAGAGAAGAATCGTAGAATGTAATGGTCCAATACATATCACGACCCTTCTCTTTCCGCACAGACTATAATATTTCTCGTACACTATCTAATGCAGTGGTTCCTAACCTTTTCAGTCCGGTCACCCCTATGACTAACTAGGGAACCTGATTTTACCCCTCCTCCCAATAGTAATAAAAAAATTAAACGTGCACGTTTGTTGTATTGTTATATTAGGTTAGCTTATTACCCCCGTAAAATACCAGTTTTACCCCCACGGGGGTAATTACCCCCAGGTTAGGAACCACTGATCTAATGTAACTGCTCAAATGGACAAAGACGTTAACATGTAACAAACACGTGTAAAAAGTACGATATTATGCAAAACTTCTGAAAAACTAAGTCGTATTGTCAGAAGTTTCGAAATCGTACTTATTATTAGGTACATTATATTATTATAAGCCAACTGTTCACAAATCAATATAATTTTTTGTTTTCCTGTATATTTTATAAGAATGCCGTTTACTAAATGTGATGTTATTTAGGTATAATAAATTATTAAATTGTTGAGAATCATTATTGTTTTTGCCCTTAACGTAGGTACCCCCTAGTAGGTATGCGAGCGTTTTTAGGGTTCCGTACCCAAAGGGTAAAACGGGACCCTATTACTAAGACTTCGCTGTCCGTCCGTCCGTCTGTCTGTCACCAGGCTGTATCTCACGAACCGTGATAGCTAGACAGTTGAAATTTTCACAGATGATGTATTTCTGTTGCCGCTATAACAACAAATACTAAAAACAGAATAAAATAAAGATTTAAATGGGGCTTCCATACAACAAACGTGATTTTTGACCAAAGTTAAGCAACGTCGGGAGTGGTCACTACTTGGATGGGTGACCGTTTTTTTTTGCTTTTTTTTTCGTTTTTTTTTTGCATTATGGTACGCATAGACCTAGGATTCGCTTGCACTTGACAGACAGCTGAAGTGTGCGAAAGGGAAGCCATCACGTATATGAACATCCCATGAGTGCGAAAGAGTCAGATTACCAAAGAGAAAACGTAACCACTTTTGAGTTTGACGACGGCCGCGGACGGCCAAGAGCTTATCACGGTAATTTTCAAATTGAAAAATATACACGGATTAGGACGAAAAGTATTAAATAAAGTAATTCAGTGAAGATGGTGTCTTGTAGTGTGCCGGATTGCAGTGTCACAGGGCCAAATAGTCCAAGCAAATACTCATTTCAGAGGATTTATGATATTCCGAGCGAAATTTTCATAACGATATTTTGTCAAATTAACAGCGTAAAAAGTGTAAGAAGCCGGTTTATACAGTTCATTATAAGTTTTTCTTCCTTTGTGTGCTAATATTTTATCATATTAGTCTATAATTTAAAATATTTTGTGTAAAAACATAATCTGTTACTTTACGCTAGGGCTTGACAAAATGTTCACATGACAGTATCGATAACTTGTCGGTATATTAATAGCTATGTAATTATTTCTTCACAAGACATCATTAAGATATTAGCTTTTATAACCGACTTCAAATAATAACGATTGTTATACCTTTTTGAAGCTGTTCATGTATAGCGGTAAACTTAAACTTCACTTTCCAACACAGTAAGAGTTACATTAAGATAAGTCTGCAACGATTTTGATGGCAAACGCAGTGCAAGTGTTATTTATACGTCATAATGTCGTAGAATTTTAACGTTTAAAATAACACATTTGAAAAAGTAGTCGATAAAGCAATCAAACATCGACAGATTATTAATACGTTGTAACATGACATCACTATTTTTGATCTGACATAGACAAATTACGCACACACTTGCATTTCATTTTTGGTCACACTTTCGAAGATTGACAGTTGTTCTTTGTCATATAATTCTTTGATGGTACGGAACCCTTCGTGCGCGAGTCCGACTCGCACTTGCCCGGTTTTTTTTAAGTCGGGACTATATGCAAGTGTAACAGTTAAAACTGAACCCTTATGCCTTCCAATATACTATAATATACTATCGCAGGTTATAATAATCCTCTCTGTCTTCAGAAAAGCGTGCAGAAGTGCCTAGAACTCAGCGAAAATAAACTTTCGAATAATGGGTGCTGCCAGGTAATTTTTAGAAAGCTAGCTCAAATGCATTGAAATAGCGGAGTCTACGCATGTCAATCAAAACTGCGATGCTACTCGTACTATGATAGAACCCGTAGAATAAATGACAAAAAGGCAAGTTCAAGTCACGTCCAAGGCAGTATTTTTTTCCCACTTTTAATTTATTTCTAAGCTTAATAGCATCGTTCGCAGACGTTTCTGCTTGATCCAAAATTAATTTATAATTGTAATTCATTCTGCTTTAGCCAGGTTTCGTCAATTTACCCTTATAAGTACTTACATAAAAGAAAAACACGAATTTACAATATTAAATTTATTAGTAAAAATATTATACATCTTCCACAATATTGGAGAATTATAACTTAATTAATTAAATATTTGATTATCATAGATTATAGCACGTCTGATTTCTTAATTTTCCGTCATGCACTTACTACTACAGCGGGAAGCGTCAGCGTCACTAACACGTCTCGGCGGAGCGGACGCCGCTCAGTTAAATGCTCAAGGGGAACTTCTAAGGCGAATGCCACACTGCCGCTGGCGCGTGAGCGATGAGCGGAAATATGAATACGATACACGATACGCAAGTGTTACGCAAAAGCCACCAGTTAATAAGGAGACCATATCTTTTCTGCGTTTTTATCAATTGGCGTTAAATACTATCTCGCGCACACGGCTTCGTCTGCTCACCTGTCCGCTCACCGGCGTCACACCAGCGTGGCATTCCGCCAACAAACATGCGGGGGAAATCATAAAAGCAGGAGGCTCATGGAGCTCGAACGCCTCATTATAAAAGTCTACCAGGTATGCTTCCATAAATATAATTATTTTGGGTATATCTCAACAAAAATAAATATCTACATTGGATCAACGAGCACTCAAAAGTTTTATTAATTTCAAAGTCTTGACTAATGTAATGTTTAAACGCTAAGTAAGTACAATGACACCCCCAGTGCCACATTATTCTCCCTGGAAACTAAACGAATCGTATTACTGCAGTAGCCGAGTCATATGTCACTATATTATTTAGATTTTATTTTCATTTATTATTATTAATTCGAATTATTTAGATATTAAATTTTCGTTCACATCCCTATTAAGACTAAGATGGGTAACAAAATTTTAAAATAAACACATCAAAAGCGATAAAAAGCGTAGTGTTACACAATTTGTATATTGATATAAAATCCTCGCTGTACATCCGTCTATCAAAACATTGTCATATCGTAAAACTAATTCGTGGATAATACAAAATATACGGGCGTTACCATTTGTGCGTAACACAACACAAAATATAGTCTGATCCTATACCTAAGGAGAGCTAAGCTGTTTGAGGACGCTACAATTTTATATCCTACTTGACTATGGTACCAGATTATATAATTTTTGTATAGGCGTGATAAACATAAGATCGAAACATGTAAAAAGAACTTAAACTCTATTCCTTAACATGTAAATGGTAAATATTTAAAATGAGCAATATACTAGTAAAAAGGATAAATAATGGTCATAAACATATTTTAAAACCAAATCATTATAATCATATTGTGGGGGAATTCAGTAATTACCGAGTTGATCCCTATTACCTTTACACTAAACACAGGCATTTAAAACACTACAAATAACATTCTGGCACGTATTTGAGGACAAAAAACAGGTATTCGTCCTTCCGAGTTGTCACAAAAATTAAGATATGGAAAGTAATCAATAAATTCGTCACACAGAACACTACACAGATAAAAAACACGACACGAAACGAAGTTTTGTACTCCCGATGACAATTCGTACTACAATAATAATATTGCAAAACAAGGCAGTTGCGAACTCTATCGAGTTCCATGGACATACGGCGTTACGTTAACAATTAATACGACAATTAATAATGTGTATATAAAACCACTTATTGACCGACTGTTGGACTTGAAGCACCATGTTGAACATTACATAAACCAAACGCTACAGACCTCGACGCTACGACACTCACTCCTTGCCTTTATTCTTAGTATGGATCACTAGAACAATACGTTACGAGCTATGAGATGACTCCACTTGCACTGAGAATATATTTTTCACCTCAGCAGCGCGAACAAGGGTACTTTGCTTCTTAAAAACAGTGAGCAAAATGCGATTTTGCTCACTGTGTCATTTTCTCTCACTCAGTGAGCAAAATCGCAATTTGCTCACTGAATGAGAATCATTCAGTGAGCAAAATGCGATTTTGCTCACTGAGTGAGACAAAATGACATTCAAGTGACCTTCATAGTCAAATGTCATTTCAACATGCGGGGTCTAATACAAGTTCGATATACTTTGGTTCTATTATCTCTGTCCCTCTAGGTATGTTCTCACTGCTTAGGGTGAAAAATTTTGTGTACTACACGAGATCAAAGTTATTTACATCTCGTGCGCTTTTGAATCCCTTACTACGCTCAAGATTCTAAATTAGATTCACTCGCTACGCTCGTGAATCTATTATAGAATCTTTCGCTTGCACGGGACTCAAAATAAGCACTCGAAGAAATATCAAACTTTGATCTCTTGTTGTACAAATAACTATACATCCCAGTGAGAATCTATCCTTACATATCCAATAGTCACTTTTGCATATGGCAAGGTCACACAATAAATATCACTTCTTTCGGTTATTTGGTTATATAACCTTAAAGACGTCACGTAAAATGTGATAGGGACAAAATACTCTTCTTTGTGTATTAATCAGTTTAGTAGCTTAGGGTATCAGATTAGTTTACAAGTTCAAACTACTTCAAACTGATAAAAGTGACATGTTGTATGAAACTAGATGGTATATTAGATTTTTGTTTTACAAATGTCGTACTAGAATTAGGTTTCATTGATGAGCCAAATTCGAAGACTATATGACCTATATCGACCATTTGTTAATACTTAAGCTGAGATACGTCACTGAGTTACGTCACATTAGGATGAGATACGTCATATAGTTATGAAAAGTGGGGTTTGCAATCCCCTTACAATAAAGTTGTATGAATGGTACATATTTGACTCTGACCTGGCGGAGACCACAACACGCCGAATCAATTCGGGATTATTACAATTGCTGTAATGGAAGTACTTTAAGTTTAAAATCCAATATATGTTGTGGTCTTTGCCAAGTTTTACAATAAAGCCTGCAAAAATGGCCTAGTCACAGTTATTGCCTAGTGTTAGTAAGCAGTGCTGAATTAAGGGCAGTTGCTAACGCAAGAAAAAACGTAGCACTTTCCACAGACTATTATCCACCAACATTGGTGCTGCATGCACGTAATTTGCCCTTAAGTTATTCAAGGCTGCTTTAACATTATTATTCTTGTGCACGGATATCAGAGTTTCAATTCAATTTACATTGTAAATGCAAGTAATTTGAAATGTATTTATCAAGTTTTGAAAATCTGATTATGTCCTTGTCAACCATGATCACATAAGTAGGTAGAACCTACGCATCTAGGAATTCTAGGATTTTTTGCCCGATAGCTGAAAAGTCACTATATTGACCATAAACAAGCATCGGGTTGTAAGTCAAACGCTTCAGACATTTTAGGCTCATTGCCGAGGCCAAGGTTTATTGGTTTGTAAAAGAATACACCAGACAGAATCTAGTCGTCATAATCGGTAGATATTGTCAAAATAATGCTCGTGACTTGACTGATGGATCCTTCTACTTATATTGTCAAACTTATTTACTAACTTTGACTACATGCAAAGCCGAACAAGGTATTTTGCGCGCTTAGATTGTCAACAATGTCATATAATGTTAGCATTACTTTCGTACAAAATCTTGTTTGTCTTTGCCTGTCTCTTAGTTATATTTTACAATAGCTAGGCGACATAATTGTTTACTGGTGTAAGAACAATCCGTCTATTTAGCATTTTGATGCTCGTTCGAGTTAGACGGACGGTCTTATCAATATAATGTAAGTGGACTGGACAAAATGGTCATATTTTATATGCCCACTGGTCGATAAGTGAACTATCGCCCGGGAAGATAAGTAATAAACGATAGAGTACAATCCACGCGCGAGTTATCCAGGCATATCCCTCGCGTGGACCGTAGAGGTGCGTTCGGTTACCGTTAAATACGTCACGAGTTATATTTTAGTAACAAAACTTCCGTGAGACAGGGACGTATTAAATATATTAAACCCGGTTACTCACGTATTTAAAGTCGACGATTGCTCGTCAAGTTTCGCTCAATAAAGAGGAGCATCTTCACGAGCAATCGTCGACTTAAACTACGTGAGTGACCCCGGTTTAATAAATTTAATACGTTACGAGACTTACGAGTTCGTAAACCCTGGATTGATCGTGTCGTAATTTGTCAGTTTACAATTATACCTAGGCAAGTAGTGGTCATTCCAGTCCTTATCAATCAAAGATGTCTGTACTACAGACTAGGCTTGTACTAGACTTTCACTTATGAGATGAAAACTCTGATGGTCATATTTCCATGAATTTTTACGATACGGAGAAATTTATTGTAGCACAGTAAGAACGTATTAGTAGTCGGCCAATAAAATATTGCCATATAAATGATGAGTAACGGTAAGCGAACGCATGGTAGAAATTGTATTACCGGTGGTGGTGTCACGGTATGGGCGAGCCGGGGGTGCACTATGAGTGGTAGGCGGTCACATACGAGGCTGGGAACAGGCCGCGGCGGTGCGCGATCTCACCCTGCAACACGAGGATAACGTTAATTAAGTTTAGTTAAACGTTATGTGACGCAGCGGGTACGGCGGAAAAAGCAATCGAAAACACCATAAGGAAATATACCTATTACATGCTCAAATCAATGAAAAAAGTAAGTATAGTCTGGAAAACCAATTTTATAAGTAGACAAAGAACCACCACAAGAAAACTCGTTTTCACGTAAAAAATACTGCATCGAAATCGGCCCCTCTGCTGGAGAGATACGATGCCACAGACAGACAGACATACATTGGCGTCAAACATATAACACCCCTCTTTTTGGGTCGGGGGTTAAAAATATATGTGCGGGGTCGAGCTCCCATACAAATTTAGATTTTCACGCCTTTTCTACTGATAAATTGGTTGCCAGTCTACCAAAAAAATACTTTATTACTACACTACTGTTCTACTGATAAATTGGTAGTTGGCTGAAAAGTGTGAACATTGTCGACATACCTGCCACCAGTGCTGGTCGGAGCGGTCGGTGACGGTGATGACGTCACCGCGTCGGAACTCCAGCTCGCCGGCTTCCTGCGGGGTGAAGTCGTATAGCGCCTGCACCAACGTCTGTAACAACATGAAATCGCAAATTAGTTACGGGCATAACTTCTACTGTGAGAAAAAATGCTTCATTCATCTTCCTTTTTTTAGCATGTAACCATTCGCAAGTTGCCCGAGACCTGATACATGGTCAACGGTTGTTCGTCCAGTAATTAGAAAAGAGGAACCGGTGGAAGGTTGGTTAACTCGGTCTAATTTTTTTTGATTTTCTTTTACTTATGTAATTTGACGAAAATATCTTTAACCTCCAGCCGGCCATCCATGGTATTTATTTGACAAATCAAAATTGCATATCTTGGCAAATTTTGATCTATGGTCGGTTGATAATATTACTAAAGTCTTACCCTAGATAATTTTCGTGTTTTGTATTTAAGTAGTTTAAGTCTAATTTTGAGTACTGCATAGATTTATAGAGCTTCCAACCCAGAGCGGAAATTTGAACCTTGGAATTGAGGTTTTGTCAAATGAATGAGTCAGCAAGTTAAATGTTTGAAACTAGTTCGAAAGTTTCGAGAATACAGTAAAAAAAAAGGCTTTAATATTTACCTAAAAAGTTTCATTACTCTAAAAAGTCTAAAAGGTAGGAATATATTTAAATGGTTTTCGAGCTAAAATGTGAATGTAATTAACCTAGATAATGGCATGGTGTAAAATGGCAATTATACACGCGTCGTGCACACGCAGTGCGTACGGGATTTGAATTAACTGTATTATTAAATTATGTCAAGTGGTTTTAACCAATAAAGGACTACTCGCGGTGTAGCAATCGCACCGTAAGAGGACACACACACACGTTACAAGATGTAATTTACAAAATCTTTACATATTAATATTGAGTTCCTTGTAAGAAGTAATTTGTGTTCTTTTGTGCAAAATGGCGTTGATTTCAATATATTTGTGGGATTATGTAATCCCACAAATGTTTGTGTAAACTTGTTAATCCTCCAAGTGATACATTTAGTTCATCATTATAGTTATTTATTGTTAGTATGCAGTTTGAGTGGATAAGATCACGTTGTTTACAGCTACGAACGATGATATTTAAACAGACGAACTCATACTTTTAGTTAGGTAGTAGGGAGTTATAAATGTGCGCGTGTAATTTCACCAGCTTTCTTACTCATATAGGTAATGTTGTCACCAATAATGATTAGACCAAAGATAAAAATCCGTTGACGCACCATTTATGCAGTGACGAGTCCACCTTGTCACGTTTTTACACTTTGCAAACCCAAGTGAGAAATATATGTTCAAGAACAAAATCAGTGTGACCTCAAAATACGATAAGAAAGAATGATTACGATATTATCCTCCCACATGAATTATACAAAATATAATATAAGATTTCCTTTTGACAAAAAAATCGAATTATTTTCCCAATGTCTGAAAACAATTGCGAAAAATCAACAATATGCCGCAGCGCATTTTTGCCCACTTGTAGTAAGTGTATCTGTAATTTTGTATATTATGCGACCCGGTTAAATCATCCAATGCTGATGCTGTAGACGTTTACCTTTAAGCTCCACCGCGGCTGAACCTTTATTAACTCATTGTGTACTTAATTAGCAGAACTATCATAGTAAATTAGCCAAAAACACTTTCTCAGGTACTTTCATGAATTATTAATGTAAGTCGGCCTACATTTTTATTTAAATTCGTAAAACATTCTCGCGTATCCAACGTATCGGCATTCCAATTAATTTTCGCTCATGAATCAAGTTCAGCAGGTATTGGAGGTAAATTATAAACAAGGCATGTTCTTATGTTGTAACAGGAAGTTTTTGGAAACTTTCTTCGTAATAAAATTTCATCCGATATTAATCCATATTAACCCTAGACGCGTAAAGTTCTCCTTTTTGTGCCAATTGTATGGCAATCATTTACAGCGTGTAAGAAAAATTTTGTGCCCAAGTATCGTTGTTTAGTCAAGGACATAGAATTTCTGTTTTCCTGTGTTAATTTGTCCTTGGCTAGGACACTTTGTTTAGGGACAGATGTATGCAAGTGTCACAATAAATAAATAAATATTATAGGACATTTTTACAAAAATTGACTAAGTCCCACGGTAAGCTCAAATCAAGTCTTTGGTAATATCCAAGTGAAACAATGTCCAACTGTCAATAACTTCAATAAGTCCAATTGTTATAGTACCCTACTGCCAAAATGTCTAGGGATACTTTGAACATATGCCCCAAAGGAGAACAAGGGGTCCAAGTTATCCTGCCGTCGTCGACAAGGTCTACTATCTTCATTTTGAGTTGTGGGTCTCTCACTCTCTAGTTACAGTTCCCCACAGATCATGAGTCGTGTATACCAACCTATTTCTATGCTGTTCATTACGAAAACTTCTATAATAAATCTAATGTACATTTGGATTAGTCATCGAATAGATTATTTTAAACTGTTACTGTAGGTATATTTTTAACCTAGTCAGTGACTAATTGTAATGAATTTAAACTGGGTAACATTTATTCCTCGTCCCTGCGAAACCAACATATCTAAAGCCATTACTCATAAACGTCTGTCAAGGAATAAGTTGATAAATTGATGATCAAATAACCAAAACGCTCTTCTTAGTGTACTAAAGAACAAGTTTCGTAGACTCTACGTCCTGTTTTTACAGTTATCAAATAGGTGTCATTAGAATCTTGGTTTCTTTAACCCTTAAATCAACAGAAAACACTGGTCGTTAGTTCAAACCTCATTGGCGCTCAATAGCATCAATGATTCTGGTTAAGAAAAAAACATACAGAGGATCAACATTTTGAACGTTGCCGAATTAAGAGTTAAATATGTTTCTGTGCTTACAACATAGGCATTAATGTCAAAACATTTGTTTTTGATTAGACTAAGTATACAAACATTCCCCGTAAAATAAATAAATAACAAAACCGGAGGCCCATGTGTTCTCGTGTCAGACTGCTATTTGCAACCAGAGATTATAGAATAGCATCATAAAACTGGAACAATATTCCCGTTGCCTACTGTCCTTACCGAGCGTCACGCCTCGAGCAAAACAACATATACCGTCAACTGGGGTGAATAGGAAATTAGGAATAAAACCCGTAAATGATATTTACCAAATCATTTCTTAAAAACTACCCACACAAATTGTACCATGCAAAATCTACTATTATTTTCACTCGCTTGATACAATTTGAGAGGGTAGTTTTTAAGAAATTACCTGGGTAATGCCATTCCCTATTTTTATCCCTATTTACCCCACCATCCATATTCATCCCGTTGACGGTATTGACTTGACATGTATAACAGGTAAACGTTATAATTATTTTACAGGTTATAATATTTTTTTACACCACGACGCTGTCGACGGTGGCAAACGGCCTACGGCCATCTTTCTGGCATGCAGAGTAGCATAGTAAATGAATTCTATGGACCCTTTTATTTCCATGCCCATCAGTTTTTTTATGTTTACAATTTCTTTTCAGCACGCGCAGGCCCCTGGGGCCTACTCTGCCTAATGGTAAATTCAACCATATATTTAAGGATTCCGGCTTACGAGAACCGAAATCTCCACAGTAAGTAGGCCGAGAAGTGACCAACAATTTTTGGAGATCAAGTGTGGTTGAAGCAGTACGCTCGGTGGCTACTGGAATGAGTCCTGACCGGGTTATTTTCGTTACTTTATCAGGGTCAACGCCGCACTATTTACTCTGACATCGGCGCGCCTTTAACATGGACAAACTGATATTGATTGAAACGACTTTCTGGAACTAGTTTGTAGAATAACGTCGGTTGGGGATTGATTCCGAAGTGCCTTGACGTTGTAAATTATTTTCTATACCTCATCTGATTTTCCTATTACAGTAGAGCGTGTCACATATTTTTGCAGCGTTCTAAGAGTAACATATTATTGCCGGTGACTGTACCCTACCTAGTATAGTTAGATTTTCATCATCATACAGCCGTTCGTCAGTACAGCTGTCCAGTACTGGACAAGGCTTCTGTCAAAGACCTCAACAACAAACAGGACAGAAGACATACATTTTTCACCGCCTAGTACCGATATTTCAAGCTGTGCTTAGATTGGGGTTAGATCGATCTGAAAGAGTGTCCCAATTATTTATTGATTTATTAAACTACGTTATATGATGATATTCTTACCTCTTCTGGCACGACATCTTTGAGCTTGACGTCCTGGAGGCGGCTGACGGACGCCGTGCGATGGTAGTCCACCAGCTCGTTGAGGGAGTTGAACTTCACCACCCAGAGGAAGAATTTGCTCGACGCATCGCGCAGTACTTTGAAGTGTTGGACGCCGTCCGGACATCTGTTGAAAACCAACAAACATGCAAAAGTTAATCGTATTAAAGTAGTGAGGGGTTCTAGGTTAGGTCCTATTCGACCAAACGCACTATTGCCTGCAGAATTAAAGAACACATTGCTGCGGTCAAGAACAATGACGCCCGCAGGTCAGCTACTGCTCAGCAGTCGGGTACCTACAAATTACTAGATCGAGTTGCATAGTATTGGGTCTTGGGACTTGGGTCATTTCGACAGAACGCCACGATATACCAAGATTGGTAAGAGAAGCCGTTGATATTCACAAATACATAAATTTCAATCGTGAAGATGGGTTTAAACTGTCAAATGTGTGGAATCCTGTGATTTGTTTGTGTAAAAAACCAGTGATATCCAAATCAAATCCGCGTAGTGACACTGTGAGTGTAGTGTGCTCGGATAGACCAACAAGTGTGAACGCGACCGGTGGTAACGTTGAAAGCGAACGCAGCCGACGCGCACGAATGAGGGTAGACCCAGCGCGGTCTACACAACTTTGACACCCACCCGCTACCTTCAGCGTGAACAAGAAGCATGTAACTGCGCCGAAATATCTGGAGCTCGAAAATAATACAAAAGGTAATCACGGTCCATATCCCGGTCGATATAAGTCTAGTGAAACTAAATGCAATTCTATTTTACGTTTGCAGTACCAAAGGAATAAACCGAACACTTGCAACCCATTAGGTACATCATTTAAAACATTCTTTAACGGCTATCAGGAACCAAAGTTCATATTGTAACATATATTTACATATATTGTCTAGCTAGTATATCTAGCAATGTACCCATTATGCCATAAGAGCACTCTATCTACCAAGGTAATGGTAGTCATAAAATGTGGAATCGTTTGTCACCCGTGTCACACGTTTCACCGATAAGTTAAATGTAACAGAGTAACCAATCATTACAGGAAAAATGGACGGATAAATATCGATTTAATTACATATGACACAATGCGGTCACCTCAAATGCGTCTAAGTAATGAAATAATTATCATATTATACTAAACTATTCTCCGTCCTCCATCAGCAATCTCATCAATAGTTAAAAAACTGTATCCTGACTGACAGGAAAGGATAACAATAAAATATAGTTCATCGTAGCGATTACCAATTTCAGGAAGTTGTTTATATTTAACTCAGTACTTTTTTTCCTGAATAAATGAGACGAATTTCCTTCACTCATACCTATAAAAAGTATAATTGCTACTGCCGAGCAACTCATAATACGAGTTTGATGTTAAACCACAAACTTCGCTGAAAGCAGTTACGCTATGACTATGACTGCTAATCAAAGTAAATAAACGGTTATAAAAAATAAATCACATTCCAAGGACCATGAGTCACGTTTGAAACCAGTGCGCTAATAATTATCACTCGTACTTTAATCCAGTGTGTGCAAACAGTAAACAAATTGTTTTTTCCGTTGCAGTCAATTGAGGTTTATGAGAGATGCGCAAAACAGTAATTTCACGTATTACTTAGATTTATGAAAAAGTTTCGTTTTTAATAAATGTGGGCTTTCCTTCTTTGTCTGTTAATTGAGTAAGATAAATAGAACGAACTAGTTATTTTAATAAATATTGTATTTGTATAAGATTGTCATCACGCCCTATCACACTGGCGATTTGCGAACTCGTTGCGCGCTCGCCTCGCTTTCAACTCGTTAGCAAATCGCCAGTTTGATAGAGGGCCCATAAACTTGGTTGTAATGGATTTCAGCAACCTCAAGAAAACATAGAGGCGACACAGAAGTGCCTATTCGGATTCGCAGTCCCACCTTTTATTCGTTCTATTATGGCCTTGGAAAGCGGAGAATAATTTTGCTCTAAATTGTTCGTCAAGTCTTTGATGTATCATGTCATGGCTGTCATTGTTAATTATTTAGTCTCGTGCGTTATAAAAATCATTTTATGCAATACTTGATATTATTATCTTACGCACTTACGCGAATGCCCTTTTTGGGGGCAAGTACTGCAGGTACACTCAACTTTCTAATATGGGACACAACCATACTAATACAGAGCGTTAGGTACTTATGTGTTAATATGGTAGTAATTAAACATCATAGCTTCGATCAATTATCACCAGAATTACTCGTCAAAGTGCTAATGAGCTGCAAACACGATCAATAAGTCAATGACTAATTCTGACATAGGCCCTATCTATATTAGGAACGTGTAGTAAACGAGTTTCGTACGATCTCCTTACTTAGGCTGACTCACGATTTTCGACGAACTGGTTTAAGTGAAACGACGGAAAAAGATAAGAAATTTGATTGAGAATGTCGCGAAAAGCGGCATAGGATTTAATGAAAAGTAGGCCGGCCACGGACATTAAATATCGTTAAGTAGATATTATACCTATAGCTCAAATAATAACAAAGGAAGCTTGGATGTCTCTCTTAGAATTCGATATCAATTTCTGTATCAAAGCGATTATGTAGGTAAGGTATATTTATAAGCATTTCTAAAGCTTACGTATAGATATTACTTAACCATACGAACAAAGAGTAATGTTGTTCAAGTTTTTTTCTTAATCACCTACGCTCTGCATATGGCTAAGCTAAAATTATATTACATATATGTATGATCCTTTTTAATTATACGATTTTACGGCTACACGTAAAGTTTATCTAGATGCGTACTTTCTAAAGTTTCTCAATATACCGAAGACAAAATATTATAATAAAAATAGCGATAGAACCATTCGAGCAATAATTCATGACTAATACAGAGGCCGAGCGAGAGATATCGAAAAATAAAATATAAAGCTGCCGCAGCAGCTACTATTGCTTAACATCCAAAGTATGACTCACTCGAACAGCGTGCTTTTTTTCTGTGCCAAGTCAAACAGAGGCAGAAAATGTTTACCGTGTTTTCCGGTACAATCCTAGATTTCATAAATAACTTCACCTATAGATATTAACAGAATTATAACAAGCACAGACTAAACAAAAAAGGAGTGTAGGAAGGTATTATCAGTAGGTAAAACGAAGTAATTAGTCTTATTATTTTGTTAAGACAGGAACTGCTTAGCTATCTTAAAATAGAAACGCCGATGGTAATAAGGATTCAAAAACGTTCAAATTACAATTTTTATTCTCGTTCGGGTTTTCTCCTTTGTTAAGAGGCTAAAGTCACGTTGTATAGCACGTCGGTGTGGCAAAAAAGCACATGGCCTGCCTGATGGTAAACGATTACCTTAGCCTATGGGCGCCTGCAGCTACAAACGTCACATACGAGTTGTCGGCCTTTATCTCGTGCTTATGATATATACCTTCTATGATGCCTGAGCCGAAAACAAATGCGAATGATATGCGAGTTTTAACTCCCGTCACTATAGTTCGTTTTTTTAGCATTAGAAAGAACTTGAAATAAGGTAAGCGATCTTGACATGTCTAATAATTGAAAAACGCTTTTTAAAAATCAATAACTATTACTTATGAAAGCAGAAGAATATAAATGATTGTATTAGATTCATCATTGTTACATATTTGCCGTAACTTATTTTTAAAATGTGTTTTTCAATTAAAAGACGCAATAAGATTGTTTACCTTATTTCTAATGCTAAAAAAAACGAACTATAGTACCTATTAAATTTTGCGTTTTCCTCTGGTCAAGAAAATAGTTTTTCAGTAAGCGTATTATAGGATTTATAGGACAAAATTCTCGTTGTATTTTTTTCAGTGAGCCTACCGTATACGTCGAAAATCAAAATCTAGTTATCTGCCTCTCTATTTTTTTTATGTAATAGTCAGCAAACGAGCAGACGAGCCGCCTGATGGGAAGCAGTCATCGTCGCCCATGGACATAAGCTACATCATAGGAGCCCTTAAGCGTTGCCGACCCTAAATACCCGCTTCTTGAAGAATCCCATGTCGTAGCGCAATGGAAATACCTCAGGAGGCAACTCATTCCACATTCTGCACGTTCTGGGAAGAAACGAGCGAGATGCCCGCTTATTCTTGGTGTGCCATGTATCTAAGAAGTGAGGGATCGGTCGAATACTCAAGAACGACACTAGTAGAGAAGCATAAAAACAATTTACGATTTTTGATGTTCACGATAAGCCCTCAGCCCTGCACTCACGTTGCAGAGGGGCTACCGCGAAAACCGAAATTCGCAAATTGCGGGGATCTTACTCTTTTACTCCAATGAAGGCGTAATTAGAGTGACAGAGAAAAATGCCCGCAATTGACGATTTTCGGTATTGGCGGTAGCCCTACAGGCCGCGAATGGGATACCGAGGCCATGGACTAATGTCCATGCCGTGGCACATATTCCAAAGGTAAGGAACCTAGTGTTTGACAGCTTTATTCCAATAGTATACACAACGTTTGTCACCTCTATTGCTAGGAAAGTACGTCACTATACAAACACTGCCTATGCCTATATTCATCAATGAGGATAACATGGGGAGTAGGAACTAACAAATGTTTGACACTGGGAATTATACAAGGAAACCGTTTAGTACGTAGCACAATTCATGATAAGGAATTTGCTGTTGTAAATGTTGTAATGTACTTGTGTACAAAAGCAACACACTTGATTGCCCATAATCTGAATCTTATTGTCAATAATGTAATGACATATACAGAAACAAATATTTAGAGTTAGACCAAGAAAAGTCTGCAGCGATTTTGACAACCCACACAGTGCAAGTGTCATAATTTCATAGAAGTATGACGTTTAAAATAACACTTGAACTGCGTGTATGGGCTATCAAAATCGCTGAAGAGTTTTCTTGGTCTAACTCTAGTGTCCGACCGAAGTTTCGTTTTCGGATTATGCACAAAAATTATGTTTCGGTCGAAGGTTCCGTTTAGGTAAAAAAAAGTTTTCGGTCGAGCCGCAACTGTATTTTCGGTAGTGAGCGACCGAAGTTACGGTTTCGGTAGGTTTCGGCATAAAAATCATGTTTTAGCCGAAGGTTCGGTTTCGGCCGAAACTAGCGCAAAACACACACATTACATATAGGTAATTATTTAGCTAAATTTAAATTGTTATTGGTAAATCATAATATGTGGTCTACCTGTAGTGAATCATCTTATGATACTTAAATAAAAACACTCATCAGCAAATTAATAATCAAAATGAGTACTTCGGTAAAGCCCATATTATTATTCTGCTCTGTCATTGTTCAATAACTTGTTTAAAGGTCCTTAATATAATCTTTCTTGATAAGGTTGATATAAAATTGTATGGATGTCAACATGATTCATTCATTGAACTACGAACAGTTTCTGTTATCAATTAAGTACATTGTTCCTTAAAATAATAGTAAAATAAAACAATACCTAAAAGGTTGAAATGGTCTAAGATCCCACATATATGGTCGACCTTCACCAATCTGTCTGACGGATGAAACTATGAAAATATGAAAGAAAATATGTCCCAGAACATAAATAAATAGGGTTGCCTAAAGAAATATGGTCAAGGCTATTTTTAATAAATTTTTGAAAAAAAAATTTTTTAGGCAAATTTCACCGATTTGTCTGACGAACGAAATAAGTTTCAATGGAAAGTATACAACTTGTACAACATAAATCAACTAGGTTGCCTATCTTTTTCCGGTCACTATTATGTGGTTGCCGTGTTTAAAGAGGTGATTTTATATCGATAATTGCACTCAATTATACATCAAAATGATGGTAATTTTATTGCAAATACAATGGTATAGGGTTGCCTGCAAAAATCCGGTCACAAATAAGGGTTGCCAGGCTTTTAATTAAAATAAGAAGAGAAGACTTTTAGCGATAACTCATAAACGGCTTAACAGATCAAGTTTGTTTTAATTTTATTTGATTGAGTTTTTTAAGCACTATTTTCTTGATTTTTTTCATATTTTTTGGACAGATGGTTCAAAAGTTAGAAGGAAAAACCTTTGTTTTTTCTTTCTAAACAATTATTTCCGAAATGATTCACTTTATCAAGAAATGTTGTTCAAAGACCCGTATTTGTTTTGAAAGGCCTATCCAACGACACCCCACACTATAAGGTTGTCACACAAAAAAAAATTTCACACACATTTTGTTTCTTTCAGAGCGATTATTTCCGAAAATATTCACTTTATCAAAAAATGTTCTTCTAAAACCCCTATTTATTTTGAAAGACCTTTCCAACAACATCCCACACCATAGGGTTGACACGAAAAACAAAATCTTTACGTACATTTTGTTTCTTTCGAGGCGATTATTTCCTAAAATATTCACTTTATCAAAAAATGTTGTTTCATGACCCCTATTTATTTTGAAAGACCTATCCAACGACACCCCACACTATAAGGTTGAAACGATAAAAAAGAATTTCACACACATTTTGTTTCTTTCAAAGCGATTATTTCGGAAAATATTCACTTTGTCAAAAAATGTTCTTCTAAAACCCCTATTCATTTTAAAAGACCTTTCCAACAACATCCCACATCATAGGGTTGACACGAAAAAAAAATCCTCACGTACATTTTGTTTCTTTCGAGTCAATTATTTCCTAAAATATTCACGTTATCAAAAAATGTTTTCCAAAAAACCGTATTAATTTCAAAAGACCTATCCAACGACATGTCACATTATAGGGTAGAAGCGATAAAAATGGTCACATACATTTTTTTTCGTTTGATACCTATGTTGTAAGATGTCATTTGATATGAGTTTTAAAATAAATAGGGTTTTTAAAAAAAAAATTGATAAAGTGAATATTTTAGGAAATAATCGCCTCGAAAGAAACAAAATGTACGTGAGGATTTTGTTTTTCGTGTCAACCCTATGGTGTGGGAAGGTCTTTCAAAATGAATAGGGGTTTTAGAAGAACATTTTTTGATAAAGTGAATATTTTCGGAAATAATCGCTTTGAAAGAAACAAAATGTGTGTGACAATTTTTTTTTGTGTGACAACCTTATAGTGTGGGGTGTCGTTGGATAGGCCTTCCAAAACAAATAGGGGTCTTTGAACTTCATTTCTTGATAAAGTGAATCATTTCGGAAATAATCGTTTAGAAAGAAAAAAAAAAGGTTTTTCCTTCTAACTTTTGAACCATCTGTCCAAAAAATATGAAAAAAATCAAAAAAATAGTGCTTAAAAAACTCAATTAAATAAATTTAAAACAAATTTGATCAGTTAAGCCGTTTATGAGTAATCCTTAAAAGTCTTCCCCTCTTATTTTAATTAAAAGCCTGGCAACCCTTATTTGTGACCGGATTTTCGCAGGCAACCCTATACCATTGTATTCGCAATAAAATTACCATCATTTTGATGTATAATTCAAGCGTCAGACAGATGAGTGCAATTATCGATATAAAATCACCTCTTTAAACACGGCAACCACATAATAGTGACCGGAAAAAGATAGGCAACCTAGTTGATTTATGTTGTACAAGTTGTATACTTTCCATTGAAACTTATTTCGTTCGTCAGACAAATCGGTGAAATTTGCCAAAAAAAAAATATTTTTTTTCAAAAAATTATTAAAAATAGCCTTGAACATATTTCTTTAGGCAACCCTATTTATTTATGTTCTGGAACATGTTTTCTTTCATATTTTCATAGTTTTATCCGTCAGACAAATTGGTGAAGGTCGACTATATGTGGGATCTCCTACTAAAAAGGCTTGCATTCATGTCTGCTGGAAATTATTACGACTCAATGTTCCTGAGGTCAATGAACTTATTTTTATACCCAAATACCTACATATATTCAGGAAAAAAGATATACAACAATTAAACATAATAATTGCTTCTAGTCAAGTAACCAAGTAAACCCTGCAATTAGGGCTACCATTACCTAAGCTGAAATAAAATCAAGGTTTTTCCCCAGAAAAAAGATTTAAAAAAAATTGTTTGTTGTGAGTTAGTGATACATCTGACAAAGATTTTACTAGAAAGCTTTACCAAAGCCTAGCTTGACCGGATGCTCAGAGACAGAGTCCAAACTAGGACAAATCCGGGGAACCCAGGAAGGGACCAATGGCAGCTATACCTAATTTAATCATAAAAAAAATGTGACCCTGGTGAAAGCGTAACAACTTGCTATGAGAACAATATGTCCAATATGATTGATACACAATCATATCAACATTAAGAACTTACTTGACAGATAAGGAGAAGTCTCCGGGGCTTGATTCACTGATCCTTATAAGAAATCCACCCTCTGGCTTATTTGCTAATAGTCTCTCAGCATCTGCTCTTGTGATCCTTCCATAATACCAACTGGAAATAAATAAACTGATGTAGATAACGCTATTTACACATGTCTGTTACCTTTCTTCTCTTTCTCATATAAAAAAAAATGAAAAATTACATATTGCTAGATCAGCACATTAATATTAAAATAGATTCCTGACAATCAATAATAATAAATAAATATACTTTTAAACTTACAAAGACTGATATAATTTTCAAAGCTTTTTGGCAATTTCAATTAGCTTGACTTAGTAGTAAAATTGAAGTATCAAATTATTGATTTTGTAGAATGTTTTTATCTGAATAATTTCAACTATATAAGCATTTCCAGAAATGTCCTATGTAAATGAGGAAAATGAATTATATTATCAGAGTATGAAAATATTGACTATAAGACCAATAATATACTGTTGTGTTATATTATTGGCTTACATTGAATTTCAAGGAATATAGTTGATAATTTTAGATAAGTGAGAACCTATAATTGGCTCTGTTATTCTATTGTAGTTTATATAAATGTCTAAAGCTGTTGGTTTTCCACATATACAATTTAAAAAAAAGTTCATCATGGTTGATAGCCACCCTCAAAACAAAACACCAAATCATAAATTTTGATTTCTCTGAATGAAAACATTTAATATACAATGGAATGGAAGGTCTTTGTTTAGGTATCTGGGCGGCTAGAAGTTAAATAGTGTTTGTTTATTAATAAATAATTTAACCATTCCAGTTGACATCACTAGTACATATAAAAAGTTTAATGTTCTAATAATCAGTATCTACTTTTGATCACATAACAAATACAAAGTAATGTAGTTATGCAGCAATGTTTCTAGAAACTAAATCAAGCCTACAGTTAGGTAGTTGGCTGAGAAATTGTATGGGAATTTTGTAACAATACAAAAAGTGAAATTCATGTAAGTATATAAGTGGATGATTTTTAGGAACTGTTTACGAACCTGTGGTTTTTCATTTGAATATAGTTGCTAGGTATTAATCCTTCTCTGCCGTCTAATTCTGCCCTGTACCAATTCATGTCTTCCTCCATATTTAGTATCTGAAAGAACCAAGTTCTAGATAGAATCTGCGTCGGTACTTTACATAACAACCCGGAAACTAGGTTATCGTGTTCAAAACTTACTTTTAGGACCTGGTTTTTCCTAAAACTCAGTTCATCATCAGCGGTAGCAGTGAAATCGTGTTTTGCTATAGCCTCCATGATCAAATTAGGCACTTCACTGAAATGTCACCGATTACCAAAATAACTCACAAAGTATTATGCTATATTCACAGTACTTGGGGTCAAGGCAGTAGAGTAATCATAATGTATGAATTATCTTATAAACTTATTTAAAATAATTTGTTACTGTACAAATACTTGGAACAAATTATTTATTCTTTCGTTCGATCTTCACCCACAGCCACACATCAAAAACTAATGTTACCACAGTGAAATAACGTTAAGCTCTCTATAGAGTATAGCAGGCCTAGCACGGAACCAATACGGAACCAAATATTACATTGTTATAGTGATAACAGACTATCGCACCGCACCAAGGTCATTGTACGACACACCGATAAGTAAGAGCGAGAAAGAGATATCGCTTTCTACAGATTTTCTTAGAGATATACCTTGGTCCGGTGTGATAGTGTGTTACGGCCTTTAACTCTGTGCTACATTAAAGACATTATAAAAGCTGTAACAGACTACCGCACTGCACTGCGACCTGCGGCGCACCTATCAATAGTGTGTAAGGTGGTAGCCGTACGTGCGTTAAGGACGCAGCTATAAGTTAGAGCGAGAAAAAGATATTTTGACGCGATATTATAGTGCGGTAGTCTGTTACGGCTTTAAAAGATGTATTCAATTCGTTTAGTAAATATCAAAATAATAGAGTAAAGCGCCAAATTAAAAAAAATTAGGCGCGAAGGGCAATATGGAGTAATCGTCTCATAGAAACAAATCGCGCTTTTTCTACTGACAAAGTTGTTTGACCGGCTAACACAATAAAAAATATGAACGTCCAATTAGGACCGATGCCGGCCAAATACACAAGCTGTCAAGTTTGACAGTTCTTTTAAGTCCATTTCGCTCCCAGTGGCATTACACGCGTAAGATATTTTTCTTTACAAATCATTATTTATTTCAGAAATCTTTCGTTTTAGATACTAAAATGTGTGTAAAATTATAAGCCCTTATATGTTGTATGTTTGTTCGAGTGTTATTTTTGAACAATTCAAGAAAAAGTATCTTTGTTTTGAGTTGTGAAATCTTCTTTCCTCAGGTTTAGTCGTAACTCTAATAAACGCAACGATGTCGGGAGGATTAGATATATTGGCCCTCAACGAGGAGGATGTCACCAAGATGTTGGCTGCCACCACCCACCTTGGGGCAGACAATGTACACTTCCAGGTAAGCCGCTACATAACCTATAATTGCATATATCTTTAGGTTTTTCATGATGATATAAGAATCCGTTCCATATCTTGTCTGATGTATACTGACGATCTATTCTCCCAACTGAAGATATAACACCCAAACATGTGATTAAATTAGTCGCGTGACGGTACTTAATATATTGTGTATTTTAGATGGAAACATACGTGTACAAGCGCCGTGCTGATGGTACCCACGTTATCAACCTGCGGCGCACCTGGGAGAAGCTGGTGCTGGCTGCTCGCGCCGTCGTCGCCATTGAGAACCCCGCTGACGTGTTCGTCATCTCTTCCCGTCCCTTCGGACAGCGCGCTGTGCTGAAGTTTGCGGCACACACTGGCGCCACCCCTATTGCTGGACGTTTCACCCCTGGTGCTTTCACCAATCAGGTAATCTTGACTGATTTGGTCTCATTGCTATAATATAATCTTGCAGCTTAGCTAATAAATAACAATTATGAGAACTACAGAAAAACAACCATATGAGATGATATCAAATTTACACCAATATTGTTTTTGCATATCAAATTCCTTCAGTGGGACATGTCTATTTGAAATTCAATTAACTAACAGAAAGTTATAATTCCAAAAACTACAAGTATTTGATTTTCATTATGAATAGAATTCTATAGAGAAATAAGATTATTTCTCTGTTGCTAAAGTGTTAAGGGGCCCACTGATTAACAGTCCGCCGGACGGTATCGGCCTGTCAGTTGTTTGGAACAGTCAAAATTTTGTTCTAAGTGGGCGCCTTTATGATTACGTACTTAATGATGATAACATAACTAAGGAACCACTGACTGCTATCAGCAGGTTGATTAAACTTTATCTGATATTCTTTACTACATGTCAATCTAGTATTTTTCTATTTATTGTCTTTGTCTAACAAGTAATGATGTTCAACAGATCCAAGCCGCTTTCCGTGAGCCCCGTCTCCTGATCGTGCTGGATCCCGCCCAGGACCACCAGCCCATCACTGAGGCTTCCTATGTCAACATTCCGGTCATTGCTTTCTGCAACACTGACTCTCCTCTCCGATTTGTTGACATTGCTATCCCATGCAACACCAAGGTAAGTTACTTCTTGTACAGTCAGCTGTGGATTTTAATAAGCATAGTGCACAGTAAAAAATGGAATCTAAGTTGCAGAACTACAACCAATTATTTATATACTTTTCCCCTCTTAGTAAAATCATGATGAGCTAGTTCTAAAGTCTAAATCTAGTCATAAATAAATAATCTTTTTGTGCAATTACAGTCGTCCCACTCCATTGGTCTGATGTGGTGGCTGCTTGCGCGCGAGGTGCTCCGCCTCCGCGGCGTGCTGGCCCGTGACCAGCGCTGGGATGTCGTGGTGGATCTCTTCTTCTACAGGGACCCTGAAGAGACTGACAAGGAGGAGCAACAGGCTAAGGAACAGGTGGGTCTTTAGTACTGGCATAAATGCTTGGTAGATCTGATTTATTGAAACTATTTGTATACAACTCATAGAAGAGCCCAGTGAGTAAGAGGGAAGGGGATCAACAAGTTCTGTCCTGCTGTATTAGATGTTTCATGTCATAAGAACATTTGTTTCATATCATTATTTAACCTTTTAATCAGCCATAGACTGATATATAAGACAAACAAAATCGGGCTCATTTCGCCGCGGTCTGATAAATAAGACATAACTTCGTGTATCTTCGTACCGCCGGCGAGACAAGCACGCTCGATGAAAGATTCTATGGCGGTTAAAAGGTTAATTCACTTCCTTTGTGAAAATGACAGATAAGACTAAATTAATTTAAGTACATATTTATGAGTAGGATTTTTATGGAAGGTTCCCTTGTTTCGAGCAGATATGTTAATGTTGATATTTTATTCTAGGCTGTTGTGGCCGCCAAGCCCGAGGTGCCGGCGCCGGCGCACGAGGACTGGGCGGAGACCGTGGAGCCGGTGACGTCGTGGGCTGACGACGCCGCTCCCGCCGCTGCCGCTGCCGCCGCGCCTGCCTTCGGCGCTGCGCCCGCGCAGGAGGACTGGGCTGCTCAGGTACTTACTCTAACTTAAAGTTTTAACCAAACTCTTAACATGCTCGTTGGCAGTTTCGCCACAGGCATGACCTCACTGCCAAATCAGAAGGTTCGAAGTTGGCCAGCCAATTTGGACATCAACATTTATTCAGCAAATAGGCCACAAGGGCACTTTTACACGTCAACATTGAATTTACATACAAGCAAAAATAATAACATCAACAATTTTATAAAATAAAACTAACAATTCAATCTAACGTATTACAATTACTAAGAGATGTATATGGTCTCTTAATGTCGAATTACATACAAAATACAGATACAAAACACAAAAAAAATCTACGACACTTAAATTATCGCGTAATACACTTGATATTCAGTGCGGTTAGAAAGGATTTGTCTGTAAAATTTCTACATAGTTGCAAATATAGCGCGTACGCGGTTTCATACAAAATGTATAAGTCGAAAACAGGGGGTGCAGAGGTTTCGTATAGGAAGCGCCTACGTATGCACCTCAGCGTTTATGAATGTGGTTATTAAGTATAATGTAACTTGCAGGTACAAGACGAGTGGGCCGCGCCCGCGGCGGTGGCGCCTGCGCCGGCGCCGGCACCCGCGGCCGCGCCGTCGTGGGGCGGCTCCGGCCAGGACTGGACCGCGTCCTAAACGGTTCATCGGCTAAATAAACTCACTCAAACATATCTAAACACTTTTATTTTACTTAACCCCTTTTTGGGCGTTTTCTAAAATAAATATTGAAAACCTGATTCTTTCCAATCTGGACGTTCTTGGGCTCATTCTACTCAGAATCGACAGCATTCTCCATCGCACCATTAAAAAAAGATGTCTCAAAATGTCCATTCCATTACGTCACGTTTTAGTATGATTTTTTTTTCACTTTTATTCAATTTTCATACAAATTATTGGGATATTTTATCATCAGAATTGAATATGCTAGTGATTCTGAGTTGAAAGAACCCAAATACACCAGGATCTGTGAGAATCAGGTTTTCGATATTTATTTTAGAAAACTCCCTTTTAACAGTTTTAACACCTTCACAATCCTGACGGGCTAGCACATGATTGGCGCGACAGTCGGCCGTATTCGAACAATGAGATATGTCAAATAATGTTGATATACGTTTCTTCAAACAAAAACGTCACTTGACACTTGTTTGACTATGACATATCCAATCCACATCGTTTCAATATCTAGTATTTGACGTATCTCATTGTTCGAATATGGCTGTATATCTCGACTCGTCCCTCTTTTATTAACATAGTTAGAAAAAGATGGGTAGTCTATCTCGCCGCGAGATACTGTCGCGTCAATCATGTCCTAGGCCAACACTGCCCCATGTATGGGTCACGACACTCACGTGCTTCCCGTGCCCCGCATATGGGACATTAAGATACGACAAACGCCTAATCAAATCTAATCACGTGTTTCCACCATGCTCCGTGGAAACCCCACTGTCTGTTTTGTGATTTATTGAAACGTAATGCTTATGTACACAATATGTACCGAATTAGTACATACTTCAAATTTTATTGAGTACAATTTTTTTCGGCGTCTTATTTGCTAAAAAGTAAGTATTTACGTGAATTTTCTTCAATTAAATTTTGGGGTTGCTGGGGAGATGCTCTACAGCAAGTCCGATTTGAGTTAATTGTATTCTCGATCTATTGAGGTACAATATTTTTGAAGTTTGTACTAATTCAGTACGTATTGTGTACATCAGCATTACGTTTCAATAAATCAAAACAGACAGTGGGGTTTCCACGGTGCATGACGTACTCGTATCTAATCGAGATATATTTTGATATTTCTTAATCGATCTTTCTTTTGAATTCTAGTCCTGAAAGAGAGTAACATTCAGAAATGTATTGTACTAATCCGAGTGCGTAGCCAACATGCCAATCGTTTACACTCCGTAGCGAACGAAACTCGACTGTCACTGTCGCTATAATATGGAAGCTCTATGGAAGTAATAGAGAACAAAGCGTTTATCTTAACGCAAACGATTGTCACCTTGGCTAGGCACCCTGAATAAGTTAAAATTCTATTGGCACGTATGTGGTCGATAAATCGTACCAACACGCTTCACAATTGTTGCGCCATTTAGGGTCCTAGGTAAATTGGTTGTTCAATACTTACGCTATAGATTTCCAATTTAGCAAGAACCCTAAATGGCATAACAATCCCATGTGGTGACTACCACGCCTGGCAAAGGGTTAAAGCGTTTTTAAATTTGTTTTTCTGTTGGTGCGGTTCCATAACTACGTTTATATAAGTTACTCTATGGTATCTATGAACGCCACCACATTTTCGTTACCTCGACCCAATATAAACATAAACGCGCATTACTTATACAAAGTTTTTAATTTTTAATGTGTCTATACAGATGAATCCTATAAACACAGGTGTATTTCGGGTTGCCTTGATTTGTCAATATTCTTAAAATCATCTTCTGCAGGGGAGTGACACTGGCGACTTTGAAGAATTGCTTGGCTGGTCCCTGGTTTAGGTATTCTGATTCTAAGGATTTAATTCGTGTTCCATTTTCTAAAATACCCTGAAAAATTAAATAAATATATCTGTCTTTTCTTTTCCGCTGCATAGTGATGCTTTAGTGGGATTTTTTCAAGCACCTTCTCACTTTATACTTATGCGAGTTGACGAGTTTTAATTCCACAATATTTTTTCAACTTACATACCACTACTGGGTAGTGGTATGAGAAGTTGTATTGCCCCATGAGATCATAGTTATTAAGGGCCTCATGAATTTCGAGTCTCTCGTTACTTTCCGCATGGAAAAAACTTTGTTTTCTTGTTCCGCAAATAAGAGTAGGTACCATCACGCTCCGCGATTGTAGCGCCATTTAGGGTCCTATTAGGTCCTAGGTAAATTGGTTGTTCAATACTTACGCTATAGAATTTCCAATTTAGCAAGAACCCTAAATGGCATATGTAGTGGTATGTAGCTAGTAAGTTAAGTACTAACTACATACCACTACACTGTGTGGTGACTACCTACGTCCTACAGTCAGTAGCTAGTTAGCTACAGAAGTAGGTAAACTATAGTCTGTATCTTTAGGTATTTAAATAAAAGTAAACAAACAATTTGTACATTTTCGGGTAGTTATAACATTTATTGGTTAACCAACCAAATACAAAACCGCCTGGATTAGTCACTGAACGACCTGACTTTAACCTACATTATTTGATCATGTAATGTTTTCATCTGCCCTCAACTGGCTTAAGGAGCCATTTGAGGGTAGATTTTGTTTACTTTTATATGAATACCTAAAGATGCAGAGTATATAGTGTGTGAGTCGTAAACAAAAAACTGAATCATGTCAAGAGAATTATTTGTGAAATATTAATTACAGAGATTAAAAATAGAGCCTACAAAGATTGAATTTTCAACAAACGACCTCTTTATATATTTCGATGAAAAAACCTACTTACTTAAAAGAAAAGATTTTGACAGTGTTTTTTATCGACTGGTAAAATCTAAAAGTAAAATGTATGAGATCAGAAATCGGTTGTCGAGTGAATTTTATTGTGTTTGAATAGTATTAATTAGTACCTAGGTACATAATTATTACATAATTATGTCGATGTATTAGTGATTCGTGTATTATCTGTACCTAAGTTTTTTGGACCCCACCCGCCATGCGAATTTATGTAAGTACCTACCTAAATACCTATTAAATTCTCAGCTTAGGACTTAGGACAAAGATGGGTACCTACCCTCGGAGTAATAAACATTAAGTTAAAAATTATGTAATGTTTTTGTCTGTTTAACCAGGCGTGGCTCACTCCGCGATTTCGTCGCTTTGCAACAGGTAGCTAAAAGTACATCCGTTCCACACCAATTTTGGTGGCTAGCCATAAGCCGCGCGTGGCGCTGTTGCCACCTAGCGGCCATATCTGTCCTGATCGTAACAGACGCGTTTTGTTAGAGAGTGAGTCTTCTGTAATACCTAGTACTATTATTTATTCTGTGGTTTAACTGAATAGTGCCTACAAAGATAAACTTACGAAAAGGACGAAGTTCTTCGGAGCACTTTTCGCGGTGTCAGGCCGAACGTGCTCAATGCCGATGCTTTTTACTTCTGTGAGTTCTTTCAGCTGAAAGACAATTTCTCCACGCGATCCACTGAAATAAAACATGAAATGTTGAGACGAAAACCGCCATTGACTGATTTCTTAGAAATGGGTCTCACGGAGTTCACCGGTTGTACGCTACCCTACTTAAATAGTTCCCTGTGATCTTGACTAAATGGCCGATCCATTTTGTTGTAGGTTTTTCCACGCTGTGTTTACCGTTATGTTTTTGACACTTGTGAACCTTTCTGCCCTAGCGGCGTCGTCGGTTCTACGAGCAATTTGCCTCGTACACTGCCACTGCCTGACAACTCTGTGCCATGTCGAATGTCGACAACCTTTGTATTCTAACGTACCGGCCCCGTAGCCAACGTGCCAATCGCTTACGCTCTGTAGCGATCGAAACGCAACTGTCACTGTCGCACTAATATGGAAGAGTGATAGAGAGACACAAAGCGATTCGATGGCGAAGCGATAGCGATTTTCACCTTGTCTAGGCCGCCGTTTTTAATCGATGTAGGATAATCTGTCAGAGCACAGGGCGCTATGTGTGTACAGTCGACGTCAAAGATATGTTTACGTTTTTCGCCTTATTACAAAGAAGTAAGGTGCAAAAGTGTAAACATATCTTTGAAGTCGACTGTACATGTACCTACCTAGTTACCTACTAAATTCTACAGGGACATAAGCGGTATACGGAGACGTAGGTATAGTTGTTGTGATTGTTCCTTGCATTCTTCGACATGCGAAATCATGTGTTGTTGAAGGATTTGTGTTATTTACCTAAACGGCCAGCAGTCAGATGGCACGGCGCTTCGCTTGGCCAGCACAGTGCTGGTGGGGGGGCTCGCCCGCCACAGAGGCAGAACCCCCCACAGGGCGACGCGCGACGTCCACGGCAACGTATGGCTGCCTAGAGTAACCGTTGCATCCTCGATGTTATCTTTTTCGTGCTGCGAGGTAGCGGTATCTGGTAAATAAAGAATTGTTTAAATAAGGTTAAGGTTACTCCAATTAATTTAGAGCCGTGATACAAAACGGTTTGAATTTTTACTGACATAAGTAGGTACCTACTAGAAGGATTTGTAAAAGTTGGATAGCTAGGAGGTAGGTGCTATTTAGCAAAAGAAAAATTAAATTCGGCCACGATTCGTGTTATTCTTTCCTGAAATACCTAATATAAAGTATGTAGATAATGAATTACCTATGTATTAAATGAATTGAATAGGTATATACAAATATATCTTTCTAGTCATAAATGGGTACCTACATTTAAAAAAAAGCTCTTTGTTACCAAGAAATTTTCCTTTCCTTGAAATTGTTAAAGCTGTACCTACAATTGTATTGACAGAAGAACTTCTTAAGCTCAGTGCATTTCTATAAAAGCTTTATAGTGCCTACATTAAATTTATTTGTCTTTTCCTTGAAAATGAATTATTATCAAACTCGCCAAAGCAGAATAAAATCTCTGACTCGTAACGTTCTGGGACTCGGAGTAACAATAAAAGCTCCGAGCTACGAATATGCTTAAATAAATACAAAAGTTTTTATAAATAAATACGTATGTTGTACTCTCAGACAGTGGCGGATTTGCAGTCTTTGCCGCCCTAGGCCCCAGGCCTTGTAGCCGCCCCTTTCTCAGCACCCATCATATTGACTACATTTTGAGTTATTTCTTGCTAGCATCAGCGAATTTTTTGCCACAATTTGCCGCCCCTAATATCTTGCCGCCCTATTAGGCCCGGGCCTATTTGGTATTAGGGAAGATTCGCCACTGCTCTCAGACATTTACTGCGCCCCACTGAGTTCGGGTGCACCGGCTAGGACCGGTACAGACGAACTGCAGACTGCAACCCGACTGCAACGTCGGCGTGCAGATCCAATACAAGTGGCAGTCCGTCTGTATCGGCCCTTACTGTCTGCTGTAGGTACATAATTAGGTACCTATTTTTTTTTAAAGAAATAAATAAGTTGTACCTCTTGGCGACGTCTTGTAAATGAAATGGCCTTAATTTAAAGCATCCAATGATCAATACAAGCATAGATGCCATGTAGAATTATTAGTAAAAACAGAGTTACGTAAAATGGGCCATCAGTTCCATCACATCTTAGTTGTTTCTGGAAGCCATCAATTATTATAACTATGCCTCTTGTCTTACAGTGCACTTGGCTGCGAGAATCCTAAGGGGGTAATAAGCAGGCGAAGTTTCTATGCAATATTGTGCCTGGCTATTTCTCAGAACTACTGGATGGATTTGTTCAGGTTCTTTCTGGCTTTGTTCGCATCCGGTGAGAAATAGTTGTAGTAAATTGGGTTTCTACTTAAAGATTTACGTTTTAGGAATGTATCTAAGAGTTTTCGTTTTGTAAAGTACCATATGCATGTAGGTATACATAGTTATATCCAGTAAGATTAAACCGATGTTTTTAACTTACAATAACAAACTAATTTACTCGTTCCTACCTGGCCGGTAACAAAATAGGTTCTTAAGTTTCGGATTGGTGTGGAATATCAAAGTAAATACAAGTCAAAGTTTTCCCATAATGGCCCGCGGTATAACTGATTATTTGATTAATTATAACGTAGGTACCGTTTCTGCATATAATTTTCTGCGTTGTGGGTGTTTTTAACAACGACCAGTACCGTACACGACATTTCGCTTTGGAAATGAATTATGGGTGCGGTCGTTTGGCCCAATTATAAAGAGTGTTTTCCTGTTGGACTGCTCTTTATTTTACTTTTTTTGGATTGTTTATTTTGAATGTCAAGGAAAACTAATTACATGCCTACTAACTTTTAAAGGAAAAGCGGTTAATTATTAGACTGTAAATTGTTTTTTGTTCTTGCTAAGAAATCTTAAGTAACTTCTACATATTATTTATTTTCAATTCGTCTTGAATGAAGATTTGGATGACCCACTTTCATTGGTCTTGACTTGAGTGCATTTTTATAGGTAAGTACCTATACCCATTGGCGTATGAAACTCGGTATTTCTATCTAATTAAAAATAAAATGTAAATACCTAGTGATAAATATTATAAGTTATTTTTTGCTTACCAGCTTTAGATGTTTGTGACCTTATTATTATAAGCCGACGAAGTCGCTGCGTATTTCTGAAAATAACCAATTTATTCTGCAAATTTGTAAACTATTTATACAATAGTGCTTAGGCATTCTAGGCCATTCAATCCTTTTTGTAAAAGCTCTCCTTGACGAGGGAAAATCCTATTTTCTGACAGTTTAGTCAGCACCTAAGTAATATCCCGAAACCATTGTTGATGTCTATTGTGTTTGGGTCAATGTATTAAGAATTACAACGAGTAACAAGTAGGTATTGTTAAAGTCAAATGGGGCTCGTTGTTGTGATTAATACCTTCATTTTATTTCATTTTTATACTTAGTGTTATTTTTTACAAATAAATTTAAATAACTACCTCAGTGCCTGTTCCGCTCTTAACAGAGATGCAGCGAGACTCTTCATCACAAAGCAGCACTCTTCTTCAATTGACGTCTCTGAATGGACTAGAATGAAGATTGTAACTTTCATTAAGGCAACAATTGCAAATCCGGATCCACATAGTAAAACTGTAGTAGGTACAACGAGTACAAAAAATACATTGTTGGTTTAGGTGTCCAACTAAGGCTCTACCTACTTTCTACTCCAGATTTAGACCATCTACAATATTGCCACATTTCCGAGCAGTGGCGTGAAAAATTACTTATTTGCAATAATTATGGTACAATAATTCGAAAGATATTTTTCTACAGTCAGCAGCAGAAGTTGCTAAGCGGGCGAGGTGTTCAAAATTACCTTGACACGCTCTTATTCTCTTAACAATAAAGTCGCCTCAAGATCATTTTGAACACCAGGCCCGCTTAGCAACTTCTGCTGCTGACTGTACAATGACGTCAATGAGACATATGTTGCTGGTTAAGCACACAAATGTTTACATAAGTAGAGCAATAATATTATTTTAAGAATACGTTATTTAAAGTTACATAATACATATTAGACCCTGTTTACTCGTACTCATTGATTAGTGTTTAGTACAAGTTCATACATTTACAACTTGCGTTTATTCAGTATTCAGTATTCATTTATTTCTTGCTTCCACGATACATTTTTGGGTAGTTACATATTTCTTATGGTATCACATGGACCCTGAATAGGGTGTAGAGTCTGTTCGAAGAGTCGTGGAATGTATTGGGCCCCATACATTCCACGACTCTTCTCTTTCCGAAAAGACTCTAGCAAATACAAATAATTTAATTAAGTCAATTTATGTTACTTAACGTAATATACCCAGTGGTCTTAACAAGTTAACACTAATCAATGTGTAAACAGGACTTTAATCTATTTTTTTTCACATTCCTGCCGCTATGTACCTAGTACATATAGCTGGTCAAACCAATTTGTCAGTAAATAGGAACAAACAAAACTATACCCATCCTTTTCTTTTGGGTGCTAGTACTAGTGTAAGACAAAGATAGTATGATTCTCTCTATCTATGTTTGAAATTAGACAGCCCTTTGACACACTATACTTACATTATTTTACAATGCTAGACCATTAGTCTCTGCTCTGCTAAATTTGTTGAGCCAGCATTAGACTTACGTATGTAGCTTGCACGAGCCGAGCTGCATTGTGGGTCATGTTCTCAATGTTTGGTGTAAATGAGTCATTAGCATTACTGCAACACCTGCAGCTAACTTAGCGTGCTTTGTATTTTTTGGTCGACTAGGGCCACTTGCACCATTCACTAACCCGGGGTTAACTGATTCAACCTAGAGTAACCATGGTTACCAGTACAATTTGACACTAGGTTAATGGTTTAACCGGTTAACCCCGGGTTAGTGGTAATGGTGCAAGTGGCACTAAGTTATTATGACCATAAATTGGTCACGGTTTCCGTTATAAGTGGGTATATACGGTAAAAAGTTACCCCCTTATTCATAAACGCGCTACAAACCTTAAATTAGCTAATAAATAATCGTTTGTCCTGATCTGACATTTTGACTTATGTATTTGTAAGAAAGGAATAAAATATAATTTAACTAAATCAGGCCCGTAAAGTTTTATGAATAAGGGGGTTAAAATATAAGTGACTATCTAGTACAGTCAGCATGAACAGTAGCGGACGAAACCACGCACCAAAAAGTATCTGCCACCCTGGGTGCGTATTAGACAACATGCCAATAGTTAACGCTCCGTAGCGATCGAAACGCAACTGTCTCTGTCGCACTAATATGGATGAGCAATAGGGAGAGATAACTACGCTACGCTACGAAGATACAATACAAAACAAATACTCTTTACAGTACATATGGTCCTACTTTCCCGCACTAGTGCGGCCAATAGCACTTTCCGTGCGTATGTCAAAAGTGCAATATGTACCTACTGTAAAACGTTGTACGATACACGTGCGAATACTTAATTCGCAACTCGTGTCAATTTAAACACTCCCTTCAGTCTCTGCTTCGGTCATGTGTTAATTTATCACCACTCGTTGCGAATTTCCTACTTTCCGCACTTGTATCGTAAATAACTATTATTGCACACCTCAAAAAAAGAAATATATAGAGATATACTCCCAATAGAGATAATAGTTACAGTTCGCGTTCAGAAGTATATAATATACCTATCTGTTGTATATACAGTAGGGTGGTTCAAAGAACATTTCTATTTATTTTCCGACGGGGCACCCCCTTATTTTGTTACACTTATTATGCTGATAAAATACACCAAGTTTCGTAATTTTATCTCAACTACAAGGGGGTGCTCAACCACTTTGAAATTTTTGTATGTTGTATGAAAACAAAAAAAAAAACAAGTATTTATTATTCAGAATTTTATTTAAGTATCTGTTTTCACATTATTTGCACATGTGATTTATAAGTTTTTAAGTAGAAAAACTGTTTTATCTCTATTTTTTATAATTTTTCAAAAGTAATATTTTTAGAATTTCACTTTAAAAAATCATAAAAAATAGAAATAAAAATGTTTATTACATAATAATTTTTAATTTTCTGTGTATTTTTAACTGTATGGTGCACAATAAAGAATATTTATTATTATTATTAATTTTTAAATCACACTATCAAATAATGTGAAAACTACTACTTACATAAAAATCAAATAAATTATAACTTGATTTTTTTGGATTTCATACAACTTAGAAAAATTTCAAAGTGTTTGAGCACCCCCTTGTAGTTGAGATAAGATTACAACAGTTGGCACATTTAGTCAACATAACAAGTGTAACAAAATGAGAGGGTGCCGGTTCGTCTAGCTAGAATTTGAATTTTTCCCATACAAACGTGAACCACCCTAATATACAGACATATCTCTTTCTGTAAAGCTGTTAGAGATTGGTAGATACCTATAATTTTGATGTGTAGTCTGATCCGCTATTTATGATGCTGACTGTACCTAATGATACATAGGTATGAAACAGAAATGGTAAATATTGAAACGTAATCATAAATGTTTCATATCTTTTTAAATATTACAGACAATCAAGAATGAAATCTGCATGTTACTCAGATCCTAATTTAACAAATAGACAGCGACAAAACGGAATAAGTACCTACAATAACTCGTAGGGTCATTGCGCTAGTTTTTGTTCGGCTCTAGTTTTCGTCCACTTGACGAAAATTGAATGTTAACCTTTATATTGCTGTACAAATTTGGACTTATTGCAATCCTTAATATCTAAACAATTTATCTATCTACATAAAAATTATATTTCGCAAGAAGCAAATTATAAATGAAATGTAGGTATTACCTATTTGCTAATCCGTCAAGTGGACGGAAACTGACACCGGACGGTAAACTGACGCAATTACCCTATAGAACAAATAGAGAGTATATCATAAAAGATACTTACACAGAGAGATTAACCTTGTTTTCGGAACAACTTTGGTCATAAATTTGGATTGCGCAATAAAGCTAGACAGTCTTGAGTAGGTCACTGAAAACAGTTTAGGGATTTTAATAAATCGTTCTTATGTAGCCAACTATTCGTTCATTATAATAGTGCATACCTATACCTAGTAATGTAATAATAAATTCGGAGAAAAACACTTTAGTTATTTAGACAATTAAATATTTTCAAGCTTGCCTTAATGCTGATTGGCTGATGTTAGTGGTGTTGAAATAAAAGTATGGCTAATAAGCAGAGTTCGGACAAGATATCGCAAAAATAAATATGGTATGGAACATGATACAACTTTTTTTCAACAATTTTGAACTGCAGTTTTTGAGTATAATCTGGAAATTTTATAAAGATACTGTGTACATAATATGAGTTTAATAAATCTTGTCCTATTGTGTTGTCCTGTTGTGTTTGAGATATAAATTATTTTTGATGGTTTTGCGATGATTTGTCCGATCACTGCTAATAAGATTTAGTTCTCAGTGATTACTTTATTACACATTTTCGGAGAGTTGCTCTGTTGGCTTTGCAAATTGATCTCAGGAGATTTTTTTTTAAGTACCTAAGAATAAGAATGTTATAAAATACTCACTTATTATAAAAATTACTAAGAGAACCATCAAAACCAGCCAAATCATATTATTCTCAGCAGGATTCCCGTTCGTTTGTTTACACCGTATTCTATTCCTTCTTTTACAGCAGGAGTTAAAGTTCCCAGCGCTCTTATCTTCATTTAGATACTCCCAGATGTTTTCTCGCAAAGGATAGGCGGATCGCATTTCTCGTGGCGACGCGACTTTTAGCGGCTGTTTCCTTTCGTAAACTTTGCCTGTGGGATTACCAGATATAAGTTACGAAAGACACGAGCACGGCAAAATGAAGTACATGGTTTTAAATTATATCTTGTAAAAAAACCGGACAAGTGCGAGTCGGACTCGCAAACGAAGGTTTCCGTACCATTATCTATAAAAACGGTCACCCATCCAAGTACTGACCCCGCCCGACGTTGCTTAACTTCGGTCAAAAATCACGTTTGTTGTATGGGAGCCCCACTTAAATATTTATTTTATTCTGTTTTTAGTATTTGTTTTTATAGCGGCAACTGAAATACATCATCTGTGAAAATTTCAACTGTCTTGATATCACGGTTAATTAGATACAGCCTGGTGACAGACAGGCGGACGGACAGACGGACAGCGGAGTCTTAGTAATAGGGCCCTGTTTTTACCCTTTGGGTACGGAACCCTAATGATTAAATATGTTTCTCGCAATACTACATATCTGGCAACTGAAGTGAATGATATAGATTTCACGCATGCTAAGACATGTTTCATCTTCAGGTTACGGCAAATGGTGAAAGCTATGTTATGAAAATTGTTGAAGTCTGGCAACATTGCCTGGGGGAAACATGGGCAAAACGGGCGGTAACTCGAGCTACCTGCCCGAGCACTGCAATTTACTTCTCGTTTGAAACGCTTTCGCACTTAATGAGTGCCGCTAGAAAGGTTGGCCACACTCACAGATATGTAAAGTAGACGTCCTATCTACTACGGTATTTACAAAAACGAAATATAACCATGAGCTGGTTGTGTTTTGGTTACTTAAGGGGAAATACCGTGTATGATGATTATATTTTTAAGTACCGGCTTTAAACATTAAATGTTTATTACCTACTGATTATTTTTACTGCTATAGCCAAAATGGAAAAAACGGAACCCTTATAATTTTGTTATGTCCGTCAGTCACATCGATTTTACTTACCTATAGGTAGGTAATAAGTAAGTACATACAGGGTGTCCCATAAGTGACACGTCACAGTGACACTGGAGGTAGACCAGGCCAAGAGGACCCAAACCAAGTTAACATGACCCCAGTAAAAGTGGCACGGTTTTCGAGTTATTGCCAAATTAAGGTTTTTCATGAATTTTGACCGTTTTTAACATTGTTAGTGCCAGTGTGCACTCGGAAAGGTCTCGAAGTTAGTTTTTTTATGTGTACGGCATCATGAATACTTAATTAAGATAACAGAATAGGAATTTTATCGATAAACAATGTAAAATGCAAAAAAGTACTGGTTAAATCTTGAATTAAATTCACAGCGAAGCATTAATTTCGATTTTGACCACCTGCCGTGAAAAAAAAATTACTAGTAAAGTAATGAGCAAATAACGTCAAGCTATTAAGTATGTTATGCAGATTCAAAAATGGTATGACACATGTAGCTTCCTGCAATAAAATAGGAATTATTATCATCTTTCGAAAGCCTCATAAAAAATAAGTTAAAACTAGGAAATCTGCAAGATAAAGTTTACTCCAAGCCAATAAGGTCCCAAGAGGAACTACAGCGGCGTATGTTCGAGGCAGCATGAAACATATCCAAAATTAATTTAAGGAAATTAACTTGAAGTTTTACAAGACGGTGCCAAGCGTGCATACGAGCCGGGGAAAAACAATTCGAGCTCCTAATTGTAAAATAATTAATAAATTGATTAAAGTTCAACCAGCAGTATTTTATTTTCTTTGAAAGGGAGATAACCATTTTCCATCTCTTTCTTTTAGGCATTTGGCAAATACTGAATAGGCGTTTTGTTTTATTTCTGTATCCAGAGTTACATAAATCTTAACATAAATCGTTATTTTTACTAAATAGCAACGGATTGCAGATTACCTAGTTTTAACTTATTTTTTATGAGGCTTTCGAAAGATGATAATAATTCCTATTTTATTGCAGGAAGCTATATGTGTCATACCATTTTTGAATCTGCATAACATACTCAATAGCTTGACGTTATTTGCTCATTACTTTACTAGTAATTTTTTTTCACGGCAGGTGGTCAAAATCGAAATTAATGTTTCGCTGTGAATTTAATTCAAGATTTAACCAGTACTTTTTTGCATTTTACATTGTTTATCGATAAAATACCTATTCTGTTATCATAATTAACTATTCATGATGCCGTACACATAAAAAAACTAACTTCGAGACCTTTCCGAGTGCACACTGGCACTAACAATGTTAAAAACGGTCAAAATTCATGAAAAACCATAATTTGGCAATAACTCGAAAACCGTGCCACGTTTACTGGGGTCATGTTAAGTTGGTTTGGGCCCTCTTGGCCTGGTCTACCTCCAGTGTCACTGTGACGTATCACTTATGGGACACCCTGTATATTTTCCACGAAAATTATTTTGAACTTGATTATTAAGCCAATAATGAGTTTATTTTCTAAAAACTTGTCTTTTTATTCATAAAGGTACCTACCTACGGAACCCTCCATTATACGTGGTTCGACTCCCACTAGGCGGATGTTTTAAATTAATATTTAATATCATCATATTGAATCTAGATTTAGATAATCGTCTAGGGAGTAATTCGGGTACAATTAACAAAACAACTCTTTGAAACGTTTGAAAGAATACATAGGTATTAGGTATATATGAATTTAATACAAAAAAAGTGTAATGTGATTTGCACAGCGTGAACGTTGGCACACAAAATAGTTCACAAACGTTTACGTGGTCTACTTAGGTATATAGGTATGTCTGTTTTCGTACTCTAATATCCCAAGTCCATCTCAGATAATGCGTGTCGCGATGTCGCGATAATTACGACGAAGTAGGAAAGAAAGCGTGATAAAAAACCAGTGACCGCTTAGGTTAGGTTGTGCGTTTTGTGGTTCAGACCTTAAGCTAGGTTTAGACGAAGCCAGTGTAGCCAGTGAAACTAGCAGCCAGAACTGGCTTATAGGCCTTCGCCCTATTCCCGCCAGCGCTGGCAGGCTGCTGTTTATACGAGGTCAATAACAACTAGTGCTTTCACTGGCAGCCAGGACTGGCTTCGTCTAAACCTAGCTTTATAATGATGAAACCAAGAAGTCAGTCAGTCACTTAAGTACTGGCCACGAAGTCTAAACTTTTTTTACCATGCCACGCTAAAAATATTTCGAATTTGCTTGAATACATTTTACTCGCTATGAACTAAAACTTGTAGGTAACTCAAATGTAGTTTATTTGAGGGTTCAAATCGATTTTTGTTTTCTCTCTCGGTTAGAAGCTCTTAATAGTTAAGGCTTCGTGAAATATTTATTTCCTACTTTAATTATTATTCACATTGGCAGGTGGCATGCTCCAATTGCATTATGTAGCTCGCTGCGATTCGGTTTTCAGGTCGCGCAAATTAGTGCTAGGACGGATATAGCTAATATTTTAATATAGTTCCTGTCGAATTGCTTCGGAAAATGCCTATTTTAAATTATTCAATAAAATCATTTGAATCATAGATACCTTATCAACTCATGGCTTGCCAGTTTTTAATAAATGTGGTGCAGTGTAGTGGTTGGTCTTGTATAAATTATATCAGTAATCAACCGTTGTTAGACTAGTCTCGTGACTCTGGTCTTATTTAGAATAAATAATTATGTATGTATATATATTTTATGGTATGGTATAAGGTATTGGTATAACAATTATCCAAGTACATACATTGTTAATTAGTAACGATTCGTTGCTAATACACAAAAGACAGGAAAACATGAAAAGTTATATAACTTATCTGGATCCTGTCGATGTTTTATATTTTATTAAGGAAGTTTCTACAGGAGCCCTCTCGCCTCGCTCTTTAGGATTCTTTGGAACAATAATTAAGTTACAAAGTAGGTATCTACCAGAGTTGGGCAAAAATTAACTTGAATAAGAATAGGAATAAAAACGGAAATCTTATTCTTATTCAAATCGATTTGAATTAGAATAATTCTTGCACTAGTTATTTTAGAATAAAATTAAGGTGAATAAATCATGTGACTTTTATTTTAAATGCGGAATATAAAACAGAATAATTATTCTAGAAGTGGGACTATTCTAAATAAGGTTTTATTCAATTAAAATGTTATTTAGAATTAAGTTAATTTTTGTAGTACAATCGGTTATATTTTGTAAGTTGATTTTCAGCCTTCTATTTAAAAGTCGGACTGATTTGATATTTGTTACTTTAGTTTAGATACAGTACCCATTGAAGAGTTCCGCTATACACTATCCAGTTCTATCATCCGATCAGGGTGCTTAGCCAACATGCCAAACGTTAACGCTCCGTAGAGTTGCGTATAGTCTCTCTCTATCACTCTTATTAGTGCGATAGAGAGACAGATGGCGTTTCGTTGTCATAGCATTCGTAGCGCAAACGACTGGGTGCCTAGCTAAGATGCCAATTTTTGTTTTTAATTTAATAACCAAATCATTAGGTACAATTTAGCTGTTTTTAGCGCTTTCTGTCTCTATCACTCTTAGTAGCGATTGGCATGTTGGCTATGCCCCCAGAACAGCTAAATTTACCTAATGATTTGGTTATTTATATAAAAACAAAAATTGGCATCTTGGCTATGTACCTTGGGAGCGTAGCCGACATGCCATACGTATGCACTACGACAGTGAAACGCTATCTCTGTTTCTCTATCGCACTAATATGTAAGAGTGATAGAGACAGAAAGCGCTTCGTTGTTGGAGCGCAAGCGATTGGCATGTTGGCTAGGCCTCCAGAACAGCTAAATTTACCTAATGATTTGGTTAATAAATAAATAAAAATAAAAAATAAAATGCGAGCCAAATGATTTGGTTATTAAAATAAAAACAAAAATTGGCATCTTGGCTAGGCACCTTGAGTGCGTAGCCAACATGCCAATGGCTTGCGCTACGACAACGAAACTCTATCTCTGTCTTTCTATCGCACTAATATGTAAGAGAGATAGAGACAGAAAGCGCTTCGTTGTCGGAGCGCAAGCGATTGGCATCTTGGCTAGGCCCCTAGACTAGCTAAATTGAACCTAATGATTTGGTTAGTAAATTAAAAATGATACGGTTACTGAAACTATGCGATATGCGACAGACAATTTGTAAGATTGTATTCCATAAAATAGGTATAAATTAGACAAGAGACTAACTACTATTACATTTACCTAACTATACTTAATTAGTGCCTATACGGACCTAGACTACATTTTTATTCGTGAAATATTATTTGTAATAAAAATCAGGATTATATTTATTTGATTAAGAATATGTTATTCTCATTCAATTTTTTCTCATACGAATTATTCCCGACCAAAATAATTTGAATATTTTTGACGGGAATAAAATCGAGATGATTTTATTCCTACGAATTCGTATTCAAATAATGATTTTATTCTTGAATGCCCAACACTGGTATCTACTACAGGTACCTTTATTAATGTGACATAAAATAATGACAGTAATCGACATTCTTAAGCATAATGGGATACTGTCAGTTTTGTTCTAAATCATATACATAAGTAGGTACCTAAGTAAAATGTCCCCAACTCCTCCCGTACATTTATTTTTTACTTTTTAATTTTTGCTGTGTTATGTAAATAGTATGGTCTCGAAGACTGGCTAAAGTTGACATCAACATCTTCTAGGCGTGCTAGTTTTTCGAACTACACGCACTTGGTCTTATTTAAATACCTATGATGCCTACTATTGTCTACCCAGTGACATCTATATAGGTAACATAACTATTGTTTTGTGTCGAGTTTTTTCATTATGAGTTTATAAGATACTAGCGACCCGCCCCGGCTTCGCACGGGTAGTTCAACCAACTCACACAAAACCTAACAAATTACACCTTAACGTTCCTCAAAAATCACGCTACTCATAGGTGAAACCGCATGAAAATCCGTTCAGTAGTTTTCGAGTTTATTGCGAACATACAGACAGACGCTGCGGGGGACTCTGTGTTATAATATGTATTGATATTTACGTAATGGCTCCTCTTCACGTTGGGCCAACGCCAACGCCAACGAGGGACGCATTTATGCGTTAGAGGGAGCAAGTGATATTGCTATCTCATTCTACCGCATGGCTGCGTCCCTCGTTGGCGTTGGCGTTGGCCCAACGTGAAGAGGAGCCATAAGACGGTTGTCAAGCGGAGGTCGTAAAACATTCTTAGCAGCTTGTTTATTTGATGACGTAGCGCGAGTTGGGTCAGAGCGGATCGCTGACCGCGCGGTTATCCCGCTGTATATTTCTTGTATACCCAATTACCAACCTAAATGAAAACTTGATTACAACATTTTAGTTTTGTAGAACACTAGTGATTTCTTGTTCTGCTTACTAAGCTTACTTAGAGTTAGACCAAGATAAAGTCTGCAACGATTTTAATAGCACACGCAGTGCAAGTTATTTATACCTACGTCAATTTCATTTCATAGAAGTTTGACGTTTAAAATAAAACTTGCACCGCGTGTGCTATCAAAATCGTTGCAGACTAAGGATATTATTTACTTACTGTAAATACCTATAGTTTGTTACAATACTAGTGATTATGTAATTCATCTAAGAGAAGTTACATCCTTGCTAATTTACTTTAATAAACCCTAGCTGGTTTAAAACAAAATATTTCTGAAATGTAAATAGTACATTTTGACACTTACCGGCCGCAGAATATCGCGAATGTACGACACAGTTATGAAACAAAACTGCGTCACTTTTGTCAAAATTTATTGAAATCTTACGGGTGCATGTCGCCATAGTACTAGTCAGTTTTATTTAATTTCAATAATATATCTGCAATAATATGTTTAATGGCATAAATAATAAGATGGCAAGAGACGATGGTAAATGTTGAGAGCTAGCCATGAAATGTACCTAAATTTAAAAAAAAAATATTTTCTTTTCACTCATTAATTTTCCCGCCATTCTGAGAAAAAAGGCAAAGGTTGTTTACAATTATGCCAACCGTAGCTACCAATTATTTTATTAAAATAATTGGCCGAAAAAAGTATTGCTATAATAATTAAGATCCAAAGTGAAAGTAAATAGCTTCGTTTCAAAAGTGTTCTTAATTTGTTTGCTCATTGACCTTAAATAATCCATAAAATTGTACAAATTACATGACCTGTTGACATTGATACCGTTAACAGTTAATTGTTTATTCATGCATATTTAAGGCTACAAATTTAAATTTCATGGCAGAGGTTTTAAGTAAAATGTTGTATTTGAAGCGTAACAGTTTCTCAGTCATGATTGTATCAATCGCACTTCTTTTTGTTGTTTTTGCGTCTCCTGTGTTCGGTCAGGAGAACCATCAAACATTAGGTCCCGCAACGCCCACAAGTGCGCTCCCTATACCGTTCATGGATTTGTTTACTGCGCCATCTAATTATTACGGGGAACATGTTCGGAAGACATATTCTGATCCTGGATACTCTTATCATGTGTCGTGTCCGAAGTCTGATTCTCTCTCTTCGTTGGCTAGTGTTTTAGGAAGTGCCGCTAAAATAATGATGTCCGCTGCTGTTATAGTGTTCCTTAAAGTGGCAGCTGGTAAAATGATGTTGCTACCGCTCACAGTGATGCTTATCGCTAAGGCAGGATTAAAGGCGTTCCTGTTGTGGCCCATGATATCGAAGATGATGAAATATTTTAAGAAGAAAAAGAAAAAAGGTCACAAATCAAGAATGATAATGGATTGTTCGGAAAGAATCGCTTGTGTTATTCAGACAGCTTCGAAGGACGGCTGGGCAAGCCACTTGGGTGCGGCTGCTACATTTTCCATGATAAACGACGTTGAGGAAGACGCTCCATTTGCCAAGGTTCTACTCAGTGTTTTGGCCGGCGATAAGATTGCACAATGTATGTCACTAGACTGCGGTTCCGGAGTCAATATTAGCTGACACTTATAACACCAATAAAATAAAATGCATGACTCAATTGTTAAACATAACCTACATAATTATAACATGAAAAAGTGCCAACTTGCGGATATTTGTTATTTTTACCTTATAAAGCGCGATGATGCATTTTATACAAGTTTAGTTGTTCACAATGTCGCTGGCGGTAGCATTCCTGACGTCAGTTTTATTTCAATATAGTATATGTACATTAATAGTCGACCCTAATGGATATCAATACGAAGTGGGAACTTTGTTACCTAACGATGGAGTCTCGTTCTACCCGGAAGCAAGCCCGCCAACGTATCAGCCAATTACGAATATTCTGGAAGTTCCGCAAATACCTGAACAGCGCAATATTAGGCAGTTACAGCCGTCTCCACCAAAAGTTCCAACGGATACCTCGCTCATAAGAAAAAACTTGAACTCTGAAATCAACGAAATAATTGAATCTTTGAACCAGTTGACAGAGAACAGGATGACAGAAAACAGGATGGATGAGAATCAGGAATCTCGTGCCGCTGAGCGGGCGGACGAATATGGATTGTATCACCGCCCTTCTTATGGATACCCCCCAAGCCCACAGAACTATGGACCGTGGTCTCCTTCTTACGTGCCTCAATACAAACATGAACAATCTCCGAAACTATCACTGTTAAAGCCAGATCTACTAGTGAAACCAGTGGCTACGAAGGCGGCAAGTAAAATCAGCGGTTTGATTGAGTTGGTCCTCGCATTGCTGTCAGGATCTGCCTCCAACGATTTGGAGCTAAAAGGTTTCAAGGATATCGTCATTAACGGGATAGTGAAGCCTTTGCTGACTGCTAAAGGTGGTCTGAAGTCTTTGATCAGTAAGTTGAGCATTCCAGTGATTTCTCTAATGTTGATAAATTTGGAAGTGTTGATAACTATTTGGTGGTTGTGGGAGGAGGACTGCCCCCAGCCGGTGTACCACCACCCATCCTATGGATACGCACCGAAGCCGTCCTATCATACTCCAAGCTATCATACTCCAAGCTATCCTACTCAAAGCTATCCTCCTAGCTTTAACTACAATCCGTATAAATAATTCTACGAAGAATTAAATTGATCCCAGTTTTGTAATAAAAGCTGTCTCACAATCATTATCTGCTTGTGACATGACTTATTTAAATTTTATTTATATCTTACAGTTAGCTAATTTATTTTAAAGTAAGACTGAATATCGTTTTATGTGTAGCTGTAGCTATATGCTCGTATGTATTAAAGTCTACAAGAATATGAATGTTTTTCATTTATAATACACCCTTGACAAACTCCTATAGGTAGAGTCTGTGCGGAAAGAGAAGAGTCTTGGAATGTATGGGGCCCAATACATTCCACGACTCTTCTCTTTCCGAACGGACTCTACCTACTTATCTCTCAACTAGAGTCCTAGAGTTAGACCAAGTGAAACTTCTATGAAATTATGACGTATAAATAACACTTGCACTACGTATGCTACCTAAATCGTTGCAGACTTATTTTGGTCTAACTCTAGCTGCATATCGCTCCGTTTTCTGGCGTAATTAATGGTTGTTTATCGTAAGGTATCTAATGTAATGTTGTGCCTACTGAAAGTTGTAAGTATAAACATAAAAATTGGAGGACGTACTATCATTACTATCTATGTAAATGGCAAGGAATCTGCAGTTGTCCCTCAACCTTACCATTACCACCCATTACCTACTTTACCTAGTCATTTTAGGGTTCCGTACCCAAAGGGTAAAACGGGACCCTATTACTAAGACTCCGCTGTCCGTCCGTCCGTCCATCTGTCACCAGGCTGTATCTCACGAACCGTCTGTCTAGTTGAAGTTTTCACAGATGATGTATTTCTGTTGCCGCTATAACAACAAATACTAAAAAGTACGGAACCCTCGGTGGGCGAGTCCGACTCGTACTTCTCCGGTTTGCTTTGACCGTTGCGGTATATAGAAATAGTGAATCACGAGCTCGGCATAAATTATAAGATTAGAATAAATAAGTAGGTATGTACGACTTCTCACTACGAGTTACTTAGAACTTCTCGAGTAGAAAATATTATTTATAATACATATTAGCTGTCCCTAGAGACAAAACGGGACCCGTATAAATCAGGTTACATTATAATTGATTAAAACCCTATTGGTATCTTATGAGTAAACAAAAAGGTAAGCACTCTATTGTCTTTGTTGTAGGTACCTATTATTAAATAAGTCCATCACTGTAACATACACCGTATTTAGGTGTTCTGCTAATGACACAAATGGTTGACTAGGCAGTACAGAATATAATGCCGTGCGATATTCAGATATTTTATTAGATACCTATTCGTGACGTGGTTTCTAAATTGGGAAGATCGATGAAAGCGAATTACCAATAGATGTCACTTTTTCTGATTCCACACGTTGACAGAGAGAGAGGGAGTGAGAGAGAGACAGATAGAGACTTCCAGTCAGAAGGGTTTTCTGTCTTTTTAAATTTATATCGCTCAAATAAATTCACTATAAAACTAAAACTGGTGATTAAATTGGAGTTTGACGCCAAGTTCTTTTCTGATCAAATGGGTCGGGTTAATAATCCTGTCTGGACTCCATTTTAGGTGACGAATCCTGGGTGTTTGAGCACAAAATATAATAGATGGCGAAAATTTGCGCTTTTGATTGAGATACTAGGTACATATATTTTGTTTAATTTGAAAATCCTCGTTTAATTTTTCTTTCCCAAAATAATCAAAAAAGCCATACCCATACCCCATACGTGTCAAGTGTGTTTTAAGTAGAATCACTAAGAAACAAGTAGATCAACACTCGGTAGGCTCATGCGTCGTCTCAGAGAGCTTAATTAATCAGATATTAGGTAACAGGTCTGCATTCGTTAGTGTAGCTTAATTGGGTAAAAGAGATCTAATTATTATTAAATTTAATAACATTGAGTCAGATTGAATTAGGATGTTTATACGTTAAAAAATGTAGGCATGTAGATTAATCTCCCATAAAAAATAGAATTTCGCCCCTCTTTCTACTGACAAGTTGGGTGTGTTTGAGTATACTTAACTATGTTCCAAAAAAGTTAGTTATTGTTTACAAAATTATTTATTTTTCTGCTTAAGTTAGGTTGTTTATAACATGGATATAAAAGTAAAATACAAAATTCGAACAAAAACAATACAAAAAATATATAAACACATTATAAATAAAATAATATTATAATTTTTAATTTGACATTTCGTTCTCCTTAAACGCAGTCGTACTTTTTTGTAATCGAGAACCGAGTAATTGCCTATTATTGTCTATGCAATATAAAAAGTTTTCCGCAAAGGTGAAAGATCTACCTACAGTGAAGAATAGATTAAAATTATACTTAGGTATACATATAGCTGGTCAAGCTGATCTTGTCAGTAGAAAAAGGCGGCAAATTTGAAAAATGTATATCGTCCCATAGAAAATTTGAATTTCGCGCCTTTTTTACTGACAAGATTTGCTTGACCAGCTATACTTTTGTACTAATTCGCTGACATAAGAGCTATGGGACACAATTTCGAGTATGATTTGTGCGTCCATATTATTTATATTTGACTGCACCCGTTGCATAATAGCACAAGGGGGCAAAGTTGTTGTTTAACCGCTCGTGCTAATATTGATACCTGAGCAAGCGAAAGATTCCAAAATTGAACCACGAGCGTAGCGAGTGGTTCGAAAAATGGAATCTTGAGCGTAGCGAGGGTTTCAAAGCACGAGGGTTAAACAAAATTTGCCCCCGAGTGAAACACAACATTTTTCACCACACCAACCCGAAGCAAATATTAAATGTAAAATCAAACAAAATCAAATCCAAATGAATGTTATTAAATATTTATCATCCAAAAACAGCATTTAAAAGTCAATTCTTCCAGCAAACAAAAGAAAACAACTCAAATTTTGCATTTAATTACTTTGCCTCACATAATGTGAATAAAATGCAACTTTCCTATCAGTTTTTGAAGTGCAAAGTAAGCTTTTCCGAGCTGGTGTGGTGAAAAATACTATTCCTGCTACTAACTAATTTTGGCTGGAGACGGTCACGTCTCGAAACTAAAATCATACGTAGTAAAGTATAATGCGAGATAAATACCACCGCAGTTTCAGGTATGTCACAAAATGTAGTTTGTAATGTACCTATTTTTATTATATTTTGCCACTTTTTTTCGGAAAAAGTACTACCCATATACCTATAATAATAATAAATAAATAATTATGTACATCCCACGGAAGTGTGGAGGCCGAGGCTTCCTAAACGCCAAGGATCTCCACAACCGCGAGGTGTACAATCTCAGGAATTATTTCCTTAACAACGAGTGTGGGATGCATCGTGATGTGGTGGCAGTAGACAGGAACCTCACACCGCTCTCCTTGGCAAACGAGAACTGGCGCAGACCTGTGGTACTAAGTACTGCAGATCACAAGGTGGCATGGGAGAATAAGGTGCTACACGGGCGGTTCTACAAGGCCCTCACGGGACCCGACGTGGACCTGCTCGCATCGGTGAACTGGTTATAATTCGGGGACCTCTTCGGAGAAACCGAGGGTTTTGCCTGTGCAATTGCGGACGAAGTGATGATGACGAACAACTATCGGAAATATATCCTGAAGGACGGTACGGTCGACATTTGTCGGGCATGCCGCCGTCCTGGAGAGTCACTCAGGCATATCATTTCCGGTTGTTCTCATCTTGCTAACGGCGAGTACTTGCACAGACATAATCTCGTAGCCAGGATTATTCACCAGCAACTTGCTCTTCTATACGGCCTTGTGGACCGCGAAGTACCATACTACAAGTACTTACTTGCGCCTGTTCTCGAGAATGGTCGTGCCACGCTCTATTGGGATCGATCTATCATCACGGACAGGACTATTGTAGCCAATAAGCCTGACATTGTGATAATAGATCGATCGCAACGTCGGGCCGTGCTCGTTGACATCACCATCCCCCATGATGAGAATCTCGTGAAAGCCGAGAAGGACAAGTCCAGTAAGTACCTAGACTTGGCTCACGAGATAACCGCCATGTGGGATGTTGATTCGACGATCATTGTCCCGATAGTCGTTTCAGTAAACGGTCGAATAGCGACGAGTCTCGACCAACACCTTGAGAGACTCTCGCTAGGTGGTTGGATCAAGGGTCAGATGCAGAAGGCGGTGATCTTGGTCACGGCGCGGATAGTCCTGCCGGTTCCTCTCTCTGCAGCCCTGACCACCGGTAGCTTGGGCCTTGTCCCGCTGCTGGCGGCACCCTAGGTTAGGTTAGGTTAGGTTAGTGTGTTTATATTAATTTTTACTGTTTTGTAAGTGTTTTTATATTTTACTTTTATATTCATATTTATTATAAATAACCTAACTTAAGATGATAAATAAATAAAGAGATAATAAATAATAATAAATATTATAGGTCATTCTTACACAGATTCACTAAGTCCCACAGTAAGCTCGAGAAGCCTAATAGTCATATATTATGTACCTATACATAATATATGATATATACCTGATATAGTCATATACATAATATATGATATATACCTCAGCGGAAACGGGTTACTTTTGTCTCGGATCTCATGCGGCCCCAGCAAGAATTGCCCTGGCAATTTAATTAAGTTGGGTAGGGACTAACATGCTCCTCGATAGTAACATTGCAATCTGCAGAACCTGAGAATTGGACGTTATAACCAGATTATCCGAAAACCCATGAAGAGGCTAACAAGTTTAGGCTAAATATCAGTTCGTTAGCCGGTGTTCATTAGCTTGGCCGCTATTTCGTTTGGTTAGCGAGCTCACGGGCGTCAAAAGCTTCGCTTATTGACTTGTCCCTTATTCTAAAATACCCTTAGAGCAGTTAATAACCGGAGTCGCCTTTAAGAGCTTACCCCTCTGCCGAAAACCTTGCACAGTTGTGCAAACTTTTGTATGGACTGACGTTTATCTGACATGGCTATTTGTACGTTACGTACCTACAAATCATGTAGAAATAGCCATAGGTACATTTGACGTGCCCCTCCCCCGCAAAAATCGGTAGGCTATTTTGTACAGAAAATGACAGCCAAGGTGTCTCTACTCTCTAGTTACCATAATGGTCTAAGAAAATACCTAAATTGGACATTGACATCTTTATTATTTCTGTGCATCTAATAGCTGTAACACACTACCGCACCGCACCAAAGGTGAGAGTTACGTCAAGTGTTAAAAGCTGGAGGCTAGTTCAAAGTTACATTGTGACATCAAAATGACATCTCAAATGTGTCAATACATGTACCTACTATGGACACGTATTTGAACGCTGACACGTTGAATTTACCTCCAGGGATTTGTATGGCTTGAAACCGGATTTAGCAGCATTAACTTATTTTGAAGAGTTTATTTTTCCGCGGAATGCTTTTCGCATAAAGCGAGATTTTCTTGTATTGATACCCGTTTATTTTGATTTTTTGTCACCACAAAAGTTAAAGGCACATATAGCAAAACCAATTTGGAACCCCTGCCATAGCGATAACCTCTAAACTCTTGTGTGCGGGGGTAGCGATTGCAATAATAACACTTATCTAATAGTCTGGCTATTGTCGAGCTTGCGTATTGGCAGTTGTACGAGTACCTATACGTAGAGGTAGGTAGGCATTTACAAACTTACCCTATATGTTATTAAAATAAACGAGCAGTACTTTGTAAGTATTTAAACATCATATTGTATGGGGCTATTCATAAATTACGTCATTTCAAATTAGGGGGGGGGGGGGGTTCTGGACATCGGATGACGGTAGCATGAAGTAGGAGGAAATGGGGTCATTTGAAGCATGATTTTTGGATGATTATAGGGGGGGGGGGGGGGGTCAAAAATCGTCAAAAATCGATGACGTAATTTATGGACAGCCCCTATGTTCTGAGTATGTTGTAGGTAAACAGAGCATTTCAACCATGACGTCGGTTTTGGAGATAAAATAAACTGTAAGTATTCAAAGATATTCATTTTTATGCGTGTAAACATAATATATGTAAGTATTGAAGTGAGATACGTGTGAGTGAGAATAGAGTTCGAAGTGTGAATATCCGATCACACTATGCGGGTATTTGAATATTTGAATAGTGAATCGATTGATCCATAACGTGGAGAAAGCGCTTTCCGTTTAGCAAACAGTGCATGAAATGCGGTGAGTTCAAAGAGCTAATTCTAAGTAGGTTATGGCATTATTAATTTAGCATAGCTGCTCGGACTTCATCATCAGAGCGTACTCGCATCTTAAAGGTTGGCAAAGCACTTATAACCCTTCTAGTTTTGCGGGTATCGATGGGCGACGATAATCGCATACTATTAGGCGATTCATATGTTCGTTTGCCTCCTGTTCAAAAAAATCAGCATCACAACATCAATAGTATACTTTTACAATTATTAGGCCTTCCCTCATTGTTCTGGGTTTGGGCTATAGTCGTCACGTTAGCAATGTGCGGATTGGGAGCTATAAACGCAGATAAACACAGAACATACATATACATAGTTACCTGTTCCCTCTTGAAATTTACTAAGCTTAGAATGGTACTTACAGCTTAGAATGGACGACAATTAGGAATAAATGGGGAAATGCCTCTACCTTACAGAAGACACAATATTCACTACATTCTCATAGCAATTCACGCACGAGCCCGAGTTATAGAAACTTGCTACGGGAATGGTGGACTTAAATATTTACTAGTTATCCTCTAATTCTTTTTCAAATATCTATAAGTATTATACGAAAGGCGTTACGGTTACGATTATGAAATTCGATAAATACTTATGCGGTGTATAGGAAAGTTAAATTGAACATGTTGTACGCCAAATATGTTCTACTTAGGGTGATATATGCTCGTAGGTAAGATGGATTTCTCATATACGTATAATAATCCAAGTATGAAAGTCTCATGTAAGTGAAATGTAATTTCTTATGAGAAATAAGTGAATGTCTTCAGTCTTCAAACCGAAGTATTTAAAGTATAATTCGCGTACCGTATGTGAGTAAACCACGTTAGAGAGGAGGGCCTTCCATTGATTCACTTTTAAGATCATAATCCTTTATTAGGTCAGGTACTTTAACTGAAAGGTTCAATATTTTTCTTAGTTAATATATATCGAAGAAGACCATTATTTATTAGGACTCAAATTTGTGGTACCTCTTTTGTATAGCTTGGCTAGTTGGCTACGATCGTACCTAGATTTGTATGTTCGTGTAAATGGGGTTGCTCCCCTCACACGTCGGGACGTCGTTGAAAAGGTAATTCAATATGCGGTAGTCATAGACAGTAAATTTGCAAAATATACCAGTATACCTCGTTAGTTACCTACCCTAATAAGCGATGTCCCGCGTTTCACATCTGAAGGGGTGTAAAATTTACCTTTAGGATTACTTATTTTGAAACCATTTGAAACTGAACTACGAGTATACGTTTTTTAATAAAAGTTATCACATTAGCTCCAGCTTGCTTTCGAAATTGTGTGACACCTAGCTAGTAGTTATAATACAGGATGATTCATGAGACGTGAGCAGGACTAATCCTGCACACTCAGTATAGTTGAATTATCGAGAAGATGGAATTGCATTTGTAGTGGTTGTATGCTGATAGTACAAGAAAATAGAAAATTCAAATATAGAATGCCTGTAAACAAACAATACTACTACATATGCAATTCCACGCTCTCGTTGATACGACTATAACTGATAATTGATCGATCACCGCCGTATTTAGGAGAAACAACACACTTTTTCCTATTTTTTAACTTTTTGGTGAGGGCAAATTTAATTCTCAACAATCATGGTCACCCTACAGGACCTAATTAATAAACATAAAACCTCTTTAACCGTAATGGCATTTTGATTACGAAGAAAATAAACTGTCAAACTTGAGTGAGATACGAGTTTTCAAAAGTAACCGGACCGTGATGACAGTAATGACATTCAATTTGACACAGAATATCGGTAGTTTAGTATTCTAATTTTAGGGTGACCATGCATGTCGTTAAAAAATTAATAACTTTTTTTTCAACACGACTAGAAAATTAACGTTAACCTCACTAATACTGATACGAAACAGTTGCTTATAATTAACGATATGCGCAGTGTTAGTCCTGCTCACGTCTCCTGAATCACCCTGTATATATGACATCATCATCATCATCATCATCATCATCATCATCATCATCATCATCATCATCATCATCATCATCATCATCATCATCATCATCATCATCATCATCATCATCATCATCATCATCATCATCATCATCATCATCATCATCATCATCATCATCATCATCATCATCATCATCATCATCAGCGTCTTCCACAAACCTATACACGGTGGCTAAAAAATAACTGCATTCCCTTTGCCAGGGAGGTTTTGGGATTATACCGTAGAGTTTCGTATCTTTGCCTGCGCTACCTAAGTTCGCCTAGTTTGACATAAGTTGCCATTAACAAAATGTTTCTAATGTAAGCCTTACATAAAACTGCTAAATACAAAGTATTTTTTACGGGTGTCAACATTCTTCGAACAATCTGCGGCTAACTTCACACAGTTGACCTTTAGTGAGGTTTTTTTGTGACACCGACCACACGTTTTTCTTTACCAGTGTTTTAACTTCAGTTTTAAACGGTGATACGGACCCGGTAATGTTAAAATTTTTACATGATTATATCCTATAACTATTTCTTTTTTCATATGAAACTATTATTTAATGGCTAGCTTACGTTTAGAATTCACAATTGGATAAAACATTGGTGAGGGTACTTTGCGTCCATCTTGTTGCCAAATTTCGCCTACCCCTAGGGTTGACAAATTTTTTGTACCACATTAATTGGTGGATGAGATTACTTGTTTCTAAATTTAAATATTTTCTTATGTTTGATTATTTTAGTTTACGCTATATGCAAATGTTTATTTCTACTCTTACCGATGTTGCGAGTAGGTACCAAATAGGTATTTTTATGTCTTACTTTGTGTAAATAAGGTTGATTTGATGTCAATTAAGATAATAACAACAATTTTGCAACCATTAAACAATTTTGTTACAAACATTATTTTTTTTAACTTAGAAACCATTACTCCTCTTTATTTGGCATGTTGGTTAATTTTTGGCAGCCCTAGCTTCATTATAGAAAATGTATGAAAACAACTTCAGACTGTTACTAAACTTCGCCTACTACCCCGTTTTTTAAATATATGCCTAGTCTGGTGTAGTTAAGGTTCACAGTATATTAGCACATTCCAAGGAGATACGGCTTAACATGTGTAAGTCACAGAAAAGTAGGTATTAGCGGCAGGGCATGCCATAGGCGAAGATTGGGAAAAATACCCAAACATCGCCTATTGCCTTTGGGGCCATTTTTTACCAACATAACCGATGAAATTCAAAGTTTTAGTGGTGTATATTGATAGTTAAGAGTACTAAAAAACGTTTTTTTTGCCTTAACGGATTAAAATGCTTTCAAGTTTGAGAGATTTTTTGGGAAAAGTGTCAAAACCCAGGCGAAGATATGAAACTCTACGGTACTGAGAAAGTTTTACTATGTGACCAACCCCGAAATTGCGAAAAAAAAATTACTCTCCCATAGAAAATGGACCAGCGAAAATGTATGAAACAGCCAAAATATTTCGCGATTTCGGGGTTGGTCCCATAGTAAAAGTTGCTCAGTACAATCCCAAAACCTCGCTAGCAACGAGAATGCATTAATATTTTTTAGACACCCTGTATTGATTTGGTAACGACACAATCCTTAATTCACTTAATTCACATTAATTAACGACACAACAGATCGACGGCGGTGTTTTACCAATCCGAGTCGATAACCCAATAAATCGCCATCAGCCAAATAGATCCTCTACTTAGGCTCAAAAACATCCGGGAAAAAATAACATTCCTACTGTATGGTATGTATGGTATGGTGCATATTAACTTAATCTTGAAGCCATGCCACATACAGTTTTTCAGAAATTGTTCAATGATCAAACTGACGTCTTTTTCGATCTCCATATCTGACTGACTCGAATTACATTTCATTAGACTAAAAGCTACGCTCAAATTGAAACAAAGCATAATGTTAAGATACTTAAGATGTTAAGTAGGACTAAGTCTGAATATATTGCGCCTTAAGATAGTTCCGTAAGCTCCATCACGAGTATTTCTCATCTCAGTCAGATGTCATTGCGGCGATGTGTGTTATCCTTAACATGTGTTGAATAATACATAACCAGTTTGCATGTCAAGTGAAGATGTGATGTCTCTCGAGCGGAGCGATGTAATGACTGCCGGTGTCAGGTGAGGGATAGCCGGGATAAACATTGCTTATGTAACTCATAAACTGTCTACCATCTACCGTCGATCTAGAACACATCTTGTCTCTGTTATATGGGGGGTGTGCTTCCCTAATTGGAGGAGGAGGCTAGTAACGTTTTACCAATAAAGAGAGTCTGTATGTTTTTTCCAGCCCGTATGTTATGTCGCCGGTGCCCTCAATAGTGTTTAGTTTCAATTTGATTTAATGTGTAGGTATGTTAGTCTTTAAGGTATTTGTAATATGAGCCTTATTTCTTTAATGAAAATTAGAATAAAATAATAAATACGAAAAAGGTTGGGAGCTCTCGGTTTCCGATTTTCTCGAGGGATTACAGTATGGAGTTCTCCAAAAAAGGTTTGAACACTTGAACTGGTTTCTAAAGTGTTGACAACGGCCATGTGACACCTCTGGGCTTGCAGACGTGCTAAGGCTGCGGTGACCACTTTCTCTCAGGCGCCGGACGCTATTATATCACCAAAATGGTATTAATAAATGTAGTCCAAGTTGTAAGCAAACAAATACATTGACGACCATGCTGCCTACTGTGCATCCATCGTATAAAAAAACCGGGCAAGTGCGAGTCGGACTCGCGCACGAAGGGTTCCGTACCATAATGCAAAAAAAAAAAAACAAAAAAAAAAGCAAAAAAAAACGGTCACCCATCCAAATACTGACCACTCCCGACGTTGCTTAACTTTGGTCAAAAATCACGTTTGTTGTATGGGAGCCCCATTTAAATCTTTATTTTATTCTGTTTTTAGTATTTGTTGTTATAGCGGCAACAGAAATACATCATCTGTGAAAATTTCAACTGTCTAGCTATCACGGTTCGTGAGATACAGCCTGGTGACAGACGGACGGACGGACGGACGGACGGACGGACGGACGGACGGACGGACAGCGAAGTCTTAGTAATAGGGTCCCGTTTTACCCTTTGGGTACGGAACCCTAAAAAGGAACCTCGACTCGAGAACAAGAAGAAGACGACCCCCTTAAAAGGTAAGCGCATCTAATTTGCGAAAGCACACAACTCTACAGTCAAATCGTGAACTTTCGAGTCAAGGAGACGGGGTTAGAGCTCGACAAACTATACAAATTTAATACGAACTCTGAAGGTGTAACGTCGAGAACGTCGTTTTATCAAAACAGTTGTTTGTCATGTCCTCTAAACGTAAATTGTATGCGTTGATATCGCTGCTCCATTCAGTTTTGCGAATTGGAAAGCGTAAATAGATATTCAATACGGAGCTTTACAAAAGCCGCGCTGTGTGAATTTATCGGGATCAAATTTAAATGTATGATCAGTTCTCTGAATATGAAAACGATCTGGATGCGAAGGTTGTTTCGCATTGAATGTTTTTGTGGGACCGATGTGAAGAGAGGTGTAGGGCAGCGGCGCAACGCAGCGGCGCGGCGCGGCGTCGATACGTGTCCCGCGCAACGGCCTGACGTCGCCGCGGGCCGCGGGCCGGCGCACTCCGGCATTCGGGCCTCGCGACGGACCGTCGCCGTCGTCGCCAGCTCCGCGACTACCTCGATTTTCCAGCGACGACAAACGCTTACTCGGCGAAGTGCGTATACACGCTAAGTGATAGTTAAGTTTAACGTGAAAAAAACAGATCCAAAGTTGTTAAGTGGTACCTACTAAAATATCCCCAACCTAGTCTGGTGAAAACAAACACATCGCAGTGTTATCCGCGCAAGCGCGCCGCACGCGGACATGTCGAGGTCGGCCATCTTGGCTGAAGACGCACTTTCGCCTCGCCCCAGCTTCAGACTTTGAGCTGAAACCCTTAGCGGTAACGAAGGGGGTCAGAATGTTCCACGGGCGAGGCGTCGTGGCGGGCGGTCTCTGAGCCTGCCCGCTCGGCGTGGCTATCGATCGTTTCGAGCGCTATGGCGCTCGCGGAGTGAATGCGGACATCGGGACCGTGCCGCAGCTCCCGCACGCGAGCGGCGCGTCCGACCAGTGATAGTGCTAGAGTGGAGGCGCGGCATGTGACTCGGCGTGCCCGCGTGGTTGGGAGGGCGCGCGGGCGGCGGCGGGCCCGGCTGACCGCGCGCCATGGGCGAGGAGTATCCGCGCTCCCCCTGCGAGCGGTTCCCGGCGGCGGGCGCGTTCAGCGTGGCACCGCCGGAGAGGCTCAGCCCGCCGCCGCCCGCGCCGCTGCCGGATCGCTTCTCAGCGTCTCCGAGGCGGGTGCGCCGTTGCGCGGAGGCCGAGCGCGCGCGGCGACCGCGCTATGTGCCGCCGGCGGCTCACGTGCCGGTGGAGCGATACGTGCCGCGGCCGCCGGCGCCGCTGCGCCCGCCGCCCCCGGTGTACTGCGGGCTGGCGTGTCGGCCGCCGCCGCCATCATCGCGCAAGTGTTGCGGCCCAGCGTGCCGCGAGGACCTGGCGGGCTCGCCACCCCCCACTCGCTACGTGGAGTACGTGGGCGCCGCAGCCGCGCGCCGCCTGGCATGCACGCCGCCTCCACCACCTCCGCCCGCGCTTCAGCTGCCCTGCGAGCCACAGGAACCTCCGTGCTGTGTCCAAGCCCGCAGGCGACCCCAGCCTCCACATGATTGGTAAGTTACTTGATCAAATTGTGTGAAAGTACGATAACGAAGACACTCAGAATTACTATTAATTATCTTTGAACTTACTCGCTAGAATAGGTTCTAGAAAAAGGATTGGTTTTACAAAAACTCAAATAATACGTGCTTGGACTAAACTGACACGTTAGCAGGCAGAATAAGATATATTTATCAAATTTATGGGATTCTTCTTAGTTAATACAATTATTTCTCCTCAAAGATATTCATCTCCTTCCGTTCACCACAGATTTTAGATGATAAAGAGTAGAGTCGCGTTAGTACATTCTTTTTCTAAACGAGACCTAACAATATTTATAAACATCAATACAAACATTTTGAAACTTCAAACTTAATGTTCGTGCGGGCGTGCATATAAATTACCGATGAATTCGAAAACATCCGATGAAATACGGCCTCGCGGGTCGACGGGTGGGTGTGACTAGGGTTAGCAGTCACCAAATTTAAAAACTCAAGGTGGGTTAATTATTATGAAAATTAGCGGCTTAATTGATATCACGATGGGCCTAGTATGAGTAGTATGATTGTAATATGCCGTGTAAAACTTTTATATATGCGGAAGTTTATGTTTGTATGTTTGTTCCTCCTTCATGTGGATTATATGAAATCAACTTTAAAAAATCACACACAAACACAAAATTAATAACATGACTTATAATTCCTACAATATTTTACATTCATCATTATTAATGAATCAATCTTCACTATGTCGACTTTATGTCATTTAGCCGCATTTCTCAGATTAAATTTATTCATGTTATGGAAAAAGCTGACGTCTGATAAGTGATAACCCTAGGTGTGAGGGGATGAGATGTAATTGGCTAAAATTCCGCGGATGGGATTGATAACGCATGATTTATGACATCGGTTAACGATCGCCCGCAAAATGACTGCTCGAAACAAACTGATCACCCACGCCGATTTATACATGTATGTATGTACCTATGTAAAATAATTCAGTAAATATATTACGTCAGTAAATTTTAGGCTATCGAGAGTTGTTTTTCAGAGTTAACTTTACTTTTATTTCAGTGATCATTTTTTTAAGGTACACTCTTGATTAAACTCTGTGTGTAATTAATTCGTTCATTGCAGCAATGATCTAATAATGATAATTTAGCGCTAGAGCAGCTTTTTATCGCGTTAGAAATGTAGGTAACTTATGACGAATTGTCAAAAGAATCATAAGATAAGTCACAGTTTCTGAGTCTGTTTAAAAATACAATCAAATTGGTGTCCACCTTGTTCGAACTTTGTGGAGAAGGCCGAGTGACAAAGTTACTTGTCCTAATTTTTAAATCGTGATCAATTTGTTTCTTCCAGAAAAAGGCCAAAATTGCACATCGAATTATCTTAAAATTCCTCGAAACTAATTTGATCTAAGTATCGAAAATAACGAAGATTCCAGATTGAATTACCGACTTAAAAGGTCACATTGGCTGCATTAGCACACTAATGGCTATAAAAGGTGCCTAGCCTTTAGATTTTAGATAAAGGCTGCCAAAAGGGTGTCTACGGCCGACAGTAGATAAACGGTTTATCATAAACCTGAAATTTAAATTAAACTTAACCCAGTAGGTAAACTATTATTTTATGCTTTGTGTAAGTAACACAAATGTGCCTTTAATTTGATTTAAATGTTTTATATATTTGATGTGGCCGTAAATGTGTAGATAAGCTTTTTATTAAAAAAGCAAAATCTTGGAACACATCATGAACAAATTGTTCCATTATGGATTTGACTTTACTTGTATGTTACATATATAGTTGGTCAAGCAGATCTTGTCAGTAGAAAAAGGAGGCAAATTTGGAAAATGTAGGCGCGAAGGGATATCGTCTCATAGAAAATTTGAATTTCGCGCCTTTTTCTACTGACAAGATTCGCTTGAACATCTATACATGCATGTGTAGTAATACTTTTATGTGACAAAAGCCCTTAAATCCGTCCCCACCCATTTACGATTTTATAAGAAGTAGAAGAAGAAAAGAATCGTTAAGTGTTAATGGTTGTTAACAAATAAATTGCACAAGTAGAAGCGTCGTTATTATAATTAAATATCCAAAGATAGGTAGAGAATCAAATGTTTCGAATAAATCAGAAGGATAGTGTACCTACGTATGACAGATAGGTACCTAGAATTTAATACCTACGATGAGGTCAGTGATATCACATACAAGCTTATCTTTTGTGCCGTCATCGCACCTGATAAGTCGTCCTATTACATTGATTAAACTACTATAGTATACTCGTACTTGTGTGTATTTTGATACAACTGTAGTGCCTGTAACGGCTACGGCTGTTGCTATGACAATAATAACTAAAAATTCATGTCCATGGTGTGATGTGACAAGTACCTAGTAAGGTTATTCGCGTGCTGTGGAAAGTGTTTTTTTTACTATAGTGTATTAGAACGTGTATTGTGTTAAGTAACATACCTGTATATTTGGCTTAGTGAGTCATAAGTGTTAAATAAGACACTTCTAGGTTGGTTCGGATTTCAGTTTGGAGGTTATGCATAAAAAGTAAGTGACCTTAGACTGTGATTACTAGTATCGTGAGGTAATTCAATTTGTTCTGTTAGAGTAATTATCACCTACCCATATTGTGTCATTAGATTTCACAAATACGACACTTTTTGATATAGTTATCAAATTAGCTTCAATACACGTGTTTCTATTGAAAGTTAGTGATAAAAATACATCTTACATATAATAAAATGTCTCGATTGCTCGTAATCAAATTCAATTTGTGGTGTTAATTAAATTTGTTTTATGTTTGCTCCTAAAGTCGGACTCCACGTTTTGATCTATAAATGGAAACAGATAAAATCAGCCTGTCCTAAAGAGCGCTGACGGCCTTCGGATATTTTTTGTCGAATTGTGCTTGAAATAAAATTTCGCTTTTGGGAAATTCACTTGATTTGTGAGGGTCTTGCCGGTGTATTATGCAGAGCCATGCTCGTATTTTAAAAGTAAAGTAGGTATTCCTTTTAGAGATATTAGAGCTTTAGTTCTTTCGTATATTCTGGCGTTATTCGAATGTGCGTTATCGGGAAAGTGGCACTTTAGTTATTGCGCCAAAATTTTGCTGAAATAAAATGCAAATTATACTTCTAACAGGTTTTGGAGTTACCGTTTACAGGTAATGAACTGAGTTCCTAAATGAAATGAACTTTCTAAAAACAAAAAGAACATCGTTAATGTTGCCAACCAAAGTTTTTCAGAGTGTCAAAAAATAAATATTACCTAGACATTGTAGACATACAAAATGTTACAAATGGATTTACAAAAACAAACAGGACTAGAGGCAAAAGAAATTATCCTAAGTAAGGCAGCAAAGGTATGTGATTTATTGATAGGCTCACTGAAAAAGTACCGCCGAAGCAAAACAAGAGAATAAGGAAGATAAGATAAAGAGATAAAGATATTTTATTGAGTTAATAAAGGTGCTTAAACTACTTACATAACTTACATTGTATTATGGTACAAAACCAAATGGCAAGTAAGTGTCATCTGACCCCCGTACTAGTGTGAACTGTATCACGGTGGGTCAGGATTCACCGTCCTTACATTTTATTTTCAACACAGGTACCAATCCATTTATTTTATGCTTAGCAATTATAATATTACATATTTGTATTACAAGATAATAGAAACGTAATATTAGATAAATGAATTACGGCTCGATTCGGAAAATGAATTACTTAGATTTCTACTAGACTTCAACAAGTTACGATACGGATAATTTAAAGATATTTGTAAGATAGATATGTCAAATTTGACGTTTCCGCGATTCTGGAGCTCCTCTTGAACGATTTCGACAAGTTATGACTTAGATATCCAAGTCACATCTAGTCGATATCTAATGTAGATCTAGTTGATCTCTAAATCGTCTCAAGATCTTGTGATTATCTCGAAATCCGAATAAAAATAAATAAATAATTAATAATAATAATAAATAGATAAACCAACCCTCGTGCGTCCGACTCGCAGCCACCGGAGGCTACTGTCATGAATGACTTCTGGCGTAGCATCTGGTCAGTGCCTGTCGGACACACCGAGGGGAGTTGGATGAGTGTTGTCGAGCGTGAGTGCGAGTCCATCGAACCTATGGGGGCAGTCACCATCAGCCCCGATGACGTAAGTTGTGCCATTCGCACGGCCCAGAACTGGAAAAGTCCTGGGCCGGATGGATTGCACAACTTCTGGCTAAAATGGTTCCGATGCTCACACTCCTGCTTGGCAGCACAATTTCAACAAGCCCTCGAGCTTGGTTCTCCCCCACCTTCCTTAACAACTGGTGTCACCTTCCTGCTCTATAAGTCCGGTAGTACCACGGAAGCGAAGAACTACAGACCCATCACATGCTTGCCTACACTCTACAAGCTCCTTACATCCATTTTGAGAGCAAAAATCAACGCGCACATTGTCGCAAACAATATTTTGGCCTCTGCTCAAAATGGATGTAGGGTTGGGTCCCGTGGTACTAAAGAGCTCCTCCTCATAGACATGACCATCTGCCAACAAATCCGGCGGAACAGGGGGGCCCTCTCAGCAGCCTGGATTGACTACAAGAAGGCCTATGATTCGGTGCCTCACTCATGGCTGGAGAGGGTCTTAGAGCTGTATAAAGTTGATACAGCTTTAAGAGCCTTTCTAAGCGCGTGTATGAGGCAATGGACCACAGTCCTTCGTCAACCAGGAGGCGGGGATGGGAGCCCTGGCCCGCAGGATTTTATAAGGATTGAGCGAGGAATATTTCAGGGTGATAGTCTGAGTCCTCTGTGGTTCTGCCTAGCTCTGAATCCTCTCAGTACCTTGCTGAAGGATTTAGAACTAGGTTGCCGGCTTCGGAGAGGGGGTGAAGTCATTTCTCACCTTCTGTACATGGATGATCTCAAATTATTTGCACCAAATAGCCAAGACTTGGTGGAGCTACTGAAAACTACCGAAGTCTTCAGTAATGCCATCAACATGGAGTTTGGTGTCGATAAATGTGCGGTTATGCATGTACAGCGGGGGAAAGTTGTAAATTCAACAAATTTACAACTTTCTGAGACAATGTCTTTCAGATCCATCTCTGAATCAGAAACCTATAAATACCTTGGCATGTCACAGTCGTTAGGTATTGAGGAAGAAGGTATTAGACGGTCGGTGAAGGAGCGCTTTTTCAGTCGGCTCACAAAAGTACTCAACAGTCTTTTGTCAGGAGGCAACAAAGTGCGCGCCTTCAACGCCTGGGTAATGCCTCTACTCACATACTCCTTTGGCATACTAAGGTGGACTCAGACCGAGCTGGATGCCCTGGATCGGAGGGTCCGACAGCTGCTCACCACTCACCGTATGTTGCACCCACGCTCGTCTGTTATGAGATTGTACATCCCACGGAAATGTGGAGGTCGCGGCTTTCTAAACGCCAAAAATCTCCACAACCGTGAGTTGTACAATCTCAGGAATTATTTCCTCAACAACGAGTGTGGGATGCATCGTGATGTGGTGGCAGCTGACAAGGGCCTCACGCCGCTCTCCTTGGCGAACGAGAACTGGCGTAAACCTGTAGTACTAAGCACCGAGGACCGCAAGGCGGTATGGAAGGATAAGCAGCTACACGGGCGGTTCTACAAGGCCCTCACGGGACCCGATGTGGACCTGCTCGCGTCGGTGAACTGGTTACGATTCGGGGACCTCTTCGGAGAAACCGAGGGTTTTGCCTGTGCAATTGCGGACGAAGTGATGATGACGAACAACTATCGGAAATATATCCTGAAGGACGGTACGGTCGACATTTGTCGGGCATGCCGCCGTCCCGGAGAGTCACTCAGGCATATTATCTCCGGTTGTTCTCATCTTGCTAACGGCGAGTACTTGCACAGACATAACCTCGTAGCCAGAATTATTCACCAGCAGCTTGCCCTCCTATACGGCCTTGTGGACCGCGAAGTGCCGTACTACAAGTACTCACCTGCGCCAGTTCTCGAAAATGGTCGTGCCACGCTCTATTGGGATCGATCTATCATCACTGACAGGACTATTGTAGCCAATAAGCCTGACATCGTGCTGATAGATCGATCGCAGCGCCGGACCGTGCTCGTCGACGTCACCATCCCCCATGATGAGAATCTCGTGAAGGCCGAGAAGGACAAGTCCAGCAAGTACCTAGACTTAGCCCACGAGATAACCGCTATGTGGGATGTTGACTCGACGATCATTGTTCCTATAGTCGTGTCAGCGAACGGTCTCATAGCGAAGAGTCTCGACCAACACCTAGAGAGACTCTCGCTGGGTGGTTGGATCAAGGGTCAGATGCAGAAGGCGGTAATTTTGGACACGGCGCGTATAGTACGTCGATTCCTCACTCTGCGGCCCTGACCACCGGCAGCTTGGACCCTGCCCCGCTGCCGGCGGCACCCTAGGTTAGGTTTTTTATAATGTGTTTATATATTTTTGTTATGTTTTGTAAGTGTTTTTATATTTTACTTTTATACTCACATTGTAAAACCCTAACCTAAGACCCTAATTGAATAAAGAGAATAATAAATAGTAATAAATTACCTTTCGCGGACCAACATTGAATAGACCGCAAATTTGACCGCTTAATAATGCATAAATCATTACCTAAGGCATAATATTTTAGTTTTCGTCATAATCCATACAATACGAACTGGCCATTTTCATTGTCCGTGAGCTTGACCTTCACTTTTATTATTATAGTATGAATTATCTCAGGTGATTTTTTCGGGCTCGGGCCCTAATCCGTTTGCGCGATTCTGGAGATACCGTTGTACGATTTCCACAGGATATGACTAAGAGATCCAATTCACATCTAATAGATATCTTACTCTATCTAACGTAAAAGTGACATTGGTTGCCCGAATGGCGCTGCAAAAGAGAACTAGTTGATATCTAAACTATAACGTATCTAGAATGGATCTAGTACGTGTCGTCTCTTGTGAATATCTTGAAGTTCGAATACGGCAGTTTGTATCGATATTGGATTGTAGTCTTACATCATGCAGGTTCTACCAGAAGAATGCTGCTATTAATAGCAGAAAGTTTCACGTTGACACGAAGTTCACGATTTTCTTATTTACTACTACTACTATTTGCTACTCTGTTTTATTTAAGCTTAGATTTTTTTATATGTTTGAACTCCCTAAAAGAAGTAACTATGAAGGTAAGAATTAACGATTAGCTAAGGTGGCGCGACTATTTATTTCCTTAACAATGTAAACAATTTTGCGAAGTTCGCCTATACATGAAGAGCCGTGCTGTCGTTTTCATCCACTTTGGTATCTTCTAACCCCCTTATTCATAAACGCGCTACAAACCTTAAATTAGCTAATAGTCGTTTGTTCTTATCTGTCATTTTGAATTATGTATTTGTAAGAAAGGGATAAAACATAATTTAACTAAATCAGACCCGTAAAGTTTTATGAATAAGGGGGTAAATAGCTTTGACCATGATTATAAATGTTTAAGCAAATTCCGTGCACGTTGCGATATTAGCTGGGTAGTAGATATTCGGAATTCCCAAAGTGTAGTCCCGTGTGGCGGCATGGTAATCCGGCGTAATGAGTAAATTAGATATTTCGAGCATCCTCTGCTCTGCTGGCCGCAGCTGGTCGTGGGTATTAATCTCATATTGAAAGCTTTCAATGCATTAAAGCTTTAGTTTCCATAGAATAATATGTACCGACATGTGTGTTAACATTATAATTTTAGGTTGGTACGTTAGCCTTCAATGTTAAATATTTTTACAGTAATATGGCGCTACTTTACCACACTAGTGCGATAATTGGCATATTACGTCACTGTGTCGAAAATTTCAAGAGTCATTTGTACCTAACTGTAAAACGTTGTAGGTACGATACATGTGCGAATAGGTAATTCGCAACTCGTGTCGATTTAAAGCACTTCGGTTGTGTTTTAATTTATGGCCACTCGTTGCGAATTTCCAAAAGCAATGTACTATTATAACCTATATTAAGAAGATTATTCTCAATTGGGTTGATATTCGAAATTGTATTATTGTATTGTGTACTTATTGCTTGACATTTGTATAATTATAATCAATTGTTATTTTCCTACTTGACGATCATAATATAAATTCGTATAGATTAGTGTAAAATAATTTATATTGTAATTTCATATTATGAAATAAATAAATCTAAATCTAAATCTATTCTATCTAATGGGACAAAAATATCAGATTAGCAGCTTTTGCAAGCAGATAATCCTTTGAATTGATGTTGAATTTCCTCCTAAAGATTCTCGTTTATTAATTTCCGATTGAGTTCTTAATTAATATCATCGTTCGCAACTCATCTGTTTACTTGAGATCATTTCTGTCCAATTAAAATGTACTTAGTTAGTTGGGATCATTTACTTTTGCTGTAATATTTTATAATTCGAGTCGAAAGCTTCTTGTGAATAAATAACTTAAATATATATCGTTATAAACAACTAATCCTATTTAAACCAACGACGTTAGTTATGAGTACTTTCTACTCGTATTTTATTCATTCTGAGAATTTATACGTTTGTAAGTACGTACCTACTGTTAGCATCGCAGTCACTTGACACTGTGTACATAATCAAACAGGTTATTGATGTTGCAAAAAATAAGGGTTGGCACAAATATGTAAACATCACCGCCATTTTACGTTCAATTTATCTTTTAATTAGAATGTATAAAATTAGCTTGTTTTGTTGTTTATAAATTAACAATAAAACCATTTTTTTGTAAAATGAGCGATCAAGATATCCGCGACAGAGCAACGATGCCGCAATGCCGGTCGTAACATGCGGTTCTTGAACACATCATAGAGAGCTTATAATTTGTGTGTAGATAAAACAGTGTATGTAACTGTTCATAATTGGGCATTAAAACATTCATTTGATTATGAAACTTGCTTGGCTCGTTTCATAAACCCCACACTCCACACTCTTATTTGAATTTTATGTAGCAGTCATATAAACTCCTATTTGAACACTTTATTTTCATACAACTTCAACCCAGTCTTATGTCCGTGGTCTTAAGTATATCTTTTCTAAAGTTCAATTAACAATTCCGGAAACCCAATTTACACTGAAGAGTTGATGTAAGTACCTTCTGCACAAATACTCCAATTAAAGTTAGTCGGATTAGCGGCTCCATTGCAGGTTTCTTGCGTTAATTGAGGATTCCAGGACTTTCTAAGAGTAAAAGTATTTTATCGATTTGACCAGTTCGTTTTAGGGTTCCGTACCCAAAGGGTAAAAACGGGACCCTACTACTAAGACCCCACTGTTTATCTCTACCAGGCTTTATCTCATGAACCGTGATAACTAGACAGTTGAAATTTTCACAGATGATGTTTTGCTGTTGCCGCTATAACAACAAATACTAAAAAGTATGGAACCCTCGGTGGGAGAATCCGACTCGCACTTGTCCGGTTTTTTATAATAAGGTAATATGCAGCGTGAACAGGTGTAGGTAAGTACATACTAAATTCATCTAATAAAATTATACTAGTTGAAGATTTATGGTTACTTGAGTAGGTTGTAAATAATAGACACAAATAAAGTATACTCGTATTACTCAAGTAATATGCTAAGTACTCGTTTCTTTGCACAAAACAAAACAATATTTACAAAGTAATCAATATAAAATAAAATACCTACGCATAAAAATAAATATTACAATACACGAAAATATAGTATGAATATAATTCGTATATATGAATTGCAGGTGACTAATGACTATACCTACTCGTCCCTACTTAACATTTGAGTATTATTAAGTGCTATTACCATTATTCAGTTATTAAACTAGACTTGCGAGCCAGAAGTATTTCACTCTTACTATTCTCTTCTGTTTTGAATGGCCTGGCAATAACTGAAACTAAGCTCCTCGATGATTTTTTTATATTACCTATTTTCAAATATCCTATATTTTTTTCTCGTACTGTTATCGACGTCAAAAGATAAGCCAAAAGAGTACCAGACTTGAAAGGCCAACAAATGAGTGCAAATGTCGATCACGTAACGGTAGAATGCTCTTATAATGCAATGGGTCCCATATAGACATTTGTTCTTCAAAACAAACCAGCCGGCGTATTATGGATGGCTTTATCCATCTTTATCCACGTGATAAAATCAATGTCACGTTTTAACAGCGTGGGATATAAAGTGACGGTGTCCGTTTTATCACGCTGTCACGTAGACAAGAACGACCATATCCGTACTGATCGAATGATACTATCAATCAAAACTTGTCATCTATTAGCCTATTGTTCAATCAAGCCAGCTGGCTTTTGTAAGTTTATTTGCAAACGATGCCACATGAATTATATCTCTCATTTCATCAGATATATTCTATAATAGAACTAAAAACTTCAAAGTGTGAATAGTAAGATAAAATAATACAATTTCTGTTCTACATAATTTTGAACGCTTGAGATTAAAATGCTGCACAATAAAAACAACTCAGCGTCGAGTTTACAATTAACGTTCTGAAACTATACTCGTTTTAATTGCTTTTAAATTATATACAGTAAAATAGGTTAAGCATTAAAGTAATTTCATGTATCAAAACACCAAAGTCGTAAAAAATAAACTGTTCTCTTTTTATAAAACAATCTGATATACGGTTTTACATGATACGTGTAGGTTCCTTGCAAAAGCTTAGTACTTAAGTCGAAGCTTGTTTTTAGACGCGAGTTAAATTAAAATATAAGCGAAATACCCGAGCAAAAAGTTTAATCACTGGCCTTTTGGCAGCAGAGGGTTGTTGGGAACTTCAAAGGTGGCGAGAAAGGGTTGCGAGGGGAGGCTTGTCCCTTCATTTTCTAGATAACAAATGACGTGGACAAACCGAATTTCCTTCTTGACAGATGTTAGATTATTGAGCTCGGAACTCGAAAACAATGGTTTAAAATTAAAAATGATAAATTGCAAAATGTTTCCCGCAATTTTGCACAAATTGGAGTTGACAATCTTCGGCGTCCTCGTTCAATTTGTGTTGGTGAAAGTATTAAATTACAAGTGTGACGATTACACAATAAACAGTACGACGCAACTACCCGCTAGCTTCACTCCGTGGAGAAGTGTCATGGCAGGCGGGTGGCTGGCGGAGTGCACGAGCAATAACAGTTGTTTCATTTGATCACCCAGTACACAACGGAGCCTGGACGTCACAGATGGCGACGAGGGTAAAATACTACAAAAAAAAAATTAAGGAAAGGAAAGGTAACGATGGCGGAAAAAAAAACAAACCTAAGGTATGGAAATCCTAACCTAATAGCTACCGTATTTGTCCATTTCCTCCCGAGCTGCCGATTGTATTCAGGTAATACAAAATTTTGGGCGAGGTGATATTCAGTGTAACGAGTGACGTACGGTTGTACATAATGCGAAAATATTAAAACCGCAACGATTTTGTTGGGCGGTACTTACGTAAGTAGGTTATGAAATTCCAAACTCACGTAAGAGGAGTATTAAAGGAACTAATGCAGAATTTAAATATTACTGTAAAAACGTAGATCTAGTACCTATACCTAATTTTATAGTTTTGTTTACAATCAATGTTAATAAAAACAATTATGTATATGCACAGTTGATTTTGTCGACTGTTTACATAAGAACAGTGGTTAACTTTACAACTATTATTGAGTAAATAATTGATGGTATGTAGCTCGGGAGGAATGTTTACTAAGCAAAGAAGAAATATACGCGTGCTTATTACACTAACTCTTTGACAATGGCTACTGTGCGTGAGCCTGGTTGCCAAATGTAAATCCAAAAGTGTAATCAATGCAAGATAGATCAATAATTGGGGTCACTACAAAAAATAATGTACTCATGTTACATTATTCCTATGATGTGGCACCGACGTATTAGCCATGAAATGACAGAAACGAATATGCTGATGGTTTGCGTGTTACAAATACAGATGGTACATGGTTTATTTTCTGACTCAAAATCGTATATTAGAATTCATATGATATAAAGGGTAAATAATCAAACTACCTTCGCGGAAATCATGATTATTATGAGTTGTGTATTTACCGTTCATACTTAAAATATACCGACCTATTTAGTCGTGTAATTAAATACTAAGATATTTTTACATGAGGGAACGTATAGAGAAACCTGCATATTAAGTCGGTATAGTTGTATACATTTTATGGACCTTATGTCCTAAAAGAAATATTGTTCGGTTAAAATAACCAGTTATAATCAATTGAAATGCTATTTATAGCACGATATGGGTATGAATCGATGTTAACTTAGTGTCGACTTAACATGTATTTATATATTCATAGGTATGTGCTGTTTATGATAATAAACAATGCTAGCAGGTAACGGACCAGTTAAATTATCAAGGACCGTTACGATGTCAAGTGAGTCAAGAACTATAGATAGCGTACTTAGACTGATGAATGCCGAGGGCTTTGTTATTGTTTTACTGTAGGAGTAGACACGTAAACTCAGCATCAAATGAATTGAGTAGTAAGTCGGAGTCGGACTAACAAGAAAATAAATTGCAAGAAGTAAACTGTACATCACATCTATACTGCAGTAAGTAATAATTAGTAGGTTGAAACGTTCAACCGGTACTAGCAAAACAAATAATTAGTAGGTTGAAACTTTCAACCAGTACTAGCAAAACAAATAATTAGTAGGTTGCAACTTTCAACCGGTACTAGCAAAACAAATAATTAGTAGGTTGAAATGTTCAACTGGTACTAGCAAAACAAATAATTAGTAGGTTGAAACTTTCAACCAGTACTAGCAAAACAAATAATTAGTGGGTTGAAACTTTCAACCAGTACTAGCAAAACAAATAATTAGTAGGTTGAAACTTTCAACCAGTACTAGCAAAACAAATAATTAGTAGGTTGAAATGTTCAACTGGTACTAGCAAAACAAATAATTAGTAGGTTGAAACTTTCAACCAGTACTAGCAAAACAAATAATTAGTAGGTTGCAACTTTCAACCGGTACTAGCAAAACAAATAATTAGTAGGTTGAAATGATCAACTGGTACTAGCAAAACAAATAATTTGTAGGTTGAAACTTTCAACCAGTACTAGCAAAACAAATAATTAGTAGGTTGCAACTTTCAACCGGTACTAGCAAAACAAATAATTAGTAGGTTGAAATGTTCAACTGGTACTAGCAAAACAAATAATTAGTAGGTTGAAACTTTCAACCAGTACTAGCAAAACAAATAATTAGTAGGTTGCAACTTTCAACCGGTACTAGCAAAACAAATAATTAGTAGGTTGAAATGATCAACTGGTACTAGCAAAACAAATAATTTGTAGGTTGAAACTTTCAACCAGTACTAGCAAAACAAATAATTAGTAGGTTGCAACTTTCAACCGGTACTAGCAAAACAAATAATTAGTAGGTTGAAATGTTCAACTGGTACTAGCAAAACAAATAATTAGTAGGTTGAATCTTTCAACCGGTACTAGCAAAACAAATAATTTGTAGGTTGAAACGTTCAACTGGTACTAGCAAAACAAATAATGAGTAGGTTGAAACGTTCAACTGGTACTAGCAAAACAAATAAGTAGTAGGTTGAATCTTTCAACCGGTACTAGCAAAACAAATAATTAGTAGGTTGAAACGTTCAACTGGTACTAGCAAAACAAATAATTAGTAGGTTGAAATGTTCAACTGGTACTAGCAAAACAAATAATTAGTAGGTTGATTGTTCAACTGGTACTAGCAAAACAAATAATTAGTAGGTTGATTGTTCAACTGTTGCTAGCAAATCAAATAATTAGTAGGTTGGAACTTTCAACTGGTACTAGCAAAACAAATAATAAGTAGGTTGGAACTTTCAACTGGTACTAGCAAAACAAATAATTAGTAGGTTGAAACTTTCAACCAGTACTAGCAAAACAAATAATTAGTGGGTTGGAACTTTCAACTGGTACTAGCAAAACAAATAATCAGTAGGTTGGAACTTTCAACTGGTACTAGCAAAATAAATAAGTAGTAGGTTGAATGTTCAACTAGTACTAGCAAAACAAAAGAAATTATAAGCGAAATCATAACACTTACCTACGATACAAACAGAGAATAATTAGTAAGTTGAATGTTCAACTGGTACTAACAAACCAAAAGAGTCAAATGTACCTAGTAACTAGTCTAGTAGACGCGATAGTGGTGGTTGGTACTAACGATAGGACCTTTTGTTATAGGTCGTCCAAATTAGTACAACATAGTACTTAAAAGTAAACTGACGCGATATAGTGTTGGTTGGTACTAACGATAGTATCTTGTTTTAGGTCATCCAAAATGTCCTAGATGGATCCACCATTAGACGGATTCTTTAGCCCACCAAAACTTAATAGGGAGGCAAAATAGTCATAAATTGACATGATGTTAGTATAGAGTGACCTCCTATTATGTAATGTATTTATTGAATTCGAAATTATATAATAAGCAGTTTAGTGCCTCTGCCTACTGTTCCAGTTAACTTAAGGCGTAGGTATAGATGGATGGCCTCGGGAATAGGCATATCTACTAATGTAGATTCAGGATAGATTTCAATTATACAAAAAAAAAATACGCCGGTTGGAAAACATTTCCTGTAAAGTATTACAATTTAATCTTCTTCTAACCTATACCCGTATCATAAATTTACTGCATTTTGCAGATGTTCGTATGGGTAAGAACTTACTGTATCAGCTTAAATAAAAACGAACAAAGTATATATAAAAATATATTATACGACGACTTAGACGGTATTCCGGTTAAAGATTGTTGTAGCAATCCTGTTGGAACAGTTAGAAGACAGGTTAAATTATAGTTTAAGAGAAACAAGCAGGTGACCAGGATAAGAGTAATAATGCATTCTGCGTAAGTAGCCGTGGAAATTGTGGAACACAGAGGCATGCCTAAACTGCCCAAATAAAACCTATAAATAGATGAGGATATACAATTCTTCAAAATCGTATATGACCCAGATTTCATATAATAAATCCCAATTCCTATCTATTTTAGAGCCGGAATACATGATTCTATAGAATAATAATCAGGGCAAAGCTCAATTACAAACCCAAGTACAACAGGTACGTAAATAGATGCTGGGCCTGTCATAATACATCATGTCATGTAGTACCTAAAGTCAATGCTGTAAAAACTGAAGTGGCGATGCGGGGAGCCTTACACGGTGAGGAAGCACTGCTCACTTAACTAAACTACGAAACTATACCCAAGGCAACCATGACTAAGGTACTAACAGAAAAAACTCTAGTGACCAGCAGTTAACCTAATGTCTTGTAAATAGACATACGATTTTTGTCGGTTAACAGTGTAGATGACGAAGTCCCTTTTTAACTACCTAGGTAGTAGGTACACCTACTCAGATGAAGACGAGTGATGTGTGTGATGTGATGACTAATTATAATTAAGTGTAATTAAAAAGGCATTTTACCGGAAAATATATTTCCTTATTTCAGTCACATGCATAAACTTACAATAATTAAGGATGCCAAAACGCTTAGGTATGCGGTTGAGACAATACATACATTAGAAATTATACATAGTCTCAGAACCGATACATTAAATCAAAACAGAAACAAATAACTAAATACTGTGTGTTACACATTATAAAATAAAAACAATAAGTATTCGAATTAACCGTGATTTTGATCGCTCTCAATGACAGTTTGCCTGATGTTTAATTTGTGAGGCTAACAAATTAAGTAAAACTAGTAGATTAAAGTTGTAGCTTGAATCACTTCATTGATCTACCCAAGAGTACACATTTATTGTACTAATTGAGCACTAAGACTCAAAAGACCAAAAACCTAGGTCTTATCATTTAGAAACGTTAAACGTAACGATAAAATGGTAAAGGACCTAAACATTCGAACTGTACTCTGATGTACTCAGTATTTCATGGGATCATGGTTAGAATAATGGAATTCCATTGGTTCGTTGGAAGATGTTTATTGAAATTAAATGACATACTTACCAATGGCAGGATATAGGAAGCAGACATACAAGGTGTATACCTATGTTTCAGGTTTATAAAATATGTTGCAAGTAATTGAAATAAACCGAAGAAAAGTGTATAAGTACAAATAATAATATTTATGTGACAGTCTGACAGTAATTATTGTGGAAATAATAATACAATACTTACTGGTCACAATTCAATTGAAAAATCAGCTTTCAATTAGTAAAGTGTTACGTTATTTTCATAACATAAATTGTAATTATGATTCTTCGCATAAGTAAGTTGCTAGAATAATATTACATTCGATATTATATTTGCTGTGTTACTTTTTGAGCAATACAATGAATAAAATAAATATTTGGATTAATTGATGTCAAGATTATATTATTCAAGTATTATAATTAAAGAACGATAATTAGATATGTATGCAATGCAATTAATAATAATAATGGTCAAATAGGCAGGTAAATCTTAGTAGGTACCTAACAAATTAATAATATATAAATTTATTTATATAGATTATTGTTTGCTTAACCTATTCACAAGTAAAACTAATCATACTTGACGTGGTACCTCTACAACGAATGTAACATTCCTACTTTATTTGACCTTGGATTATCTTCAAGTATTTTAAATTGCATTATAATTATATATTAACATCATACAAGACTAGTAAAACAGAGTCAATCAGTTATTGCCAATAAGTAACTAATGTCCAAGACGCTTGGCAAGCTTACAATGTTATTGTACCTAAATCATGAAACAGGTATTAATTAGGCAAATATTATATTGTATGCTAATGAAAATACCTGGAAATATGTAAGCATCAAAAGGAAAATGTAGTAATTAAGGCGTTTAAAGTAAATCTTTGAGTTATAAGCAATTGAATAAAAAACTCAAAACTGCAAATAGGAGAAGGAGAGGGACTGACACCTAAGAAGAAATTGTAAAAGTAAAATAATAGTTTTACAGATTTAAAGGCTTGCTAGTGTTGGAAAATATTTATTATTTAACTGTTGTAAAATGAATACATCCACACCTCGCCGAGTTTCTTACGCCGGTTCTTCTCGGGTCTGAGGTTAACCTTTCCGAACCGGTGGTAGTATACCTAGATTGGAAAAATAAATTAACCTACCGAGTATAAGATAATACGATAAACTGAACTATTGTTGCATGATAAATATATAAGTAAAATAAATAAATCATTCTAAAAAGGGAGAGATGTGACGATTACACAATAAACAGTACGACGCAACTACCCGCTAGCTTCACTCCGTGGAGAAGTGTCATGGCAGGCGGGTGGCTGGCGGAGTGCACGAGCAATAACAGTTGTTTCATTTGATCACCCAGTACACAACGGAGCCTGGACGTCACAACAAGCTTACATTTAATTTACTCTATGTTTATTATGTCGAGTCATTTCGCGATTCCTGCCTGAGATAGACAGCCCATCTCTTTCTAACTATATCAATTAGAAAGGGATTGATAGTATATCAAGTCCATGACGTTAACACATTCACTGCCCCCGACGCACATGTGCGTCCACCGTCATACAAGTTTGTTCCTAGGCCACGCCCCCTGGCAGTGAATGCGTTAAGTCACGGTCACGACATATATGTGCAGTCAGCATTAAAACCTGTACATATCAAGATTCATATAGCATATAAACTAATTCAATATTTTACTAGTTTAAATATTGTGACATATTTAATATAGAGTCTCTAAGTTTGCGAGCACGTACGGAGTTCGTTTCAGTCGTGCAGTCTTGAGAACAGCCAATCCCAGTGCTTACCCGATGCACGCAAGTCAAACCAGTTTTTCTAAGATCCATAACAACTATGTGTAGTTGATAGAGCACGGCTACTGGTATGCATGAGCGTTAAACTCGCCTTCGTTCGATAAGCGATCGGAACAACGCTCCAAGCCTGCAGACGTTGGCTTGCTCCCAAATCGCCTGGTGGCCTTGGCAGCTGACAGTGCCTTAATGATGACATCTTCTTAACCCAACGTTAGCGCTACCGCATTATCACTTAATTAAACATCAAATGGGAAACTCATTGCCCTTTATAATTGGGTCATTGGCCCTTCTAGATCGGCCCTGCGCTGCGGTGAAAACGAGCCCTTAGGCTAATAACCTAGTCATGCTGTACAACGCTAACTACAGTGACTTAGAAATACCCTACGAGGCGGATTTAGGCGCTATTTTTATGGCTAGAAATATAACTCTTTGCCCAGACGCTATGCTAGAAAATGTATATCCATGCCATAATTCAACTTTGTAGCATAAACGATGTCTGAGCTAGGCCGTGGACATACGCATTGTGTACCTAATTCGTAGTACATATTTAGTAAGTACCTCCTTAAACTTGTCTAAATTTATTTACGATTGAGAGCGTATAGTGAATAATTGAAATTTCACTTAGGCAAATGTCGAACGCAGGGCCTGTGAAGTTCCTAAGTTATTACGTCAAGTCTGTCTGAATCGCATTTTCTGTAATGAATCTGAGGAGTTACTTCGCCTAAGTTTATGCCGAAATTTGGTCGAGATAGACACTAAATAAACGACATCCGACTCAAGTTTTAAATTAACAGCACGATTATCCAGACCTGTTTCTGCTAAATCCATGGTACGCAATTAAATTATCTTTTAAGTTTTGCACAGAAAATGTGTTATTTAGCAGATTGGCCCACTGCCGACTAAATAGTTAGTAGCAGGCTAGCAGAAATTGTGTCTCTTCTCTGGTAATTTTTTCAAAAATAGTCGTTATAAATAGGACCTAAAAATAGTAGACGTAGCCATTTTTAGAACGACACTTTTAGAATACATATATCTAATGACGTCTGTACATAACCGATACACAACATAACATCACTAATATTGGAACAGTAACAGTAATTAAGAGAAGTTTAAATCAATTTGCTTAATCAATGACTGCATTGAATATAAACGAACGAACCAATTTGCTTGACCTAAAATGGTTTCGTAATTAATGTAAACGTAAACAATAATTATGAGTCATTGTGTTTCAACTAATAATAATCACTGATGTGAACGTAACGATGAAAAATATAAGTAGACGAATTTATGTATAAAACTGTACTGTGTATGTGCAGACATTTTAAAGGACCTCTTTGTCTAACATAATCTCAAACAGGGCCTTCTTTTTGCACCAAATTTGAGATATGAATGTTCTAATTTGTTCACTAAAGTCTCAATACCGCAAATATCCAACGCGATCACAATATGACCAGAAGTTGCACAATGAGCAACGGAACACCACATTGATGCGGAAAAGCATTTTTGGAATGGCAACCAGAATATATATTATAAATATATAATTCCTGATTGTATAAATACATTACCACTATCACAATTTAAAAAACAACTGACTGCATTAGGAATCGAAAAATGTTATTATAAAATAAGTCATTAATTGAATGAAAATGAAATGTATGTAACTATGTATACATTTTATTTCTTAAATATATTTGTTCTATTTTTTTGTGACTATTGTTCTAATGATTTATATTTAATTTACAAATTGTAAATTTTGAAATATGGCCTGTTTTATGTTTATAGTATAGTATCTGTACGCCAGTGTACACCACTATTGGCAGAACGTGCTGAGACTACGAACCCTATGTAAGACCAATCATTGTATCTGTGTTTTCACAAATAAAGAATCACTCCTTCTCTCGCTCTCTCTAAAATAAATAAAATACTTATTCAATAGGCGCATGCAAGGTCTGTTCCGGAATAATACCGTAGCGTGGGGGCCAGCAGAAGGGGCTTCGCGTAGGATATTTACCTTAAACACCCCCTCTCGCGTTCCAACCCCGCTGTTACAAGAAAAGAGGCCTTTCCATAGGTTTTCTCGAGTTCGTCGCCCTGACTGTTTTGTAAAATAAGTAAGTAGTAAATAGTACCACTTCGCAGTATACTTATAGAAGCTCCACGGTCAAACAAAACTGATGAAATGACTGAAACTGTTAAAGATCTGGAATTAACTTGCCTGTAATAATATTAAGTTTCCTGTTTATTTGTTCTTATTACAGTATTACGACGACCGGTCTGGCTGCGAAGCCGATGGTCCTGGGTTCGAATCCCGGTAAGGTCATTTCTTTGTGTGATGAACACAGATATTTGTTCCCGAGTCATGGGTGTTTTCTATGTATATAAGTATGTATTTATCTATATAAGTATGTATATATCGTCGCCTAGTACCCATAGTACAAGCTTAGTTTGGGGCTAGGTCGATCTGTGTAAGATGTCCCCAATATTTATTTATATAATTATTATTATCTACTAAATGTCCTCCGACTTCCGACCGGGGCGTTGAATTTCAAATAGAATCTGAACTGAAATAGAAGAAACAGAAGGCATCGTTAAATATTATTGCTCACAAACTTTCAAGTAGATGCTATTTTACTTAATACAACTGCAGTAGTTGCAGTGAGCGGGTTCTTATTATTTAAAGTTCTAAGTTCGTCTACAAAGTTCCGCAATTCATTTCAATATTCAGAGCTGCGAAGCCTAGAACTACTAAAATGTACATACAAAGTCGGCTATAACAAGTTTTACTTCTAGACAGTACTGAAAGTATTTCAGGATTTAGCCGTTAGATAAATGGTTCAAGTCTCGCAGGAAGCTAAGGTAATACGTAGGCTTGTAAACAAAAGGCACTTTAGAGTTAACAGTTTGTTATTTTAATCACTTCTTCCTAGTTTTGCGGAAGGGGAGAGTTCGTAAGTTTTACTTGCTTTGATTGTTTTAACCTCAGTATAGGTATCTATACAAATGTATGTTCACACTTTTGCACTTCTGTTGTAACGTGGTAAAAAATGTAAACATATCATTGACGTCGACTGTACACACACATAAGTAAAGGTTCCATTCTTTTATAAGGTACAAAAATAATCTCCTAAGAATACAGTCATGGCCGAGATTTATACTCGCAGCACTGGAACACCGGTACATCATTCTATCCCAACTACGGAAAAGATTTCCATCATAAAATTCTTCAATACACGTCTTTGACTACCTACTCCAACGAAAGGTTCTATTTTTTCATTGCTCCATTATGTCAATGACATTAGGTATTCATTATAATGGCGGAATTCCTCCATTTGTACATTTTTCTCAGTTGTCATTTTTATAAACATTAGATACCTACAAATCCAGGTCAAACTAACTTCTCGGAAATAACCAGAATTGTGACATGTACGTCTTTTACGCCATCTCAGCGCCAAATCTGACCGCTTTAGGTCGAGTGTCGACCCAGTTGCCAGCCGTCGATGTGCTGTGCTGTCACCATCCTCACTTTACACATACCTACGTAGGTGGTGCATTTTCCACATTTTAATGACGGCTTGTATAATGACATTAATGACGATTTTCACAATTCCGGCAATATGTTAAATTTGACAACTAGGAATTCTAGTCATAGGTATTAGCACTTTCTTGTTTGCATCCTTAAGGAACCCAAGCTATCTTAAGAAACTGCTTTCCAAGAACATTCTTGACGCAGGTACAAGAATTTACAAAAGCGAATGTCATCTGAGCTTTCAACCTAAAGGGAAACTAGATCTTTTTGGGATTACTTCGGGAACTCACGATATTGTTTTTCACGGAAGAATTCCTTCCTTATACATATATCAAATGACATAGGTATCTTAGGGACATTAGTCGCGCTTTTATTCGTTCATGTCGACTTAGCGCTAACATAAATCAGTGTTAATAAGTTAACATAGAGGTTTAGCTCACGTCATTAACGCTATTCTCTTCTCTTAAAATTAATTGAACTAAACAGAGTGAAAAAAAAAGAGAACTTTAATAAGTACTATTAAAAATAGAAGAGGAAAAATGATAGGCCACCTGCTACGACATGACCATTTCATCAGAAACATCATAGAAGGGAAAATAGATGGAAGGAGAGGGAGGGGAAGACCAAGGAAAAGTGATATGAGCCAAGTAAAGGAGCATGTAGGGGCCGTGTTTTACCAGGACACTAAAGGGCTGGTTCCGGTCCGACCAAGTGGAGACAACTTCATCACGCTGCACCGACAAGAGCCCAGCTCTTAAATTGAATGAATGAATGAATAATAATTATTTATACAACTATTGATTACACAACCGCTATAGTTGTCGGACAAGTGTCAATTGCCTCACAAAGGCATGAGACGTGCTTCATTCCAACCCCTAAATTCGACCGCTTTTGGGTCGAGTAGCGACCTAGTTGTCAGGTGTCAAATGTCAATGCATTGTACCGCCGCGTTATTACATGCAGTGGCCAGGTTTGAGGTGGATATGCATCAGATTTTATGTAGATACGATTTATATCAACTGACTGCCGGGGCGCACCATACTAGAGCTGCAGTAATTAGGAGTTTCTACATATACACCGTGTTTTTTTTGATTTCCGTTAATTTCAAGGGTGCACTCCTGAGCTTAAACAAGTAACTTTCTCAAAGACACCGATATTCTAATTAACTCCATTTCGGAGATAATCAATAATTTATTTTTTTCCTATAAGGCCTCTACAAGCGTGTACACTTGCCTTAGGGCCGGGTTACATATTGATTAGTGTTTAGAATGAGTTCATACATTTGCTACTAAACTTAAGTACAATCTCGGTCGATCGATGTTCGAAATAACATTGATATGTCACAGATTTCAATTGTTTGGTTGAGTTAAATGTAATGCCCGTCTTACAACAACGCTATATGCTACATTGAATTACTTTTAAAACTTAATTTTTTTTTACAAAAAAAAAGCAAACAATTTTTTTTTGAAAATTAGCTATGCCATTTAGTTCTCTTAAACGTACTTAACCATACCCCGAAGTTAGCGAAATTCAATAAAAACACGGTGTAGAGTGTTCTATGTAGGTATATAACGCCGCACACCTGACCAATAACTAGTGAGTCGTGTGTGTGTTATTACCCTAACTGAATGCTTACACAAGACAACAACATGACAATATTGCATGCAACATGCAACTGTCACGCGCACTTATGCCATGTGATATTTTCGGCTCCCGTGTTACTGACAGAAACGGAGGATGAAATCGATAAAGTCTTTGCCATGATACTATGCATGGGGTGCGCATGTACACCCTAGCCTGAGCTAGTTTAAACTAGAATCTTTCTCCCTGTAGGCTTATAAGTACTTCCGCGTGTTTGACTTAAATATTAAATTCAGAAGAGAACGCTTTCTTTCTCTAGCTACCAGTACTTACCTATTTATTAAGAATTTGTTCTTAAGTAAGTATTTGAGTTTTGTGTAGGTACAATTCTTCAACGCTGTTTACCTACTGACTATTTCTTCCCTTATAACTCTTATAATATAAGAGCTTACGGCCGGGGTTGGGAGCGTATTCTGTAGCTTATTAGCGTTATCCAGTCTTGTGGAATCCAGACAGTGATTACCATCAATTAGTGGTTGCGTGCCAACGATACACCGACTGTTTGAGTTAGAATGGTTTTAATTTAATGTCTTGATTGTAAATAACTGTCAGTTTGATTTGGAATCAACTTGCAATAATTACTGATGTTATATCCAGAATTAGATAGTAGGTAAAAAAAATATGTGAGTCGGAAATTGTTGTTCTAAATATTCTTCAAACTGTCTTCTTTTTGCCAAAGTTAACATAGTCATCATATTACCCAAGTTATCCATTTGTTAACTTTTCCCCCATTTCCACAGAACTAAATTACAGAGTATTAAAATAATACAGCTGTCTCTCGAAGAACTGGCAAACTTTACATGTGCGAGTATACAAACACTTACATAATTACAATAATTACGATTGAAGAAACAGGCCTTTAATAAATGGTGTTGCATTGTTACCTGTCTCATAAATAAAAGGGACATTAAAAACAAGTATGATGTAACAATTTATGGTGACAGGAGGAACCGATAGAACCGTAGCGTGTAGACGTTAGAACGGGCTCTATTACCATCACTATCGAGCATTTGACTCAAACTAACTAGTAATTCGCGCCGAACTATTAACTCGCGATTGACCGAAATTGTGCAGGTTGTATTTTGATCACAGAATTATACATGTAGAATGGATTCATAGATATCTATTTATAAAAGATGTTCAAGATGGCGACAATTTTTTATAATTCAAACTATGGATATATTTTAAGGTCTCAGGGTGGATTTTAGAACAAAAACAATCAGTATAACTAATCACAATTATTTTATTAAACTTTGCAATAAATTTCATATGAACAAAGGAACGAATCTTACATTGAATATCGCTTAACGAAATATAAAACAACAGCATGGAACGATAACAAAATAGCTCACACGAGCACGACGGCGGCCGAAGGAAAAATGTCCCGAGCAACAGTTTGCACCGGTTTTTATACCCTATGCGGGGTAGGGTAGACTTGGTGTTGCCAACACGGCTTCTCCTGACTTGAGGTCGTCCACGACCTCTTGGGTAACATCGACGGAGCCTGTGGTGCCGCCCGCAGTAGACGGCTGAAGGATGGGTACTCCGCTCGCGCCGGGTCAGATGGACTGGTGGTGCCGGTTCCGAGCAGCTCGTACGGGCTTCAGGTGTGAGCTCCGTCAGATCTTCACCTGGACACTTGGACAGTCATCGGTATCATCAGCTGGAATTAGAGAGAGCAGTCATTATAACACACACACAATTATACACCTTATTTCCATAACATCTCCCATGTACTTTATTTCAATGTTTTGTCAATAAATCTTTTACTATTTAACATGTGTTTTTATTTTCTTTTAAAAATCTCTTCTGACTCTATTAGGACTCGTAGTACGTATGCTGCAATCAAAAGCAACATATCAGAGCATACGTGGCATGCTTGCATATAAGATTTAAATAAGGAAATAATACTGCCCTGTTACTGTTTTCCTTTCATCCCAAGCCAACTTCAGTAAGGTATCGTCAGTAGACTCGTTCAGAGCAGCATCCACCGGGTATGGGGCTTGATGACATTGACGGAATGCACGGGGTAACCGACGAACGATTCAACTCGACCTACGAGTTAGACAGTGACGAACACATAGCCACGACCGTAGACCGTATACGGTTGTCAGGTGACGAACACCTACACAGGACCTTTAGGCAAGACGATGACGTACATCAAGTCTTTACCCACCTGTGGCATGCCCAAACGCAATAACAAATGTATGCTTGTTCGGGTGTACTCCGACGAACGGATAGGCTCGACGTACGAGCTAGACCAGCGACGAACGCATGATCAGTAGGCGACGAACACCATGTCAGTTGGTAAGCGGTGAACGTCATGTCAGTAGATAGGCGACGAACGCCATGTCAGTAGGTGACGACCGCCATGTCAGTAGGCGAAGAACGCCAAGTCAGTAGGCAGGCGACGAACGCCATGTCAGTAGGTAGGCGATGGACGCCATGTCAGTAGGCGAAGAACGCCAAGTCAGTAGGCGAGGAACGCCATGTTAGTAGGCGACGAACGCCATGTCAGTAGGCGAAGAACGCCAAGTCAGTAGGCGAGGAACGCCATGTTAGTAGGTAGGCGAAGAACGCCAAGTCAGTAGGCGACGAACGCCGCTGAAAAAGGCAACGCATATCTCGGGGCACCACTCGCCACGCCAAGGCACTATACACCGTGATGCTGCTTGCGTCGTTTTCCTGCAGCTGCGACTGAGTAGTCTCAGGCCGTAGCGTCCGCTTGGCAAAAAACAAGTTTTCCTGCAGACTAAAAATGATTTATTACAAAAACAAGATCGTCAAAGTGGTGGGCGTAGATGTATTTAGCTTGTTCATCTTGGCTAAGCTGGTTCCCGCTCAAGAGCTGGCGGGCTCTGTTCCTTGATGCTTCACTCATGGTATCTCGGTTGGAGCTCCCAAATGAACCGTTTTGCTGTGGCAAGGGTTTAGCGAGGGCTTCTACTTTACGTGAGCTCGGCCTAACCTGACCTTGACTTACTAACCTATACTAGGTATTTGACCTCAGTGACCAGGAAACAGCACTTCCGAAGATTGACAGAAAAACCCGCCTGAGTCTTTAAGACGTTTCGTAGGGTCAACATTGGAAACTAAATATGTATGTGATCTCACAGGTTACGCAACTTTAGTCGCTTCTACCCGAGCTTGTGCGATTTGAGACGCGCCGGGTAGTACCGCACTCGAATCTTGTGTAGTATCGAGATCCGCACTAATACCAGGCTTTGCAACTACTCGAGTATGAGACTGAGGAGATTTGCTTCCGGATCGTTTGCGCCTTCGTGCACGAGAACTGCTACCAGCACGAGAACTACTACGCGAACGTCTTGCAGGTATATTATGATCGTCTGGAGACCTGCTACGCGAATACCGATAAGACAGCGCCTCTCTCCTATGATGCGCACGCCGAGACCGGTAACGCGATCGAACACGCGAGTAATGACGACGGAGACGCGATCTAGAACGCCTAGTACGCGTATAATCGCGTTTCTACACAAGTCAGATTGCAATCGGTGCCGAGAACGAACGCGTTAGCCATTTCGGGAAGTACTTACTACTCATACGAACACGCGATCTACTTCGCGACATCCCGTAACTACCTCAACGTCGCAGGGATTAACCACATTACACATTACACAACACTTAATGCGCAAACCACAAAACAATACTTGTCGGTCCAATGCCACTAATCAGCACACTTTTGGACCCTGCACGTAAACAACATCTGAGACTACGGAACGACAAAACTACGATTGATAATGATTTGCCGAAGTATAACACTAATTTAACACAATAAGCAATACGGTATCGCAAAATCGAACACTAAAAGCAATGTAACGGAATGCTTTTAAAGATTACCCTCACGTAACCGCACAAAAATGAGACGCACATTAACTAATACACCATAAAAGTTGTCAGCTGCAAAATTCGTTCCTTTTTTAATGTGGGCTGCAGCGTTCTTTATCCAACTTCTGATTTAAGGTCTCAGGGTGGATTTTAGAACAAAAACAATCAGTATAACTAATCACAATTATTTTATTAAACTTTGCAATAAATTTCATATGAACAAAGGAACGAATCTTACATTGAATATCGCTTAACGAAATATAAAACAACAGCATGGAACGATAACAAAATAGCTCACACGAGCACGACGGCGGCCGAAGGAAAAATGTCCCGAGCAACAGTTTGCACCGGTTTTTATACCCTATGCGGGGTAGGGTAGACTTGGTGTTGCCAACAATATGTTTTACAATTTTAACGACGGATTAATAATATTAAGGGCTTTTCGGATCCAAAAATATCCAATTTTGACTTTCGGGTAATCAGTTGTCAATTCTTGCCATGATCAGACCAATTATGAAGAATTAAAATTAAAATGTAAAATGGGAACTTTGTCCATTGTTCACCCCCCTTTTGTATTTAGTCCTTCCGCAAATCCGCACACTCTTGTCGATTTCCTACTAACTCTGACCAATGATGAACAATGACCAACTTAGCTTGATATGTGCCCACTGCCCAGTTTCCTGCCTATAGTGCGTATACACCATAATTGACCAGACAACGGTCCACCTAACCTACCTATGTACCTACGCTATGGCCACGCGTATGATTTGACCAGTAGGTATAAAAAGACCCCTCATCAAATCGCTTTTGGGCCTTCTAGCTCCTTCCCCTTGATCATTCGTGCTCATGAAATATAATAATATGAACTTATAAAATATGTTAGGTACCTAGTCTACTCTTATCCACGCTTTTACCTAATTTCATTTAAATTAGAACTAATGCTGTTTTCGCGGGATATTTATTGGTGTTCGCGACTACACAAAGGTAATCTGAGGGCCTACCGCGAACCACGTTCGACGTGTTACCCCCCTGTCACACCTACGTACGTATTTACAAGTGCGACAGAGAGGCAACACGTCGAATGTGATTCGCGGTAGGCCCTCTGTTTTCGGTTTGGTTCGCCCGGGGCCCGCGTCGTTGGGAATACAGGCAGTACTCACGCTAGGTAAGTTTATTATTTATTTCAATGCACCGTCGTGCTCAGTTGCTTATACAAAATACAATTGCTTTCGTGTTGAATGGCCTCATGGTATTATTATGAAATTATGACGTTTAAAATAACACTTGCACAGTCTGTGCTATCAAAATCGCTGCCAACTTAGCTTAGTCTAACTACATCTATTAGTTTATTAATAAACCTACGTTTTCACGAAGTATAAACAAACATATTACACACTACACACACACACACACACATATATATATATTTCTAAGTATGTACACTCAGACAAATCAATTCTGGTACATTATTTATTTAGGAGCCACATTATCATAGGGGCTACTAATCCATATTACCTATAGGATCTCGAGCTCCAGAATAAGTTTTAATATACATAGGTAATCTAAATATTAATTTAAACAAAAATATTGCTTCTTTAATCCTCTAAATAATAAAGAGTAGGTACGTGCTAACTTATCATACATATTAAAGTATTTTTTGTATGCAATTAATTTTTCCAACCTGACACCGCGAATGAATAGACTTAAAAGAGGCGACAGCAAATTCTCTCTATTCTATCGTCTACCCACATTAAAATATTCAGTAACAGTGCATATTAATAATTTTTGGCGTTGCTTTGCTCCCACGTTTAACGCTCCTGGAGGCCAATTCTGAATTAACACTTTGTTAAGGTTTTAACACAACCGATACAAGTTTTGATCTTGATACGCTCACATTCGTGTAATGTCAATAGGCCACTCACCCTTCATCAAAACTTCTACAAATAATTTAACCTGAACTGGCCTAGAAACGGCTACATAGGGGTTGTGAACAAATCACGCTAGGTGTTTTCGGCTACTTTTTGACCCCTCCCTCCCCCTTGGTGATTTTTGGCTACCCCCCCTCCCGCACACAACCTCACGTGTATTTATTGAATTTTTTTCATTCGACCTAATTTTAAGATAAATAGTATTGTATAGAAAAACTTGTTTATTTTTCTATTTTCGTTAAATAGACTCGCTATTTTGAAGTGCGCAGTGAAGATTTATGTTTAACGAAACCGAGTAAAAGTAGGTATCTACTCATGTGGTAGGTTTTTTTCTTAGTTTCGTTCACTCTAGAAAAATACACGTGAGGTCTCCTTATAGCCCCCCTCCCCCAACGTGATCTATCGTAGATCTATCGTGATTTTTTCGTGAGCCCCCTCCCCCTATTAGCAGGAGATCTAAGGTCCCGTTTTCTAAGGGGACCTTGCATTTTGGAGACAAAGCAAACCGCTTGGAACAGGTGTTCCTGGGGCTGACCTGAGCTGATTAAGCCCGGTTGCCAAGAGGTTCCCCCCAGCAGGTGGGCAAGGGAGGGGGGGGGGGGAAGTGCCTCCCGCGCGCCTCACTCTAAGCTTTATATCTGTATACATCTCGCAACTATATCAAGTTTGGTGTCATTTTCGTATAATTCGAGGATGAAGAATTCATTTCTGTGACTATATTTTCACTCACCCATACAAAAAATTCGAAAAATTCAAAATTCAAAAAAAAAACTTTTAATTTGTTTTTCGAAAATCTTGTACAAAATTTATACTATGAGGATTTGCTCTAGGAAAAAAATATCTGTCAATAGCCCAGTTATCCTACTATACAGAATAATAAACTTGTCAAAAATTTTTTTTTCATAACTCTGTTAAAAAAAATGTTTTGTGTCGCGCGGCGTACCTGCATTGTAAGAGCGGTATGCAACGTTTAGGATTTTTAAGTATATTTAGATGATTTCTGATAAGTTGTTATTCTTCTGGTGGTAGATTACATTAATAAATTACTTCTGGACGTGATATATATACAAATATAAATTAAATATATAAATAAAGATGTTGGGAAAACTTTCGCTAATACAGTTAAGTATTATAAATGTGATAAAATTAACATAGGAGATGTTTGACAAAAAATGCGGGTTAAAATAAGATATATATATTGTTCGTAATTGCCATTACATGCCCATGTGACTGTGCATTTTAGGTTTTTTTTAACGCAGTTGCACCTCCCTGCGCATTTTGTTTTGCAGCGGCAACGAATAAGCTCTAAACAAGCAGCAGCCGCCGCAGGTAGGCTTGTCCATATGGGCTTCCATCCAATAACCATGTTGTTTGGACCAGCCCCAGTCAGCAGGGCATGGTGGCTGTTGCTGAGGGGCTATAATCTGTCCCCAAACATAGACCAAATCCTACACATGCGACACAACTGAAAACCGCCGTGTTGCCGAAATAATTTCTGCACTTTGTCAACCAGGTGCAGAAAACCCTAGAGGAAAAGCAAACCGCTCTATGTGCGTTCCTTGATATTGAAGGTGCTTTCGACAATACGCCCACAGAGACCATACTCAATGGTATGAAATCAAAGGGAGTAGACGAAACCACCAGATGGGTACATAGCATGTTCTCGAACAGAGTAGCCACTCTGACCATCAATACTATTTATAGAGCATGAATTTTATACCATCCCCACTATTATGGACCCTAGCAGTGGACCAACTTCTTGCAATCATGTTAGGCCAAGACTTTGATACACAAGGATATGCCGACGACCTTGTAGTCATCGTCAAAGGCCCTTGCCTCAACACAATATCCAACCTAATGCAAGGAGCTCTAAACACAATATCTATTCAAATGGTGTAGAGAAAATGACTTGTCCATTAATCCGAGCAAGACTGTAATAGCCATTTAACCATTCACAAGGAAACGGAAGCTCGATAAACTCACAAAACCAAGACTTCATGAACAAATAATACCGTTCTCGGCAGAGGTCAAGTATCTAGGGGTCACCTTCGACCAAAAGTTAACTTGGAACCCTCACCTGAGAAACATTATACAAAAAGCGAAAATGGCCATGTGGTCATGCTGTCGAATGGCAGGAGCAAGATGGGGCTTAAGACCCAAATTGCTATGTGGTTATACACAGCGGCAGTGAGGCCAATTGTCACCTACGCCTCCGCAGTCTGGTGTAACAAAACCAGCCAAAAGACAGCAATAGACACTCTAAACAGCCTGCAACGCACGGCTTGTTTAACAGTAACAGGCGCCTACTCCTCGACACCGGGAGCGGCCCTAGATGCACTGCTGGACATCATACCACTCCACTTGCAGGTGCAAAAGGAGGCCAAGCAGTGCGTCTACAGAATATGCACGCTTCACAGGCCAAAATGGCGCTCTCAGGCATTAACCAATCTAAAGGCCTGGGTTTTTGCGAATAGAACCCTTAGCATGCCCACTGATGACACGCAAACCGAATGTCATCTCACCAAACTGTACACAGTAGAAATACCTCCTAGAGACAACTGAATCAACAACCAAATGTACGTCGAAGAGGGAAGCCACATCTGGTATACAGATGGTTCCAAGAAAGGCAATGATGTAGGATGGATCTATGGTGAGAGATCTAAGCTCAGAGCTAGCGTCAGCATGGGCACACTGGCCTCAATCTTCCAGGCAGAAGTCTTCGCCATCAACAAATGTGCGGAGATCAACCTGGATAGAAACCTAAGACACCAGCATATCTACATCAACTCAGACAGCCAGGCTGCTCCGCTGGCACTAGAATCCCTTGAGTCAAACTCAAAACTAGTCCAGAACTATAAAACAAACCTAAATGCACTGGCTTCCTCCAACAAAGTTACACTTAGATGGGTACCAGGGCACTCCGACATTAACGGAAACGAAGAGGCGGACGAACTTGCTAGAAAGGGCGCAGACACACCCCTGGTCGGCCCAGAACCGTTCTGTGGAATCACAAAACGGGATGCATATTCTCTGCTCAGCAACTTAGAAAAAACGAGAGCAATCGCTTGGTGGAAGTTCGTTAAAGGACAAGAACACTCGAAAGCTCTGATCAAAGGGTTCAACAGCAAAACTGCTAAGGAGCTTTTAGGACTCAAAAGGCACAAAACCTGCGCGGTGACCAGAATACTGACTGGACACTGCAAGTTGAACAAACATATGTTTCAAATTGGCAAGAAACAAGATGCGACATGCAGGTTCTGTCAGGTCAGGAGTCAGAGGAGACTGCAATGCACATTATCTGTTCTTGTGGACCACTAATGTCAAAAAGAAGTACCTACCTAGGGCGACACGTAGTGCAACCCTATGAGGTACAAAACATTACGGCCCAAAGAAGCTGAAACTATCTGGATGCAACGGGCATTAGTAATGAACTTAAAGGGCCGTCACAATAGATCAATGCTGGCCAATGCGCCACTCAAAGGCCCACAACACCACAATGATAATAATAATGTCCCGCGGGGGCCGCTTGTGGCGAGCTGATGGTGAGTGGCGACACCGCGGACCCCTATTCCAGAGGGCCCTGTCATTTGGCCCTCGCCTCTGTGCTTGCCTTGATTGGCCGGCCAGAATGGAGTCGCAAGAGCGGGACCTATGCTCCAGGTTGGAAGTGTAAAATGTCATAACGCCGGCGGCCTGCTGAACGGATTACCGGGATCTGGCTACCGCAGACTCACCTCTCGACAACCTCACAGCCACTCCAAAGTGTTGCCCTGTTGTCGCACTGTGCGTGCGGCCATTGCGGGGCCCACTCAATGAGTTGGCGAGTCACCACCTGTCATTTACAATTTTGAGACTGATTGTCACGGCAGGTGTCCGCTAGTCTCTCCCACAGCCCATTATCCAGTCCATCCAACTTTCAAATCTATAGCCCATGACCTTAGTTCCCATCGCAGCACAAAAGTGCTGCACTGCTATTGCAGCATTGCTTTTCAACACAATAGTCTTTGCACATGGCGGGGACCATCTCCGGATGTATCACATTGTGCGTTCGGGGATAGTATACACCACATGTATCCTTTGCTTTTAGATTGAAGTGCCTTAAAGGGCCTCTGCGCTGTTGGCTTCGGCCCCACGTACGCCTCCCAAAGGTCCGGGACCCCATGGTCCCGAGGTATGGAAAAGACATACAAATAATAATGTTAATTTTATCACATTTATAATACTTAACTCTGTTGGCGATGGTTTTCCCAACATACTTATTTATATATTTAATTGATATTTGTATATATATCACGTCCAGAAGTAATTTATTAATGTAATCTACAACCAGAAGAATAACAACGTATCAGAAATCATCTAAACATACTTAAAAATCCTAAACGCTGCATACCGCTCTTACAATGCAGGTACGCCGCGCGACACAAAACATTTTTTTTAACAGAGTTATGAAAAAAAATGTTGGACAAGTTTACTATTCTGTATAGTAGGATAACTGGGCTATTCACAGGTATTTTTTTTCTAGAGCAAATCCTCATAGTTTAAATTTTTTAAAGGATTTACGAAAGAAAAAACTAAAAGATTTGTTTTGAATTTTGAATTTCTCGAATTTTTTGTATGGGTGAGTGAAAATTTAGTCACAGAAATGAATTCTTCATCCTCGAATTACACGAAAAAGACACGAAACTTGGTATAGTTGCGAGATCTATGCAGATATAAAGCTTAGAGTGAGGCGCGCCGGAGGCACTTTTTCCCCCCCTCCCCTGCCCATCTGCTGGGGGGAACCTCTTGGCAACCGGGCTTAATCAGCTCAGATCACCCCCAGGAATACCTGTTCCAAGCGGTTTGCTTTGTCTCCAAAATGCAAGGTGGTGGACCTTAGATCTCCTGCTATATCGAACCTCGCGTGATTTGTGCACAAGTCCATACCCAGAATACTCTGCCCACTGCCTTGCTCAACGTATTACGTCTATGTGCGTCCCAATCCTGAATTAACACCAATCAACATCTGCGCTTGACAACTGAGACAGATGGATCCTTAGACAGGGACGGCGCTATCGATTTAGAGGTTGTCAAACGGGATGCATGCGAAATCAAATTGGCTTGAGATTGTGAGAAACCCAGATCACTGACTTAGAACTAGATGGAGCACATAAAATAACCCGATAAATATTATGTAGGTATCTGCAGGTACATGTAAAATACTTAAGAGCCCATTAACGTGCATAATAGCGCCACTGCTAAATAATCGTGATTATTTAAATTTAACGAAAGATATTGAAAAAAGGAGACCGCTACGTACTGACATACATAGATCGAAGAATCCAGCAACATAAAAACTAGTTTGATGTATTCAAAAGGTACTTAAATACAAAATACAGTACGTAGCGGCCTCCTTTTTTAAATATCTTTCGTTAAATTTAAAAAAATCACGATTATTTAGCAGTGGCGCTAGTGTGCACGTTGATGGACTCTTATTTATCGTAATATACGTACAGGTGCCTACGAAGTATGTTACAATTGTTTAGATGGATGTTGTATTTCACTATACTAACAACTTACCTTGTTAATTAGATATCTCATTATGTAGGTATGTATTTGCAACTTTATTGTGCAATGTCAACGTCACTGTATGAGTATGGTTTGTAGAATGCAAGTAAAGTACCTAGTTATACCTACCTAAACACCTAGTGTACCTAGTCTGCATATTATCATATATTAACTGAGAGCGCGGCGCGCTCATTCTTTCTTCCGTGATTAACTGTATACTTAGTGAGTAGTGTGTAGGGTAAATAGTATTAAATAATTATATAGTGTGTAGACAAAGACATACTTAGTAAAACTAAGCTACAAATACAGCGAGCTGCAAAAGTACATACCCACTTTGTGAATGAATTCCATTCATAATGTGGGTATGCATTTATGGAGCTGGGTGTAGGTACGTTAAAATAATGAAGTTATATTACGCTACTGAAAACCACATCAAAGTCGGTCTAACGCGATGGTAGTGATTGCAGGGTCTGCCGGGCGATAACCTTTGTCAATAACCCATAGCGGATGCGTCCCGGAGCTCTTAATTCGTTTGAGTTAAATCGCTCGTCTCAGGTCGGGATCGGGACGTCAGCAATCTCTTCCCGCCCCACCCCAATCCGGATGCAATGGATAACTTTACAAGCAATTGAACATCAATACGGCTGCTTTTTATGGCTCTGTGTATTTATGGGTAGGTTTGGGATAAACATTTGTAAGGTGCTTAGGGTAGTTCTGAAAATCAGTCGATCCCCTATAAATAGTTTCTTTATGAAAACTTGTGAAAGAGCCCTAGACGGAATATATATATTTTAGCATCATGAACGTGACTTGTATGAAATTAAATAAAAAATTTATGATAATGACCGATATCCCAAAAGAACATAAAAACTTTTTACAAAAAAAAGCAAACCGACTTCAAAAAGGATGAAATAACATTTTATCCTTTTTGAAGTCTATGCGTTACCAACTGATATGTTTGAAGTCGGTGCCAAGCCAAATTTTGAAGCATACCATGATTTTGGTGCGATTCGATAAGGATGTACCTACGTTGGATTGCCTTACACGACGACAATGAACGTACTTTCTGTAGGTACAGTCGACGTTAAAAATATGTTTTCGCCTTATTACAAAGGAGTAAGGTGCAAAAGTGTAAATATATCTTTGACGTCGATTGTATCTAAAGCCCCCTCCAGACTATGCGCGTGAATCGCGGGCGAAGCCGCGAACGCGAGTGTGGAGTCGATTTCGCAGGTCTGCGTTCAGGACTCCACACTCGCGTTCGCGGCTTTGCGCCGCGATTCGCGCACGAGTGTGGAGGAGGCTTAAGAACACACCTCAGAACACACGATCAAACCTTCTTGGCGCAGTCTGTACCATGTTTGTCGGCACATTAGTGGAAATCCAATGTATTTTTTTTCGTCGTATTTTTTAAAGAGCATTTCTTACTAATGCTCGAACAGTCTATAGCACGCAAGTGTGAGATTGGGACTGAGTAATTTCCCGTCCCTTATCCAGAGGACTACATTTCAAAATATAAAACAATTTAAGAAATTTACCTTCTTGCCAAATTTCACCTAAAGCGGTTCAGTTCTAAAGCCTTTAAAAGGCGACAAAGAGGCAGACAAAATTACTTACACATTTGTAATAGTTATTAGTGCAGTTCTAATGGGATTTATAGTCATAAAGCTGATTATTTTGACTGGTATTGTTACTACTTGGCTTGGCACCGACTTCAAACATATCAGTTGGTAACGCATAGACTTCAAAAAGGATAAAATTTTATTTCATCCTTTTTGAAGTCGGTTTGCTTTTTTTTGTAAAAAGTTTTTATTTTTCCATTTTTAGTTTTAACGCATTGTTAAGAGCGCGACGCATGAATGAAAAACAAGATCATGTTTAACACTAAATTCGTGTACCTATTACTTTAATAAATATGTATGTAATCAGGAATTTTCTCGAGTCCGTCTGGGAAATTATAATTCCTGTCACTACTACACTAAATCCATCCTCCGCCCCGCCACTGGCCCAATCCCTCAACGCCCCGATCACTCAACCTCACAGCGCATCAACCCCTGATCCAGGAACCCCTCGACCCTGAACCAGGAATTTTCTCGAGTCCGTCTGGGAAATTATAATTCCTGTCAACTAAATCCATCCGCCCGCCCCGCCACTGACCCAATCCCTCAGCCCCCCGATCACTCAACCTCACAGCACATCAACCCCTGATCCAGGAACCCCTCGATCCTGAACCAGCAACCCTTCAATCGCCATTCCCCGACCCGTTAATCTCTGACCCCTTAACTCCTAACCCTAACCCCCGATCAGTAATAGCCTTACCAGCTTACCACGAGTTTGACATTGATATATTCGCTAGCATGTGTGTAACTTACTTCCTATGCATCTCGCTCGTACTAACCTTAGTGTGAGCGAGATGCATAAAAAGTTACATTTAGATGCATAAGACGTTAGCGAATATGTCAATGTCAAACTCGTGGTTAAGGCTACAGTTGCAGTACATCAAATTGGTGGTTTTCGGAAGCAAATGCTCGAGTTACTTTAGAAAACCCCGAAATCACTTAACACGTGCCTTTAAAAATTGAGGAGTTCCCTCAATTCCTCATGGATTACATCATCAGACCAGAACTAAAAATAATACGGAAACACCGTGGAGGTAACTTCTTCCAAACAAAAAAAGAATTACTCAAATCGGATCACAGGTGCCGGAGTAATCGGTGAACATACTTACATTTAAAGAAATCATCATCATTATCATCAAAATAATCATCATCATCAGGTCTACTTCATCAAATTAGTGGTTTTCGGGAGAAAGTGCTCGAGTTGCTTAAGAAAACGCCCAAAACACCATGCATGTGCCTTTAAAAATTGAGGAGTTCCCTCAATTCCTCATGGATCCCATCATCAGAACAGAACCAAATTAAAATGGGACCAACTCGGAGGTAGCTCCTTTCAAACAAAAAAAGAATTACTCAAATCGGACTACGGATGTCGGAGTAATCGGTGAACGTACATAGAAAAAAAAAAAGTAGCCACAACCGAATACAGAACCTCCTCCTTCTATGAAATTGAAGTCGGTTAAAAATAGAGATAACACTCAACTGGCGTCATACAGTCACTGAATCAAAAGCATGAGGGTATGTAGTAATGACACTGTCATAATTTAAAAGGCTGCAAACATGACAGCATTAAGGATGACTCACGTTAGACCGGGCCATGTCCGGGCCGGAACTTCCGGCGCTTACTTTTTTATGACATGACAGGCGATCATGTGATGCTTTCCATAGAAAACGATGCGCCGGGAGTTCCGGCCCGGACAAGGCCCGGAGGAAGTGCCCACAAAATGAGTAACGAAAATAGTTACTAATTAACGATGTTAACAATTAAAATCAGTACCTAATTGCCATCTTGGTTTTAAAATATCATCAAAACACACCGTTTTAAACATATAATTATTCCGGCCGCTGCAGAAAGCCAAAAAACTGTCTTATCGTTTCCCAGGAAATCATGAACACGTAGCAGTAAATGCAACCTAATTTAAAATCACTCAAGAGTGTCTGGGAAGCGGCGCCTATCTCCTCCGCGATCACGATAGGGCGCGTTTAGCGGCCCGGCTGCAGCTTGGCTCGAGCCCAGACTTGGCTAGGACTTGGTCCGGACTTGGCAGCCAAACGCAGCCATTCCCACTTACCAGATAGCTGCCGTTCGGGCGAAATGTTAAAAGCAATAAGCATGCGACTTTGTTAAATCGAAATGAAGATGTTTCAATGGAACACCGCCGGGATGAAATAATTGACAATAAAATGAAACGAAAATTATGTTTAACTAGTCCATACCTATGTATATAATTTTTGGGTGTTGGTAGGTTAGTAGTGGCGGGACTCGTTTATTTGTTTATAGTAGGAGTAATAACACTAATAACTAACCTAACTTAATCCAAGGAAGCCTTTCTAGAGAAGCATAGCATATAAAGAAAGCAAGAAGAGCTTTGAACATAATGCACTTGCTTATAAAGATTTTGCACTATTTTTCAAGACGCGTACAATCTCTTGTTTTAGTCACGAAAATAATAAAGAGGGATCGTAAACTCGATCAATCCTTATTATTTTCCGATAGAACTCATCGCGGAAAAGGTTGGGAATCCTACACTTGCTCATGTTTGTCTTTCTTTGACACATTGCGAAAATAACATGGCTATCAACCATCAGTACGTTTTACTTGACATTTATAACCAGACACAGAAGTTTTTCTGGCAAAATAAAGTGATTGACATAATAAAATATCGACATGTCTGTTATCGATGTTACCTTAATGTTATACTTATAGTTTGTCAAAGGACTGTCTCATTTCAATCATAGACAGAGAGAATCATGCTACCTTTGTCTTACACTGGTAAGTACTAGCACCCAAAAGAAAAGGATGAGTATAGTTTTTCTCTTTCTTACTGACTGACAAATTGGTTTGACTAACTATAGATATTTATTACATTTTAAGATAGCTACCGCGAAATACACAGCACGTTCGATATCTTCTTCTCTTTTGATAGTTTTGATAGTTTGGTAGTTTTCTATTCTTTTGGCACTGTATACAACAGTTTACGTTTTAATATTTATACTGGGTCAAGCAGATCTTGTCAGTAGAAAAGGGCGGCAAATTTGAAAAATGTAGGCGAGAAAGGATATCGTCCCATAGAAAATTTGAATTTCGCGCCTTTTTCTACTGACAAGATTTGCTTGACCATCTATAAGTACTAAATATATGTAATAAAGAAATTATGTACCGCTTTGTAATTGATTTGCATTATTGAAATTTCTAATTTACGTAACTTACCTACAGCAAGTAGATGTTACATATTTTAAATATTAATCTACCTATACTGTATGACTATGACTTATCATCGATAACAGATTTATCGATGTTTCCTTTTCTCAAACACTCGTTTTTGCCACAAAAACTTGTATGTCTGTTTATAACGCACATCTGAAATTTGCTTGTCATTACTAACCAGCAGAAATTAACATTTACTCTGCAGAGGATTAGTTTCAAAATAAAACTAATAAGAGCAGGTCCCTCCCGAGATCTGCCTTGCATCTTTGATGAGCTTCGTAAACCCTTCTCAAGTAGAATTTTAATTTTCTAGTTAAATCCGCAAGGGAATTAAGGAGGACAATTAAAATTAAATGAGATTAGAACTGATTTTGTTAATCCTTTATACACATAAATGCTGCGTCCAGTTTATTATTATGACTTCAGAGATAACGTGCTTCTTAAAGTAAAATTTTAAGAATTTAACTACCTACGTATGTTATATTCAAATTATATATATTTGTTTATTTTGGGCACAAATTCCAGCTAACCAAAGATCCTCCTTATACCTACAATTAGTTGATTCCTGATTTAGCCAGAGTCGGTCATGATACTCATGATTCTTATCGATTCTTGGAAAGTGATTCTGATTAATCCCGATAGTTATTGCTTGAACCTTTCTTTGTTCAAACTTTCTTGTAACATTATGTTACATGTTTATAAGAATAAAAATAAAGTAATCCTAATCGTAGAATCGTAAAATCAAAACTATGTTTTATGAGTACAGTAAATAACATGTGTTTTTTATCGATAGGACAAAGCCAGGGGGTAAAGCAAACATATTTAGCGCTCTCACGCCAACAACAATTTTTTTATTTTTGATTCTGTTGTTTATGGGAAGCGCTGTTATCTTAATATTCCATTCTCGAATTTAAACAGTTGTGAGACACACTAACATTGAATAATTCTACGGTTTGGACTCACTTCACAAACATGTCGCGCAAGTGAGTCTAAACCGTAAAATTATTCAATATTCCATTCTGATATGTCAACTAAGGAATCCCTGCCCTGCCGATTAACATGACGTAACATCTATTTACGGTTATTTGGCACCAGGCTACGCCCATTTATACAGCACGATGCCCAAAAGTTAGAGTTCGTTGATAATTAATCACGAAGACATAAAGTTTTCTCCCCAAAAGGTCTTGTTTCCAAACCGACGAACTAAGGACAGCCAAATTGAGTTTTGATAAGGTACCTAAATGAGGGCTGATTCTACTGCGTAACCGTTGGCGATGGCACGTTGTGTAACACGTGTTTTATAGATTCTAATGGCTAAAATTACAATGCTTTTGGGTTCATGGATAATTATGGTGTGCCCACATTAAATTTATCGATGCCAAATCAACTTAAGTAGATGACGTTTAATTTATAAAAGTACATACGTTACTTGCTGATAGATATCGGTACTCGACGTCCAAGCTCGAGCGATATAAACGAAGTATTTGTCTCCCTTAAGACATGGACACATATCATTTTCTGGACAGCGTAGCCGATTCGGCATCGACGTCCTTAACATAAATGAGTTCTTATTTGATTTAATTCAATAGATTTATTTGTCGGAGCTCCACTGGAATAAAACTGGTACTAATTTTTACTTTTATTTCTTATTTGCATGTTTTTATTTATTTTAATATCAAATCAATCAATCAAACCAACTCTTCATTGGTCACCAAAAAGAAATACCTACCAGAAATGTAAACTAGAAAATATAAACGACAGGCGGTTATATCCTACATGATTTGTACATAAAAAGGTGCAATCAACATTTATTTACAATAAAGTGATATTTGATGGGGTACTCTACTTAGAAGTTAAAGTACCTATTTATTATTTATTGCTTACGTGCCTTACGTAACTTCGTATGTTGTTTCAAGTTCTTTTTCGAGCCACTTATTATACCATTATATAGCAGGATTTTTCTTATTCCCTAAACATCGTATTAATGTGGACTCAATGGCTCCGACAGAAACAATAGACAAGAATAAGTAAACTTAATTCGATACGTATAAGTTACCTACATCAGCGCACAAGTTCAATCACGTACCAACGATCGAGTACAAACTAAACGGTTTCTTGGGAGTTCTCCAATCTCTGAGCAGCGAAGGTGAATTACCTCGGACGATCGCACTCTTTGTCTTCGTGTAACTTGCAGAAGTTCCAGCTCTCTCAAGTTACGCTTTGCACGACAGAATACCTACTAAATAAACTGAGCAGCGATTAGCCAACAAGCTGTTGGAGCGATAAATTAAACTGGCAACTGCACGTCCGTCCTAACTATATATCTAAAGTTGTGAGCAAATTAGATTTTTTCATGAATGAACTTGAATATTGACTTGACTCCTTTCTCATTTCTGAGCTAATTTCTTATCGTAGAAAGTTCGAATTAAGTATAAGATGCGATTATTATTTAGTGCTTAGTTCTACATTTTATGTGTTGCAATACTTGCGACTTCCAGTTAGCGCTCCTTTGCATCACTACATCTGATAAAACAAAGTCCCCCGCCGCATATGTCTGTTTGTATGTTCGCGATAAACTCAAAAACCACTGAACGGATTTCCATGCGGTTTTCACCTATCAATAGAGGATTCTTGAGGAAGGTTTAGTTATACAATTTGTTAAGGTTTACCCGTGCGAAGCCGGGGCGGGTCACTAGTTTATGATATGATCGATTCCATGATAAGTTTCTCCAAAATGTTAGAAATTAGTATGCAGAAGCAAGTCGTTATTAGTCTCGACTTTGAACGTATACTCTTCTAAGATTTTAGCGCGTACTGGTTTACAATATAAATGAGAAGTGAATCTATTACTTGAGCATAGGAAGCCGTGGGGTTGGAAATAGTTTATAGTAGGCGGTTCGGACTTAGAATCTAAACACACCCGCGTCAACAGGATCGCGACACTAAGGGCTCATTTAGACGGCGCGCGAACTCGCATGTGATTTTAGTTATTAGGTACATTGAAGTTTTTGTTTTTTGTAATTGTTGTACAATTCAGCCGACCGATCAAATAACGCAATGTTAATGAAACTCGCGTGCGAGTTTTCGCACCGTCTAAATGAGCCCTAATTATTTAAAATAGGATGTCACTGTCGAGTTGCATAGATCTGTTTGTCAAAATGTAAAGGGTGCGTTCACGCGACGAATTCTGCGTTCTGCGTCGTTTCTAACCATGGCTTATGTAACATTGTTGTATTTAACAAAAGGCATGCAGGTATCTTACCAAACAACCGCCCGTTTATAGTACATATAAGTTGTATCAGTTTAAATGTTATTTTGTGTTTCATAGCTACATTTGTTCAAGGGAACATTTTATAAAACGCTTGTCGTTATTTCATGTAATATAAGGTAATACCTACGTGACAATAAGAAATTGGGGGGTCCTGTGCGGTGCAATTTCGCGATGTAAAGTGGTCTGATTAGGCGCGCGAGCAGCATCAATCACCCGGCCGGTAACCGCGTTACGTCGCCACTAATTGTGATCCCGCTAAGGAACGGGTGCCGATCGATCCCACCCTCAACCCGGCACTATCGCTCTCGCGACTCGCTTTTCTTTCCACTTTGCGAGCTTTACATCGAAGTGCGAACTCCGTCGCAGATGTCTGTAGCCGGTATAAATGCGGCGATAGTAATGCTCGGGGCGGCGGCGACGCGCGCGGTAGGCGGGAAGTAGGTCGGCCGGCGACCCCCTCTTTGGCTGTTATTGTCAATAGCCTACCGCGAACAGGCAGCCAGTACCAGTGTAACTGTGATCTAGAGATCCGTAAAAACAATGGGTCCTCGAAGATCAGTATAGGGACTCGTTGCCTTGAAACGCGTTTTCAGTATGCCATGGATATAACCACCCTTGTCCTCGCTTTCACTGCGTCCGCTGCTCGGGATAAAGCCTAATTTTATTGCGTCGAGTTCGATCGTGTCTTTTCCTGACGGTTGTTCGTTTGTAAAAAATAACTCAATTTTATAGCTTACCTAACTTAAATAACTTCACGTTAACTTTAATGTTAGTTGACCCTGATTTACCTTTCTGGGTCACATAGGTATCAAGGAAACTTGTTTCCGTTTAGCTAGTGAACGAACATTCAATATGATCCTAATCTACATGTGTGTACCTGATGTTTCATACTTAAGGGACATACATGTATAATGTATATGATTAAACTCCAACTTGTGAATACGACACATTACTACTACAACATGCATTGAGTTTCCCTATGTTACTTTTTTAGGTATAGGTCGTTAGGACGTTCCAATAAACTGTTTGTATACACTCTGCTACATTATGTAAAATGATTTACGCTTCAGGGATTGTCGTTCGTTATAAGCATAGTTATTCCGACGTTAGTCCATAATTGAATATTGTCGCGTCGTTAAAAAGTATTTCCTCACAGTTCCGCTATTAAAATTTATATGCGGGCCTCCGACTGTTTCGATGGTCCATATAACATATTAACGACTTCCTCTTAAGTGCCTTCCGGAGTGTATAACAAAACTTTGTTTTGACGTTTAAGCATGAAATATGCCTAGTAATGGTTTAAAGCTGACCTCGGGAAACATCAGTTTGCTGAATGCCATGCGAGCTTTGTTGACTGTTGAAAGTTATTGTTATATTAAAGCTGAACTTCACTAGTTAGGTCAGAAAGGCAACAAAATGTCAGAATATCTCGTTTAAATGCCGCATGCAGACTTGTATGTCGCGCTCACAACTCTAAGATTTGCATTCGCTTTGTCTCTCTGTTAGCTCCTGGCTTCTAGATAGCGAGTGGGTAGACTTAAAAGACTGTCTCAGCATGCCTATTGCCTACGCATACCGGCGACCGTAGATTAAGCACTGCCTCGAGCATTCAGCTATTAAATTTAAACTTCATTGGAGGCGATTCAATAAACGATAAGCAGATAGTGAAGTTAAAAACAAGTACCGTTAAATCTCATTGGATAGGTACTGACTTAACTTACTTACTTAATGGCGCAGCGACCCAAAATGAGTCTTGGCCTCCGATACGAGTAGGTACACGCCAGTTGTCTCGATCGTGTGCAATCTGCTGCCAGTTGTCGGCAGGGAGATCATGCGTAAAAATAAAATAAATTATGATAATTTATTGGTCAACAAACAATTAATCTAAAATACTTATATAAAACTACTTTATAATAAAATGAATACCTTAAATTAAAAATTAACTAATCTAAATTAAAATACGTCTAAATAAGGCCCCCGCGGCATTGTGCCAAAGCTGCTGGCAGCATTCCCTCGCTGAATGGCAATGCTAATGCGCTGCGAAAGAAAGCTGCCAGCTCTCTGGTCTCCGATAAAATCGACGAGCTTTTTGCATAGTTGTTTGCAGAGAACATGTGCGTTTGGACCCCATACGTGACGTATTTAGATAGAAAGATAAACATAGCTACAATTTAATTATAGTAAAATAAAACTAGCTCATGTACCGGGAACATATACAAAAAGTAATGCTATATATGGTTTATCATTGTAGCTTGTTTAAGAATTAGCCGTCAATAATCGGGTCTACCGTGTCACGGTCTGATTTTCAATTAGCATCATGACAATGAGTAGAATTTATCACCAGAATAAATCAAAAACCATCGATCGTTTCCATTTTTCATTTATATACTTAAGATTAACTTTTCCAAGTAGGTTCCTACTGCGTTCTTGCTCACGTAAAATGAATGCATTTCAGATCTCTAGCGTATATCCTTATTATTCTACAGATGTGTCGCAAAACTTTAGAAGGATATAATTCATTTCTCTTGCTTTAATTCAGTACCTGGAGCGAAAAGACGTCCCACTTTAGCTGAGCCAAACTTAATTCATTCACACGATCTTAGCACTCGAAAATATTTTAAACGTGAATCAGGAATACGTTTAAAAACTATTTAACAATTTCTAGGAATGTTGAACTAATTTTGCTTTTATGTTGAATCTAGGCAAGTTCCATGGAAATGAAACCTTTGGTCATATGGCTCTGATTTCTATTCAGGCGTGACGTCACGTCTGAGTACTATTTAGTTAGCGGCGTTTCGTGTGTTGAGTACGATTGTCAGACTTTGATTGTCAGTACTGACTTTTGTATTGCTTTAATGCAGCGGTCGGCAACCTTTTAGCAGCCAAGGGCCACATAGCAGTTAACGAAGTGGACGCGGGCCGCACTTTGTTAATATTTATGACTTTATCAGACATTGACATTTGTCAATATTACATACAAAATAGCCAGGGAGGCTCGCGGGCCGCAAGTGAGAGGTTCGCAAGCCGCATGCGGCCCGCGGGCCGCTGGTTGCCGACCGCTGCTTTAATGCAATCCTAGACATGAAAATTCAGAAAAAACATGGCGGTTACATTCACAACAGATTCTGTGTAAACGTAATTATGTTTTCGTGATCTTTTTAGGGTTCCGTACCCAAAGGGTAATACGGGACCCTATTACTAAGACTCCGCTGTCCGTCCGTCCGTCTGTCACCAGGCTGTATCTCACGAACCATGATAGCTAGACAGTTGAAATTTTCACAGATGATGTATTTCTGTTGCCGCTATAACAACAAATACTAAAACGTACGGGACCCTCGGTGGGCGAGTCCGACTCGCACTTGTCCGGTTTTTCTTGTGTTACTCCAGTCGAACAAAAAAATCATTACTTTTTTACATACTTACTTGCCTCAATATGTTTTCCAGTATTTATCTAGTTGCTCTACTTTAGGTATTATAATTTTTTGCTTGTTATGCTAATTAAAATCATGCTTTGTGTAATCTGTGTGATTTGTCTTTACAATATCTGTTTGACCATATTCTTACAACGAGCAATTATTATAATAAAGTTGCTGATTAATATTGGAGAAGCAGAATACTCTCGGTGTACAAACGTATAAATTATATATGGTTCAGAACTGCAGGTGGCGCTTCAAAAATTGTACCTAAAAAGTTGCACGAGACGAGTGGGCTCTCTTTATCCTATACACCGTGGCCTGGTAAAACCCGACAGATTTTAACCACACATTCCTGAGGTCATAAGGAGCAAAAAATGTTATGTAAGTTTTGGTCAAATTCGGCAAAAAAAAAGTATTTTGCCTAAAAGGATTTTTTTTTGTTTGCAGTTTTGCACACGACACGTTATTTCTTTTTACATCTCTGCGAAAAAAAAACATTACATCGAATAAGTAAAGTTTTTTTAAATTCACAGATAAAAATTTCAAGTTTCCTTCAAAACTTTAATGTCTGTCAGTAGGTGTGTCTAAACCAAGTCGCAGCCAAAAAGGGGTGTTTCACTAAATTTATGCAGAAACAAATTTTCACAAGAATTGTCATTATCACTAAAACAAGACCGATTTCAGAAAACTTTGTCTGACATTATTTTTGTTTCTAAATGCGCTAATTAAATATGTGGAGGCAAGAAGGTTTAACGCCACGCCACTGATTAATTTGCGTTTCCCTCGGCTTGACACATTCCTACGTCACATTACTCTAACGTTTTCTCAGTGTGGGATTTTAGACAGAAAAATAATCCTAATGACATTAAGTTAATTACTTTTATAAAGGTGTGAAAATAGGGACGCCTCCCGTGCCGCACGTGTTAAGCGAGCGTTAATAATCAGCCTCATGTGGAGGGTTGTTGACATGGTACCTACAAACGAAACTGGTTAAACGAAGGTTATTAAACTTTTTGGAGAGAAAATTAACGGACTACAGTAAAGTATGTATAAATAATTGTATATGTTGGTAAAATGTATTTGGTCGGGATTAACGAAGTTATTAATTTCATTGCATAAAGTAACAATATTAGTATAGATTTTATATCACTTACATGCAAATATCATTGCTATGACTTACTATGAGCGGTCACGTCTTTGTACTCATTGCATTTTATGTCAAAAGTAATATCAATTTGCATCGGGTGGTGGTCTCGAATAGAGGAGAATCGGATCAATTTTGAGTCTCAAAGGACATGGACTCTTGAGATGAACCTCAGCATTATTGAAGATATCTATAACGAGATTGCTCTTCGCTCTGCCAGTTGATGCAAATTTTGGAGTTTGTGCATTTAGACGAAGCTGGTAAATGCCAATGAATCGGAATGCGGTTTATTGCAAATTCAGGATTTTCAAAATAGGTACTACCACTGTACAAGTAATATAAAATCAAGCTTCAGCAAGGTCATAAAGCTGCCACAACGACAAAACAAATACGACGAGCTAGACAAGTTTAGAGCGAAATCTACTTGATCCAGCTAGCCTTTCATTACAGCAAACTAATCCGAAACTAGCGCGACAATAAAATAAATACGACGTGGTTGTCACTTGTCAGCACAATTTCCGATTTTACGAACGTTGGCCAACGATGTGTTAAAATGACAACCATTTTATCTTATTACACGTATTGTGTGTCCTTCGCCACATTAGGTAAGAATATCGTACTAAGTGACCTTTATGAAACTGTACCCAAATGCCCCCGTTTACATTGTTAACGTGTCATTTGGCCGCTTCAAAGAAAGTTGCTTCTCGTGTAATGTCAATTGTGTTTGAACACACAGCGTAGAAGCAAAACATTAAATAAATTCATGAAATACAATGTCCATTTAACTACAAAAAAAATAAAACATTAATTAAATAAAGGAGAGAATTTGCCATTACATATGAATGATAAAAACATAAAAATATATAATTAGATCAAGTCAAGAGTACAATTTAAATTAAACCAATAAAAACATTAATATAAATATAAGGAAAGAATTTGTGACTTCAAAAATCGTCACTATCATATAAACATTTGTCGAGCAAGTATTTTTTTAACTAAAAATCTTATGATTAACGAGTCCCTTCAGTAATGTAAAAGGGCTGTAAGGTTTATAACAGGATTTAACGTTGACCAGTCCTTAACTTCCGGGATGTATAATCACGGATATAATCTGTAAGTTAAAAACTCGAGATAAGATAAATTAGTAGGTATTAGTTCCAAGTTAAGACGAACGACCGTCCGCTGGAGGATCCATTGATAAGTTCAGACTGAGATTAACTGTACTTTGCGTCAGCGAAACTTTGTCCTGGTTTCAGTGTTCAAAATTTCGGTACGAAAATTAAATTGCATTATGTTTGTTACTAAGATAATATTAGGGTCATGACTAAAAGTAGGTTAGTGATTATGATTATCATTTTAGCATCCAAAGTTACATAACTTTTAAAACTAAAAACCAAGGTAAATTATTTTTTCTTATAATTTACACATAATAATCAGAACTCAAACCTAGAAAAATACCAGTTACGGTATTTTTCTAGGTTTGAGTGAATAATAGGTTAGAGTAATAATGATTTAAGTGAATATTTTTTTATTGTTTGAAACGCAATTTATACAAATAATAAATGGCGAGTGTACAAGTGCCCTAACAATAAGTGGTATGGGCAGACAGGAAATAGGACGGCCTGTTTGTTGTGCATTTTCCAACTAACAGAACGCCCGGCCGTTACAGTCATTATGTATGTTTTTGCTGAAACGAAATGGTTTTGCAACTAGACGCCGTTATTATTAGAATAGTTAGCCGGGATATTTTATATTAAATACTGAAATTTACAGTGGGAATAGCCAATAATACATGACATTTAGGGATACACGTTTATAGGACAAACCCTAGAATAACCGGTCAAACAACACTCACCACGCCTGAAACCTACATATAAACCTCTTGGAAGGAATGCCCTTAAACCAAGTTAACTTTAAGCTCTAAACATCTCGGCTTGGTCATTGATACCGATGTTACTCACAGAATAAATACTGGTCGGATGAAATGGAAAGACCTTACTGGTGTTTTATGTGACAAAAGACTAACCGGTAAAGGAAACGTTTATAAAGCGGCAGTCAGTCCAGCCTTGAGGATACACTTCACTCCGCCATGATGAAAATGCTGCACTGAGCAGTCCAGTGGTGCCACCTTACTAGATCGCATGTGTAACACCTACATTCGTGGCAGTTTCATAGTTAGACCCCTGCCCGAAGAATAACCCGAAGAGCGACTCCGATGTTGCAGGAAAACCCGATTACACACGCTAGGTTCTGGACATTTGTTACATATTTATGTTCCCCACACTAACGTGACAAGGAAAACCCAGATTGACATGACTGGCAACAGTGAAGAGAGATATGCAAAAGCCCAAATCCCAGCTAGGTCGACCTAGGACCGAGAAATATAACTAGGACAGCCGACCCCGAATAATAGGAAAAGGAGAAGGAAAAGAAGATAGTTTATGACCTGCATTAATATTTACCGTAGGGTGGGGATACTTTGACCCCACAAGGTTACTTTGTCAACCCATGAAAACCTATTTTATTAAATTAATACATTCATAAAAACTAAATTACATATATGATTAATCTGTTTTCGTGTCAGCGTTAAGTGTCGTTTTTAAGAATGTATTAATTTAATAGGTACAATAGAATTTCAAGGGTTGACAAAGTAACCTTGTAAGGTCAAAGTACCCCGACCCTACGGTATGTAGCTTTTTACCCCAAAGGTGTAACGTGTAACCCAAAAGGTTGTAACGTATTCGCGCTGATTAAAAAAAAATGTCAGCATATTTGAAGCAAGCTGGAAGCAAACGATGAGCGCTTTGTTCGCAAGAGAATTCGTAATTGGCTGCTAACAAATAAGTGGATTACTACCAAGTAAACAATTATATTTCTATAAACAGTACATAAAAACAACTTAACTATATAAATTTCTATAACAACTTGTTCTGTCTGCACACGTCTGCACACGTGTTCTGTCTAATATACATTTTACAAGATGCACGTTTAATATAGATGAAAAGTATGATAAAGGAATCCCGATTAAATTTTCAAGATATATCTTTTTGGTACAGTATAAAGTCTAAATGAAAAGTTGCTCCCTATGGAACAATGGACAATACGAGTAGGTATATACTGGAGTAGCCAAACGTATGTCGATGGTAGTTACAGATATTGCGCAAGAAACAACAAAGCGTAGGGTATTAGCTTGTTTTTCTCTGTCCGGAGAATTTCTCCTGTGAAAATAGGAGCGCCTCATGACAAAGGGATAGCGGATAGCGCTGCCTAAGCGTATTTCAAGATTGAATATTGACTCATACGTGGTTTATTACTTATTTAAGTACTAATTCTTTATTTTATGGTTAAGATAAATATTACTTAATTAAATATTGAAACGTATTAAAAATATCTACTACAAGTACGACTATAAAATAATAATACCATTACATGCAAAGGTGAAGTGAAAAATATGTGACATACATAGAGCAAAAACAATATATCTTAAAAGTCTCTAGCCTGTTCTCTAGTCTCCGGTACCTGGCACGTATGTATGTGCATAATAATGATTGGCAAAATTTACCATAGAAAAACATTAAGATTGAATGATATTGTGGTTTATCCATTCTAGGTTGATTAAATACTTGAATGATATCTTATAACTGTGCGACTGTGCGACTTACCCGAGGTTTAACTATAAGAGACCGTGTGTTAGATTACATGACATTACACAAATGGGCCACTTGTGTTCACCGTGCCATTTGGTCTATCAGACGCGCCCGCTCCAGTCCTGCCTGCGGCTATGCCCGCGGCTCCCGGTGCATCGACCCCCACAGAGGCGGGGGAGCGTTACTCTCGTTGAATACGAAAGTGCGGACTGCCCTCTCGCAAAAATGAAAACGATAAGTTAAATGCATTTTTTGTTTATTTTGTTAACGGTGGTGTATATTTTTTTAAATCAATTTCCGAATTTTTCATTGAGCGTGCTCGTGTCGCCGGTACGAAGTTACACGAAGTTTTGTCTTATTTATCAGACCGCGGCGAAATGACCCCGATTTTGTATGTCTTATATATCAGTCTACGGCGGTTTAAAGGTTAATTTCGTTGTTGTATAAGGAAAAAAATATTATACAATTATTATTTTATATTTTTAATTTCATAATTTATTCAAGGAATTATATGTTGAGTACATTTAATGGTTTTAAACAGTGCGTATTGTACTCTTATTAATTACTTACGCTAGTAAACTACACACCTTTCTTAGGTTAATGTGTCATAATTATATTTAACACTATCTAAACGACTGATTCTTCGGGTGAATGATTCACGGAGAAGAGGATCTGACAATTTCGATGTAAATGTACTCGCAGCAAACGAGTCCTTTGATCCTTCCTTAGTTCTCAGTTTCGGTCTTTGAGCGTGACGCGGTCAGAGGTCGACGAATTTTGCTCTTTCAAAGGAGAGGTGGAAAGTCACTCGAGGGATAATTACATAAGAAGTCATATGATTTACTTATTTTAGGCAAATAAAATGCGAGGTCGGAAATCCCTTAAGTATGGAACTACCGTAAGATCCCATTACTCACTTAGTTATGCCATCATATTACCAACTCATTAAACATTTTGTTACAAAATTTACCGAAAAAGTCGGTTGAAGAATATCAGTGAGAGAGTAGTGAAGGGGAAGGGGGTAGCGACAATCGCTTCTGTTGCCCCTGACGTCCCTTGAGAGACGCTCAAAGTATCCTATATTTATTGTGTACTCATTTATGTACGAAGTATCTTAAATTTCTAAGAGGAGAGAGAAGGGTCGTTCGCCACAAATGAAGTGCCTCCCCAGAACCCAAATCTCGACCGCTTGTGGTTAAAATAAACGCAACTAGTAACGCGGCGATATCATATTTGAAATTGATTAAAGTAGTTATTATTTATAATTACAAATTCCAGAGAAATCTAAATCGTGTATCCTACGTATATTGACATTTGTACCTACTCTGAATCAAACTAACTATACAGCCTGTTCCTTAATTATTCTGTAGCAGTTGCCTTCTGATTTGGTTACATTAATTAAACTACCGTCCAAATAGTGTTCATAGTAAACTAGCTGGTCTGGGCTTTATTATTTAATTAGGAGTAATTTTGTTGTAACAATAAAACATTGGACTGTCTCGGGGACTAGCCACCTTTTCTATCGGTCGATATTCGGCATTCTGAAAACCTACTTGATTACTTATGGATACAGGGCGATGGGCAATCTTCTTTTTCCTTGCTCTATTTCATTTAGGCATTCCGGTTGTCCTAATTATTCTGCGCCACAAGATTCTATCAATGAAACAAATTATCGGGTCGGGTATTATAATAATTTGAGAAAATCCATACTATAACTAGATGTTAATATACTTATGTGTAAATCAAAAAGAAAAACTGACTGTGACTACAAAGTCATAGTCGGTTTTTCTTGTATGGGATGTATAAGAAAAAAATCGAATGAAACAATAGTATTATTTATTGAACTTTATTTTCACAACTTGAATGAATATCCCACAAAACATTTTCAAAAGCAAAACTTGTTGCGAAAGATACATTAATTTTAATATTATTATTTGCATGCGTCCGTCTGTTCTGTGAACGGTAGGTTAAGCGAACCATAAAATGAGTGCACTGAATAAAATTTCATAGTGTAGTTTGTTAGACAAGAGAGTTGTCGGCATAACGCATCGCATAGGTATGCGCGAGACTTATCAGTTTTTAAAACAATTTAAAAACCTAAGCGTAATATCTTTTAATTATGCTGCATATTCAGGAGAGTGGGAAGTGGGAACAAAGGCCAGGTAGTGTTTAGGACAATTAATTTTTCTTTGGCGAACTTTAATTTTGTGTTTTATTTTAACTGATTCAAACATCACACCACGCTACGCCTAATGAAATTTTCAGGCCGCGTAGCCAAGATGCCGATCGCTTACGCTCCGTAGCGATCGAAACGCAACTGTCACTGTCGCACTAATATGGAAGAGTGATAGAGAGACATAATGCTTTTCGTTGTCGAAGCGACAAGCGATAGCGATTGTAACCTTGGCTAGGCCGGCAGTACAGGCCGTTTATTTTTTATTCGTGAAAATAATATTTGTTAACCGTGGTTTTTTGCACATGCAATTAATAATCTATCAGTTTAACAATAGTTCAGTTTGGTACGTATTTCGTTTTTCGTTTAATTTTGCAGAATTACCTTAGTGTACTATAAGAAAATAATTATCTCCTTACAACTACATTTTAGCTTAAAGCTTAATGTGAAAATAATTAAATCCATTACCGATTTTTTTTATGATTTTAAATACCTACCTACTTCCCTAACTTTAACAGATCCTCACGCCCAATTATGACATTTTAGACGGTTTCCTGACCCTTAAGCCGAATTTAAAAAGCCCTTTTAATTACATTTAATTGCGAGTAGGTAAGTGGTTACTTAAATACATTAAGAGTGGTGTCAATCAAGTATCAAATAGTACATTGTAGGAGAGGATGGAAAACCGCTAAAAGATGGACGAGTCGTTTGAGGGCCGACACGTTAGTGGAGGCCCTCAAATAATACGAGTCCATCTTTAGCGTTTCCGGCCGAGGCATTACATAGTGCTTTTCACGACTACTGCGAGGAAATAAGAAAACATTTGCATAACTATAAGTACTTGCTCGCGATTTCTCAGGTAGCAAATTACTAACCACTGCCTGTGCTGTCTCTTGAATTTCGGTAGGCGTCAGTGTAAGAATATCATTTTCTTCACTAGAAGAACTCATTTTTATAGCGAGCGTAGATATACGCGTTTCTTGTATTTTTTAATCAAACACAATTTACACTATCCAATTCAGTAAGTATTTTCAAATCCCGCCTTTTTTACCTTTTTATCACTTTTAATAGGCGTTTTTCTCTTATTTGCTTCAAACCGACTCTAAACTTAGAAGCGTTTTTGCTAAAAAAAACCACAAACAGCTACAAAAGTAAAAAACGCCTTAAGCGTGAACTGAATGGATAATTGTTAAAAAAAATGAACTGAATGGTTTGGGCATTTCTTTTTTTTCATACTAGAAATTGGTCCTATAAATAACCTTATTTTATTTTTAAGGAAAAAGTTGCGCCAAAAAAGACCCTTTATTGATTTTTATGTTTTAAATGATACTCATTGCTGTAGCGAACCGTCACCAATGACAGATGATGATAACAATGAAATATTGTAGTAGTGGTGGTTCAGGTGCTACAGCTATTGCCTTAGGCAAAGTACGCAATTTGCGTACTTTGCAGCTTGGTTTTAGACCATCTATTGCCACATTTCCGAACAGTGGCGTGAAAAATATATTTATGTATTAGATGAGATGACGCACTTGTTTCGACAGACTGACTAAAAATACAAACAAAATGAGAATCTTATACAATTTTAATAAGTATACATTTGAAATAAATGAAAGACAATACAAATAACCTTGATAACATTGTGTCTACACATGAATACCAGACGTAATAATTTTAGTGCTCAGTTATTTTAAGCTGATCGCTTGAAGGTATTTGAATACGTAAGTACTTACTTACATCAATATTTATGTAGGCTGTCCCTAAAACCAACGCCAAGACTTAAATGGTTTCTAGAACAGCTGATGGGCTACAAGATTAAGCGAATTTATCCTTAATGAAAATTCATAGTTTTTGAGATATCGGCACTTTTATATCCCTTTTACAACCAGGCGGCGTAAGCACGGTCGCGTTTTTATCGCATGTCACCATGCCTGTCACGTTCTAACAAGTATGTAAGTGCGAAAGGGACGCGCATAGTGATAGGCGGTAAAAATGGAACCGTGCTGCGCCCGCAGGATTCTTATAAAGGTGCCGACATAAAAAAAAGAAATTTTCATTAAGGGTAAATTTGCTTAATATTGTATCCCATCAGCTATTCTGTAAGCCCTTTAAGTCTTGGCGTTGGTTTTAGGGACAACCTGTATATGAAAGTAAATATTATTATAATGATTGCTTTTACGCGAGGGAGTTACTGAAGCGATATTATTCGAAACTCTTGGTACTTATAATATAAGTCGTATATGTATAGTTACCTCCAGTAGACTCGTAATAATGTTTCAATAATTGAAATCTTTATAATTCTATTTTTATTAGGTCACTACTACGAGTACTATAATGATTTGTGTGAGATACCCTAGTCCACAAGGGGCAACAACGGCTGATTAGTCCACTGAATTGAAAAAGTTTCCTAGTTTAGCGTTTCAGCATGAGTGCCCCTGCCTGTAGGCATACTCGTTAGTGGGTAGTAGTGAATCGATGGATGTTAAGATAAATACGGGATAGGCTGACGCTTGATCGATAGCATTGTGCAGGGAAATGGAACGCGCCGGCTAAGGCTTCAATAGAGCCTTCGGGGCACGGGACAAAATAGTTTAGAATATTATTTACTGGTTGCAGACTGGTCTATGTTTTATTTATAGAAAATATGTTAATGTTAGGCCATTAGGCTAACCAAGAAGGAGGTATCCGCCACTACCGGTATAGGTAGGTAATGAGATTATAGTTAATAAGAATAATAAGCAAAACCTTAACAACGGCGTCGGTCTTATTAGGATGAAGTTTGGTGATGATCTTACATTTATGACTGGCAGCAATAATATAGGTGCTTACTGTATTTTAATGGTCTTTGAAAGTTTCAATTGGAGAACGATACATTTCTCTTTTCTTTGTTTGTCGTACCTGCCACAACATAATTATTTCCATTCAAAATACGTAAATATTTGTACCTATACATATTTGATCAGGTAAGTAAATTCTATTCTATTATAAATTCTCATTGTATTATTGTATTGAAATCACAGTTTACGCTCTCCAAGTTTAATGTGAGATTTATTAATTTATTATTGTAGGTATTTTATTTACAAGAAACCGGCAAAGTACCAATGAAGCCCTTTTCAATTAGGCATTGTCTTAAAATAAGTATTTGCGTAGGATCCGAGTCGTCATCACATTTATTATTTTTATTTTTATACTTCATATCGCAATGTAAATCGATATTCCATTTCATCTGAAAATCTTCTTCTTCTTGAAGTCTTGAGTCACGCGAACCCGCCGCCAAAACACCGCCCCCATACAATCGAACTTACGCTCTCATTTTATAACAACATGATTAAGACGAATGTGCCGGACCCGCGAGAAATCGCCTTTTCATACAAACGTAGTCCTCATTATCCTCTCTGGATATTAACGTTATTGAAAATATTTTGATGCAATTTGTTGTAGGTACAGTCGAAAGTTTTAATTCATGACCCATTTTGTACCTTGCCACAGTGACAATAGTAATGAGGTCTAGGTACCTTCATATTGATTGTCACTGTAACGAGGTACGAAATGGGTCATAGATTAATACTTTCGACCGTTCACCAACCACAGCTATGCCCCTAAGTTTGATTTTTTCATATTTTTAATTATTATAAGAGTTAGAAGCATGTAAAAATTTCGTATGAAATCTGTTTTTCGCTCCTAATTTTTACAATAATGAAAAAAATCTAAAAAAGTCAAAGTATCATAGCTATGTTATACATCAAATTATGTAAAAATATTTTCTGTAATGTCAATATCCAGAGAGGAAAATTGGGACTACGTTTGTATGGAGAAACGGTCCCCTTTCCTGAAACTACATGAAACTTGGCATGGAGCAATAAAAATAAGTAGGTATTCAAATAGGTAGGTATCACATTTATCAGAACATTATTCCGATAGTAATTATCTTCAAATGAAATATGAGATTCTAGAAAAAGTACAAATAAAAACATTTCAACAAATTATTAAATAAATATTCACGCAACGATTTTGTTCAATACCAAGAACTTTAAGAGTGACCTTTAAAGTCCCAGACGACTTTTAGTAAATCACCGTGACTCTAATTTAGGATTGTTAGGGTTCCGTACCCAAAGGGTAAAAACGGGACCCTATTACTAAGACTCCGATGTCCGTCCGTCCGTCCGTCTGTCACCAGGCTGTATCTCATGAGTCGTGATAGACTAGACAGTTGAAATTTTCACAGATGATGTATTTCTGTTGCCGCTATAACAACAAATACTAAAAAGTACGGAACCCTCGGTGGGCGAGTCCGACTCGCACTTGTCCGGTTTTATTATCGGAAAAAGAATCCGACTGCAATTACGTAAGGCTCAATTCGAACAATAAATAAATAAATAAATAAATATTACAGGACATTTTTACACAAATTGCCTAAGCCCCACGGTAACAATGCTTATAGTTAGTTATACGTTTTTGGTTGAAGAAATGTCACATTTGACACTGACATATCGGTATCGTATCGCTGTGATATCTTAAAACCGTTGTTTGAATTAGGTCTTTTATCTTGTATAGTATATATAGCATAACAATATACGATTTCAAGTTAACGTGGCCATTTATCTATATTATAAATAAATTGAAAACGGGGTATTTAGGTTATTGATGTACCTATAAATTGCTGTTGTGCAGCGGTTTATGTATCTTATATAAATATGATGATGGTGATGTATTCCTGTTATCCCTCATTAGGGACATAGGGATAATTTTCCATTTGTCGCGATCTTGAGCGGCTACTTCCAGCTCTTTTCAGTCGAGTCCAGTTGAGCCAGCCTCCTTCTCATCTGATCGCCTCCATGTTGCTATAACTATAGGTACCTATACATATAATGTAGCTACAATGTAGCTGGTACATGAATGAGGTGGTTTATCGATTTTTTTATGTTCGGTGAAATTCGGTACAAAATCGCTCTCGGAGAATCATCCATCAGGAGGTACACTTGGTGGCAGATAATCAATAAGTTTTAGGGGCTTTGGGCCCGATTCGGATTTTGAAATAGACATCTATTAGATATCTTTTAGACATCACCAAGATACGATAACGATATGTTTAAGATCTAACCTGTCAAATTTGACATTTGCGCGATTCTGGAGATACTCTTGAACGATTTCCACAGGATATGACTTAGAGATCCAATTCACATCTAATAGATGTCTTAATCTATCTAACGTAAAAGTGACATTGGTTGCCCGAATTGCGCTGCAAAAGAGAACTTGTTGATATCTAAACTATAACGTATCTAGAATGGATCTAGTACGTGTCATCTCTTGTGAATATCTTGAAGTTCGAATACGGCAGTTTCTCTCTTACTTACTCATAGCTTGGTAGAAGAAGGTTAATGCAATAACCCTAACAATAACGTAATAACTACTTCCATTAAATTGAATCTGTTGTAGTTTTTAAAACCTGTATACATCTAAGGTACGCCGAATTTCGCACCTTATGTAAAAAAACCGGCCGCAGTCGGACTCGCGCACGAAGATTTCCGTACCATTACGCAAAAAACGGCAAAAATATCACATTTGTTGTATGGGAGTCCCACATAAATATTTATTTTATTCTGTTTTTAGTATTGTTGTTATAGCGGCAACATAAATACATCATCTGTGGAAATTCCAACTGCCGAGCTATCACGGTTCATGAGATACAGCCTGGTGACAGACAGACAGACGGATAGATAGACAGACAGACGGACAGCATAGTCCCCCTACCCTATTACTAAAATAGGGTCCCGTTTTTACCCTTTGGGTACGGAACCCTAAAAAACAACTTTGTACCTAATAACTCGAATAGTCGCCATCAGATATATCGGAGCGACCAAGGCGCTTACAAATATCGGAACACACCCTTATTGTCAAGGCATTAGTGCGTGTCACCTTACAAAAAAAACAGTTTTTTTATTATTTGAAATCTTTGAGTGTATTCGAAATTGAAAATGTTGTGTAGGTACCTACAGCCAAAAAGAATAGATAGTATAGAGGGGTCCTGTCATTGTAAATTTTGTAGTCACTGTAAATTTACTGCCATCTATCGACACACGACTAAAACTCAAAATGAAAACGTATAAAGTTATCAAAAAATTTATATATATGGATAAATGATTTTATTATTTTTATATCATTTTGATCCATGTTCATTCACTGATATCTATGTGTTAAAATTGTTAAATATGAAACGGTGTCGTCACGCCATCTAGCCGAGGATAGGCTAACGGTGTGTTCTATTGTGTGTGTGTGTAACGGTGTGTGTGATCTATTCGAGAATGACTTTTACTTGAATTCCGAGGCACGTTTTTTCCTTAGACTTTATTCGTCTTATACGAAGTTACATATGTCTTTGCTACAGCGAACTGCAATTGAATTCATTCATATAGTAGCCAATAGCCATATGGACTATTGCGGCTGGGGGTGTTTATGATCTACTCGTAGATATTTAACCCTTAAATGCATAGTGTTGCCAAATGTCTACAAAGCATTAGACAGCTCGCAACGTCAAGTAGTAGGGTGATGATTTAAGGGTTAAATTTCCGCAATATTTTTAATTTATAAAAATTACATTCGTTTTAAGACGAAAAGTCGGAAAGCTTGGAAAAATCCTGAAGTTGAAAATTTTTAGTATGTGATTTTGAACGGTGTTTTCGGGGTTTGTAATTATTTTATATTTAAAAACTTTATCATAGGTATATCACAAATAGTGTACCTATCTAATGGTAGTAAAAAAAATCATATATCTATTACTGAAAATTACATATTTACATAAACATGATTTAGCCAATTCAACTTCTAACACGGATTTCGCAGTGAAAATCGAAGTTATATATTTTTTACTATTTTTCCTAGAATCGGCAAACAATTATGTGATACATATATTAATTTCGGGCAAAAAAAACATGCATTTAAGGGTTATGTCTCGTCTATACATAAAAGATACAGTCTTGACTTCTTGACTGGTAAAATAGTTAGATACCTACTGTATCCATCTCTGCAAACCTAAATCAAAACAGCAATCAATAAGAAGGGAAATGATGTAATCCCCAATTACTTTGGTCACTGTCTCGACAAGACGGATCGCGGCCATTACAGCCTTTCTTGGCGTCTGAGGCATCGCACTCATGCATTTGATGTGGATTTATGATCACGCGAGTGGCCCATCGCTTCTCGTTCTAACGCATCGTATCTTTTAGAGCTCTAAATCATAAATAATATGCATGTAAATATTTATTGGATGTGGCGTATTTTTTAAATGTCATATACGAGTATGTGGAAACATTTTCGTTCCATTTTACATGTGTTGAGAAAAATAGCAAAATAGTTCGTAAATTAGTGTTAATAATTACATAATTCTAATAATATAACACGCATTTAAACTGGTTTGAAAAATAAAATCAACGAGTATAATTGTACTATTTTACGAGTTACCACAAAATACACAATTATATTTTTGATGGTCATCGACGTCATGGTCACTGGTGCAAAATTGATCTATTCTTGCACATCGCTTATTTCACATACTCCTATATTTCACAAAACATTAACTTATATGGAAACGACATGCATTCAAAGAATTTAGCGGTTTGCAACGTTGATTAAATTCAATGCTAAATACCAAAAAACTTTAAATGGTTAGGAGTTAGGAGCGAGTTAAAATACAAAATTCATGTTAAACCGATTGCTTTGGCCGAGATTAAAAAGCTTTTTTAAATGCATACCTATCGGGCGCGAAATTATTTATATATATATTTTTTAGTGTTCTCTTTTGTAGAGATGTCTTACGCTTTTTAATATACATATCTATTCCAATTTATTAGTCTGTTCGAGAAACTGAAAACTGTGAAAAATAGAGATACTACCCCTAAAAATACGTGTGATACCTCATTAGACTCGTCATGATGCCTAGAAAAATGTATTCGAAGCGTTAAAATGTATAAATAATGGAGATACAGTTCTGCAAGTACGGAATGTTCTATTGGAAATATCCTCTTCTTTAATAATATGTATTAATTTTCATTTCTTAAATATGAATACTTTTTGAGATATTGGGGAAATAAAAAATATCTACTTTTTTCCCCCTTTTTTGCTTATAACTTTTGATATTTTGTGTGTGCTAATACACGCTTCGAATACATTATTCTAGGCATCATGACGAATCTAATGAGGTATCACACGTGTTTTTAGGAGTAGTATCTCTATTTTTCACCGTTTTCAGATTCTCGAACAGACTACATGTGACATTTGAGTTACTAACCAATTATGTAATGAAATGGAAAACAATCTGCAAAATAATTTTACAATGTAATCGAACGAGCGAGCGAAGCGAAGCGAAGTTCTTACATTCGACTTGGATCACGCGGCTGACTAGCGGCACGTCCCGGCATTTCGATGTTTTTAAGCTGAACTGTCAGAAGATAGTTTGATACTCAAGAACTTAAGTAAACTTGTTCTAATTTAAATGAAATTGGGTAAACGTGTAGTTCAGGGCATTATATTTTAGTGATTAAATTATGAGCAGGCTCGATTAAGGGATTATTGAGGTAGAAGAGCTCAGAAGGCCAAAAGGCTGTTTGTGAGAGGCCTAGCTATTCTGGTCATTTTATTTGCAAAAAACATGGTCGAATTTAGTATCAAATGAAAGTGCTCGGTTTGCACTTTTATAATATCGTTTTTAAATTTACCTTTTTGAAATAATTATCAAGATAAAAATAAAATAATATAAACATAATATAGGTATATGAAGATTACATCTTAATGGGGGACTTCAATTCAAAAATAGGCAAACCACAAATGGACGAACATCTTGTAACAAGGCAATATGGCTATGGTGACAGAAACGCACGAGGACAGAGGCTCATAGACTTTGCGCTGGAAAACAAGCTAGCAATTATCAACACTTTTTACAAGAAAAAACCCAAAAACAAATGGACGTGGCGCTCGCCAAATGGGCAACATAGAAACGAAATAGATTTCATAATGTCTAATCGTCCACAAATATTTCAAAATATCGAAACTTTGAATCTAGATTATCCGTCAGACCACAGACCGCTCAGAGCTACAATAACACTTGCTAAGCCGAGGAAAAGTAGAGCCAACTACATAAATAAACAACTCAGCATTCTCAATAGCGAAGAAGAGATTTCACAGTTTAAAGAATGCCTGATATATAACATAAATACTCTAGAAGACAGCAATAAAGAGGAGACAGTACAAGCCCATTATGACAAAATAATCAACACTATTCAAATAAGTTTACAAAGTGCTTGTAAAAAAGATTCACCCAAAGATCGTAGTATACTGACAGAACGCACAAAAAATCTAATAAAAAGAAAACAAGAATTGCAACAAACCAAAAATAAATCTAGATCACAGAAAAACGAACTCAAAGCATTATACAAATTAACCAGTAAATATATAAAAATGGACTATCAACACCACAGATTTTTAAAATTAGAAAGATATTTAGAACAGAATGGAAGCACAAAAAAAGGATATAAAGAATTACGAACAAACAAGACATGGATCAAAAGTTTAAAAAAGAAGGAAGAAACGAAAAATAGCCGTGCTGAAATCATAAAGGTTGCAACAGACTTTTACAGTAACTTATATAGCGCCACAACAACACATAGAGATCCAATAGAGAATTATTCACCGAAACCTCAGCTGTCAAATGAAATATCAAGATATGTCATAGAGCCTATAGACTGTGAAGAAATTATAGAGACAGTACGAAAGCTAAAATCAGACAAAAGTCCAGGCTCGGATCACATTACGAACGACGCTATAAAAATCGGTCAAGATATACTAGCCAGACCACTAGCAAATTTATTCAATCAAATTTTAGAAGCCACTGAAACACCAACACAATGGTCTGAATCTAATATTATTTTGCTTTATAAAAAAGGAGACCCTGAAAATATCAGCAATTACAGACCGATAAGCCTTCTGCCATCCATATATAAACTTTTTTCAACCATTATAAACCAGAGAATAAATGTATCACTAGAACAAAAACAACCCATCGAACAAGCCAGCTTTAGAAAAGGTTTTTCTACGATGGACCATATCCATACCTTGGAGTTAATAATAGAGAAATTTCAGGAACAAAACCGACCATTGTACGTAGCTTTTATCGATTATCAGAAAGCTTTCGACACTGTATCCCACGAAAGTATATGGACAACACTAAAAGCTCAACAGGTAGAGACAAAATACATAGATATTCTAAAATCTATATACCATAGATTTATAAGGCATAGATTCCTAGTTCGTACACCCCCAGTGAAGCCATTTCAAGTGCGACGTCACGTCACACTCGCATCATCGTATTCGAACGGCCCTCGCAGTACTCAAAGTCAAATCGGTGTGTGTACACCTCCCGTTTAAAAATCAAAAACTACAGGAAAGATGGTTGTTTGTACAGTGAATGGGTGTCACAACACATCATATAATAAATACAAACCGCTTAATATTACATTTCACGCGTAAGTATCGAGTTTAATGTGATATTTTTACATAATCGTAAATACAAAAATCCAAATTTTCGTCAGCCGCCATTTCTTCTAAATGTTGCCAGTGTAGTGAATATTTTTTCCTCCAAATGGGACATGACGTCTACATTCTAAAATAAATACGCTCCATTAAATTTCATTGTATAATTATAGAAAATTATAATTAAGTTAATTATTTAGGTAAGTATTTACTTTTTTCTTATTTTTATTTTGTGTCATGTTCGTTTCAGTTTTCTGACTGATCTACTTCTGTCTGCGAGATGGAAGGAAAAAAATAGACTAAATCGGAATGACGCAATATGGAAACATTGGAAACGGACTAAACACAGTCGAATATGCTCTGTCCTATTTAAATTTATTCTTATTATTTTATGCACATTTGTTAAATAAATAAAAATAGTAAAAACTTATCAGCTATTTATTTAATCCTTATTTCACAAAGTACAGAAATGCAACAAATCCCAAAATAAACAAAAAGCTTTTGCTACAAAATCGAATCTACACACTTCCAAATTATTAATAACCAAGTGTGATGTTGTTAAAATTCCCCTACTTTGAGAGAAGTAAATGAATACTGGCAACATATTTTGTATATATGTGTGTGTTTGCTGAGCGTAAAACACGAGCGTTCCACGCACACATCGATCGTGTTTCGGCTTCACTTTTGGCAGGTTAGCCGTATGGAGACTATCCGTCTATGCGTTATTAGTTTAAGCTATATACAATAAGAGCACGAGCCGAGTAAAACTAGAAACGATTGGTCCGAGCTTTCAAGTAAAAAGAGGAGTAAGGCAAGGGGATCACCTGTCCCCAAGAATTTTTATTGCTATTTTAGAAAACATTATTAGCAAACTAGATTGGCAAAAACAGGGCTTACTGATACAAGGAAAAACCTTAAGTCACCTCAGATTTGCAGACGATTTAGTATTACTGGCGGAATCAGCACCAAATCTGCAATACATGATCGAAACTCTACATAAAGCTAGTTGGCAAATAGGTCTTGAAATGAATATTTCTAAAACAAAAATCATGTCAAATTATAAAAAATCTAACATCACACTAGACAATGAATTATTACAATATGTGGAACAATATATATATTTAGGCAAACAAATTGGATTCAAAAGAAATAGCAATGAACTAGAAGTAGAGCGGAGAGTGAAAATTACCTGGAATAAGTACTGGAGTCTAAAGGAAGTGTTTAAAAGTAAATTGCCAATAAAGCTGAAAAAGAAAGTTATGAACACATGTATAATTCCATGTTTAATATATGCAAGTCAAACTTGGAAGTTCACCAAAAAAATCCAGAATTTAATAATAACGTGTCAGAGAGGTATGGAACGTAGCCTGTTAAACTTGAAAAAAATTCAAAAGGTACGACACACGAAAATAAGAACAGCGCTTAAAACTATAGATGCGCTCAACCAAGCTCAAAAGTTGAAATGGCGATGGGCCGGACATGTGGCACGACTTAAAGACCGCAGATGGACGAAAATCGTCACTCTATGGAAAGGCCCTGCAGGCAAGCGACGCAGTGGAAGACCACACTCACGCTGGGACGAGGACATAATAAAAATAGCTGGACCAAACTGGCACCAAACAGCATTAGACCGAACAAAATGGCAAACTTTGGAAGAGGCCTTCACCTGAGAGGGGTTCCTGTTATGTACACATTATTTAGTAAATATTTATAAGAAAATTAACAATTCTAAACTAGTATTTAAGCATGAAACAAAAAATTATTTACTAACCATAATGTAAGAAATCTTTAACAGCAAAAAAACCTGTAACAATTTAGCGGGAAATAAAAGGCTTTTTATTTTTATTTTATTTTTATTTATTTATAGGTATTTGACATTTGACAGGAAATATTTCGGCTTACCACAGATACAGTTTATTTTAATCTCTATGATTTCTATGATGACTTAAATCCAGGGGAGGGACAGTCGTATATAAAGCACTTTATTCGAAAAAATAGCGACATCTATATTACATAACGCTAAACTTTTTTTTAATATGGCTTCACTTAATTCGTCAGAACGTCTGAAAAGTCTTGTATCTAAGGCATGGATCAAACAAAAAAACATCTGTTAGAACAGATTATTTATGGACATCGTTCCCATGGAGGCGATTGTCACAAAAAAACAACTCTGTCAAATAAAACTCAAAATATTATAACACCTCATTTATTAAATATATTAAAATCGGGTCACTCACGGAAGTTTTGTTATTAAAACACCCCATTTATTGTCTGTACTACGACATAATTCCGATAAATAAAAATACTTTCAGTTTTACAATGTTAAAAGAAACAAAGTTTTCATACGACATCACAGTTGCTGAGAACTTTATTACCAAAAAAATTAAAAAAATTATGGCGGGTACTTGCTGCTGCGTGTAATTGTGTTTCGTGGTCAATTGTGTGTTATTCCAGCCGTGTATGATAGGTAATTTATTTACATCAACAGTCAAGTTAAAAGTATCTAATCTGTTTTCGTGTATTAATAAATATCCTGAAGCCTTTCTTCAAAGCCAAAGTTTTTTACGTTCGCAACATACTTAGACGCTATTTATGACGTTGATATTTCTGGTTAAGAATTACAGATGGCACTTCAAAATGGACGCAAAGTTCCACGAGAGGGCTCTCTTTGTCCTATATATTATACATACTACTCTTTGCTTAAATCTATCAGTCAAGGGCTCCACAGACCTAGCAATAAATCCAGGCGATTTTTGATCCATTGCAGCCTATAGTGCGACATGAAATAGTAGAAATGGAATAAAATGGAACTCAAAAATGTCCATACTAAATTGTTGCCCTGTGTAAGCATTTTACGTCAAAAATGTGACAGTTACGTAGAAAGTGGTGCTCTCATTTATAGCTGGTCAAGCAAATCTTGAAAGTAAAAAAAGGCGGGTTTTCAAATTTGCCGCCTTTTTCTACTGACAAGATCTGCTTGACCAAGTATATTTTCTACTATTTTATGACGCACTATACGATACCTAAGTAGGTGCAACAAAGTCAATCGCTCTATAATATTTTTTGGTTAACTGCGATTTCTCAGTTCGGGGCGAACTACTAGTGTCTACTTTAATGTAATAGTCGATGAAGCTTAACATGCACTGGGCGTTTTGACGTAACCATTGTTCGCTGAATTTAGTTGTCTTGGAGCTATCAGGTCTGTGTCGTCCGGATGGCAGAAGGCGAGATGGTCATATATTGGTTGCTTGGCGGTAGGATTATTGCCTCTAACTAAAGTCTAAATATTATTATTAAAAGTTATATATTCGGATGGCAAGTGCACCTGCATTACTGTTGCGGTATTACTGCAGCGGCGTTGACCAGGACGCTTTTACTGTCAATTTCCCTGATAAAATGAGTGACGGATTGAACGTTCTCTACGTCACTAATTTTAATTTAAAAAAAATAAAAAAAATAAATAAATATGGAAATTGAGAGTAAAATCGCCCACGTTAACGCCGCAGCAGTAGTGTTTGCAATCCGGATCCGAAATGTATGAAATTTTGCGGATCTTCCCATACATTTCAGATCCGTCGTGCAAGCTCTACGCAGCAGTAACGCAGCTGCAGTTGACAATGTTGACATACGAATGTCACCTCTACGTTACGCTATTTGTGTCAGTATGTTTGGCCCGTCCCACCACACCACACCACTGCTAACACATTCAATACCACTAAGTGCTACGGGTTACGCTCGTAGCGCATAGCCACGGTTTCGTCGTATGTAGCGCGTAGTCGCTACGAACAGTGTACCCGACAGTCGGGTTCTTGGTGTTGAATGTGCTAAGCAGAAGCATGCCAAGTGCCTACTCTGTCTTTGAGTCATTATCATCATACCGGTTGCGGTTTGAAGATATTTTAGCATTGGCTGTTTTGTGACGAAGCCTGCGTTGCGGATTATGAGATTAAAACAATATTAGGAATGGATTATTATATGTTTCTTTTTTATATTCAATTAATAATTATAAGTTACTATTTATAACACTTTTATTAAAGCTTTTAGGAAAATGGTTCTTATTGTATCTGCAATATAACTTTACCTACTCGTAGTACGCAAAAGTCAAGTCCCTGTCACAAATCCACAACAGCGCATTACAACAGGATATAAAAATGTAAATGTAAAGTGAGCTTGCTAAGCCACTCCGCCGGATCCAAAACACTGTTAATTTCAAAGAGTGCTTCTGGCTGTATATTCCTATAGGTACGTGCAGGTATAGTTTCTGAGCGAACCATTGTAAAGTGATCTCGAGATCAGTGGGAAGTATATTTAATCAATAGTAGTGCTCTTATACTGGCCAGACAGAGCAAGAAACACGCCCACGCCATGTGAGCAACTAGAATTATACTACTGGGATGCTTTCCAATTGCTTATCGAGCATGGGTGCGTAGAAACAGTCAAACCAGTATATGACTGCTTTCTGAATACATGTAGTTGTTAGAATCTTAAGGTCGAGTTACAATGGCGCGCGCGAAAAGTCAAGTTTCTTCGCTTGCTCGACAATACACGTACTTCTACGTAGTCTAAGTCACGTCGTCGGTAAGCTGCGAGTTATCGCAACTCACTTAGACTCAACTTAAACAACGACCGCCGTACTCAGCATTGTAATGTTCCGACGCTAAATTACTTTAATTTTGTCAATCGACTGGCAAGTCAACTTCCAGATATATCTGGGAATTGGAGTGTAATTTAGGTCAATAAGGACTTAGTTTGATTACCTATCTTACATTTTATACGTTAGCTACAGAAACAAAGGTTTTGGACGACAACATCCACGGACGATAATCCAAAAATCCAAATATTACAGAACCAAAAGAGCGCAAATATTCATTAATTGTAACACAAACCCTTTGTTATTTAATTCCATAATACAAGACTAAATCTAATCGCTGGTCAGGAACCAAGTTTTCTAATTTCGTCTTGAATGGCGAATGGCGATCACATTATATGTAGCCCTAACACAATTCTAAGTTATTTTTTATCATACCATGATCATACCTAATTTATAAGTTGAAATTAAGTTTTCATTGAAATCTATTTTCATCCTACCAATGGTTTCTATTTAGGTTGGTAATTAATATTTTTTCAACTCCTGATCACCAATTAAATTTCATCGTGTAATATGAGTCTATTATATCCTTCAGATGAATACCTACATTTTGAATGGAGCTGTAAATTCGGTCCTCAGTTAAGGTCACTGACTCAATTAGAGTCCTCGAGATATTCGATACGGTCGAAAGAGCCTTTTCATTAAATGGTTAAAGCTTTAGGTAAGGGAGGGAGCGATAATATTCTTCATGAAATACACATTGTACATAATGCTACTTTTACCATTATATTAATATTCAAACATTATTTTATTAAGGTCAATGGGGATAATTTAAGTATAGAGATTAGGTGGGCGGTAAGTGTATCTATTTAATCCTTTTTACGAATAGCATTTTATTGAAGATACATCGTGCTAATATATGCACTCTCCCAGTTATGAGCACGTTTACATATTCTATCTTCTCGGCGGCAGGCAACAGCAAGTATTGGGGACTTGCTTTTGCCTGCCACATAGTCTGCGCTGAATACGGTAGTCATACTCCTATATAAACATTGACCCCCTTTCTACGCCATAGGAAATGATTTTTTCGGTTTATGTTCTAAAAAAAATCACTCTTGGAACTCTTCAAAGAATATGTTTTTAAATTTCAAAGTCCTACCTTCAACGGTTTAAGCTGAGCGTTGTCTATCAATTACAGATTTAACTGAACAGTTAACAACAGTCATATACTAATATGTATATTTATTAAGTAAAAATTGTACCCCTATAGATTGTTGCGTTCGGCATTTTGACTTAACTGTGCACTTTTAACGGCTGGTTAGCAATCGTTACAAAACTGACGGTCAATGTCAAATCCCATACATTTTGTTAGGAATGTAACGATTAGACGTTACTGAAACACGACTTAAATCGTACAAGTTAAATGAAAATGCCCGTGAAGCAATATCATAATTATTGATAAATATTGTGTTTTCTTGTTACAGGTATGTTGAAAGCTGTTTGGTTAAACGAAAGGGATAAAAAAAGGGAAAATCTCAATCCAACAATATGCAGGTACATGCGTAAATTCAAACAAAACAAATCTAAAAAGTGTTTGCACAAATCACAAATATTGATTTAAAAAAAAGACATTCGAACGAGAGAAACGGATCTGAGAAAGTGAAAAACAGATGCTTGCATTTCTGAGTAAGATGAATACTTTATGTATCATTTCGCAGTCCGGGGAATTCATCTCCACTTGAAAGATTTATATCGGACGAAATCTCGAGTTTATAGCCGTGCGCTTTAAATGTCCCGATATTTTCCCCGGATACATATTGCAATTTTTTTCCCCGAGTGCATCGGAAACATGAGCCGCAAAAAACCGATTGAATGCGTTTCCTTTTCAACTTGCTAGTTTTAACACTTAAATAGACATAAAATGCACAAGCATAATACATTTAAACTAATTTGCATAATTTCCGACTAAAGTGAAATTAGCATATTTAAATTATAATTTCCGTGACTTAACGGGGACATAAACTTACATTAACCTTTTTGGGCTTTTAGACGTTGGGTTGAGGCTTATTCCTTTGTTTCCGAATTTCAGAGACGTAGCTTAGAGTTGAATATATATATAACAATACATATTGTTAATGCTATACAAGTTTAGTGTGTCGCAGGTTTATTAATACCAGGCGATGAATCTGCCTATCACAAGTTACTTACTTGCAAAGTGCTTTAGATAGTTCATTGTGAACTGCGAAATATGGTTTAGTGTTTGAGTAACCACGTTCCCCAGTGAATGGCTGGAACATTATTCAATAATGTTCCAGTGTTGGGAACTTTCAGTTGCTTTAAATTATTTCATTAATTTGGGCTGTGTTTGCTTAGTACGAAGTTGAGCGGTATATTTAGATTCGAATTGACGTACGTTTGTATAGTAGGTACCTAGTTAACATTATCTTTGGCTAATTATAGTCTGCTGCTGTATTTCAAGACAGTTTAAATTTTCACATAAAATCAACATAGATCAAATAAAATGTTAAAGTGCGTCGCCTAGACTAGAAACGTAATATTTCAGTGTTTTTGTACGACTCTGTCTAAGAAGCATATCAATATATTCTAGAGAGTGCGTTTTCTTGTTGTCGTTAAAACCGGAAATACTTGATAAATGAATTACTCGTAAATTAAAAAAAGGGGTGTACTATAAACTCGGAGTAATTAACAATGGAGCCGCCATTAACAGGCGTTCCCCTCTGTCGAAAATAGGCGGCCAATGGTCAACCACATGTCAACCATATGTATGGACTGACGTTTATCTGACATGACGTACCTATACATTTGATGTGCCCCTCCCCCGCAAAAAAAAGCAGACTATTTTGTACCGAAAATTTTAGACATGGCGTCTCCGTTGGTTATATCCTCTAAGACTATAAACCATAACACAAACGTGATTTTGATAATTTTTTGTAACTATATACGGGCGTTTTATCTATTATCTTAAAGAGGCGATGTTTGATATGGATTTTGTCACCCACAATCGACAGACAGTTTTACCCAACAGCGAATGCGGCCCGTTAAAGCCTCTATCGTTACTGGTCTGTACATCAATTACTTATACTTATTCCTTTTGTTTGATTCCAAGTTGACAGACTCAAATAATCTTGTTCATTTGCACGCAATTGTCATATTTTTTTAAATACATAGATGAAAATAAGATAACTTGAAAAACCAAAAATACCTAACTATTTTTCTTTGCGAGTTAAAAAAAATACAAATTTATAAATCTTATAATAGTATTTATAGACATTGGATAAAGTTTGATGACATTTTACTTGAGTTACCCGATTGTCACCCAATTTCTGAATACAGCAACTTTTTCCATCCCACGCGTCAAATTCCTAATGTGCAAAGTTAGAACGTCGAAAGTTAAAACACGATTAGCATCAACATAAATACATTTGTAAATACGTGAATTCTTGACTTTCCTATTATATATGACAGTACAAATGAGCGTTGTTAAATATGATGGAAATTATGTTAATTGCAAGGGACGCTTTGAGATAGAGGCGTACGTTACTGGAGGCAGAAGACAGGCAAATTATTAAATTTACCCGACCTATTTCCGAGGTGCTCTAGGTAAGACTTTGTACTCACTATACAGCGAGGTACGTTTTTTAATTATTAACGGTAATGCTAAAAGGTTCTTTTGACAAATAATTTTATTCAGCTACAGCTGCTCAAGTTAATTGTTTTGTAAGATATCATTGTTTGTGCAACAGAAGCAGTAATCTCATTATTTTTCATAAATATAACCTGAAGAATTTCTATGAATAGTTATATGCAACTTATCGATAGTTTTCTTAGCTGAAATTGCATTTCTGCAGTTTTCGAGGTCTTTATCGACAAATCAAAACATTATTCGTTCAAATTCGTTAAAAGAATTTTAAGTCCTAGTTATTTGCCTGCTTCGGGCATCGTGTAGTCAAGCTTTATACAGGGTGTTTGGTACATCGTTTGCCAAATTAAAATGGCAGATAGGTTGAGTCATTTGCTATCTTCCCAGGCCTAGAAATTTTTAATGTTGCGCACTTTTTTTTTTCAAATTTTTACTTTCGCAGTAGTAAAAAAACCATGGCCAATTTTTTTTTCTAGGCATGAGTAGATAGCAAATGACTCAACCTATCTGCCGTTTTAATTTGGCAAACGATGTACCAAACATCCTGTATTTGACATCGGGTTTTTATAGCAATTATCTTTTCTTTAAGGGCCAGAATTCAAATTAATTGTCTGTATGTTTCTCTAAAATCATAATAAATGTTAGGTATATTACTTTCCGACAGACTATATATAGTCCTCCTCGCCGTGTCCGACGATGGCGACTCCTCCAAATGTTTTTAATTAGGAACATGGAACGCTTTAATGTGACTTGCGAAGCCAAACTTGGTTTTGAAGATGCGATTGGATGGTGCGCAATGGAGCTGGCCGGCTGAGTTGTAGGTGTAGGTATACGAGGGCTTCGGTCGCGTCTTACGGAGATGGCGCTTAGCATCCAGGTCTTCTAAACGCCGCTGCTCGTATCGTTCTACTGTTTTATGAACAGTTGCGCGCCATTCCGTTCTCTGGAACGCAATCTCCTCCCAGGAATCACTCCGTATACCGCAAGTTATTAGGTGACGCTTGAGGACGTCTTTGTGGCGCAGGTACTGACCCCCCTGTTTCCTTTTTCCGCTGGAGAGTTCTAAATAGAATACAGCTTTGGGTAATCTGTTATTGTCCATGCGCACGAAGTGGCCACCCCACCTCAGCTGGTGTTTGATGATAAGTGCCTCGATACCAGGCATCTTGACGCGACGCAGGACTTCCGTTTTTGGTATTTTGTCTTACCACTTTATGCGCAGAATTGAGCGAAGACAGCGTAGATGGAATGAGTCCAGCCTTTTAATATCTGCTTTGTAACAGCACCAGGTTTCTGCGGCATAAAGAAGAGTTGGTATGACTATGGCCTTATAGACCATAATTTTGGTTGTTAATTTAAGGTCATGTGATCGCCAAACATCACGGTTGTTTAGTTCCCCAAATGCTGCGGCTGCATTGGCTATCCTGGATGGTATTTCGGACGCAAGGCTATTGTCGTTCCGTAGCTGACTTCCCAGGTACCTAAAGTGTGACACTTCTTCCAGATCTTTGCTATCCAGTTTGATACTGGAGTGTTCTATGTGACAACCCCTAGGCGGTTGCACCAGAACCTGTGTTTTCGCCACACTAATAACTAAGCCAAACCCGACCAATTCCGACAGACTACTTGCGCAGCGTCCCGCGTTAAGCGTACTTGTTTAAGGGGGAGTGTCCACTAACTCATTAATGTATGGCCGAAACTGCTGTGGCAAGACTCTTGAATTTTCACGAGCGTATGCCTTTCATAATGAAAGCGGTCGCTAAGAACGGATTACAGAAATAAACCGACCAGGAGGTAACCTAGTTCCCGGCGGCCTTTGGTTAGTAACAAGGGTCAACGTTGCCGAGGATATATTAATGGTTAATTAAAGAAAAAAGGCTTACAACGTTATCTAAGGCTTAATATACTTATATTGAGTTTAAGGTCCGATGTTTATGGGATTTGCTGTCTATGAAAAAAATATTTTATTCTGTCATTAATCCCTCAAAATAGAATATAAAACATATTTATTTAATGATTTCAAAATGTGGTTTGAAAAATGTCTTTAAAATATTAACTGTGTTTTATTTCTTCCCTAATGTGATTTTTTAAGTGTAAGAAGTTACTTATTTAAACTATATTGCACAAAGATATACACTTACATATGGTCAAATGGCGGACTTAATGCTAAAAGGCGTTCGTTACCAGTCAACCACTCCTACCTACCTATTTAGTAACAATTTACAAGTGTAACAAGTGCGTAGTGGAAATAATATCATTACTTATTTCTTTCAATCTGAAGGTCGCGGGTTCAAATCCTGTCTCGTACCAATGAGTTTTTCAGAATATATGTACGAAATATCATTTGATATTTACCACTACTTTTTCGGTGAAGGAAAACATCGTGAGGAAACCTGCATACATCTGCAAAGAATTTTAAAGGTGTATGTGAAGTCCCGAATCCGAATTGGGCTAGCGTGGGGACTATAGCCCAAGCCCTCTCGCGCATGAGAGGAGGCCTGTGCCCAGCAGTGCATGGGACGTATATAGGCTGAATTATTATTATACATATATATTATTTCTTGCCCGTAGAAGTAGGTAATGGGTCTGCATGTTCTGAATGTGTGAATGTGTGTTGAAAATCGTTAATGTTCTATGTTTGAAATTCCAGATTAATTCTCTACACAAGAATACTATAATTTAACCTATTGAGGCCTAATCTATTGTATTGTACAAATGTCCCCTAGTTACTCGATATAAATGATTTTGTACAGGCGTAGTTAACGATATAATAAACAAGAGTGATTAAGCTTTAACGAAGGCACGTCACGAGGTAGCAACGTCGCAGAGATCTGTGGGGCCGCGCTATCGATTTTCCCCGCCAAGGGGGATCTCAGCTGTAACGCCCTCCCCCCGACCGCCCGCCCGGTAAACATAAACACGCCGAGTTACAGATGACTTGAGGTACAAAACAAAATGTACGACGATTTTCACATACAATATTCTATTTTTACATCAGTTCCATGTGATACGAAGGGATGAAAATCATGTAGGTATTGAATGAATATTTAGGCTGAGAGGTAGGTAGACTTGAGGAAAAGGTCACGAGATGATGGGAAACAGGGAGGTATGAAGGAAAAAGTCAATCTGTGTCAACCTCAAGTAAATCGATTACGGGTATGCTGACTAGAACCCACCCATAAAAATAGTTAACATTATTGACCTTGAATAATAAACAGGGCTGGTAGTCCGTGAAGCGTGTCTACTGTCTACGAACTTTAGTGATAGGAGTAATTTTTTTTTTTGAGAGTACCTACCATTTTATTTCTTAATTCCATTCAATACAATTCAAATTACATCATAAACCAATTGTTAATTATTTTAGGAGTTAATTGGTTATATAATTGTACAGAATACCTACCTTTTACTTTTGTTCAAACTAATCCATGGTAACACTGAAAGTTTTTACAACACCTAATAAAGACGGTACACAGGGTGGAACAAGACGATTTCTTACTAAATTTATGCGAGTATATTAACCTAAGCAATGTTAGTAAATTATAAAAATCATAATTTATACGTCCCATGGGTTCATATTACTAATAATTCCAAACTTCCCAGTCTTATAGTAATTTGTATGATGTGTATATTTATTGCGTAAGGTTTGTGTGAAATTTGTTGTACTCATGGGAGCCTTACAGTTGTTGGAGATATCTTGATCATAGTCTTATTAGGTTAGTATCAGTCCACTGTATAAGTGTATACCTACAGTTATAACTTATAACTATAGTTAGTGTACTGAAGACACCTAACTAGGAAAACGAATATGTTGACAATCCTGTATTGAAAGTTAAATTATTTAATACCTATAACAACATTGTATTACACAAAATGTCCTGATATTTTTATGTAGATCATCATACATTCATTGAAAAATATATTCATAATGAGTCACTCATGTTATTCAGTTCGAATTTCCATTTATATTTTAATACAAGTTGTCCGAGTTTCACGAAAGTTTTGTAACTACTTTTACTCGTATTTAGAATTAGAAAAAGTTAACTGAATAAGTGTATTTAGTTTTTCACCTGTCATCAACTCATCATCATCATCTGTGTTGCCGAATAATCTGCCTGCATCTTGCAGGATCGGTAGTCAGGTCAAACGAACTCTGCACAGACTTTTTGCAATGACAAAGTGTTGAAGTGTTTATATAAGTATATAGTGGCACCTTTACACTGCGTAGTGTATTTTTGTAGGTCATCAATTCGACCATTTGTTGTGGGATAAACTTTGCGACGATAACGAGGTTCGGCTACTCTTTGTCTTCCATAATCGATTCCTCTGGCCGAATCGGATTTGTGTTTTGCCGGGTTTAGGTATACATGCGTCGCTTGGCGAATTGGTTTTCAACCGGCTGCCAGGGACTTTCTAAATTTTTCACTCCGTATATTTTCTATATCCCGCCAAATGTCGGTTGTTTAACGAAACAAGTTTTAAAGCATTTTTGGCACAACATTTTGTTTTGATTTGAATTTGTTTATACAGAAAATAATTGGATTCAGTGAATTACATTTACATACGTAGACATATTACATATGATACATACCTACATAAAACATTCATGAATACAATCCACGTGTATAGGTAACACGTGGGAATAAAAAGCAAAAAAGGTTAAGTAGGTACTCGTATTCTTTAAGTAAAAAGCTCCAAATTCCGACGAAAATTACAGCTATTATCCACCTAAGCTTTCCAAATAGAATGTTTTTATGTCTTTAATATTCATTTGACCCAATAACCACGCATTATATCTGTTTGATGTTTTGTTTTCCCAGGGTTGTGAGTTTGAACTTAATTTGTAATTTCTGAAACCTGATGTGTTAAGGATGACTCACGCTAGACCGGGCCGAGCCCGGGCTGGGGCGTCCGACATGTCATTTTCTATTTGATGAAACTGGAGTTGTGTAAACGTAGTATTTGCCCCTAGTTTTTTTTATCTTAATTCGAAATATTGGAAAGTTAATTTTATTACTTAGATTAGATTTAATCAAGCGAGATAAGACAATACAATTTCAGTGTAACGGAATAATTGTTAATAAATATTTATTGAAATCAAGTAGCCTCGTCCGCTCTTAACCTATTAATAACAAATAAAGAAGTGATTTATACGAATGCTACCTAGTTAGAACTTCTGGCCGCGTAGCCAACAAGCCGCTTACGCTCCGTAGTGATCGAAATGCAACTGTCACTGTCTCACTAATATGGAAGAGTGATAGAGAGACACAAAGCGTTTCGTTGTCCTAGCGATAGCGATTGTCACCTTGTCTAGGCCGGCTGGACAATTATGTTAGTTGGCGACTGTTCTATGAATTTAACTACCTACCTAATATTTTATGTTCAATTCGCGTCTTGTACGTCTATGTTGTCAACCTTAATTAATCGAATCTCTTACCGTATATCCAACATGTCGTGACTACTTTGAAAAAAAAAATCGTATCCTGTTCTGTCCATCAAAAGAAAAATGTGGTAACTCTGTATGCGTCCCATCTACTATCTACGTTTTAACTTTGAGTAGCAGTGCGCGAGATACGAGATTTTTTCAAAGTAGTGACGATATTTATGTTACGGTAAAACCACCAATTTGTCCAAAAGCTCCCAAATATGGTCCAAAACTGATTAGTTTAATTGTTGAAAATGATTCAAGAAGCAATACCTATATACACCCATCGTTGTAGACCTATTAGTATTGAGTTTTGTAATGTCGAATAATGTCGACAAAGTCCACAACAAAATTGAAAACCATCGAAATTATAGAAGGAATAAATAAAACGAACTTTTCGTTTTACAATACTGTTCCTAATGGCGACAATCATTAAGAGCTTTGCGCCTGTGTTCTCGCAATTTGGCTACTCTTTGCTCCCAGAATTAATAAAACGAAGCAGGGCCGTGACAGGCTCACCATTGCCTCACAAATTACGTGCCTAAATACTTGTAATACAGGCACTATTCGCATGTACTATGATGTTAAATAGTTTGTAACATAGATGACACGTAATAGAATTTACATTTAAAAGTGTTAACGAAAACTTTCGCTTACAACGAATAGGTAGGCTAGGAGATGTTTTTTTAAATCTTATGTATCTAATTTTCTTATAATTTGTTAGTCTGAGATAGCGCACTATGCACCAACACGCGAGAAGACTTATGTGCACCATCCAGCGGGTGAGTGATCTGTACATTGCAATTACTTAAATCAATTACCTAAGTATTTAGTGTTGTTGTACCCATATTTATAGCCAGCGCGTAATAAAAATTCAATAGTGTATTTTTCATGTGTGAAATAGCGTGGGACTTTCAGACAAAGTTTTGTGACATGACAGTGACACACATAGTTAATAGCTTACATGTTACCACCTAGGTATAATTATACGAGTTTGATAAGTCACGGGAAGTTGAAGTGGGCGTACGGCAAAAGCCAAATAGTGGCTAATATATAACACATCTAAAAATCGGGCAAGTGCGAGTCGGACTCGCGCACGAAGGGTTCCGTACCATATAAAAAAAAAAAGCAAAAAAAAAAACGGTCACCCATCCAAGTACTGACCACTCCCGACGTTGCTTAACTTTGGTAAAAAATCACGTTTGTTGTATGGGAGCCCCATTTAAATCTTTATTTTGTTCTGTTTTTAGTATTTGTTGTTATAGCGGCAACAGAAATACATCATCTGTGAAAATTTCAACTGTCTAGCTATCACGGTTCGTGAGATACAGCCTGGTGACAGACGGACGGACGGACGGACGGACGGACGGACGGACGGACAGCGAAGTCTTAGTAATAGGGTCCCGTTATACCCTTTGGGTACGGAACCCTAAAAATCACTAAATGGCTAACGGTATAGTTGTATTCTGCATTGCGCAGTGTCCATCAACGGCTTGAGTACAGTCAGCATCAAAAGCGGCGTATAGTATCAGACTGCGTTAAAGGACTTAAAAGTACCTATCCACTATTCTCTGATAGCTAATAATCCTAAATATATCCATAGCCATAGTAATCCATACTCCACACTAATCGAACGAGCGAGCGAAGCGAAGCGAAGTTCTTACATTCGACTTTGAACAAGCGGCTGGCTAACGGCACGTCCCGGCATTTCGATGTTTTTAAGCTGAACTGTCAGAAGATAGTTTGATACTCAAGAACTTATGTAAATTTGTTCTCATTTAAATGAAATTAGGTAAACGTGTAGTCGAGGGCATTATATTTTAGTCAATAAATTATGAGCAGGCCCGATCAAGGGGTTATTGAGCTAGAAGAGCTTACAAGGCCAAAAAGCTGTTTGTGAGAGGTCTTGCTATTCTGGTCATTTTATTTGCAAGAAACATGGTCGAGTTTAGTATCAAGTGAAAGTGCTCGGTTTACACTTTTATAATATCGTTTTTAAATTTACCATTTTGGAATAATTAGCAAGATAAATATAAAATAAAATAAACATAATATAAGTATTTGACATTTGACAGGAAATGTTTCAGGTTAGCACATATACAGTTTATTATTATCTCTATGGTGGTGACTTAAGGCCAGGGGAGGGACAGCCGTATACAAAGCCCTTTATTCGAAAAAATAGCGCCATCTATATTACTTAACGCTAAACTTTTTTTTTGTTAATATGGCTTCACTTTATTTCGTCTGAACATCTTAAGTCTTGTATCCAGGGCATGAAACAAACAAATAAACATCTGATAGAACAGATTATTTATGGCGTTGCCATGGAGGCAATTGTCACAAAAAAACAACTTTGTCGATTAAAACTCAAAATATTATAACACCTTATTTATAGTCTGTACTACGACATAATCCAGATAAATAAAATACTTTCAGTTTTACCATGTTAAAAGAAACAAAGTTTTCATACGCCATCACAGTTGCTGAGAACTTTATTATCAGAAAATTCAGACAAAAACAATCTGTGCTGCGTTCAATTGTGATTCGTAGTCAATTGTGTGTTATTCCAGCCATGTATGATAGGTACTTTATTTACATCAACAGTCAAGTTAAAAGTACCTAATCTGTTTTCGTGTATTAATAAATATCCTGAAGCCTTTCTTCAAAGTCGAAGTTTTTTACGTTCGCAACATAGGTACTTAGACGCTATTTATGCTCCTTCTCCCCTGATATTGACGTTGATGTTTCTGGTTAAGAATTACAGATGGCGCTTCAAAATGGATACAAAAAAGTTCCACGAGAGGGTTCTCTTTGTCTTATATATAGAAGGTCAAGGAAATCTTGTCAGTAGAAAAATGCGTGAAATTCAAATTTTGTATCAGACGATATCCCTTCGCGCCTACATTTTTCAAATTTGCCGCCTTTTTCTACTGACAAGATCTGCTTGACCAACTATATTATACATACTACTCTTTGCTTAAATCTATCAGTTAAGGGCTCCTCAGACCTTGCAATAAATCCACGCGATCTTTGATTCATTGCCGCATATAGTGCGACATAAAGTAGTAGAAATTAAATAAAATGGAACTCAAAAATGTCCATACTAAATTGTTGCCATGTGTAAGCATTTTACGTCAAAAATGTGACAGTTACGTAGAAACTGGCGCCCTCATTTATTTTCTATTATTTTATGTCACTATACGAGTACCTAAGTAGGTGCAACAAAGTCAATCGCTATATAATTTTTGGTTAACCGCGAGTTCTCAGTTCGGGGCGAACTACTAGTATTATAAATGCGAAAGTGTGTCTGTCTATTTAAGTCTATTACCTCTTGACGCTTAAACCGCTGAACCGATTTAGTCCAAATTTGGCATGGAGATCATTTTAGGCCCGGGGAAAGACAGGATAGTTTTTTTTTGTCGCGGGCAAAAGTTAGAACAATTAAACTGTTGCGTTGCAGATACATTTGAACGCGAACTGTCGGGATATAATAATATATCTTTATTTGGAAAAGTATATCGATGGTAGCAGATACAGCTACTGCTGACTGTACCGATACCATGATAACTTTTACTTACTATCGTTACTTTAATAAACTTACCTACTTTAAAATGTAAAAAAATGAATGAAGAAGAAAAATGTGTTGGATTATTAGGAGAGAATAAAACTTTCGTAAGACAACGTAGTTACTAGCCCGTTTGCCAAGCTGTACAAAATATAATAGTTATTTGTTTTAATACAAGGGGGCAAAGTTGTTGTTTAACCGCTCGTGCTAATATTGATACCCAAGCAAGCGAAATATTCCAAAATTGAACCACGAGCATAGCGAGTGGTTCGATAAATGGAATCTTGAGCGTTGCGAGGGTTTCAAAGCACGAGGGTTAAACAAAATTTGCCCCCGAGTGAAACACAAAATTTTTCACCACACCAACCTGAAGCAAATATAAATGTAAAATATCGAACAAAATCAAACCAAATCAAATCCAAATGAATGTTATTAAATATTTATCATCCAAAATCATCATTTAAAAGTCAATTCTACCAGCAAACATAAGAAAACAACTCAAACTTTGCATTTGATTACTTTGCCTCACATGTGAATAAAATGAAACTTTGCTATCAGTTTTTGAAGTGCAAAGTAAGCCTTTCCGAGCTGGTGTGGTGAAAATAATATTATGTAGTACATCTTCCGTGAAAGGCGGCTAACGGACCAAAATGCCTGGACCCTCTTCATCATACAAGCGCGAAATATAGTTATTGCCGGCATTACAATGTGCTCGCATGGTAACAATCCATTAAGGGTCGAATAGATGTTATTTTCCGTTACCATTCTGTTTCATTTCTTCTGTGTAGTTACTTAATACGTATTAGTCATAAAAGTAAATGGTTCTGAAATAAATCGCAGAGAGTTGTCAATTTGATATAAAGTTACGTACTTTCAATGTTCCTATTGTGAAGTGTGTAGGAAATATTTATTTGAACCACAACAGCTTGTAAAGGCTCGCTTTATTCTTCATAAATTGATGAGAAACGATTGACGTATCATCAAAAATGGCCCACGCGTTTGGTCTCTCAGCAGCCACAAAAGAAACATACAGTCACACATATATAGACATATATAGATAGATGTGTTAATCAATACATTAATTACCCTTCTTTGCGTCATGTTGCCGGGTAAAAAGGGACAAACGGAATACCTATATTCTGTAAAACAATTAAAGAGTTCGGAAATAATTGCACCGACCCTAACCTAACATAGAAACCATGGATGTGTATTAAATGAAAACAGTCAAAAACATACAATATAAAAAGGCATCAATACCTACTAAGTATCGATTTTACTTTTAGTCTATTATTCTGTATTTGAGCTACACTACATAAAGGTAGGGCAAGACATTTCCAGGAAGCATCATAGTTTCCGATGTTCTTACAGAAGGACTCACTTCATTCTCACATTGATATTAAGAGCCCATCAACGTGCACACTAGCGCCACTGCTAAATAATCGTGATTATTTAAATTAAACGAAAGATATTTAAAAAAGGGGGCCGCTACGTACTGTATTTTGTATCTAAGTACCTTTTGAACACATCAAACTAGTTTTTATGGTGCTGGATTCTTCAATCTATGCGTCCAAAGTTAAAACGGCCGTTTTTTTTTGAGTTCATAGATCGACGAATCCAGCAACATAAAAACTAGTCTGATGTATACAAAATACAGTACGTAGCGGCCTCCTTTTTTAAATATCTCTCGTTAAATTTAAATAATCACGATTATTTAACAGTGCCGCTAGTGTGCACGTTGATGGGCTCTTAACCAATCTGTATTATAGAATTGTTCCATTAAACGACAAAAGACCCCGATATTAATTGAATATTCGTGAAACCGTTGTATTGTTTCAATTTTGTAGATGAAAGTAATCTGTCCATGCGTGAAATTAACCTGCGGGGGTATAAACTATTTTATATTGGACCTACTGAAAATAGTTTTTTTTCCGAGGTGTGATGTACTTAACGCACTATAATTACTATTAAGAAAATTATTATATGCGCTACGCCTTAAAAATCAATGATTAAATAACATTCTCAACTCTTAACTTCACAAGCTCAAGGTTCTAGAAATACAGAATTCTTCAATAACGAGGTTCGGATGAAATATTGATATCATTTGAATGACAATATTTTCCAAAGTCCTATAAAATCGCTTTCAAAATGGGAAAATTGATATTGATACCTAAAATTGTGGGCGCTTGCAGCGTCGGCCTCATACTATTATATTTTACTACAAACATACATATCATAGTTATTAGTCAGGTTATGTAACGTTTGTGTATAAAGACAGAAATTCATAACACAAGGAAACTCAGCTCGACTTGTTTACAAGTGACTAGACATTAATTACTAAGTCTAGTTACTTAATACTATGGGAGCTGGTGCAGCACGGTGCATCTCGTCCCGTACACCGCCCAAGCGATTAGCGAAGTTGCATGGCGTAAATATTTTGGAAATGTTAATTTTGCATCTCTTATGAATTTGACTGGGAGAATATCTTCCCTACGAACGGCGCTAAACAGCCCGCTTGCGTAAGGAGTTTGCGTTTAACGGTTTTGTTGGCTTTGTTCATTAATTTAATCATTAACCTAACTTAGATTATTATTTCAAAATCTAATTATATGAAAAAGTCCCACATACCGGATTTTTAATAGTACTTAATTAATACTACTTGCAAAACACTCAAACATAGTTTCATACCTTTTCGATGTCCTTTGTCCCATGACAACAACTTATTATTTGCTGAACTCCGCCTGGCTGTTCCAACTAGCGAATACACGTTACCCCGTCAGAGAAGGTATATCTACTTTTAAAAGCGTTTTATCAACTATCAGCATACTATGTGCATCGTTGTGTATTATGTCATTTATGTCTGTCGTATGTATATCGTGCGAGCAATTAGCGGGCTCGAATGAAGTGAATGTTTTGGAAATATACGTAAATTGTGCACCGCTAATGAATTCCAGTGAACTTTCCCGTTGACGGAACATTTAATTGTGTTTTGTTTAGTATTCGTTAATTTTATCACGAAATAATTAATTGTTCGCTAATTATTTGCGTCCGTTTATTGTTGTTTCCACTGCAAATGTTAAATAGGTTCCTAAATCTCTGAATTGTTTATATGCGGAAATTCTTGTAAAACGAACAGACTATTGATATAAAAGACAATGCAATCGTTAAAAAGAGTTTTTTTTGGTTTAAAGAACTGTAGTAAAATCTACAGTCACGAAGTAAACTAGAGATGCAACGGATAGTTGTTTGGCCGGATACCGGATACCGGATATTCGGCCTGACCATCGGCCGAATATCCGGTATACGGCCGCCGAATATTCGGCCAGCGGAACTATACCCACATTTCGGTTTTTCAGGTGCGCATTCTGCAGGTTTGACCTGTTTCCTAGTGAACGTTCGCGCGACACATTTCTAGGTTCGAAATGAAACGCGTGCAAGTCAGTGGAATGTTTAAATTGTTTTAAAATAATAAACAAGTACGATTATGATCAAGACTGTTTCTTAAATCCAATTAGTTTACTCCGAAATCAAGCAATGTTACTATCCGGTACCCGGCCGGATAGTAGGTCACTATACGGTACCCGGCCGAATATTAAAATCATGGCCGGACAGGCTGGATACCGGATAGTAACCGAATATCCTGTGGATCTCTAAAGTAAACTACCGCAGTAAATATTTTCTGATAGAGTTGTAGACGCAAAAGTTTTATTTTTCAATTGGTCTTACTTCATTTGTTGGGTAAGTTCAAAATTCGCTATTGTTTATCACAAAGTACAGAATCGACCGCTGAGCAGTGTGTTCCGAAGAAACAAATCCACACAGCATTTCACTCCAAATAGCTGTGGTTTCCAGTTTCTCTAGTATTTTCTCCTTAAACTCAAATTAGTTGTAATAGACGGTGAGTGAGTACAGTTACTTGCAATATTTTTAACTTGTGGAATTATATACTAAAACATAATTATAATCATATTCATCATCATCAAATCAACGAAACAATGAGGGCTACTGAACAAAGGTCACAAAAGTCTTGCTATTGACATTCAAATAGCTCCACTGTTGGAGCTATTTAAATCTCCATGTTGGTCCGTTTTGGCGTGAAAGGCCCTGCGTCGTCAGAAACGTGGTCGCTATTCGATAACATTTAGCACCATAGGCCACCGGGAATGTGTTCTGGCGCTAGTCCACTGGCACTTAAGTGGCTATATTTATAGGTAGATAACATCGGTTCAACGTGGCAAGACAAAATTTTAACAATGTTAATCTAGGTAATAGAAGAGGAGGTTATGATTTCACTTGTTAAATATAATATTTTTTTATTTACGAATATAATTAGTAGTACATTCAATTTTAAGGACCTATTCATAATTAGTTACCCAAATTGTACATATTTGTTTACTAATATATAAATAACTAAAAAGCCTTAGAGAGACTTATAATTTTCCTCGTTATGAGTCTGTTTAATTCTTTCATTAAATAAATTACCCAGTTTATTTCTTCAATATATCCTTATTATAAAAGAAGTGTGCGACTGTATACAGGGCAAGTTACTTAGCCAAAGCTCCTCGGTGCTATATTTCGCTGCCGTTGCCTCTGGAGCCCTATTAGGCTTGTGGTTCATCTACCCGAATATACCGCTGGCCACGGCGAACGTCCTAATTATACACTTCTCGTATGAATGTGCGGTTGCTATAGCTCCTAATTTACTTTTGCCTACCATTTATTGGGCTACGAAGCCTAATATGTAGAGTTAGTGAATCGTAAACATTAAGTTATTTATCCTGGGTAAAAGCTTAAAATGCTTTTATGAAAATAAATAGAATAAATTGTCCACAGGCTTTGCAAACTAAAAGTCTGGGTTTAAATGATGTAGCTTATGAAGTTGGCTATATTTATCTATAATTTCAATAATGTCAAACATTTTGCGACCGACCTTTTCACTCGTGAGCACGAGACATCATTGTAACTTCTAGGTTAATGTGGAACGTATCAATAATGTTCCATAGAAGATAGTAGTAAGTACCGAATTTTCTGGCGCAACCGGCGTTCAAAAGTCAAAACAGTTAATAATTTTTGCAGAGACATGAGTAGTTTAATTAGTTTTTTTAGCACAAATTTACGGATAATTAATTGGTAAATAACTAGACATGTGTTAACTAAATATAGAATTCAATAAAAATCAAGAAAAGCTAAATTATAACTAAAATAAATCTAATAAAAATGACTTTAAAACATGTTAACTACCTATGATAAAACTGACACAGGTTGACCAAAAATGCCACAATTCCGTTTTAATAAATTTTTGCGCATTTTATTCTCATTTTGTACCGATAACGAACATAACATTTACCGTTTAACTAGTTCGTATGAGTAATTTACTATTTTGCATCATTGCAACTAAGATGAAACCTCTATAACTTTTTATCATGAAGTTGTTACATATAATAATATGTGTTGTTTATATGTTGCCTTGCTGCACTTACATTCGTATTGATTTAATTCCCTGCACGATGGGTTTTCAATAATATGGTTTTTGATTATAAAAAAAGAAAAGGAGAATTTTAGTCCAAATAATAATTCGCATTGAATTTGTTTTGTTCGCCCCGGGTGCAGAGCAATAATACGAAACAATTTAGCACATTTTAATCTGACAAACTCATTCAACTGTACTAAAAACACTGTAAGCCAATTGAAACAATTATCTAAGATCTCCAAACTCTTATAAGTACAAGATACATTTCAATACAGAGTTGATTTAAAAAGTTTACTCGCGGGAAATATTTTTAAAAGAGTCGAAGTAAAATCCATTTTGTTTGGATTTTGGTGATTCTGTGAGCTACAAATTAAATTGGTATCTTAATGCCTTAGGCAACTGGTAAAAAGAGACCGGAGTGACCCTAATTTTTCCGATAATTGGCTTTATTTCGCAGGTCAATTTGTATACGGTTTCATAAACTCAATTTGCCTGTTTATCAAAACTCTGCCCTGTGATAAAGAGTAACTGGATATTTTATTGTTAGAGATTGAGTTATCCAAAGCTTATTTAGGTTCAGTTTTGTATCCCGGCTTTGTTTGGCTGGCCGGGTGACCTACAATCGTTCTAGGTAACAAAAGCTGACCTCTCTCTGTTCTTGCATCTATGTATTACTATTACTATTCAAAGTATTCATAGTTATTAACCACGAGCTACAATAACAAATAGTGCTGTGTTAGTTGGTTACGACCGAAACAAAATATTTTTACAGTACATATGGTGCTACATTACCGCCCTAGGTCGGTAATTAGCACAATACGTGCATATGTAGAAAATTTAAAAAGCAGTAAAACGTTGTATAATACACGTCTGCAAAGGTAATTCGCAACTCGTGTCGATTTAAAAAACTCCCTTCGGTCGGGTTTCAATTTATGCCACTCGTTGCGAATTTCGTATAGTTCGTAGGTTTCTAATAGAGCCCGACGTTTCGTACCTTTCGCACTTGTATCGTAATGTACTAATAGTAGAAGAGCCGGCCGCAAAATTTTTAACCGACTTGATACCACGATGAAATGCACAATGGTTTCCCAGAAAAGTTATGCTAAGTCCGAATTCGATAGTCTGCCACGGCGGAACTTGCCGAAAGTACGAAAAAGAAGGCCACTTCCGGTGCGAAAAAAGGGGCTGATTTAACCCATCTGATACCGAGATAGTAGTTATGGCAGCAGTTAGAAATTTACATGTAGACACAGAAAAGCGAAGTCTGCCACTATTTTTTTTGCCGGAAGTGCTTGGCAGACGCTCTCAAAGGTGACCATCGGGACCCCTAAATTAACCCATCTGATACCACCATGAAACCAATGCCAGTCGGTAGGTATGAACTCTCATGTCAGGAATATATAAGTCTGCCAAGGCTTTTCCTGCCGAAACACCATGGCAGACGAGATTATGTAAGCAAGGTCGCCATCGGTTACCCTACACTAACCCATCTGATACCACCATGAAACCAATTCCATTCGGTAGGTATGAACCCCCATTTTAGGAATATATAAGTCTGCCAAGGTTTTTCCTGCCGAAACACCTTGGCAGACGAGATTATAAGCAAGATGACCATCGGTTACCGTACACTAACCCATCTGATACCGCCATGAAACCAATTCCAATCGGTAGGTATGAGCCCTCATTTCATGAATATATAAGTCTGCCAAGGCTTTTCCTGCCGTAACTCCTTGACAGACGAGATTATGTAAGCAACATCCGCATCCGTGGGACCGGTATACGTGATTACTGTAGGCTTATTTATTACTTTATGCTTTTACATATTTGTATATTATTATGTTATTAATGAAATATGTTTATAATTTATTAAACCTATACCTAATACATTGGGAATTCATTACCTGCTTACGGCAGTAGTAGGGAGTAGTGGGTGAGTTCTGGCTCACTTAGCCAGGCCAACAGTCCCTCCCCCTTTTTTTCCCTTGTTGAGGCCCTGCAACCTTACCTTGAACCCAACCTAATGTCATTGTAGCTCGAATCTAACCTAATCTATTTTTATTGCTTTTAGAAAATATTCTAATAACAATTATCTACTTTTGCAAAGTTAAATGTTGAATTCTTTATTTCGCAAAATGGAATTTTAATGTGACTATAATGTATGTGCAATCTACTTAGAAACTGGGTTTAGAAATATAAAAACACACATTTTATATAGGATAATAAGTTTATTCAAGTAATATTCTGAACATATGAGATATAGTAACATCATTATTCATTACTTATTCTGTGTACAGTGGAGAAAACATGCAAGTTGACATTTTTCGTTTTAAAATAAACATAAACTAAACAGTATTTGCCACAAACCGATGTTAAAAAACTTTGCAGTTGTTGGTTGGCATAATACCATCTCTTACAATTTCTCTTCATTAACATTTTATGATACCTTCCTGTTTTTATTTACTTAATTTAATTTTTTACTTTTTATGTGATCGGTACTTCATTTATTTTAGATTTTGGGCTAATATTAGTTTGTTAACCGACTTCCAAATCTCAAAGAAGGAGGTTATCAATTCGGTTGTATGTTTTTTTTATTTTTTATTTTTTTTATGTTTGTTACTCTATATCTCCGTCATTCCTGGACCGATTTTGAAAATTAGTTTTTTGATTGTATGTATATGCATACAGATTGGTTCCGTTTTTGTCAAAACCCAGTTCTGATGATGGGATCCATGAGGAATCGAGGGAACTCCTCAAATTTTAAACGCATACATATAGTGATTTTTGGGTTTTTATCATCAAATTAAGCATACACATTCAAAAAAGTGACATTTGATGAAGTGCAACTGCTGATGATGATCAGAACGGAACTCTTCAACGACGCATAGTTCACGTTTGGCGATTTGTCGTCTTCGTTATGTTTGTTAAGCAAGTCAAGTTTATAAGCCACATTTTTGTCAAGCTCGAGGTCTGATGATGGGATCCATGAGGAATCGAGGGAACTCCTCAAATCTTAAAGGCATGCGTATAGACATTTTTGTATTTTCATCAGAAAATCAAGGATTTTCATTAAAAACTGGCGCATTTGATGAAGTGGAACTGCTGATGATGACCAGAACAGAACTCTTCAACCACGCATAGTTCACGTTTGGCGATTTTTCCTCTTCGTTATGTTTGTTAAGCAAGTCAAGTTTTAAAGCCACATTTTTGTCAAGCTCGAGTTCTAATGATGGGATCCATAAGGAATCGAGGGAACTCCTCAAATATTAAAGGCATAAGTATAGATTTTTTTTGTATTTTCATCATAAAATCAAGCATTTACATTAAAAACTGTCGCATTTGATGAAGTGGAACTGCTGATGATGACCAGAACAAAACTCTTCAACGAGGCATAGTACACGTTTGGTGATTTCTAATTTCGATTTTGACTTGGACTGCGACCCGGACTCGGACCCAGAACCGGACTCATACCCGGATCCGGTTCGGACCCGGACTCGGACCCGGACTTGGAATCGAACTCGGACCCGGACTCGGACTCGGACACGGACTCGGACTAGGACCCGGACTCGGACTCGGACCCGGACTCGGAACCGGACTCGGAACCGGACTCGGACTCGGACCCGGACACGGACTCGGACACGGATTCGGACCCGGACTCGGACTCAGACTCGGACCCGGACTCGGACCCGGACCTTGACCCGGAAAACCACTATAATATATATTATATTATAATTATTATTATTACACGTAAATTTGTTCACGAAGAAACCGTGTACCGACTCTTCATGCCATTATATTTTTAATTTGCTGTTATTCTCTACAAATCGACACTAAAAGTATCAAAATATCAAAATATGGAGTTCCGTTTGAGAAAGAAGCAAAACAATTTTGTCTTTGACAGTAATTGAATTATTGTGTGATTTTGAAAGCTAGACAATTCAAGATTTATATTTTTACTCACAAAGACAACACAGAAATTCAATCTCAAATGTAAACCTTCGAACAATTTCCATACATTGACGACATCACTCAAAATTCTTCTTCAAGTCAGATGCCCGCTGGGGCTGCACCGGAGCACACGTATAATTCTTCAAATAAAAATGACAGCTTGATTTGACATTAAATCATATACGCACACGAGAAAGTATACCAGTAGATAAATTGTATTTCAAAAAATAGGGTACATAAATATCAGCTCGCGTCTCCTTTAAATTTGATTTGCTGTTATTTACGGGTCATAATGGTTGAAAACCTCAGTAAACTATCTTAAAACAATACGATTACAGTCGAATTTAAGTATTATGTTCCTTCAAATCAAAACTCGCTTAAAATGAAAAAAGTTTAAAGACTCATCCTTTACTGATTGGGATTAATTTTCATTTTGCGTCATTTTAAAAACGTATTTGACTTCTGTACGTCAATTAATTTTGATAACAATTGTAATCTTGTAATATATTATAGAACTTTTATCTTAAAATATTGCCTATTAACAGGAAGCGTTATGTAATTCGTATAAGTAATACCTGAAAGTCTTGTACCTAGATCTGTAATACCATGGATTGCGACGAATAAATGATTATGATTATGCCGTTCGTTCCGTCTATATGTATAATGCGTGTACGTGCTGTTCTCTGAAAATCTTCAAGAAAAAATAACGGCTAGACCAGCACGAAGTACTAGCGAGTTTTTGCGGCTTTGGAGACCGAGATAAAGCTTACAGGCCAATACCGCTGTGGCCTGGTTATTGTTATGTGTACCTATGTATCGAATGTTTAAAAAAAAAATTACTATAAAAAGCAATGTTTTATTTCGATTAGGTCTACATTTTGTGCATATTGTATATCTGAAGTATTTTCGTACTAAACTTGAAACTTTCGTTGAAACTAAATAAAATAATTATTCCTAATATACAGTCACCTGCAATTTATGTTACACAACACACAACGAAGGCCGCAAAAATATCTGACACGATCTTATTTGTAGAACCATAAGAGCATGTCATATATTTTTGCGGCCTTCGAAGAGTAGGTACCGGTCATTATCACCAACTTTGCCCGCATTTAAAAAAAAACACGAATTTCTCAAAAAAAAAAACAAATCGTAATTACTTTTTTTGCTCAGCACGTCCATTGTGATCAAACGCATCAGTTTATTTGAAGAAAAAATATTTTTATCGTGTTTTTACCCATTTTTTGCGTTTTAGAGGGTGGGCAAAGATATCCGGAGTTTTCGCCAACATTGCCCACGTCAATTTGGTATTCAAATACAGCTCGTATGATGATGATGTCTAAGGATCACTGGTTTTGGGCAATCCTACCATTCCCTGTTAATAACTTAGCGATAAGTGTAAAAACTTTTAAATAAATTTGCTGGGCAATGTTGCCTACCCGTTTTTGCTCATTTCCATATAAGGCTCGCCTAAGCATTTTACAAAGGCTAGGGTTGTCACTTTTGAGAAAATCTGTTACAATAGTTTAATGGCCAAAAATATGATTTTTGCTGTGTTTTTCATTAGTTAACGGGATAAAACATCTAAGTAAAGGATAATAAGACAAATTAAATACAGTATATATTTATAAACTTACTTTAGTGTACAAACATAACCTTATTTTACATGCGAAGTTGGGTAAATTAGATGAAAGTGACAACCCTAATCCGTTTTTGGTGGTGGGCAATGTTGGTATGGATGCCAAATCACCGGATTACTTGGCCCACCGCTAAAACTCGATAAAAATTACAAATTAAAGATATCTTATTGATACTGTTTTAACACCCCCTGGCACTGATTAAAATAACCGACTTGGTTTCACATTACATCTCAAAACTTTTTGAAGTGAAAATTTCTTTAGCGGCGTGTAATAGTGCCCTTGCGGCCTATTTGCTGAATAAATGTTGAAGTTTGAAGTTTGCATGCCAAGTTTCGTGCTTTCTGCCGGATGGGACAGGATTTAGGATGGGTCAGACCAGGACCGCATTTTTGCAGGTTCATCTTTTATTAGCCAGACTCTACCTCCATACTAAATCGAGCTAAGGAGTCGCACTATAAAGAAATATTGAACATTTTCTTTCAAGTTGATATACAGGGTGTCCATGCATTAGGGTATTTATATTCAATATTCAATAATTTATTCATAAAATCAATACAATTTTACACGTCAATGGTATTTAGAACCAGTATACAAAGTATCATAACAAATTACGATTTTTTTACTTTGGAGCAACCTGTATGTGTTAGTAGCTCCTGAGGTAATAAATAGTATGACTAGATTTTGCCCTGTGCGCGGGGCCCGAGGGCCCCGCGGTCTTCTTGTAGTTTGTTGTTGGTGCTGTTGTTTTTGTTGTAGTAGTAGTAGTAGTAGTTTGTTTTCCAAAGGGAAAAAGAAATAAAGTTGTACTTTTGCTAGGACGAAAAGATCCGCGTGAAAGCACTACATTCCCGCAGCTCGGCCTGGCCTCGCGTGCTTGGGAACTCGTAAGGGACGCTCCGGGCCTTCGGCCCTACGCGGAGCTCGGCCTTCGTCCTTCGCTGGGTTTCGAAGCTCAGCGTCGGGCCTTCGGCCCGCCGCTTCGCTTATTAAAACAGTTGGGAGGGTTGGTTTTGCTTCAGGGCTTAAGCGGGAAGTTGGAGCTTAAACACGACCCAATAGGAAAAGTGTCTTAGACAAGCGAAACGGCGGGCCGAAGGCCGAAGGCCGTAGGCCAACTTCCCCCTCTCGTGTGACGCTTCGGGCCTTCGGCCCTACGCGGAGCTCGGCCTTCGGCCTTCGCGAGCCTCGACGCTTCGCCGTCGGGCCTTCGGCCCGCCGGCTTCGCTTATCAAGACAGTTGACTTTGTAGAACGCTTGGGGGAACTGCATTCACGCAGCTCGGCCTTCGGCCTCGCGTTTTGGGAGTCGGGGTGGAGGCTCCGGGCCTTCGGCCCTCCGCCGGGGTCGGCCTTCGGCCTCCCGGCCTGAAGCTCGCCCTTCGGGCTCGCTTAACACACTTTTTGTATAGGATTTTGCTTTGTTCGTCATTCCCGCAGCTCGGCCTTCGGCCTCGCCCGAAATTACTGGGGGCGGGGCACGCTTGGATATTCGGGGTGAAGCTCCGGGCCTGACGGCCCTACGCGGGGTCGGCCTTCGGCCTCCCGGCCTGAAGCTCGCCCTTCGGGCTCGCTTAACCTACTTGGAAATTTGAATTTTGCCCTTGTCGCCCGCCATTTTGGATTTTTCCAAAAAATTTTTTTACATGGTAATGCTGGGCCCCCTAGCTCGCCGCATGCCAAATCTCAGCGCACTCGGACCAACTTGAAAAATTAAAAAAAAAAGTCGGCCATTTTGAAATTTTTTAAATGCAGTTTGATTTGTTTCGGGGCCCTCTATGACATTTGGTTGAGCACCCCCCACCTACCTCGCACCGTTTAAAAGTTGCCATACAAAATTAAAATGACCATTATTTCCGCCATCTTGGATTTTTTTCAAAAATTTTTTTTTTCATAGGAATCTAGAGGCTTCTATCTCTCGCCATGCCAAATCTCAGCGCGCTCGGACCAACTTGAAAAAAAAAAAAAAAGTCGGCCCGTTTGAAAATTTTTAAATGCAGTTTATTTTGTCTCGGGGCCCTCTATGACATTTGGTCGAGCACCCCCCACCTATCTCGCACCGTTTAAAAGTTGCCATACAAAATAAAAGGGGCCATTTTTTCCGCCATCTTGGATTTTTTCGAAATTTTTTTTCCCATACGAATCTAGAGGACCCCGAGATTCCGTGACCAAAATTTCAGCGCGCTAGGACAAACTTGAAAAAATTAAAAAAAAAAGTCAGCCATTTTGAAAAAAAAATGGCGGCGTCAAAAACTGCCAGGGTCCCTCTATGACATTTGGTCGAGCACCCCCCACCTACCTCCCACCGTTTGGCCGGGCCGTCGAACATTTTTCTGACCGGAAGCGGTAGGCCAAAAGTCGGAATTTTCTGAAGTCACGAGACCGCCCTCTATACGACCGTACCAAAGTCTAACACCCCACGAACCTCCTTCTGGGAGAACAATCATGTCAATTAATCAGTCGTGTTGCAGCTTTAAATAAGATTAATTATTAATTATTAAATTATTAAATTAAATTAAATTAATTAAAACTTTCTTCGACCGTTTTGATTATCTTTTTTATTTATGACATTAATAAGATTCTGACTTTTGACAAATGTCATCATTGCCGCACATTTTCAAACAAATTGTCAAAAGCACTGCCAATGATTAATACAGTATGTTTCTTTTTGTTGTCGATTATTGGAATTAACTTTTGTTTGATAATTTAATGTTTTATCTTTTGTTCTAATTAAAAAGAAATTACCGTTAGAGCATTTCTGAGAAGTAACCCTATGTGGGATTTCAGGGTTTGTCCAATGGCTAAGGTCACCCTGTATTTAAAAACGTAAACGTTAAAGTTTTTGGGATATATGTATAGTAGACTATTTATACTCCACATTGATACCATAAGAAGTTAATAAAACTGCCTGAAAGTTAGAGAGGACTATGGAGGAGATTACTGTTTACTAGCTTTTGACTTAACTCCTAGCCCCTGTTTCACCAACGTGACAGGTGCGACGAATTGTAAAATCACTGTTGCTGACGTCACAGGCATCCACGAACTACGGTTACCGCTTACCATCGGGCGGGCCGTATTCCTGTTTGCCACCATCATTGTATTATTAAAAAAAAACTTTATGATATCGGAAAAAAAACAGATATTTCTCTTGCTAAGTTTATGACAATTGTCACAGAAACACTGCAATTGTCACGAAATTCCGACATATAACTCATTACCTGTCAAAAATTACCTACAATTCTTCTAGATCTTTGACAATTGTCAGAAACTTCACAGGAGAAATATCTGTTTTTTCCGATATAATAAAGTTTTTTTTTAATAATACAATGATGGTGGCAAACAGGAATACGGCCCGCCCGATGGTAAGTGGTAATCGTAGCCCATGGATGCCTGTGACGTCAGCGATAGTGATTTTACAATTCGTCGCACCTGTCACCGATGTGAAATTGGGGCCTGGCCTCTATTTCACTACGGTGGCAGGTGCGACACTTGTCGACATCACAGTTGGTACTGACGTTACAGGCCTCCATAGGCTACGGTAACCGCTTACCATCAGACGGGCGGTGTGCTTGTTTGCCACCAACATGTTAATAAAATAAAAACTCCATTATATCGCCAAATACTAAGTACTTATTTTGCGAAGCTAATGACAATTGTCACAAGAAACACGACAATTGTCGGTAATTCTTGACAGCAAATGAGTTCTGTGTAAAACTATATGAGTAAAATGAATATAGGCGTGGAATCGAATGTATTTGCAGCCAACAAAATGCCAATGTTTGTTCAGCTACCTGTTCACCTGTTTAAATTGCTTATTATCAATTTAGATCCGGATTTTAAACCTGGCTGACATCGGATAGCCATTTATATTGATGTCAATGGTGTTGGTGAATATTTTAATTCATTCGGGCGAAAACCGGAAGGTTGGTTGGGTATCATAAAATGTTCATGGAGAGAAATTGTAAAGGCCCCAGTACACAATGGGCCATTGCCGGCCACTCCAAGGGACGCAGCCCTGCGGTAGAATGAGATAGCAATATCATTTGCTCCCTCTAACGCATAAATGCGTCCCTTGGAATGGCCGGCGATGGCCCATTGTGTACTGGGGCCTTAAGATATGGTATTGTAATCAACAACTGCAAAGTTTTTTTTACATCGGTTTGTGGCAAATACTGTTTAGTTTATCTTTATTTTAAAACGAAAAATGTCAACTTGCATGTTTTCTCCACTGTACACAGAATAAGTAATGATGTTACTATATCTCATATGTTCAGAATATTACTTGAATAAACTTATTATCCTATATAAAATGTGTGTTTTTATATTTCTAAACCCAGTTTCTAAGTAGATTGCACATACATTATAGTCACATTAATATTCCATTTTGCGAAATAAAGAATTCAACATTTAACTTTGCAAAAGTAGATAATTGTTATTAGAATATTTTCTAAAAGCAATAAAAATAGATTAGGTTAGATTCGAGCTACAATGACATTAGGTTGGGTTCAAGGTAAGGTTGCAGGGCCTCAACAAGGGAAAAAAAGGGGGAGGGACTGTTGGCCTGGCTAAGTGAGCCAGAACTCACCCACTACTCCCTACTACTGCCGTAAGCAGGTAATGAATTCCCAATGTATTAGGTATAGGTTTAATAAATTATAAATATATTTCATTAATAACATAATAATATACAAATATGTAAAAGCATAAAGTAATAAATAAGCCTACAGTAATCACGTATACCGGTCCCACGGATGCGGATGTTGCTTACATAATCTCGTCTGTCAAGGAGTTTCGGCAGGAAAGGCCTTGGCAGACTTAAAAATTTCCGAAATGAGGGTTCATACCTACCGACTGGAATTGGTTTCATGGAGGTATCAGATGGGTTAATGTAGGGTAACTGATGTACACCTTGCTAACATAATCTCGTCTGCCAAGGTGTTTCGGCAGGAAAAGCCTTGGCAGACTTATATATTCATGAAATGAGGGTTCATACCTACCGACTGGAATTGGTTTCATGGCGGTATCAGATGGGTTAGTGTACGGTAACCGATGGTCATCTTGCTTATAATCTCGTCTGCCAAGGTGTTTCGGCAGGAAAAACCTTGGCAGACTTATATATTCCTAAAATGGGGGTTCATACCTACCGAATGGAATTGGTTTCATGGTGGTATCAGATGGGTTAGTGTAGGGTAACCGATGGCGACCTTGCTTACATAATCTCGTCTGCCATGGCGTTCCGGCAGGAAAAGCCTTGGCAGACTTATATATTCCTGACATGAGAGTTCATACCTACCGACTGGCATTGGTTTCATGGTGGTATCAGATGGGTTAATTTAGGGGTCCCGATGGTCACCTTTGAGAGCGTCTGCCAAGCACTTCCGGCAAAAAAAATAGTGGCAGACTTCGCTTTTCTGTGTCTACATGTAAATTTCTAACTGCTGCCATAACTACTATCTCGGTATCAGATGGGTTAAATCAGCCCCTTTTTTCGCACCGGAAGTGGCCTTCTTTTTCGTACTTTCGGCAAGTTCCGCCGTGGCAGACTATCGAATTCGGACTTAGCATAACTTTTCTGGGAAACCATTGTGCATTTCATCGTGGTATCAAGTCGGTTAGAAATTTTGCGGCCGGCTCTTCTACCATAATATTCATTTTTATATTTAAATAGAAGTAAAAAAGAGAAGTGAGGAACATTTTGTTTTTAGGGGTATTATGTCGTAGACGGTGTGGTAGAATGGTCGACATATCTACCTACCTTTGAAAATTTATCTTATGTTTTGATGGTACAATACAGAAGAATCTGGACAATACCGTAGTATTGTTATTATTTATTATTCATGTAAGATAGAGCAATAGGCAAACAGCTAAAAACATGTTGCTGACTCCTCTGGGAAGTATTTATAAGACCATAAAGTCAACCGTTTACTGCGATAGAGCGTATGAAATGGAATGTTTTCACGGATCTCCGCCGATCAGCTATGCTGCGTTATAGGATTCTTACATGCGCGACTACAAAATGATTTCGTCATTGTTCATAAAGATTAAAAGTAACTCGAATATTTTGATATTCTGTATTAGACAAAGATAGAGATTCTGTACTTTACTTAAGATCATGTATAATCAATAAAAATAAACAAATAACCAATATAACCAGTCCTGTGTCAGTTCTCATGACAATTTGTAATTTCATGCATGTTGTAGTCGTCGAAAAATTAAACAATTACTTATTGCAAATCACAAAATCACAGCGACCAGTTTGTAATATTAGAATACAGAAACCCGGAACTCATCTTTATTATATTTTAATTTTTTTTTCTTCATCTAAAATTGGACCTCCTTATCCGAAGTGCTTTCTTTGTTCATGGCTAACCTAACCCTGAAACTGAAACAATATAAATTCAAACTTTCGTATACCACAGAAAAATAAGATCGATGTTTAGCGTGGTCCTTCTATGTGACCTTTGACTCGTGTAGTGCTAGTATTGGCATGACTGCGATGTTACGGATATGGCACTACTCCAAACCACTACTATGTTCTGCTTTTTGGATGCTCTATGGTTTCAAATTTATGTAAACTATTTTGTTGTATAATAATTTGGCTGGGAATAAATGCCATGGATGCAATCTGTTTATTTAATAACAAGTGACACGGGGTCAAGGCCATTTCTGCAAATAGTGTGCCTTGAGAGTCTATGTTTGTCATTCGAGTTCACTTTTTTGACTATTAAGCGCAGGATCATCCTCTATGTCAGAGATGGTTTTAAAACTTTGAATTGTAATTGTAACCCTTAAAACTCACAAGGATGGAATTAGGGGTTATATGTACATATTAAAAGGCTTAAGAAATTAAATAATAGATAATGATGATGACTTGAATGATTGCTTCAGGGGTAGTGCAAATGCGTAGCCGGACGCGGATCAAATGAAGTAAATACGTGGACCGGAGATAAGCGAATACAATTTTGATCGAGGTTTATACATATTGGTAGGCTGACGTTATCGGATGGTGCGTTATTTGACAATAGCATTGAAACCGCCAAAACGAAATCAGTCCCTGATTTAAATTGGCAAATGTTTTACAAAGTTTGTATACTTATTTATATCAACATTATAATTGTCGCGTTAAGCAGGCTCTCCTAGATATTTATTCACAGGTTCATTGGAAAGTCATACGGTTGTGCTGGCTAGCAGCTAGCCCTCGCCGCTTCATAATAGGCAATCAAACTTTAAACTCTTTAAAGTGACCTTTCTTTGGTGGCACTCCTAACTTAAGTTTGAAAGATAAACAAGATTTTGAAATTTTTAGAGCTCACAAAGTTGTTATAGGCCTTTGAATTTCAAATAGTTCTAGAATTTTTGGTGGATAGCTACAATAAAAAAAATATTTTACAGTACATATGGTCCTATTTTCCCGTGCGTATTTTACGCACTTTTCGTGCGTATGTCAAAAGTTTAAAGAGCCACATGTACTGTAAAAAGTTGTACGATACACGTGCGAATAGGTAATTCGCAACTCGTGTCGATTTAAAACACTCCCTTTGGTCGTGTTTTAATTTATCGCCACTCGTTTCGAATTTCCTCTTTTCCGCACTTGTATCGTAAATAACTATTATGATGTACCCCGATACAGTTATAATAAATAATAATAATAATGGGGAGTAACGACCCCACGGACCCGAGTGCTCCCGAGAGTCGGTCAGGGTCTCCGTCTCCGGCGTGTCTTCGTCGGTCGGAGTGGACCCCAAGGGCACCCGCAGGACTCTCAGCTCTGGCTTGCCTTCATTGGCCGTCCAGAGAGGAGTCGGTCGGTTGCTCCAGGGGTGGAAGTGAAAGATGCATAAGACGCGAGTTGGCACAGTGGCTGTTAACAGCCACTGGGTAGAAAGCGGCGCACACCTCTCGACACGCCTGAGCCGCTCACACCGAAGTTGCTCCTGGTCGTCTTCGCGACGGCAGTTTCAGGAACCCATCTAGTCAGCGGCGAGTCACCGCCTGCCTCGATGACGGTGTTAACATTGTTATGGCAGGTGTCCGGACCTCTTTTACAATAGCCCAGTCTCATTGTCCACCCAAACATCAATCCATAGACCGGTATACTGTTCACTTTTTCTACAATAGTCCCAATGCCTGCTGAGACCGGTTCATGGGTGTCTATTGTTGCGCCTGTGAACGGGTTCCAGCAGGCGTTCTACATGACATTAAAGCTCTCCAACGGGCCTCTACGTGTTGGATCTATATCCCCACGCAAGCCTATCAAAAGACCGGGATTTATAGGCCCGTGAAATCCAAAAGGAGACACAAAATAATAATAATAAAGAAATATTATAGGACAATTTTACACAGACCAATCTAGTCCCACGATAAGCTCAATAAGGCTTGTGTTGTGGGTACTAGACGACGATATATATAATATATAAATTATATATAAATACTTATATACATAGAAAACATCCATAGCTCAGGAACAAATATTTGTGATAAACACACAAATAAATGCCCTTACCAGGATTCGAACCCGGGACCTCTTGCTTCGTAGGCAGGGTCACTACCGACTAGGCTAGGAGGCCGCCAACTAGGCTAGGAGGCCGCCAACTAGGCTAGGAGGCCGTATTTTGTATTTTCAAAGTTGTACGTGTTTTAATTGTATTGTTTTTTTAGAACAAAGGAGTGGTCACTATAAAGCGATGAACGATGAGACCGATGTTAAGGATAGGAAAAATTGCATTCAAAAATAAAATTAAAAAGCATAACATACATGTGTATCTCGGTAAAGATTATGCAAACTACCTACTTGTCCATGAGCTTCGTAGCTTCTAGGCCAGTAATCCGGCTAAAAGCTGCCACAGCCTTACGTTGTACAAAGGAAACGTGGAAGCAACTATTTGTATGTTAATTCTTTTGTACAGCTTTGTTTTGGATTCAGAAAAAACGGACAATATTTCCTTTCAAGGAAATGAGGGCCGTTTCGTTATTGGTTGGGACGCATTCAATAAAATAAAAGGGTTATTTTGATTGAAAATATACTCAAGTTGTCTGCTTAAAGAAAATCAGCTATGATTTCGGTGACCAGCTCCCAGATGTAATGTGACATCCATGATAATTTACAAAGTAGTAGTGCGATTTATCCACATGAAGTTCGCCCGTTTCTCGTCGCCCTTTCGCCCATATAATGGGCACGTTTAAACATATTTTATTGAAATAGTGCTGGAGGTATTTTACAGTTGGAGAATTTATCTATAAAACTACCTTTACTAATTCCCCCCCCCCCCTGACTTACGTTATTTTTTATTTAAGTATATGATAAATATGTAATATGATTCTTCTTTTGTTGCAGGTAAGTTGAAAGCTGTTATTCGTCATTTTCGTCATCGTCGTCAATCGTTAAAATACGCCTAAAATACAATCAAATAATTGTGTGGCTTTCCATCGCAGAAGGTTACATGCTTCAAGTACAATAAGGTCATTTTTATCTGAAATTCCAACAGAAATTCTGATTAGAAAGGTCCTTATTGCACACTTGCACGTGATGCATCAGAGAAAGGTTTTTTTGATAGAAAGCCACAATTGCTAGTAAAATACGGGTAAGTATGCATTTTTTATGGGTATGGACTTAAGGTTTTATGGCTATGATGTTACAAGAAGATCACAAAGTCTTACAAACTATAATGCCTAATAGCTTATAATTCAGCTGCTCAAAACATGCCTAATTATATTTACCCTTTAAGGACGACACGCTAGGCAGGGCTGGGGCCGGGCCGGAGCTTCCGGAGCTTCGTTTTCTATGGAAAGCACCACGTGATCACCGATCAGCCGTCATAGAAAAAGGCATGTCGGACGCTTCGGCCCGGGCACGGCCTGGTCTAGCGTGAGTCATCCTTTAGAACGACTGAGAACGTATAACCGGGCCCAATAGATGTACTAATTTTAAATAATCTGCAGCTGTCATGACAGATGCATGCCATACAGGCATTGTACACTCAAGTAAAATTATTTTTTTTTCAAATATTTTTCATCACACTTTGATGTATATATATATACCAATTAACATGAAGTGCTTTGTATATTTGTAACGTTTTCAATTTGCAAATAACGGAACCGGCTCCATTTTTACCCTCGTACAAAACATGTGACAGGCCGGCATTACATAACAGCCAGCAGTTAGTGGAGGACTTTATCTTAAAAAGTGATCGCAAGAAATAGAGGTCGCGACTTTATTTATTGCGGCCCCTTCTAAAATACGACGCTCTCGGAATTTCGTACAATACCTATTGAGGGAGAATTGTGAAATAGGCTTGTGATATCATTTAAGTACTTCCACGTGCACAGTATTTAAAGCACAAAATAACAAATACAATAAGGTTTTTGACTGCATCAAGACCGAAAATGGCCTTTTAGAGCAATGAAAGTTTGTGTAGTTTCAAGTAAAACGCATTGTCACTTTTTGAAAATAATACAAATTTAATACATATTTTTGATCGTTTTATCGCTAAAATCACATTTGATAAACGATAACCGGTTACAATTAAAGATGAACTAGATAACTTCTACTATTACAGAAGTGATATAACTTAACTAAAACACCGGAAACGGGCTTACGGTCATATAAATGGAGATTGTTGCTATTTAAGTTACCCCGAGCTTCTCAAACTGTTGACTGCTTTCGGAAATGACGGCGCGAACGGGACGCTTGGGCGGCGGCGGCCGTATGGAACGGATTGTTACTTTTATTACCAGAGAAATGGTAGTCATTTATAAAATATAACACTTATATTGTTTCACATAATGTTAACTGACAGAACAGACAAATTTTGTCATCCCGATTTGATTCTTGCTTAGTTAATAAGGTCTACTTTTGGACTGATTATTTGAATCACATGGCGGATGACGAAGTCGCAAGAACTTTAACGATCTGATTGTGTAATTCTATTAGTTTAGCACGGGTGGGCGATTCGAGTTCATAGCCAAACTAGTATAAGTAACGCGTCCTCGAGATCCTTAATAACTAAGCATTATTTGCCTTGGCTTTGCTCGGTAAGTGACTGAAATTCCGGCCTCCATTACCTGAGCATGACAAATAGTGCGGCAAAACTTTTATGTCTATTAAATTACCTTTTACTTCTCGACGTTTAACTAGAAACGAAATATAGACATCCGTATTGGCGTTTCTTTTTAGGGTTCCGTACCCACAGGGTAAAACGGGACCCTATTACTAAGACTCCGCTGTCCGTCCGTCCATCTGTCACCAGGCTGTATCTCACGAACCGTGATAGCTATCACTAACTGCTATCACGGCTGTATCAGTAACTGTCTAGCTAGACAGTTGAAATTTTCACAGATGATGTATTTCTGTTGCCGCTATAACAACAAATACTAAAAAGTACCTACGGAACCCTCGGTGGGCGAGTCCGACTCGCACTTGTCCGGTTTATTTTGTGGGTAACCTATCACCTAAGGGCCAGTTGCACCAACCACATTTAGCGAACAATCAACGGCACTCAGCAGTCAACTATGAAACTTCCTGTACAATAAAATTTTGCGAACGCTTTAACGTTGACAGACGGTTTGGTGCAATCGGCCCTAAATCTTAATTTGTCAAACATTGTCAGATGGATTCATGTAAACTAACTGCCCGAATCGAACTTTAAGATACGTCAATTAATAGATCTAGAAACGATATGGATTAGATGTGTCAGTGTCAAAAGTGACGTTTTTGTTTGAAGAAACGTCACATTTGACACTGACATATCTAATCCATATCGTTTCTAGATCTATTAACTGACGTGTCTTAAAGTTCGAATCGGGCCGTAAGTGACAGTCTAAAAAGTAAACAGTCAAGAACAAGAGCGGGTAGTTCGAAAACCCGCGCAGAAGATATTCAATTACGAAATTCTTCGTTAGTTTTCCTGTGTCAAAATCATAACGTTACAATCAATAAATACTTCAGATGAATGTAAGTGTACCTACCTACGTGATTTATTTAGGTGTGCAACAGGGATGCAAAGACTATCATATGCTCAAATGCTCACCTCAGTTGTTTAGGAAACGTTAATTAAGAATTTCTTTACTCAGTTAATAACTTTCTGGTTGACGTTTTAATTGAAATTATTTTATTTCACTGTAACAGGAATTATAATCAGTTGACAAAAACTTACTTTTAGTAACAAATCCAATTTATTCCAAACTTGACCTTGCAAATGTTAACTAGACTGTAATTATATAAGTACTGCTAATAAATTATAAATAAGCAGTCGGTTATCAGTATTAAATATTAGAAATGATGACATACGAGTAGAATATAGTATGGATTACCTCAGGTGATTTTTTCGGGCTCGCACCCTAATCTGTTAAACAAAAGGTATTGTTTCCTTTACGCAGTGGTTACAATGCTTACTGCTAATAGCTTTGACATAAGTAACGGGAACAAGTCCGTTTAAAAAGCAAATTTAGCATTCTAATTATATGGTTTAAATTCATGAAACAGCCCATTCGGAGATAACACGTTTTGTTATTTCCAAAAACAAGACCACCCTGATTGTTCTCTGAACGAGCTGTCATATGAATTTGAACCTTAATACTGGATATCACGATAGTTGCTTTTTAAACGACATGGTTGCTTTGGCACGTGCTGTAGACCGCTCTTAAAAGAAACAAAGGCTTTTGTTTAACGGATTAGCACCTGAGCCCGAAAACATCATTTGAGATAATTCATAGGTACTATACATAAATCATAAAATTAAATTTGTTTTTGTTAAATAAATGAATACCTACAATAAACATTTAAGAAGAAAATTACTCTAATCAAAATACCAAACTAAGTGTGTAATTGTTCTCCATCGTATTTTCACGGAAACGTACGAATGTGTCTTGCTTCTTCAGTCAACCTCAATAGGTACTTTTTGTACCGAGACTGACTGAAATAGCAAGACACATTCGTACGTTTCCGTGAAAATACGATGGAAAATAATTATGCACTACATCTGTAAGCATTTGTAATTTTAAATAATAATCATGTAATGTACCTATCTTTGTGGTTGATACAAACATTATCATATCGGTATTTTTGAAATTTACTTAAAGGCTAGAATGCCAGATAGTTCAGATAAAATTGATACGTATAATATAGAATGCACTAAAAGATTCTCAATGTGATCTTTACAAGTCTTATTAACTCCCAATAAACCTCAGATCATTCGGGTACTTCGCTTCGCGTAGCAAAGCAATCGATAACACATTTCCTTTCGAAGCTAAATAAAAGATATGTACCTACGTAAATATTTAAACATGCTTTATTTTGCTTAGCAACTGACCTAATTCTCGGTTTCCGAATAACGGCTCCGTTCTCATTCATCTAATGCAGTTATGAAATAAATTGACAGATTAGTTGAAATATTTTGTAGCTGTATCCAGGCATTCTCACCAACCAAACCAATTAAATTGTGTTTTAGCAATTTGAAATCTGTTTTAGCCGCTTAACTTGTACATAAAATTGTTAGTTGTAAATATTCACAGCATATAAAAATGTCTTAGGCGTTTATTATTTCTTAGTTATCCGAATAGTTTTTCGATACAAACTTATTGCCGAACCTTTAAATGTATATGTCGCAGTCGGATCGTATAATCCGCCGTATTACATTACGGCTAGCCGTTTTCAAAAACAGGGGCGTTTTGAAATGCGGCGGTTTAACGATTAGCCGGATTGAATGCGGCTGAATGAAAATCCGCCGGAATGTATTCGGCGCCATACGTTCTTCAACACGGCTAGCCGTAATGTAATACAGCGAGTCATTAGCCGCCGCTTTGACAGTTTTTAGTTCCCATTTTTAACACCCGTGGCGCTGCCTGACAAACGCTGGGGTGTCCATCAAAAATGGAGTTCGTCGGACTGTTTCTTTTCAAAAAACATTTCTTTCGCAACTTAACTAGACGGAGCCCCGCTTCGCGGGGCTCCTATTTCTGAGCGGTTTGCCCTTCGGGCATCTGAAGCTACCTAACGAACCTAACCTACCTACCTATTGATTTAGTGAGACGTCCGTGAAAACATTACACTTTGGGGAAAAAAGCGTAGGTAGGTAAGTAGGTTAGGTTCGTTAGGTAGCTTCAGATGCCCGAAGGGCAAACCGCCCAGAAATAGGAGCCCCGCTTGCGGGGCTCCGTCTATTTAAGTTGTGAAGGAAATGTTTTGGAAAAGAAACACATGTAGTGCGGTGGGACCATGGTAAAAATAAATTAAATTGCAAACATTGTCAAACTCCGGTTACGTGGGCGACCGAAAGAACTGGTCACTCTACAATCTAAAATAGTAGTACGATGCGGCTAAACGTTGGCCGCCTTATTGAAGAACGTATCACAATGACAATCCGGCTAATCGTCGAACCGCCGCATTTCAAAACGCCCCTGTTTTTGATAACGGCTAGCCGTAATGTAATACGGCGGATTATACGATCTGACTACGACATATATACGGTATCAATTATACATCTGTGAGAACTCTGGGAACCTCAAAAACAGAACACTTTATAGGTGCCCATAAAGTAAGTAGCAGTGCTATTATAGTATTACGATACAAGTCCGAAAAATAACAACCCACCGATGAAACTTTGCTGTTCAATATTGTCAGAGTATTGACACGAAACACGCTGTCATCTGAATTAATGACAGCGTGTTTCGTGTCAATACTCTGTGAATTTTTGTCCAGACTTCACTGGGAGCCATCACTCTCCACTCAATAAAAGGACTAAAGCAAAAAGAAAACACAGTGTTTTCGCAATGGCCAAAGATAAATTCCTTACAAACGGGCCTCATTTGCATTGAGAGCAGTTCACTCCCGGGCTCACCACTCCCATGAGAAAGGATTTGCATCTTATACCGATTACTTTTTACAAGTTCACTAATTTTACTTTATATTTACAGCAACTGCCCTCGTTCACGACAAATTAGACAGTTTTTGGGTAACTAGAAATGGGAATGTTACAAATTTTTAAATATTAAGTGCAATGGCTCCTAAGGTCACGATTCCAGTTGTAAGAAATTCAGTTCAAATATATTTATTTCTCTAAGATTATAAATCACTTATACGAGAAACAAACATAGTTTTAGTAATAACATAAATTACATAAACGAGCACAACATTTTTAATAAAATGGATGTCGGTATTTTTAATGAAGTAATTGTCCAAATAATGGAGTAATTGGTCGTATTTAAATATAATTAAACATTGTTCATGTTAATACGGAAGCGGATGTATTATTTAAGGAAATAGAACATTAGAAACAACATATATTTTTAAAATATTTTCATTGCACAAAAACTGGTAACAAGAACACACATGTATTTTCATTCGACTGTATGCTCTTTGTTAAAGTAAACACTCGTAATATTAATGGTTAAAATGTGTGATGGTGCGTGAGCATTAGGTAATAAAGGTATGCATTAATTTTGGTAAATACCCTGATATTAGGCGCACGTACTTTATGAAATATGTCGTGCAGATTATTTAGCTCCTGCATGAAATACAGAACTCTGTTCGAAGCAGAGCGTACGAGTAAGACTCGTTACTCTTCTACCCCAGGCGAGTGTTCGTCTACTGCAAGCTAATGTCATGATTAGAGTGAGGGAAGAATAGTGCTGCCAACCCGTCACGCAAAACAGGCGCAATAATATGACGTCGAGTTGCGGAAACCAAGCCCGCGAGAACCTATAATTACACAGTGAGGGAATTACCTATGATGACAAATTGACACCATAGTTTCATGTTGCCGCACGCACTTTGGTTTTCTAGCCAATTTTCTCATGTATCTCATGCAATAGCTCGCCCAATCTCGCATGACCAATGCGATTTGCACCAAAGGAGCCCAATGATTCCGCAGAGCGCCGCAGATAGATGCTCACACAAGGGCCCAATCAATTGAAGCTTACGTGGCTCAGACAGCCGAATGGAAAAAGCCATCAAGTGGCAATCAGAGCTCGCGCAATAAGAGTTTTTGTACGTTAGAGCACATTTTTCTTGGGGAGAAATATATTTAGTTGAGTTACGCTCTGTTGTCTCATCGTCGACTCATCACTATACCAACTTACCAACAAACCTACGAAGTACTTAACCTTAGACATCTTGTTAACAAAAATCTATTACTGCTGAATAATTTATTTTAACTTTATTGTACAATACAGAAAGTATAACTTTATAATCTTAAATTATGGGGTTTGTGTGACTGACGCTGATAATCTAGCTTTATCTACTACTAACTTATAACTACAATTTGGGTCCCAGATATATAAAATTATAAATGTTACTCATATTATATTAAAAGTGTAAGAAAACTTTGTCCTTCGTCGGTGATTCGTAACCATGACAACGAGGTACCTACCAAAATGTTGATTGACCCAATTTTATGCTTGACTCAAATCCGATGAGATAGTTGTTGTAATCTGAGCCTTGTTATGAGGGGTGTATCATCATAACGATCTGTAATAAGGAAAAAAAATATCATTCGTTGTTTACTTTTTTTTAATATTCTTATCTTTTTTATCTTTTTTAGAACGTCATTAATTAAGTTATTCCAAAACAAAGATTAATTAATAGGTAATTTAGTAGAGTCTACTCAACTCAACGGAAAATGTACAATTAAACGGTATTTATAGTGTGATATTATTTTTATTTACCTACATTTAATGTTACATTTTGAATCGAAGAAAGCCACACATCATTACCACATACAGTGCTACTGTGCTCAGGCACAGGTGAAGGCGGCGGTGGCATGTCTATGTGACGTGTATATCTGGGCATGGAACCTGAAAAGCAGCGTTGAAGTTTATACATAAGAAGCAACTTTGTTTAATGGCAACCACAAATATTGTTGTTTAATGTTCACGGCAAATGTTTGTATCCTCACATGACCTACTTTTGGAACACGTTGAGTTAATATGTGATATTTTCACTAAAATTAGTCGTAGATAAAGATTTATTCTACATACGATGAGCATTTCAGTATGTCTATAAAAAACCTAAGAATGTATGCAACATACAAGTAAAATGTATGTTTTATGGTCAGTCAACGGTAAAAATATGGGTGTACAAATCATCTCAAAAATATGTCCCATAACTCTTATGTCAGTGAAGTAAGAACTATGGGACATATTTTTGAGTAAGTTGTCTACACCCATATTTTTACCGTTGACTGTACACGTTTCAACGCCTTAAGCAAGTGTTGGATTGCCCATCAATTACATAACTTGCGAATAGTGGCAGATAGTTCAGTGAGCAAGAAAGGTAAACTTTCTCATCAACTCATGTTCAAAAGTTCTTATTGAAAAACTCCGCGAGGGAAGTGTCTCGTTGTTTCTAGGTCACTGGCTTCTGGTCCACAACTTCGGAATGACAAACTTCGCCTTTGTAATTTAGATCGACTGTTGTTGACTCTTCTTTCACCACTCAAAAGTAGTAAATTGCCTTAATCACAATTCAGCTTCTGGTTACTGAGCCGTGTGGGTTTCAGATGTTAATTGGACTAGATAAGTTATAATATTTCAACTTTGTTTAACATCTTTGATGGTAATCCAGCGATGATCCTTTGAGAAATATTTTACTTGCTGATAAGACTCGGGAATAAGAATAAAAGTTCAATCTTTGCGGTCGGCCAAGCTTCAGAAAGGCTTTAGTCCTGGTCCACTTTTAATTACTTTCAACCTATCTACACTTGTTTGGTTGAGATTAGATTACGCAAGGATAAAGACTCGATTAGAGAGCCTTCATTGGCGTCACCGTGTAGAGCTTTTTTGAAAAACCTATATTATATGTATGTATATCCTTAAAATACAGTAGCTACGTAAATAATTCATAAGCGATATTTACACTTATGAATTTGCTTAAAGCTTGAAACTAATTGTATCTAATCCGCATATAAATCAGCTCTTTGAACCTAGATAGCTCTGCGATTTGTTGAGAATGGCCGGCTGGAATAATTTTCTAGTTAGTGCCAACGGAATTTTACGTTTATATTTCAGATTCAAGGCACGCTTTTTAATGTTTATCCACCTTAATTCGTACGAGTATTTTATTACACTTGAGAAGCGCTGGTGGCCTAGCGGTAAAAGCGTGCGACTTTCAATCCGGAGGTCGCGAGTTCAAACCCCGGCTCGTACCAATGAGTTTTCGGAACTTATGTACGAAATATCATTCGATATTTGCCAGTCGCTTTTCGGTGAAGGAAAACATCGTGAGGAAACCGGACTAATCCCAATAAGGCCTAGTTTCCCCTCTGGGTTGGAAGGTCAGATGGCAGTCGCTTTCGTAAAAACTAGGGCCTACGTCAAATCATGGGATTAGTTGTCAAGCGGACCCCACAGGCTTCCATGAGCCGTGGCAAAATACCGGGATAACGCAAGGAAGAAGACTTGAGAGCAAGAGCACTACTTTTATGACACATTCAGTAAATTTCATATCATCGTTAATTAGTAGCTGTAGATTTCGTAAAGATGTCCAGTCGCCATCAGATATATCGGAGCGGCCAAGATGCTCACAAATATCTGAACACGCCTCTATTGTCAAGGCGTTAGAGTGCGTGTTCAGATATTGTGAACACCTTGGCCGCTCCGATATATCTGATGGCGACTGTCCATTTGAATAATGATTACCTGGAGTGATTTACACAATACACTGATTCGGAATTTTGTTATTGCTTACTTACTTACTTACATACATTGCAAGTACTCAGCGAGATGAATTTAATATACTTACCTTTTTGTATGTCTTTCCCATCACGGAACAATGGTGTTCCAGACCTTTGGGAGGCGTGCGCGGAGCCGAAGCCAACACGTAGAGTCTCTTTTGACACTTCAATGAAATGTAAGGGGTATTACCGAGCGGATGCTGCCCTTGCCCGTGTAATGGGACGCACGCAGAGGCAGCACCCGCCAGGGTGTATTATTTATTATAATTACCTTTTTTATTATGAATTTAATAAACATTTATTATTTCTATGTTTTGTGCAATACAAATCCAGCGATCACAGTTAATTGGCTCATTTTATAATATAATGGATATTTCTAATATAAACGACGATATCATTTTATTATCCGTGACACTTTACGGTCACTATAATGCCCTCATACGTGAGCTGAGACACTTACGAGGAGGTTCCGCGTTCTAGTTATATGTAAAAACATATTTTCCTTATTTACCTACTTTGTTCCACGCTTATTTTGCTTCTTTTATTTTCGCTTTGAACGTTTACGTGCGGCGTAAAAGCTGTGATATTACGTTGCTTCATTTTACTGTTGAATTCATGAGTGAATAATCGATAGGTACAGACAGCGCTAACTGCAATATACTTCTTATTCTGTTGAAATCTGTTCAGCCGTTTTTGCGTAGGTACTTTAGGAACAAACATACAAATATCGAAACATACAAAACAATATGTAGTTAATAGTTCTCGTTCTGCTGGATAGTTATTTGTGACTTAGGTGCTTTATGTATATTTTATTGTTTTAAGATCCTAAATACTTATTCACTACACACGTACACAGTAACAAAGATAAGGTATGTATATGACGTCGACACTGTTACTTTATATGACACTTTTGTAAGTGTGCATGCCGGCTTTTGTTTTCGTGTCAAGTTAATTGACAAGTGTTATTATTGTAGGCGTAAAAACTTTATATGCTAGTTTTACTGCGTATGTGTAATAATAATAATAATAAAACTTTCCTTGTTGACATTCCTAGCGCTCACGACCCAATATAAGTACCAAAACTGTTGGATACCTACGATTGTTCACATATCCTTATAACAGTTTTGAAGGCAAACTAGGAACCAAGGACATAAAATAACTATTTTATGCTGTGCTGTAGTGGTAAGTTTTTTTTTCATTACACAATTCAATGTTTAAATACAAATCTAATTAATGACTATTAGCGCGTGTGAAAATGTAAATGAATTTATTTGTAATATAAATTCCGTGCTTGCGTCTGAGGTATAATTGCGGTGACCCACTTTTGCTCGCGACATTACCCAGCTTGAAAAGAGGACGATTTAGGGACGGGCCGCAAAGTGAAGTATTAATATGCGGTTTAAAAAATTCATTCCGTGGTAATTGAGAGCACACTTCTAAAGGGGCCTGAGGTATAGTAGGGTAACACATTATATTTGTACACTAGCTTCTGCACGCGAATTCCTCTGCGTAGTATTCCAATATACCACTTCCAAAGTCATATTCATAATCCACCCCCCTTTCCACCCTTAAAATAATTTCCGAGATAAAAGCTATCCCGCGGGACTCGAACTACCTCCGTACCAAATTTTAGCGGTTAACCACTCTACCACTATGACACTTACCATTCTATGACAATTGACCGGTGATCACGTGATGATTTCTATAGAAAACGAAGCTCCGGAAGCTCCGGCCTGGACCCGGCCCAGTCTAACGTGAGTCATCTTTTATTTTCGAAAGCGCTTTCAACTTCATGTCAGTTGCGTCCTTCTTCCTGAAGGCACAACTGACATACGAGTATGTTAACGATGGAAAAAGTACAAAAAAGTTTAGGTGTGCTAAACCCTAATGCTTAACGAGGCTCCCTAAATATGACTGCAATGTTCTGCCGCCAGAGTGCAGCACTAGCGCCTCTAGTAAACCACTTATACTTATACATACTGTGCCTTAAACTGTTTTTTGACAAGTTTTCACAGACAATAAATAAAATACGACATTGATGCATCAAGGCGGTTTGTTAACAAGGGCCTACCACACGAAAATCGAAATTTACTTATCTGCCTTTTTATCGGTCGAATATGCAAGAGTAATAGAGAGGTTAGATAACGAAATTTCGATTTTATTGTTTCGCGGTATATCCCCAGATTGTGATGGATTGTGGTAGTGGCGCCCCCTACGCAGAGTTTCGCGTAATATTCCCTATTGCAATGTGGTCGTTTCAGGGATGGCATGCCTGATTAGCTGATTAGTGAGTGTAACAGAATGCTTGAGTTAATTAATCAGTACCTAGTAACTGAGTTTGTGACGCTATAGTGTTAGCTGTAAGTTGCAAATGTAATTTAAATACATACATCGTAAGCTTGGCATCGGCCTCAGTAGCATAGTGATGCCGAGTATGAGTGAACCCTGCTATTGATTTAGTCATGAATGAAAGGGATAGTTGTTAGGAATTTAGTCGTGTTTGTTAATTCAGAAATATATTAACTTGGCCAAGACTTAAAAAACTTCCAATTCAAAAAAGTATGTACCTACCTTCTTAGTAGCCAATTAAATACTGCATTGTTTAGTTATTTATAAAGCTGTCGCTTTACGCTATTATTTGATTTAATAAGAGAAAGGAAATTAATTGACTTTAAAAATTTTCGCTTCAAATAGAATACAACTTTTATTTTTGCACCTGATCTGCTTAGACAAGACATTTGGTTTTAAGTTTAAGAACTTATATTGATGATACAGTCAGCTGCAAAGAAAAGGTGCTAAGCTGCTAAGCGAATAGTATTGCTGACTACCTAATACCTAGTAATACTGAGTACCCAATAAAGTGAAACTTGATATACCTATTATTGCTAAGCAATATAAATAAACTGTAAAATAAACTCGATTATTGAATTTGATTGTGTAATAAACAATTTGACTTTGACTTTCAAAGTTCCGCCTTAGAAATATTACACTCGCGAAACAAGTTAAGCGAAGTTAGTGTTAGGCAGAGAGCCCTTAGGCAAAACGTCATTTCTCGGTTTGGTAATTGCTTTACTTAGAATCCTCTGCTTTTGAGCACAGGGGCCGATTTGTTTGGAAACTAAATTTGATAGAATTCAATGACTAATTTGAGTCAGGATTGTAACGGGATTATTTAATTTGTTTAGGATTCTAACTGGATTAAGTATTTATTCGTTTAAACTTTATTGCACAATTTAACTAAAAAGAGTAGGTAGGTACAAATGGTGGACATAACGCCTACGGCATTCTCTACTAGCCAACCATTGGGCTAAACAAAAACAGTTATTTGGTGTAGGATTACCGCGCGGTTATCGCCTTACATTTCGAAGCGTAGGCGAGTAAACGCCCTCTAAACGCTTAGATATTTCAGTATAATTGTGACCTCCAGACGTAAAATACCTACCAGGTTATCAGAGTAGCAGATTTTATATATTATGTATACACAATTATATTTATGGTGGAAATTTAATACAGGTGTAGGTGTATGTACACACACATCATTCACAGATTGTATTTATTTATAACTCTAGTTACTCCGAGAGATGCCATAAAAACTGCAGAGTATATAAACTTTACGGCGATGTTGCGCTTTTCACAAGGATGTCTCGGTAAAAGTTGTGTCTAGTCGATGATCATACCTACCTACATCCTAGTACATAGGTACCGTATATATACCGTAATTAGGTCGCCTGACGTCAAAACTCACCAGGGGCCCGATTCGGATTTTGAAATAGACAACTATTAGACATCTTTTAGACATCACCAAGATACGATAACGATATATTATGTTTCAGATCTAACCTGTCAAATTTTACATTTGCGCGATTCTGGAGATACTCTTGAACAATTTCCTCAGGATATGACTTAGAGATCCAATTCATATCTAATAGATATCTTACTCTATCTAACGTAAAAGTGACATTGGTTGCCCGAATTGCGCTGCAAAAGAGAACTAGTTGATATCTAAACTATAACGTATCTAGAATGGATCTAGTACGTGTCGTCTCTTGTGAATATCTTGAACTTCGAATACGGCAATCGGTCGTCGGGTGACAAGCAAAAGTCACTAACTAACATCATTGAAATTATTGGACAATAAACCGTGTTACAAGTGTAATAACTTAGTGAGTTTTGCTTGTCACCCGACGCGGTAAAAGTTATGTCTAGTCGATGATCATAACCTACCTACGTCCTAGTACATAGGTACCATATCTAAGTAGGTCGCCTGACGTCAAAACTCACCAGTGGGCGCAGCACGGTTCCATTTTTATCGTCTATCACTATGCGCGTCCCTTTCGCACTTATATACTTGTTAGAACGTGACAGGCATGGTGACAAGGGATAAAAACGCGACCGTGCTACGCCGCCAGGACTGTTTAAAATAATTAGGTATGTAAGATTTAGAAATTATGGGACTTGCGATATTTATTGACCGAGCGAAAACGAAGGTATCCGTTTCAGCTTGGGCAATATACGTAAAAGTCTATTTCGTTTGATTGTAAATGAAAGTTTTAATAAAAATGTAAAACTTGCTGGTTAGTCAAATTCCATTTTCATAAGTAATTTGACGTGACGTGACATGACGACCGGTCTGGCCACCCGCTAGGCTCGCTATTGACCCTGCCTGCGAAGCCGATGATCCTGGGTTGAAATCCCGGTAAGGTTATTTATTTGTGTGATGAGCACAGATATTTGTTCCTGAGTCATGGATGTTTTCTATGTAAATATTTAAGTATTTGTATATTATATATCTATATCGTTGTCTTCTTGAGCTTACCGTGGGTCAGATTGTGTAAGAATGTCCGTATAATATTTATTTATCTATATTTAATTAAGTACGTACCTACATATATTAGAAAATGTAATTATGAACTAAACTAATTATGAGATAAATATATTTAAAAGTTTTAAGGGAGCAATTATGGGATCGAGATGAGATGAAGTCTCGAAATAAGTTTGTGTTATTTTATTAGGAATGATGAATTTAACAAAACAGAACTCCATTACAACTTAAAAGTACCTACTTTGAATAATTCAAAGTATTATTTATACGATCAAGATCATGACCAATTAGTCTGTAACTTTAGAATTTCATCTCTTGTCAGACGGGAATGCTATTCGACCTTTTATTGAATAATAACTTAGAAATGTTGATATACAAAATGATCAAATAGTAGCAACGACTTTCCAAAATAGCGATTATGTTGTAGTCCTAGAGGTAGTATTGTTATTTATTTTATTGATTATTCAGTCTGTACTATTCCACTACTCGTTATAGACCTCCCTGTCTGTATTTCGTCCCTAATCAAGTAATCAGATATTATTTAGCGCCGAAAATCTTCTACATGAAAAAGATAAAGGACAACTGTCACTTTAGATTAGACACAATTTCTCTTTAGTTCATATCTGCTATTAGTCACATACGCAGAAATATGTAAACGATGCTCGCATCTCTAGCTCTAGCTGCTAGCACTAATGAATATTATTTCAGGAGTGCTGTGATTCGTGACTTCGCCGCATAAATTCGAAGTGGGCTTAATTCACCGGCATTGCGATTCAGAATTATTTAACAGTGTATACTTGTGCATTTTACTTGTTTACTTGCATTTGAGCGATTTAAACGTTTTATTTGAGGTTAAGTTGAACTTACTAAATTATATTAATAAGTTTGTCTGGTTCAGTTGGTTTAGTTTTGGGTGCTAATGTTCTAGGAGGTTTTAAAGATGTGTGATTAAGTTGACAAAATGTGTTAATGCTAAGCAAATAATACACTGTTAAAGTTAATTGATTCTCCTAAAAAGTCCTTTAAGCGGTTCAACAAATCCCACAGCGCAAAAAATATAGTTTCCTTTGTGTCAAACGCATAAAGAAACATAATTAAGAATGATAAAACGAGGGTGTTAACCGCTGAGCCAAGGCTATGACGCCCTTAAGTCTCGTTTTCAGTACCACGTACGTTTCTAAGCGTCTCCTAATGTTAGTGTAATGGAAGGTACTAAGTTAAATGGAGTCGTACAGATGCTGTACCCTGACATTTAAACAAAGTAACGATGACATTTCACTAGGTATTTAGTTCATTGTTTTAGGTTTTACCTTTTACGCACGCCGTGCCTGAAAAAAAATCCGCTGTAACAAATTTTAGTGAGGTGTCGATATAAAATTTATCATCGACTAGAACTTTTCTTGTCATTTACGAGCCCCGTTGCATATAGTCTCTTTTAGTCAGAGCATTACCAGGGAAAGTAACACTGCTTTGCCAATATACTCGGGAGCAAAAAATCTACTCAAGTCGCATTTTTTAGTTTTGGTCATGTTTTTCAAAAACGGTCAATATTTTAGTAAAAGTGAGACTGCGTGATCGACACCGTACTGGCGTTGACATCCAGCAGCAGCTGATGCAGGACCGAGAGCAACCAGTGAGCTCTTGGACAGTTCGGCGAAGGCTTAAGGAAGCCAACCTTACCCCAAAAAGGCCTGCTACAGCGCCGAAACCGACAGTCCCGCTCGCGGGGATTTCGTTTCGACTTATGGAAATTGAACGTACGGCCAATGGAGCCGCGTACTCTTCAGTGATGAGTGCAGGGTGTGTTTCCATGGCATTAACAGAAGAGGACGGGTGTACAGAAGACCTGGAGAACGGTTTGCGTCATACTGCATCTCCGAGACAGCCGCCTACGGTGGAGGTTCCGTCATGATTTGGTCAGTTTGGGCCCTGTGGCAGGTCTTTTTGGGGTAAGGTTGGCTTCCTTAAGTCTTCGCCGAACTGTCCAAGAGCTAGCTCACTGGTTGCTCTCGGTCCTGCATCAGCTGCTGCTGGATGTTAACGCCGGTACGGTGTCGATCACGCAGACCGGCCGCAACAATGAAGTGGTCCTCTCTCCTCGATGTGCATCTGGGACGGCCAGATCCAGGGTTTCTGAGCAAGCCTTCCAGTCCATGTGAACTTTTGGTAGACTTTGGAGACAGCAGACTGACTTAAATTCAGCTGTTCAGCAACGTCACGCTGCTTAAGGCCTTGATTCAGCAAGACGATGGCTTAGCTGGCTTAAGTTTCTGTGGTGTCCATTTTATCCAACTGATTCCAGAGAAAAATTGGGTGAGATATGCACAGGTCAACTTCTGATAAGCGACTGATAAGAAATAACCGGTTAAATCGGTTTTTATGGCTCTCAAAGGGGCTCAACTCGTGCGTAATCAAAGCAGGTAAAATCTCATTTTCTACAAAAATAACAATTACCTAACCGATTTTATGGGTTATTAATGTTTTTGATACCTTAATAATTAAACAATAATATTGCAATCTCACGTGTACTAAAATATTGACCGTTTTCGAAAAACACGACAAAGCTAAAAATGCGACTTGAGTCGATTTTTTTGCTCCCGAGTGTATACTGTAAATTTTCCATTAGACAGTAATAATCAAATACAAATAAAAAATATTGGACATAAAGGGAGAAAATAAGATTTGATAGCAACTAAAATGGAACCTCGGTCCAGGAAGTGTCGATTCGACGATGTAACTAGTTTCCTGCGCTGTCTCGAAGCGCTTGATATACTGCTCATTTCCTCCCACTCGCTTCTAATAAATGTTATACACTCAGAATTAGTAGTTTTACTGACTGTACAGCAAAACTACTTATTAGTTTAGCACCCCTGCATACTAATATGTTTGACAACGTACGTGTTTAAGTTATGCTAAAAGGAGCGCACTTTTTGCGCAGTGACAGTGACTTTTTGTATGATAACTGCAATCGTGATAATGACGTGGTTCAGCTTTGGACATGATAGGTATCTTTAATCTCAATGACAATCATTTTTTATCTTGTACGTATGAAAATAGTGAGATACCAATAGGTAGGTATGTAATATAGCTTTTCAAATAGTAACTCGAATAGGATGTTGCTATAATTGATTAAACACATAAACCCAAGTAACATTTTACGTAGTATAATAACGTTATTTTAAATAAACATAGCTATATGATCGTCGTGTTATCACAACGGTATTGTGTACCGAATAAACGGCATTTCTCTCGGAAAACGAGGAGGTTCTCTTTAAATCTCGTATTGTCAGGAAATAGACTTCATAGTGAGTTTGCGAGTTATTTGATAGGGCGATAAAATCTGCGAGGGGCGCGCAATGTGATTTTTATGCCGAGCGAATGGTATGCGCCGCCGGAGCCACTTACTTCGAATTAAGGCTTGTATCAACCTACGTGTTTGGGACTTATCGTCTGGGGGTTTAGGATGACCTCCATTTCCTTTTGAATAAAATAACATTCTGACCACTATCCCTCATCAGTTCTAAAGATATCTATCCTGACTTGCATTATTGGCGTAGGAAAGCGTTTTTGAAAGAAGGTTTCTTAACAGAATTAACAAAGCACTTAGGATAAAATTAGAAATATTTAACGTTGACCGTTAGTTGGTGTTTTGAATGCCACTTCTTCTAAAGAAGAAGTGCTTAAAGCCATATTATGGAAAAGACTAGAAGATAATACTATGATGAACACACATGGCCTTGTTTATTTATGATTTATTGCTAATAACATTCTAAAAATAGGTCAGGACAGGTGTCTTATTAATTTTGATTTCCTTATTGTTGTGATGCGATTTATTTTATCAATGGAAAATAGCCTTTGGTACCTACTTGCTAGGAATTATCGCAATTTAATTAAGATTAAATTAATATTACTAGAAACATTTCAAGTAAGTATGGATTATATATTGTTCTTTTATAAAACAGATAAGTTTTTTATATACATATTGTTCTTGGAGAGGACTTTGCGAGATAAAGGCTCTTTCAAGGGTCATAAAGAAAAATGGAACAAAAAATAGGTGTTTGAAGTTCTGCAGCAACAATGCCTATCTTTTATTTAAAATCTTAGTAGGTGTATCAATGGGCTGATAAAATGTACCATTTTCCATTGTTGAATTATGTATTTTGACGCTTACTATGCTACATTTCGTTTTGTTTGAGATCTGGATATAGAAATAATCTTAGGTTTAAATGGCATTATAATTTTTTTTATCAATTATAAAGTCTGAAATCTGATCACTAAAGAAACTAACATATTCATTCAAAATGTATGACTACTTTGACTAATTATAAAATTGACTATAAAAAACATTACTCATCATAGATACTTTAGTAAGGGGTGCGAAACTCCTCCCTTCGGGCAAACTCGGCTCCGTTCGGCTCAGCATTGCTCCGAGCAATTATTAGGGTTGACACAACTTGACGTCCCTTTGCGTGCACGATCACAGATAAGATAATGGCATGAATTTTGATAACCCTAAATAGCCGAAAGGGATAGTGCCATATATTAGAAAGGGATAGCATGATTCGACCCTGAACCGCTGTCAAACTTCAGTTTTGTAGGAAGTTTCCTTTCTGTACGGTAGTACCTAGGTACTATTATGTATGTACTATATAGCGTTTGCCCGCGACATCATCTGCGTGGAATTAGTGACAGCAGCTAAAGTAGGTATAGCGCCTGGATAATGCTAATAGTAATCATTCAATTCGCGCATTGCTTACTTTAATTATTAGGCAAATCATTAACTCTTTCAATTCCACTCCCCTTTGCACTCTCTTCAGGAATGGACATAAAAACTATCCTATGTCCTTCCCCGGGACTCAAACTATCTCTAAGTATACCAAATTTCAACTAAATCGGTTTAGCGGCTTAAGCGCGAAGAGGTAACAGACAGACAGACTGACAGACACACTTTCGCCTTTATAATATTATAAATGTAGTATGGATTCCGTGCTTTAGTACTTCAAGTAAAAGCAAATTACCTATGTTTTTAATGTTATTGATGCTTAATGCTTATACCCGCTTGTTGCAACCACGACAAGATATAGACGTTTAGTGCTTGAAGGGTAAGAAGAGTATTTTATTCCGTATTGCCGAGGATTTTGCAATATAGAAGAAAGAGGAGTTGCGGGATTTCAAGGTTCCACTGTGTTACAAACAACATTTCACTTGCACTGGATGCTCGGCTGTCGTTACCTTTCTATCGACGTAAGAGACATCCTGCTAATTGCAATTAATTAACTCACAGTCCTCAAATGCACTCGGCTGAAGGTCTGGGAATAATTGAAGTCAGATCTACCTGTAATTAAACCTGCTCTGAGACAGCTGGAAATTTCCCCAGGCTCCCATCTATATGCATATATAATTAAGTAGGCTCCGTGATTAAAATATGAGTTTTTCCTTAGGCTCGGCCAGTTAGATTGAGTCTTACTTTTCTACACATCCCCCCAACGATATAAAAGTTTTAATTGAAAACGCATTTTAAGAGAACATTTGATGTTGCCTAGGTGTTGTTTAGTCATTGTTTTCAAAACAGATTCGGAATTTAGAAAAATGTAAATAAACCCATTAAAATTCATTATTTACTTTGTAACGTGTTTAACAATGTGTATATACAGAGAGATAAGAAGATAGGTTTACTGTCTGACAAAATCAATGTTTGACAACTAAACAAAAAAACATGCCATATCTCTGCAACGCATTTTCGACGTATTTATAACACGCTATGGGCTACGGAACGTATCTCTTTCGCTTTCGGCTAGCTAAAGCAGAGCTAAAGTAATAAGGTTGTGCGTCACTCGCGGCGCCCAGTCATTTTCAACCTAAATATTTAATGGGGTACGGTATTACTATATATTTCCTAAAATGGACGGAGTCACAGGGATGCTCGGAGCAGTACGAATAGTAAACGTAGTCCAGAAGGGCTAAGATGGCCGGCTCTTTATCATTTGTCACCATGCCTGTCACGTTCTAACAAGTATGTAAGTGCGAAAGTGATGCATGGCATGACAGGTGATAAAAACGTGACCATGATACCTGCCGCTGCAGTTTTCCTTATCGTTAATCGACTCCGTCCTTGTAATATCAAACTTAATTACACTCTAAAATGTTAGCAAGGCTCAAGGTTCCCCGGCCCGACCCGACCCGTCGCTGTAACACATTTGATTACACCCATATTTCATGCGTCCATTTTTACCGCGGCAAACTTGTGACAGCATTTCCATTTCAGTAAATTGTGACGCTTCACTTTTTACTGCCACATCTGGCCTGTGTAAAACATGAAATTCATCTCTGCGGTGCGCGGGTTATATGCACATATATTTATAAGTATATTCACTCTATGTTTTTATCGAGCGTGCCATTGGTTCGTTAGATTTTATGTATATTTTGACTAGGGAAAATATTTTAATATTCACTGTTTCGGTATGCTCGTTAAAATATGTTGTAATAAAGGTTGAGTGTTGACTGTCGGGCGGCATAAGAACTGCATGTGAATACAACTTGTATACAATGCAGTCCGCTTTTGTCGGTGCTACGTAACTAGGTACTGTGTTTTTTTTTGTATAATCAAAGTAGTTATTTTTAATAGTACATTGTGCAACATGGGGCGTAAGTTGAATATTGCAAACGAGAGTAAGTTAAATTGCAACGGCTTGCCGGAGCGATTTATAGACTCGAGTTTGCAATATTATTACGCCCCGAGTTACACACAATGTTTTTGATCACACTTGCGATACAAAAATTAAGTATAAAGACAAAAAACTGTTAAGTATGGCACTAGAAACTTCATAACTCCCTAGGGAGAACGCTTTTTCTATAACTCCCGCTAAACCTGCGTGCGATTCCACATTTACTGAGCGAGTGTGATGAAAACTTCATTGTTACATTGCAATAAGAGTAAATAAAATAAAAAACTTTGTCCTTGATTAGGTAGAGTAGACCGAGGCGTATCGGATCACCGGGCGATGTATGTACTTCGGAACAGCTATGTAGGTACTGAAAAGGTGCTTAAAACCCTTATTTTCTTGACTAAAAAACAAAAAAGGCGGTTTTTGCTCCCTGTCGGTCATTTAAAATCTCTATGTAACTTAGTAATACATAATTTGTATGTTTAATTTTAGAGATAGTTCGAAAAGTATATAATGTCAATAATGTGTACTGTAATACAAGTGGACTAATTTTATGATACTGACTACATATGTATTAACAGTATAAGTGTCTTGGCTGTAGCTGTAAACTTATAGTTTATTCTTTATTCAGGCAAACACTAAGTATAAGTTTACAGCACCAGCCAAGACACTTATACTTTTAATAGGTACATATGTTGTCAGTATCATAAAATTAGTACACTTGTATTACATGCATTACACACTTTTCGAACTATATAGAATCAAACATACATTCTCTAGAATTAAACATACATTTAGTGTTTGCCTGAATAAAGAATAAAGAATTGGTGCTACCACGTTACTATTTATTCTTCAATTGTTTCGGGAAGAAAGGGTGATTCAATATTACCAGTAAGTACCTACATAATAATTATATCTAACTTTAATATTACTCACAAAGTCAGTACGTAAAACAAGCTTATAAACACTCGCTATTGAGTGTAGTAAATGCAAAATTAAACATAACCCGTAATGCATAAAGCGACTCGATGTCACAAATACGAGACAACTCAGCATGAAAAACATCGTGCATTCATTCACAGAAGTAGACAATTAAACTACGTGCTATGTACCCTAGAATTAATGAAATAAGTCATAATTATTTAAATGGGCGTTCACTTGGGCTTTGTTGGCAAAGAGCCTGGCGCAGAATCGGCGTCGCGCAATCTTAAAGTAATTGTTGGAGTCCGGGCCTCCACTGAGAGCTTTTCACTGTTAATTAATTTATAATTTGCTCGCCAACTTTCAACTTTCTCACTAAAGCTTTGTTCCGGGGTATTTTAAAAATTTCAAATGAACCTTCGTTTTCGGTCCAATGGTCCTTCTCGTTTCCGATACGATACTTTACATTTCGGTCGGAAATAGCCTTCGACAGAAGCGGTCCACGAGGATCCAATACAGCCTTGTGTTCACAGCTCGCAATGGGCGCCGGAACACTCCGGAATACTCCGGATGCGATTGTTTGTTCAAAGGATGGCTATGTTTTTAATAGAATTTTTTCATTAGGTACTTTATTTTTCTTTAAGTCGTATTCTATTAAAATTCAATTTCGTAATTTAGTTTCGTATTCTTTAAATTCAAAATTGTGCAGTTCATTCTATGACCAATCAATCATCAGGCACGTCGGAGCCACGATTATTTGAAATTTGTGGTTCTCCGTGAAAAGTGCCCTCGTCTGCACTGCCGGCACTGCCGCTATTCTAAAGTAGATAATGAAATTATAGAAAAATTGGAAGATGGCGTGTCTAGATAGAAATACAGACTTTATAATTAGGTATTTAAAATATTTAAATGGAAGTGCTACTTCTTACTAGTAGGCAGTGTTATATATAAAATTAAGGAACCTTATGGTTCACACAGAAATACGTCCACGATACATATGTACACTCGACTTCATAAATATGTATTTCAAGGTGAACAAATGTATACATACAAATCATTTAATATTTTTTACAAATTGACATCACAGATTTTTTGATTTTTCCATTAAGCTAATATCCCATATTTATGAACTCGACTGTACTTACTGGATTGAAGACAAAAACAGATAGTAGGGATTGTATCTGTAGGACTATTTGCGTGCTCTCTGGACCACACATTTATTCTAACATCTAGAAATAGCCTTCATCTTCCTTCAATGAACGTCTCAAATCTCAAAATAACGCCTGGATTGTCTTTCGCGGCCGACCAATTATATTTGAAAGGCTGACCTGACATATCAACGAGCATCCTCTGGGAGCATGAGCGGGGATCAAAGCGGGATCTGCCTTTGTGTTTGCAAGTCGTTTAGTTCTATCATAACCAAGTAGTTGCACATGGAAAAAAGCCTTTATACACGCATTCGCTGTGTTACGGAATTGGGTCGACATGGTGAAACTGTAACATAGAAGTGTTTTGTAAACTTTGATAACGTTGTGGAGGCTTAAATAATAGCAGCCGCTTGATGAATTCTGACGTTTGCTTTTAGCTAAACCAATATAATAATAAAATTATATGGCATATGTATATTAGTAAGATAATAGTACGTACCGACGTTCAACTTCAGTTTACCACGCTCTATTGCTTTGCTGTTATTCTTTTGATAAGTCATCATTTTCGAATAAAACCCATTAAGAATGTTCAAAATGGATGCTTTCTCGTTCTAAAGTGCAGACATGCGCGACGCGCTATGATTTGGTATTCAGAATTCAGAATAAGGCCCTTGGCAACGAAAGGCTGTGTTTACTAATAGTCCAGAGCCGGGTAAACCCAATGGCCTTATTAGTGAAATTTGCATATGCCAACAATAGCCCGAGCCAGTGATGTTACTACGCATAATTAGATACAAGAATAGATGCTGAACGTGAACAATGCTAGAGCTTTGGGCCTAAATTACCTACTTATACCTTATACGGTGCGGTGTAGGCGGGAATATGTTTTTGGCGGTAGCATAAAACATTTTAGTCACTCAACATTAGGTAGGTGAGGCGAAAACATAAAGTGGGGCAGGCATTAAAAGTATTTACCTATACACAGGTATGTGTCAATACAGATTGATACAAGTAAATATTCAAAAGTATATTACCTAATTATAGTAACAGCACCAGTCATGGGACATTTAAGAGGAAATTTGGAGTATTTATGATATTTCCCTTGTACATGTAAATGGTCTTCCGCTTAGCGTGTTAAAAGATGAAAGTCCTATCCGCCTTTCATGTTTTAGGCGTGTTGTATCAAAGATACTGCAATGAGTTTCCACATAATTAACAAATTAAAACTATGCTATTTTTCTCCAGTCATGGACACCGAAGCTCCAGTAATGGGCCCCCGGTAATGGACGTGAATCCAGTAATGGGCCCCCTATAATGGACATTGCTCTATCAGTATAAAATTTTGAAATGGGGAATAAGTTATGGCAAAAAAATCAATTTTTGGTATAAGCTTTTATCGCTGAATGTATTTTTCTTTCCACAGCCAATTATTATTGTATTAGATTCATCGAGACAATTCTAATATACCCAAACACAATTAGTTAGGGTTTTTTGCGATAAAGTTCCCATGGCCACCTCCTGTCTCCATCATCAGATCAAGTCCATGTTATCATAATATTGTATTATCATCCGATTTGCATACTTAATTACGTACTTACACAAAATTTCAACTGAATCGGAAATCGAAAAGTGGGTCAAATTCAGCTACCAAGATTTGACCCACACTAACTAACAAGGCAAGTTAAATAAAAGTTTGGAAAAACGATATTAATTTATCCTAAGTCCGAGAATACCTCCTGGTTGACATATTTCGTAACTACATTTTACTTCTGTATTGTTTAAAACATGAAATTATGGCATGGCAAGCATCATTATGTCAATTGTCCCATCATAGGAGGCATGCAGTTTTACAGCTCCTATAATGGGATTGGGCCAAATACCACTATTTTTTTACATTTGTGGAGTCACAACATAGTGTGTTGTATACCTTATCTCATGGTAAATGCAATTAATAAAACCCATTCTAGTTTTCATCAAGTATTAATTAATTAAAATTTAATAAATTAACTCACCTCTCTTAGCGAAGTTGTTAAGAATTTTTAGTGATATTTTTTTTCAGTGGCACGACAACTTTTGGGTTGACGCACATTTCTTAAAAAATAACCGAATTTAATAAAAATTCAAACATAATCAGCTCTAGGACTCTTATTTATGATAAAAATATATCCAGTGTTTATAAACTACTTTTATATACTTATTTTAGAGGAATTGTGTTTTTTTGTCCCATTACTGGTTCGGTGTCCATTATAGGGTATACTACTATATATAAATAATTTAGAAGGATCATTTTAAAATAATTAGATAAAATAAGAGAACCGGAAAATTGCCTATTGTCTATGCAATTTAAAAAAAAATTGCGTAAAGGTTTTACAAAAGAATAGGTACCTAAGTGGTTCTACACTGTACTGGTACTCTTTTTACTCCAGTTTTATTTTTCATTTTATCTATTCTAAGACAGCCCTCTTAGAATAACTATTGCTTGCAACGGTACATAACTAGCTCTTATAATTCGTAATTACAAAGCTAAACTTCGTCTCGTTTTGTAACTTTGGCCCTTGAATTTTAAGAACCCTGCAGGCCAATTCAAACTCCTATTCTGATATCAAAATTATATCTAATTGTTACAATTTAGTTATAATTCGCGCGTACATGTGGCTGGTATTTGTCCGCACTTTTATAGGCGCTAAAAAGACGCACGGGCGAATGATCAATATTTCAGTTACCTACATAGCTTCGGTTTCTCTTAAATCTACCCTAAGGTCTTACAAGCAATCCTAGAAGGCGTCTATGAGGTTATCTTGGGGTTACCGGCAATAAAAACCATATAAGATGCTATATTGTAATGTAATAAAGTACGGTATCAGTTTGAAAACAATATTCTTCAAAGGCCTTATTTTATTATCTGGCTGTATCATAATTGTTCATTAAGCGCGGCTCATAAAAAGCCGTGACTGCGGCCGCTTTGTGCAGATTTGCATGTTTAGTGTACGAGCTAATTTGAGCGGCACTGCAATATGACAAACTGTCATTAGTGTGACGGCATGTCACTGCGTCACGGTATGGCGCATACTATTTACTGTACGGTATAGTTTTAAAGCCCTATTTATATTGTGAACGGACAAATGTCCCATTCATTTATTCAGGTGAGGATATAAGGATAATATTGTGATTCACCCCTTGTGTTTTAATTTCATTCTTGTGTAAAAAATGATATTAATTTCAAAAAACATCATTTCACTTGCTTATTATATTAATGAAAATAAATACATAAAAATATGCTGAACAAATATTTATGCAAATATGACTACTTAATTAGTTTTAGTGTACCTAACTAAAAACCTACTAGATATGTTTTTTTAATATAAATATTAAGTTAATTGCACTCTCATGCATAAGGGAGATTTGAAACGAAAAATTAATGCAAACTAAGCTATATCGTTCTCAAAAGGCTCGCAAGGCGTAAACAGAAAGTACCTACAATAAATATCGAAAGGAAAAGATAAAGAGAAAAATAATATTTATCATAAATTATCTTAATTGTTCTAAATCTGTACACTGTGGTCACAATCGGGATAAACCAGCTAATAAAGCTAGAGGTTTTGCCGCGGATGCGATACTTACGAGTAGAAGCAGAGATCACTACCACGAGATGGAGCAAATATAAATTATAAAACCACTTTACTTACCTTACTGAGCTTACTGTGAACCTAGGTCGATGTATAACCCTTTAATACCAGAAGTCATCCCCTAAGGGATAAATAAGGTGGAAGTAACGAGTTCTACGTAAATGAAGTCGCAAACAAAATCTCATGTCATACGCTTCAGTGGTTCCCAACGCCTTTTTATACTTAATACAGCTCATGTTTATCCATGAAACTCGATTTTTTGTTCATATTTTCTTTACACGCGCACAGATCGTTAACGTTTGCGACGTAGTCATTTATAAGCAGGGGAATGGGTGTGCGTATTAGTGTTGATCGCGAATCATCGTTTATGTAATAATGCAGGATGTAGCGTCTGATAATCTATGGTCTGCGGTTACTGCAATAACTAGGCCAATGCAAGCGATAACCGACTATGGTAACGATGCACAACAATAAATTGACATTATGACACGGCTTAATGAAAACTAACGATATGTTTTATGTGCTTCACGACTATATTAGGTTTAACGTATATAGCCTACTTCATGTTAACTGCTTTGTTGACCGCTGTAGAGAGTGTAGAGTCAATAATGTTAATAAGTCAATGTCATAATTTGTATGAATAATACGTAATAAGACTAATGAGTTAGGTAGACCAGCTTAAGGCAAAATACTAGATTTAATTATGACACACTACACGTCTGTGGCTTCTAGACATATTATATTCTCAAAATAAAGGCAGAGTGAATATCTAAAATTACTTTTTTATTACAAGCTTTTATTTACTTTCACCTGTCCCGTTGTCTGTCTGTCGGTCTGTAATCAAATCTTGCAAGTTAAATTTGATCCACTTCCCGGTTTCCGATTGAGCTGAAATTTTGCATACATACGTAAGTCGGGTGACAATGCAATATTATGGTGTCATCGAGCTGATCTGATGATGGAGACCGGAGGTGGCCATAGGAACTCTAGCTGTGATAAAACAACGAAACCTAATTGTCTCGTTTGGGGTTTTTAGCCTGTGGGAAGAAAAGTACAGTCAGCGATAAAAGCTTGTACCAAAAATGAAAATTTTGCCAAAAACTTATTTACCTGTCCAAAATTATATTTATTAACTACAGCTAACTGATATGATTCCAATATGATACAAATATCGGTTTGATGTCTGGTGCCATTCGAATAGGCTTGGCCTGTCTTAAATATGTTAGCGCAAGTCCCTCAAGCACCCTGTTAGATGGCGCTGTGAACATAATCGATTCAACCGCATGCACACACACATAATCGAATCAGTGACATAAATTAAGAGAATGCGGGGTGTTTCTTCACTTTCTTCAACGTCAAGTAGCCTTGATTAACTAAGTTCATTTTATTCATGTCTGTTTTGAGTTTGAGACGCCTTGGCTGCCATTTACTGTACAAAACAGTCTGCCTATTTTTCTGGGGGAGGGGCACGTCAAATATATGACTATTTGTACATGATTCGTACGTAATGTAGAAAAAGCCGTCAGATAAACGTCAGTCCATACAAAAGTTTGCACAATTGTGTAAGGTTTTCGGCAGAGGGGTAAGCTTTTAAAGGCGACTCCTGTTATTAAATGCTCTAAGAGCAACACCTACATAAAAAGTGTCTACAGGCCTCTATCATTCATTACTACGACTGTCGTGGCAAAACCCCAGGGCCATAAGATAACGGTAACCAATTATGTTAATTATGGTTACGAGTACACATTCCCGATCCACCATGTATTGAATTCGCAAATTGGCTAATTGGTTAGGCCGATTGCTATTTCTGACCGACTATGAGTTATACTTGTATTTACACAGCCGTGTACCGACGCAGCACTCGTTAATTATGCCGTTTTCAAGTAAAAGGTAATTATCAGCTGTCAAATACTGCTAGAAATTCCCCTTATCCATAACTGACAAATAGTAGTAGGTACTTTTTGTCTTGAAAATTTTGCTACATATCCAAGACTTTAAAATTCTAGTTTTGAGGCCATAATATATATTTATGCGAGATTTTTTACAGTAGGTGAATATGAATATATAGTAATCTAACTAGTTACAGGAACATTTTCAGTAAATAATGGTAATTCTATGGCCGTTTTAAATCTGTCAAAGTAACTCCAAATTTTCCAAAGTCACCCCGGTCTACGGTACTGATTACTGTACTCTTTTGGCGTAATTATATTTAAATGTCTTTAAACAAAATCTTTCACATTTATTTAATAACCTAGTGGGATAAAATTTGTATCAGTAAGTATACTAAAAACAAAACTGTAAACCAGAACAAAGCCTTAGGAGTTGGCTACGGGCAGAGTGCGGCCTTCAATATAAATTCTCGGAAAAACCTTCCTGAAGCACAATACGACACGATACAGTCAAGATTACGTTGTAATTACGATAAGGCATTTCAGATTATCCGAGCCCTAAGTAAGGGGTAATCCGTCTTTTACTAGAGACTAATAAAAAACAGAGACTGGTAGGTAGGAAATACAGGTGAATTGCAAAAAATATTTCATAGTTATGGCCTAAATTGAGTTTCATTTGGACCATATTAAATTAAATTGTACTATTATTTGTTGTATTAATTTCATATAACTTTACAGTTACTGCAAATAGTTACCCATGCTTGCTATACCTACCTATATATTTTGCATTCACCCATAAAATAACTGCTAGAAAAATAACTTCCGATCTCGACCACGTTTCTTTATTATTTCAGAGAAACGTGAAACTAGTTCATCAATGTATTTTTTAAGAAAGTGTAATATTTATGGATATACATTTTTTTCTGAATGTCGCTTTGACCCCGCTTAACAGTGTAAAGAGCTAAACAAAAATATGATGTGCATATTACCTATATGTAAATTACGTATCACCTCATTAAGCTCGCTAGGTTATCTACAATGATGGTGTAAACAATTTCGATATTCTAAGTCTTTTTTTATGTTTTTTTTTTGTTTTGGATTTCACGGGTCTTTAAATCCCGGTCTTTTGATAGGCTTGCGTGGGGATATAGATCCAACACGTAGACTGAGCAAAAATGCCCTTTGGAGAGCTTTAATGTCATGTAGCACGCCTGCTGGAACCCGTTCACAGGCGCAACAATAGACACCCATGAACCGGTCTCAGCAGACATTGGGACTATTGTAGAAAAAGTGAACAGTATACTGGTCTTTATTATTAACAAGTCGCTTATTGCAAAAAAATACTTACAAACAAATTACTTACACGAATCCAGGTCGATCGTTTCAGACGCGTTGAGAATTAAATGGATAATATATTGCTTTCCTCAACTTTCAACTCTAGAGTTTGCCGCTGTTTGCGGGTCTAGTGGTGCCCTGAATACTAAATAGTTTCTTGGTACCTATTTACTTACCTGGTAACCATTTTTCTCTGAAATTCACTTACACACATTCTAAAGATCGGTATACCTATTTGGTTAACCCTAAGGTCAGTGCGGTCTTTGTATGTTATAAAAATTAACCTCATGAGTCCCAGAGGCCTTTATAATTTTGTATTACCGAGTTATTTCTCGGTAACATAACGTTTTCAGGGACAAATATCCACCCTGTTTAATATAGAATGTGATTAATATTCTAAAACATTACGTGTAAGACATTCAATAGGTAACTATGGGCCCGATTCGGATTGTGAAATAGACATCTATTAGATATCGTTTAGACATCACCAAGATACGATAACGATATGTTTACGATCTAACCTGTCATATATGACATTTGCGCGATTCTGGAGATACTCTTGAACGATTTCCTCAGGATATGACTAAGAGATCCAATTCACATCTAATAGATATATTACGCTATCTAACGTAAAAGTGACATTGGTTGCCCGAATTGCGCTGCAAAAGAGAACTAGTTGATATCTAAACTATAACGTACCTATCTAGAATGGATCTAGTACGTGTCGTCTCTTGTGAATATCTTGAAGTTCGAATACGGCAGTATATCTCTGAAACACGTCTATAAATAGATTTATTACACGTGGCTACGACGCCAATGTGACATTTCTAAAATTCAATATGTCTATAGACAGTGTAAATACAGATAGGTAATGGACGGTTTTATCCTCCATCAGAGCGAGTTAAGCAAACGGCCTTTGGCACATCCCTACGGTACCACAGATTAGATAATTACTTAAGAAGATATAACACTGTTACAAAACTAGTAGTTATATTTATTATTGCACCCATTTTTCGCCATGTTGTAAAGTTCTACCTATTGATTTTTCTACATATACCTATCTATTTTTTAGTTTTCTACGTGTATGTAATGACGATTAATTCACATGAATGTCTGTCGCCAGGTTTACGAGACAGTATTTAATTAAAAAGTTACATATAATATAATAATTTATTTCTAATATAATAATAATATCAAATAATTGCACAATGTAGAATGTAATGAAATTGATAATAATTAAACATATAATTTATGTATGTTATACCAAAAAGTATAATGTTTAATACTAGTATGTCTGCAGTCATTAAATTGACAGATTATAGCGCTAGAAGAGAAAAATAAAACTAGTTGAAATAGTTCCTTGCTACCTAAAATATAATTTTATTCCACATATCGCCATGGCGCTGCCCACGCCGCGATGAAAGCGAGCGATACAAACTTTATTGAGTCTATAGTTGAGTCAAACACATGCTGAATGCAAATACGTAGTGTGCTCTCTGTCACACCTAGCTGCGGCGGGCGGCGTCCCGTCTCTTTTTTACTTGCTTCGCGTGCAGTGAGTTTTTAACTCAACTATAAGAGAGTAATCTGTGGCAGTACGTGCTCATACTACTTATACGTCTTCACCTCCACGTGCTTACGTGGTAGGTATCTGGAAGGAAAGGTCTATAAAGTTTGGAGGGAAATGCATTGTAGGAGGAATTCTGTTTTCGGGCTGAGTGAAATGTTAGTTACTCTGCAAGTTTACTAAACAACTCAAGTTTCTGGTGTAGGTACCTATACTACTACTACTACCTACAGTACCTACGCTGTTTCATTTGGAGTGGTAGTACCTATCCAACTCTCTTTGTGTGGTTTATTTTACTATTTTCAAATTCATCATCATCATCATCATCATCAGGCTATAGTAGTCCACTAGAGCGCCATAGCGCCCTGTCCTCAACTTGCCGCATCCAGCATCCTGCAGATTTTCAAATTACATTTTAATATTTTTTTAGTGTTGCTACTTACTGCAATTATATTTTCAATGAGAACACTTAGAAAAAGAGGTCAGTTTGTACCTTTTAGCAACTTTTTTTACCTTTTCGCAATGGTTTTCAAATGTTATTTTAACAACAGGAAAAAAAATACTAATTATGAAATTGAGCAATAATTGAGTGTCCATTGTTTGAGGGTAACTCCTGAAAGTAGGTATAAGTGTACCACGTAGCTACATAATTTATTCTCAAACAAATGTAACGTTAAAAGCGGTAACGTAACTTGGATATTTTTGGTTTTTCAGTAGGTACATACCTAGGAATTCAGTTAAAGTTTTACCTGAGCCCTAAAAAATAATCTATCTATCTATTGACCTCAGGAAAAAATGCATACGTAACTACGTTACAATTATGAGTTTCAAGCCATCTACTTCAGATAACAATATCATACATGGTTAAATATAAAACACATAAACAAAAGCATATATAAAAAAAGGTGGGCAGCTACACCTATTATTACCTTTAGGGGCTTTAGGTAAAATGACCTACTTGTTTGATAGCCTGGAGAATTCAAAAAGTAACGCTTATTATATTATATCAAATCGATGCTGTTTCCAATTTGTACCGACGCCTTACAAAACCAACTCTGCAAAATTTAGTTTTTCAATTCCAAACAATTGTGATCAATCAGTATGAGTTTTTTTTATTATTCTTTAATTTAACTTGGATACGAAAAACTAAATTTAGCTTTGTTTGAATAGGTACAAATAATTTAAACGATTTACATTTTTTTTAACTATCTTGCCTAGGGGGTTGTTTTCAATACACATAAGTGAAATATCAGGGTACCCAATATTTATGTATTTTTCAAGTTTGCGGTTTCATACTATTTATTACCCCAGAAGCTACATACAGGTTTCTCCAAAGTAAAAAAACCTAATTTGTTAATTTCTTCGTAACCGCTACACCGATTGTTATGATACTTTGTATACTGATTCTCTTTGTATACATTTCAGCTTTGTCCAATGGCTAGGGCCACCCTGTATATAAGTGAACAAGTAAACTCGGGACAATAAATTAGCTGTATACTTTTAAATTGGTCGACTTATTGCTCGATATAATTATCACATATTAAAAAACCGGGCAAGTGCGAGTCGGACTCGCGCACGAAGGGTTTCGTACCATAATGCAAAAAAAAAACGAAAAAAAAGCAAAAAAAAACGGTCACCCATCCAAGTACTGACCACTCCCGACGTTGCTTAACTTTGGTCAAAAATCACGTTTGTTGTATGGGAGCCCCATTTAAATCTTTATTTTATTCTGTTTTTAGTATTTGTTGTTATAGCGGCAACAGAAATACATCATCTGTGAAAATTTCAACTGTCTAGCTATCACGGTTCGTGAGATACAGCCTGGTGACAGACGGACGGACGGACGGACGGACAGCGAAGTCTTAGTAATAGGGTCCCGTTTTACCCTTTGGGTACGGAACCCTAAAAAAAATTATTTTGCTACATAAATTGTTACTTACCGCATTCACAAGTTAAGTTACTTATTGCAACTGAAAAACTAAACAAAAGAACGGCTACAATTTTTTGCTGGCTTGTAACATTGTTCGTTTAGTACTAAAGTCGTTGATCATTCTGCATTTGCCTTTCTAATTTTGAGAATTATATTCTTTAAATCAACTTGGTTTAAGTACTTAGAGATTAGCGGAGTGAATATTTAAAACACTTACATTTTCCGGCTCCTACTACGTGACATTTCAAAAAACATTTTGACCCTACCAAATACTTTAAGAGTCTCCTTGTAAGAGCCTTATTAGTAACGAGTATGCGCCCTGCCCATTTCCAATTATACTATCAATGTCGATCAATAACGTTTGGTTCTATTGCACTGGGAATTCCCGATCATTGCTCTTTCTATTGCCTTTTAAATCCTTTTATTGTATCTTGAACCTTTTTTTGAGGTCGAATGTGAGGGCATCGCACTTTTGTCTTGAGACAGTCTTGTTATTGGAACTAGAACTTGTTATTCCACAGTTTCCAAAGCTTTACTCAACGGAGTAGTCACTTTACGGAATGTGTTGGGGTTGACATGTTTAATCCAGGTAAACATTCTCATTTCTAACTTAAAGACTACACTCGACAGCATAAATATGATAAGATCTAAATATAAAACAATGTAATGCTACAAAGTATCAGAATATTGAATACCTAAGTTTTTGATAGGAATACTTTCGTTGTTAAAAAATGAAAACATGGTTACTAGGAAGATAAAAGTAATCGTTTCAGTTTTAATAGGTACTTACTACTTACACTGAAAAACCGTTCAGCTTCGCATCATTGGCAGAAAAATGGGACTCGTATCGGAAAATATCATGTGATTTGTCGTCGTTATTTCGTAAGTCCTATACTTTTTAAACCGTTTCTATTTAATCAAATTCAAATCATGTCAACGTAAGTGCGCCGCGGAAAGAGGACACTGAATTATGCACGAAACCACTATCCGACAGAGCTGTACCGACACTTCTTAATAAGAACTGTTTCCTCTATATCGACGCGACGCTCGAAAAGAGCGCGACAGTTTTCCAACATTTCGATTCCTCAATACCACATCGTCGTATGTTGGAACAGCGCACTCGCAATAGTAACTTTGTGCTAAGCGTAATAAGGTTTATATTACGATATAAAGGAGAAAGGAGATATGATGTGTAGGAAGGAAACAGTCGATTTCTCGCGTAATACTACGACTAAAGCACGCCTCCACTCTTAGGGTTGCCATGTGCCAGGATCTGCTGGCACTTGAGACGCTTGATATTGGCTTCAAGAAGACAGGCCCGAGATTAAGTTAGCTCGCTGTGTTTCACAGCGTTTGTTTTGAGAATCGAGTATTTAATCAAAGTGCGTGGGTGGGTGGGTATATGTATACACAGCTGCAAAAGTGCATACTCACTTTATGAAAGGAATTCATTCATAAAGCTCGCCGTACCAATGTGAGTAGAGACCGCAGAAAAGCCAGGATCATAATATATGGCCTAATATAACATACTTACATTCCGTAAGAATGTGTAAATATACAAATTCTTTTATATAAGTACCTTATATTGTCCTACGTTTGATTATAACACTTTATCGACTTGATTATTTTGTTGCACCAGGTAAAACATTATATGTTATATCACGGACAAACAGTCAGACCTTGTTAACTACGGTTCCCTAACAAAATTGTAATTGACGTAGGTTATTAAATTGTCCTGTAGGTACATTCACGTCATCCATTGTGTCCACTATATAGGTCTAGTGTTTAAAGTTTTCACATAGTCCGAACAGATGTCAGATCACCAAACGTCAGACGACCAAATAGAACTAAATAACTGAGGCGGTACCTAAGAAGTTATTATCAGTGATCGGACAAATCATCGCAAAACCATCAAAAATCATTTATATCTCAAAATAGGACAAGATTTATTAAACTCATATTATGTAGGTACACAGTATCTTTATAAAATTTCCAGATTATACTCAAAAATTACAGTTCAAAATTGTTAACAAAATTGTATCATGTTCCATACAATATTTATTTTTGCGATAAATTGTCTGAACTCTGGTTATTATGCTCAGCTTCAGACGGGCTGAAGGCTTGGCTGCATGAAGCCGATTTGTAATATGTTAAGTAAGTAAAATGTATCATACCTACATACTGTTTTAGAGTTCTAAAAGTCAGCTACATTTGAGTAGAAAATTAACACGCGTGCAACTTCTTTATCAAACGCCTAAGATAAAAGACAGACCTATAATTGACAATACTATACGTTAGCAAATTAAACTTCAGGTCTCATTTAAATAAAAGATGATCATACAATAAATTATAATTTATGTCCATGAAACATGATTTACAGGCGCTAGCAGCCCTAGCGCCGCAGCGTTACAGTAGGAGTTGAATTATTAAAGCCTTCCCCGCGGGGACATGATACTAGCAACATTGGCACGTACCACGAAACTGTAACTACTGGAAACCCAAATTTGATACGGTGCTAGTTGAAAATAATGTGCTATCACATTATAACCAAACTATACCAACAAAGCCCCCTGACACTGCGGGGTTGCGTAATGCATCGCAGCCATAATGTGATATGTAGTGTTTAGTTTTTTAAAGTTTAGTTTTCAAATATATTTTTATATAATATGTATGCTAGTTTTAAGGTATTTATGTATGGGCCATTAGTTGCCTGAAATAAAGATTTTCATTCATTCATTTCATTTCAAAGCAAAATTATAGGAATAAATGGTATTAGCGATTTGAAAACCGCACATTTACGCTATAAAGAAATAGTTTTATTGAAAAACTGGAGGCAGAATCTGATTGTATAATAACAAGTTATGAATTAGAGATGGATTAGTTATGGATACGATAAGTCAGTGCCAAAAGGGACATTACTTCAACCAGAAACAACTGTTAACACTGACAGATCATATCCCTGACAAATTCGTAACCTGTTATTAATGGAATATCACTCAATAATGGAATATCAAAGCCACACGACTCCGCTGGCTTGGTCACCTGGACAGGATGGGGGAGGATCGTGCTGTGAGAAGAGCGTATGTGGGGCACCCGGGCGGAAAACGTCCGTCCGGGCGTCCCAGATACCGCTGGAGTAACGAAGCCGAAAAAGACCTGTCCGCCCTCGGAATACCCAACTGGCGCGAAGTGGCGCAGAATAGGGCAGAGTGGCGCTCTCTTGTGTCAGAGGCCAAGATCCTCTTTGGGTAACTGAGCCAGTGATGGAATGGATGGAATGGAATATCCTTCCATACTGTTATTTATTACTTATTACAATCAAAATTCGCCTCCTATTATCTTAAGCATTATCTTTCAATTCTGCTTTTTTGCTGTTCGCCGTCATAAATGTTCGACGTTATAAATAGCTTGGCTAAAAACGATTACATTTCTAAATGTGATATTGTGAAAGTTTCAACAGTTTTCATTCCGTGAGTTTTTGTTAGTAAACAATGGCGGTTTGGACTCCCCGTTTTCCTGCGGAAAGATGCCATTGATAACACAGCCCCTATTATACTTATAGCCGCGGCTCACGCAAACTCGCCCAACTCGTAAGTGGGTACTCAAACTATTTCTTAGTCACAAAACTTTCGTGAGACACAGACATATTAAATATATTAAAAACGGCTCTCATAAATACGTAATAATTAAATATATTAAATACGTGATTGACCTTTTTTAATATTTATATTTAAGATTTATTAAAAAAATCGTTTATTTTTATCAAGTTTTTTCCTATATAGGTGTCGAATCCTCCTTTTAAGTTTGACGCTTGTGTTAGGAGGTATTCGCTCTTTCATACAAAGGTGCATGATAAAGTAAAAAATATGTTGACAATATTAAAACTATAACTAGGTTACATTAAAAGTAGGGAGAGTTTCTTACATTAGCTTACACATTGTTTACATTTCAAATAAAAAGGGGTAAAGATCTCAGGTAGGTAGAATAGCAAGTGTGTGTTACTGATGTGTACAGTTGAGTGAGCGGTGCGGATCTCGAATCGGATCCGGTGCGATAAAGGTCAAGGTATTATTGTTTCTGTTTCTTCGTATGTTTTACTTTTTAACCATATTGTAGTCTTTTTACACTCGTTATATGTTTATTGTAAAAACTATTAGTTTTGTTAGCTGTGTTGTATAGATAAATAGATGTCGCATTAAATTGCCTTTTAGCAAAATATACCTAATATAACCTGTTGAAAAAAATCGTAACATTTTTTAAAGATTATCATAAAAACATAGTTAAGTATAAGTACATCCTCTTAAAATCTTTCAAACTAAAAATACATTGATTTTGGGTAACGTAATGTTCCGATGCTCTTACGCTGTACTCTCTGTTAAAGAAGTAGTTTTCTCTCAAAGCGGGTTAGTAAACACAGCTTATAATCGCCGTAAAACAACATTCGTAGTAAAAGCGGAGACTCGAAGATTCGAAACAACAAACATTACGCTCCGATCATGTTCCTCATTTAAATATTCTTTATCGGAGGTTGTTACACTTGTTACTAGTTTGCAAAACTTCCGAGCTTCTAGAATGTTTGCTGTGTAACCTGCAAACTGCAACTCTTTACCGCGAAATACTTTCAAATCTCGCGTAGTAAACAGGAAAAACACGTCCCAAATATGGCGATGCATTTCGTTTTGAATAATGCTGTACTGAAAGTGGATTAGGTGAGTGACGTTTATGATATTTGAAAGACGGGCAGTCGGGTATATCGATTTTGTGGGTGGAGACACGAGACAGCCCACGCTTATTATGAAGACATAAATATTTTATTCTCCCGCATTCGCAGTGGGATTTCTTTTCGCAATCATTATTACGTAAAATATCTTAACAATTTTTATAAGAATGAAAGAAAGATTAAGATAAGATTAATTTTCTTTAGGATGATCTTAATGAACTTGGCAGAATATTCCAATTTTTCGAGCAATAAGATAAAAAAGTGTGAAATTTTACGATTAACTTGGCATACCTCGGGCGACGATAAACGAATTTACGATAATGAAGTGAACAAATCGTCATTAATCCTAAGACAGGCTTTTTTAAATGATTTCACATCGTTATATTTTGTATTATAACATCACATACAACGCAGACAGAACTAAGGCCGTTGAAATAACTCTGAGCATTGTAGTATCTAATCATTCTAATGTTAAAAAGTAGCATGATTGGTCCGTTTCAAAAGCAACCAATTGTGTGTCTAAAGTGCGATTCGTAAGTGTACACGACGCGCGTTTAGATTAATAAGATGTAATTAGATAATAAAATAATTAAGATATAATTTAGATAAGCCAAAGTTTGTGAATAATAAAATATCCTCCTATTGTGTTTCATTACGTAACTCTGCATAACGGGAGGGGCAAAGTGTGGGTCGCCGGCGGCGACACACACTTTGCGCCTTTCGAATAAGAATGTGATAATAGGCTAATTAGGAAAAAAGTCTAATTAGAAAAATAAGTTAGGTAGAATAGCATAAGAAATAAGAACTTGTAAGTTAATAAATATTTAAATAAAGAAAGCATGAGGGCCGAGGAAAAGAGAGGTATCATATTAGAAAGAGAGGTATCATATTAGAAAGAGAGGTATCTTATTAGAAAGAGATAGGAAGTCTGCGCGCATGCGCCGATCTCTCACGATCCGCGCATGCGCGCCACGCGGGTAGCGGGGGACGAGGTACATAAAATAGGCGGTAATAAAAGCCGGTACGTCGCCCCGCTCAGCGTCAGTCCAGAGCCAGCAGCCGACTAGGAAACAACTAAAAGGAAAAGAAGAAACCTCTCCAACCTCGACCCTCCTGCATCTGAAGCCAGCCGCGTTGTTTTATTGCTCCATCCTCTGCCGCCTACGAGAATTTCTACAGTCCACTCTCCCCCCCCCCTGCGCACCCCGCTGCGATGTATGAAGATAGGGCCTAACACTCACATTGTTTGGTCCTCGTCGAAGCCGGATCTCTGAAGCAAGAACACAGCAAGATGGTAGTAACAAGAAACAACCACAACAAGGAAGATGAAGAGTCGTCAGAAAATACCGCAAAATCTCCGAGCTCCGAGGAAACCGGCACCACGTCAGGCACCGGCACCACGTCGGGTACCGGCACCACGTCGGGCACCGGCACTACGTCGGGCACCGGCACTACGTCGGGCACTGGCACTACGTCGGGCACAGGCGCAACGTCGGACTCAGCGAAGACGTTGGACACAGCTGCATCGTCGGGTACGGGCGCCATCAGGAAGACGCGTCCCACACCAGAGGACCTACCCGGGCCGAGCAACGCCGTCCACCCCGCTGACACGTCGGGCATTAAGGCCACGCCTGCGGCCAGCCTCGCCGCCACGATCGTCGAGCGCAACCCCGTCGAACTGATGCCGCCACCGAGACCGCCGACGAAGCCCGCTCGGTCACACCGATCCAAGGCCTCCAGCAAGAGACTCCTCGCGGAGTTGGAGGCCAAGGAGAGGTTAGCCGAGCTAGAACTGAAGCGCGTGCAAGCGGAAACCGAGCTAGCGAGAATACGTCAAGAAAGAATAGACCTGGCGTCATCAAGAGAGGAGTCAGAAGAGGAAGAGGACCTCGCTCCACAGCGCATCGCTGACTGGTTCAATCGCCGACCCGAACGAGCGACAACATTAGAAGAGGCCGCCCATATAGAAGAAACGCAAGAGCCCGCCGCGCGCACTACTAGACGACGCGCGCGACCGGAAACATACGAAGATGCTCGTGCGATGGACGTGTCGTCGCTAACCGCCGCCCTCACAGAAGCCATTCAAGCCAGCAAGTCTTACAAGAAGTACATACCTGACCTGCCGACGTTTAGTGGCCTGTGCACCGAGTGGCTACAATTTAAAGCCGCGTACAACGAGTCCGCGCCCAGTTTCTCCGCAAGTGAAAACGTCGCCCGTATAAGAAGAAGTCTAAAGGGTGTCGCCTGGGAGGCCGTCAGCGCCCTCCTCATCAGCCAGCCGCATCCAGAAGACGTCATCAAAGCACTAGAAAGAAGATACGGAAGGCCAGACGCACTACTTGTCAACGAACTGGAGAAGCTAAAGGGACTGCCGCGCCTCACCGACAACCCACGTGATCTGTGCATATTCGCCAGCCGGATCGCTAACACAGTGACGACTATCGAGATATTGAAGAAGCCGCAGTATCTCTACAACCCCGAGTTACTGCGGTCGATAGTTGACAAGTTATCGCCGATAATTCGCAACAAGTGGTACGACTACGCAGCTACAAGAGAAGAGACGCCCGAACTTAAGAAGATTGCCGACTTTTTGAATAATGAAGCCGACAAGTGCACGCCTTACGCTCCGCCTGAAAATACAACGGAACATAAAGAAGTAAGAAGTGCAAGAAAGAAGCCCGAGCGAACCTACGCCGCCGCAGTCGAAATCAATAAGAAGCCAAAAGAAGAGAAGCCGGCGTGCCCGTTATGTGAACACGCTACGCACCAATTGCCGTCGTGCCCGCAGTTTATGAAGATCGACACGAACGAGCGCTGGGAAGTGGCCAAGAAGAACAACATTTGCTACCGATGCCTCGTCAGCAAGCATCGACGCTTCGCCTGCCGCGCCAAGCCTTGCGGCCAGCAGGGCTGCCCCATGAAACATCATCGCCTACTACACCACGAGAAGTCGCCACCCGCGGCCGCCGCTGCAGCCGCTGCCGAGCCACCCCCACCACACAAGCCAGAAGAAGTCGTGGCCTCGGCAGTGAACCAGATCGCCTGCGCGACAGCACAAACAAGACGCGCCTACCTGAAGATAGTACCAGTCACACTACGCGGCCCGCGGGCGGAAGCAGACACTTTCGCTCTACTAGATGAAGGCAGCACCGTGACAATTATCGACTCGGCGCTGGCGGACACACTCGGGCTCAACGGCCCCACCGAACCAATGTGGGTGCAGGGCGTAGGCGGGAAAGAGATGGAGCACAATCAGAGCAGGAGGGTCGAGGTCTACATACGCAACAAGTACGGCGGGCAGGAGCAGCGCATACCAAACGCGCACACCGTCGGCAGTCTGGGCTTCACCACACAATCCATAGGTGCGAGCGAGATAGATGGCTGCACACATCTCAGAGGACTCAAGCACAAGTTAACCTACCAAGGCGCAACCCCACAAATACTCATCGGTCAAGACAACTGGGAGCTAATCGTGTCGCGGGAAATAAGAAAAGGACGGCGCGATCAACTCGTCGCTTCAAGAACCCTACTAGGATGGGTACTTCACGGCTGCCGCACCACTAGAGCGGAGCCGATCGCGTACTGCTGTGCGCACCTCACGCGGGCCAAGTCGAACGAAAACATAGAAGAAACAATGAAGAAATATTTCGCTCTCGAGTCCCTATCAATCGAGCCGAGGCGACCGAGCAGCGATCCCGAACAACAAGCGCTTCGCATATTAGAAGAAAAGAGCCGCCGCTTACCCGACGGCAGGTTCGAGACGGGGCTACTGTGGCGCAACCAAGAAGAAAGAATACCCAACAATCGCAACGACGCACTGAAGCGGCTACACACGCTCGAGAGGAAGCTGGATCGAGACGCAAACCTGAAACAACAATACAACGAGCGCGTCAACAATCTACTTACCTCAAGCTACGCCGAGCGCGCGGCCACGCCACCAAGCGGCAGGACGTGGTACCTACCTCACTTCGCCGTCTGCAACCCAGAGAAGCCGAAGATAAGACTGGTCCATGATGCTGCGGCCACCTCACACGGCCGCAGCCTCAACGACATGCTGCACACGGGTCCAGATTTCCTGCAATCACTACCCGGCGTCATCATGAAGTTTCGTCAACACAGCATCGCAGTCTCAGCTGATCTGAAAGAGATGTTCATGCAGATCAAGATACGCGAAGAGGACAGGGACGCACTCCGCTTCCTATGGAGGGGCGATCGCCGCGAGGGAGAGCCAGAAGAATACCGCATGACTTCAGTTATATTCGGCGCGTCGTCATCGCCGTGCACCGCTCTATACATCAAAAATAGAAACGCACGAGAGCACGCGACACAGTACCCGGAGGCTGCGCGAGCAATAGAGCGCAACCACTACATGGACGACTATCTCCAGAGCTTCAACACAATAGAAGAGGCAAGACAAGTGACAAGAGACGTCGATCATGTACACCAACAAGCCAAGTTTCAGCTGCGTGGGTGGGCTACGAACGAATATGAAGCAATAAGAGACGTCGTCGGCAGCGAAGAGCGAGAGGGAAACACTGTCCCTATCGGCGGGAGCGAGATAGAAAAAACGCTCGGCCTGCTGTGGGACACAAACGAAGATAGCATCCGGTTTCGCCTCAACACTAGAAGAGCTCAGCCCGAGGTGGTCAATGACCTCCGGCCTCCGACGAAGAGAGAAGCCCTAAGCATCATAATGTCAATATTTGACCCGCTCGGCCTGATTTCACCTATCACTACGCCGGCCAAGCGAATAATGCAAGACACGTGGCAACATAACACGAGCTGGGACGAAGCTATACCCGAAAATCTGCGGGAGCGCTGGAGCGAGTGGCTACAACAACTGCGAGACCTAGGTACCCTAAAAATACCTAGATGCTACGACGCAACGCCTGCCGCCGTGCGCGAGCTGCACACTTTCGTCGACGCTAGTGAAGAAGCATACGCCGCCGCCGTGTACTGGAGGATGACGCGAGCCGACGGGTCAGTCAAAATAGCCCTGGCCGCCGCCAAGAGTCGCGTCACACCTAGGAAGCCTATCTCCATACCTAGACTGGAGCTGCAGGCGGCCGTCCTAGGCGTACGGCTAGCAAGAACAGTGATAGAAGAGCACGACTTCGAGATCGCTTCAAAAATATACTGGAGCGACTCTCGCACGGCGCTAGCATGGATACGCGCCGAGCCCCGTACATTCAAGACGTTCGTGGCCCACAGACTCGCCGAGATAGAAGATCACACTAAGAAAAACGAGTGGAGATGGGTACCGACAGCACACAACGTAGCCGACGACGCGACCCGCGCCACACCAGCTGACTTCGATACGAGCCACAGATGGTTCGTTGGCCCGTCATTCCTGTACAATGAAGAATCGACTTGGCCCCGTGAGAATAAAGTCGAAGTTCCCGTGACCGGTGAAGAAAAAGAGACGTGTGCTGCGACAGCCGCCGTGCCTGAAAATAAACACGCGGCCATACCTAAGTTCGAGCGCTTCTCAAAGTGGACGCGACTACTACGTGCGACCGCACGTGTGCTACAGTTCATCGACCTCGTGCGCCCTCGACCTCGTGACCCCGCCCGGCCCGCGACACAACTTATCGCGGCGGCCAGGCGCAAACGAACGCGCGCAAACGAGACACAAGACGGCGCCTGGAACAAGCGTGCCACTCACACACGCACACCTGTCAAGATCGCCGCTACGCCGCCACAAGAAGATAAGAAGTACTTAGTGTTAGAAGCCAAATACCGAAGTGCCGCCGAGAAACTACTAGTACGCGCCTCACAAGAAGATAGCTACGAAAAAGAGAGAGGGCGCATAGCAAGCGGCCGCGCGCCAGACAAGGACGACCGACTAGCCAAGCTGAGTGTCTATATGGACGGCGATCACATTATACGTCTGCGGGGCAGAATAGCGGCCGGCGACTTAGAAGAAGAGACAGTGCGACCTATAGTGCTACACGGGAAACATCACTATACAAAGTTATATGTTTCTCACGTTCACGAACAGTTACATCACGGCGGCACCGAAATAGTGGTTAACGATCTGCGACAGCGTGTGCATATAGTGAAAATAAGACCGACAGTGAAACAAGTGATCGCCCAGTGCCCAAAGTGTCGCCTGCGTCGCGCCAAGCCCGCGGCGCCATCTACGGGTGACCTGCCAGCGGCGCGCCTAGCACATCACGTTAGGCCCTTCACATACACGGGTCTGGACTACTACGGGCCGCAAGAAGTTACAGTGGGCCGTCATAGAGAAAAAAGGTACGTCGCACTGTTCACCTGTATGACGTCGAGGGCCGTACACCTGGAGATGGTTGCCTCACTGAGCACCGACTCCGCCATCAACGCACTGCGCCGCTTTATCGCTCGGCGCGGGTGCCCTACCGAACTGTGGAGTGACAACGGGACTGCCTTCAGAGGTGCACACCGAGAGCTGGCGGAAGCAATGAGAGACGCCGCCCACGCACGCCGCATCAATTGGCGTTTCCTTCCCCCCGCCGCCCCATTCATGGCGGGCGTGTGGGAACGTATGGTGCGCACCGTCAAAGAAGCAATGAAGGCTACGCTGCACGAGAAGTACCCGAGCGACGAGACCCTGCAGACCCTACTGGCGGAGGCGGAGGCAACCGTCAACTCAAGACCGCTGACCTACGTGGCCGTGAATCCAGAGGACCCGCCGGCCTTGACCCCGAACATGATCCTGCTGGGGCCGGACTGCTACTCACCTGCACCCGGCACCTTCGAGGAGAGCGACACCAACGCGCGACAACACTGGAAGCGCGCCCAGCAGCTCGCCGACACCTTCTGGCAGCGCTGGGTTCGCGAGTACGCGCCGCTACTCCAACACCGGCGGGAGCCCTACGACGGAGGAGTCGCCCCGGCCGTCGGAGACGTCGTCATCATCTGCGACTCCAACCTCCCCCGTAACACATGGCCACGGGGGATAGTGACGCGGACGTACCCGGGCAAGGATGGCGTGGTTCGAGTCGTGGACGTCTCTACGAGCAAGGGACACGTGCTGAGGAGGCCGACAAAGAAGATCGTCGTGCTACCAGTAGGTTCGCGAAGCGACGGCGGGAGAAATGTACACGACGCGCGTTTAGATTAATAAGATGTAATTAGATAATAAAATAATTAAGATATAATTTAGATAAGCCAAAGTTTGTGAATAATAAAATATCCTCCTATTGTGTTTCATTACGTAACTCTGCATAACGGGAGGGGCAAAGTGTGGGTCGCCGGCGGCGACACACACTTTGCGCCTTTCGAATAAGAATGTGATAATAGGCTAATTAGGAAAAAAGTCTAATTAGAAAAATAAGTTAGGTAGAATAGCATAAGAAATAAGAACTTGTAAGTTAATAAATATTTAAATAAAGAAAGCATGAGGGCCGAGGAAAAGAGAGGTATCATATTAGAAAGAGAGGTATCATATTAGAAAGAGAGGTATCTTATTAGAAAGAGATAGGAAGTCTGCGCGCATGCGCCGATCTCTCACGATCCGCGCATGCGCGCCACGCGGGTAGCGGGGGACGAGGTACATAAAATAGGCGGTAATAAAAGCCGGTACGTCGCCCCGCTCAGCGTCAGTCCAGAGCCAGCAGCCGACTAGGAAACAACTAAAAGGAAAAGAAGAAACCTCTCCAACCTCGACCCTCCTGCATCTGAAGCCAGCCGCGTTGTTTTATTGCTCCATCCTCTGCCGCCTACGAGAATTTCTACAGTCCACTCTCCCCCCCCCCTGCGCACCCCGCTGCGATGTATGAAGATAGGGCCTAACACTCACAGTAAGATTGCATGGGACGTCAAATTGTCTTTCTCATTAGTTATATATCGTCGCTGGATTGCTATTTTCATATGTGTCAATATTCAAGTACAAATAGTCCAACAAGAATATTATTTTCTATGAAGCTAAGACTACAAGGTTGTTTCATTACTATGCGCTGTGGTTATCAGGGGTGTTAATTACTATTCTTTTAATATTTCGTAGCGCGCGTGCCGTAGCACCATCCCGCTTGAGTTATTGGCTGCGTGCATTGCATGAGAAATCGAGGTGCTACGAATTTTCGTAGCACCGTAGCATAGTGGGAATTCCGTAGCTACGATCCAAATAAATCCCGATTTCTGTGTGGTTTTTGCATTTTAACTTAGATTACCGTAACATATATATATATGTATAAAATATGGTGCTATATTCTAGCTGCGATAAAAGCTTTTAAAGCTTTATTTTTAATGAGCATTTATTTCGTTTCAAAAGTAGTAGTAGTATTTGAACACTATTGCACAACACTGTGCACTTATACAACACAGAGACAATAACATAAATGTGTACAAAGGCGAACTATTCCCTTTAAAGGATCTCTTCCAGCTAACGTTCCATTGTCTGTCTGTAGATGATCCAAAAAAGTTCGATTATATTATCCCAGTTATCGATTGAAATGAAATTTCACTTATCACTAATATATCCCAGCACTGTCTTGATCATGAAACCAGAATTAGCATTAGTAATTATGTATAAAACAACGTTATAATACTGATCTCTAAATGGTTTCTTATCGCATTGCAAAAATAAGTTCAATTAGGTAGGTATATTTAGATTAGGTATATTTTGATAGGCTTTGAATACGAACATCTTTAACTAGTAACAAAGTCTGTACTAGAAATTTGTGTAGGAGTAGGTATTTGAAAATTTCACAAGAGCCAAGACGTCTACGGCTGCACAAAATAAAAAGCACGAATTCAACGGCATTACAGACGTCTTAAGAGCTAAAACATTTTTGAATTTCAGCTAACTTCAAAGTGAAATGCTTGATGTTATAGCTTAAGTTTATGTAGACACGTCACACCCGTTAACTTTGACTGCTCGGGTGACGTTAAACGGTTTTTAAAATAAAAGATCGAAAAAGTGCCCGAAAAATAAAATAAAGAATTATTATGTGCACTAGGATTCTTTATTTCCTTATCATACTTCCTGTTCCTCTACTTAACATCTAATTTTGGGTTTGTTGCAAACTTGTTGTAGTTATTTTGCTAACATTGTATCAAAAAGAAAGTGTTTTAAATTCGAATTTTATGTTTATTATGTTTTAAGGAAATTAAAAGCTGGATACCGGAACTACAGCCACGGGATTGTTATGCCATTTAGGGTTCTTGCTTAATTGGAAATTGTATAGTGTAAGTATTGAACAACCAATTTAGCTAGGACCCTAAATGGCGCAACAATCGCGGAGCGTGATGATCTACATGCTCACTTTTCAAGCAGAAGTATTATTTATTTATCGTCCAAAAACCTACTGAGCATTTATGTAGCTTTTACTAGCAAAAAACGTCATTTTTATTTGTTTTTAAACTAATATTTAACTCGCATTTTAAAAGTTCCTTCACAAGCCCCCGCTCATTTATGACTTTGCTGCTAATGGACTTTGGACTTTAAAGTTGTTGCTCTCGGGTGACGCAGATCCGACTGCGTCATTTGCTACTTTATGATTGTAATGCTCTTACATAGACACAGTTTTATACTTTTACGGCACTCTACGGAGTTAAAACTCAGTAGGTAATAAAAGTATAACAGCCCTTAAAAGGTTATTTCTAGCTAAGTGACATTCTGACCCGTATGTCGCTGCATAAAAATGCAGTTTAAAGATCACTTTTCTTCTTAAACCAAAACTGGTAAGAAAATCAATGGGAAATTTTAATCGATTGGTTGATTTTACTACAAATTTTTTTTTGATGTTTTATATTGAATAGGTACTACTACATTTGTAAATCAAATGAATTTGAAAAAGATTTTCGTCTGCTTATTTACAAGAAATAATTATATAAAATGAAACCTAATATATACTCCTTTTTTCAGTCAATTAAACGTTATTACATTTCGTTTAAAAGTATTATGTTACGCAGGTTTTTAAATCATGATTATTGAAATACAGCCTCATTAACAAATGAACCACGGAAAAGTTAACTGCAAGATTTTTATCGCAAAGGCTTAAAGATGGAAGATAACCTAATTTTGAACAGTGCTTAGAATTCTTAAGAGTTGGCTCTTATAAATCGGAGGCGAGAAGCTAGCAAATATTACTGAGATTAGAGCAAACTTCACGAGAGTCGAGAATGTCTCTTGTTAGGCTAATGCTCATTTAAATGCTCAAGTCGTTATTCACTCGTCCCATTTCCAATAATAGTCTTAAACGTGTTTTACGGTTCGACTTAAGCTGTAAAATAAATTCCGGTTTGTGAATTTTCGTGAATATGTCCCGATTACGGGCGCATTATGCGGATAATTTGCTGGAAAATAGTTTCTCTTCGACAATTTCCCTCGTCCTTTTCATATTCAGGATCCTGTTGGACATTGACATACCTATATACATATATTATGAGAGGATATCTTACACGTGTTTCGGCACTATACTTACCTACCTTCATCTGGCACGTTTCATTTGAATACCCGTGTCCAAAACGCGTTCACTTTAACAATCTCTGTTGTACCTACTAATTAATTTGTTTACAAATAGACTTAAATATACGGTAAGTACGACACGTCCCACCGCCCACACTGTTAACTGCCCACCGGTAAACTTTATTACACGACTTACGACTTTATTACATAAGGCATAAGGTCCACCAATGGACAGTTAAGAGTGTTTTTGTTTGTACAGTCGACGTCAAAGATATCTTTACATTTTTCGCCTTATTGCAAAGGAGTAAGGTGCAAAAGTGTGAACATATCTTTGACGTCGACGTACGTAGGTTGTATTTGTATTATTAATTAGATTAGAACCTTAACATTTTTAACTGAAACAATGTATTAATAATGGAAACAAACACGTCGCTGATGTTATTAATGTCAGTTGGTAAAAACACTTGAAGGATCTCAGCCGGCAAAAATGGATATAAATAATAGGAGTATAAAGAGTTTAATATCTCACCGTACCGTCTTTGCAAAACACTCGTCGTAAATATGTACCTACAAAGTGAGAGAATGTATATATTATTTACTCCTCTATTTATTCAATTTCAAATTTAAGCATACATTTAATTCAAGTTTAAAATAGAACGTTTCATACCGAAGCTGAAACATTTTTGTTTTAATGTATATTGCATCTGCATCCTCTTAAATCGTACATTCCAGTTGTTTCGCTTTGTGCGACTATGCAAATGCATATTTTAAGTCAAATTCGTGCTAGTTTAATAAAGTTAAAATTTAATTTATTATTCCAAAATAAATTTAACCTCGCGAGTTTTATGTAAGTGTTAACGCCCAGTAGCCCAGTGAAAGGCCTTAAGTTTGCTAATTAAATTCTTTGCAATAGAATTGTGTTCTAAAAAAGCGCTACGAATTTTCAAAAACTTCGTACTCTGAGCCTAGTGCACCTTAAAGTTGATGCCTATTATTTTTAATTAACACCTTCGGTATTGAGCAACTATGGAACTTCCCTTAGTTTTTGCAAATTTTGTCTAAATCTTTAGGTAAGTATAGCATTTCTCGTAAACCTGATATTATATAAATGTGATCTGTACAATTCTAATTACTACTTCTTTCTTACGTCGGGATATTACAACTTTCCATGGTTTGTGCTTGTTAACAACCAAATAAGCAAAAATAACTGTACAAGCGTCATGTAGTGTATTTATGTACCTACATGATGTAAGAACATCTACATATAATATGTACTCACCTGTATACACACCTGTGATCCGGCCACAGATGACGTACGTACTAGATGTAGCATATAAGATGGCGCACTTTACGATCTGTAATATACTGTAAACATGGGCTAGAGTATAATGTAAAGTGATGTAAGATAGCACTGATTGCTGTAATTAAGAGCACGTATGCTTTGCAATAACAAGTCTTCGTAAATGTTACAGGATACGAACACTCTCTGCCCGTTTCGAACTTTAAGATACGTCAATTAACAGAAACGATATGGATTAGATGTGTCAGTGTCTAAAGTGACGTTTTTCAATGAAAAATGTCACATTAGACACTGACATCTCTTAATGCATATTGTTTCTAGATCTCTTAATTGACGTATCTTAAAGAAATCAAAATCAGACCCAAAACTCATCATCATCATCATCATTACCATTACCATCATAATCGTCCACTAATCATCTCACTAGCTCCCCCCCAACCATTTCATCCATCCCTTCGTTCCTCAGCACTACTGGCATTCCAGGTAACACCTCAACAGCTCCAAGTACCTCTAGGGTACTCTATAACTTCGGGGTCAAAAAATGGCAGAAAAAGCTAAAAGCCTTTAAATGTAAACCAAAAGATACCAATCTTCCAACTAATGGAGCCCAAAATATTGTACAAATTCCTTTCGATGACCCCTTTGAATTCTTTGCCCTGAGCCCAGCCTTAAGGCTTTGGAATTCAAAGGGGGCATCGACCTTAAGTAAAATTTATATATAGTTTTAAGTAGTTTTAAGTTAGCTCAGTGTGCCTCTCGCGCACTTGACGCTCAAGCCATTTAAAGAGCAAAGGGCACCAGCTGCCCAGCTCAATGAAAATCAGTATTAAAAAAAAATGGAATCGGGTCGTCGTCTGTAACAGGTAGTCTACGGATCCGGCAGTTGAAGCGCCACGTGACGCTATAATAAGGAATATTTATCAAAGGCATTGCTTACCTCTGTATATCTTGAGCACCTTGAGCCTGGGCGCAAATTATTGCCGTGAGCACCTGTGCCGTGCATTATACAATACCTGTGCCATTATGTTATGTGTCACATTGTCAATGGTGACGGCGAAATTTAATGTACATTTCAAATGTGTAAGACGCTGGTTACAGTACTTACCGTCATTGCTCTTGTAACTGACTTTAGGAGCTGCCGCTTATGGAGGATTTGATTACCCTACTAGAGTTTAAAATATGGGTACTTTTAGCGATGGCCAGGATTTAAATAAAAATATTAAGAACAAATAGACTTATTTATTTTAATTTCCACAATTATAATTCTTAAACTAATCACAATAATCAATAATACAAATGCACAAATCTCAAATGCACAGAATGAACAAAAGCTTCCTTATACAATCTTTACTCCATGTTGTCGCTGATGCAGAAAAAGAGACCGGTCTGAGGCGTACTCCCGCTTATAAAGGCTAGCATGACGTCGTACGCAATCGTCATCTATCTCCTTTTAGTACATATACCTAATTGTACTTGTGTTTGTCATGGCAAGCTCCAAAGATGCTTGCGGCGATGCTTTAAAGTCTTGCCACGTTATCAAACCAATTAAAAATAATAAAAATAGGGTTAAACGTCATACATATTACAAAAACCTTTATTAAGCACCTCCATACACGCCATATCGAAAAATGAAGGTTTTTTTACTTTAGGTCGGTCGAAAATTATTTTATAGTATATTTAGTATGAAAACAAAGAAGAGGTGTGTCTCGAAAATTCGAGAATTAAGGAGTACCTGTGGTACTAAGTATTTAAAAACAAATCTATTTTAGGTCCCCCAACCTTCTACCAAACGTTCACCATCAAAATGAGAATTCTAATGTCTGAAGCGGCTGTGAATGATTTCAATTGACATTCGCTCATTGGCTATGGAATTGCAATCGGAAATACCGAATGAATCCGTTCGATTTGACGATGACGTTCACTCCGGAACGGCGGATTTCGTGCCTCGGCTCGGATGGACGGTAATTATGTCTCGATTCACTAGCGACTTGGATTTCATCAGTTTATTCATAATTCATGATAGGTACTTTTTTGCAATCGTGGTGTTAAAGGTGTGTGATAAATATATCGTACAACCAAAATATACAAGATCACTATATGGGTTGCTCTTTCTATCTGCATCTTTATGGCAGTAGGACTAGGATCATCTTTTTAACAATGATAATAGTGGTGATGGTGATGGCATGACACAAATTAAATATTTAATTTGATCTCAAGTTTCTAACGGGTCCCATTTCAAGGGAATACTCCATGTCTAAATAAAACAAAACTTCTTAATTTTATATTATACACAAGGTACATATCTAAATTCGTATAAATGCGGATGATCCCTGATGAGCGTAATTGGCCGTTCATATATTTCAATTATAAATATCGGCATTTACAATCTACTCCTAATTATTGTGACGTATGTAAAACTGGTTTACATTTACAAGCACACTTCCGCTATGTCTGATACGCACGCAACTAATTTGGGGCACTAAAACGCACGAATGTTGTTTTACAAATTATTTGTGCGACGACGTACCTCTTTACGAGTTTAGGTCTTATATAATGAAGGTAGTTCTCAGAATCGGGGTAAATTCGGCAGCCCGTGTAAGATGGTTAACTCGTAGTAGGTCAAATTGCCGAGAGTTTCTACCGCTACTCTCAGTTAAGTCAATATCATTTCAATTACAATTATTAATCTAATTAATTCCTTATTTATGAACTTGCATTTTATTTGTAAAGCTTTACACAGGTGAGACAGGTCAGAGGGATAGTGTTCGAGGAAAAGTTCGAGGATATTGAGCCAAGTAGGTATTAAGCTTAGGCATATATACAAAATGGAGTACCTACAGCGCAGCGTTTGTATAACTTTAAGGCTGCTTATCAATAAACGACAATCATTTCGATCATTTTTTTTTTCAGAAAAAGTGTTCGGTAGGTACTTAAGTACTATTATTAGTAGTAACATGTTATTGATTAATTTAATATGAACCGTGTGTCCGACCGAAGTTTAGATTTCGGTTTCGGCATAAAGATCATGTTTCGTCCGTAGATTTGGTTTTGGCCAAAAATCTGCCGATCTTTCGGCCGCGCCGAAACATACATCCATGATTATAATTTTTGGTAGTGTCCCCCGAAGTTTCGGTTTCGGCATACAAATTCGGCTTCAGTCGGAGACTAATGAATAACTGAACATTTTGTAAAAGATAATTAATTTGTTTCAGGCGCTCAAGCGCAGGCTTGCTGGCACCCCAGCTGGCATGCCAAAGCGCATCGCCGGCGCCGGTCGCGTCGGCTCCCCTCCCCGCGCCTGCGTCTCCTCCGCGGGTGGTGTCCGCGCCGCCCGCGCCGCTCGCGCCGCCCCCCGACCCCGTTCCCCAGCCCGCTCAGGAAGACGGCGTCAGATTGCGCAGAGTGCACACCGTCGCGGTGCGGGATTACCTTAAGAGAGAGACGCAGACGTTCTTCGGCGTACAGAGGGACAATGAGAGGGAACAACGGCGGCTGTGGTACGAGAGGCGGAGGAGGCACGCGGCGCGGGCGCTCGGCGACCTCCGGCTCGACTTGCCTCCGGATCATCATCCTGATGATGATGATATTAGGTAAGTTTGTATTGTGTGTACATATACACGGTGGCTAAAAAATATAACTGCATTTCCGTTGCCAGGGTGGTTTTGGGATTATACTGAACGACTTTCATCAACCCCGAAATCGCGAAAAAAATTTACGCTCCCATAGAACATAGACCAGCCAAAATCTATGAAACAGTCAAATTTTTTTCGAATCGGAATGAATCGAGTCTTCAGCTTAATGTGACTAAAGCCGTTCTAATTTAACGAGTAAATGCAATCTTTGAAAAGCAAAAGTTACTACTTAACCCGCCCACTGGTAACGGAATACAGAAGGCATTAAATTTAGGTACTTAAGGACTGAATAAACACAATGAGATTAATTAAAAACTTTCTTTAGTTGTGATGAATGCAATTTTTTGGTTGGTCGTGAGTTCCAATCTAGATAATAGTGGAATTAGTAGACTTTACCAGACAGAGTCGGTATAGTTCAATGAGGTAGCAGGCATAAGTTAGGCCTGTGTTTAAACATATACCTACAATACATATATTACATATTCAACATACTCGTATTTATTTAGTTTGTACACAGCGGCAAGTATACTTAACCGATTTTTGCGAGTGATAGTAATCACATTCTATTGAATTCAATTAAGACAAAGATTAATTAGGTCTCAGGAGTCTTAGCTATTGGGGCTAGAACTCGAAGAGCCTACTTAATTATTTTTTACTATCTTCCAGCAAATATATTTGTTAAGTAGTGTAAAATATACCTGGATCTTAATTTCAAATAAATAAATATTAGGGGACATCTTACACAGATCAACCAAGCCTAGCTAGCTACCTAGATATGGGTGCTAGGCGACGTTTTACTTATATACCTACATAGAAAACACAACACCCTTGACTCAGGAACAAATATTTGTTTTGTGTTTATCACTCAAATAAATTTATGCCTTTACCGCGATTCGAACCCAGGACCATATGCTTCACATGCAGGGTCACTACCCACTAGGCCAGACCGCTCGTGAAATAATTACTATTTTATATGTTAACTCAAATTAATAAAGTTCGTCAGTGTGTAGGGTCCGTGATTTCTTTGACCGTCACAATTAGAATTATCGAACTAAGTGTAACAGTTTGGAAGCAGTAGAGCATTTAATGTTGCAGTCTCAAATGGAATCCTAAACCCTTAATCCTGATATAGTATCTCTAATCTAGACCGAAGCTCTCTCTTGTATTATTCCTATCGCTTACGCAGAGTTTGCCTTTACAGTAAACATATAAGTGTGACAAAATTGTTTTTTTTTTATTTTAGGGTACCCCTCTACACAAACTTGTAAAGTGAGGATGATTATTTTGTTTCGCTTTAATCCTATGGTGTGGGTTGCCGTTGGAGAGGTCTTTCTAAGGGCTGATACAGACGGATTGCAACTCCGCAATTTGTATGGGAACTGCACGCCGACAGTTCTCAAATACAAGTTGCAGTCGGGTTGCAGTCCGTCTGTACCGGCCCTAAACGAATAGGGGTCTTCAAAAACATTTGTTGATTAAGAGAAAATTTACCGAAATAATCGCTCCGACTGAATAAAAAAATGTGTCCTTCCCCCTCTAACTTTTAAACCATGTGTCCAAACTGTTACGTAGGGTAGACTTACAAGTATGTCGGTAGTTGCACATTCGTAAAATAAACCAGTCTGCTATGGATCTCGATCTTTTATTCATCTAACATTGGCGCAGTCGAGTTAAAAATTTAATTTAAAGTACTTTACGCTTCGTTTTAACATGCCATACGGTAAAATAGAACCATTTTCGTTAGAATCTAATTGGGACAATTACGTGCGTCGCGTACAACAGTTTATTAAGTTAAATGCCATAAGTGATAACCTAAAAGTGCCCACGTTGTTAACAGTTGTCGGTGGCGAGTGTTACGATTTACTTTGTGATTTGTGTTCTCCTGCCCATCCAGAAGACAAAGGTTTTGACGATTTAGTGGCCTTATTAAAGAAACACTTAGAACCGGAAAGATCCGAGATAGCCGAGAGACACGTTTTTCGGCAAAGGGTGCAACAGCAGGGTGAAAGCATCCGTGTTTACCTTCAAGGGTTAAAACATTTGGCTAAAACCTGCAACTTCGGAACCGGCCTCGAAGAAAATCTACGAGACCAATTCGTCTCGGGTTTATACAGCGAGGAGATGCGTTCTAGATTGTTCGCCGAGAAAGACATAGATTACAAGAGGGCCGTGGAGTTGGCCAGCGCGCTCGAGGCGGCGGAGCGGCACGCTCACACGGCGTGCGCCCCGGCCGGCGGGGCGAGCGTCGGCCCCGGCGCGGCCGACGACGGCCTGCATCGCGTGAGCACCGGCCGCGGTGCGCGCGCCCGCCCGCCCGCCGCCGGGGGCAGCGGCGCAGGCAGCAGCGGGGCGCAGCGGACCCCGTGTGCGCGATGTGGGAAATCCACTCATCCACCAAATAAGTGCCGGTACAAGAACTTTACGTGTGATTCGTGTGGCGTCAAGGGCCATTTAAAAGTTATGTGTACGCGCAAAGGTGAGAGTGGCGATTTTTTCAATAAGAGGACGGCTAAAGGTCAGTACTTTTTAAATAAAAGTAGCGATTCGGACGATGACGATTGCCATTTCTATAATTTGGTCTCGAAGGGAGATAACGACGGACCGTATTTAGTGAAGTTATCCGTGAACGGTACTTGTTATAAATTTGAAGTTGATTCGGGAAGTAAAATATCTGCAGTGTCGAAATTGTTTTATGAAAAACATTTGTCACATTTACCCATTAACAAAAATGTGTTGTTGTTAAAATCTTATAATAAGACTCCTATCAAGACGCTCGGTTATATTGATGTTGATGTAATTTGTGGACAAAATTCGGCTAAACTTAAACTACAGGTTATTGAAAATGGTGGGCCCCCGCTTATGGGTCGCACTTGGATAAGAAAATTAAAATTGTTGGAGTATATAGAATGTCACAATATATCTGAAAGCGATTCGGTGGCACTACTGTTAAAAAAAGAGTATCCGGAGGTATTTGCGGAGGGTTTAGGTACTTTTAAATCGCGTATTCGTTTGCATCTAACGGATGAGGTCCCTGTTTTCGTGAAGGCGCGCGCGCTGCCGCTGGCGCTTCGCGAGCGCGTGGAGCGCGAGCTCGAGCGCCTGCGGCGGGAGGGCGTCATTTACAAGGTCGAGCGGTCGGATTACGGAACACCTATCGTGCCGGTTATTAAATCTAATGGTGATATCCGTATTTGCGGTGATTATAAAATTACAATAAATCCTATTCTCAAAGATTTTCATTATCCACTCCCGCGAATAGAAGAGATATTTGCAACGTTAGGAGGCGGTGAGCAGTACACAAAGTTGGACTTATCAAATGCATTCCAACAGTGTCTGTTAGAACAAGAGTCTCAGCCGATGACGGCTATAACCACACATGTAGGAACGTTTGTTTATCAGAGAGTACCTTTTGGTATTAAATGTATACCAGAAAACTTCCAAAAAATTATGGAAGAGACTCTTAGTGGCCTGCCGTCGACCGCAGTATTTGCAGATGATATTTGCGTCACCGGAAAAGATAGGGCAACACATTTGGCTAATTTAAGGGCAGTTCTGCAGAGACTTAAAGAAAATGGACTCCGTATCAATTTCGATAAATGTCAATTTTTTAGAGATAGTGTAACCTACTTAGGGTACAGCATTGATAAGGACGGTTTGCATACAGATCAAAAAAAAATTAACGCAATAGTTGCAGCCCCGCGTCCCACCAATATCACACAATTGAAAAGTTTTATGGGCTTAGTAAACTTTTATTCCAAATTCTGTTCAAACATGAGTGACATCCTTAAACCGTTGTATAATTTATTAAAAAAAGATGTTGATTGGGTGTGGAGCAACGATTGCGATATTGCGTTTACCAAAATCAAGAAGGTGTTATGTAGCGCGCCCGTGCTGGCGCACTGCGACCCGACGCTGCCGCTGGTGTTGTCGGTCGACAGCAGCGCGTACGGGCTGGGCTGCGTGCTGGCGCAGCGTGGCAAAGATGGCCGCGAGCGCCCGATCAGCTGCGCTTCGCGTACGCTCAGCGCTGCGGAGCAAAACTACTCGCAGCTGGACAAAGAAGCTTTAGCTATTGTTTTTGGGGTAACAAAACATCACCAGTTCTTGTATGGCAGGCGCTTTATACTTCGTAGTGATCATAAACCCCTCAGTTACATTTTTGGGAAAAATAAAGGCATTCCAGTCACAGCTGCGAGTAGATTACAGCGTTATGCTGTCACGTTGTCTGCTTACGATTTTAGTATTGAATTTGTAACGTCTGTACAGAACTGCCAAGCCGATGCGCTGTCTCGTCTTCCTTTGCCCTCTACTGGCAATCGAGCTGAAAGAGAAGACGAGACAGGCAGTTATCTAAATTTCATTCAGAGAAGTTTCCCACTCAGTTTTAAAGATATTAAAACCGAGACTGCGCGAGACCCGGTTTTGAGTAAAGTTATAGGATATGTTATGTTCGGTTGGCCGAAAACTATAAGTGATGATATGCTAAAATCATTTTTCATTCGTAAAGACAGCATTCATATTGATCAAGGATGTTTATTATGGGGTTACAAAATTATAATACCCATGACCTTGCAAAATGACATTTTAAAGGAAATTCACGAGGGGCATCCGGGAATCATTAAAATGAAACAAATTGCTCGAAATTATGTTTGGTGGGGGACGCTTGACGCAGACATCGAACGAACGGCGCGCGAGTGCGACGCTTGCCGCGCGGTGCGCCCGGCGCCGGCGCCGGCGCCGCTGCACTCGTGGCCGTGGCCCGAGGAACCCTGGTCGCGTTTAAATGTTGATTGGTTAGGGCCTTTTAACAATAAATATTATTTGATCGTTATTGACGCCCACTCTAAATGGATAGAGGCGGAGAAAGTCAACAGTACTTCTGCGTCAACAGTTATATCTTGTTTTAGGAGAATGTTTGCGCGTTTCGGCCTGCCTAAACGGGTGGTATCCGACAACGGACCGCCCTTCAGTTCGCTTGAACTGAGGACATATTTTGAGCGAAATGGTATAAAACAAACCCTAACTCCGCCCTACCACCCAGCAAGTAACGGTGCAGCCGAAAATGCTGTGCGATCCGTAAAACGAGCCTTAAAAAAGGCAAACGTTGAAAACGAAGACGCAGAAACCGCCTTGAGTAGGTTTTTATTCAGTTATCGTAACACGGAGCACAGCACTACCGGACGAGAACCGGCGGTCGCGCTACTGGGGCGGCGGCTACGAGGACGCCTAGACCTGCTGCGGCCTGACGCTAGTGAAGTCGTGCGCGAACACCAGGTCGCCAGTGAGCGACGCCGAGCCTCGCGCCTACGTCAAGCTACCGTTGGAGATCCGGTCATTATCAGAGATTATACGAAACAGAATAGAAAATGGACGGAAGGGGTTGTTATAGACCGTCAGAGCCCCGTATCGTATTCTGTCAAAACAGGAGATGGCCAGGTACACAAACGGCACATTGACCAAATGTTACAGGATAAACGCAAGTCTCGGTTTTCTCTTACTAAAGTCCAGGAGCCTGTGGTGCCCGATAACGGGCAACGAGAAGTCATCGCAAAAGAGGGCATAGTGGATGAATGGCAGCTGGCAGAAGAGGAACCGGAGTCGCACTTGCCCGCTGTAAAAAGTCCAGTTCAAAACGCCGACTGTAAAATGGGGCCCTCTTCGCCGCAGGAGGTCGAAGGTCGAACTAGGCGACAGGCCGCTCTGCGTTGCATAGAAAAATTACAAAAAAAGTAAATGATTAACTTAACTAGCTACTTAAGTATTATATACACTCCGCAAATAACTTCAATACCTAATATTTAGTACCAATTTCATAATAGTATATAAATACAAGAATGTTACATTACATAAGTGTGTCAACACAACCTTGAACTTCATTTATATTATCGATAAGGAAAATCATGTAAAAAGCAATAACTGTTAGCACCTTATGTCTTTGCAATACGGTTTGCTAATTGTCGGTGGACAGTGGGGACAGTACAGTTAGCAAGACCTACTCATCTTTAAGTTAAGACTGAATTCCATTCTTTTTGTTAACTCACGCTAAATAAATATAAGTATCTATTGTATTTACAAAATATTGTATAAGATACTGTGGTGGACTTTATGTACATCAAATATTGTGCAAATCATAATAGATATGTATAATAAGTACATTGTGTCGCGATATACATATAATACTGTTTATCTTTATTAGCAGTGCCATTTAAATTAGTTTATTTGAACATGGCCTTAGGTATATGAACATGTAGCTTCTTGTAGTTAAAATTTCATAACTAGTTTAGATATAAGTTATTATTGTGAAATGAGAGGGAGGTGTTACGTAGGGTAGACTTACAAGTATGTCGGTAGTTGCACATTCGTAAAATAAACCAGTCTGCTATGGATCTCGATCTTTTATTCATCTAACACAAACATATGAAAAAATCATGAGAATAGAGCTTAAAATTAGACATTAATTGAAAAACTACAGCGAACATGATCAGTTAAGCCGTTTGTTTAAACCGTACTCCCATTTGCTTGTTGTACCATCACGCTCCGCGATTGTTGCGCCATTTAGGGTCCTAGCTTAATTGGGTTTTCAATACTTACGCTACAGATTTTCAATTTAGCAAGAACCCTGAATGGCATAACAATCCAGTGTGATAACTGTACCTACCCGTTCAAGGTCCATTGTGACGGACGGGTAACTACGGAACCCTACACTGAATAGAGGGTTTATGATATCTGTGTAGATAAAATTCTTCTGACTACAGTAAGTTGCCCTCTAGCTTGATAGTTTGTAGGATTCGTGCATTAATATCATGCTAGAATTGAACTAATATCTAAATACGCAGCTGAGAAGCACTCAGTCTATTATTATTACAGGCTTAAGCTGTCTGAAACTGATCTTGCCCACTTTAGTTGACGAAGGATAATTGTAATTAATGGATGTAAGCCATTTGTCATACCGATAATCTATGCACAACATATTCTAGTTCTAATATAGGTTGATACCGATTACTTATATAAGCAGCAGTCAATAGTGACTACTAGTGATACATAGGTAAGGTAAGCTACTGGGTGAGTGTTACTTGATTACGAGTTAGGTAGATCAAGATGGTACAAAAGTTGCGGGTAGAATTAGTAGATTTGGTAAATCAACCTTTATGTTATCTTTTTATATATTATATACAGGGTGTTTGATACATCGTTTGCCAAATTAAAACGGCTGATAGTTTAAGTCATTTGCTATATAATCATGCCTAGAAAAAAAAATTGGCCATGGTTTGTTTTACTACTGCACAAGTAAAAATTTGAAATTTACGATAAATTGGCATAGAGCTGGAAAAAAAAACGTGCGCATAATTTAAAATTTCTAGGCCTGGGAAGATAGCAAATGACTCAATCTATCTGCCGTTTTAATTTGGCAAACGATGTACCAAACACCCTGTATGTAACATACCGTACCGTACCTAGGTACCTATATAATTGCTCGCTTGTTTATAGCGTTTTAAAATAATTGTATGCTTTTTTTATCGTGATGTTGATGTAAGCATGGAGTTTTCACCAAGGTCCTACTAAAGTTTACTTGGCTCAACAGAAATTTTGCTATTCTAAGATTTTTTATTAAAGAGACTTGTACCATCACCAATATCTTAAAATACTGGGCAGTGGAAATAAAGCGTTACGACAATGATACTGAACTCTTTAACCTCGGTATACTACCCACTAGACCAGGCCAGACGACCGGTCTGGCCTAGTGGGTAGTGACCCTGCCTTATGAAGCCAATGGTCCTGGCTTCAAATCCTGGTTAGGGCATTTATTTATGTGATGAGCATGGATATTTGTTCCTGGGTCGTGGGTGTTTTATATGTATTTAAGTATTTATATATATCGTTGTCTAAGTTATTCACTTACTGTGAGACTTAGCCAATTTGTGTAATAATGTTCTATAATATTTATTATTAAATATAGCGCGGCACGTGTAAGGGTTTATACGACTTTGTCAAGGCCTCCGAGTATTTCTGACTTTGAAGGGTTTGATATTATTTTATTACAGTTATTAGCTATGAGGAAGTTTATAATAAATTAATTACCTACTAAGTAACTGTAGAACTTTCTCGCAAACATATAATTATTTTGTAAAGATATTTAGCGTCCAGTAGTTTTAATAAATAAAACTTTATTTTGTGTAGTTTCTGCCCCGAAATCGGAAGAAGTGACCTTAACAGGCTATTCTACATTTATTTAAATATATTATAAATGTTTCTATAGCTTCTAATCCAGTAACTTTGTCGAATTTTGTAACCTGGCTCTTTTGCGTGAAATCCGGTAGTTCTGATTTTTTGCAGACATGTTTATGATGTTGGCCCAATGAATAATCCAAGTTTGTGACTTCGAGCGCCGAACGCAACTTTGTCAAAAATCGAATAAACCGCATTTTTTTTTAGATTTGGGCGATTATAACCCTAAAGTACTAGTTTTTGGTAGTAACTTCCTAGGGCGTTGTTAAAGTAGACTAAATTTGCTACAATAACACACTAGAATTGTCTCTGTACATCTAATATTTTCCGAGATAAAGCCTTTCAAAATTTTATAATTTTACATCAGTTCTTAGGTGTAATATAAGGGTTAGGCAGGTAATTTATATGAAATTCATCACCGCCACGTTCTACAAAATATTTATTTTCCTTAAAAATATTTTTTTTCAAAATTGGCACTCATACATTTTTTTATGGAATGGCTTTATCTCGGAAAATATTAGATGTACAGAGACAATTCTAGTGCCTTATTGTAGCAAATTTAGTCTACTTTAAAAACGCCCTAGGAAGTTACTATCAAAAACTAGTACTTCAGGGTTATAATCGCCCAAATCTAAAAAAATTGCGGTTTATTAGATTTTTGACAAAGTTGCGTTCGGCGCTCGAGGTCACAAACTTGGATTATTCATTGGGCCAACATCATAAACAAGCCTGCAAAAAATCAGAACTACCGGATTTGACGCAAACGCAAAATGTATAATTTAACTGTATTATTCGATAGCCGACTGGTTTTTTTACATACTTTTATTTTTAGCGACACTACGTATACATATACTTATATCTATTTGTACCTGTATTGGTGCTTCAAATTTTGTAACTTAATTTGAACCACTTCCGGGTGTCTGATTGAGCTGGAATTTCGCATACTTCCGTATTTCCGATGACAATGAAATAATATGCTAACATGGAGCTGATCTGATGATGCAGTCGGGAGGTAGCCAAAGGAACTCTTTGATGGAAAAACATAAATACATTATTGACTTTAGGCTCATTTGAAAGGAAGTACAGTCGGCAATAAAAGTGTGTATCATAAAATATTTTTGACGGTTATTTACTTATTTTTCCTGAATAAATATCGGTATAAAACGCAAGAACAAATGTTTATAACTTAAACGATTAATGTTCGCGCCAAAAAGGCTGCGACAAATTCAAATAATCGAATCCCTAGCCATAAATAACTTGCAAAATTAAGTCTTAAATATTCATGTTAGTTAACATGACACTAAAATACTAGTACCTACATATTGTTACAAGTTCCAGTCAAGTTAACTTGTGAAAAATTATTTTGTACCTAAGTTCCCTACCATAAGTGCTACCTACACCTTATACGTGCACTTGCATGTTGCTAATATCAAGTGCAGCAAAGAGTAGTTTGGAACCACTCACAACTCACAAACACCGAAGCTACTAAGAGTACTAAGACTACTAAGTACCTACGAAGCAGAGTAATTTTAAGTCATGTATTTGTATGGTTATTAAAAAGTTAGCGTAATGCAGAAATAATAAGGGCGGAATCATTAAATACTGAAAATATGGATGTTTTATTTGTATTTATCTGTAATGTATTAATGACTTCTAGTAGGTAGGTACTCAAAACACAATCTTTATTGAGCTTATGGTGGGACTTTGATTGTGTGTGATTGTAATGTGAACTAGTTATTGTAGTACAATTTTAATTTAACTTCCTACGTAACATATGTACCTGTACAAATATTATACTTTGTACTAGGTGATCTTAGTGTGAACGTTTATGTACCTACGTGTCTTGTTAACATGTGGTAGACAAGGTAGGTATACTAGGTATTTATGAACAGCAGTAACATTTGAAATGTTAGATAGGAGAACATATAATTGATATTTCCACAGCATTTAAGTATAATAGGTACCTATCTAGACACAATACTTACAAACCTTTCTTTAAATCGATGAATCGATAGTATAAGATGCACACTCGTAATGGTAAAAAACTAAGCTATACGAACAAAGATCACAGCCGTAAAATACCGCACTCATGTGGTTCAAAGACACAATATAAGCTCTTCCCCTTGAGCAAGATTACGAGGCCCGAAGCTGATTCTGTTTTAACAATGTCATACGATTTTAATCTTATTTTGATACGACCTTGGCTGCGGGTACCAATCAGCGTTAGCGGCTCGTGCTGATTGGTGCTGACGAAATGCGATTAATAGCATTACCACGACCGCCTTCGCAGTGTCAAACTAACATATTCGCTAACGTCTGCGTAACTTATTTTATGTACATCACGCTCGCTCTAATATCCGAGTACGAGCGTGATGCATAGAGAGTACATTTTATATTAAAGGAAAAAATGGAAAACGTTACGCTTCCGGCAGGACTTGAACCCGCAACCTCCGCCATCCGCAATGGAAGGATTTGCGAGTTTCTGGTAGGTTTCCGTAGCTCAATTGGTTAAGAGCAACGCGCGGATTGCGGAGGTTGCGGGTTCAAGTACTGCCGGAAGCGTAACTTTTTCCATTTTTTCATTTAATATAAAATTTGGAATATCGCTCGCAGACGTATTTGCTTGTTTAAAAATTGGCATAAAGAGTAAGTTACGCACCCTAGGTACTATGTCAGTGCCAAACTGGTGGTAGCCGTAATGCAGTCATCGCATAAGGTATTTTACTCGCACCTTGATACGCGTGAGATGCCTAATAACGCGACTCAAGGTATCAAAATGAAATGAAAATATAAAATCATTCAAACAGAACCGGCGTCCACGTGGGCCGCGGTGGCGAGCTCATAAATGTCCTTGTTAATTCCGCGCTCGAACTTTGCGTGCTCCGTGAACAACAAGTTTCGACTGCTTGCCGCAATACATACATGTTGCAGTCGGCTTGGCGAGAAATGGAAATTCGATTTGCTTATTCAAATGCACGCTTGTGTTGCCCAAGTATGTGTAATTACTTGTTGAAGGCACTTTTGTTGGTTAATGTGGTTTTAATTATTAAATATGTGTTTCCTCTTTAAATAATAATGTGGTACTATGCTGTACTATTGTCATGACTGAGATATTGATATTTATATTTAATTTTATTCAGGGATAAAGCTAGGGGCACCAATGCGCTGTAAAATTAAATATGTAATAGTAAGTAAGTAATAGATTGATAGATTGCAACTGGTGGTGAATTGAATGTAATATTGGGCAAGTGCAATGTGGTTTACTTACTCAGCCTGTCAATGTTTCACCTTTTTCACAAGAGCTTGTCTCTTGTATAAATATTTTACTAGCGGGTATTTTTAATTCCTTTTATTAGTAAAACTTCCGATTGTTTAAAATGCATTCGTAGAACAAGGTACAGGTGCATGCTTTAAGAGCGCTATTACATTTCGGCGTTGAGCGAGTTTAGGTATTTTACGCGCTGCGGCAGGCCGTGCGAGCTCAGTATGCCGATCCCTTCTACCACACTCGCACTACAATGATGGATTAAACATTCTTGATCCTTCGCGAAGCATATTGAAATCAACCATAACAACACTAACTGTACTTAACTTTTAAAGTTCTAAAACTGTTATTTGGTAAGTACGAAAATACTAAATGCAGTGCAAATGTACATAGGGGCTGTTCATAAATTACGTCATCTATTTTTGACGATTTTTGACCCCCCCCCCCCTCAAATCATCCAAAAATCAAGCTTCGGATGAATCTGTTTCCTCCTACGTCATGTTACCATCATCCGATGTCCAGACCCCCCCCCCCCCACTCCTCCCATTTGAAGCGACGTAATTTATGAATAGCCCCATACTCGTACTTATGAAGGTATATTACTCGAAAGAAATTATAGGTACCTACTCGCTTATTTACATGTTTCGTCATTGCATTTGGTACCTATAGGTTGTAAAGTTTGTATCAACGAGGGTTTAAAAACGAACTGGTACTGAGGATCTGATGATGATTAAGGTGGTCACGGATACCAATCAACCATGTAGTAACATGATTAGGCTCGTTTGATTCGTCTCAACAAGATCTTTGACACTGAAGATACACAGGGTCTGATGATGGAGCTGGAAGGTGGCCACGGGTACCAGTCTATCATGTAACTAAACAACTTCGTGTTTGGGCTCGTTTGATTCGTCTCAACAAGATCTTTGGCACAAGATAATACTCAGGGTCTGATGATGGAGCCGGAAGGTGGTCACCGGTACCAATCAACCATGCAACTAAACCACTTCGTGTTTAGGCTCGTTTGATTCGTCTCAACAAGATCTTTGACACAAGATAGTACTCAGGGTCTGATGATGGAGCCGGAAGGTGGTCACCGGTACCAATCAACCATGCCACTAAACCACTTCGTGTTTAGGCTCGTTTTATTCGTTTCTATAAGATCTTTGACACAAGATAGTACTTAGGGTCTGATGTTGGAGCCGGAAGGTGGTCACCGGTACCAATCAACCATGCAACTAAACCACTTCGTGTTTAGGCACGTTTTATTCATCTCAACAAGATCTTTGACACAAGGTAGTACTCAGGGTCTGATGATGGAGCGCGAAGGTGGCGACGGGTACCTGTCTATCATCATCAGCTCCATTCAGTTACATGGTAGACTGGTACCCGTGGCCACAGTCCAGCTCCATCATCAGACCCTGAGTACTAACTTGTGTCAAAGATCTTGTTGCGACGAATCGAACGAAGCCAAACACGAAGTGGTGTAGTTGCATGGTTGATTGGTACCGGTGACCACCTTCCGGATCCATCATCATACCCTCAGTACTACCTTGTGTCAAAGATCTTGTTGCGATAAATCAAACGAGCCCAAACACGAAGTGGTTCAGTTACATGGTAGACTGGTACCCGTGGCCACAGTCCAGCTCCATCATCAGACCCTGAGTACTAACTTGTGTCAAAGATCTTGTTGCGACGAATCGAACGAAGCCAAACACGAAGTGGTTTAGTTGCATGGTTGATTGGTACCGGTCACCACCTTCCGGATCCATCATCAGACCTTCAGTACTACCTTGTGTCAAAGATCTTGTTGCGACAAATCAAACGAGCCCAAACACGAAGTGGTTCAGTTACATGGTAAACTGGTACCCGTGGCCACCTTCCAGCTCCATCATCAGATCCTGAGTACTATCTTGTGTCCAAGGTCTTGTTGAGACGAATCAAACGAGCCTAAACACGAAGTGGTTTAGTTGCATGGTTGATTGGTACCGGTGACCACCTTCCGGCTCCAACATCAGACCCTGAGTACTATCTTGTGTCAAAGATCTTATAGAAACGAATAAAACGAGCCTAAACACGAAGTGGTTTAGTGGCATGGTTGATTGGTACCGGTGACCACCTGCCGGCTCCATCATCAGACCCTGAGTACTATCTTGTGTCAAAGATCTTGTTGAGACGAATCAAACGAGCCTAAACACGAAGTGGTTTAGTTGCATGGTTGATTGGTACCGGTGACCACCTTCCGGCTCCATCATCAGACCCTGAGTATTGTCTTGTGCCAAAGATCTTGTTGAGACGAATCAAACGAGCCCAAACACGAAGTGGTTTAGTTGCATGGTTGATTGGTACCGGTGACCACCTTCCGGCTCCATCATCAGACCCTGAGTACTATCTTGTGTCAAAGATCTTGTTGAGATGAATAAAACGAGCCTAAACACGAAGTGGTTTAGTTGCATGGTTGATTGGTACCGGTGACCACCTTCCGGCTCCATCATCAGACCCTGAGTACTATCTTGAGTCAAATAAATACATATAGAATGTCAGGTCGTTTCAAATATTTTTAATCCCGTCCGGTAGTTTATTAAACTGTACCATTATAAATTATAATACTATAAAAACAGTGCTAGGATCAAAGTCTCTCGTTGCGGTTTACACGCACACAGTATAGCGTTTTACACGGCGCTCGCCGCACACAATGATAAAAAACCTCGTCGTCGCCGTTGAAAATGTGCGGAGCCGACCGACACACGTCCTGCCTCTACAAGCTCTGCCGCGGCACTGAGCTGGCGCAGCGCGCGTCATCGGTAATATAGAGTAGTTTTCAAAAAATTGCCAAAAAATTATAGTAGAATTTCATAAACACTAATGTATACCAACAGTATAAGCAAACGTTGCAGATTGCTTGAGTATGAAAATGACTTCGATATTAAATAGATTTTCGTAGGAATTGACACTTGTTTCGGAGAGAAAATCGAGTTCGTTTTACTTTGATTTTCTCTTTCTCAAAGGTATGTAGGAAAAATATAGTATGATATGCCTAAAGTACAGGGTATTAGTAACACAAAATAGCCAGGTTTAGCAGAGTAAAATTCTCAACATTTCCAAATAAGAGCTCGCCATTCAGTGCTTCACGGGGTTTTTCGGAAACGACCATCAGAAAAAAAATCATTACTAATTTAATAAGTCCTTTTTCTAATATTTACAACGATATTTATAAAGATAAGAAGACGCTTTTACTGGAACAAGTACTCATTGTTTCTAATAATGAGCGCAAAGTCCTGAATTTCGTCGACTAGTATCATCAATTTTGCATTATTTCGACTTTTCTTGTAAGAGCGCTCTTAAATGAATACAAACATTACACAATATTTCGTAATTCTTCAACGGTATAGGTTGTCGCGTTCTTGAGCGTTCTAACCTACTAGATGTCCCGCTAGGGATGGGAAATTATAAATGAGTAGGCAGAAGAACGATACAAAATAATTGTTTATTGCTATAACCAGCTTAGTTGGTAAAAAACGGGTAATTGTCGTGGTTCACGCTAATACTCTATAAAGATCGGATTCCGCTAATCGTTTGCAGCCGAAGTACTCCCCTGACGGTGCCGAGGTGGTAGGCGCTGGTGTTTCTGCCCCCAATTCGGGGTACACTTAAAAACATAATTAAACACCACAGTGATTTTATTATGGTTGAGGAACACGTAGCAGATGTTTTATACACATAAGTATTCAATTTTGTTTCTGAATACTTGCCCCAGGTATGCTAACCGGTCAGCATTAGACCAATCGATCGACCTAATGGACTAGGGTTCAAATAGGTTCATGATTATACATACTCGTATTGAAAGCATGACAGCGGCTTTGTCGCTGTTCTTATATAACGGTGATAGATGCTTTTGGCGGCATTAGGTACAGTTACCCTACATGGATTTTCAATCTCTTATGTGATATAGGACACTTGATTTAGATTGATTAGTCTGGGAACAGATGACGTCATGAACGTCATTAGTTTGATATTTGAGAGTGCTTGAAATATCTTCCATGAAGATTAGGTTACCTATTTATAGCATTTTCTTGGATTTATTTATTGAATAAGAATGTTATTGGTTGAATAAAAAAAATCACCTTGACACTGACAAATCATACTTACCCATAACAAATCCAGATATTGGACTTTCGAATGTTCCTTGGAACATGGCGGATCGTGCTCCAGACATTTTTTTTATTTTTTGCAGTTGCTGTTTAATGTATAATTTAGATAGCATATTATGCAGTGAATAGCAAGTGTGATGGGTGCAGTTAATGAAGAATTCTTCTGGAAATACGAATAAGCAACCAATTCTTGGACATCATTCGGCGGTTCGTGGTCTCGGCCATCATTACGCTTTGTACTGCTGCTCCAGCTATCCTCCAGTGCATCGTGAAGGCCTATCACCGTACATCATGCAATAATACTTTGTATTATGAAATATTTTACTTGTGATCTATTACTGTATTTTGGCAAGGGCCCATGAGTAGTGTGGTTCACGTTTGTATGGGAAAAATTCAAACTCTAGCTAGAAGAAGCGGCACCCCCTCATTTTGTTACACTTATTATATTGACAAAACACGCCAAGTTTTATAATCTTATCTCAACTACAAGGGGGTGCTCAAACACTTTAAAATTTTTAAGTTGTATGAAATCCATAAAAATTAAATTATACTTTTTTCGATTTTTATGTGAGTAGTAGTTTTGACATTATTAGAAGGTGTGATTTAAAAGTTATTAAGTAAATAAACATTTTTATTTCTATTTTTATGATTTTTTTAGGTGAAATTCAAAAAATCTTACTTTTGAAAAATTATAAAAAACAGAAATAAAAATGTTTTTCTACTATAAAACTTATAAATGACATGTGCAAATAGTGTGAAAACAGTTACTTAAATAAAATTCTGAATAATAAATACTTTTTTTTTGGGTTTCATACAACATACAAAATTTCAAAGTGGTTGAGCACCCCCTTGTAGTTGAGATAAAGTTACGATACTTGGTGTATTTTGTCAGCATAATAAGTGTAACAAAATAAGGGGGTGCCCCGTAGGAAAATAAAAAAAAATGTTTTTTGAACCACCAGGCCCATGAATGAGGCTGCCACTTCTCCAATAAACAAACAATCCAGATATTATTCATCAGTCATATAGTTTATAATCAGAATACAACTTTAGATAGTTTTTACTGTGTATTTATAGGTAGTAATATGTATTGTGAAGCTGTTGTGAGAGGGTGGATTTCAAAATCCTGCGAAAACTTATGGTTCGGTCTTTATAAAAAAAACTAGTAGATTGTGCGAGTTGCAACATTTTTATATGTTTTTAAGAACTATTATCTTCATGTTCCTTCAATTACCATCTCCAATAACTTAATAGTTTTTTTTATATAAAATGTTTTATGTGTCTAAAATCATCACCGTCGACCGGAAAAATCTGAACCTTTTTGTTTGCAGTGAAAATTATAGCATACCTATCGTACGATTGCGATTTTTCTTTTACTTATATCTTTTCCATGTTGTTGTTTAACACATGAAAAAATATGCAATAATTCCTTCACCGAGAAAGTACATTTAAAAATATTTAAAATTTTGTCACGAATATTCGTCAACACCGTCATGGTAATGTCAATGTGAGCTTATCTCGGTGTATGAACAACGAAATACCGCTAAAGGTCCTTGCCCTATTTTTCACTTTAGTATAGAATGCCAAAAATGATTTCACTATAAAGTCACATCACTGAATCGTGAGAAATATTACGAACAAATTTGTAAAACGTAGTTTGTCACAACAGAGCATCATCACCGTTATGCTTTGGTTTAAAAAAGTTACAAATGATATATTAGAAATAATTACTGAAATGAATGGCAAACTACATGAAGTTTATTGTGTAGCATAGACATTAACTACTATTATTCGTATTCTAGAAATAAAAACAAGAAACTCTCAAATCGTCAACACCATACCCATCATCACCGGGAAAAAATGACGACCGGTGATGATTTCATGTGTATGGTGATGACGGTTCTCAGAAACTTTTCTAGTTATTTTGCTATAATTCATTATGAAATTAAGCTGTATGTTTGAAAAACGTTCTCTATGTCTTCTAACACTATATAATGTCTACCTTATAAATGTAGAATAAATGTAGAAGAAGATATAACTATATCTTTCACACTAGAGGATGCTTAGTTTTTAATTAACATTTTGACTGAAGTAGGCAAAATTTAGGTCATTTAGAACTTAAAACATACAAATGTTTTTTTTTTATAATCTAATAATGTAAATCGTGCAACTTAGAGTCTGTAATTGCATGTTAGTCGTGTTAACACAAAGTATTTAAACAAGCAACATATATTAAGTTTTAAGCGACCATAGGCTACGGTACTGGCTCACTATCGTGATGGCTTTATGTTTTTTGATAATATTATATTAATTGATGTATATAATTACAGCAATTAATAACTATACCATTGGGTAGTCACCGGACCCAATACCTAACATTTTGTAACTTATGACATGCATTACAAGTAGGGGTCTTGCAACTTATAAAACACTGATTATATATTAATGTTTAGCTATTAAACAACATATATATGGATTTAAATCATTATAGCTATTTTTAAAGTTAATTAATAAAACAACAAAAATACAAACTTGTGCAATGAATCAAACTATCAAAAAAAAGTAATATATCATAAAAATTAAGCTCATTGGTAAGCCAGTAATTTTATAATATGACATAAATACCAAGTTATGCAGTAGATAAAAGAAGATGCGGGTTTAAACTGATAATAAGAGTACAATATTGTTAATATGATTTAACATTGAAAAAACCCAAAAAAATAAATGAATACATAAATTGCCTATTTCGGAACATAAATTATTTAAAATTATACAATAAAAATACTTGTTATATATTTATTTATATGAATAAAATGTATTTTTTATAATTTTCTAAAAATAATTTATGTAGCTAGTCTTATGTTCAAAAACATGTTATTTGTAATGTTTATTAAAGTTCTAAAGTCTTACAATTAAAAAAAGTTTTTGTTTTTTTAATACGTTTTTAATACATATGTAAATTAGTTCCCAAATCGTCATTACCGTACATGCAGTGTCATTACCGTCTATAAAAGAGTCATTACCATACCATGGTTGTCATCACCATCTTGCGTTTTTATTTTCCGAAAGCGATAACTTCAAATATAAGCCACAAATGATTGTATAAATACCATACATATCCTCAATATACAGCCCCCAATTACTTTACCTAGCTAGAATCGTGTTAAATTAAACATTTAAAAAAATTAATTTTTTGTACGGTGAAATTTTTTGTGCTGAAATCCACCCGAGAATATTTATTCCTTGAAGCGTTCGCATTCTCTCTCATACCGTATGACTTACAGCAAACAATATTTCCGCTAAACGTACTATATATAGGTAAACGCATGGTAATCTCGACTGAGCCTTTGTAAATTAGCAGTTTAGCAGTTTAGCATTGCATCCCGGGAACGGTTTATTGGCCGCGTTTCTATTGGTAATGCGAGCGCAGGCGCGTCTACCTACTTCTCATGATCAGCGTGACCTCCAGTTGCGTAGTTACTTTAGGTATCGGGAGAACTTATATGTACTGGTTTGCTAACTCTTGGATTCGCCTGTGCTCTGTAAACAATTGAAATGGACCCTGACACTGAACGCGATTCCAAAACAAAGAGAAATGTTATAGCATTTAATGGAGAAACGGAAGCGGTCAGTGCAAAATAGCTTTGCAATATCAAAGCTATGCATACATATAAAGTAGACATTAAACACGAAAGTAGATTGGTGTAGAAAAGCTGTGGTATTATTTGTTTTAACTAGTATATCGTAGTACTATGTACCTATAGTGGCGCTCGCCCGATGAATTAAATCATATCCATATTTTTAAAGTTGGGGTTTGGATGTTAGAGTACATTTTTTTTGAAGTTATCATTCGTTCCTCTGTTGTGTAAGATAATGTTCTATTAATTTTGACTCAAAATGCTTTTATCTTCCTAGTATGTATGGAGCATCGGGAGCGGCACCCAGAGAGGCGCGGGGGCGGGCGCGCGAGCGGCCCGACGTGCTGCCCGCGCCCGCGGCGGCGGACGAGCCCGCGCCCCCCGCCCTGCCGCGCCCTGGCAAGGACAGCGTCGCGCGGCTCACGCTCAGCGGCCTTTCTTATGTTGTTACTGTAAGTATTTATGAGTATCGCTGCATCTACAGTCACAACACGGGATTGTTATGCCATTTAGGGTTCTTGCTAAATTGGAAATTCTATAGCGTAGGTAAGTATTGAACAACCAATTTAGCTAGGACCCTAAATGGCGCAACAATCACGGAGCGTGATGGTATATACATAGCTTCTTAGATAACTGGTACCATAATTAGTGAAAAACGGAGTGTTTTGCTGTGGCGGAGGAAGCCACGCTTCCCCCCGTGCTACGTCTTAAATTGGCAAGGACAGCGTCACGTGGCTCATGTTCAGCGGCTTTTCTTATGTTGTTCTTGTCAGTATGGATAAACAGAACGCTCTTGCGGTGGAGAAGGAATCCGCGTCGCCCGCCGTGCTACGCCTTGGGAAGGACAGGGTCACGCGCCTCATGCTCAGCGGCCTTTGTTAGGTTGTTACTGTAAGTATCACTGCAAATACTCAAGACTAACTTTCACAAACTCTTCGGTGACACTTCCCATGAATCACTGAAGACTAGATTGAAAACTAGGGATGAACTGAGCGGTTTTAGGCGGCGGAGAAAACTTGCACCCCTGCCCTAGCAAGGACAGCGTTGCGCAGCCACGCCTAGCGGCCTTTCCTATGGTATTACTATAAGTATGAGTATCACTATACGTACTTACGACTATGGCTCTTTGGAGATCAAGAGAAGAATCCCCTTTAGGACTAGGGACATACTAATATTTCAACCTTTTCCTATACGGAGTAAGCTTTTCTCCGCTATTTACATGAGTGCAGACAAATTCTGAAACTAATAAACAATGCACAAGCGCAAGAGAGCAACGTTATTATAGCGCTGAAGCTATGTAGACATACTTAATTGGTAAGACAGACGCCATTATTGCCACAGGTGCTAGCACCTGACCTAGTTTCCTAGGTTAAGTCTTAAAAGTTAGGTAAATACCCTGAGAAGCTAACTAGCTTAACAAAACATTTTAACTCTACTGCGAGTCCGTTTCTAGTATAACTTGAGCTCGAGTTCCATAACAACTATGTTTAATTGGAAATGATTTTTATACTGGTTGCCTAAGTGATTTCTGAATAACTGCTCAGAGAGGCGCAATCTGCTAGAGGCGGGAAATGACGACTGCCATTAAACACACAGATGGGCCATTTTATTGCGTTCAGTATGGTGAATAGCATCTTTTATGAACGTTTGAAGCACTGATCTATTTTTAAAATAGTTTCATATTCAGGGCAGTAGGTATCGTGATTGAAATTAAAAACTTTGTATGTTTAGGTATGCAATAAATATGCTTAAGGTGACGTTTTGTTGGCAACTGCATTTATATTACTGTTGCGACATGTATGCTGTGGCCTTAACTCGGACGCTGTCATTGTCGATTGCCTGGATTAAATTAGCAACGGTCTGAACGATCGTGACAGTAGTGAATGGCAAATGGCATTTACAGCGGTTGTGACCACGCCGTAGCAGTAATGCCGCCACACATGCAGATGCAGTCGCCTTCCGAATGTCAACTTCAGAAATAGTTTCGTGATGGCTTTCTTGTAGTTAAAGTCAGCTGGCTTTGGGGACAAATCTGGTACTTATTTAATTTTTAATTGTTAAGCATGTACTAAACCGCAACATGTTGAAGTATTAGGTACGTTTTTTTGTTGACTACCATCAACAAAAAAAACTTTTACTTAATATAAATATATTTTAATAACTTCGAAACCCATCTAGATACTGGGTACCTACTCTCATCTGTTAAGCTATGCTAAAAGCGCTTTGCGTTTCAAGATTTTCAAGCTACGAGTAAATCCTTAACCGTTTGATACGGTCGTCTACTTTATTGAAAGACTTAGAAATGCATTGCTCCCAATCGAACTTTCCATTATTAATAGCCAGCGATTAGCTGGAGCCCCGTTTAGTAGAGGCTAAGTTTAATAGGTTATACAAATTCAAAGCTGAAAGCTAAGTAAATACTCGTACAACGCTTTCAGAACAAAAAATATAATAATAATAGAGCTTGGGCCCTGCCCCGCTGCTGGCGGCAACACCCTAGGTTAGGTTTTTTATAATGTGTTTATATGTATTTTTTATTGGTTTTTATGTGCTTTTGTATTTTACTTTTATATTCATGTTATAAACAACCTAACTTAAGAAGAAAAAAAAAATAAAAAAAATAGTATTCATAAGACTTCTATACTTTTTTAAATAATGAAAAGTGATAATTTTGCATGAACTATCTAGTGACCAGTTTTAATTGCTATTGAGTGTACTATACAATAACTAGTCCTCAAAAGCATGACCGTCGACCAACTCTGCTTTTTACATATATATTATCAATTGATTTTTAAATAAAACACGAAAATAAACAGTACCGATTAGTGTGGCCTAGCTTAATAAGTTCAAGAGGTGAGGGGTGTTTCTGTTCGAGTTAACTCAGGTACCTAGTTACTCGTACCTAAACTGCGATTGGCTGTCGGTCAAGTTGAAATTTTAATTGATTTGTGAACTGAACCATACAATAGTATACATAGAGCGTTGATTATGTAAATTTGGTCATTAATCCTTTCGAAAATCCAAATCAATTTATTCTCTTGATTGTTTACATTTTAATATTCAATGGCTCGTCACTGCTTTCATGATGTATTAATTTAGAAGCCCGTAATGGAATGATAATGTAATTGTTATAACGTATAATGGCTTTAGTAAAATGGAACGGCTATTAAAAGCTTTGTAAGATCCGAGTTCATAAAATGAAACCCTTCGTGTAGGCGTTGTAACTGCCTTGTTACTATAAGGATTATTGTCTTGGAATCTTTTAGATCTTGTTGAATTTCAAGGCGTTTGGCTTTTAACAAATATTCTGAAATATATACCTTGTAAGCTGAGATATTAAATTTAAAGTACCGTATTTAGGTATAAAAACACATTTAGTTTATACCGGGTGTGGCCTGTAACATGAGCAAAAAATTAAACTGTAGGCTGTACTCCTCATACTGACCAACATTTGTTCAGCGACTTTTAAAAATAACTTGTGGTTTGATTTTTAATACACTTTAAAGTTTATTCTAAGACGCAATGTATTGCGAATTTTGTTATGTTTAAGGCGTGACAAGCAACGTCAATCACAATGATATGGCATGGCGATGGCATCCATTGAAGATAATATTTATTTTGTATGAAAAATAGGGAGTCTAAATAGTTCATATTTTTTAAAAGTTTTTGAACAAAAGTGTCACGGTTTGAGGAGTACAATCTATGTTTTAATTCTTTGCTCGTGTTACAGGCCACACCCGGTATACCTAAATACGGTACCTAAAGTTAAAACTCCTTTATAAAACTACGAGACGCAGTAAAATAAGGCATGCAAGAGTTCGAATGGAATTCAGGCAATTATTGAAATTGAAGCATAATTTTAACACAACAATAATTGTAATGTTGACTATTTCATTTCGTGTACCTATTTTTCCTACTTTCTAGTTGATTTAGACCATTTATTGCCACATTTCCGAGCAGTGGAGTGAAAAACATTTTTATTTCACACGTTTAAGGGTTATTTTCTTCCATATTCTACAGTGTCTTTTTTATGCTTCCGTACCCAAAGGGTAAAAACGGGACCCTATTACTAAGACTCCGAGCTAGGCAGTTAAAATTTTCAAAGATGATGTATTTCTGTTGCCGCTATAACAACAAATACTAAAAACAGAATATAATAAATATGCATTTAAGTTAAGCTACAAACGTGATTTTTTGCCGTTTTTTGCGTATTGGTACGGAACCCTTCGTGCGCGAGTCCGACTCTCACTTGGCCGGTTTTTAGTATAGGTATTTTGTTCATAGCATTCAATATAATTATGCCCAGATCGGTATTAAAAATCCTGACACAGTTTATGGAGCAAAATGTACTAAAAACGCAAGGCACAGGTCAAGTTCTTTCGTGGTCTGTCCTTAATAAAAAAAAAACTTTAATGTGTTGTACCATTACCGTGATTCCGTAAAACTCTCAAGCAAGGTACTTTAAAATTAATGACCGCCTCCGACATTTTTACATGCACTCGCCTCCTAACCTGACCCCAATATTTTTTATTCAGTAGGCCTTAAATATATGGCGGAAGAATTAGGCTACCATATTTCCGAGCAATAAATTATAAAAGCGATGTCTTTTGGGATAGGCGCCGCTGTTACGGCATCGTAAATAATGGGCCAAGATGCTCGGTGCCGTGTCAGTGATATTTCGGAAGGAACCTTTTCCAGTGAGAAATATGTACTAAAGTTAGTACCTAGGTACTTCTGGAGCAGTTTGATCCGGAGATAATAATATAATATAGGTAGGCAGGTATGAAATGATATATAAATATGTATATTATATGTATAATCATATTAAAATACATATCGTAAATCCAAAAGATGCAAAAAATCATTCTTAGTATATTATTATTTTAACACTCTGGTGTGTAGATTTTTATCATGTCCTACTCGTAAACTAAAGTGATACAATATTTTTAGTAGGCATATGAGAGAATGTTACTGTTCCTCGTAGTCGCGTAATTTTTTTTGGTAAAATAGGGGTCACGACGCGTACCCTGTAAGGCTACTAAATATTAAAGATTTCTAATGGCGGGATTATATGGACTATTTCATTCCCAGGCGGTGACGCGGCGATCGCGGCAGTCGTCGTCGGCGCAGTGGTCGCGGTCGTTTCGGAGCAGCGCGCCGAACGAGGAGGGCGACGTAGATGACGTGTTCTTCGCTGCGCCGACCTCTGCAGCGCACCACGATGACGAGATTGACGGAGTAAAGAGGTAAAGTATTAATTACTACTGTAGTGGTGACGTAGCGGTCGCGACACTTTCGGAGCAGCGCGCCGCACGCGGAGGGCGACGTAGACGACATGTTCTTCGCTGCGCCAACCTCTGTTGCGCAACACGACGACGAGATTGACGGAGCACAGAAGTGCCTAAAGTATAGGGGTTCTACTGGGGTAAATATGTACTGGTATACCTACACCTTTATTCTAAACTTAATGGTACCTATTTAAAAATAGGTACCAATGCCAATTATACTCAATGCTCAGTGCTTTTTTTCATTCTTTGTTCAATATCTCCATGTAAGTATTCTAGATATCATTATAAATTTGCAATACAAAATGAAAATATAATTATGCGAGCAAAATTCAGGGATGTAATAAATGCTGTATTTATTTGTACCTGATATTGCTTCCACCTTAAAGTTAGTAATTAAAGCAGTCTAAGTTTTATGTTTTATATATGTCTAACTACACCTACATACAGTCGATTACGAGTTAATAATCATGTAGGTACTCGAGGAGTTTAGAAACACTCACGATTTTGAATCAATAGCAGGCAGCTTGTAGCCGTAGGAAACCTAACAAATTAATAACAATGGGAGCTCTTGGAATATTACTGAAATACCCAGCCTAGTCTGGAAGATTTGTTGCCATGCGTCTATACGAGATACAATTTTATATAACTATATACCCCTGTGTTTATTATTTTTGTCAATATTATTTTCCATCATGTATTATATTCATATACCTATTGTCCATTATATTATCCGTTTGAATATTAACTCTGCCCTAGCACAGACCAGGCAGCGGTCTTCTATAATAGGAAGTACCTGTTTGTGGATACCTAAGCAGATTCTAATAACAACTTATATTTTCTAATTGTTCGTAACATAATATTTCTACATAATTATTAACAAAAAGTAAGTGAGAAGCGTTTTTGACCAGCTTATTAAATAATAGAATCGTACCTCGAGGCAATTAATCCCATTTGTTTTTGCATAGAATAACACGTAGGTAGTTTACAAAAGATATACCATTTTATAAAAATATAACTTGGCAAGAATTTAATTATGCATAAAGAACTTCTGGAAAGGCAAAAAGTCATCTGAGGTTTTATTTTATACTTACACAATAGATAATTTGAATATAAGTAGAACAGCTCTCTCGTTTATATAATAATAATAGCGTTGTCAGGTCCAAGCAATCATAAAGTTCCATTGAGATGTTGGCAGTACGTGGAAAGATAAGGAATAACTAGGTAGAGCGTTTTGAATAGCCTCTCCGCTGCCCGCCGTAGGACGAGCAAGGCCGAGCCATATTGATTTCCTTGCAAGACACTTCAAACGCGCCGAATACTTGACACATGATTGAACGACCGTTAACTATTACTCAAAATCGTTCCCCGAATCTCGCTAATGGCAAAAAGTGCTTTAACAACCGATTGTTTAAACCACGAAACTAGTTTGACAGAGGTTATGAAGTGTTCCCCACGCAACGTACTGAGTAACTTAGTGGGGCCAAGTTTGCGCAAGTTTGGCCCATAATCGCGCTCGAGCCGAGTCAAACTCGGCTAATAACGCCATGTTGCGCTAACTTGACAGAATAATTAGCTCCTCGTTCCTTAAAATTTATAAATACACTTAGATTATCATCTTTTAAGTGAAATGAGTTTAGCATAAAGCCGCAAGTTTTTGATCCTAACTTAATTAGGAGGCAGACTTTATCGCGACTATAAGATAATATTTTCATCATGTTATTCAATAATTTTCTTTGATCTAGTTGAGTTGGCATAGAGTAAAATTCTCCGTTGAAATGCCTGAAAGAAGCTTTTAGGAGTGATAGCTAACATTTGTCCTGTGATGTCATATAATATGTTAATGTCAGTAAATGCTTCACATAACATTAATTTTAACTACAGTACCTATTATTGTCACAGTAGTTTAGTAACTAATGTTTAATTTGTACGACTAGAATATATCTATTAACAAAAAATTTTTGGTATCTACATCAAACGGTCTATGAGAAAAACGCATTTAACCGATTTGCAAGACCGAAGTGATCCCATTAGAGCTCCGTGAACAAAATTTTGTACGGAGCTCTTAAAATGCTTTTGATATTTTTTTTGTATTATTTTCTCATAATGTATTTTAATTGAAATTATTTTTCAAAAAGCTACGTAAATTCAGTAGTGTTTTTAGTTAAATTTAGTAGTCACTAAGTTATTTTGTGAAAACTAGGATTGGACTTTACTAGAAAGTTATAGGTAGTTTTAACTAGGGAAAACGCGTTTTGAATTAAAACGTATAGCAAATACTTATTACGATTCTGCTCGTTGAGTTTAGTAATAACATGAGTCTAATGCGTGGCATAAGACTCACTGCCCGATTCGAACTTTAAGATACGTCAATTAATAGATCTAGAAACGATATGTATTAAATGTGTCAGTGTCAAAAGTAACGGTTTTATTTGAAGAAACGTCACATTTGACACTGACATATTTAATCTATATCGTTTCTAGATCTATTAACTGACGTATCTTGAAGTTCGAATCGGGCCGTCATGTTACAATCGAACATCATTATATATTACCATATTACATTTTTGTTGCCCCTACGTACCACAAATTCACACTGAAACTGTATTTTCATAATCCCACAATTTTTACAGTGATTTAAGCAAAACCTAGATTACAGTTTGGTAACAGATAAGTTAAAGTCAATAGTATATTATATCAGTTTAAATAAATGGCTAAAATGTAACATGTTATCTCATGTAGATATAATTTAACCCAAATCTTTGTGACATGGGTCTGTAAAATCGGAGATTTAATCTTATAGTTTCGTATCGGACACTGCCTCGCTTGCCTTTTGCGTTGCGCTGAGCATCCACCTTGTATGAGTGAGGAGCTTATATTCAAAACCTGATTTGTCGGTTTTGAATATAAGCTCCTCGAGTGTAGTATTAGCGAAGTGAGTGGACGGATCTGAGATTACGTTCCAATTGGTGCGCGCATTTCTATTAGAGTTTATATTGGTGGATTTTATCATTAAGTACTTAAAAGCTAGTGTGAATGCTCACCCTTGTACGCTATTTTAATAGTATTTTTGTGTTTACATTATTTATTAGGCTCGGGAGACTCTGAATTAAAGAGCTCAGGTGGCGGTCTGGTTTCCTATATGAATTTTATTTATAGCAATGTTGCATATTTAATATAAATAACTTTTATTATACTGGCATATTTACCCCACTTTTGGGCATATTTAGAACTTTGTTAAATACTATGAATTCCGCCGAGTGTCAAAAGAATACAAAAAGGGACGTAGTTTAAAAGTGATTACCTAATAATAGATACCTAGTTCAAATATTATAAGTAGGTAAAAGCATCTGTCTATGTTCTGTATTTCATCATGTTCCGTTGGTGAACCTATAATCAATAAAAAAACGTAGAAAGGCCAACAACGGTTAGTGGTTTGTGGTTGCGTGGTTACTTATTGTATTATTAGGTACCCAAGGTAATTGCTATGCAGCGAGATCTGAGACAAATAACAAAGAAAAATGTTCCTTTACTATAGAGATTTAGTTTGATTCTCCGTCTACCCCTTATCCCGCTTTTCCATAGAGGTCTGCTCCTAATATAGGTATTATTATTTGCGTACGCACTAGGTTTTGCGGAAACGACTGCCAATGCCATAAGTACTTTAATTATCTATCCCACAGAGGGAAACTATTGGAAATTTCTATATAGAGTTAGTGAGTGCTTGGTTATCGGAAGTTTAGGAAAGCCTACTAACTTGACTCAACTAAAACTAAATCTGACAACCTTATCAAAAAAATTAAATTCGCTTATAATCAGCTTGGCCCAAGGATACTAGATTTTCGTTTATATTGTTAATGTAGGTCGATTTGATGTTGATTATTGTTACAGCGCCCGATCGCCTCTAAGCTCCGGAGGCGTGGAGTACAGACGGCCGGAGCGGAGCGTGTCGTGGGGCGCGGGCGGCGCGCGCATCCACACCCCGATGCTTGAGCCGTTGGCCGACAACTCCAACCGAAGGCAGTTCGGCATGGGCGTCGTTGGACGATTTTTCAGGTAACCCTACAAAATACTACTTTATCTGTGTCTTAGAGCTCCATCACCGCAAAGATCCGATGACGTAGAGAACTGGCAGCCGGAGCGGAAAGAGCCGCGGAGCGCGGGTGGTGCGCGTATTCTCCACGTCTAAGCTAGAGCCACTGGCGGACAACACAGGCCCTACCGCGTACCACGTTCGACGTGTTGCCTCTCTGTCGCACTTGTAAATTGTACGTAAGAGTGCGACAGGGAGGCAACACGTCGAACGTGGTTCGCGGTAGGCCCTCTGTAATCGAAGGCAGCTTGGCATGGGCGTCGGTAGACAGTTTTCAAGTGACAGCATTTCTTATGCTAACGGTTCCGTAAGCTTGGGTTATAATCGGCTGAAGACAACTGCTTAGCCTAGCCTTGGGCTAAATTTTCTATTAAGCAAACTTTATGTACTTATACTCATATAATTATTCAGCATGTAATGTTGCTAGTGCGGTAATTATACTAGTAAATAGTGTAATCAGACAATTCAATCTATTTGCAATTAAATTTTAAAGGCAGACTCTTTTACTGTAAGCCTAGTTTCGTGCTTTAGCGAAAACTCTCATCCAACTGATACAACAAAATTAATCTTGTTTTAATTGCCCTTTCAATGAGTTTGTGACAAAATTCATATATGAATGAAGTCAATAAGCTTTCGTAGCTTTGTCCCATATATGCAAATAGTAAGTATCTACTCAAATAGAATAGTAGCTTGATTAGTTTTGTACAGATTTTCTGTCTAAACCACCGAGCAAAGTTGCAAACTTACTTGTTATTGAATTACAAAGTGAAGTTTTCCACTAAACGAAATTACAAATTGCTTTTCACAATTTCTTACACTAAACGAAATTACAAATTGCTTTTCACAATTTGTTTGCCTATGTCAAAATTGAAACTAAACAACTAAAAACTGTAGCGTTTACCTATTCCGCTTATTATATCTTCAAAATAGTTTTGAAATAACTTTCACTATTTCACAATTATAACCAATTTATTTTTTAACAGTAATATATTAGTAATCAAAACGTTTGAAATTGGTTACTTACGAGTTGACTGGCAGTCGCAAGAATTAATTGTCTTTAAGGCTGCCGTTCTCAATTTTAAAGTGAATGATGCCGACTTCAACTTAGCACTTCGTGAATGTTAAACACTATCAATAAATATCGTAAAACTGTGCCTACGAGACGGCCGTGGATTCAAACCATAATAGGTATTATAGCGATAGGCACGCATTTTCATCATTACATTTACATTGCAAAGCGAAGGATCCTAAGAGTACCAAAACATTGGTACACATTATGTTATTTAATAGCATAGCAGGCTTTGCGCCTCCAAGTATGATGACATTGATGACACAGATAAATAGGCACAGAATGTCGGTTCCATACCACTTTCAATCAACTTAGAGATTTTGACAAAAATGGGATTTAGGTGAAATTTGGTTTGGAGATAGTCGGACGCAGGATAGTTTCTACTTTTTACCAATCATCATCATCTTCAATTTCACGCAGATAAAGTCGCGAGCAGAAGCTAGTAATAACTTAAATGCGTAAGTAACCTGTTTGTCTGTTATGCTTAAACTGCTGAACCGATTTAGATGAAATTCTGTATGGGATAGATTCAGGTCCAGGTAAGGATATAGGATAGTGTCTATCAATCGTTATCATCATCATCATTTCACGCAGACGAAGTACCGGGCAGAAGCTAGTTATACATGGGGAAATTTTAACCACCAGCCAGCATACTATGCAGAGTGATAGGTCATACTGAACAACCTTTGGTATGGAACCAATGCCGAAATCGCGGAAAAATTTGGCTGTCCTATAGAAATCAGCGGCATCACATCAGTCGGAATGTATGAAAAAGCCATATTTTTTTATGCGATATTGGCATTAGTCCCGTAATAAAAGTTGTTCAGTGTGATCTATAAAGTCTGTTCACTACGCAGAGTAGCTGGTGGTTAAAATTTCACCCTGTGTATATAGATTTCTTCCTAATTTGTAGAAGATCCACTGTAATTGTTACTCGCACTGGTGTCGCTGCTCGCGGCGCTCGTGGGGTTAGTGCCGCATTTGTAAAGCTGTTTCCTTAACGACGTGTCACCGCGACGCGTACGCGTGACATATCGCCCCGCACTACGATTTTCGAGGATCCCTGCGTCTGACTCTAATGAAGGACGCTGTAATACTCGCGTGAGGATATATTGCTACAAAACATTGAGAACAACGACATATGGATTCAAGGATAATCTGAACCGTATTAGCTGAGCTATATTAGACAGCCATAATTATGAAACACACAAATGTTTTGCTGGCTAAACATTTTGCTGGGACATCAGTTAGCCGCGACCACGACGAGTGAAACCTGTGTCGATACGTAGGTAAATAAAGGTAATAAAATAAATTCACGATATACCCGTCTATAAATGTGAGTTAATATGAGACTAAATGTAATTTCACATTTACAATGTCTGTGATAACAAGGCAATATTATGCAGAAGGTTTACATTTTGTTTTAGTTAGGAAAGTTTTAATTTATAAAAATAATGAATATTTTCGAACAGTTAGGTCGGCTCAACCGCTGAAACGCTACATATTCAATATCAAAACATAGACCAATTATCCAAAAAAATTAAAAATTCAGGCAAAGGCCCAGCATTTACACAAGATTTTAATCAGCACTGGCAAACATAGAGTTGCCGATTATTTAATTAAACATGAAAATCGATAAATTCGAGCACCGGTTCAAAATGTAAGAATTGGGTCAAATATGGCAAAAGGTTAGCGAAATAAGGATCTGCTTGATTGAAATTTGCTTTAAATTAACATACTAACTGGTTTAAACTCTAGTGCTAAACGCTGTATTTAATAAAAAAAACTATCGAACCATTTTTAGTTTAGCAATGTTAAGTATTTGTTTATCTCTAATTATATGTCTGAAAACGCAAATTTAAATGCGGAAAATATACATTCACGGTTTTCAATAAAACAACACAGTAACCCTGGCTGGTATAAATCGCCTTTCGTGCGGCTCGTTCAAAACGCATAATTTATAAATAAAAACTCTTGCAAATGATTCATAACTTATGCATGAAAAACTGCACAATGGAACTCAACCTTTAGCTTCTGTTATCCTATTTTCAATTTTATTTACATAGGAATAGCTTCAATTTTACAAATTGCACAATATTCGAACGTTTGAATTTTTATGTTAGGTATGTAGGGTTTTGAACGAAGTCGCAAAGTTTTCATTTGTGAATTTTTACATGTTTCAAAAGAATATAAAAGGATTATTAAGTAATATTTGGATAGTATGATACACAAATGTAAGTATTTTATGTATGACAGCGATAGTCGTAAGTAGCTCCGTATGAAAGATTTTCTGGTACCAATTATAGTGGCGAACAAACTAAAACAAGTTTTTAATAAAGTACTTAGGTAAAAATTACTTATATTTTACTTACAAAAATTTGAACATATGGAGGAAATTTCTAAGCCTATGTCTAAACTTGTTGTCGATTACCACTATGTTAACAAAATACACCAAAATTATTACTTTTTAGATAAAATAATGCAACTTTTCAATGTATATAACTTTTATTTTGTAAACTCAAAAACAACTTGGCATTTTCCTGTCTGCTTTTTAAACATTACCCTTGCGTACCCAGAAAATTCCGTGTAAAAGTGTTTTGTAATGGCTTTGGAATTAATAACTCCTGGACATGGCATGATGCATGGCAGTATTTATGGCCGCTGTTTACGCCTTCGGACGCTAACTCATGTGAATTATAACGAAGAGAACCATGATTGTACGGATATCTAAGGGTTATACGATATTCAGTATAGTACTGATTATAGACTTACTTACTAGCTTTTGCCCGCGACTTCGTCTGCGTGGAGTTAGTAATTTGGGTAGCTTATTTTTTATCCAATCTGCTTTTTATCCTCGTGCCGCCCACCATGCAAAATTATAGCCAAGGAAGTTAGAATCTTATTTTATTTTCAATTAGGTCGAATTTCATTTGTTCGAAAATTTTAGGAGACAAATGAAATGCTACCTACTTTGCTTTTAATTAACGTTGACATTCCATCGAAACTGAGTGTACGTCCTACTGTACATTAGGCGGCCCGAGGTTAACGATTTCCCATACAAACTTACACCCCCCCTTTTCACCCTCTTAAAGGGTGATTTCTGTGATAAAAACGACCCTATCTATGTCCTTCCTCGGGACTCAAACTATCTCCATACCAAATTTCAACTAAATCGGTTCAGCTTCAGCGGTTTAAGCGTGAAGAGGTATAAGACAGACAGACAGACACACTTTCGCATTTATAATATTAGTATGGATAGTTAGGAACATGTTTTTAAAATTATTTTTTATCACCATCTTCTGAAGATAACCCCTGTATCTTTAGAGCTTCTTCCATATCAAAAAAAAATACTGTAGTTATGCTCCAGCAAAAAATAAAATGGGGTTTATTACTTAGTTATGCAGTCCAGCAAAATTCTCAAAACCTAGGATTTACAGGTAAAACCTAGGTTTTACCGATGCCGATCGGTAAAAGCCCGAAATGTTAAATCTTACTAGTTTACTTCGGGCTTTTACCAACACCGATATGGTAAATCCTAGGTCTTACCACCGGCGACCGGTAAAGTTTGAACATGCACTGATTCTCAACCCCTCCCGCTCAAACCCCCGTACACCGCACCGCATGCGCCGTTAAGTGGGTTAGGTTAGGTTTGAACTGCGATCCTCACAGAACCGAACAAAAGTGGGTTAGGTTAGGTTAGAACTGCGAGCCTTACAGAAACGAAATGCTACTAGAAAAGTGGGTGGTTTTACCTCCTTTTAGTAGAAGAGCCGGCCGCAAATTTTCTAACCGACTTGATACCACGATGAAATTCACAATGGTTTCCCATAAAAGTGATGCTAAGACCGAATTCGATAGTCTGCGACGGCGGAACTTGCCGAAAGTACGAAAAAGAAGGCCACTTCCGGTGCGAAAAAAGGGGGCTGATTTAACCCATCTGATACCGAAATAATAGTAATGGCAGCAGTTAGAAATTTACATGTAGACACAGAAAAGCGAAGTCTGCCAGTATTTTTTTTGCCGGAAGTGCTTGGCAGACGCTCTCAAAAGTGGCCACCAGGACCCCTAATTTAACCCATCTGATACCACCATGAAACCAATTCCAGTCGGTAGGTATGAACCCTCATGTCAGGAATATATAAGTCTGCCAAGGCTTTTCCTGCCGAAACACCTTGGCAGACGAGATTATGTGAGCAAGGTAACCATCGGTTACCCTACACTAACCCATCTGATACCACCATGAAACCAATTCCAGTCGGTAGGTATGAACCCCCATTTTAGGAATACATAAGTCTGCCATGGTTTTTCCTGCCGAAACACCTTGGCAGACGAGATTATAAGCAAGATGACCATCGGTTACCGTACACTAACCCATCTGATACCGCGATGAAACCAATTCCAGTCGGTAGATATGAACCCTCATTTCAGGAATATATAAGTCTGCCAGGGCTTTTCCTGCCGAAACACCTTGGCAGACGAGATTATGTTAGCAAGGTGTACATCAGTTACCCTACATCAACCTATCTGATACCACCATGAAACCAATTCCTTTCGGTAGGTATGAACCCCCATTTCAGGAATATATAAGTCTGCCAAGGCTTTTCCTGCCGAAACACCTTGGCAGATGAGATTATAAGCAAGATGACCATCGGTTACCGTATACTAACCCATCTGATACCACCATGAAACCAATTCCAGTCGTTAGGTATGAACCCTCATTTCAGGAATATATTAGTCTGCCAAGGCCTTTCCTGCCGAAACACCTTGGCAGACGAGATTATGTTAGCAAGATGTACATCAGTTACATGAAACCAATTCCAGTCAGTAGGTATGAACCCGCATTTCAGGAATATATAAGTATGCCAAGGCCTTGGCAGACTTGACTTGGCAGACTGGACTTGTCAAACAATGTAGTGTACATGTAGGTATGGGTAAGACCTAGCCTTGGCAGACTTATATATTCCTGAAATGCGGGTTCATACCTACTGACTGGAATTGGTTTCATGTAACTGATGTACATCTTGCTAACATAATCTCGTCTGCCAAGGTGTTTCGGCAGGAAAAGCCTTGGCAGACTTATATATTCCTGAAATGAGGGTTCATACCTACCGACTGGAATTGGTTTCATGGTGGTGTCAGATGGGTTAATGTACGGTAACCGATAGTCATCTTGCTTATAATCTCGTCTGCCAAGGTGTTTCGGCAGGAAAAGCCCTGGCAGACTTATATATTCCTGAAATGAGGGTTCATACCTACCGACTGGAATTGGTTTCATCGCGGTATCAGATGGGTTAGTGTACGGTAACCGATGGTCATCTTGCTTATAATCTCGTCTGCCAAGGTGTTTCGGCAGGAAAAACCTTGGCAGACTTATATATTCCTAAAATGGGGGTTCATACCTACCGACTGGAATTGGTTTCATGGTGGTATCAGATGGGTTTGTGTAGGGTAACCGATGGTTACCTTGCTCACATAATCTCGTCTGCCAAGGTGTTTCGGCAGGAAAATCCTTGGCAGACTTATATATTCCTGACATGAGGGTTCATACCTACCGACTGGAATTGGTTTCATGGTGGTATCAGATGGGTTAAATTAGGGGTCCTGGTGGCCACCTTTGAGAGCGTCTGCCAAGCACTTCCGGCAAAAAAAATACTGGCAGACTTCGCTTTTCTGTGTCTACATGTAAATTTCTAACTGCTGCCATTACTATTATTTCGGTATCAGATGGGTTAAATCAGCCCCCTTTTTTCGCACCGGAAGTGGCCTTCTTTTTCGTACTTTCGGCAAGTTCCGCCGTGGCAGACTATCGAATTCGGTCTTAGCATCACTTTTATGGGAAACCATTGTGCATTTCATCGTGGTATCAAGTCGGTTAGAAAATTTGCGGCCGGCTCTTCTACTATTTTCTACATAGTGCACCATCTACCATAATCTTTCATCGGGCCCCATAGAAGTCGGTTTTTTTTCTTAAAAATTATCATCTAATAATCTCAGGAATCAGTGCATGGTTCAAACTTTACCGGTCGCCGTGGTAAGACCTAGGATTTACCATATCGGTGTTGGTAAAAGTCCGAAGTAAACTAGTAAGATTTAACATTTCGGGCTTTTACCGATCGGCATCGGTAAAAACTAGGATTTACCGGTAAAACCTAGGTTTTGCTGTACTTCGGTCTTTTACAGTAACATACATATAGGTATATCATTTATTGTCGGATACGTATGGGTAGTAAGGCATTCTTTATTCAGTTAAAGTTTACCTACGTCTAAAGTACTAAACGTTTATTTGACTGTAGTAGGTTCAAATTTAGATTATGTTTACACTAAAATATACTATTTATTTATTTACCTACCCCAAGAACAAACTCCAATTTTATTTACCTAGGTACCCCAATAACAAACTCTAATATTAGAGGTAACTATTAAAAATAAAAATAATTTAAATTATTATCGAAATAAAGGTACCATAGCAATATAATGGTGAATATCTTATCTTATCTTGTATACGCGCGTTTTTTAGTTTTTATATGTTTTCCGAGCAAAGCTCGGTCCCCCACGCACTTAAATGAGAATCTTGCAATCCAGATACAGTTCAGTTATGGTAATATTAACTGTTTTGTCAACACACTCTGTTAACCTAATACTCAGCATACCTTTCCCTCATTCCAGACGGTCGCTCCGCAAATCCGTGACGCGGCAAGAGGACGTCGCGCAGCAGTTGGACGAGCTCACAGACTACCGGCCGTACTTCACGTGGTGGGTCAGCACGGTGCAGACGCTGGTGCTGCTGCTGAGCCTGCTGTGCTACGGCTTCGGGCCCGTCGGCTTCGGCCGGCACACGCATTCCGGACAAGTGCTCGTGAAGAGCTTGAGTTTGCAACAGGTGATTATATTATAGTCATTATAAAATTGTTATGAGTCATGATAGTAACAAAAAATTGTCTTCTTTTTTGAAATATCATTTTTGAAACATGCTATGCATGTAGCAGTAGTTTTTACAGGTGAATACGAAAAATGGAAGTGGAAACAAGTCGTCAATTGTTTTTTTCTAATACCACCGCTACAATGAATTAACTGCCAACTATGTTTTATCAAATTGTACAACTATATTTATTTTAGTCACGTCATGTCAGGATGTTTACGTCAAAATAAGCGATTATGTTTAAAGTTAATTATATAAGACTGGCACTAAAATATACTCGACTTCAGATTCTCCTTATTTTTGAAAGTCAGATGAAAATGAGTTCACATGGTATTCAATGTAACTACTTACTGTTAAAAAAAGCTGTTATTTTTTAAATTCCTCTTAAAGTCAAAGTAGCTTAACAGTCTCTTTTTTATAATTTTATACTTATATATAAGGTTCCTAGTGGATTGTTTTTAAAGATTCAAATAGCCACTACAGCTATATTAATCTTTAAGGTTCTCCTCTTTAAATTTCTCTTATGTTAGCTTATCTACTGTAGCCTTTACAGTGACAAAAGTCATCTCCAGGATTCGGTTTCTTTGACGCGACCATATAATAAGCTTAAATGACGCAAAGCTTTTAGAGAACACGCCCCTACGGATTAATGCCTTAGACGGCGCTTAGAAGACAATGCATAATATTTTCCCTGGGGATTCATTACCGCCTTCGCTCTTTGTGTTGTGATGACTGCTTAATTTTGAGCCGTACCTATTAATACTTATATATAAAAATATATTATAAATAAAACGTAGTGACGTATCAGGAGCTCAAAACAGTGGCAGAGAGAAGAACGGAATGGCGATTACTCCACCGACAAGAGCTAGGCACTCAAGAATAATGATGATGATAAAAATATAGACTCATGAAACTATAACTCCATCGATAGCCATACTAAGCTTACCTTTTTTTCATACTCAGGTAGAACTTTGATTACGGTGGTTAAGAACCTAACTTATTTTATGTTCTTCGAGGCGTAGGCTGGCTCTACAAGAATATGTACAAGCCGAATGGGTAGCTATTTGTTGATTTAAACCCGCCGTGGCTACCATAATACCACCGTTATTCTAGTTTTTGGGGCTTACCTTAGGAGAAATTACCCCCACGGGTAAAAAGCTATTTTGTAGAGGTAATCAGGTCAGTCCTTTGCAATGCATGTTACTTTATGGGTTTATCCTTGGATTTGAAAGGAGAGGTAGATGTCACGGTGGAATCATATTGAAAAATATTAGTCATGTTAGTAGTGATTCTGCCAGGAAACTTAGCGGTTTAAAATAAACGTCGTCAAATAAAAAACAATGAAAGATTTTGTTTTTAAGCCTTGACTTTGTCCTATATCGTTACCAATGCGTAAAAATAATATGTACATCGTTGTTACTTAGACATTTGTTAAGCTTGGAACTATGCGGCTTTGTATAAGATTTCCACAGATATTAACTAAAGCATCCAGACTACAAAACAAGCGTAAGCATGACATAAAACTCATGACCCGATTTTCTAAACTATGTACAGACATGTACAGACATAAAGCACAATCGTAATGTGGAAATTAGCAGGTGAAAGACACGAGAGGGCGTCGCGATACAAAGTAAGGGTATTAAGCCAGCCCGGTATATAGGTCACACAGGCTTTGTGAGGAGTCCCTTTGTCTCTCAGTTTTTGCCGCTTAACAATCTTTCGGATTGAAGCGAACAGAGGCAAGTCTAATAATGTAATGAATGTGAGGTGATCTACCTGGTATCCAATCATTTTTATAGGTTATGATGAGGCAATTTGTGTGCCTACTAACTTTAATGAAAACCAAGTTAATATAAAATGAAACTGTGAAATTGACCTTTTCAATTCGAGTACCTAACGTATAGGTCTACTTACTACGAGGTCAATATTACGAGGTGAATTATCGAATTTATGAATTCTCGTTCGAGTGATATCATATACGTGTCTGATATGAATATGTACAGTTGACGTCAAAAATATGTTTACACTTTTGCACCCTACTCCTTTGTAATAAGGCAAAAAGAGTAAATATATCTTTGACTTCGACTGTACTTGATTCGGATAATTAAATTAAGTTGAAATTAGTTTTGATTGTTTTCTTCAATCAAAGTACCTACATATAAAGTGGTCAGCGGCTTAACCAGAACTAAGCGTAACTAAGTAAGTAAACATAGGTGCTAATAGGCGATACTTGCGTTTAAATTATAGGGATTTTATTTTATAGTTTTTGAAGTCGGTTTTTCTTTGTTTATTACTTAACTTAATTGATCGTTGACGTTAACGCGCTTGTGATGCTTTTGGAGGTAACTAAGAGCGTCTATTTGCTACTCTGTCTACGTAATACTGTACATATAGGTATTATCTTATCAGTACAATAGTCTAATTTTCAAGTACCTAATGTCGGGTAAACCTCGAACAAGTTCGTAAGTAAGTCACCGAAATATTGCTTTAAATTCATGCCATGTTCAGTGAACTTTATTAAGTAACAACTATATTATCTTTATTAAGTGAGAACGTACGCTAAAGTTGGATCTGTGGTACTTGTTCCGAATATTTCATGAGGTGATGTTAATGTTTACCTTATTTGAAATCCGCCATTTTGACTACACGTCGTGTAGACATCTTATGAATAACATATTTTTAATTTAAAAAAGCTACAAGAAGTCAGGAGCCCTATTTTGATTTCAAATGCTTGTCTTAAACCTATTATGGTTTTGGACGTCAGTTGTCAAAAGTGACATTTAAGTATGGATCGAAAAATGTCACTGTTGACAGTTGACCGATCAAATCCATAACAATAGGGCATAGATTTAATATATAGAGATCCCGTCTCAGCGAACTGTCACTGTTGCCACTTTTGTTTAGTGTACGATTAACAATGAGGCCCACCTTGATGTAGCCATGTCGATAAAGTCATATCGATAAACTATCGACATTTCTTGCAATTTTAATTTTACTTCAAAGGTTTAACGATACCTAAAATGAACAAAAACGCTTTTATTCTTTATCGTGGTTATCAGATCACAATTTTATCGTCACGCCCCAGCAGGGAACCAAGGGAAAGTTCAGATATTTAATTAAAATACATAAATACCTACTAAAATATGTGTTACGCAATAATTGAATTATTTTATTACATTATAATATATTCATTATCCATTAGCATTTCAATTACGTTCATGTTTAACGAAGATATTGAAGCTTCAATTAATCGCTATTTCGGTCCGCTGTGTAGCGTTTATCGATATCTAACATGATTAAAATCGACTTTTCATTTTCACATCCCTAAAAGAGCACACATATACGCTTTTACGCACACATACACAGCCTGGGCGCATCAAAAAAGGCAACACTTGATTTGAAGTCCATCTTGTCAACAATATGGTTGTCCTTTTTTGACAAACGGCATTTCTAAAAGAGCGAGGAGAGAGAAATGATACTAGTTGCTGCGCCGTGAAAGAGAACAGAAAACGTTGGGCCCTTGCAATAGGGGATATTACTGCAATGTCCTGCCGCCAGAGTGCAGCACTACCGACTCAGTAAATACATAGACTAACTTATACATACTGTGCCTTAAACTGTTTTTGACAAGTTTTCACAGACAATAAAATATGACATTGATGCATCAAGGCGGTTTGTTAACAAGGGCCTACCGGTAAACGCGAAAATCGAAATTTAGTTTAGTTATCTGCCTCTTTATCACTCGAATATGCAAGAGTGATAGAAAGATTAGATAACGAAATTTCGATTTTCTTGTCTCGCGGTAGGCCATGTGATTGACGTGTGTCAATGTGGTTTGTTTACTGTATGTGCCACAAAGGTGCCACCTACGCAGAGCTTTGCCTAATATTCCCTATTTCAGAATAAGAATAGAAAATCTGAAACGGGTTCCAGATTTAAAGTAAATCCAAAGTATATAGAAATATGTAGGCGGTTTAGTACTTTTGTAAATATATGTTTTCGCTCATAACATGGTTTTATTTATACATTTTTATATTACTTTACCCTTACCTCCTTCTTTTATTCTCCTTTGTTTCTTAATGCGAAGTTTTGTTCTAACGTGGGCGTGGTTCCAGTCTTAACAAGTCGGTACTTATATCATTATCCTCGTTAAAACTTCCAAAATATCATCTTAAACTGTCATTATGGATTTACCCGCTTTAATATAATATTTAATCCATGCTAATACCAAAATTGGGCCCTACAAAATCGAACCCGAGGTCGCGGCAAAAATCGACGGCGTTGGCGAGATGACCTCGACTCCTTTGACAGGAACTGGTGGGAGACGGGTCAAGTCCGGGATACGCGGAAAGGGAGGAGGGAGGCCTTTGCCCAGCAGTGGGATACTCTAGGCTTTTAGGTATAAAAAAAATACTAATAAATGTATAATGTCACTTAATATCTAATCGAGTTCAAATTTTTGCAGTTCGAATGAGGTTAGTGATAAATATATTAAGGCTAGAACCACTCCCACGTTGGTACAAAATAATTATTAACCCTAGAGTAGTCGCGCCACTCCGTGTAACCCGAGTGCTCGCGTAGGGAGCATTTTGCCGCCTTTAATTAACAGTTTTTTTTGTTTAATATGATAACTAAATGATTTTCTAATAATTTTTATGGGATAAAATGAATCAAATACTATTAGAAAAGGTAACTTGTGTTATAATTTTATACTTCATAGTATCAAAAAGAATAGATAGTATAGAGGGGTCCTGTCATTGTAAATTTTGTAGTCACTGTAAATTTACTGCCATCTATTGACACACGACTAAAACTCAAAATGAAAACGTATAAAGTTATCAAAAAATGTATATATATGGATAAATTATTTTATTATTTTTATATCATTTTGATCCATGTTCATTCACTGATATCTATGTGTTAAAATTGTTAAATATGAAACGGTGTCGTCACGCCATCTAGCCGAGGATAGGCTAAAGGTGTGTGCGGCATCTATTCGAGTATGACTTTTACTTGAATTCCGAGGCACGTTTTTTCCTTAGACTTTATTCGTCTTATACGAAGTTACATATGTCTTTGATAGTATATTAAAAAAAAAATCAGGAAATCTTAGGTAAAATTTTTCGAATTTTAACACGGCCTTTGCCTTAGCTTACGTAAAATAACGAAATATTGATATTTTTAACAAAATTAAACGTTTTGATTATCTTCTATATATATTTTAGCAAATCAGTCCTGTTACATGGGTATACAATGTATGTTGCACAGTAACTTTGCACTTATATTGTGCTCTTTTTGGACCTTCTATTTTCCATGGACGGGCATAGTACAAATAATGTATCTTCTCCACCTGAATATAATCTCCTCATCAAAAAATAATATTATCTATTATTTTTACTTTGTTAATACCAAAACAATATTAACCTTAATAAAAACTATTAATATTTTGACTTAAGAAAAAAAAACGGACTCCAAATTTTACTTACGTGAGTAGTCGCGCGGTGAGCAATTTGCCGCCGTACGCGACACAGCGGCAGCAACACTTGCTTCCTGCAGTCAACCACGCACGAAATTTCTCCAAATTTGGCAAATAGAGAACTAAAGAACGGGGGGGCAGCTACTAGGACGCATGGCCTTGACAAACGAACCGTTTTCAAGTAATCACAGTTTTTTCGCCGAGGGCGGCAAAATGCTCATAGCGCGAGCACTCTAGGGTTAATAGGCTATGGGCGAGCCGGTTTGACAGAGATACTTATTATACATACAAGAGAAAAAATACCTGGACTTGACGATTAATGTATACAGAGAGACAGGCATCGTGTAAGACAAAAGGATGAACATTGAAAAACATTTACATTTTATTTGAAAGTCGGCAGAGATAAGTAAATAATGTGTTTTAAAATTTAAGTTTAATATTTTCTTGAAAGCTTTATGTGAATTGTAACATCAAATAAGATTCGTATTTTTTTCGCTTACACTCCTGCTAATTAAAAGTTCTTAATTCGCGCTCTTTTAGGTAGGTAAGTACGAGTATAAATAATGAAAATGTTTTCTGTGCCAGATATTAAAGGAGGCCAAAATTAACGTAAGAATTTATTTACATAGAAATGGCATCTTTTCTTTATTTTCATTTGAATAATTTACAAAGTACACGGGACATAAATATGTAGGTAATTGAATAATTGCTTTCGCCGCTTTACAGGCGGCTTAGCACGGTCGCGTTTTTATCCCTTGTCACCATGCCTGTTACGTTCTAACAAGTATGTAAGTGCGAAAGGGACGCGCATAGTGATAGTCGATAAAAATGGAACCGTGCTGAGCCCGCTGGTCTCTTAATTTCAAAGAAGTGGTTTAATGATACCCCAAGTCCAGTTTCGGCAATAAATAGTGGCCAAATGCCATCATGCTTCTTATCGTTTGTTTTGAGCTATCACATAATAGCCCTGCTATATGAACTATCACATAACTTCAAATGCGCCAATATTACTATATAAATGACAGCACGATGAAAATTTGTTCTTATATAAAATCAAAAACAGGTCAAGTGCGAGTCGGACTCGCGTTTCAAGGGTTCTAGGTAATTAAACTAAACTAAGTAATTAAGTCCGACTCACGCTTGACTGCACATTTCAAATAAGTTTTCCTGTCATCTACAGGGTGATTCATGAGACGTGAGCAGGACTAATCCTGCACACTCAGTAACTGATAATTGATCGATCACCGTCGTATTTAGGTGAAACAACTACACTTTCCTATTTTTTAACTTTTTGGTGAGGGCAAATTTAATTCTCTACAATCATGGTCACTAAATCCAAAGTATATAGAAATATGTAGGCGGTTTAGTACTTTTGTAAATATATGTTTTCGCTCATAACATGGTTTTATTTATACATTTTTATATTACTTTACCCTTACCTCCTTCTTTTATTCTCCTTTGTTTCTTAATGCGAAGTTTTGTTCTAACGTGGGCGTGGTTCCAGTCTTAACAAGTCGGTACTTATATCATTATCCTCGTTAAAACTTCCAAAATATCATCTTAAACTGTCATTATGGATTTACCCGCTTTAATATAATATTTAATCCATGCTAATACCAAAATTGGGCCCTACAAAATCGAACCCGAGGTCGCGGCAAAAATCGACGGCGTTGGCGAGATGACCTCGACTCCTTTGACAGGAACTGGTGGGAGACGGGTCAAGTCCGGGATACGCGGAAAGGGAGGAGGGAGGCCTTTGCCCAGCAGTGGGATACTCTAGGCTTTTAGGTATAAAAAAAATACTAATAAATGTATAATGTCACTTAATATCTAATCGAGTTCAAATTTTTGCAGTTCGAATGAGGTTAGTGATAAATATATTAAGGCTAGAACCACTCCCACGTTGGTACAAAATAATTATTAACCCTAGAGTAGTCGCGCCACTCCGTGTAACCCGAGTGCTCGCGTAGGGAGCATTTTGCCGCCTTTAATTAACAGTTTTTTTTGTTTAATATGATAACTAAATGATTTTCTAATAATTTTTATGGGATAAAATGAATCAAATACTATTAGAAAAGGTAACTTGTGTTATAATTTTATACTTCATAGTATCAAAAAGAATAGATAGTATAGAGGGGTCCTGTCATTGTAAATTTTGTAGTCACTGTAAATTTACTGCCATCTATTGACACACGACTAAAACTCAAAATGAAAACGTATAAAGTTATCAAAAAATGTATATATATGGATAAATTATTTTATTATTTTTATATCATTTTGATCCATGTTCATTCACTGATATCTATGTGTTAAAATTGTTAAATATGAAACGGTGTCGTCACGCCATCTAGCCGAGGATAGGCTAAAGGTGTGTGCGGCATCTATTCGAGTATGACTTTTACTTGAATTCCGAGGCACGTTTTTTCCTTAGACTTTATTCGTCTTATACGAAGTTACATATGTCTTTGATAGTATATTAAAAAAAAAATCAGGAAATCTTAGGTAAAATTTTTCGAATTTTAACACGGCCTTTGCCTTAGCTTACGTAAAATAACGAAATATTGATATTTTTAACAAAATTAAACGTTTTGATTATCTTCTATATATATTTTAGCAAATCAGTCCTGTTACATGGGTATACAATGTATGTTGCACAGTAACTTTGCACTTATATTGTGCTCTTTTTGGACCTTCTATTTTCCATGGACGGGCATAGTACAAATAATGTATCTTCTCCACCTGAATATAATCTCCTCATCAAAAAATAATATTATCTATTATTTTTACTTTGTTAATACCAAAACAATATTAACCTTAATAAAAACTATTAATATTTTGACTTAAGAAAAAAAAACGGACTCCAAATTTTACTTACGTGAGTAGTCGCGCGGTGAGCAATTTGCCGCCGTACGCGACACAGCGGCAGCAACACTTGCTTCCTGCAGTCAACCACGCACGAAATTTCTCCAAATTTGGCAAATAGAGAACTAAAGAACGGGGGGGCAGCTACTAGGACGCATGGCCTTGACAAACGAACCGTTTTCAAGTAATCACAGTTTTTTCGCCGAGGGCGGCAAAATGCTCATAGCGCGAGCACTCTAGGGTTAATAGGCTATGGGCGAGCCGGTTTGACAGAGATACTTATTATACATACAAGAGAAAAAATACCTGGACTTGACGATTAATGTATACAGAGAGACAGGCATCGTGTAAGACAAAAGGATGAACATTGAAAAACATTTACATTTTATTTGAAAGTCGGCAGAGATAAGTAAATAATGTGTTTTAAAATTTAAGTTTAATATTTTCTTGAAAGCTTTATGTGAATTGTAACATCAAATAAGATTCGTATTTTTTTCGCTTACACTCCTGCTAATTAAAAGTTCTTAATTCGCGCTCTTTTAGGTAGGTAAGTACGAGTATAAATAATGAAAATGTTTTCTGTGCCAGATATTAAAGGAGGCCAAAATTAACGTAAGAATTTATTTACATAGAAATGGCATCTTTTCTTTATTTTCATTTGAATAATTTACAAAGTACACGGGACATAAATATGTAGGTAATTGAATAATTGCTTTCGCCGCTTTACAGGCGGCTTAGCACGGTCGCGTTTTTATCCCTTGTCACCATGCCTGTTACGTTCTAACAAGTATGTAAGTGCGAAAGGGACGCGCATAGTGATAGTCGATAAAAATGGAACCGTGCTGAGCCCGCTGGTCTCTTAATTTCAAAGAAGTGGTTTAATGATACCCCAAGTCCAGTTTCGGCAATAAATAGTGGCCAAATGCCATCATGCTTCTTATCGTTTGTTTTGAGCTATCACATAATAGCCCTGCTATATGAACTATCACATAACTTCAAATGCGCCAATATTACTATATAAATGACAGCACGATGAAAATTTGTTCTTATATAAAATCAAAAACAGGTCAAGTGCGAGTCGGACTCGCGTTTCAAGGGTTCTAGGTAATTAAACTAAACTAAGTAATTAAGTCCGACTCACGCTTGACTGCACATTTCAAATAAGTTTTCCTGTCATCTACAGGGTGATTCATGAGACGTGAGCAGGACTAATCCTGCACACTCAGTAACTGATAATTGATCGATCACCGTCGTATTTAGGTGAAACAACTACACTTTCCTATTTTCTAACTTTTTGGTGAGGGCAAATTTAATTCTCTACAATCATGGTCACTAAATCCAAAGTATATAGAAATATGTAGGCGGTTTAGTACTTTTGTAAATATATGTTTTCGCTCATAACATGGTTTTATTTATACATTTTTATATTACTTTACCCTTACCTCCTTCTTTTATTCTCCTTTGTTTCTTAATGCGAAGTTTTGTTCTAACGTGGGCGTGGTTCCAGTCTTAACAAGTCGGTACTTATATCATTATCCTCGTTAAAACTTCCAAAATATCATCTTAAACTGTCATTATGGATTTACCCGCTTTAATATAATATTTAATCCATGCTAATACCAAAATTGGGCCCTACAAAATCGAACCCGAGGTCGCGGCAAAAATCGACGGCGTTGGCGAGATGACCTCGACTCCTTTGACAGGAACTGGTGGGAGACGGGTCAAGTCCGGGATACGCGGAAAGGGAGGAGGGAGGCCTTTGCCCAGCAGTGGGATACTCTAGGCTTTTAGGTATAAAAAAAATACTAATAAATGTATAATGTCACTTAATATCTAATCGAGTTCAAATTTTTGCAGTTCGAATGAGGTTAGTGATAAATATATTAAGGCTAGAACCACTCCCACGTTGGTACAAAATAATTATTAACCCTAGAGTAGTCGCGCCACTCCGTGTAACCCGAGTGCTCGCGTAGGGAGCATTTTGCCGCCTTTAATTAACAGTTTTTTTTGTTTAATATGATAACTAAATGATTTTCTAATAATTTTTATGGGATAAAATGAATCAAATACTATTAGAAAAGGTAACTTGTGTTATAATTTTATACTTCATAGTATCAAAAAGAATAGATAGTATAGAGGGGTCCTGTCATTGTAAATTTTGTAGTCACTGTAAATTTACTGCCATCTATTGACACACGACTAAAACTCAAAATGAAAACGTATAAAGTTATCAAAAAATGTATATATATGGATAAATTATTTTATTATTTTTATATCATTTTGATCCATGTTCATTCACTGATATCTATGTGTTAAAATTGTTAAATATGAAACGGTGTCGTCACGCCATCTAGCCGAGGATAGGCTAAAGGTGTGTGCGGCATCTATTCGAGTATGACTTTTACTTGAATTCCGAGGCACGTTTTTTCCTTAGACTTTATTCGTCTTATACGAAGTTACATATGTCTTTGATAGTATATTAAAAAAAAAATCAGGAAATCTTAGGTAAAATTTTTCGAATTTTAACACGGCCTTTGCCTTAGCTTACGTAAAATAACGAAATATTGATATTTTTAACAAAATTAAACGTTTTGATTATCTTCTATATATATTTTAGCAAATCAGTCCTGTTACATGGGTATACAATGTATGTTGCACAGTAACTTTGCACTTATATTGTGCTCTTTTTGGACCTTCTATTTTCCATGGACGGGCATAGTACAAATAATGTATCTTCTCCACCTGAATATAATCTCCTCATCAAAAAATAATATTATCTATTATTTTTACTTTGTTAATACCAAAACAATATTAACCTTAATAAAAACTATTAATATTTTGACTTAAGAAAAAAAAACGGACTCCAAATTTTACTTACGTGAGTAGTCGCGCGGTGAGCAATTTGCCGCCGTACGCGACACAGCGGCAGCAACACTTGCTTCCTGCAGTCAACCACGCACGAAATTTCTCCAAATTTGGCAAATAGAGAACTAAAGAACGGGGGGGCAGCTACTAGGACGCATGGCCTTGACAAACGAACCGTTTTCAAGTAATCACAGTTTTTTCGCCGAGGGCGGCAAAATGCTCATAGCGCGAGCACTCTAGGGTTAATAGGCTATGGGCGAGCCGGTTTGACAGAGATACTTATTATACATACAAGAGAAAAAATACCTGGACTTGACGATTAATGTATACAGAGAGACAGGCATCGTGTAAGACAAAAGGATGAACATTGAAAAACATTTACATTTTATTTGAAAGTCGGCAGAGATAAGTAAATAATGTGTTTTAAAATTTAAGTTTAATATTTTCTTGAAAGCTTTATGTGAATTGTAACATCAAATAAGATTCGTATTTTTTTCGCTTACACTCCTGCTAATTAAAAGTTCTTAATTCGCGCTCTTTTAGGTAGGTAAGTACGAGTATAAATAATGAAAATGTTTTCTGTGCCAGATATTAAAGGAGGCCAAAATTAACGTAAGAATTTATTTACATAGAAATGGCATCTTTTCTTTATTTTCATTTGAATAATTTACAAAGTACACGGGACATAAATATGTAGGTAATTGAATAATTGCTTTCGCCGCTTTACAGGCGGCTTAGCACGGTCGCGTTTTTATCCCTTGTCACCATGCCTGTTACGTTCTAACAAGTATGTAAGTGCGAAAGGGACGCGCATAGTGATAGTCGATAAAAATGGAACCGTGCTGAGCCCGCTGGTCTCTTAATTTCAAAGAAGTGGTTTAATGATACCCCAAGTCCAGTTTCGGCAATAAATAGTGGCCAAATGCCATCATGCTTCTTATCGTTTGTTTTGAGCTATCACATAATAGCCCTGCTATATGAACTATCACATAACTTCAAATGCGCCAATATTACTATATAAATGACAGCACGATGAAAATTTGTTCTTATATAAAATCAAAAACAGGTCAAGTGCGAGTCGGACTCGCGTTTCAAGGGTTCTAGGTAATTAAACTAAACTAAGTAATTAAGTCCGACTCACGCTTGACTGCACATTTCAAATAAGTTTTCCTGTCATCTACAGGGTGATTCATGAGACGTGAGCAGGACTAATCCTGCACACTCAGTAACTGATAATTGATCGATCACCGTCGTATTTAGGTGAAACAACTACACTTTCCTATTTTTTAACTTTTTGGTGAGGGCAAATTTAATTCTCTACAATCATGGTCACCCTACAACACCTAATTAATACACATAAAACCTCTTTAACCGTAATGACAGCATTTTGATTACGACGAAAATAAACTGTCAAACTTGAGTGAGTTACGAGTTTTCAAAAGTAACCAGACCGTGATGACAGTGATGACATTCAATTTGACACAGAATATCGGTAGTTTAGTATTCTAACTTTAGGGTGACCATGCATGTCGTAAATAAAATAATATTTTTTTTTCAACACGACTAGAAAATTAATGTTAAACTCACTAATACTGATACGAAACAGTTGCTTATAATTTACGAAATGCGCAGTGTTAGTCCTGCTCACGTCTCCTGACTCACCCTGTATAGGTAAAGAACTATTTTGTGTATTTTTTTCAAAATGTTAGACCCAGTAGTTTTGGAGATAAAGGGGAGGGGGGGAATGGTCGGACAGACAGACAGACGCACGAGTGATCCTATAAGGGTTCCATTTTTTCCTTTTGAGGTACAGAACCCTAAAAATGAACTGCCCGTCACTGACCTAAGCCTCTACCATCAGTTTTGACATTGACATAACGCTCACGTCTACGTAATTTACTTTCTGTACATCTCGCTTGCACTAATATGCGAGTACGAGCGAGATGCATAGAAAGTAAATTACGTAGACGTGAGCGTATATGTCAATGTAAAAACTGATGGTAGACGTACTAGTATCTGTATAGTGTTTTATTATTTAAGTGCCAACACTACCGAGCATGAGTATAAAAGCACATCTTAAAGGCAAATTAATATTAATTCCAGGTTGAATGGGAAGAGCCAGCATCCTTCTGGCTCGGGCCGCGAGCGGCAGACCTTATACACTTAGGTGCTAAATTCGCCCCTTGCATGAGGAGGGACGCTAGGATAGCGCGCGCGATAGCAGCATCAGCGAGAAGAGAACGCGACACGGCGTGCTGCATACGAAACGACGATTCTGGCTGTGTACAGTCATCCAAGGCCGATTGTTCGGTGAGTAAACTTCAAATTAGGTATTTGCATACATTTAGGGGGCAAGGTTCAAGTTTGCTCTCTACGCGAGGATTGACGCAACAACAGAGTCTGACACAGCTTGCATACGATAAAGGTGTATCTATAGGAAGGTGTAAAGGTGTATACGATAAAGGTGTATTCCTTTATCGTATATGTATATACCTGGCTGTGTGAAGTCTTCCATTCAACAGTAGAAAAAGTAGTGTTTGTTTGATTTTTCTAGATTTAAGATGTCAATGTTAAGGCATAATTTTGTAGTTGTAAGAAAACTTTAGCTAGCTAAAAGCGTCACCTACCGGGCGATGAATAAAGAAAGAGTTAGTCAACAGACAGGTATAGGACATACATACAACACACTATTCGACTTGTATGGATTCATAGAAAAAAGTCACTGTTATTACCTGAACCAAGTTGTTATTTAATTTATCATCATCATGCTATTACAAAAAAATATTGACGTATTCCCTCAATCATATGCTATTTACCTATGTATACTTAGTCGTATTTGTCATAAGTAAAATAGTTTTGAAATTTGCATTTCTGTTCATGCTTACCCTTCAGATAAGAGGATTAACCCCGAAGGTGGGTCTGGTGAGTAAATTTCCAGTAATATTATTTACGAATAGTACCTACCTACAACTCGTCAGCGTCGCTTTGCACAGATATACTAGTACATAGTTAAAAAACAACCATGATTTAATTGTGGGATAGATTTTTATCACTAGTCCTGTATCAAAGTAAAGACACCTATTAACATACGAGCTATTAAAAATTCGTGCAATAATGACAGGTTTTAGCAGGAGCAAGTATTTGGCTGGAAAAATTTCCATCCAACTTCAAATCTAATTGAAATATAAAGCGTCAGTACAGTCAGCATCAAAAGTATCTACCGTTCTCTTAATATAATTATTTTACATTTCAGAACACAATATCCACGTGGAAAAAATGGTCGTCGGGTGAGTCCGGTCCCGGAGGTCGGATATCGGGCTCTGTTTGTGGGCTAGATCCAAAGTAAGTGCGTCAACATTACCTTTTTAACTTTTACAGCACGCTTGATGCATCAGTGTATCTTAATGTCTGCTAGATTGTTTATTGTAGGTATTGTCATGTTTATGCTGTAGCAAAACTTTCTTTTCTGTAAGTTATATCTTACGCAAAAACTGCAATTTACCTAAAATACCTTGAAATACACAGACAGGCAGAAATTGAATTACATTTGAAACTTCATTCCAGGTTCTGCGAAGCTCCACGTTCGATAGCCCCGCACGAATGGCCGGACGACATCACAAAATGGCCGATCTGCCGCAAGTCTGTGATCGACGGCTCCGCCGCGGCGGGCCGCGCGGGCCACGCCGCCGAGCACATGGCGTGCGAAGTCATCGGCCATCCGTGCTGCATAGGCGTGCACGGCCAGTGTGTCATCACGACGAGAGAGCACTGTGATTTTGTTAAGGGTTACTTCCACGAGGAAGCGTCGTTGTGTTCACAGGTATATTTTTTTCTTACATTTTAAACATGATGATTATGATGAACAAAGTTATCCGTACTATATAGGCGTTCTTGGTTCCTTTTTCTGTCGATAGTACCTATGGAAACCATTATGCATGCATGTGGCAAACACTCTTATTCCTGTGTATTTTTTTTTGGGTACATCAGACCATTCAGTTACTAGGCTCCTCACATGATACAAGATTCTTAAACATTCAATGCTTACGTTTCAGGTATCCTGCCTCGATGACGTATGCGGCATGCTTCCATTCATGCGACGCCGACGTCCCGACCAGCTGTACCGCGCCTGGACCTCTCTGTTCGTCCACGCCGGTCTGCTCCACTTGGCGGCGTCGTTGGCGCTGCAGTGGCTGTTCATGCGCGACCTGGAGAAGATGGCGGGCCCGGTCAGGATCGCCGTGGTGTATCTGGGGAGCGGTGTCGCCGGGAATATGGCGTCTGCGATCTTTGAGCCTTATAGAGCTGAGGTAAGATACCAATGGTACCCTGACAGCACACGGGGTGTAATAGCTGCCTCGATAAGCTAAACCGCGTCTGTACCTTATTGTTTGTAAGTCGCTGGCGCTACAGTGCCACCTCATGTGATACTTTCCTAAGATACCGGGCCCGGTCAGGATTACCTTAGTGTACCTATCTAGGCAGCATAGCACAGGCTGTTATAATTTTAATAAGTATAGTAGCTAATAGCTAACAAATTATAGGACATACGGCAATGACATGAGGTATATTCTCCTAAAATATGCAGATTTTTGTAAACTCCCTTTGTTTAGATACGTTTGACATTCTGATCAGATATTTTTGGCTGGAAGTACCTATGCGAAGAAATTATTGAATAAAAGTGTGCTAAGATGTTTATGGCATTATATTAAGTTAAAATATAATTGGTATTTGCAGTGTGCATAATTGATTGAAATTTAGTCCGGCTTAGAAATATTTGAACACCTTCGCCGCTACGATATATCTGATGGCGACTGTACATGTTTATGAATTCACTCTTAATAATCCTGTGGTTAAACATTTTTTTTTAATTTCACGCTTTTGGCAAATCGCAAGTTCTCAGTTACTACTACTATCAGGAACACTGACACGAACTACTATCAGTCAGTTTATATTTAGGTGCTTCAAAAAAACTTATTTGTAAAATGAACCATGTTATATTTCAGGTGGGGCCGGCTGGATCTCACTTCGGCCTGCTGGCGTGCCTCATAGTAGAAGTGATCGGCGCGTGGCCGCTCCTGAAACATCCGCGACGCGCGCTCCTCAAGCTCATAGGGCTCGCGCTAGCGCTGTTCGTGCTCGGCCTCCTCCCGTGGATCGACAACTTCGCTCACGTGTTCGGCTTCGTATTCGGGTTTCTCCTGTCGTACGCGCTGCTGCCGTTCATAACGTTCGGGCCGTACGAGAGGCGGCGGAAGATCGCGCTGGTGTGGGCGTGCCTGGTGTCGGCGGGCGGCATGATGTGCGCGCTGGTGGCGCTGTTCTACGCGGCGCCGGCCTACGAGTGCGCCCTGTGCGCGTACTTCACGTGCCTGCCGTTCGCGCCCGACATGTGCGCGTCGCAGGACGTGCGCGTGCGCCAGCTGGACGGGGTATGACGGCGCGCGGCGCGGGCGTGTCCGCCGCCAGAGCCCCCTCGCCCGAAGCGACCCGCCGCCTGTCCCAGCCGCCGAGCCGCAGCCTAGGGACGCACCAGAGACACCCGACACCTGCTCAGATACTGTCAACTTCCTACACTCAATGTGTCGATAACTCCAACTCCATTGCGAGAGTGATGAAGTCGGAGATATCGGAACTTGCGTTCTTCGAATTTTGTAGTTCAGACAGTGGTATCAAACTTGCCCGCGAGAGAACCGAACGACGATCGTATGATACGCCTCAGAAATTCTCTTGCCGCAAACGCATCTCACGGTTGAAAGAGTACATCTGCAGATTTTGTTCAGAAGCGACTAAGGTAACAAGCTATAGGAACTTACCTACTCATAGAATTGTCATTTTTCTTACCGCCTTAATGATTCACATTCCGAATTAATATTATCAAGCTTCCTATAAACACATTACACATACACTTTCCCTGTTTTTGTTAGTAAATCGATTCATATTTTATACACAACAATTGTTTTCAGACATGAGATAAGACACCCTGTCTACCTGTCTGGCGCAGTCGGTAGTAGTAGGCGGGTGCCTATTGAGCCGACGGTCCTGGGTTCAAATCCCGGTAAGGGCATTTATTTATGTGATGAGCACGGATATTTGTTCCAGAGTCATGGGTGTTTTCTATGTATTTAAGTCTTCATAAATATTTATATATCGTTGTCTAAGTACCCACAACACAACTGCCCAAGCCTTATAGAGCGTGAGCCCCATTTAGACGGTTCAAGAATTTGCATGCAATTTTCGTTACATTGCGGTATTTGGTCGATTGACTGAATTCAGTGTACCTACTCTGTTGTAAATAGTTAGGAGTATGGAATATTGCATGCAAGTTCTTGAACCGTCTAAATGGGGCTTTAGTCAATGTGTGTAATAAATAATAATATCCTATACATTTATTTATGACAAGGAATTTGTCGATCTCAGAAGTTTATTTTATTGTTTCAAAAAATCAATTCTTCGCACTTGCTTATGAAAAATAATCTGCCCCTCAAAGTAAACCGTTAGAAGTGAATTCAATCAATTTGTTTAATACTTACCATAATATGTGAGCGGTTGAGAATTATACTTATTGAATTTGTTGTTTGAATGGACTAAAATTATCTCAAATTTTGAAACATGCAATTTCATGAGAGTGTATAATCGATTAAAAATAATGTGATAATATCCACGGGTAACTTATCGTTCGAAGCGAGTAATCGTTGTATATAACTTGTATTATATATGTGTAAGCCGCTGTATTTAAATGTGCGGATGTCGAGTGCAATTTACGGGAACGTCGTGCAGTCGCAACGTACTTATAAATAAAAGTATTTTTCTAATTACAAATAATACAAATAACGTCGAGCGATTTCAAATGTAGAATAAACTCTGTTATAAACAATTGACATGTTACAGATGTGTAAAATGATTGTAGTGAATTTTCTCTGCGTTCCCGCTAACCAGTCACATTTCATATTTTAATTTTTAGTTATGAAATGAGGATCTAAAATGCTAAAGATGAGGTGCAACAGCTATCTTCACTTATATAGTAGTGTGCTTATTATATATCATTTACACAAACACTGCTGTGTTGTCATAATTTAATAAAACTCTTAGTTTTTCGCAGAATTCCGATTTATTTTATTTATAAGATTTATAAGTATAATATGTAAGTTAGTTTTAAAATTAAAACTGCGTAGGTACATATTATACTTATAAATCTCTTGGTACCTACCTACTGTCTACTAGTATAATGTGAGAGATTCAGAGAAAATTCCCTATAGGGTTATTACTAGTTCTGCGTTCAATCGTCGCGGTTATAGTTTAAACATGTTCCCGTAAAATGGTGTCAAAATATACATAATTTAGTATATTACTAAATAATGTAAATAGTGTTAAATAAATATGTCATATTTTCATGTCTTAAGTTTATCATGCATAACGAATTCAGTCTTATATATAAGTATCACAATAATAACGTTTTAATTTCGTCAATTTATATAGGTATATAATGAAGTCTGCGTAGGTTTATATATGTTATTTTATAAAATATGCTAGTAAATATTTAAACCATCTAACTTTAGGGTTATTTATTTTATTACATGAGCAGTGGGTGTTTAAGTGATTTTGTGAATGAGGCGTTTGCAGTTTCAAATCTTATTGTTAATGAAAGTTTACCGATTTGATGTACACAAAGTGGTAGCACTGGTATGCTACGAGGTTCAGATATCGAAACAATGACAGCTCTTGACACATGAATACAGAGGTATATTTGTGTTGCTGGCAGCACTCAGAAATCAGAAGGCCTACAGCAAACCACGTTCGACGTGTTGCCTCCCTGTCACGCTAACGTACGAATTTACAGTGCGACAGAGAGGCAACACGTCGAACGTGGTTCGCGGTAGGCCCTCAGGTTACATGAGCAGTGAGCGGTGGGTGTTTAAGTGATTTTGTGAATGAAAATTACCGTTTACCGTTTGCAGTTTTAAATCTTATAGTTAATGAAAGTTTACCGATTTGACGTACACAAAGTGGTAGCACTGGTATGCTACAAGGTTCAGATATAGAAACAACGACAACTCTTGACCCATGAATACAGAGGTATATTCGGTGTAGCTGGCAGCACTCAGAAATCAGAAGGCCTACAGCAAACCACGTTCGACGTGTTGCCTCCCTGTCACGCTAACGTACGAATTTACAGTGCGACAGAGAGGCAACACGTCGAACGTGGTTCGCGATAGGCCCTCAGGTCCAGGCGCTTGTCAATGCGGTTATGTTCTTAAGAACTCTCATCATTACATAAAGTTTACCGATTTAACGAATAGGTAACGATAAAATGGAGATATGTATATTACTTTATCATTTACGATACTTTAGTAGGCAAGTTGCTTAATATGTGTAATAAGTTTGTTACTGGTAGCGGATCCTGTATCGCAGGGTAACCTGAACTTGACAATTTTTATACAAACTTGGAACCATTGTATATAAAACCATTTCTGTAAGTAGTCCTTATAAATATGAGACAAGGAATGTCTTAATACCTATGATATTGACGCATACAATTATTTTTATATCGAGTTACTGAATGAACATTATGTTTTTAAATATCCAAATAATATGTAGTTGGAAATTGAGAGTCGATAGCAATAAAAAAGTTTGTGCGACTGGTTCATAAAAGTATTTAATAAAATTAATAACAAACTAGTTTTTGGGTTATGCTCGGAATGTTGAAGAAAATTACTTGTGGTAATTATTGAAATTTTTGGTGTGGATTTTCATCGCTGCCAATAATTGGGTTAGATAAGCAATCTACCTACTACCGTTTGCAAATTAAATATCTCTTATCAACGTACATATAAATCCTGATTATTGGAGTCTCTTTGCGCGCTTTGTTAACTGTGTAACATAAACGGAATATTTACGTTTCAGAGCCCTTTACTTTCATACGACCAGTCATCAAATGATTAATGTTTATGACGATACACTGCCTAAGCTTTTAATATTATTTACTATCTGTCACTTGTGTGTAACATGTAGCATCGAATAAAGGCACTATCTATGGCATGATCCATTTATTCGTCTTTCTTAAATTAGAATAAAATAATTGGAACTGGAAACCCGTCGTTCCAAATTAAAATGAATTATTATTGTGATAATGATATCAGTTCGTTTTTATTCCAATCCCCTTTATAATACGATATTTGTTTTATAAATAAAACTTGATATTTGCAATGTTATAAAACCATCTTCATGTCAAGAGTGCCATTACTCGATGGCGCCTTTAATGTGTGTATGTTGTACTTTAACATACGTACATCGTGCAATAACATTGGGGTACCTATATTATGCAATAATATAGCCAGAAAAAGCAATACTTAAATATAGAAATACTTAGATTCAGTTTATCTTTATCCAGTAAGTAAATTGCTGCTTTTCAAATTTTTTCAAATATTAAAGTATGAATGGATCACATTATAATAGTGGAAATATTGCGGATGGAAGCTAAAAAACCTTAAATTTTACATTAAAAATCGCTTTACCACAATCTTAGAGATCCTAACTTTTAGTTTATTATGTATCTGTTATTGAATTGCGCGCATATGTGGTCCCATAAAATTTGAATTCTAAAATGAGTACCAACTCTGTGTACTTACGTATATTTATTTATACGCAGCGTTAGGTTATACGTAGGTACATAGGTTCTCTCCGGTTTTACATGCTAAAAGAAGGCATTGACATATAGGCTTTTTGTGAGCTAGTTACCTATATTTATTTATTTATTTAGAAATTTAATTCAGGCAACAAGGTCCATATTATAAATACCTTACAGACTAACATATATATGCATTAATTCAATGTTTGTTGCTATTGGAAAGCCATTCGCTATATCTTAGTGGTGCTACGTAATTGAGGAACGGTATCGCTTACGTCAGTAAGTTCAATATTGATAACTTGATAGGTGATCAGCGAAATGTACCTGTCCTATCTACCTATGAGTACTGACCTACTGACATCGGTGAGACCTATTCGCAATTAAGCCTCAAGACATGGAATCAAGTGACAGTAGCTGAAATTGATTCTTATAATTAGCAAGCAGAAGTATCGTAACTATTAAATTTAGTTACCTTTGAGGTAAAACTTTGGAAGAGTGCCATGAGAGAGACATAATATATTACTTTATGGAGTACTCATTTAAATAATCAGAGCCACAAGCATGTGCATCCGCGGGACACGACATAGATTTAAATCTACAAAAAAAAAATCCTAGGCTTTGACGACGGGGCAGCCCGCAGCCCTAGCCCAGAACTCCACCATTAATCAACTCTCTGCATAGTATTTTTTTTCCTGTTTTACTTTAAATAAACTTGTTGCCCCGTTAATAGTAAATATTAAAAAAGACATTTAAATACCTACGTTCTTTGTACAAATTTTCCGAAATAATTAATTTGGATCTTTCATATTTTGGCTATTTCATACCACTCTCTCTAAAACTGGTTTGTTGAAATGTCCAGGATGTGTCCGTAAATTAAATAGTTTAACTTTGTATAACGATTTACTTTTTTTTTACAATTTTTCAATCGCTTCTTTACCTACCTACTCAAAACAAAATAAGTTTCGGCAACTATTAATGATTTACAACTTAAAATTATCTAGAACTTCACCGTCTTAATCTGAAATTAAAATTACTTTATTCATATTTTTAGTATGTCTCCAAGATTATTTTTAGTTAATACTTGCCTATTACCATAGTTTTGCATCAGGTTTTCAGTTTTCACTACCTGACTAAAGGTTTGCTTGTATGGAAATCACGAGTCTTGGAAACTATAATTATGATTATTAAACAAATGATTATTTATTGTGTGTACTACCTTGTAGTGTGTAGCAGGTTTAATGAAGCGATTGTTATAAACCCACTAAGTAGATACCTTTTTTCAACTACCAAATTGCACGTTCCAATGATTGTAACTAAATCCTAACAAGATAAGATGTTTTAAAGTGGTGTTACGTAAATACAGGTTGCTAGTCAATAGGTATGGAAAAAGGTTTCAAATGGTGATTTACTATTTTGAGCATATCAACGCTTTTTGCGAGCCATTGTCCCTACGTTTTTTATTGTGTAAGGAATAATGTTTACAAGAGCAGAGCTCGCAGCTTGCGTTGTTATTGGTGTGCTCCCGGTATTGGTTTACAAAACAAAATCAGTCCTGGAACTGTAAAATTCAGGTGTTAGTCATACTAAATCAATACCAGGAGCATTCCCTAGTTGTTATAAACACACCCTTTGACTTATTACTTCGAATTTTATATTAAGAAAATGAACGTTTGATCGTTGTGTGAAGTGTGTTCGTATGAAGCTGGCTATCAACATTTTGCCAAATGAGTTCACCGCGTTATTTCAAAGTGCCCTTGCGGCCGGCGGCGGCCCGGCGGACTGTTTCTGAATTTAACTCTAAGACAAAATTTACACATTGTACATTGTGAACATACAATTAATTAATTAATTATATGAAATGGTAAAGTAATCTTATTGTAAACTAGCATTAATCGAACAAAAAACCTTATTATCATAATATGAATGTGTTTTATTTGGAAGATATTTTTAAGACGTAGGTGCCTACACCCAACCGCCAAAATTGCATGGTCACTTTATAAATGAGTTCATTCATAATGTGTCATTGGAATTTTGCAGCTCGCTGTACGTATATCGGAATTAGCTACACGGGCAAGTACAGTCAGTATAAGAAGCTTCTAAGGAAGCGAGGGGTTCAAAAGTATTTTAGCCTCTTATTTTCGAGGAGTAAGAGCGTGTCGTGTTTATCTCACTTCTTGTCCGTAGTGGCTGCTTATGCTGCTGACCGTACCTCAAAATTGTAAGCACACGTTAAATTCTGTCTTAAATTAGGTACCTCTAGAGTTCCGTTTCCAACAACCATTTTCTAATCGAGTTAATATTTTCGGAAATAATCGATCCGAAAAAAATATGTGTCCGCCCCTCTAACTTTTGAACCATCGATGCAAAAAAAAATGGAGAAAATCGTAAAACAAGAGCTTAATAAATACTTTTAATGAAAACTATAGCGAACATGATCGGTTCACCCGTTTTTGAGTTACGTACAAAGCGCTGCAAAGGTACTTCCTTATGCTTACTAATATCTCTGCTAATTTACAGCGCTGAGTCTATTCTGACAGAATGGTAACTACGGAACCCTACACAGTATGGCCCGACATGGTCTTGGCCAATTTTTTCGTTATATCTATCTACTACAACTTATCAATCTACAATTCTACAACTACGCAAACGTTGACGCAAGTTACCACGTGCTAAGGTACTCAAGGCTACATTCTGTCTGATTATGTCTACATCAGCGTTAAGATGACATTCGGGTTGCAACTGCAGCTGCATTACGGCTGCGGGGTTGAAGCTTGAGTGTCGTCAGTCACCGCGATTAGAACGTTCGAACGTCACTCATTTTGCTAAGGAAATTGACAGCCACAGCGCGTCAACAACAGTTGCCATACGAATGTTAACTAGTGTTGCAGCACTTGCAGCCTTGCAGCATTGACGCGGACGGTGTCGCTGTCAATCTCCTTGACAACAGTACCTAATTCTGCAGTCACGATCCGAATGTCACCTTTACTTTTATCATTCTGTCAATGGCTGGTGTCTTTGATAAAAAAAATGAATTCGCTAGTTTACAACTATTTTATCATGACAGCCGTGAGTAGATAAATCATTCAAGTACCTATAGGATTAGGTAAGCTGCACGAAGTCTCAGCAGGAGAGGAGATCGTATAGAGTTAGACCAAGAAAAGTCTGCAACGATTTTGATAGCACACGCAGTGGAAGTGTTATTTTAAACGTCAAACTTCTGTGAAATTATTACGTATAAATAACACTTGCACTGCGTATGCTATCAAAGTCGTTGCAGACTTTTCTTGGTCTAACTGTAAATTATTTATAATCCAAGGTCAGCAGGTAGTCCTATGAAAGTTACATTCCGTAATCGCGTTGCTAATTACACTGAGATTCATCCAGGATTCAGTCTCACTGTCGTCGCATGGTGAAGTAGATCTAAACTGCGAAATATTGTTCTTAATGTTTTAGGTAGCAAATAAGCCGCCAGTGGAAGCGGTTATCTACATTCATGGACAAAAGCAACCATTGAAGTAGCAAGTATGTGGCCTATGCCTTGCCGACCTTTGAGAATCCCGAGTATTCAGTTTGATGAATAGCCCCATGGATAGTAGGAGAATCTGGAGCAGAAGTGGAGCTTGGTGCCTACCGGTCCCAGTTTATTCCTTTTGATTGAGTGTAGAAAGCATACACAGCAGACGTTTTACCGAAGGTTTTACTGACTTTAAATAGGTAATTTAAATAAGTATCTTAAGTTGATACGATTATTAGCGGTAATAGGATCTTTTGTTAGAATGTGTCTTCCAATATCTTGAAAACGGCTAAACCGATTATTATTTTGTTGTTTTGGGTCAAACAGATCACTGTGTTATGTCTTTCCTGTAGACATACACAAGAGTTAAGGGCTATAAAGGTTAATTTTCTTATTTAACCCTTATCCACGTGAAAAGGTCCTCCTTTTATTTAGAGAACTAGTGTGTTATCGCGAACAGCACATTTTTCTCTCCTGTGGGCAATAGTTAACAGCTTGTGGGCATGTAAGCAATGATTTAATCATAGTTCTTTAAATAAAAGGAGGACCTTTTCACGTGGATAAGGGTTAAATAAGAAAATTAACCTTTATAGCCCTTAACTCTTGTGTATGTCTACAGGAAAGACATAACACAGTGATCTGTTTGACCCTTTTATGAAATAGCGATTCAAGATTTAAAAAAAAAACAGGATCAGGATATACTTAATCCCCAACACCCCAAAAACAAACAAAGAATATCTATTATGACTTATTCTAGGTACAGGTAGGTAGGTAGGGTAGGTAGGTATTGTATGAACAAAACAAACAATTTGTACGCCTATTTAAAATATAAAATAAATATAGGCGGAGTTACTAGTTCAAGTTGCTATTATCAAAGGAAATACAGATAAAGAGACATCCAAAAATGATCAAAGTAGTTTGCCGCATACGACACACGGCCTGTTTGGAACTAATCGCGGTAGACCCGTTTGTGTAATTAAATATGTGTACAAAACGCGAGAGTTTAAAGTGTTATACTGTTTCGAACTTTAAGAGACGTCAAAAATTTGCTAAAGATACGATATGTGTCAAAAGTGACGACGTGAACTTGATCGCATTCAGTGAAGATTTAATGATGTGATGGTCCAGAAGTTGGAAGAAAGAAAAAATATTTGAGAGCACTCTTTGAATGTTATAGACACCGGGGCCAAATTCGACATGTACAATTACTGTCAGATTTCGCATCCACGTCAAATCAACAGTAGATTTTATTGCATGTTGATTCTATCAAGTGTTGATTCGATAATTTCATTTGGTACAACCAAAACTCAACTCTGAACTCGGGGTGGTTCGGTTTGGTTTGGTTGTCATCTAACTGTGGATTGCTAATGTCAATTTTTTACATTGTACCTAAGCAGAAAATAAATATATAAGCGATTGAGGTATTCTAAATGATTTACTCACGCTCTTTTACTCTTAACAGTAAAGCTGTGCTCATTCATATATTCAACATCAGACCTGCTTAGATACTTCTGCTGATCATTGTATAGAAGCTGTATAAGTTTGAATCTTTTAAGGATTACCATAGCTCATACGAGTATGATATTTATATGTGTTTAGTGCTCTTGAAGAGGTTAATGTTATTGTTTTCTCGAGAAGATAGGTAAGCTTTACACATTAGGTAATTCCTGATATTTCAAAAAGACAACGAAAGTGAGCGGTGATAACGTCAATCATGCGCTGATAAAGGATACATACTGAAGTTCTTGCGAACAAGAAGTTAGTAGGTCTGTTGTGCTCGGCGTTCTGGGAGTTCAAATATTCAATAAAAACTTAGTACCTAATTGATATATTAAGTGTCCGAGGTTAGTAAAAGTTTTTCATTTAAATGTCTTGATTACTTCTAATATTTTAGGTACTCGTTATTATTAAAATAAAATTTTCTTATGCACCTATTTATATGAAATATAACTAAATTAACGTAACTGATGATCAGCGAGCTGGCCGGCTTCGCACAACGTATCAGCATTGTGATACTCCGAGGAAACGCCGCCAGCATCCTTGGTACGATGCCTCGATTTAAATAAAATTACGGCGCGATTTGGGAAATGAATTAGAGATTCACTATCTATCTAGCTTAAATCTAGCTAGTTATTAATTTAGTTTAGTAGTACCACTGTATATTTATATATTTTATGTAAATAAATGTAATTTCCTTAGATTCTTGATTACTAAATTAACGGATTAAGTATATCGCGTAAAGTAATTTATACCGTAAAATGGGGTGAGTAGGGTGAAAACTGAAATTCAAACCTCGATAACATTTTATTTTTACATATGAAAATTGAATGGTGTATATAATAAGTGTTCCGGACGTTTGTATTTTAGTTTTTATTTTATTTTGGGTAGTTCCATTTCATAACTTTGACGATAAAGAGGAAAACCCACCTCTCCCCGTAGTGCCTCGTATTTGGGGTTTCCATACAAAGGTGATTTTGGAAGATTGTTAACCCAACTCTCCCCGCGAAACCTACTCACCCCGTTTTACGGTAATATTTTTTTTTATTAGAACGTTTCTACCAATTGTTGCCGCGAACGACGCACCTGACCCCGACGCTATTCTTAAAATAAATTGCTTGGAAGTAATTTTTCAATTGCTTTATGCTTGTAATACTCTAGTTCTAACCAGGAGAATACGAGCTGTCATGGTTGCCGGTGGTATCTATATGATTTAGATTTATATCATAATATTAAATGTATGTAGATGTAGTGCATAATTATTTTGTATCGTATTTTCACGGAAACTTACGAACGTGTCTTGCTATTTCAATCAGTCTCGGTACAAAAAGTAAGTACTTGAGGTTGATTGAAGTACCTAGCATGACAAATACGAACGTTTCCGAGCAAATACAGTGGAAAATAATTATGCGTTACATCTGTAACAATATAAATATTTATCACTAATCTATAAGAATTTATATTATGATTTATATGAAACATAAGAATGTTTAATACAATATTTGTTTAACCTTCATATCATAAATGGAAAACGTATTATAGAAATGGCGGACTTAATTTCATGAGGCATTATCAACAGTCTACTTTATGATAAAATTATAGCTAATCGTAGCTAAAAAACAAAGTTCTAGCGGAGACAAAATTAAGTATGTATCAGTAATAAAAATAAAAATATTTAGACATTAAATTGAACGTGTCTAACATTAAAATTATGATGACTAGATAAGTAGTGAGCGTCCTTGGCTGCGATCAGCTTGCGGGGTGCCGTGGCTCAAGGGTGGCGGTCTTCTTACAATAGCAGTCACCTAAGGTATGTCAACATTAAACGCCTAGTCATATTTAGGAAATTCCCTCTACTGCGTAATATGTTTTTTTGAACACTTTTGTTAGCCGAAATCTGATACTGTCCGCGCAAGCGAACTATTTGAGAAAAAATCGTGACCGAATAGCGTAAATGAGGAAATTAAAGTACCAGTAATAGTGCTCGCAGGGCTATGACGACAAGACGTTAAGCTGTAAAACAAGGAACCAACTCTGCACAGCGTTTTATCTTTCAGTGCGCGTCCTATAGTCAACACCTATACACATTTATTTTAACATCTGTGATAAACTTGAGTGCTTGCCTCATGTACTCTGGAACCGTATGCCTCTGTCGTAGTACATTGTGATGAGTTAATTTTATGGTGTTTCTAGGTACAACTTCAACATGTTGACGGGTTGGAGGCTTGCCCTGTCAAAATGTACGTATTTATATAAAATAAATTATTTTTAAACATCTATTACTCAGGAACAAGTATTCCTCATAAACACACAAATGAATTTCACCAGGATTCGAATCCAAGATCTGAACGCCATTAGTATGAACGCCATACCTGGGTCATTCACATATTTAAAACAAAAGTTTTCTCCCTTGTGGACAATAGATAACAACAATACACTGTAACCCTAATCCTGTTATCCCAAAACAGAATCCTGTTATCTATAAAGTATTGATTTGATATGTATCAATTACATAAAAATTATTCATCTTACGATATTATTGTAAATAACACTAACATTTTATTTTTACGCTTACATCTTTATTTTTCACTGTAATTGTAAATTAATAACCAGTACCTAGCCGCGTTCTTGTAGAACTAGACACTAACTAAAACTAGACACAAAATTTTATAGTGTCGATTACAAACCACATCATACACGATACTATTTTTAGAGCACCGTACAAAACTTTGTTCACGGTGCTCTTATGGGATCACTTCGGTCTTGCAAATCGGTTAAATGCGTTTTTCTCAAAGACCGTTTGATGTAGGTACCTGAAATTTGGAATAGTTATTTTGATAATCACCTCGATATTTTATTTGAAATAACTGAGTACCTATTTCACAACTCACAACTAGGTATATCTACTCTACACGTTCTTGTAGTATTGTATACAAATATTTTTCTGGTGCATCTTCTGTGCATTTCAGCAACGATTTTTTCACACAGGTTAAGAGCCTATCAGCGTGCACTAGCGCCACTGCTAAATAATCGTGATTATTTAAATTTAATGAAAGATATTCAAAAAAGGGGGCCGCTATGTACTGCATTTTGTATTTAAGTAACCGTTGAATACATGAAACTAGTTTTTATTTTCCTGGATTCGTCAATCTATGCGTCCAAAGTTAAAACGGCCGTTTTTGTTTTGAGTTCATAGATCGACAAATCCAGCAACATAATAACTAGTTTGATGTAGGTATTCAAAAGGTACTTAAATAGAAAATACAGTACGTAGCGGCCACCTTTATTAAATATCTTTCGTTAAATTTAAATAATCACGATTATTTAGCTTTGGCGCTAGTGTGCACGTTGATGGGCTCTTAAGTCAGAAAATTAGTCTTTATAGCCCTTAACTTTATGGGTGTTGGGTGCACAGGAGAGACGTGAAATCTATTCTATTTTATATGTCCCCATACCATTTACCATCGATGATACATTGTATTGATTTCAGTATTTTTCATACCTCAGCGGTATGTGTTCGCAATCATGGCCCTGTTGGCGATCGCCAACGCTTACACGATGCGGGTGTGTCTCAACATGGCCATCACTCAGATGGTGAGAAAGACGACGGCGGTGGAGGGCGACCCGCATTACGACCCTAACGCGTGCCCGGACCCAAGCACGGAGACCGTCGTGTCAGGGAATACGACTGCGGACACATACCTTCAAAGCGAGGTAAGTCATCTTTAGAGATTAGAAGTCTTAACTATCCATAGAGTATCAGATGAATACGAGTATTCTTCAAACAAAAACGCCACTTGTGACACTGACAGATCCGATCGATATCGTATCGAGATCTAATTGTTGATGTTTATTAAAATTAGAATCGGGCTGAGTGTGTAAACCTACGAAAACCATACCCTTAGAATTGATATGGGGAACTAGAGTAGATATGTAGTAACTGTATGCTTTTTTCTAGCTTCAGAGTGTGTTTTGTTGTATTAAATTACTAAAAAAATAATTTCATTGTACCTACATTAAATAATTATAACGGTCATAAAAAAATCTAAAAAATCAAAATATATTTATTTCAGAAATTTATATTATATTATAATACATATTATTATGCAATACTTGCAAAATGTGCGGTACGGCGGTAGCTTTATATAATTGTACTTAATCAAGATTGCACAATTAAGTATAAGTACCTATAATTTTGGCCAGATCATCTTGATTATTGTTATTACGACAATATTTTAGACGTAAGGTCTAGTCAACTTGAATTTATCAGGTACTTACTGAACAGATCATTAACATCGGATAGATTATGTAAATATTTAGGTACCTACAGCTACCGCCTAAGCACAATAACATTCTTTTGTTTGAAAACATTGGCATTCAAGTACTTATACTTAAAGCCTGACAAGTAATATATCACGCGCCATATTGCGGAATTTCACTTGAACTAAATTAAACATGAGAATAACATTACAGCGCCCTCTTGACAATGATCATAATAATATATTTCTGGTCGTGCTTTACCTACATTATTGTATTTAGATTCGGTCAATATTCTAGTCATCGTCACGTTTCTATGAAATTTACAACAAAATACTGAAAAACGAGCCACGTTTACAAATACAAAGTAAACTTTTATTATTTACTTTATCTTTTACGTCCTAATTCATGTTAGTCACAATATCAATATTGTGGGAATGTGACAATGGGAAAAACTATGTACCTACTGTAAACAGTTATTTCCACTATGACTGAAATTGCGGTAAAGTCTAAGATGCAGGTACTCATATTTGTTTGTTTTTCCTGTTTGATACCAAACCTACAAGATATATAGGTGATGAGCAGACATCGTACATTTTCCAGCATTTTTGGTGCAGCAGAGTGGTGTTAACGGAATTGGTATAGATAATTTTAACTGAAATGGTAAATTAAGGTTAATATTAACGTAATTAACGCTAATTAATCATTAGGGTTGAAATTATTTATACCAATTCCGTTAACCCCACTCTGCTGCACCAAATTGCTGGAAAATGTACGATGTCTGGTGATGAGCCTAACGTGAAGTGTCGCACGTGAACGTGTATAGGTAGAATAATTATGTATTGATCTTTGCACAGTTTATGTTTGTTACAAATATTATGACGTAGTCGATATTAAACTTTCGTGAGACATGTTTTAAATTGTTTATACGACAACGGTTTCACTCACTTGAATTTTTAGTCGCTATTGGCGACATGTGCATGCACATGCACAGCACTCGAGCCTGAGGAAGGACCCCCGACGGGCCCGAAACATGTCGCCAATAGCGACTAAAAATTCAAGTGAGTGAAACCGTTGTCGTATAAACAATTATGACGTAGCCACAATATTAGACACAATGTTCTTCATCTTGTTTTTTAATTTCTAGGACTACCTACACATAAAAAAAATTGTTTATTTTCAATTAAGAGGTTAGAGAGGTACCTACAATCAAACTCAGTTACAATCTCTATATTTGGAGAATATGACAATTGTCGGTAGGTAATAAATGATGTAGTGTCTATAAAATTCTACTGAAAAAATATTTTTAACGCCTGTTGAACATGACAGGTCAAAAGTACTAATAGGTATTTTGCCGCATACAAAAAAATTGTACAAAGCATATGTTTTTAATACCTCTACTTTTATAAAAGTAATATTATCTGATTTTTGATAAACCACTATTGATGCCCCTCAATTAAACATTTTTTACTAAGCTTAAATTATCCTACAAAATGCTTATAGTAATGGTCTTGAAAATAAATTTCTATTATATTTATGATTTGTCCATTTTCACTACCTGTAAGTACATATAATAAGATATCGAAATTTTGTTGAATTGAGAAACATGTTAGAAGACACATACTTAGGTATAACAGTAGACTACAGATCGCTGGTTCTATGTTTCACTTTTATCGAACTGAAATTTGAACATTGTCATAGTGACATTAAGTCGAATTTCAACTATCTTGAAAATGTAACATAGAACCCTGTAATATTTGGCCAGCGAGATGTCTGATATAATAATCATTAATACTGGCGAAAAAAATACTGGCTGCATGTATGTTCCATGTTCACTACAAATTGACTAAGTAAGTTTAGATAAAATCAGTCAAATACAAAATGATCCAAATAAAGCACTAAACGATATTGTTTTCGACGAGATAAAATATATACTTATGACGACTATCAAATAACTACGCACGCTGCGTTTGAGTACCTACCTATATAATCGTGTCATCCTAGACAAGCATAAAAAACCAGCCAAGTGCGAGTCAGACTCGCGCACGAAGGGTTCCGTGCCATTACGCAAAAAACGTCAAAAAAATCACGTTTGTTGTATGGGAGCCCCAATTAAATATTTATTATATTCTGTTTTTAGTATTTGTTGTTATAGCGGCACGGCAACAGAAATACATCATCTGTGAAAATTTCAACTGCCTAGCTATCACGGTTCACGAGATACAGCCTGGTGACAGACAGACATATAGACAGACAGACAGACAGACAGACAGACAGACAGACGGACAGACGGGCAGACGGACAGCGGAGTCTTAGTAATAGGGTCCCGTTTTTACCCTAAAAACATCTTCAAATCATTACACTGCGAATTTTTGTCATAAGTACAGTCGTGATCAAACATTGATATTTAAAAAGTTTCTATTAATAAATACAGAAGTTGCGATATGGCATTCAAACTAGGTATTTGCCGCATATTCAACACAAGATTGGAAAGTCGCAGCGTCTTAAAAATGACTTGTCGAAGAGTAGGTAAATAATACTCGAGAAACACAGTAATAAAATGAGACATCTTTTGTACATTATAAATATCTAACAGAGGAATTATTCATAAGCCTGTCTTATCGTTAACTACCGGTGGTTTATTTTAATACGTGAACCGATAACATGAAGTTTGATTTGGTATAAGCGTAACATTTTGACTACCTTTTGGAAATCCCATATTTCATTATATGATTTTTTTTTCAGGGGCGCATAGTTTTTTTATAATCAAATCGTGACAGTTAGCTTCATTTTCGTTATATTATAGATTGAGGAAACGAAACGGAACCGATTTTTTCACTTAAAGCGTTTTTATACGTTTAGTAAAAGCATTGAATAATGTCAGCGCATCTCGCACTAACATGTTACTTATTTACACTTACGCTTTTAGAGCCCACCAAAGAACATAAGCTCTCTTTTTCCACGAGATTGTAAGAAAAGTTTTATTTTTCACAAATCTCTGACATTTACAGGCAATTTTATTCGAATGGAGCGAAGCCACCCAAGGTTTGCTACTCAGCGCCTTCTATTACGGGTACGTCCTAACGCATATTCCGGGGGGTATGCTGGCGGAGCGGTACGGAGGCAAATGGGTTCTCGGCTTGGGTCTCCTCTCTACTGCAGTTTGCACATTCGTCACCCCTGTTGTGACTAAAATGGGAGGAGCACCGGCACTGTTCGCCTTGAGAGTTATTGAAGGGTTTGGTGAAGTAAGTGCCATATAATATTATACAAATAATAAGTCGGAGAATAAGTTTTACCGTCTTCTTTGCCCGTATAAAATAGAATAAGAAGTGTCCTATGGCCTTCTTCAATACTCGTACCTATTATCTCTATACTTATTACAGTGACAATAAGTAATTATGCTATTATTTTTAGGGTCCAACTATGCCTGCACTAATGTCAATGGTATCCCGCTGGGCTCCAAAGAATGAACGTGCGAGGATAGGTTCCATTGTGTTTGGAGGTGCTCAGATTGGAAACATTGCTGGAACGTTCTTCTCTGGAATAGTTTTAAGCGACGGGGTCTGGGACAACGTGTTTTACTTGTTCGGAGGTTTGGGGCTGATTTGGTTTGCTCTTTGGGTAAGTGACAATATAGATATACTTGTTACCTATATAGATAACAGATATCAGAAAAAGATCAAGTACGTACTCAACTTAAACCTAGATTTATTTTTTGACGACCATGACCTGACGTCAGCTATCAGATGATAGTGTTTTTTGGTATCTGAATGATACTATCGGAGACACTTGAATTGCCTTGGGATATGGAGCTTTTAGAGTTCTATTAAATTGTACACCTTCGCAAATTTTATGAATAAATATTTCTGCTTTAAAGTGTAACCATGATGATGTTGATTTCAGATTGTCCTCTGCTACAGCACGCCTAACACTCACCCGTACATATCCGACAAGGAAAAGAAGTACTTAAACGAGAATGTAGCATCGCTGATCAGCACCGCTGAACACGAGTTAGACCCAGTACCTTGGAAGGCGCTGTTGCGCTCCGTGCCATTGTGGGCTTTAATTATTGCGGGAGTAAGTTGTCATTGAAATTTCCCTTGAAGTCTCAGAAGAACTATAAGGTAGACATCGCTCAGGTGATCATCCAGTTGACTGATGAATAACTGTTGCTAGATGAATAATTTACATACTAGCGACCAGGTTTTGCCTGGCAAGCAAGGGGTGCTCTACCAACAAACTCTAAATTACCTAAGCGTTGATAAAACTATTTATCGTAAAGAACCCGAACTTCAGTTGGTGCCCTACTTTGCCCAAGCAGAAAAATAAATAAAACACTTGGTAATTTGTTTAATTTATGTTTTTACCAAGAAATATACATTCACTGAATTCACAATAAATAGAGCTGCTTAAAAATAAATCAAGAATTAGTTTCGCCAACCCTAATTTTCAATGAAATAGGGGTTTGTTTATCAACCCAAGGGTGAATAACTGAATAGTCACACAGTCACACGCATAGCTAGGTATGTGGTATATTTATTAATCTACTTTATTAACTGGCAGGTCGGACACGATTGGGGATACTTCACAATGGTCACCGATCTCCCCAAGTACATGACGGACGTTCTGAAGTTCAACATCAAGGCGGCTGGGGTGTTGTCTTCCGTGCCCTACATCGCTATGTGGATAGCCGCCTTCTTCTTCGGTCTGCTGTGTGACTTCTGTGTCAAACGCGGATATCACAGTATTCTTAATGCAAGAAAAATCTATACTACAATCGGTACGTAGTCTTTTGATTAAACAATATTTTATTTATTATTTAGGTATAACTATTTACCTGTTTTTGTACTTGGCGAACTTTTAGAACCAACATTGGATTTTGCAACTCAAATGTTTTGTTTTAAGAGTAAAATGGTTAAGTCAACAACTCAATATTTGTATATTTATTAGAGTTCCGTACCTCAAAAGGAAAAAACGGAACTTTTATAAGATCACTCCTGCGTCTGTCTGTCTGTCTGTCCGTCCGACCCCCCCTCCCCTATCTGCGAAAGTATTGAGTCTATTGTTATTAAAATGAAATGAAATGTGCAGTCAAGCGTGAGTCGGACTTAATTACTTAGCTTGTTGCTTTTTAAAGACATTTCATTCACGTTCCCTATAAAAAAATACATTGTTAAAAATTGAGTAATGTACGGAACCCTTGGAACTCGAGTCCGACTCGCACTTGACCGGTTTTTTGTAATAAGATTTACTAAAGGCCAGTTAATAGTGTCGTAGTGTAAACGTTGTTTAACGGCTATACTTGTTTAATTTTGGCAATCTTCAAATTTTTAACACATTAAAGGTTGGTGGCGACAATCAAGCATTTAAAATGAATGTCTAATGCTTTGATATATCATATATTAGTCATCCCTTTCTTACAGCTGCGACGGGCCCCGGTATTTGCATGATCATGGCTTCGTACTCCGGCTGCGATACTACGCTGGCCGTGTTCTGGTTCGTGGCAGCCATGACACTCATGGGCGCGTATTACAGCGGCATGAAGATCAACGCCTTGGACATCACGCCGAACTACGCTGGCACCACCACGGCCATGGTTAACGGCATAGCAGCCATATCTGCCATTATAACGCCGTATCTCATTGGCCTTTTGACTCCACAGGTAATTTGTTTTTTCTGTTAACTGTTATTAGGTATTTATCCGTTATCAGCTTCTTCGCTTTTGGGCTGAATTAGGTACATTTTTTTATTATATATTTTTTTTATTTTGTCTGTACTAGATGTTGCATTAATAATGTATTTTATTTATTTTTAAAAACCTATACTGGTCGCAACGGCTGTAGGTACCGCATAACTCCGCATAGATCAATGTTAGAGTCCAATCCGAGGTTTATGTAGTTATTCGATCGAGGTTTATGTAGATATTCACGATATGATACCTACTGATCGGTCAGTGTCAAAAGTGATATTTCTTCAACCAAAAACGTCGACAGAATCAAAAACTCGAATTGGCCTGCTAGTTCAGTGACGATTGTTACGAATGTAATTAAAGTACAAGCTATGTGTTTAACTCGAGCACAAAAACCAAAGTATTTTATCCTCGACATATACCTATGTGAACTCACGCCTCGAGCCTCAACTGATATATTGAATGCTTCAGAAAATATCTGTGGTTAACTTGTTTATTTTTCTTACAGTCGACCTTAGTGCAATGGCGGATAGCATTCTGGGTATGTCTCGCGGTGTTAGTGATCACCAACATCATATACATCATCTGGGCGCAAGGAGAAGCTCAGTGGTGGGACGATGTCAAAAAGTACGGCTATCCTCCCAACTGGAAACATGGACCTCTGCCCACCAAGAAGAAAGACAGTGAAGCGCCAACTAGTGAAAGTAAAGAAAAGGAGAAATATTGACTAAAATGACAATTAGTGTAAGTAATTATAAAATGGTTTTAAGTTATAGTTTATTTCAAGAGAGGATTAAACACGTTAATAACGATTTCTGTCCTTTATTTCACCTACCTCAATTTATCTTGACTTAAGTTATATTCACTTACCAAAGATTCATAGATTATATGTAGGTATATACCTAGGATGTGTAAAGTCTAAGAAAAAATCGTGCTCCGATTGAGGCTATTGACTTTTTTGGTAAGTAAATAAGTAGACTCCTCCAGCGCCATCTACAGTAGCTGTCACACAGAAAATAAAAATATTATAAAAAATATAACACCAAGATTAGCGAAAGCAGCGAAGCATTTATTGTTTATTAACCGCCTAATATTATTATTATTTATAGGCTTTAAATCTATGAGGCCGACAACCCCTTTTCACGCCGAGGTATGTATAGTGCTTTTCTTAAACATGCAATGAAATAATAATAAAAATTGATGATGATGATTGTTTCATGTCCTAATGTGATAGGTTACTCAGTGCGTGGGGTTCATAAGGGGAACGAAAATTTTATTAATTTTGCGCTACGACGCACGGTTTAAGAGCATTATAAAGTTTTTTTTTTAATTTTTTTTTTTAGTTTTTTTTTAAATATTAATTAGGGGTTTCTTACAGAGGAACGAACATTTTATTATTTTTGCGCTACGACGCATGGTTTAGGAGATACAGTCCTATAAAAAAATTTTTTGCTTTTTTTTTTCTTTTTTTTCTTTTCTTGTGTGTTTTTAAATGTTATTAAGGGATTTCCTAAAGGGGAACGAAAATTTGTTTAGTTTTGCGCTACGACGTACGGTTTAGGAGATACAGCATTATAAAGTTCTTTTTGTTATTATTTTTTTCCTTTTTTGTGGTTTTTTTTTTAATATTAATTAAGGGTCTCTTACAGAGGAACGAACATTTTATTATTTTTGCGCTACGACGCATGGTTTAGGAGATACAGCCCTGTAAATATTTTAATTGCCTTTTTTTTCTTTTTTTTCTTTTCTTGTTTTTTAAATGTTATTAAGGGGTTCTTAAAGGGGAACGAAAATTTGGATTATTTTTGCGCTACGACGTACGGTTTAGGAGATACAGCATTATAAAGTTTCTTTTGTTTTTTTTTCTTTTTTGTGTTTTTTTTTATATTAATTAAGGGTTTCTTACAGAGGAACGAACATTTTATTATTTTTGCGCTACGACGCATGGTTTAGGAGATACAGTCCTATAAAAAAAAAAATGCTTTTTTTTCTTTTTTTTTCTTTTTTTTCTTTTTTTTGTGTTTTTTTTAAACGTTATTAAGGGGTTTCCTAAAGGGGAACGAAAATTTGATTATTTTTGCGCTACGACGTACAGTTTAGGAGATACAGCATTATAAAGTTTTTTTTGTTATTATTTTTTTTCTTTTTTGTGGTTTTTTTTAAATATTAATTAGGGGTTTCTTACAGAGGAACGAACATTTTATTATTTTTGCGCTGCGACGCACGGTTTAGGAGATACAGCCCTATAAAGATAAAAAAAAAAGAAATCGTACCATAAACCATAAAGCATAAACTGCCTATAGTTTTTTTTTTAAAGCGGTGCGATAGTGTGTTATCACTTTAATGGCTGAATGCCACGATGGTGTGTCACACATATCTGTGAAATGGAAATAAAAAAAAAATACTTCCCGGCCTAGGCCTTAAATTTTGTATGATATTCCTTTACATTTCTCTGGAGTTGCTCCGCCCTAAACGTGATACTTCGAAGTCTGATATAACGCCCGGAGTGACGACATTTCATTGCATGTTTGAGAAAAGATTGTTACTAAGTCACTTAGAATCTAATAATTTGCAGATTCTTTGGGCTGTAATTTATGTTGTAAGGTGCAGGGGGCAATTTCGACTGCGGCGAAATTTTAACTAATCGAAATATCTTCCATGTTTTGTCTCTTGTTAATAATGTAAAACATGGAAGATTAGTTGAAATCTCGCCGCAGTCGAAATTGCTCCCCTGAACCTTACCTCATATGACTGCAGTATGTGCCGCCATAGGTAGCTAGGTAGGTATTTAGTATCGTTGTTACTAACAAAACCAAGTAATTCATTAGAGCAAAACCAATATAAAAATAAATAAAGCAAATCTTAAATAAAAAGCCACTAAAGGCGCGATTCGGGAAATGAAATAGAGATTCAATAGATAGGAAATAGTAAAGATATGTGACGTTCCACGGCAAAAGGTACCATTGCCCCGGCTGAATATTGGAGCGACGTTAATAATAGCGTAAGCGCCAGCCGCCATAAGGTACCTTTTGTCGTGGAACGTCACATATCTTTACTATTTCATATCTAGTGAATCTCTAATTCATTTCCCGAATCGCGCCGTAAGTATGCTCACATGCAAATGTGTTGATTAGTGGGGGCTTTTAAGATTAGTTTTAATAGTTTGGCCAGTCACATGAAATAGAAGAAAAATGTTTCATTTATGTTCAATTGTTCAGTAGACCACACCACAAGCATGAGCAAGACAGATTTGTTTTACAAGGGGGCAATGTTGTTGTTTAATCGCTCGTGCTAATATTAAAGCAACGAGGGTTAAAAGAATTTTCTCCCCGAGTAAAACAAAAAAAAAATTACCAGGTATACCAACCCGAAGAAAATATTAACTGTAAGATATCAAACAACATCAAATCCAAATTAACGTCATTAAATATTTATCGTTCAAAATCATCATTTAAAACTAGTTTAAGTAGTTTATTATAATAAATAAAAATATGACAATTTTGAATTTGAAGGTTTACGTAGTACAGTGTCCAACAGTGTCATAACCAGTGATCGTTAATTTTCCAGCAATTTTGGTGCAGCATAGTAAAAATAAAGGATTTTCTTAAATTTTTGAAGTGAAAACTTCTTTAGCAGCGCTGAGCACTTTTTGAGGTGGGGAAAAAATGATAAACTCGATTCAGACGCGTAACGTAACGGTGACGTCATGTGTCACGGGCAATGTTATTCACCAAAGAACTTTAGTCATAACGTATCATAATCAGGTCAATTATTTAAAACTGGACTTTTATATTAAGCTAAAAGCTCAATGTTCTAATCTTGTACGGGCTGAAATACGAGGATCTCACAGTTACATAGCTTTATATCACTCCAATATAATTCAATAAAGCTACATCTTGATGAAATCGCTAATAAAAGTGAACTCTAGTACTGGTGAATAAAACTCAAAATATCATGACCAAATATATTTAGATGCGAGGTCTGCAAGGTAACTTTACAATTTCTATTCGAATTTTAAACAATTAACGCTACAATTTTAAGCTCACTGGCCAGCAATTTCGGAACTAAAGTTTTTCAATAGAAAGGAGGATGGGTCAATTATACATAGTGCTGCAGTCATTTTGGACTAGTCATTGAGTTTTCACTTCTGTCGGCACTCCCGGAGTGCAACCCGTTGTTTTTTTTCTAGGGAGAGGATTGGTTAAGGTTAATATTACTGTTACTAACCCTAATTATCTATTCCACCTAGAGTAGGGCATACAGATGCTTTTAACCAACAATGCTGCACCAAAATTGCTGGAAAATTAACGATCGCTGGTCATAACCATAACTATACCAATTGAGGCAAATTAATCGGCGACTGAGGGCTTGTACTCAGAGCCTCTCGGTCAAATATGGACCCAGATATTTACTATAGTTAGGCATAACTATAGTAAATAAGTAATTCAGTACGAGATCTTTATGACAAATAAACAGAACACTTAAAGATGGTTCGACACTAGCTTATCAGATCTGCACTCCTTGATTTTTGTCCGCTTATCAGACTTAACAATTTATCTAAAGTCTGCCTGAGAACACGTTATCAGATCCCATGTCAGCTATAGTGATAATTGGCACCACGCGTTGCGATACTGTTGTGAGATGGTTTACGAACAAATGCCATAATTTTTAGATAAATATCGAAAATAAAAACATTGAGTGCGTTTACTTGATAGTGAACTAGTAGATATTTTTGTGAAAGAAAGGAATGAGAGGTATGACGTATAAATCGTATTTACAATATTACTATATTATAAATAAGATTTATAAAAACAATCTGTTAAACTATTTTAGATAATTTAAAATATTTGTAACGTAATAGATAAACACATACCTAAAGTATCATTCTATGGAACTTGCTAACTATGTAAACAAACCGCCATATTGAAATTGTCTCTGAATGATGAATTTACTAGTGACTTTTGTTTACATTAGTTAGCAAGTTCCATAGAATGACACTTTACCTATTTTTTTTTGTTTGGAAGCCTGCTCTCGACTATAGGAAGCAGGGTACGGTCGAAACATAACGCGAATTCGTTATTCGTCTTGGAGGCGTGTACATATATTTTTGGAACGGTAGCCTGTAAAGATGTTTGTGCACTCGGCTGTACCTTTTAATCATTTCAGAGATGACTGGCAGTGTTGGCTGCAAATGAAGGTTTAAACACCAGTTTTTATTGCAGTATGACCCTTACAGGATGGAGGCTAATATTAAATCGAGGTAGGTGAATACATCATTGGTTTTTATCTGATTTATTTAGATGTACCTACCTATTGCATGTATATGTAGTATACCAACAAAAAAAATAGTAAATAAAAATGAGTCCTTCCGCATTTAAAAGCTGTTGTATTGTGCGTTAGCATTAAGGATGACTCACGCTAGCTAGACCTTGCCGGGACCGGGACGAGGCGTCCGACATGTCATTTTCTATGACGGCTGATCGGCGATCACGTGGTACTTTCCATAGAAAACGAAGCGCCGGAAGTTCTGGCCCAGCCCCGGCCCGGTCTAGCGTGAGTCATCCTTTATGCGACATTTTAAGTGCGTTGCAGAAAAGTAGCTCTTATTGGTTTTAGGTAATTAATATAATTATAGTTAAGTATGGACCTAAGAGCTTTTGTGCTATATTTGGGAGGCTTTACGTTCATAATTTCCCATAAAAACTGCATTTTGGTCTCAGCTCACCTTCACAATAATTCATTAGCAATAACCTAGCCATTAACCAGTTATATGTGCTCCATTTTCGAATATAAACTGTTGTGAGACTTGTGACATACTAACATTAAATAATTTTGCGGTTTAGACTCACTTGTTTTTAGTCACTCGCGCTTTTAGTGCTTGAAAAAGAAGAACTAGTATAGGCTCTCCGAAACATGTCGCTCGAGTGGCTAAAACAAGTGAGTCTAAACCGTAAAATTGTTTTCATCACACTCGCTCAGTAAATGTGGAATTGCACGCAGGTTTAGCGGGAGTTATAGAAAAAGCGTTCTCCCTAGGGAGTTATTAAGTTTCTAGTGTCATAATTAACATTTTTTTGTCTTTATACTTAATTTTTGTATCGCAAGTGTGATGAAAAACATTGTGTGTAACTCGTGGCGTAATAATATTGCAAACTCGAGTCTATAAATCGCTCCGGCAAGCCATCGCGATTTAACTTACTCTCGTTTGCAATATTCAACTTACGCCCCATGTTGCACAATGTACTATTAATAGTTTGTTTTGCTCAGGGCAAGGTATGAGGATTCCATACAAGTGATAGTCTTATCCCGGTAACAGTCTTACCCTTTACCCCACCTTACCTTATTTAAATATGTAGCGGGTCAAAGATCACTGTTGGGTCCTGAATGGAAAATATTAATTGAATGTGGATTACAAAACAGCCTTTAGACTCACAATTGGAATAAGTTCCGTCGGAATCTTTTGCATTTCTCAGTGACATTCATTTAGATTAAAAGAGCCATGCTGAGCGTCCCATTCAAATTCACTGTAGAGTTAAATCGTTTATTTGATCTTCGAAATACAAAAGGTTGCAAAAGTTTATTTGGGACATTTATTTATTACCTTTTTTAGTTTGCTATTTTTAACCATATCAACCTTCTGAGGTTCGTCTGTATGGCTGTCTCTCCAGCTCACTGCGAAATGTATTAAATGAACTGTATTTCAAGAATAAGTAGACAGTTACAATTTTCACAAGTTTTCTCTCGCTGTGTAGGTACCATCACGCTCCGCGATTGTTGCTCCATTTAGGGTCCTAGCTAAATTGGTTGTTCAATACTTACGCTATAGAATTTCCAATTTAGCAAGAACCCTAAATGGCATAAAAATCCCGTGACTGCACATTTAGTTATTATAAGCCATATCAGTAATATTTTATATTTTTCAGTAATGATCATACCCCAGCGCTATGTTCTCGGGGTGATGGGTTTATTCGCTTTAGCGAACTCTTTCACAATGCGGGTCTGTCTCAGCATGACAATCACACAGATGGTAACACACACGGCTTCCACTGAACACGTAATTGGTGAAACTTGTCCTGATCCTGTCATATTGAACGTTACTGCCAGAGAGGCTCCTAATGTGACGCTGATGATATATGAGGTAAGAAGGCGAATGAATCTATATAGGGGCCCACTGATTAACAGTCCGCCGGACGGTATCGGCCTGTCAGTTGTTCGGAACTGTCAAAATTTTGTTCTAACTGACAGGCCGATACCGTCCGGCGGACTGTTAATCAATGGGCCCCTTAATTAATGCTGGTAATACGAGTATTGTACGGTCTTTATCACTACACCTTATAAAACAAAGGCCCTCGCCGCGTCTGTCTGTTTGTGTTTTTGTTCGCGACAAACTCGAAAACTGAACGTATTTTCATGGGGTTTTCATCATTCAATAGGGTGATTCTCGAGGAAGGTTTAAGTGTATAATTTGTTAACCCGTGCGAAGCCCGGGTTGCTAGCTAAATACAAGCATAAATTATTATAAACTAGCAACCCGGCGGCTTCGCACGGGTTACACAAAACCTTAACAAATTATATACTTAAACCTTCCTCAAGAATCACTCTATTGATAGGGTAAAACCGCATGAAAATCCATTCAGTACTTTTTGAGTTTATCGCGAACATACATACACACAAACAGACAGACGCAGCGGGGGACTTTGTTTTGTAATGTGTAGTGATAATAACAAAGTAACGATATTAAAATAATACATGATACATACACGGTATTTACGCATTCTCAAGTGTGACTTTCGATATGAATATTATTTGACATGCTAAGCATGACTAGCGTTGTCGCGCGACTTCATACTTGAAGTAGCGTTTCGCGTATAAGTGTTTAGAGTCACACGACGACGACAACGACAACGAAAGTCATGCCAGTAGGTTTGGTCAGTAAGACTTAATATATTATTTTAACTTTTATAATTAGATTGAGTAATGAGTAATATGGAGGTGTCCAAACGGTTTGCCTTAAAACTTCTGCGCACAAAACATGCCTTTGGAAACTGTCCGTAGATGTAGGTACTTAGGGTCAGTTGCACCAACCACAATTGACGGACTGATCAAAGTGATCAACGTCAGTCAGCAGTGAACTATTAGACTTCCCATACTAACATATTTAGCGAATGCTTTAACGTTGACAGACGGTTTGGTGCAACTGACCCTTAGTCTAAAAATATTTTTGTATATTTTAGCGTCGCGAAAAATATGATTGGAGCGAAGCCACCCAGGGATTCCTGCTAAGTTCTTTTTATTATGGATACGTGCTGACTCACCTGCCCGGCGCTCTTCTGGCAGAGAAGTTTGGTGGAAAATGGACTGTTGGGCTCGGTCTGTTGGCTACGTCTGTGGCCACCGTACTGACCCCATGGGCTGTTACTGTCGGAGGCGCTATCGGGCTGTTTATAATTCGTGTTATTGAGGGAATGGGAGAGGTACCTACAACCTAAACTTTTCAAATTATTGCAAAAAAGACGTGACTTAATTTTATGATAAATAATAAAAGATAAGATTGTTTATTGTTTAGTATATGTATAGAAACGGCTATTATAGCTCTAATTCAATAATTTTCATATAAACTGTGTTTGTCAAACAGTGGCCCCATTATACAATAATCATTAATTAGGAACCAGAGCTCCCAACATCTCTAGAAAACCAGTATAAGTGAGAGATCTATGACAAGTTAACTATGCGTAATCAAAGATTGAAAGGATGACTCACGCTAGATCGGGCCGTGCCCGAGCCGGGGCGTCCAACATGTCATTTTCTATGACGGCTGGTCGGTGACCACGTGGTTCTTTCCACAGAAAACGAAGCGCCGGAAGCTCCGGCCCGGCCTCAGTCCGGTCTAGCGTGAGTCATCCTTAAGTACTCGTACTGGATGGAAAGTTGTGATGCGCTCGAGAAGTTATGGGAGTTGAGCCCAGGAAGTTGCTCACCTTATGAGCCTGTGGCGGAAGAACACGCTTCCACTCCGTGATATGAACTTTGTTCTCTCGTATATTGCACAAGTTTTGTTTGCAGTTGTTTCACACAGAAACTTCGGTAATTATACTCATGTTCTTTTGTACTTATGAACTGAGATCAAAAGTAAAATCTTAAGTGGATCGTAATTTTACGATGTTTAATTAAATTAAATTAAATTAAATAATCATTTATTTCAGTCAAGACCCATACAAGTGTTAGTAACAGGACTTAAATACTAATGTTAGAGTACAATTTTCATTAAAACCTACCATGCAAGACAATATATTATCTACTTAAAGCTAAGATAATTACAATACCGGGTGAGCCATACATACACAAAACTTTTTGTTTCCTTACATTTAATTTTATAAATTTGACTAGCATCACGTATGTAAATAATTAAAACACTAATAAAAATAATTCATTTATGTCAGCAAAAATATACTTAATATCAATAAAAATACAATTATTATATTATTCAATCAAATTCAGTCAATACATTGGAATATAAATTAAATTAAAAATTAAATAACTGTTACAATAACGAAACAATTAAACAACATTACTACTACAAATACTAACTATCATAATTTATAAAGCTGGAGTGCAGACCGATCCATCTACGCATCATCGGTGAGTCCCACCTCCCGGCAAACACCCTCATATCTAGCACGGAGGCACAGCGTTTCCTTATAATCGCATGGAAGCCATCAACGCTTGCCTCCGCAAACATGCCCGATGCACTGCACCTCCGCCGAAAACCGAGCAACATCCTGAAGGCGTCATTATATTGCACTCGAAGAGCGCTGTACGTCCTCTGCGTATAATTGACCCATAGGTTACAGGTATAGAAGCACTGGCAGTATGCCCTGAATAGAGTTATTTTAACTTCCCTAGTGCACCCTGAAAACCTACGTGCCAACATATTGCAGCGGACGGACAGCGCCCGTCTCTCCCTCTCGATGTCTTTAATACTACCTTTGAAATTCATTTGTTTTGATCAAATTCTTCACTACCTATAACAAAAAAGCAGTATAATCTTCGTTTTTTTTATTTTAGGGTCCAGTAACACCAGCTTTTGTACTGTTATTAGCGCGATGGGTACCCCCGTCGGAGCGGTCTCGATTTGGCGCCATGATATTCGGTGGCGCCCAAATTGGTAACATTTGTGGGCCCTACATCTCAGGCTTACTGCTGAATAATGGTGGGGATTGGGCCAACGTGTTCTATGTGTTTGGAGGATTGGGGATAGTATGGTTCATATTCTGGGTAAGACTTTACTTTTAACTAAATTTGTAGATATATAATTATAAACCGATCAATCAATCAATCAATATTTTTATTGGTTAAACATAGGTACATGGGTGTTCTAATTAGTTACTTAGTATCACTATGTCTTACCAGCATTAGGTATACAAATTTATTTGCGTTGGTAAGTTTAACAATAAACTGCATGCATAAATCTTACCTCACTCTGAACATTAAATAAGTTTTGCATTAAAATAAATTATTCTCTCTTTTATATTAGTCAATGGAGTAATACACTTTATTTGATAAGAATGCAAGCAGACGTTTCTTAAAGAGTATTATGTTGTCTGTATTTAAAATGCTATATGGTAAAATATTGAAAATTAATTGATGCCATTCCAAAAACACTTTTAGATAATAAAATATATAATCATACAAGAAGTGCTCGTAAAGGTAAAATATCTGGGAGACCGAGTTTTGCTCGGAAAACATATACTTAAAAACTCAAAAATGCGCGTTTTCCCAGAAATAATACCTAGCTAGATCGATTTTTCGCCTCCTTAAACCCCCATACTTCATCGAAATCGTTAGAGTCGTTTCCGAAATCCCCGAAATATATAAATATACAAGAATTTCTCGTAACGGTACATATAAGATAGATAGGTAGATTAAGAATGATACACCCAAAAAATATCATTCAAGTAAAAAATTTTACGTGCCAAAATTGATAACATTTTTGAATCAACTGAATAAGTATAAATAGGCGTTAGCTTTAGCCCACTGGAGGGAATTGAGACCCGCAATCAAAACCGTTACTTGTAGATTCGTGTTAAGTAAATATCAGTATAATTATGCTTAATTACAGATAGGTATATTTCTGTTTATGGTTTATTAGCGTGTAATGTTTTTTCCACAATTAATAATGGAATTTACATTTACCTGCTTAGACTTTATACTTGTACTGTATCAGCATGTACTCAGTCATCAAAAATGATTAACCAGTTTGTACAAGATTATATCACATTTACCTGTCATAAAACAATTATCTTCTGTGACTTTGAGAGTGAAAAACACAGTTAATTAACATTGTGAGTCCGTAATTCGTGTGACATTTAAACAATTTGCAAAGTATAATCCCCAAAGTCGTTCAAAGTATTTTAAGTTCGAATAGCGACAGAAATCAACTGCAGCACTGCGGTGATGCACTTAGTAACTGGATTGTGTTTTTATTGTGAAAAATATGTTTAAATAACAATATAATTATATGTAAGGTAAACGTACCTACTATTTCTCGACATGCTAATGACCAATAGATGACACCTTGCTGTCACCACTATTGACAATTACTTAAGTTAAGTTTCATGATGACATGTACTGGGACCGCGTCGAACACCAGCCGGCCTAGCCAAGGTTACAATCGCTATCGCTTCGACAACGAAAAGAATTATGTCTCTCTATCACTCTTCCATATTAGTGTGACAGTGACAGTTGCGTTTCGATGGCTACGGAACGTAAGCGATTGGCATCATGGCTACGCGGCCAGTACGTTTACCTTATGTTTATTTAAGAAGTAAAGTACCATATATTGAATTCAATATATTGTAAATGGATTGCAGAGCCTGTTATGCTACAGTACCCCAAACTCCCATCCGTACATATCGGATAGCGAGCGGGACTATTTGAAGGACAGCGTTATCGCCTCCGGTCTGCACAAGAAGCTGGACCCGGTGCCATTTAAGGCTCTGCTGAGGTCGCCGCAGCTTTGGGCCCTCGTCGCTGCGGCTGTAAGTAATTTTAGGGTTCCGTACCTCAAAAGTAAAAAATCGGAACCCTTATAGCAGTGGTTCCTAACCTGGGGGTAAAACTAGTATTTTACGGTGGTAATAAGCTAACCTAATATAGCAATACAACAAACGTACACGTTTTATTTTTTATTACCATTGGGAGGAGGGGTAAAATCAGGTCCACTAGTTAGTCAAAAGGTTAGGAACCACTGCCTTATAGGATCACTCGTGCGTCTGTCTGTCTGTCCGACCATTCGCCCACCTTTATTTCCGAAACTACTGGGTCTAAAATTTTGAAAAAAATACACAAAATAGTTCTATACCTATAGATGACAGGAAAACCTATTAGAAATGTGCAGTCCAGCGTCAGTCGGACAAAATTACTTATTTAATCCGACCCCTACGGGTCTTTTAAAGATATTTATTTCATTAACGTTCCACATAAAAAATACATTGTTAAAAATTGGGTAATGTACGGAACCCTTGGAACGCGAGTCCGACTCGCACTTGACCGGTTTTTTTCTTGATTACGTTTATAAGTAATTTAATTCCTTTTTTCTCCTTGCACCATTTTTACATGTATCTCTTTGGCCCGATGGTTGGCTGGTAGAGAATGACATTAGGCATTAAGTCCGCTATTTGTACATTATTTTTATGTTTTGTGCAATAAAGTTTAAATAAGTAAATAAGTAAACAACGCATGATTTAATTACCCAGTTAAGGGTTTTGGAAGATATTGATAGGTTTATATTTTGGCGACTCGACTACCGTATAATCACTTTTTCCAGCGCAGATTACGATTAATGACCAGAAGTTACAGCAGGCTTGTACCTACTACTATTTTAAGTAACAAGCAATTACATCCAATTATTTTTAAAGAATATATTTACAACCAAGTACATCCATTTGCTACATAGACACCTATACAAGTTTACACATAACATAAATATAATTCGCTTGAAAAAATAATTTTCTTAGCAATATTGCTTATGCATGGTCCATAAATAAACACCCTAGAACAAAGTATTTTCCTCGTTCTTATTAGCATATTAAGATAAATAACGGCAGAAACAAGCTTACCTTTATTACAGGGTACTTCCACCGCTTAAAGAGTATAACTGCCGTATTCGAACTTCAAGATATTCACAAGAGACGACACGTACAAGATCCATTCTAGATACGTAATAGTTTAGATATCAACTAGTTCTCTTTTGCAGCGCAATTCGGGCAACCAATGTCACTTTTACGTTAGATAGCGTAAGATATCTATTAGATGTGAATTGGATTTCTAAGTCATATCCTGAGGAAATCGTTCAAGAGTATCTCCAGAATCGCGCAAATGGCATATTTGACAGGTTAGATCTTAAACATATCGTTATCGTATCTTGGTGATGTCTAAAAGATATCTAATAGATGTCTATTTCAAAATCCGAATCGGGCCCTAAAGCCCTTGTGACCAGTATAAGTAAGATCTCCCATCACACAATGCTATTATATATTTCTGGTTCACAGTTGTACCGTACCTACAACGTGTACTGGTTCATCTAGGATAAACAGTAAATAGGTTTTTAAATGCGAGGAAGACGATGTGGAAATGTAATAACATGTTCATTTTGCATAAAATTATTGATATTGCTCTATTGTCACGAGTTTAGATTAGTTTATCGCGTGCAAACGAAATATAAAACTTTACAACGACATCTATCAAATATTGCAGTACCTACATACATGTAAACTCATTGTCACGAAATTTGTTGTTATAAAATTCATATTTTTGGAAACAATCACTTAAAAAAGGAAGGCAAAATGTGTCTACCCCCTCTAACTTCAAACCATGGGTCCAATAATCAATACAATTTTTCTTCAGGAATTGCCATTATAATTGCTATAAACACTATATGTATATAGCTCACAAATAGTAATACCGCAGATCGGGCACGATTGGGGCTACTTCACAATGATCACCGACCTCCCCAAGTACTTCTCCGACGTGCTGCGCTTCAACATCAAAGAGACCGGCCTCATGTCCGCCTTGCCCTACATGGCTATGTATGTGTCCTCGTTTCTGATGGCTGGCCTGTGCGATTTATGCATCAAGAAGAAATGGCACAGCATTAGCACGGGCAGGAAGATATACACGACCCTATGTAAGTGAAAAATTCAAGTCCCAAATATTAAGGATAAATTCGCATTGCGACTGCTGCATCGTTGCTGGTGTATTGTTGCGGTTGCGGGAAAATGAGATGTTAAGTTTAGAACGCACTGCGATTAATTTCTGGCGGTTTCAGTCTTACAAGTGCGTGCGCTTATGAAGCACGCCGTATGTTACAATTTTTGAGCTTCTGAAACCGCAAGAAATTAATCGCAGTGCGTTCTAAGCCTAATAAACTGCGTTGCTACATTAGCTGTCGCGATTAGAACGTTTAGTCTGTTACTCAATTTTATTTATTAAGGAAATGGATAGTGACATCGCCTTTTTCCTGTTACTGCAAGTTACAGTCTAGGTACAGTCAATGTTACAGTCTAGGAGGATATAACTACAGTCGCCATCCCAATTCCTCCTTCAAAATAACGATTCGTTGTCATAATAGTACATACCTACCATGAAAGTCAATGTTATTGAAAGCATCATATTGTTCGTGCTGCTAGGTAACATTTTAAATTATTCAAATATCACACAATGATCCCGGGCCACAATTCACACATGTATAGGTACAGAAAATAAAAACTGTTTTTTTTTTCTAAATCTATTCTTCATTTTCTAAGGTACCTAAAAGTTTTATCGATTAGTCTTTCATTGTCAATTAGGACGTGAGTTGACGTGACTCTTCCCAATGAAAAACTAACATAATTTATCTTTTTCCTTAGAAAAACACATTGTAATTTGACCCCTAAATCCCAATCATAGTACCTAGTAGGTCAGACTAAGGAAAACATTTTTCCGCAGCCTCTTCCGTGCCGGCAGTTTTTATCATGCTGGCCTCGTACTCGGGCTGCAACCGCGCGGAGGCCGTCGGCCTCTTCATAGCGTCCATGGTTTTCATGGCAGGCTTCTATAGCAGCGTCAAGATCAATGCAATGGACATCGCGCCGAACTACGCAGGAACGTGCTCTGCATTTGCTAATGGGATCGCTGCGATTTCTGGCATGATTACGCCATATTTGATCGGGTTGTTGACTCCTGATGTAAGTATATTATTATCAATATTATTTATCATTCTAGTTTTTTACACCGGCTATAACAGAGTACAAAGTTGTCGCTTCATGGTAGGTTTCTACCCTGCCAGCCTAGCCAAGTGACAATCGCTATCGCTACGACAACGAAACGTTTTGTGCCTCTCTACTACTCTTCCATATTAGTGCGATAGTTGCGTTTCGATCGCTATTAGGGAGCTTAAGCGAATGGCGTGTTGGCTACGCGGCCAGCAGCGCAAAAATGGATCGCACTTATGAATGTTTTGAAGAGTTTGAAAACAATAAACCGACCAAGCTTAACCTTAAGTTCCAAGAAGCGTCATTTGATCGGCTTTTTGACTCGTAATTCTTTTAGATTCTACCCCTGATGGAAAGTTCACAGACCTTAACAGTTGACTTTCGAACCTCAGGTAGGTAAATGTAATGTCACAGTTCAGTACCATTTATGTAGTGTGAAGGAAACGTTAAGCCGCCGATCTCAGCTCTCGTACGAAAGAAGCCATTAGAGCTGGAGAGCTTTTGGGTGGTTTGAGAAATTTTAAATCCAATAATATCCGATTTAGTTTTACCTCTAGGTAGGCGTGGCTCACTCCGCGATTTCGTCGCTTTGCATCAGGTAGCTACAAGTACATCCGTCCTACACCAATTTTGGTGTCTAGTCATAAGCTGCGGGTAGCGATGTCGCCACCTAGCGGTCATATCTGTCCTAATCGTAACAGACGCTTTTTGTTAGAGAGTGAATTTTCTGTACCTGGTACATACTATTATTCATTCTGTGCTCTAGGTTAGTATTCTAAGTTGGATTGCTATTCATAAACTACAACAATTCTTTTAATTTAACTAACCAAGCGGTTAACGGATCCTTGAAGATGTAATGAGGAGGAGTAGTTTTTATTTTACGGTACAAATTACTACCATATCCTAGTGATTGGTTACGTACTCGTTGTGTCGGTAAAAAATAGTTTTTATCTTAAAAGTTCGTGAACTGGCAAAGTAATGCGAGGACGATTTGATGACTGATTGAATTCCGGGTGAAAATTAGCGAAACGAAATTTCCTATTCCGTTTCACACGACTAGGTAATGTAAGACTAACCGCCGATTATTTAGAGCTAAGTGTCTTGAAGGTTACATTTTACTCTAATTTTCCTTAAACATTTAACACAGGGGAATCTCCGTATTGAAAATGTCTGTAGCACATAAATATGTAATGCTCTTTTTTAGCAAAAGGCCATGAACTACGGTGTATATGTATAACTAGGTACTAATAATACAAACTGTGTAGTTTTTATTCAGTCGATATAATTTTTACGATGTTTTCCTTCACCGAAAGGCTAGTAGCAAACATCTAATCATATTTCGTACATAAGTTCCGAAAAACTTATTGGTACGAGCCAGGATTTGAACCCGAGTCGCATCGTGAGGAAACCTGCATATATCTGTGGAAGAAATTCAAAGGTGTATGTGAAGTCCCCAATCCGCATAGGGCTAGCGTGGGGACTATAGTCTAAGCCCTCTCGCGCAAGAGAGGAGACCTGCGCCCAGCAGTTGAACGTATATAGGCTGAATTATTATTATTATATATAATTTTATTCATAAACAGACATAGACAAGTTTTTGTGGCACAATAAAGTACTTGACAAAATGAAATATCGACATGTCTGTTATCGATGTTATATACCTTAACGTTAGACTTAGATAGTTATTACATTTTATAAGAAGATAGCTACCTCTAAATACACAACACGTTCGATATCCCCTTCTCTTTTGATATATTGATAGTTTTCTATTTTTTTGACACTGTATACCTACTACACTTGACGTTTTAATTTTTAAGTACTTAATTTATGTAATATAGTAGTTTATGTGACTGTGCATAATGACAAACACTCGTGTGATTCTATTATGAAACTCACTGCGTTCGTTTCATAAACCCACACTCGAGTTTTAATGCCTAATTATGCACAGTAACATACACTGCTTTATCTACACACATATTATAAACCCTCCATGATATATTCACTAACCTTATGTTACAGCCGACATTGGGGCACTTTGCTCTCTGGCGGAACTCGCGGATACGAGGTGGCGTCTGCGAAATATCTTTATCGCACATTTTACACGAAACTCTTGCTATAGTTACTTTAAAAACAATAAAACAAATTATTTTTTTACTTACAAACTAATTAAAAGATAAACTGTATGTCAAATGGCGGCAAATTTAAACTTTTTTCACGCACGTCACGCATCCGTAGTTTTTTTTTACTTCAGAGATAAACTAGAGTTGGGGTCGATTGCCATATCGTTCGATACCAACTAACATGCGAGATTTGTCAAAATTGTATGCAACTGACATTTCATTATGAATAAAACTTCATCTCGACTGATATTAGAATAGGGGTCAAACCAAATTTCTTTGTTTTTCAAAGATGTTCGAAAGTTGAATGAAATAATATTATCGAAATCGATGTTATTATTTAGCAATAATAACATTTTTAGAGATAAGAAGAAATAGAGAAAAGAAGAAGATTTGCAATATTGAAATTTCTCTTTAACTTACCTACAGCAAGTACTTAGGTAGAAGTTACATATTTTAAATATTAATTTTCAAATATTAATTCATTTTCTCAAATACTCTTTTTTGCCACAAAAACTTCTATGTCTGTTCATAAACTAAAGGTTCGTAGCCAACATGACAATAGCTTATCGGTCGGCTAACGTCAATCGAAAAGTAAAAATGTATCGGGATGACACGTAGGACCGTAGGTACGAACCTACGAATATGTACATATAAAGTCAGATGATCATTTCCGTACCTATTGAGTACTACATTATTGAGTTTCGTTTGGCGTTTTAATTATTGGCATATGCTGGCACCTGTTTGCCAAGTTTTAATGACAAAATTAATAATAGTAATGTAATAAAACCAGGAACATATACGTAGTAATAAGATAAGTACTTGTGTACAACATTAACTTACTTTTGTTTTTTTATTTCAGCAAACAGTAGGACAGTGGCGGATTGCATTTTGGGCAGCATGCTCGGTGCTAGTAGGCACTAATATCCTTTACCTGATCTGGGGAAGCGGTGAGCCGCAGTGGTGGGATGATGTGGACAAGTACGGCTATCCTCCAGATTGGAAACATGGTCCGCTGAAAAAACGAGCTCCGGACACTGAAAAGAAGATAGTGCATCCCAAGCATGATCACTCGCCCGTTTCGACTGACTGAAAATAAATTGAGCATACAAACATTTGTTTAGTTCTTTTTCCGTGACTATTATGTAGGTAATATCTAGCAACAAACCTATAGGTAATATGAGATAATGCGACACTTTGTATGTTATGTTCTTTTTGTACATACTCTTCATTAAACATGGACACGATTTGCTACATATAGTAAATAAAATAACCGTTATTATGGAGTCACAGGCAGTTATATGATTTAGCCACTTTCTTTGTATTAGTGTTTTTAATAACACTATTAAAAAGACCATGAAATAAGATGTTTCACATGTAAACACTGAATGATACTGGCAAAATATCACTCAAGCAGGTATACAATTCTGAGAAATGAAATACATGAGATAAAATTAGATATTATGCAATATTTTAACGATATGAGATTATATCAGAGTATCCTAATCAAACTATCCGTCTGACGTGACTTTTAAAGATATAAATGTTAGCAATTTATAGGCAATTAGGCAGTCATGTGTCATCAGCAAACGTGATTTCCTAAGGATCATTAAAACGAATAATAAATCGTAATAATCGTAAGATACCTGTGTTATAGATTCAACTTTGTGACCCGGTTTAATTATATTTCTTTGAAATATTGAAATACCACAATCGTATACCAAATTGACATTTCTTTAACAGTCATTACGTAAGGTAAACCCGTGTACAATATCTGGGTCAGAATTCTTTTCGATGTCTTGTTTTGTATCCCAAAAAATGTGACGGAGTGTAGTGTTTTGTATGAGATGAAATTTAGTTTTTAATTTTTTTCATGTAAAATATAATCTACAGGTAGAAAGACATGCGATAGCACTCGACTTTTTTTATTTGATAGAAAGTGGAAATACAAGCGTGACAGAGTGGTCAGAAACAAAACAATGAAAATAATTTTGACCCACCTTCCTAAGTGCAAGTTAGTACCTACCTACAATTCTCAGGTAAACCAGTCTTACGTGGATCTCAAGATTCCTAACCGCAGCTTTGCGTAATCTGTAACTGAATTTACACAGGTCCTTTTGAGCGTCCGACTTTCTTGCGGTTTATAAGTGGTTGGAATAAAAATACGATTACATCTTACTCGACTTGTTTTTAAACTCATTGCTGATGACCATATGGTTGCTTAATAGTATTTTTGTTAATAGTGGCCAATAATAATAGCACTCACCCTAGCCTAGGTAGGTCTTAAGTTTAACGCTTACACCTACAAAGTTGTTCTGTCTAATTGAAAGTAATTAGATAATAATAAGGAGATAAACATTTTATAAATAAATATTCGACGTAGGAAGGACACTCCTACGTAACTATAATTATTGACTAATTAGTCTGTTCGAGATCCTGAAAACGGAGAAAAATAAAGATACTACTCCTAAAATACGTGTGATACCTCATTAGATTCGTCATGATGTCTAGAAAAATGTATTCGAAGCGTGTGTGTGTGTGTGCGTGTGTGAGCACACAAAAAATATCAAAAGTTATAAACAAAAAAAGGGGGGAAAAAGTAGATATTTTTTATTTCCCCAATATCTCAAAAAGTATTAATACCTATTCACGAATCTAATGAGGTATCACACGTATTTTTAGGAGTAGTATCTCTATTTTTCACCGTTTTCAGGATCTCGAACAGACTAAATTATCACAGAATGCTAAGTCTTATGTTGGTAGTACTTAAATATTTAGCCGTTTATTAGATGAGTCTCATAAACGGCTAAACGAGATTGTGTTCGTTACACTAATATTCTTAGTTTATTAATTTTATTATACAGGACGACCTTCACGTAGGTACTTAACCGAGATGCAAGCATTTTACTCAAACACTTAATCATAACGCAATGATTGCTTTCGCACGATCACGATGATCAATCTAAAATGGACTTTCTGCAATGCAACTAAAATGTAAATTTTCCTGTCACCAACTAGCGCTAAGAGTTCGTAAAAATAATACTTTAATAGCCTTGCAGCGACCTTCGCGTAGGTACTTCATTAATATGCGTTTGAAATAGTATGTTTTTAAAGTGGTAGCCTTAATTTGGGCGTTCTATTTAAGAGACCACGTGTGATTCGCAAAAGGTCAGGGTCGGCATTACTACGTTGTATCTGGCATTCGCCTTGAGCAAACTAGCGTAATGTGATCTACGATTGTACCTAACACGGAAGGTAGGTAGATAGATAAGACAGGATCACAGAGTCGAATACTCGCTTGCGCGTGGAGGTGATGAGAATACAGGATCAGGTGTGCCTTTCGCGGTGAAGGCCGGTATGTGATTGACCACTGTGTCTGCATAAGTTTATGCCGATTGCGTGCATTTTATGCGCGCAGATTAATGTCACAAAACGTGTAAGATATATGCGGATTTAAAAGTATTATAGTTAAATAAGTCAAAACTACCAATCGCCCTTGTAGAAAAAACGCGGACAGTTAGCAGCAAAAGTAGCTTAGCAGGTAGAGTGGTCACAGCATTGTTGTTTAGATAATTAGAGCGTGCGTTGATCTTTTTGAAAAATTAACTAGTTGTGCTGCTGTATGTATTTATCTATTCTATCTGTGTATACATACTGTAGTCAGTATTTCTAATGTGATTTATTTCGACGTAAACAATATATCAATATATGGAGGAGACAGTATAGTTACATAAATAATATAGATATATATTTCTTGAGGGATCTTCACTCTTCCGTATAATGTTCACTAGAGGATTCCTGCTCCGTCTTCGAATTCAAAAGCTTTGATACGTCGTCTCGTACCTCTGACTCTTATGGAGATAGCTCTTATCACAGAAATTTGGACTTTAACTTTCAGCCAGAAAATTATTTCTGAATATGCCTTTCCCCATTTATCATTCAATTTTGATGTTGTTTTCTTTAAGAAACTATTGTATTCAGTCCCTAGGGCTCCGTTGCATGAAATTAGTCAGTATTTATAATTTCTGCTATATAAAAGTTATCATTATTTGTGCAACATTGCCTAAATTACATGCATATTATACTCAGTTAAATTGTCTTAAACAGTGGTGTTTGTCGACAGCTGAAATTACGACGGTCCTAAATGTAACGACTTCTTTATCTCTTAATTTATTAATACTAACTTTATCTTTTAATGCGAATAAACTACAAACTTGAAGCCTCTTAAAGGTTATATAAACATAGGTATAATCGTCCTCACGTGTTGAAGTGTGATCTTTGTTAGACACGGCGTGCAAGCCTTATAATGTAGTCACTTACCGTTTGACTCTATATAACCAGTATAATGGGAATCTTAAAGACTGGTAAACAGTACTTGTTATAGAGATCAAATACTATTCTGGTTGTACTCAGACGACCGTTTGTTGGCGATCGACACGCGAGTAATAGCTACGGCGCTCGCGCCACTGAACTGCGTCAGTCGAGTGCACCCATACTTGTCTGTCACTCGTTTATTAGTTATTCGAAGCCTTAATAAGTGCTACAAGAAAAATAAACATTGAATGGAAAAGTTAATCGTTATCCGCAGCCTGGGATTTTCTGAGAAGATAAGTAAGTAATGATTTCATTTCCTTTCTTAATTGAGATTTGATTGTTTTTTATAATCTTAAGTGTTTATACATATTAAAAAATGTGTTAAGAAGTTAAACTATATAAATATTACTTTGGACGATACGTAAGTATATTGCATATACTCGTACATAATATATGTATATATATCTGGGGGGCCTTAGGTGGGTAAGTTTTATTTATTTATTTTATTCGTTTTAATTTATTTAGTTTATTCTTAATTTTAATAATAGTTTATAAGTTTTGTTATTGAATAAATCTTTTACCTTACACACATATATAATTTATATATAGGTACGTACAGATACGTTACAGATAAGTACTTACCTGATTTAAAATTAATAGAAACGAATGATAATTATTTATTATTAAGTCTATTTTTTTTGCGTACGATGTAGTAGCAACTTATTCATAAACATATGAAATAATTGATATTATGTTCGGTACTTTGCTGAAATTGTGTTTTGCACCCTATCTTCCCTAATATCCTTTCAGGTTTGAACATACTTGATCTGATAGTGAAGACTACCATGAGCAGTAAAAATGAAGTAACTATTAAAAGCACTAAGTATACGTCAAATATTACGTCTAGCCTCCAGAGTCCCCCTTGTCATTATTGCAGTTTTGAATTAGAACCTTCTTTTTAATTCAAAATTCGATTTGGATTCAATCTTGTATAAGGGCCTCAGGGACTCAGGAGGCTAGATACGATATGGAGTAGATATGTTCGTGTCAAAAAAGACGTTTCTTAAATCAAAAACGTCACTCTAATTGTAACTCCATTCAACATTACCAGAGTATTATAAAGAGTTTATATCCAGAAGTTGAAATAACATTGCAGTATTAAAATTTAAATATCTTTTAATAAATAGTTGTAGGTTACCTATTTTTAAAAATTTACGCGTTAGTGGGTCACGCCTCAACTAGGTTAAGTGTATTGAATGGAGTTGTATCAAGATTAATGAACCTTTACATCATTTCATTATCTCGTAACTAATTGATTTTAATTTAAAACAGAGAAAGGAATATAACATAACTACTGCCTCGTAGGTACATGAAATTATTTTGTTTTTCTATAGTAAAAAGTTTGTTTTTAGGGTTCCGTACCCAAAGGGTAAAAACGGGACCCTAATATTACTAAAACTCCGCTGTCCGTCTGTCCGTCCGTCAGTCCATCCGTCTGACTTACACCAGGCTGTAACTCAAGAACCGTGATTAGTGATAGCTAGACAGTTGAAATTTTCATAGATGATGTAGTTTTGTTGCCGCTACAACAACAAATACTAAAAAGATTTTTTTTAAAGTGGGAGCCCCCATACAATATATGCATATTGGCCGGTTTTTAGGGTTCCGTACCCAAAGGGTAAAACGGGACCCTATTATTAAGACTCCGCTGTCTGTCCGTTCGTCCTTCCGTCCGTCCGTCCGTCCGTCTGTCACCAGGCTGTATCTCACGAATCGTGATAGCTAGACGGTTGAAATTTTCACAGATGATATATTTCTGTTGCCACTATAACAACAAATACTAAAAACAGAATAAAATAAAGATTTAAGTGGGTCTCCCATACAACAAACGTGATTTTTGACCGAAGTTAAGCAACGTCGGGCGGGGTCAGTACTTGGATGGGTGACCGTCTTTTTTTCCGTTTTTTGCATTATGGTACGGAACCCTTCGTGCGCGAGTCCGACTCGCACTTGCCCGGTTTTTTTATTTAAGTTAATAGATAGATACGTGGGCCATACTAAAAGTTTCTGGATTCTGATATATGAGACAACTTATTTTTTCTAAGTGGCCAAGTCCAGGAATTTTCTGTATGACCTAATTATATACCTACATACCTACAACTTAGTCCGACTCGCACTTGCCCGGTTTTTTATTTATTTTAATATTTATTGCACAATACATGAAGGTACTAATGGCGGACGTTTTTTCATGTAGGTAAGTAATAGGAATTTAATGCAATAAAGTTCTAATGATGCAACAAGGTAATTTTTTCCTAATTAGTCTCTATAGTTTAACTTAAGCAGGCCACTGACGAACCTTCCAAATGGATGGAGTTACAATGGATTCATCCAAATGGACGGCATCCTAATATTAAACATTGTACGTTTTTGACATTCACGGACCGATTTTGGATTGCAGCCACGCTATTTGGACTGTTGGAAGGCTCGTCAGTGGCCACATTTAGACTAGTAATTATGTGTTTTGAGTGTCTGTAATAGTTTTTTTTTTCATTTAATGGCATTTTTTATTGACCGTAGCGTTAGGGAAGGTCTCCCTTTTAACTTGGGTATTTTGCTTTTGTATGTCCTGCGGATGTTCTCCTCTACAGAGGGCCGATTTTTGAATTTCGACCGCTCGATTTCGTGTATTTCATTCTATAATATCTCCACTATTAGGCATTTAAATTCTACTAATAGAATTGAAAACGAGTGGTCAATACCACTCAATTCCCAATTTCTATGGCTCGTATTTAAAAAATTAGCATTTCGCCGTTTTCCACCGATTTTCGAGTGACGAAATCGAGCGATCGAAATTCAAAAATCGGCCCTCTGTAGAGGAGAACATCCGCAGGACATACAAAAGCAAAATACCCAAGGTATTTACGACTCGTTTTCAATTCTATTAGTAGAATTTAAATGCCTAGTAGCGGAGATATTATTGAACGAAATGCACGAAATCGAGCGATCGAAATTCAAAAATCGCCCCCCAGGTCGCAATTCTTAACCGATTCTCGTGAAATTTTATGACCAGATTCTATGATTCAATAGTTTTTTTTATCGATCCAGTTTTTTTTTTTTACTGCGGGAATTGCCATAAAGAACTTAAACGCCAATAGCGTCTATGCCGCTTCAGACCACTGTGAGTTCACTTTGATAACGACTCAACGAGCTCAGTATTTATTTAATAATATAAGTAACGCTTTTTATTTCCACTGCCCTATAACCAAATAAATCTACTTTGGCCAAAATAAGGCTTTTGCGCCGTTTTGGCTCGGAAGAATGGAGTATCGTTTGTTCCAATTGAATAGCCAACGACCTCGACTAGAGCTTGACAATGACCGTCACGGCTGACTAAATAATTAAATACTTGCATTACAATATCAACAAAATAATTATAAATGGATCAGGTTGATAAACTTAAGTAAAATACTTACTTCTGATATGTTATTGTGTGCTAGTTTTTGTTTTTACGCAAATGCCGTGAAATCTGTTTTATGTTTCTTCTAAGTAGGTAGGTATATAATTAGGGCATACTGAAAATTCCTGGACTTGGCCACTTAGAAAAAATAAGTTGTCTCATATATCAGAATCCAGTAACTTTTAGTATGGCCCACGTATCTATCTATTAACTTAAATAAAAAAACCGGGCAAGTGCGAGTCGGACTCGCGCACGAATTGTACGTACCATAATGCAAAAAACGGCAAAAAAAAACGGTCACCCATCCAAGTACTGACCCCGCCCGACGTTGCTTAACTTCGGTCAAAAATCACGTTTGTTGTATGGGAGCCCCAGTTAAATCTTTATTTTATTCTGTTTTTAGTATTTGTTGTTATAGCGGCAACAGAAATACATCATCTGTGAAAATTTCAACTGTCTAGCTATCACGGTTCGTGAGATACAGCCCGGTGACAGACGGACAGCGGAGTCTTAGTAATAGGGTCCCGTTTTACCCTTTGGGTACGGAACCCTAAAAAAGTCTCTAATTGGAATATGGGTAGTTCGTAAAATAAGGGAAATCATAATCTTTACGCTTAGGTGTTCTGACGGACACTTGTTAACTTACAGAACTATGTTTAATTTTAAGGAAATTTAATTTTAAGCTCATTTTAAGTGAGCAATATGTTTTTATACGTAAATATAGTATACTCTAAGTCTAATAAGCCCAAAATCTTTTACATCACTTGAATGAATTACATTATATACTTGTGCCATTTGCTAGGTGTTTACTTATTCCATACCACTTGTACTATGCTTTGGCGTTGGCACAATTAAAATAATGATATCTTAATCGTGTTGACTCTCGACTGATAATACCCTCATCTAAGTATGCAGCTGATAGCAGTTTATACTTTTTACAGGCTTTTACCTGTACTGTACTTGTCAAAAACAATAACAATACGGTAATTATGTTTTATTACTGTGGAACTTACAAGACGTGTTTATGACTAGGTACTCAAACTGAAATGGAAAGCAATTGTGGGAGGCCACGGGTATTACCCGATTAACTGTGAAAAATCACACTATGTATTAAGATTGCTTACCACTTAGCCTCAGGTAAAGTGTTGGTGTTGTTGGTAGATAATTAAGATAATATTGTAATTTAATAATTTGTAATCCACCAATACCGCTACTGATCAGTAAGCAGCTGGTTAGTTTTTTTTTTTACAAGCGGTACATAATTATGGTTAGTTAAGTTTATCAATGACCAGCAATAATCACACATTATTCTTAAAAATAATATATGTAAGAAGGAAGCAGTGGAAAGGATAATGGATTTTAAATTAATTTATCTATTATAATTATTTTGAATAATAATATGTTTTTTTTAATTGGAATTAAAATGGAAAAATTAAATGACACCCTGGAGTTACAAGCGCCCAAAACCTACGATAACCCCTTACCATTCAGCGAGCATTATCCCCGTTTGCCACGAAGGTGGTATAAAACTTATGATAGTTATGATTCGTCGAGTCATGCTTCATCTCACATCCTCTCATGCGTTAAGCAATCTGCATAAGCAAGGCGACGATTGAGTTGCATTCTGAGGTCGACTACTTTCTGACAATAACAGTAAGTCTTCGCATTTAAAATGCATGCCGATGTGCCTAAATTGTTATTGATGTAGTTTTATGTCCTAGTAATTAACAAGACACGAAGTTTCGTCAATGTTTATAACTAAAGTCTGAACTGGAAGACTAAAGTCTGAACTGGCAGACGGAACCCCTAAATCGCGAAAAAAAGAATTAGGCTGTGTGATACATTTTGGCTAGTCCATACTATACTGTGAAGGAAAATAATAGTGAGATCTAGTAGTAGTAGTATCTCTTTTTAATCAATAGAACATCGACAGCCGAGTATGTTTTATATTAATTGTGGCAGGAAAGGGGATCTTTTTAATTTAGTAGCTAGATAATTAAATACCTATTACACGAACTAGTTCTATAATTTCATTTCATTTCATATAATGTTTGCAGATTAAATTAGATAAACTAATACAGGATGTTTTTTTATCTAAGTACTGAGTCGTAATAATTACTTATTTATCCTTTTCTGTTTCTTACGGGAATAGTTATTAGGGTAGGGTAGGGTAAAAAGGTCCTCCAAGCTTTATCTTTATTCCAAAATCATAAATTTATACAACTCGTACAGTGAGATAAAACTCACGTGAGACTTAAACACGTAAAAAATATTTTAAAATCTCACGTGTTAGGGTGATTTTTAAATTGTGTCCAAAAAAAATTTTTTTCGGAAACGTTTTTATTTTTCACATATTATTACATATATCAAAAGTACATACAAAAAGCAATATTTTGATTCATATGGTCAAGCTTAATACCCTCAGGAAAGGTAAATAAAATGAGTACGTAAACACGGTTGTGACAAAGTGTCCCTCAGTCGTGACATTTCGGCATTTTGGTGGCCAACTCGGCTATTTTGATTTATATAGTTATTTTAACATAGCCTAAGTCACTCCTATGACTACGACAAACATAATGACAGCTCAGACGTTGAAATCCGTCAAACTATAAAGGCTGTAGAGCGTGACAAAGAATTCGATATACATCATACATACATACAAACGAAAAACATTTTTTTTGTTTTGGCAGTCGGGCAATAATAGCAAATGAACTGTAGCTAATAAAAATGCATTTCTAAAAAGTGCATGTGCCTCTAAATTAATCAAACGAATTAAGAATGTCACGACCACGTGTCTATATGTCACGAACGTGGACTCAAAAGTCCGTGGCGGTGACAGATTTTATAGGGCCACGGTCATGATAATTTGGAACATGTTCGATATTACATAAACATTTCCTTTGATTTTGCAAATGTTAAATAATTAGCTTAATCTGCAATGTATGAGGTATATCTTATGTTACAAACAATAACGTGAAACTGCAACTTACTTTTAAAACTCTAACACGGCGTTGACGCGTTAAGGTTGACCGTTTTTTCAAATGAACACAAATAAATAATTTTCGACAAAACTTCTCCCTTCAGCCATTTGTAAACCTGACAAAAACATAGTGTTGCTGCTTTAATAAGGCTGCTAGTAGTAAAGATAATTTTCTACCGAGTACCGCATGTTTATATTACCACGCGCGGTCGTGACGCGAAAACGAATCACAAAATGTATGTTGTTTAAAATGATATAAAATCGTTATAAATCCATACAATTTTTAAACAGTGTTGTAGAACAAGGATTAGTGTTTTATATTTGATATAACATATTGCAAAATCACTTCATCTTTAAAAAAAAAAAAACAAATATCACAAAATCTGGGGAAGTCACACTACACGGTCCGTGACATTTCGCACTTGTAATTTTTTTTATAGGGGAAGGTCGGATAAAGCGAACACCCCAGGCAAAGCGAATTCGGGCTCCCAATCCTAAACTATTCGACTTTGTCGCTCCACGCGCCTATATGATGTTCAGGATCCTCCGCTCTATGAGCGGCAAGCGTCAGAGGGAGCGGTCGCTGCGAGCGTCGTCGGTGACGAGTCAAAATGTGTTTTTAGTGCAAAATATTCGATTTTGAAAGGTAAGTATATTGTATGTTATTTTGTCATAGTACTTATCTCGAATTTTAATTCTAGATGCTTCTATTGCTTACTAAAGCATCTCCTTTTTACAACGCATTTCTTTTAAAACAATCCAACGGTTATTTTTATTAAATTCTTAATTTGTTTAACTGACTGAATGGGCAAAGTGGATCGTGCAAAGCGGATAGCGTGTTCACTTTGAATTTATTAGGTAAATTTTTTTATGATAATATTTTGTTACAGATGGTATATAAATATCAAAAAAAGATCTATCATGGCTCCTGGCTAACAGACGTCATGGAAATGGCTATCAAAACGTGGATTCGCTGTATTAAAATGTCTTCAGAAATGCCGTGAAAACTTATGCTTATGAAATTAGTGAAAATATATCAAAAGTTACTTGTGACAGATTTTTCTAATTAATATTATTAAAATAATCTTATGTTGATTAATTTTCACTTAGTTATTAAGTTCACTAAGATTTTATGAGTGATATTTGATTTGCCCGGAGGCCTGTTTCGCTTTGCCCGGCAGCCCGGCACCCTGGGCAAAGCGAATAAAATATCTTTTTTTACGTTTTGTTCAAAATTGCAGCAATTATTAAACATTGGAGGCTAGTGTTGTTTTAAATTAAAAGTTTATTAAATAAAGACTTAATATTGACACTTTTTTCATTTCTTCCTTGTAAAATTTTTCTGTTATGTCAAGTCAAAGCTTAAGGTGTTCACTATACCCGGACTTCCCCTATATGTTTCTAATACTCTTAGGACAATACATTTAGGTTGACCTAAAACTCTAGTTAATTGCTAAGTATATTGATATAGAGTTTACTTATTTTCACAAAAATACATATTATTCTTACGTGTTACACAAAAAATGCATAAGAATAAGAATTACCCTTATACAAGAAAAGTCGCTCGACATTTGTGTCGAACCGTTTCGAGGATCTTCAACCGGAATACACTTCGAGTAAACGTAAAGGGGCCCACTGATTAACAGTCCGCCGGACGGTATCGGCCTGTCAGTTAGAACAAAATTTTGACAGTTCCGAACAACTGACAGGCCGATACCGTCCGGCGGACTGTTAATCAGTGGGCCCCTTAAAGGTAAACGTACTAGTGCTCGACATGCTATTTCGAAATGCGAAATGAATTATTCAGTAACTTTATTAGCTTAACGGCAGCTTGCCGAGGGATGATTTTTCATTGTACATAGTTTAGGTTTAGGGATGTTTTATTTTTATTAATTTAGACTAGTGTATATTAATATTATTTATTTTGTTTAATTTAATTGTATTATAATATTAATAAACTTTTAATTGCTGTAGCGTAACAATATGTAGATTGGTGTCTCTTTTTAAGTACATACAAGATATTGCGTCAAGGTCAAGAGACACCGCTCTTTGTTTAAGATTTTTGGCCCTTTGTTTAAGTTTTTTTTAATTAAAAAAAGAAAAGCTTTTTTTCGCTCCTAAATTCATATATTATAAAAAAAAATGTCAGTTCCGAGAGAGAAAAATAGGGACTGGGTCAAACAAATCACTGTGTTATGTCTTTCCTGTAGACATACACAAGAGTTAAGGGCTATAAAGGTTAATTTTCTTATTTAACCCTTATCCTCGTGAAAAGGTCCTCCTTTTATTTAAAGAACTATGATAAAATCATTACTTACATGCCCACAAGCTGTTAACTATTGCCCACAGGAGAGAAAACTAGGGTGTTATCGCGAACAGTACATTTTTCTCTCCTGTGGGCAATAGTTAACAGCTTATGGGCATGTAAGCAATGATGTTATCATAGTTCTCTAAATAAAAAGAAGGACCTTTTCACGTGGATAAGGGTTAAATAAGAAAATTAACCTTTATAGCCCTTAACTCTTGTGTATGTCTACAGGAAAGACATAACACAGTGATCTGTTTGACCCGACTACGTTTGTATGGAGAAGCGTTTGTCGATTTCTCTCTTAAGCGCAGAAGCAATGATAATCGCATACCTATCTATATTTATACGTCACTGATGCTTCCATACAATCAATAACAGGTAATTACTGCCCGACCACAAGGTAACGACGTTTCCGATGTGCTTTATTAACCTTCCACTTCGGCCACAGATCTATGTATCACTATACAGGTTGAAAAAAATTAGTGGGCCCTGGAGGGAAAGTGCCTTAAAACATTAAGTTAGCTCATTTTACTTAAAGGAACCATAATGGCGGGATATGTGGAACAATGAAAATATTAACATGATCGAAATATTTTAGCATTATGTGGCGTGGGATGCTAATGCACGATGCGACTCTCGGTATAGTTATTTAAAATGTATACAAATGTGTACAAATGGTAGTCTTCATAATACGGAATCTATGGGAGCAAATCTATAACTCGGACTTAGCTTGAGGGTCAATTGAATTAAGACTCTATTGCTCTTCCACAACGGCTAAATTACTTTTCCAATAACCAATGAAAGCAACTCGAAGGGGAAACCGCTTTATCTTTAGGTATTGAAGTTAAGTTCTTGATAAATCGCCGGTGTAAGTAGGTGAAAACACTTAACTAGTTAATCTACTCGTAATTGACAATGCCCGTAAATGGGAGCTTAGTGGTGCAATTTGTTTTGATGAGCAATCATAATATGTTGTCCTTTAAGTTGAAGTAGTTTATATGTAAGTAGTATCTAAGGAAAAAATCAGATACAAAGCGATCTGATTTCAATAGGTAAAATACTTACAATCCTACTCACAATCGGCTAAATCGATCTTCTATTAGCATTTGTAGAGGGGCTACGAGAATAAACCTGTATTTAACCTGGTTAGTTAATTTTGCCACAGTTTTGCTAATTTAATTCTTTTTACTTCTCAGGAACGTAACAAATAGAAGAAAATTAATTTTGAAATGATACCAAGATGGCGACTCATACTATCAAAATGTAAGTACCTACAGAAGCTAAGTATCCAACCTAATCTCTCTAGTTTCGTGTGTTTGTGTGCATGTTATTATTGTTGATTAAGCGTCTTATGTACCTAATGTTGAATATTAAGGATGACTCTTAGACCGGGCCGGAGCTTCCGGCGCTTCGTTTTCTATGGAAAATATCACGTGATCACCGGTCATCTGTCATAGAAAAGTAAGCTCCGAAAGTTCCGGCCCGGACCCGGCCCAATGTAACGTGAGTCACGTGAGTGAGGGATTCTGTTTTGTTAAATAAAATATCACTATCAAACTAGCTTAAGGTTGAGGCATGTTCCGTATTAGGTATATATACGAGTACATTCGTTATTTGGCTTTTTACGTTTGTAACATGAGCTGAAAGAATAAACATGAAAGTGCACAGTGACTTATCAGCTATACACTATTGGGACTTTATTGAGACAAAAAATACAAACTAAACAATAAAGGTACACTTAATATAACGTTGATATCAAGTTGCTACTGACTAAGCGCAATCTTGTTACACTAGAAACATGAAACCCTGACAAATCGATTATCGAGCTTGCTTCGCACTACCGAGATACCACTTACGCCTGGTGTATCGAATTAGTACCTATATTGGCAATATTATCGTGCCCTTTGAGAATTATAGATACGTATGTCTAATTGATGTCCGATTAATCATCAATAATTAACTATCATACACACACGTGGGCTAGCTATAGCTCATAAGTAAGAGGATAGTGGATCATCCCCTTTCGTTTTAATATGCTTTGCTTACTTGCAACCTTTCGCTGTACCGCGACATCTCGAACATATTACGTTTCTTGAAATGTATATTTGCTGGCATTGGCAATTTTATTCTAACCATCTACATACCTACTTACTTTTTAGTAGACACTCATCATAAACAATTTTTTACTGACCAAAAATATTAATATTAATATTTTTATTGCAATTTTGCCTGTGATAAAAAGCCTCCGGTAAAACAGGGTGTAAGTATAGGGCCCACAATGCTTTTTTTAATTTTGTATCGAAATTCCTATCTTCTTAACTCAACTTATTCAGTGCAAAATATTTTAATCAAATTAGAGCAATTTGATTAAAATATTTTGCTTAAAGCATTCTTTTATTTTTTATATTTGTCTGCTAAAGCTATTTAGGAACTCCCTAGACCCGCCACGACGGCGTTTCTATGAAAGAAAACTACATCGTTTGATTTTCTCTGCTTAGTGTTCCTAATTCCCCAGCGGTACGTCTTGGGCATCATGGGCCTGCTGGCCGTGTGCAACGCTTACACGATGCGGGTGTGCCTCAACCTGGCTGTCACACAGATGGTCAAGAGCAGCGGCAACAGCAGCGAACACTACGATCCCAATGCTTGCCCGGATGATAGCGAGATTATAGCTAATGGGACTGTCAGTAGCAAACCTGTAAGTACATTTACCTAGACCTATCTGTGCTTCGCTGCTTGTGTAGACATTGACATCTTCAATATTTTGGTTATTGTTTGTGGTTTAGTAACCAATTGGACTAGTAAGCTAAGTTACGTGTAATATATGTATGTGTGTTCACTTGTTTATCTACAACCTCGACATCGAGTCGACATCACACAAAATATAATTTAACAGCACCACGAAGGTTGATAAATTATTGACCGGTGATATACCGGGTGTGGCCTGTAACACGAGCAAATAATTAAAACATAGATTGTACTCCTCAAACGGTGACACTTTTGTTCAACAACTTTAAAAAAATATGAAGTATTTAGTCTTCCTATTTTTCATACAAAATAAATATTATCTTCAATGGACGCCATCGCCATGCCATATCATTTGTGATTGACGTTGCTTGTCATGCCTTAAACATAACAAAATTCGCAATACATTGCGTCTTAGAATAAACTGTAAAGTGTATTAAAAATCAAACCACAAGTTGCTGAACGAATGTTGGTCAGTATGAGGAGTACAGCCTACAGTTTCATTTTTTGCTCGTATTACAGGCCACACCCGGTATATACTATTTGAAAAGGGCATATAAAATATCTTTAAATGTACAAAATTACTTACCTGTAATTTAAAAAGTTTACGCCTGACGGAGAATTAGCTAGCCAACCAGAACGCTCAATATCCTCTGAGTCTTAGTTTCGGAATTACATAGCTGTAATGTAATCTTAGGTATCGATCCCGACTTTGAGCCTTTGAAACTGTTGCTAGTTTCTACTCGTAGTTTGTTGATAAAGTTATAGTTCAAGGAGCGATAAATTGTTTAAAAGTTTCTGTAAAGGACTTTGATATCTGATATCTGTGTCAAGATATACTTATATGAGTGTATTAGCTATATAAGAAAAGTATATCACAAAACTTGCTTAAAAAGGATGACATTAAATTAGGATCAATCAATAAACTAAAATATAACACGGCAACCAATAATAATTTAACATGAATTAAACCTAGAAATCAATGTTTTAAATATGTAGTGGCTTAGTAAAGAATGTCTTAGATTGCAATCGGGCGAGTTAATGGCAAGTGCGATAATAATGCGTAGCTATTTTTACTGGCATTAATAATACTACAAACGTTGATTTCCCCTTCAGAAACTTCAATACCCAAACATAAATACTATGCCATAATTTTACTCGTAAGTTCGTAACGTCGCAGCTAAAAGGGTGTTAATAATAGCTATTTTATTTTTTAGCACGCAATATTCGACTGGTCGGAGTCCACTCAAGGGCTGATACTCAGTGGTTTCTACTACGGATACGCCGTTACACATATCCCCGGGGGATACTTAGCGGAGAGATATGGAGGCAAATGGACGCTTGGAGTAGGGCTTCTGAGCACCGCCGTGTTTACGCTCTTGACACCTGTAGTGGTCAAGGCAGGGGGTGCGACATGGTTGTTCATCCTTCGAGTTTTGCAGGGCATGGGTGAAGTAAGTAATTTTATATAACTAATTCTCTTTTTATTAGGAGTATTTTACACTTAAGGCTCCTTCACACAGGCGCGTTTTGCGGGCGGCACGTGAGCGGGGCGCGCTGCTTTTACATATAAAACGCTCACGCCCCGCTCGGAAAACGCGCCTGTGTGACGGAACCTTTAGGGAGGTATCCGTAAACAATCTTTCCCGTTGGAATAACGTCTGACTCGTATGTGTAGTGTTGTATTTTTATTAGTCATCTTAAAAATAACAGTTATATTCTTGTATTGATTTATGTATTTCAGTCGAAGTTTAAAACGTTTTTTGCCCCAATGATGTAGTAAACTAATCATTTCGACTTTCTAGTCAATTACAAACAATTTACCCTTCTTTTAATACTTATTTGATACATCTATTATGATTAATTATGATATAATTGGTTTTTTGGGAAAAGGTAATTTGTGTCACATTTCCGTTAATATTTTTAGTAGTGTTACATCTGGCCGTAATGATTCTACCTTGAATGTTACCATTAAGTTAAATCGACATTTTATTGGCTGTAAAAAGTCCTCATAACAAGTGCAGTTAAGTTGCGTAAGAAATATAATCTTGCACTTAGTGGCACAAAAATGGTTACGTTACAATATTTTGTTTTGTTTGTATGTATAATTATATGCAAAACGCAATCTTTAGGCTCTCATTAAAATTCATAAAAATAATTTAATCTTGGGTTTTAGTACTACCCAAGCAGTTTTAAAGATCTTCCGGTTCCTGTCCAGTGTTCTCAATTAAGGACACTTTTGTTCCGTTTTTGGAATTGCAAGAACCGTAAAAAAATTAATGTTCTTAACTAAACACATTGGGCAGAACGAGGGTTGCAGCTTTTAACTTAGCTTGAAACCTTGAAACTGATAAAAAATTTAAAAATTAAGTAACACTAGGTGACAGTCCATTTCCAACGATAGCAGCACCACCATTCATTTTACTATGGAAATTGACAATAACACCGACGCCTTCGTATTTACTAGTAGTGCAGCTGCGCTCAGAAATGGAATGTTACCCTAACGCTTATCGGCGTTGAAAATTTAGGTAATACTGACTAAGTACTTACTATTTAACTTCAGGGCCCGACAATGCCAGCTCTTATGATAGTGTTAGCGCGGTGGGTACCGCCGCATGAGCGAGGGCGCCAAGGCGCCATCGTGTTCGGGGGCGCCCAGATTGGAAATATCTTTGGCTCCTTCATGTCCGGCTTCCTTATGGCTGGAGATGGGGACTGGGCTAACGTCTTCTACTTTTTCGGAATTTTCGGCATCATATGGTTCGTGTTTTGGGTAAGCATTTGTAGCTACGGTCGAAAGTATTAATTTGTGACCCATTTCGTACGTTGTCACAGTGACAATCAATATGAAAGTCACTAGAGACGTCATACTATTTTGTCACTGAAGGTACAAAATGGGTCAGACCATAAATTAAAACTTTCGACTGTACTTTTTTGTAAGTGAAAATTATATAAAGCAATAGTTCAAAGTAAGTAAATCGAAAAAAAATGCTCACGTTTTAATTCCAAAGATTTTTCAGAGAAAATATAAAATATTTAATACACGAAATAAATTTATAGTCGTTCTCCAAGTCTCTAAGTGTTCTATTTAATCACTCTTGTCTTTTCTTATAGTTGTGATAGTAAAATATGCTTTTATTATGATTTGCTTAACAGACTGACACAGCGCGCATGGATACGTTTTACGTAATACTTAACACAAATACCGACATTCTTACCTATTTATAAAATGCGATCTTTATGTAATGGATAATAAAACATGACGTCAAATATGCTACCTACCTACTTGTATAGTACATACTTATTTTAACAACTAAATAAAGCATATCAACAAATCTGTAAAACAAAATAAATTTATGTAGTTATACACCGATTATAGTCGCTTTCAGTGTGGATTAAATGAAGGATAATGATAGGTGACCTTAAGGACTACCAATTTAACTTCCACATGTATGTTTAGAGAAAACTTATGGTTTCGCAGAAATCAATGAAATTAAACATAACTTACATTATTTATTTGTATGATAGCTAGCATTGAGTACCTTTTCATCTCACTTGAAACACGGTCTGGGGTATACCCTGGGGTATATCATTTTTCAAAATAATGACTACGACATTTTAATGAGTAGGGTGTTTATCATCGACAATCATCACTGATACGAACCCTGGACAAAATATTGTACAACGTAAATGCGTCGGTATAGGTACCTATATTGCAAAATGAGTTTGGTAACTAAAAAAAATCTCTATCCGATGAATTTTCAGAGCTTGCTATGCTACAGTACTCCGAATACGCACCCGTATATATCCGAGGAGGAGCTGAAGTATCTGAAGGAACATGTGACCAGCTCGGAGAAGTCCAGCATACGAGACCCGGTGCCTTGGAAAGCTATCGTCAGATCTGTACCAGTCTGGGCTCTGCTGTTTGCTGCTGTAAGTTTTACGAGGCAAATATGAGTACAAATCTAGTGAGCAGGAGAAGTACCGGAACGACCGTTACCAGGTAACCTTCAAAATATCTCGGAATATTAGTAACAGAATTTTCTTTTATTAGGTTGAAGAATCCAAAACTATGTAGAATTTAATTTGTTACTCGTACAAGTACCCATCCCGAGAATTAAAATGATTGACAAATCATTATAATTATTACTTATCAAGTTAACTTTGCATGGCATTATATATTCAGATAAATAAAAAACTAATTGTTTGATGGTATATAAAAAATCATACAAAAATAACTTAAATATATCTAAATATTTGAATATTTTAATCTAAAAGACCTCCGCGAGTTGTACCGGGTGCAAAGGTGCCTATCACACTTGCCGCTTTACCACGTTGGATAGCGATGGCCAGCCTTTGCACCAGGTACGAACCTGCGCGAGCATCAGAGGTCCGGTAACAGAATGTACTTTCGAGGATAAACTTATTGAAGTTATCGAGGAATGTAAATGAAAACGCGATAGTTGGGATTTTTTTTAAACTCCACGCACACCCGCGCACTGGAAAATTGTCTGATTTAACCGTTCAGCCCCCGTTATTGGAAATCTGTTATTGTAAATTAGCTAATAAATGGAAGGAGATTAATCAACCTTGTGTACCTACATATATAGCATATAAAATTGTGAACATTATGATACTATGACGTGAGTACGGAACGACAATAGTAACAGCTTATTGTGTTTGTACGTAACAATCGTGAAAATTTATGTAAATGGTATATTTAATGTGTCGCAAATTCTTTTGTTGCACATGATTGCCAGACAGGCAAACATTTTTAAGTGCGTACACAAGTTGCAACCAAAAGCAAACTTATCATTCTAGTAGGTAAATGTTACGTTACCTACTAGAATGATACTTAAAATAATTTAAATACTTCGAATGATTCACTTAACGCCAGAAAGTGTAATTTGATATAACACATTAATTAGCTTTACTATTTAATTCCTATAATATTCTTTTCGAAGAGCGCTGATGGCCTAGCGGTAAGAGCGTGCGACTTTTAATCTGGAGGTCGCGGGTTCAAAACCCGGCTCGTACCAATGAATTTTTCGGAATTTATGTACGAAGTATCATTTGTTATTTACTAGTCCTTTTCGGTGAAGGAAAACATCGTGAGGAAACCGGACTAATCCCAATAAGGCCTAGTTTACCCTCTGGGTTGGAAGGTCAGATGGCAGTCGCTTTCGTAAAAAGTAGTGCCTACGCCAATTCTTGGGATTAGTTGCCAAGCGGACCCCAGGCTTCCATGAGCCGTGGCAAAATGCCGGGACAACGCAAGGAAGATAATATCCTTTTCGTGACCTCATCTGTGACCTAGATATATCGAATAGCCTCCTAGGCTCCTTTAAAATATAAAAAACCGGTCAAGTGCGAGTCGGACTCGCGTTTCTAGGGTTCCGTACATAAGTCCGACTCACGCTTGACTGCACATTTGTAATAGGTTTCCCTGTCATCTATAGGTAAAGAACTATTTTGTGTATTTTTTCCAAAATTTTAGACCCAGTTTATTCGGAGATAAAGGGAGGAATGGTAATTTTTTGGCTATTTTCTTAAATAACTTCGAACCTATTGTTGTGCCATTGTTACGTGTCGATAAGGTAATTGAAACACGGTCAATAACGTTTTAACACAAAGATTAATTTATTCACTAAAAACACTACTATCCTAAATAAAACTAAAGACTTAATTCATAAAGAAGTGGGCGCCAGGTGAAATTTCGTCAGATGTTCGACGGGGATTCATCCAAACCCTGCCAGTCTTTCTAGCTCAGTCTATGTTCGAGTTCAAATTGTAGCCGTATCTCGAGGGCGTTTCGGTAGGCTAGAATAAACGAAATAACATTATACTTGGCCGCCCATTAATGGCAAAATTGTCTGATTTGAATTCCTTAAACATAACACTTACCCCTATCGGATATGTTCCGGCACTTTAAATAAAAATAAACTTCGTCACTGCCACTGACGGAATGTCCAGAATTTACTTAATAACAACTTTAGATTTCGGAATTTCGTTACATTTTAATTTCTTAATCACCAGGTACAGTGCAGGACATGACTGCTTTATTAGCGGTTACCAGCTCAAATGCCATAATTTTACCTGTCATTCCCACAACTAGTTTTTAAAAATACAAATTATAAAACAGAAAGAAACTTAGAAAAAGTTAGGCCGCTCTAGGATTCGATCCTCAGACCTTCAGCTCAGTAGTCAGAGCGTCACCCATTGAGCTACGGATGCAGTTAACAAACTGATCGAAATAGTCGATCAGTTTCGGCACACGGCCGTGCAAGCTAATATGCGTCATAACTGACCGACCCTACGGTCTATTTTCAAATGTCTACACTTTAACATAACATACCCCTTCCCTCTTTTAAAAATGAATAAATTTCAAATTTATTTATTTTTTTTACAAAATATGGCTTCAAATCTTTGATATGCCATGTCCCAATACTTTTACCCTGTGCATTATTTAATCTAAAAACTATGTCAGATAACTTCTCCACTACGACTGCCCTCTCGAATTTAGGAGCCAGTTTAGCCATGAATTTATCACTGGCCTTAGAAAGGCATTTGGTTCTTTTCCAAACTATATCACCTAACTGGAAAGTTTCCGGACGTCTCCTGTTATCATAATGCTGAGCACTCTTGAAATGAGAATGTTTAATTCTTTCTTGCACTTCTTTAAAAATCTCTGCCCGTTTCTTAAGACTTTCCAAGTAATTAACTATGTTTATTACATCACTATCTGCTGGTACAGACAACGGCCCTCCAAAAGGTGATGGTGATAAATTTGAAACCGTTGTTTCCCTACCTAAAAATAAGTACGACGGTGTGTATCTAGTAGTCTCATGCACAGCCGACCTGATTGCATGGCCTATATGGTCTAAATTGACATCCCACTCGTTATGTTTCCTACCTTTAATATACGACGAAATCATAGTACCAATAACGCGATTTACCCTCTCCGTCGGATTGCTCTGGGGATGATAGTGCGGAGTGTACCGTAGTACCACATTGTACTTCGCCGCTAAGTCCTTAAACAGATTAGATTCGAATTGCTTCCCGTTGTCGCATACAATTGTTTCCGGAGCGCCAAAAAGTAAAAACTGCCTTTCTACTATTTCACACATTTTATCGGCTTTACCTGTTCGAAGAGGAAATAACACTGTAAACTTACTAAATAAGCATGACATGACTAGCAGCATGGTGTTACCCTTTTTACTTTTAGGAAAGGGACCCATAAAATCCATGGATACAGCCTGCCATGGCCCCGTTATTTCCCTGTGGCGTCCCATGTGCCCCAACGGTAATTTTTGTGATACTTTCCGACTAGCACAACATTCGCACTCATTTACATATTGCTTCACATCCTTCAACATGTCATACCAAAAGAATCTCTGTTTAATCCTAAGATACGTTTTTCTAATCCCTAGATGACCTGAAACCGGATTGTCATGACACTCCTGAAGAACCTGGCCACGTAACATTTCGGGAACGTACAGTTTCCATACATCCTCTTCATTAGGATACTCCTTCATTGGTATTCTTTTGTAAAGAAGTTGTATTTTAAAATTATAAAAAAAACATGTCCATCTTTGGGTCACTAATTTACATATGTGTACCAAATTTCAACTTAATTGGTCCAGTAGTTTCCGAGAAAATAGCCTGTGACAGACGGACAGACAGACAGACGCACGAGTGATCCTATAAGGGTTCCGTTTTTTCCTTTTGAGGTACGGAACCCTAAAAAACGTTAATTTATCATCCCAGGTTGGCCACGACTGGGGCTATTACACGATGGTGACAGACCTGCCCAAGTACATGACCGACGTACTGAAGTTCAACATAGCTGCGACGGGTACCCTCACTGCGATACCATACCTCGCCATGTGGATTAGCTCTTTCATCTTCGGTCTGGTCTGCGACTATTGCGTCAAGAAGAACTGGCACACGATCAAAACGGGACGAATTATTCATACTACTATTGGTAAGAGTTATATTCAGCCATAGGAATCCGCGGGGCAAATTGTGAATTAATACTTTATGTTTGTGCACTTATGTTACTAATTACAACAAAATAGAAATTAGTTTTTAATTGCCTAATAAGTCTTAATTCACAATTTGCCCCGCGGATTCCTATGTCTGGTTATATTGAATGAATGAATAAATAAAAAATGAATGCTAACAATCGTGATTTTGAGATACATATATGTGACGAATTTGTAATCTAACAAAAGAAGTTGCACAGATCTACATATTATAGGTACCTAATCTATATGTGTCAAACGTAGGTTAATTTTCGTAAACAAGTGTCGGGTATCGAGTAATTGCTCCAACGTGAATTATGAGCATCCTTAATAGCGTCACTCCCAAAGGGGTAAGATACGAATGGTAATCACCAAGGAACTCATAAACTAACCGTCGCTTGAGCGCTTTACCGGACCCTTGGGACCGCCAAATTGGAAAGTTAGAAACACGTGATATTTAGGACAAATTACGCAATGTAAAGGTTGATTAAACGTCAAACCATATTAATAAGAAATTATGTACCTGGAGGACACAAAAGCCAAGGGGAAGTATGCTTATTAGATGCATGTACCTAATATTTTACATGCTGTAGACTAGATACAATATTAGGTAAGTATACAGGGTGAAATTATAATCACCAGCCATACTCTGCGTAGTGACAGTGACTAGGTCATACTGAACAACTTATATGACCAATGCCGAAAACGCCAAAAGAAATTTGGCTGTTTCATACATTCCAGCTGATGTGATGTCGCTGATTTCTATGGGACAGCCTATTTTTTTTTCGCGATAAAAGTTATTCAGTATGACCTATAAAGTCACTACGCGGAGTATGACTGGTGATTAAAAATTCAACATGTAATAAGAAATGAATTATCTGTTTAAATATTACTAACATTTAGCTAGCGCCTATTGCGATAGCATAAAACTTGGTCGCAATCTTGTTCTTACTATGTGTTATTGTTCTAGCCGCCACTGGTCCCGCCATTTGTATCATATTAGCTTCGTACGCCGGCTGCGACCGGCTGGCAGCTGTGGCTTACTTTATCGCTTCTATGGCGCTAATGGGAGGATTCTATAGCGGAATGAAGGTAACTACTTAGGATAAAGACTATAGAACGAGTCAAGTGGAAACTTTAGTATAAGCTTCATCAATTGAAACAACTTCGATATTAAACCCCTATTCTGAACTATGACGGCCTACATACACATATGTACACATAACTGAGGTACTTATTGGAACTCTGTAATGTAGAGGCCCAACGGAGCCGACAATGTCTCATTGACAAAGTTTTCTTTTAAATATATTTAAAAAAGCTTTGGGTAAAGTGAAAAGTGTGAATTACAATTTATTGAAAAAAAAAGTCTGTTCGATTTACAAGCTCGATACTAAAATATTTCGATGACAAAGTGACCACTAATATTTCGGTTTATTACGATAAAAACACCAGTTTAGACAAAAAAGTTTCATTATTCTAAAACTTAATTCTTCTTATCAGTTACTTGTTAATTGTCATCTACGAACCAACTTCCTATTTATTTAAATTGAAAGAAAATTTACAAGATTAATATTAAACATTAAAAATAAAATAAAATATAAAAATCATTTATTTCGGACCACAAAAATCCATAACAAACAAACCTAAAATAAGCTATATCAACTTGCAGGTGAACGCTCTGGACCTGGCGCCGAACTACGCGGGCTCCCTGACGGCTATGATAAACGGGACCTCTACGATCTCCGGCATCATCACGCCCTATTTGATAGGGCTATTGACGCCCGATGTAAGTTAACAACACATTATGAAATTGCAGTTACGAAAAAGAAAATTAAAAAACCGGCCAAGTGCGAGTCGGACTCGCGTTCCAAGGTTTCCGTACATTAAGTCCGACTCACGCTTGACTGCACATTTCTAATAAGTTTTCCTGTCATCTATAGGTGACTATTATGTGTATTTTTTTCAAAATGTTTGACCCAGTAGTTTCGGAGATAAAGGGGGGGGGGGGGTAATTTTTTGGCTATTTTCTGAAATAACTTCTAACCTATATATTTTAAAATTATAAAAAAAAACATTTGAAAGTTTCAAAATGAGCTCTTCCATTTGACATATAACACGCTATACTATGTTGAAAAGTTTTATTTTTTAATTTTCTCATTTACCCCTCAAAAGTGGCCCCCATGTTTAAAATTCATTTATTTACGTTATATGTCCGTGTTAGGGTCACTAATTTACATAATTCATCACTAAGTTTAAGTAATTGTATTTCCAATATATTATTAATTTCCATAAAAAATTCCATAATATTATACAGAACACAGTTAAACATTGTGAAACTTTGATTATTATGAGGAAAACTTTCGACAGTATAACAAGCTGTTATTGATTGATGGTTGTAACTTTCCGACTCAAGTTAATTTTGTTTTCCTAGTTCCTATCTAATTGATATTGTAGCGTAATTTAAAATCCCAATATAAGGACATTATATTAATTGTGAGATAAGACGGTGGCTGAATGTATAAAACCAGCTCAACAGACCAAAGATACAGTTGCCTAAGTCATATACGTATATTGTTTCTTAGACTTTGTTTGTCACAATTCAAAATACGGCTATTTCAATGGATTATTTGACATCTCGTAACATTACAATGGTGGAAAGCATTGGTATTAAATTTTCCATATATCCATAATTTGCCAAATAGTTTAACTATTTATGACGTTTAACGAAATTTCACAATTAAAATTCGCCTTCGGCTGTTTTACTATTTTCCAGAACCGTAGAATACATAAAATGCGGTTAATTCTTGAAAGGGTTTTGATATTTTGCAGCCGCTGAGTTTTAACCAGTTGTAAATTCAACTTTGATATCTACAAAAGGCCAAGCTAGGTCGGAAATTAAGCAGCAACATTTTAATTTAAATAGCACACACAAAAAAATACAAAATAATTAAGAAATAAAATCTTAAATATGCTCAAATATATCGTTGTTCATGGTTATTAAGCGACATTCCTTTATGTGCACAGTTTTGCATGTCCCTATTCAAATGCGGAAAAAGGTCCCTAAAAAAGGACATGATCAGATTATATTCATTGATGGGATAATCCAATTCCAGCAGAGCATTATGCGACGAACACGGTAAAACTGACAATTTTGGAGCGGGCTTAGCTTTTTCAAAAGCCAGCATGACAACCAGGACTGACACAGTAAATCCAGATTATAGAGGTAGAGTTTTATTCATTGTATAGGTAGGATATAATAGAAAATCAAAATACTTATTCAGATTAAAAACATAATGTTGAGTTTATAATGCTTAATGATACTTCCTGATTATTTTCTTTTAAGTAAGCACTTCGGTTTGTACACTACCACACACTCGTTGACCGAGCATCAGCAAAGGTCTCCGTTTCAGCTTAGGTAAACATGCTTTCGTATATCCGGATGTTCTCCTCTACAGTTCGCAATTCTCAACCGATTCTCGTGAAATTTTGTGAGTGGGTTCGATGATTAGGTAGCTAAATATATTTTTTTGTCGATTCAGTTTTTGGAAATTTTTCAAAATATCGGGGACATTTATTCAGTTTCAAGCCATGCTCACGAAGTCTACAGCTCACAGATACACTAGTTCATTTAAAAGCTAGGCTGATCTCATCGTCATGGCAACGCGGTGCCAACATTCAACTCAATACAGTCCATCTAGGCTTTAAAATTATACATCTATGATCAAAACATGCTGTAACTTTCATTCTTTTGTTCCAGTCAACGTTGGCTGAATGGCGCGTCGCGTTCTGGGTGTGCTTCGCTGTGCTGGTCGGCACCAACGTCGTGTACATCATCTGGGCGGACGGCAAGCAGCAGTGGTGGGACGACGTGCGGCAGTACGGCTACCCAGACGATTGGAAACACGGACCTCTGTCCAAATCCGACACGGACAAGGAGAAGAGCAAAAAAGCTGAAGCTACGTCGTTCTGAAATGTGAAAACTATGTTTTTGTAGGCTTCCGTACCCAAAGGGTAAAAACGGGACCCTATTACTAAGACTCCACTGTCCGTCTGTCTGTCACTAGCCTGTATCTCATGAACCGTGATAGCGAGACAGATGTATTTATGTTGCCGCTATAATAACAAATACTAAAAGGTACGGAACCCTCGGTGGGCGGGTCCGACTCGCACTTGGACGGTTTTTATTTACACTTTGTATTTTCAGACTAATGACGATTTATATAATTAGTTATTTATTAAACATAGAATATAAAATAAGTGCCGAATGAGTTTTTTTCAAAAGTAGGTAATGTAAGTTACTTCTAAGAGTTGTTAAATTAATTTTCATGGAACTTGTTTTAATTAGAGACGACGGTATGATTTAAAATTTCTACTAACAATTATTTTGAGGCTTATAATAACTAGGTATGTATACAAATTTAGCTACTTTTCTTGTAAATATTAAGTAAGATTTATTTCTTTAATATTTGAGGACTTCGGTACTTTGATGCCATAACTAAAATGATGTATTTAGTAGGTACCTATATGTATCAACCGATAACTATGATATAAGCGCGAGTCATTGTATTTGATGATGATGATGGATAACGTAATCTCTTGACACCGAGTAGATAATATAATAACTCTGCCGTCATAGTAGGAAGGAGGACGCATTTGACATGAAGTTGGAACAGAGAAAATAAATATAGAAACTCCAAAACTAAAACTTTAGTGTAACTCTTGTGTAACTGTATAAAATGACGTAAAAACATACAGTCAAAAAAGTTTGTGCAATAAAAAAACTTTAGTACACACAATATACTTTAATGCGTTTCTCCTTTTCATGTTAGAAATTTTTATTTAGAAAATTACTAGGTACAAAATATAAAAGCATTAAGTGACTAATAATAACAAATGTTTTACGTCTTTTCTACTTGGTTGTAATTGTAACCTACACTAAAATTGAATTGTATTCACCTATAAACAGAATTTAGTATAAGGTGGCTAGTTATTGAAGGCTGGCCAGTTATTGAAACGTTATACTAAAATGAATTCGCTTTATAGGTGAATAGAATTCATTTTTAGTTTGGGTGGCTAGTTATTGGCCGGTGGCCAGTTCTGGCGTATTACCCTAGTTAGGTACCTAAATAATGCATACCCACTGAATACTTGATTGTGAATAAACAATCGGCCTACATTCAATAAACTGAAATCGCTCAGTTTAAAATAGTCTATTAATTTATGTGCCATGCATTTCTTTACTACCAAACAGAAATTATTTTAATGAGATACAACAATGGTAGGCAACTACAAATAATTGTTCTTAGTTATCTAATTTATATGTGTATTGTACCGAATTATTTTTGTAAATAATAATAAAAACTTCAGTGATTAACTAATTAACAAAATTAGGTAACAATTATTGATATAGTATAAGATTTGTACAATTATCACGCCATTGTTGATTTAATATGAAATAAAATAATTAAGTATCATTAAGATCGTTTTACTAATTGTACATATAAATATTTCTCTAATATTGTAGCAAGTGCTTAAGTAGGTACCCACAAAAAAAAAAGAACGGGTCACACTCCGGGAGTGCCGGCAGAAGTGAAAACACAATGACATTCTAACAGTTTTCGATCAGGTCACGTGTCCGTCTTACGTCTTACGAATCTTACGGTCACGTGACCTGTCGCGATTTTAACATTTTTTCCCCGTCACAAAAAGTGCACAGCGCCGCTAAAGAAGTTTTCACTTGTCCCGTGATAATATCAATATTGGGAGATTTGAGAGAATGTAATCAAACTTATCTATCAATCAAAATTATATTAATATAAATGCTTGAATTTCAAATCTAAAATATTCGCAATGAAGAATATCATTTCCTGTTCTTAGCAAACAAAAGGAAATAACACATATTGTAATGTGCTAGGGTTCTAATACAACTTTAAGTGTTAGGTAATAAAAAGCTCAAAGTACTCGTATCACTCTGTGTAAACCGAGATGTGGAAAACAGGAACTTCATATCATATATAGTAAAGGATGACTCACGTTAGACCGGGCCATGTCCTGGCCGGAGCTACCGGTGCGCGCATCGTTTTCTATGGAAAGCATCACGTGTTCGCCTGTCATGTCATAGAAAAGTAAGCCCCGGAAGGTCCGGCCCGGTCTAACGTGAGTCATACTTAAAATGTTCCTTATCAAATAATGGCGCTTCACCCAATACAATATTACCACTATCAGTCTTGTCGATGCAGCACTTCAATATATTGTGGGATATAATGAAATATAGCCAGTCTCTCAATAGTTTTCATCTACGCTACTTGCACCAATCCTGGGTTAGCCACTAACTCGGAGTTAACCGCTAACACAGGGTTAAATTGTATTGGTAACTCCGGGCTTAACCGGTTAAACCCGAGTTAGTGGCTAACCCTGGATAGCGCAAGTGGCCCTTACCTGTATTTTTTTCAATCAGAGTCAAATAATGTACATTGTGACAAGCAAGGTAACCGAATGTACCTATCGTAACACAACCTTTTACTATAAGAATAAGAATGTGTTGTGAACTTTTCCGGTAATACACAACAGTACATAGGTATATATACAGTTTTTTATATATGCATATGCTCATATACATAGAAAACATCCATAACTCAGGAACAAATATTTGTGATAAGCACAGAAATAAATGCCCTTACCAGGATTTGAACCCGGAACCTCCTGCTTCGTTCAGGGTCACTACAAACTAGGTAGGCTAAAGTGGCTCACAGATTACCAGATCGCCGGACGATATCAGCCTGTCCGTTAAACGCAAAAGGTTCCAGTTCCGAACAACTGACAGGCTGATATCGTCCGGCGAACTGGTAATCTGTGAGCCCCTTTAAGAAGCCGTAAATACCTACAAGCAGTTATTTGCAAACAAAATTATTTGGATATTACTTCACTTTGAATATACTAGACCAGTGGTGGGCAAACTTTCTTCATGGGGGGCCAGAAAGTTTAGGAAATTTAAGTGGAGGGCCAGAATTGCAGCCAATTTTTTTTTTGATTTATGATAATCGTGGGCCAATACCATAATAGCCCATATACTAGTTATTTCATAGGACCGGCGGCGGGCCGGATAAAATCCATCCGCGGGCCGCAGATGGCCCGCGGGCCGTACTTTGCCCACCACTGTACTAGACCATCTGGATTTGACCCTTAGAATTCTGCCTAATAGACATCGCACCAGAATTAAAATAGTTACTTATGAAACATTGATATTATTATGATATCGTTTTCTAAAATGAAAAGTATATTCCTTTTTTGTATTTTTAAACAAAATGACATGCTTATCAGAAACGTAACCAAAATGTTTATTGTGGTTCCGTAATAGCCCAAATAAGTATATTTTCTAATATAAGGCAGTACCTACGTGTATGTAACTGTGGCAGCGGGATAAGTGTTTAGTGCTGGCCTTTATGTACCGGGGCCTGTTTACATATTGATTAGTGTTTAGTGCGAGTTCCTAGAATACATTTACGACTAAACGCAAGTATCAAATGTATTCATACATTAACTCGCAACAAAATCTAATCAAATGTGTAAACAGGAATCAAAGTGACGGCCAGCCATCATACTTATCCGGCAGCCACACTTATCCGTATTGGTCGATGGTCACATGAGACTATTTTTACATATCAAGTTATCATAGTCTGCCTGATTTGTGACAGTCTTATCGTCGGTGCGAATAAAAAAATCGCTATGTGTTTTTTTTACGATTTTTTGATTTTGACATATTTTAGTTCCTTTTTCAATTTCCCGTCGACCTATATAAATATTTTTTTTATATCTTTATTAGTTTTGAAAATAACTAAAAAGATTTGTATAAAAAAAATAGCTATGTGACTTTTTTAGCACTTAACTAAATTAAATGCCTTGTTTTCCGTCGAGGGTGATGGCGATAATGTTGCACATGGCGATTTATTGACCCTAAAATCCGCTATGTATCATTTCTCGTACTACGTTACTTTGGCAACAAATCGCTATGTGTAAACTTTACACATGACGATTTTAAGTGAACCAAATTTAAGTCGTTATGTAGCAAATTTCTGGTAAAAATTATTAATATTGTTAAAATTTACGAAAAAGACTGTTTATTTTCTTCATAAGTATCACGTAAAAACCATTTATTTGCCAGAAAAAAAATACAAGTGCAACAAATACATTACAAACAGGAAAATAAACAGTTATTTTTGTCTCCTGAAAAGTAGCTAAAAAATACATGGCGATTTTTTTATTCGCACCGACGTTTATATGGACTTATTGAGGACTAGCAACCCGCCCCGGGTTTCGCACGGGTTAACAAATTATACACCTAAACCTTCCTCAAGAATCACTCTATTGATAGGTGAAAGACCTTTCAGTAGTTTTTGAGTTTATCGCGAACATACAAACACACAGACAAACGCGGCGGGGGATTTTGTATTATAAGGTGTAGTGATGATACCTAGATTACATGCGCTCACAGCCTCACGCATCTCTGAAATTCAATGAATATTTACCATATCACGTGTACGTGTAGTGTACCTGACATAATCCAACGTGTAAATACAGCAGTGCCTATATAAACTCACATAAGAAAGTTTGTTTACACGGAGAGTGCCAGTAGTTTACAGGTTGATAATGGATTGTATTGTCTAGACTTTGATTTGAATATTATACAGGTAATTTAATAAACGCAACGCAACAACGCAACTGCCGCGTTTGAATTACATTCCATATACTAAGAGTTTATTAACCTTTACAGAAGTGTAGTATATTCATATATATGTAATATTAAGATGGAGAAAGAAGACATAAACCAGGCTCAGGTGCTTAATAGTTTGCTAACTGAAAAGTTACAGACTCGTACCGAATTGAAGACGAACGCTCTCACGAGAATACTGCAATCGTGTAAGTTTTCAATGAAGTTTTTAACATATAGCGTAGAGACCATGGGTTGCTCATTAGGGTGATGCGAAATCCACAATTCTTGAATGTAGCAATGGAACCCCTCTAAAAGGTTGTCTATTTTTTTATTATTTAAGGGAAAAAAAATAAAAAAATATTGGTATATAATTTTAGCCCTCTACTATTCGATTATATATAGCAATATATGTATATTTTTAATAAATTTAATAGGCATGTTGACAATTTTTTAGAACTGTATTCATTTTACAGATAGACACGTAATTATTACAAAAAAAAAATATTATTTTTTTTTATTAATTAATTTTAAACACTAAATAGAGCTTAATTAGTTTAGTGTTTAAAGTTTGAGCCTAAACGCTCCAAGCTGTCACGTGACGTCACAAACAGATAAATAATCAAACTGCTGCCAAAATGTCAGTCCTAGCGTAGATCAAAAGCTGTAGTATTTAATTTATTTCTCTTTCTAAAAGATAAGTATTACGTAAATATATAAGCTAAAATAATGAATAACAAGTTTTACATGTCTTATGTAGTGCCTCTGTGTAAAAGAACAACAATCAAGACCCTAGAGTATAAAACACATATTTGTTACATGATACTTACGTTGCAGTTACGAATTTGGACTTGAATGATATTGTTAATTGCGCACTATAATTATGTATTCATATTACGTTCAGCGATGATAAAAACATTTCAAAAATGAATCACAATAACTGATTTCACATAAAAACACTTACAGTTACAATTTAACATGAATTATTATGATACAACTAAATGAACTAAAATTTTGAATGTAAATATAGCGGGCGCAGATATAACTTTTTAAATTTTATTTTTTTTGTTTCCGACAGCCAACGTGGCAATGATAGTTCCATTCACCCAAATTATTAAAAAGAATTTGGTGAAATATCGTATTATATAACATTTTATTTATTTAGTAACAAATAAATATATACTTTATATCATGTAATAATATTTTTTGTACATAATAAATGTCTACTGTCGAAATAAAAAATACATACAGTTTTTGAACATCCAAACTCTTTGGTGGTGTCGTATGGATTACGGTCAGGTTTGACGACTTGTCTGTGGTGTTTTTCATGCCATGACGCCACGCGCTCCGATTGGCGTTTACAGTCACGTGATACTGGTCATTATTTTAAATACTTTTGATTATTTTTAATTAATTTATTACGCATATTTACACTCGAAAAATATGATTTTCAGCATTCTAATATTCCCTGCTATGGTAAAAACATAACATGTTATATATTCGCTATTCATGTCAACATGCCTATTTATGCTTACTTTTTTTATAACAAGTTTTATTCATTAAATAACATATTTTTCTTACAGATATACTCGATTCCTATACTTATTTTTGTTTATAACGTATATTTTTATGACACGGTAAAAGCACGTAAATAGGGATTTTATGGAAAATGCCCTTTAACCCGGATATTGTGCACAAATTGGAGTTTGCAACCCATAACAGAATAGTGAAACCTATTTTGAACATGATAAGATAATAAAAATGATACTAATATAAGTATATACATATATGCCTAACATACGTGTGAACATGACCCAAAAAGGGCGTAAGCGACGCCGAAGGGCGAAATTTGACGCTTATTAAAACATATAAGTAACCCTTTTTTTGCAGTAAAATGATACTTTTCGTAATCAATAACATCGTTACTTTGACACAAGACTGTCTAAAAAAAACAACTCATATAATTTTTTTACACTGTAGCATTTTCCTTGTTTTGCATGAAATTGCTGTTTAATATGAAAAATGGAAATTATATTATTTCATAAATATTTAAAAAATGCAAAAATTTTTTGGTATATTATACGCTTATTAAGTATTATATAATTTCAATAAAATGTACACATATTAGTGAAGTAGTATATTTTATCTACACACATATCATAAACTCTCTATGATACCTTCAAAATCCGTAAATAATGGCCCACATTACGATAAACTGTTTTGTTACAGCAAATTTCTTATCTGTGAAAATGTGGTAATAGCTTCATTACTATATCAAAATCGATTTGGTAATGACATTCAAATTTCGAACATCTCTGAAAAAAAAAGCAATTTGATTTGACCCCTATTCTAATATCAGTCGAGATGACGTTTTATTCGAAATCAAATGACAATTGCATACAATATTGACAAATCTCGCTTGTAAGTTGGTATCGGACGATATGGTAATCGACCCCGACTCTAGTTTGTCTTTGAATTAAAAAAAAACTACGGATGCGTGACATGCGTGAAAAAAGTTTTCATTTGCCGCCATGTGACGTACAGTTTATCTTTTAATTAGTTTGTAAGTAAAAAATAATTTGTTTTGTTGTTTTTAAAGTAACTATAACAAAAGTTTCGTGTAAAATGTACGATAAAGATATTTCGGAGACGCCATCTCATATCCGCGAGTTCCGCCAGAGAGGAAAGTGCCCCAATGTCGGCTGTAATATGAGGTTAGTGAATATATCATAGAAAGTTTATAATATGTGTGTAGATAAAGCAGTGTATGTAACTGTACATAATTAGGCATTAAAACACTCGTGTGATACTATTATGAACTCATTTCATTCGTTTCATAAACCCACACTCGTATTTTAATGCCTTTCATTATGTAGCAGTCACATAAACTACAATTAATAATTGATGAAAATTTACCTTTATTAATTTCTTTAGCGGCTGAGTAGAGGGCTAAAAGTAGTGTTAATTTTGAAACTTGATATAATTACTATAATCTACATGACAAACCGCAACTTTTGGTACCGGTTCCACATTGATAATCAAATTTTTATTTTTTTTCCATACAACGACGCTCCACCCTATTGCTCATGGCTTGGTCATGAGGTGGTCATGACCACCCTTAGGTTGGTCATGGGGTGAACGACGAACCGGGAAGTTGACAAACTGGGAAATGGACGAACGGAGACCGACTCGGCAAACGGTGCAGAATAAACTCGATTAAAAATGTAACGAAAATCCGCACCTATTTTGTAGGAGTCACAACTGCTCCATTAAAATAAAATTGAAGGTGCCCGCCATCGGGGTAGTTTAAACTATTGCAGGGATTTTCAATCTTTATGCAGTACGACTCTCCTTTACATGTTATGATTTGTATGCATGTAACTGAAACTACCTGTGTAGTTTTAAAATCTAGAGTTGACAATGTATGTATTGCATAATTTTTGAACCTCTTCCCTATTGGGTAATTTGATGTTGTTGAGTTGATAATTCAACAAACGTGATTTTTATGCCGTTTTTTGCGTAATGGTACGGAACCCTTCGTGCGTGAGTCTGACTCGCACTTGGCCGGTTTTTTCAGGTTGTTTTATTCCACAACGTTTTGTGTTAAGCATAATGGGGCTTATGGGAGTGTGTAATGCTTTTACAATGAGGGTATGCCTCAACATAGCTATCACTCAGATGGTAAACAAAACGAAAGAATTCAATATTGAAGTAGATTTAAATAGCAATACTTCTGTTGAAGAAGCATGTCCAAATGAAATAGTCAGCACCAATGTCACGGAAATCGAAAACCCAGTAAGTATTTTAGTAAGGTCAATGTGGCTAATTCCGTCATAGGGACTATAAGAGCGTGTATTTCTTTGATTTTCAATCGTAGGAAAAAAAACATTTGATTTTGATTGCTGCAACAAAAAGTAATCGCTGCTTTGTCGACGAAATTATCAATGTTATTCGTTGTTCGAGAAAAACGCTAAGTAGCCCCTATAGCGGAATTAGCCACATTGACATTAATTACCTATATTTTGAACTTTTCTTCTAGTGCATATAGAAAGGTCTCGATACAAATAGCAGTTTTAACTTTTTAACATTTACAATGGCTGTTTTATAACAGTTACTAATGCAGATTCGTAAATTAAGTTTTAAGTTCTAATTTTATGATTTTTGTTATTACTTATATTACCTATAAAAAACCTAAAACGAACTTTTATATTTTTTCATAGTTTGCCATATTTAAATGGGATGAATCAACACAAGGTTTAATTCTTAGCGCCTTTTATTACGGTTATGCTATGACTCAGTTTCTGGGGGGATATTTGGCTGAGCGGTATGGCAGCAAGTGGACCCTGGGCTTGGGCCTACTGAGTACGGCGCTGTTCACGTTTCTGACTCCCTGGGTGACCAGAGCGGGAGGTGCGACGTGGCTATTCATTCTTCGTATCATTCAGGGAATGGGTGAAGTAATAACAATCTCTAATGAGAAATTATTTTTTAAATTGTAGGTACTTATATTATATGTAAAATACCTACTCAAGATTAAAAATACTTTAAGAAATCTCATATTGAAAAATATCTCATTTTATTACCTACTTGTATTCGTCGAGTAAGCGCAATCTCCCCAAAAGCATATATATGTATGTATGTATGTATGTCTTCTTCTTCTTCCTTGCTCCATCCCACTTTAAGTGGGGTCGGCTCTCCTAATTACTTTGCGCCACGAGATTCTGTCGAGGGTTGTCGGGTCGGGTAAATCGTTTTTCTTAATTAATTGGGTCATGCTGGTCCACCATGTAGTCGGCGGGCGTCCCTGGCCTCTCTCTTTCTCCGGCAGGTTCAGAGCCTTCTTGGCAACGTACTCTTCGCCCCTTCGCATCACGTGCCCGTACCATCTGAGTCGGTATTCCGTCAGTTTTTCAGGTATAGGGGCTACCTTGAAGCTGCCACGAATGTACTCGTTTCTGACTTTATCGAGCCGTGTAACCCCTCCGGACCACCTTAGCATCTTCATTTCGGCTGTATGAAGTTTTTGCACGTTGGTTTCTTTGACAGGCCAGCACTCCGATCCATATAGGAGCGCTGGTCTAACAGCCATTTTGTAGACCTTTCCTTTAGTTCGAACGGGCATGCGAGTGTCACACAGTCCTCCAGACAGCGAGCGCCACTTTTGCCAGCCAACATTTACTCGGTGCGCTACATCTTCCTCTATATTTCCATCTTCTGAGATAACCGACCCCAAGTACTTGAAATGTGTAACTTTTGGCACCGGTTTCATGTCGGGGTAGCAGATAGTTGGTTGTTGGTTTCTGCCAGTGAACCTGCAATGCAAGTGTTCGGTTTTGGTTCGACTGACTTTGAGACCCGCTTGTTCTAGGGCGTTAACCCAGAGATGTAGAGTATCCTGCATTTCGCTTGCTGTGTTAGCCATGAGTACTATGTCGTCCGCGTACAGGAGATTCATCGGCAATGGGGCTTGGATTTCTTTGGTTATAAGATCCATGACCAAGTTGAAGAGTAGCGGACTAATTGCCGAACCTTGGTGAACCCCTACTCCTACCTCGAACGCTTCGCTGAGGCCTGCTGGGCTTTTCACTCTCGTGAATGAATTGTGATACATGTCCTGTATAAGTTGTATGTAAATTTCAGGCAGGTGTTGTGCCCTAAGCGCCTGCCATACAATTCTACGCGGTACCCGGTCGAAAGCTTTTTCCAGATCGATAAATATAAAATGTAGATCTTCTTTGTTTAAGCGGTACTTGTCGGTTATTATTCGGACAGCTTGTATGGCGTCGGTGGTGGATTTTGAGGGTGTAAATCCAAACTGGTTCGTAGATATTGACGTAAGCGATTGAATACGGTTGTTTAAAATGCGTTCCCAGATCTTGAGTGTATGAGACGTCAATTTGATGCCCCTGTAATTTCCACAATCCGTTACGTCTCCCTTGTTTTTATAGAAGGGAATTAAGTGACTATGACGCCATGAGTTTGGTATCATTTTGGTTTTAAGGATGAGATTGAAGAGTCTAGTAAGCCATTCCAGTCCTATAGGCCCGAGTATCTTCCATATTTCTGCCGGGATCTCGTCTGGACCAGTAGCTTTATTCTTCTTCATCTTTCTTACATTCACTTTAACTTCATTGATACCAATCTCCTGTATAGGTCCTTGGGTTGGCGGGAGGGGATGTATCGTTTGGCTCGGAAACTCTTGATTCATTAAATCCTTGTAGTATTCATACCATCTTATTGTTATGTCTTTATTAGATGTTAGTAACGTTTTGTCATTGTTTCTAATAAACTTATTCCTTTTAATATCTTGCGTTGATTTGTGCCTCGATTTAGCAATTTTGAAAATTTCTGTATCTGAATCTGCTTTCTCCAGTTTGGTGTACAACTTTTCTCTTGTGTTAGCTCTTGCCTGCGCCACCATTTTCTTTGCTTTTATTTTTGCCTCCTTATACTTATTAAGGTCACCTTCACACTGTGTTTCCTGCCACTTTTTAAACGAGTTCTTTTTGTCCACAATACTTGTCTTGACTTCTTGGTTCCACCAGGATGGATCTTTTCCTATGCTCAAACCTCTTTTAGCAACTCCTAGTCGGCTACGTGCCTGACTCTGGCAGAAATTTTCAAAGCTTGACCACATTTGTTCAGTATTGTTGTATGTATTACTCATATCCTTTGTCAAGTAGTTACTCAGATCTTCTATGAGTGCGTTTCCTTTAAAGCCAGTAAGTTCTCTCCATTTGATTCTGGGTGTTTTGTCTCTTGTTCCCTTAATAGGCTTAGGCAATGAGTAGACTCCCACTAGGATCCTATGCTGAGAGGTCAGAGATTCTCCTGGGATTACTTTGCAGTCCTTGAAGCTCTTCTTTAATTTGCTGTCAGCTATGATAAAGTCTATTTGTGTCTTTTTCCCGCCACTGCTGTAGGTTATCAAGTGATCCGGTTTCTTTTGGAAGCTCGTGTTGACTATGAACATGTTATGTCTTGAGGCAAAACCAAGAATGTGTTCTCCTTCCTTGTTAGGACGCCCATATCCAAAACCTCCATGGGCCAGTCTATACGTTAAGGTGGAACTTCCTACGTGGCCGTTCAGATCCCCCATGACAAATTTTGTCTCCTCTGATGGTATTGTTAGCAACATGTCATCTAGGTCATCCCAGAATGCCTCTTTCTCCCGGTCTTTACAACCCACTTGGGGCGCATATGCACAAATGATGTTCATAATTGGCTGATGATCTAGTGCTAACTTAACAGCGATGAGGCGGTCTGTAATCCTGTCTATGTTTACAATTCTGTCTTTTAGGTGATGATCGAGTACGATGCCGACTCCGTTGTGTTTATTATCCGTTCCATAATAGACCAGCTGGTACCCTAAGCCTAGGTCCCTGGACTTCGATCCCTTCCAACGCGTCTCCTGAATGCAGCACACGTTTATTTTCCGACGTTTCAGTGTTTCTGCCAGTTCTTGACTACGTCCAGTTAGGGAGCCCAAGTTCCACGTCGCTATCCGAAGTTTTTGTGTCGACTGCGAATTTTTGTTATTCTTGTCAATGAAATCGTCGCTTTGGGGGTACGCCCTAGTATTATTCGCATTCACAATCTTCACGTCGCTTGCGGGGTACGCCCTAGCATTTATACCCTTATTCTTTCTTTTGACTTTCATAATTAGGAGAAGTGTGTTTTTGGTTTGTGTTTTACGGCCGGTTACCACCTGACGCCAAGGCTCCACCCTCTTGGAGGACTTGGGAGCCGCCGTTGACCCTTAGGTTCTTCCGCCGCCATCCCTACTGAACATCCCAACCTGGATGCCCAGCACACCTGTGACCTCTACTTCGAATATGTCCAAGAAGCTCGCAGATGGGGTTTGATATCGAAGTTTCCATCTCCGGCCTTGTGGTCCGTGGGAGGTATTTAATTTCCCTCCTATCCCCTGAGCTAGCGTGACTAGCTCAGTGAGCATCCCCCTATCCGCCACCTGGGGACGCGTTCTCTAGGGAATGAGGCTACCCCGAGAAATGTATGTATGTATGTAAACACTTTATTGTAAGTACCGACATAAGACAGGTTAAATTACAATGAAACAATATATATAATAATGTACAAAGGCGAACTTTGCCTATAACTACTTATCCGTATATATTTGCAATTGTGTCGTTTTAATAGGGTCCCACTATGCCGGCGCTCATGCTAATGCTTTCAAACTGGGTTCCACCGCACGAGCGTTCCCTCCAATGCGCACTTGTATTCGGAGGCGGCCAGATCGGAAACATCTTCGGCTCGCTCATGTCTGGCTTGTTACTATCCGGAGGCAGAGACTGGGCCTATGTCTTCTACTTTTATGGTGGATTTGGTTTGATTTGGTTTGTTCTCTGGGTAAGTCAAACTCTGTTCATATTAAGTTTAAGGGCCACCACACACTAGCGTCTTTTGAGCGTCGGCGTCTAGTCGGAGTGAGTAGCTAGATCAGTGCCCCAAACGCGTTAGTTCCGCGTAGCATTATTCCCGGTCGCATTTTTCCCCACTCGCGTTAGTTCCGCGTAGCATTATTCCCGGTCGCATTTTTAGACGGAGCCCCGCCGCATTTTCCCCAAAGTGTAATGTTTTCATGGACGTCACACTAAATTAATAGGTTAGGTATGTTAGGTTCGTTAGGTAGCTTCAGATGCCCGAAGGTCAAACCGTCCAGAAATAGGAGCCCCGCGAAGCGGGGCTCCCTCTAGCTAAGTTGTGAACTAAATGTTTTTTGAAAAACAAACTCTAGTGGGGAAAAATGCGACCGGAAATAATGCTACGCGGAACTAACGCGAGTCGGGAAAAATGCGATCGGGAATAATGCTACGCGGAACTAACGCGTTTGGGGCACTGATCTAGCTACTCGTCGGAGCTATGGAAAATGACATCGCTTGCAGTTGTGTCAACGTTGCGTCGAGCAGCAGCCATAAAATTTACTAGACGTTGACGCTCTGGAGACGCTAGTGTGGGGTGGCGCTAAGGCTAATTTAATCTTTTTATATGAAATATTAGTTATTATAACGATATTACCGATCAAATTGTATTTAAATTTCTTTTTTAGTTAACTAGTAATTTCTTTCATTTTCTTTAGAGTATTTTCTGCTATAGTTCGCCCAATATTCATCCTTTTATAACCAAGAAGGAATTGGACTACTTGAACTCGAAGATCATTAAGTCTGACAGCATGACTAAAGACCCTGTCCCGTGGAAAGCCATATTGAGATCACCACCAGTCTGGGCACTAGTATTTGCCGCGGTAAGTGAGCATTATTAAATAAATTACAAACATCCAATGAAAGGTAAGTATGATATTTTTCTTTTAAAAATATTACACACAATACATTATACATAAAAAATGGGTACACTACATAATTCCGAAATATTTTATGCCGAATTTTAAAATATCGAATTTTATTATTCCGATTTTTAAATGCTCGACCGAGGCTCGACCCATCAAAATTCCGATTGTCGATTACGAACTATAATTATACCGAATAGCGAGCGGTAATTATACCGAACGATGAAAATCACGAAGTTTTATATTTCCGAATAGTAAAACCGACGATTTTTTAAATTCCGAACCACATAATTCCGAATATAACAATTCCGATAGGGAGAAACACCGAATTTAACATTTACCATTTTTTATATCACGAATTCCGAATTGTCATAATTTCGAAATTTTGAATTCCGATTTGACGTGATTCCTATTTTTTAAACTCCGAATAACGATATTCCGAATTTGTTGTTAATAAATAAAGGTACCTACGTTTCTACGGGGGGTAGCAGTACGGCTACCACCAGTTTTGACATTGACATAACGCTCACGTTTACGTAACTTACTTTCTATGCATCTCGCTCGTACTCGCATATGCGAGTAATAGTGGAAGCGAGTTGTACAGAAAGTAAATTACGTAGACGTGAGCGTTATGTCAATGTTAAAACTGATGGTAGAGGCTCAGTTCTAACGTAACCTAAACCTACTTTTTTTAAAACAGTTATTTACTGTAGGGGTCGCAGTTCTAACCTAACCTATACCTACTTTTCTGTAAGCAGTAAGTTTCTAGGGGAGGAAGGGTCGCACTTCTAACCTAACATACACCTACTTTTCTAGTAGCAGTTGGTTTCTGTAAAGGTCGCAGTTCTAACCTAACCTAACCCACTTTTCTAGTAGCAGTTGGTTTCTGTGAAGGTCGCAGTTCTAACCTAACCCACTTTTCTAGTAGCAGTTGGTTTCTGTGAAGGTCGCAGTTCTAACCTAACCCACTTTTCTAGTAGCAGTTGGTTTCTGTAAAGGTTGCAGTTCTCACCTAACCTAACCTACTTTTCTAGTAGCAGTTGGCTTCTGTGAAGGTCACAGTTCTAACCTAGTCTAACCCATTTTTCTAGTAGGAGTTGGTTTCTGTAAAGGTCGCAGTTCTAACCTAACCTAACCCACTTTTCTGGTAGCAGTTGGTTTCTGTGAAGGTCGTAGTTCTAACTTAAGCCACTTTTCTAGTAGCAGTTGGCTTCTGTAAAGGTCGCAGTTCTAACCTAACCTAACCCACTTTTCTAGTAGCAGTTGGTTTCTGTAAAGGTCGCAGTTCTAACCTAACCTAACCCACTTTTCTAGTAGCAGTTGGTTTCTGTGAAGGTCGCAGTTCTAACCTCACCTAACCCACTTTTCTAGTAGAAGTTGGTTTCTGTAAAGATCGCAGTTCTAACCTAACCCACTTTTCTAGTAGCAGTTGGTTTCTGTAAAGGTCGCAGTTCTAACCTAACTTACTTTTCTAGTAGCAGTTGTCTTCTGTGAAGGTCGCAGTTCTAACCTAACCTAACCCACTTTTCTAGTAGCAGTTGGTTTCTGTAAAGGACGCAGTTCTAACCTAACCTAACCCACTTTTCTGGTAGCAGTTGGTTTCTGTGAAGGTCGCAGTTCTAACCTAACCTAACCCATTTTTCTAGTAGGAGTTGGTTTCTGTGAAGGTCGCAGTTCTAAACTAACTTAGTCCACTTTTCTAGTAGCAGTTGGTTTCCGTAAAGGTCGCAGTTCTAACATAAACCACTTTTCTAGTAGCAGTTGGCTTCTGTGAAGGTTGCGGTTTTATCCTAACCCACTTTTCTAGTAGCAGTTGGTTTCTGTAAAGGTAGCAGTTCTCACCTAACCTAACCTACTTTTCTAGTATGTCCAAATGATTTAAATGCATTTTTTGTTTGCTGATCAATTTTAAAAACGGCTGACCATTTAATTACTTCCCTTTTGAAAATCACGAATTTCATTATTCCGAGTTTACAAAAGATCGAATTTCTGAATTCCGAATTATTTTATTACCGATCGGTCAATGATTTTTCAGAATAGACAAATTCGGCAAAAAAAATCGGATTTTTAAAAAATCGGAACTTTAAGCTTTCGTTCATATGACAATCGGATTTTAAGTATTCGGAAATAGCGCAGTCGTGATTTGCTTCTTTCGTGGTTTTCAAAGTCGTGATTTCGATATTTCGGACGTATAAAAAATCGTGATTATGAAAATCGAGGTTATGAAAGTCGGAAAAACATATTTCGGAATATTTGGGTGTTCCCATAAAAAATTAGATCGAACCCCGTTATTTTTCAATTTCTGCGACACACCCGTTAGATGACGGACAACATGGTACGCCCTTAGCACCCTTACTGAAAGTCCTCCATCTGTGCTTGCTAGTCAATGACTTCCTCGTCGAGTCAGCTATAGTTATATATTTAATGTTTTAACATTCTTAAATTAATTAATATTAGGTTTAATTGTTTGGTAGTTCTCTATTTATAGAGAACTATCAGGACTAGTTTTACCCACTTTCTGGTTACATACCTCTTTCCCCTACACTTATGTAGTTAAAAATGAACAGTAAGTAGGGTAACCCTCCAGTGAATGAACACCCCCCAGTGAATGAACAAAATCACGTTTTTTTTCTAAAATAAGAAATATTGCCATTTCTACCACTTGTCGTATTTTTTTTCTTATTACCAACTCTTTTTCCTATACAATTGCAACACGTGATAAATTTATTTTCGACTAGTTGGAATATGACTGGCGTTTGAAGTTTACGTGTTACTGGTTTTGAGGTTTTGTATGAAAAAAATAGATCCCAAGTAAGAACAGTGTAAGTTTGGAGCAACATATGAAGTGTGTCATAGCCCAACCTCCCGCTTAACGACCTCGTATGCATATTACCCTAGCAACCGTTGATGTTATTCGATTGACACTTGACTTGAAAAATATAGTTGTTATGATTATAATATCGTGCATGCATTTATTAAGAATATAACAAATTGGCGACGATGGCGGAAGAAATCGAACGCCTTATCCGTCTACGGGCTTCGATACGCGGCCAACTAACGAAACTACAACAACAATTACTACAAAATCAACCTACTACAGATTTCGAAGTAAGTCAGAGACTGACAAGCTTAGAAAATTACGAGAAGAAATTCGATACAATTCAAAGTGACATAGAATCGCAATCAGAAAATTTAGAATCGGAGATAGAGCAACGACATACAACCGAAGAAAACATTTTACAACTGAAATTGAAACTGCACGGCTTACGCCCTACACCAATCACCGATGCATCTTCAACGTACGTCTCCGTTTCACAACATACGCGGAGCTTGGAAGGTACGAGTACAGACTTACGACCACAACAAACACCGAGGCTCAATTTTACGCCTTTTCATGAAAAAGAAACGTTCAAGAACTTTATAAAAAGACTTACTGTATATTTGCTGCTGAATAATATAACTAACCCAAAAACTAAAGTATACATGTTACTATCAACACTACCCCCGGATTTACATGAAAGAGTCCACGACCTATGCTCTCCAGATGACCCTCTTGATAAAACATTTGAAGAAATCGCAGATATATTAGACAAGTTCATCGACCCGAAACCAAGCATCTGGGCATCCCAACATACCTTCATTACGCGTCTACAACAAGCCGATGAGTCAGTCCCCATTTACGCTTCAGAATTGAAGAAGCTGTCACTCAACTGCGAGTTCAAGTGCTTACACTGCAAAAAGCCTACAATTGATTCGTTCCTATCACTACAATTGATACGCGGCCTGAAGGATGAAGACATCCGTACAAAAATATTGCAAGAAAACGAAACCATGACATTCTCCAAATTAATACATACTGCGGCATTAATGGAAACTGGAAAAAGCGAAAACTTAACCATGTCGACATCCATTCAAAAAATGTCAACTGACAACATCAACAAAATTTCGCAAGCGCACAACCAACCACTACACCCACCGCGAAACAAGGCTATTACGATTAGAGATCTTAAAGGTAAATGCTACCGTTGCGGAAGAGACGATCACAAAGCAAATGAGTGTGGCGCTATAAAAAGTACATGCCGTAAGTGTCAAAAGGAAGGGCACATAGCTCGAGTTTGTTTGCAGCGACATGAACGCAATCAAACGAACCTCCTGAACCACTCGACAAGCAGTGTCAGCACCGAAAGCGTGGGAGACATCCACCTAATTAAAAGTGAATATTCAGACAAATTCATCATTACTGTTGACATTGAAGGCAAGAAGGTTGACATGGAATATGACACTGGAGCTGCACTGTCCGCAATTTCACTCAAAGACTACAAAAAATTAAGAATTAATAACAAGATATTAAATACTACTACGACATTTAGAACCTATACGAAACAATCCTTCAAACCGATCGGCGTAGCTTACGTCAAATGCGCTTACAAACATCAAACATTCTATGGAAAACTGTACATAATTGACATGGATGTTGAACCGGTTTTGGGTAGGAGCTGGATGAAAGAATTCAAAGTAGATTTTGCTGACATGAGAAGCGTTGAAACATGTTCGAAGGAACCGAAACTAGAGAAATTACTTAAAGAATATGACTCTACCGTCTTCAATTCAAACCTGGGCGAAATTCCAAACGTCCCAGGTCATCTGACACTGAGAGAAGATGCGAAATTAATATTTATCAAACCACGCAGAATACCGTATGCGTTACGTGCAAAAGTAGATGAAGAAATTGATAGACTAGAGAAACAAGGAATCATTACAAAAATCGATCACTCCGAATGGGGTACACCAGTCGTACCGATAGTGAAGCCCAATGGCAACATTAGACTTTGCGCAGATTACAAAATCACCTTAAATAAAGTAATAAAAGATGAACAATACCCTATCCCCATAATTGAAGACATCCTTGCCGAAATGAACGAAGGACAACTTTTCTGCACCTTGGATATCACACAAGCATACTTAAACATGGTCATGGATGAAGAAAGTGCCCTACTACAGACCCTAAGCACACACAAAGGCACCTTCAAGGTAAACAGGCTCATGTTTGGAGTAAAAGTAGCCCCTAGTCTTTGGCAGAAATTTATGGACCAGCTGTTAATGGGCATCGAAGGCGTCAAGTGCTTTTTCGACGATATAATAATTCAAGGCTCGACTGAAGAACAGCTCCTCACCAGACTTAGACAAGTTTTACAAAAACTCAAAGAGAGTAACCTTCGAGTCAATAAAGAAAAATGTGACTTCTTCAAACGTAGCATCAATTACTTAGGGCATACCATAGACAAAGACGGATTACATAAGAACCAGGACAAGGTCAAGGCAATTGCAAATGCACAACGCCCAACTAACGTAAACGAATTAAGAACCTTTTTAGGCATGGCAAACTACTACAATAAATTTATACCGAATCTATCATCCATTACTAACCCTCTGAACGAATTATTGAAGAAAGGTGCGAAATATCTTTGGACAACAAAATGTGAAGAAAGTTTTAATACTATTAAGGAAGAAATACTGAGTGAGCGGATATTAATACACTTCGATCAAAATAAAGCTCTCATTCTGGCTACAGATGCCTCACCCTTGGGCCTTGGTGCCGTTCTGAGTCACAGATTACCTGACGGTTCAGAACGTCCCATAGCATTCGCATCTAGATCCCTTACAACCAGTGAAAAGAAATATAGTCAAATTGACAAGGAAGCGACAGCCATCTTCTGGGGATTAAAGAAATTCTTTCACTACTGTTATGGCCGGAAATTCACCCTTATCACCGATCACAAGCCGCTTACATCTATTTTTCACCCGCACCAGACATTACCTACCTTAAGCACGATGAGACTATTCCATTATGCGCACTTCCTCTCCGGATTCGACTACAACATTGAATATAGAACTTCAACGAAAAATGCAAATGCAGACTACCTCTCTCGCTTCCCGATAGAGAAAATAAATGACAACAAGATTGACCAACACTGCGTATTCCAATTGAAGCACATACACGCAATAAATATTTCACCGGAAACAATCGCCAGAGAAACCAAAGAAGACCCTGAATTACAAAACTTACTACAAATACTTCAGTCAGGTGCGTCACTCAGAGAATCTGGATATAAAGATAACGAACTGACATTACAAAATGATTGCATTCTAAAAGGTACACGAGTAATGATTCCGCATAGATTGCGGCAACAGATATTAGAGGAACTACATACCGGTCACATTGGAATTTTGAAAATGAAACTCCTTGCACGAAGCTTCGTATATTGGAAAAATATTGATAAAGATATTGACGACAAAGTCAACTCGTGTCGAACATGTCGTCTAGAACAGAACGCTCCACCAAAAGCACCGATTCATCACTGGGAAGACCCTGCAGGCCCATGGCAAAGAATACACATAGACTTCGCGGGCCCTATATCTGGTTATCAGCTGCTAATTGTAGTAGATGCATTCTCTAAATGGGCCGAAATCATTCCAACGAAAACAACCACGAGCTCATTTTGCATTCAAAAACTAGACGAATTATTTGATACTTTCGGATTACCCTACACCTTGGTCTCTGACAATGGTAGACAGTTCACATCACAATAATTTCAGAACTTCTTAAGCAATAATGGCATTGTACATAAGACCATTGCCCCGTACCACCCAGCGACCAACGGTCAAGCGGAACGGTTTGTACAAACAATCAAAAAAACACTGCACAAATTAGAGGGGGAGAGTGGCGTGATAACACAGAAGATCCTAAAAGTTAAGAGGATACTTCGAGGTACGCCAGGCAGCTCTGGAGATACTCCCTACATGCGCATGTTCGGGAGAGAAGTAAGAACAAGACTGACGGCGAAGATCCGTGCGCCTCCAAGGTCCCCTCTCCGACCAGCTCCGACTCCGACTACAATAAAGCAATTCGCCTTAGGCAGTAGAGTCCAGGCGCGAAGCTACTCTGTATCTGATAAGAAGTGGCAGTTCGGTATAGTGAGACGCCGGCTCGGGAACCTACATTACGAAATTGTAATTGACGACGGACGTGTCTGGATCCGACACCTGGACCAGCTGCTCCCGGCTCCAGGGATTCCACGGAATCACGGCGGAGGCGTGTCATAGCCCAACCTCCCGCTTAACGACCTCGTATGCATATTACCCTAGCCACCGTTGATGTTATTCGATTGACACTTGACTTGAAAAATATAGTTGTTATGATTATAATATCGTGCATGCATTTATTAAGAATATAACAAAGTGCTTATTTAATGTTTAGCTTTACAAAGTTTTGTTATTTGGTTAGATCAAGAGTTAAACCTTCTATAAATTTACATTCTGTTGGCTTATTCTGCGATTACGTCTTTATTTTTTATAGTTCCATTACTGGCTTATCAAATGTTCTCAAACCAGTAAATGAACGGTGTGTTCATTTAGTGGATTCGTCAAAATTAATTGTTTTTCCAAATTAAATGTAAACGTAATGGTATTAAGCTTGTTTTTCGTGATTCTGCATAGAAAACGATTCTGATTCTTTCAGCCAGTATTGAAACAAACCAATTTTCTATAGTCAATTTACTAGATTTTTCATGCCTATGTATGAACAATACAGTAGACTATAACAATTTGGCTTGTTCATTTATTAGATTTCTACTAATTCTATGTATGAACAATGTAACTACGATCAATGTTTATTATTTGAAGCATTATTTGCTGAGCCAGACCCTTTTTCTTCAAAATTTGCACTTTGTTTCTAGTTTCAAAGATTGATTTTGATTTTCTTATTCATTATTTAACATATTCCTGTCTTATTGGCAAATAATATTCATTTGATTACATTCTAATCTATTTGAAATCAATATAGACGGGTAAAAAAGATTGATTGTCATAAACGCTTTCGCTTTATCTACTGAAAACAGCAAGCTGGAAACGCTTTTTTCGTTTAAAAATGTATTTTTAGTGCTGATTAAATACATTAAAATAATGTTCATTCACTGGGTATTGGGGTGTTCATTCATTAGTTTTTATGTTAATTCATTAGGTTTTGAGGTATGTTTTGATAAATTCTTCTATAACTCAAAAACTACGTCAATAATAAAAAATCGCAGAAATTACATTCTTGCTTATTAAATGAGGATTGATTAAATAGCAAATAATTATTCAAATGATTAATAATTGCTGAGAAATGATTTTTCTAAATTGGACAATTGCTTAAGTGTTCATTCACTGGAGGTCTTACCCTACCTACGTATTATAAATTTAGAAGAAATGGTACATACACAGAATACATTATTTAACACCGTATTGTTGAGCAGATGCTACATGAGATGCAGAACATAATACTAAAAATATAAGTGGATGTAAAACGTGATTGTCATAAAATGTTTATGGGTACCTTTGCCTCGAACATCTTACATGGAAGTTTATTAGATTACTCGCCGACGCCCTGCAGCTTTGCTCGTTTAGTTTCGATTTACCTCAGAGAATCAGCCTCTTTCTAAAACATTGTATTCGAAATTAGATATTTGGGGTAGCCTGCACTTTATTACATCACGAAATATGAAATTGTGCTATCAAAAATGCATTATTTTATGTTGATCCAATAATTAGATGACAAGAATGAAAGAGCAGTAATGGTTACACCATAAGGGAATGGGATTGTATTAAGCATGTATATTATGTTAACGTAAAAACCCGTTTTAAGTGAAAACGTGTTTTGACGCGTTAATAATATTTTTCCGTATCTCACTTCCGTTTTCCACTAGTTAAAATATTTTTTTCGTAAGACCTCGATGAAAACTAGTTTTAACTGAGATTTATGGGAACTAGTTTTCGCAAAGTGCCTTGGTGAAAACTATTTAGCTGTTTTGACTAATTACATATTTGTTAAACTTATACTACGTTACAATAGCAAGTGCCAGAGCAAGTGACGCCGCAACAGAAAACTGCGTCACGAAAATGATTTATTTAGTATTTAAGTTTTTTATTATTGTATATATATGTTAGTTTGTAAGGTATGTATCTATGGGCCTTAGTAGACTGAAAATAAATGCTTTGTTTGATTGATTGATTGATTGAATAATAAACTATAGGCACTCAAAAGCGAATAGGTACGATTTGTACTAAAACAAATTTCCAAAATGGGATTTCTGTTACTCCGTTAAATTATTAAAAAAAAATATTAGTAAGTATCTCGTCCTCAAAATTAACTTTTTATTTGCTATTTAGCCACTCAAACGTGCATTGGATCAAGTTTGAATATTTTGAATAGCTTTTGTTCTTGCTCTGATTTTGTTACCACCCTTTGTTTACCATCAATCATTATACAAAGAGGATCTCGTGGTTTCCAATAGAGTTAAGATATATCTTACATCCTTGCAGGTCGGTCATGATTGGGGCTACTACACTATGGTCTCAGACCTGCCAAAATATTCCGTGGATGTGCTCAAATTCGACATCACACAGACTGGCTGGCTGACTGCTCTGCCGTATGTTGCCATGTGGATCTGTTCCTTCATATTTGGCATTGCTTGCGACCTGTGCGTTAGAAAAGGATGGCACACTATCAAAACGGGAAGAAGCATTCACACAACAATTGGTAATTAATTTGTTAATATTAAGCATGCCTATATTTTTCGTAGTAGGTTAGAATTTCGACGAAAATTTAAATTCTTATTTTAATTATTAAAAGCGATTTTTCTCAAAAGTACCTTTGTTTATAAATGTAAATATTTTTTACAGCTGCCACCGGTCCTGCGATATGCATCATTCTTGCTTCGTACGCAGGATGTGATCGAAATGCTGCGATGTTCTACTTCATTCTTTCTATGGGTTTGATGGGAGGGTTCTATGCCGGAATGAAGGTACAACAGAACTGACGTAATAAAAAATAATCTTTACGACTTTATATTTATTTGATTGCTATTTGAAGGTAATGTTACTTTATCATTACAGTTTCTTTCCTAGATAGACTAACCCGTTTTTTTCTAACTGCAACTTTGAGAACAAATCACATTATTTTATTAAATATTTTGATCTATTTCCGTTTGCATTAGAGATTATATTGATACAAAATTTGATATGATTTTACTACTTGTCTATCGTATTTTTTAAGTTCTTGATCACGTTTTCAGAATCAATATTTCTATCTTACTTTTAATTATTTTTTAAGGGGCAATGCCGCCAGCATTCTAGGTTACATTCCAGAAGCGGGTACCTTTGGAGAGATATTTTATATTTAGTATTTAGTTTTAGTTGTTCTTTTTAGGTTTTGTGTTAGTATTGTTTTAAAATGACCTGTCATTTGAAGTTAACTAATAAACAACCCTTTAAATATTGTGAATATGCAAAGTAAAGTGTTGTTCTCTACATACCTACTTACTTCAAATGTTTTCTTTTTAGGTGAACGCTTTAGACTTAGCGCCGAACTTTGCAGGCTCCCTAACGTCGCTCGTAAACACTACTTCTACGTTTACGGGAATGATTACTCCGTTCCTTATCGGCTTATTGACGCCTGATGTAAGTCTCTCTCTCTCTCTCTCTTCTTCCCGGCCGATTTCAGCCACAGCCACTGCATTATATTATGCATTATGCCTAGGAGCGGGAACTGAGCTATACCCAATCTTCGTCTGCAGTGCTCGTCCACACCGAGGGCATGTCAGGACTCCGTCAACGTAGTGATAGGTGAAGGTGGCTTTAGAGCATCTCGTTTATTATCAAGGCCTACCCTCCTCCGCTCTTCAAATATGGCTCTATTTAAGGATAAAAATAAAAATAATTCATGTCATTATTTGTGATTCCTTTCCATCCTTTTTCCTAAGCAGATCATGATCCTCACCGGAGAAGTCATGTGCTATAAAATAGTGGGATGTTTATAGGCTGAATATGCTGATAAATATACCGCAGTCACTCCCGCTGTAGAATGTACTCCGCCAAGGTTTTCGCTAAGACATACTTATTCGTATATCAAAAAGTACTTAATTGTTGTTCAAAATGTCGTCAACGCCCATAATTTATGACACCCCAAGCTGCAAGCATCCATAGATTACGGTAACCGCTAACCATCAGATAGTAATATCACCAACGTGATATAATGTAATTGTAAACATATTAGGCAGGTGATAAACTTCTACACTGACTCATAATATGTTAAAATTTGTTAGTCGATGTCACCGTTACAGTTATTATTTTAAATGTTTTTTTGCAGTCTACTGTCAGCCAATGGCGTGTGGCATTTTGGGTATGTTTCGCCGTGCTGGTTGGCACTAACGTGGTGTACTGCATCTGGCTGGACGGCGAGCAGCAGTGGTGGGACGACGTGAGGAAGTACGGCTACCCGGCCGGCTGGAAACATGGCCCTTTGATCAGAGAGGTCAATCCGGAGCAGCCGGGCTCTATCAAAATATCAGAGGAGGATGAGGACAAACAAGTGTATTGAACTGTCAATCCCAAACTATTAGCTTAGGCCATTTATTTAGTGTGAATTTGAAAAATATTATGTATTTCGGCAGATATGCGATTTTGCGATGTCAGTATGTAGTCTCTCTGAATGTAATACTTTTTTTTAAATCCGTTTTATCCCGTATTCTCATAGGTAGGTACAACTTATTTCTTTGGGTACAAGGAGGTACCTGGGTACAAAATATACGGCGATTGTCATTGTTAGCTGAAGAAAGTGGTTTTAATTTTAAGGGGACTAATGAAAAATTACAATAAACTTAACAAATCAATGTACCAGGTGAGAAAAATTTAATACTATGCCTGGATACAAGTACTATACATGGAAATGGGTTAAAGCAAGAAATCTTCAATAAATAATGACAATGACGCGCTTAAGGTGTGCTCATCATACGATTTGTATCATATATTTAAAACTCAGTATTTTAATGTTATTTTTCATATCATAGTTTATTGCTGTAAGTAGCAACACGAGTACATCCCTTCATCATCTCCATCTTAGAAATAAGTATCAAGTTTTAATTTAGAGCCGAATTACCAACCGTACCGTTTACCTCTGGCATAGTTAAAGGAATAGTAATACACAAACCCCAAATAATGCAACATATCGCAGACAGTGCATGATATTGTTCATCTTATGATTCATTTGTCTATGCCTCATATTTTTGAGTGTAAAGCCCTGTCCCCATATCGCGCGGCAAACTATCGAACATAGGCTCGAACTGACTCGATCTGATCGTGCTGGCTCGCGAGCCAACCCGGTATCCATTGCGCGCGGCTGCCTCGCGAGCCAATGTTCGATAGTTTGCCGCGCGATATGGAGACAGGGCTTTACAGTAAGATGCTACTTTGTATTTTTAGTTAATAAAATCAACTCTTATGTAATTTCCGAATGTCATCAGCTTTTTTAAATGTATTTGCTAGTACGTATAACATTACGCGTAAGGCAGGGTCACCATGTAAAAGGGAAGGTATTATAATAAACATTGTAATAAACGAGAGTGTAGTGAAAAGTATTTAATTATTAACACGAAGAAAATAAAACAGTACCTAACCTCCTACCTTGGAGGATTATAACCGTTCGGAGACGCCTTGTCTGTAATTTTCTGTACAAAACAGTCTACCGATTTTTGCGGGGGAGGGGCACGTCAAATGTATAGGTAACGTACAAATAGGCAAATAGCCATGTCAGATAAACGTCAGTCCATACAATGTGTATGACCGTTGGCCGCCTATTTTCGACAGAGGGGAACGCCTGTTAATGGCTACTCCGTTTGGTGTTATCCTCCAAGCCTCTTACCTAATGTCTGTAAGTACATCCCTACCAACAACCTATTACTGTTATATTTCATATACTTTATTCAGTTTTCGAATAAATACAATCAATTAAAGCAGTGTCTGAATTAATATGAAAATATTGTAATGTATGTTGTAAGTTAGGTGAAATGAGAGCTTCGGTCTAACCAAAGAGAATTTAGACTAGAGGAATATTGTCAAAGTAAATTATGTAGTCAGTACATTTACTGCCATCTTTCAACACAAATGATGAACACTTTTAGAACGCCATTTGACTTTGATCCTTATTTTTTCACTGATATGTGTTAAATTTATAAAATGTAAAAAAATATCGCAATCTAGTTGAATATAGGCCAAAGGTACCATCTTTTCGAGCGATGGCGCTATACCTTTGGCCTACTGTCGAGTTAGTAGATGCCGATACTTTTTGACATTTTACAAATTTAACACATTTGATGTGAAAAAATAAGGATCAAAATCAAATGGCGTTCTAAAAGTGTTAATCATTTGTGTCGAAAGATGTCAGTACATGTACCTACTGACTATTACATAATTCACTTTGACAATATCCCTCTATTTCAAATTCTCTTTGGTCTAACGTAATCATTGAGTGTGCTAGTACAAAAGCGAGTCACGTCTTTACTTAGCTTCTGGGTTAAATTTTTGCCTGATATTTTATCACGAGCAATATCCCTCCAGCGTCTCATTTTGTATTCCCATGTGTGGTATGCTTATGCTCATGAAGGTTTATGTATTATGATATAGGCGTCAAGAATTATGAACTGCTATAATAATGTGGGTTAATGGTATAATCAATAATATCTCCCTACTATAGGGATCTAATGGGTTTAAGGGCGGTTGTGAAATATGCAAAAGGGAAACCACATGTGGATTGGCGGGTCTGATCCATGTCTGATCGGAAGTTTTGGGACGAAGGTAAACTCAAATAATATATGTAGGTGAATTTGGACTAAAAATAACTGTTGTTTAATAAATGGGCTTTTGCGTTTGTTATTGTAGTCGTTAAGACGACGCGAAACGACCGCTTCTCCACACAAACGTACCTAGTTCCCATTTTCCTCCCTGGGTATTGACATTATGGTAAATATTTTTTGACAATCTGATGTATATTAATAACTACTATGCCCTTTCATTAGATTTTTGGAATGATTATAAGAGGTATTAGAAGCTTTATATTTAGAAAAAAATATTGGAAGTAGAAGAACGAAGAACGTTATAATCGGTGAAAAAACGAACAACAACAGGAATACAATGAAATATCGCCAATGTTTGACTACTTAGCTATAATGTAAGGGCTGATTTAGACGGCGCGCGAACTCGCATGCGATTTTAGTTACATTGCGGACTGTGGATTACGTCCAATTCGCATGCTAGTTCTCACATCGTCTAAATCAGCCCTTAAATGGTGGATCAATTTGAACATACCACCACTATCATGGTGTCGAGGATATTACCGACGAACGTTTTTCCTATACTTCACGCCTTTCTACTATCATTATTTATCAATAACATTTGCTAATACCTAGGTACTTAGTTACTTACTCGTATCGGTCATGATCGAAATAAGTATGTGTCAATGGAATATTAATTCTTGTAAAACTGATAAAGGAACTAAATAATATACCTTTCTTGTCTTCGAGCAGTTTTTTTTTTATCTTGTCTAGACATCAGGTAGTTTCTTTAGTAGTAAAAGTTAATGAAGTCCTATCTACAAGAACGTATAGAGTTAAAAACAATTTAATACTAAATTTAAATCCCTACCTACACCGTATAAAACAAAGTCCCCCGCCGCCGCGTCTGTCTGTTTGTGTATTTGTATGTTTGTTCGCGATAAACTCAAAAACTACTGAACGGATTTTCATGCGGTTTTCACCTATCAATAGAGTGATTCTTGAGGAAGCTTTAGGTTTATAATTTGTTAACCCGTGCGAAGCCCGGGCGGGTCGCTAGTAGTATATATTATAAAGCTAAATCGAAAACGTGGTTGCATTGACTTGTACAATAAAATTGTGATTCGATTAAATTACACTAAAATATAACGGCTGGGCCTAGCCAAAATAACAATCTTTGATAGAAAACGCCAATCAAAACCGAAATAATGTATGGAAACTTACGTGACTCATAGTCTATATCTTTAGGTATTTAAATAAAAGTAAACAAACAATTTGTATATTTTCGGGTAGTTATAAAATTTATTGGTACCAACCAAATACAAAACCGCCTGGATCAGTCACTGAACGATCTGACTTTAACCTACATTATTTGATCATGTAATGTTTTATCTACCCTCAACTGGCTTAAGGAGCCATTTAAGGGTAGATTTTGTTTACTTTTATTTAAATACCTAAAGATACAGAGTATAGCATCTGTCATCTCGATACATTTTTACTTTTCGTATGGCGTTTGCCGATGTACGATTGTCATCTTGGTTAGCCCCCTTTACAACTAAAGCCGTAAAAATAAATAAAATATGGATTGACGTTATCACTGTTATCAGTGAATCCCTTGTAGGTTTGCTTACTGCCTTTGGCCCTTGAGTTTCAACCTAGTTTATTGACTTAAATAAATATTATGGGACAATCTACAAACATGCTAAAATAAACTATGAATCGTAACGAAATCAAGTCACGCTGGACATATTAAATTCATTGTTTAGTTTAATGAATCCCAATCTCACTCCTATTGCGTAGATATTTAACCTTGACTGGAATAAATTATGTAAATGATATTCCGATACTCAATACACAGTATCTAGTACATAAATATGACACTTAATGTTCACTTTATAATTATTACAGTCTTGAAGCGGTTATATTTGCGTGGGTTAGTGATGTCACACACTGATATACCTACTGTAGGTGCACTTTAAAACATCGATGACAAATGCAAAACTTTGACGAGTAGCAAATAAAAAGAGGAACCGAAGCATTTAATTTTTTTTTTAATATAACAGTTAAAAATTCAAATGTTATATTATTATTCATAACATTCATTTACATTAGATGCGTTTACTAATAATTCCCAAAAAAGGGACTAGTGTCTGTCAAAAAATATATAAATACATATAACAAGGGCTATCCATTTTTTTCATTAACCATCAAGACAGCTCTATGAATTCAAACGTTCCTAAGTTTACAATAATTTAAGACTTTATCAAATTACTGTCTTAAAAAAATATTCCATCTTTAACTTTTAATAAGCCGGCGTAGACAGTATTCAATTAAAAATACGAATACTCAACTACAGATTATAGGCAGTCGAACCGTGAGTTAAACAGTCTATAACAAGAGAAACAATTTATTTAAAGTGAGTAATTGCAGTAAAATTACAGTTTAAGTTCTGCAATAACAAACAATGCTCATTGATTAAGATTATTTTTGGCGTCCATTGTACTCATTGTAAAATAAAGTAATCACAAAAGTCGTGACCTTGTCGTGTGTATGATAACGACAACACTAAATACCGGATTGTGACTACATACAATGACGGATACATGTATAGTATTGAAAAGTTCTTTTGTAATTTCATTAAGAGTCCACCCAGCAAGTCTAGAAGAAACATAAATAGCGCCAGCATCGAAGTATATGTTCTAAGTCTTTTTTTTCACTGAAATACATTTTAGAATGTAATATCGAAACTAGTTTTCACCGAGGCCTTACGAAAAACTAGTTTAAATTAGGGAAAAAGCGTTCACTAAAAACGGATTTTTACAGTAACATACCTAATTATAAATATGTAATAGATTGATATAGGTATAAATACTTAAATACATAGAAAACGTCCATAACTCAGGATGATGAAGACACAAAAAATGCCCTTACCGGGACCTCCTGCTTTGTAGACAGGGTCACTACCGGCTAGGATAGGAGGCCGTTAAGATCGCTAAATAAACCGATTTTGGTATATTATGTGGCCTCTTAAATGTTTATGTATCAAAGTGGTCGGCAAAGGTCAATGTCGTTTAGCGTAATACTCAGACTTGTATAATTATTGGTAACACATGGTACAATGAACTCCGTTTCACTCGTCTCCTTGACAAGTGATCAAAATATACTGTTAATATCTATCGCGAATTTGTTCATATATGTAGATAACCATAACCAAGTAAATATATAGTCTATCACCCACAAATAACTTACCTGCAAATAGAACATTACAACATGCGGTCTCTACATGTACTTACTAAGTGAGTCCAATATATGTGTATACAAAAATTTTGTGCTAGGGCCAAACAGGGGTTGCACATAGGGGTAAATTCACGATCTACGGGGCCACAATTATTTTTGCGGGTTTTTGTATTTTTTAACGTTTTACGAAGTTGAAACAACTGTTTCATGATAAAAAAATTTAATTTATAGGGTAATTTTTTCAAAATTCTACTGATATGTAAAATTTCGACATCTGCACAAAAGAGGAAAAAAATAAAAATATAGTAAAATGTGTATAATAATTTATTACTGAAATAAAATCAGTTGCCATATTAAGCTACAGTCTCTGCTATGATGTTTTCTTCTTCGCTTCCGGAAGAGCACTCTGGGTTCGGATCGGCAGGCAATAGCAATTCTATCGTCTCTGTCAGGAAAGTACTGTGCTTTCTTTTTTTTACTTTTCTCCTGCAGCTCAGTAAGGGGTCGGAACTCAAAAGTAAGCGATTCAAAATATCCGTGTTGCAGCTTTCTTTCGTAAACTTCCTTGCGAAATCAAGTCGATAAGATCGGAAATGCTTGTTACGCGCTTCTGCAGCTTCTTCAGTGAGCTGTCCAATGGGTAGTAACGCATTTTTTTATAATAACAGCACCATGGACTAGTATCTTATGCATCGTGGGCGTCATGGGATGCCATCCGTATAATTTGACATATAGTTCTCCTGTTTCCTTTGCGTAACTGTCGTATTTTTCAGAGTCAATTTTGTGGCAGCTTGATATCGTCTCTAAAATTACTTTTAATCTATATATCAGCTCGTAACTGATTCCAGTTATATCTGATGCTAATTTTGGATCATCAAAAAACCTTCTGCTGGTGTTTCCATCATTCGTGTTGCCGAAATTTGCCTTTGGCATATCTACAAACAACGGACTTTCAGCAACGGGAATCGCGAAAGAGCCTTCTAGCCAAGAATTATTGTTTTTTATGAATCTGTCTTCTTTATACTGAGCTTTACTCCATCTAGTCTTAAATTCTGACTTGAAATAAGCAAAATTGCTTTTAAATAATTCTATTTGCTCATTAGTGCAGCCTTCACTAGAAAAAAGTTGATCTCTTAAGGAACACAGTTTTTCTTCCAATGTAGGTAAATTTTTACTTTTGAAGAGATAAAATATGTGTTTTCTAGTCACGATCTTCATTTCTGACGTATTTGGTACATCTAAAACAAATAAACATGTCGATTAAACTCAATACAAAAAAAAGTTTATTTTTGAGTAAAATGGCGGATTATTTTTAAAGTATAAAAATTATGATTTGGCGTAAGCATGCGGAAAGTCTTTTTTTAAATTATAATAACCAAAGCAATAGACTATAACATGTCGTTAACAATTCTGCTCGATCTCACCCTATTGTATTACTTATTAACGAGTGAAGATTTTTTTTTGCGAAAAATGACGCTCAAAAACAGTCTCTCTTTCAGAGCATTAACCTAGCCTCAGAAACAAATAAATAAAGCATATTTTTATTTTTGCTTATAAATTACTAACCTGCTGTTTCAGAATCCATGATTTTTTTTCACTCTTGATCTCTTAAAAACAATAAACCACACCGTCAAAGTTTTGCTTTTCTAAGAGCGCCGAGAACAAGTAACATACACGAAGTGACACGATCAAATTCCGACTGACGTGAAACGAATTAGAAAGTGCATACGAGGGTGGGAGGGGTTGTTATCTAGCCTCTAAAGGGTCCTCTACCGCAGGTAGCTGTTATCGCAGAGGTATTTATTGTTTTGATAAATCGACTTTTGGCCGCGTAGATCGTGAATTTACCCCTTAGTGGGTTGTTGTACACCGAGTGTTAGGGCTCACGGCGTAGTATAACTAATAACAGCAAACTAAATAATATTTAGTGTAGGTAGCAAATTATTTGAGAAAAATATAAAATTGCGAAAATAAATTAGCTGATATACATTCGAGCTAACCATTGTAACGGAATGTTTAATTATCCTTACTTGTATCCTGTTTTAACCAGCTCATATGTACGGTCGAGGTCACGTGACGAAATTAGGAACTTTGTGGGAACTTCTTGCACCAGCTTTATTTATATGTATTTCAGTTACTATGTTGCATTACGATTTACGAGAGGCAAAACTTAAAAAACATTGACAAACGTGTCCACGAACTATTTATAGATACCTAGTAGAAACGAATCAGCATTACCAACAGGCGTATTCTGATTGTAATAACAGGTTATGAATTTGATCGGGATTTGTTTTAAATATAGGTACCTAGCCTATAGATTTAATCTGTCAGTGTCGAAAGTGATATGTCCTTCCGCCATGCGCATATTGTAATTTAAAGGTATTGAACGAGTAGGTACTTATGCCAATATAAATGGAAAAGCAATGTAACATAAGCATCACTCGCCACATGATCCCTTTTATTTGAAACAATTCATATTTCAGCGCTGAATACAAATCCAGAGAACACAATAAAAACACAATAAACACAATACTGAGGCGTTACCCATAACTCAGAATGACTTTAAACGCGTCAACCGTTTGTCCCCAGCTTACTCATCGGGTCATGAGTACATATTATTGTACATCTGTGACCTACTTTGTTGACTGTGACTTTGTTTTAATAAAGGAAGATAACTACGAAGGGCAACCCAATCAATTATGATCACAAGGTTAGTCCCTAGAGTACCTAATCAAGTACCAGCACCTAGTTTTTGATTATCATTGTAATTGAAAGTATTATAAAATTGGAATTAAAGTCGGTCCTTAATATTACATAGTTCTATGTTACATTTTCAAGATAGTTGAAATTCGACTTAATGTCACTATGACAATGTTCAAATTTCAGTTCGATAAAAGTGAAGCATAGAACGCTGTAGTATCATTGGGCCAGCGAAGTGTAATTGCGTGAATTAATTGATGGTTTGAGAGGTGGCTAAGTTGCAATTTGGAACTTTTTTTATACATCCAGAACATCGAAGTAAATCAATATAATATACCGGGTGTGGCCTGTAACACGAGCAAATAATTAAAACATAGATTGTACTCCTCAAACGGTGACACTTTTCTTCAACAACTTTTAAAAATTATGAAGTATTTAGAGTCCCTATTTTTCATACAAAATAAATATTATCTTCAATGAACGCCATCGCCACGCCATATCATTGTGATTGACGTTGCTTGTCACGCCTTAAACATAACAAAATTCGCAATACATTGCGTCTTAGAATAAACTTTAAAGTGTATTAAAAATCAAACCACAAGTTATTTTAAAAGTTGCTGAACAAATGTTGGTCAGTATGAGGAGTACGGCCTACAGTTAAATTTTTTGCTCTTATTACAGGCCACACCCGGTATATAGTAACTTTTATTAAATGAGGCTTAAGGAGGAATTATTTTTGGTAATAAAAAAGACCTACCCATTTCTTGTTTAGCGTATTTAAGTTGTGAATCATCGTTCCGTGTAAGTTTATTATTAGCAGTTGTTAATGATTCATTCTAAGAATTAGCAGTGTTAATAATTATCTAAATACCTACTCTAAACAAGCAAAGTTAATTCTCAATATAAGTTTTTAAATCGGAAGTAGGTAACCCAGGACCATGGGCTTCACAGGCAGGGTCACTAATGATTTTGGTTTTGACTTAACGAAATTGATACCCAACTTAAAACATATTTAGGTAATTATGAAATATGAAAAAAGCTACGTTCTGTTAGGCACTAAAAGAGTGTGAGGTTCTGTGTGGTAGGTATCTGAAAGTAACTAATAATTTGGAGCCCTTATTTGGTTTCAATAATAATACACATATTATACATACATAAGGCAAACGATTCATATAATAATTACACTGCGAAAAGTACCATTGCTTTTGAATTGAAAAATATAGCAAGGGAGCGTCATCTTCCTATTATCGAACGACCCTGTGTATTGGAAATGCAAACGATGGATGTCATACCAATCTCATAACAAGTATGCGCAAGTCTAAGTCATAGAAAAACTGGTATAAGTGAGCTCTACATAATTCAAGTTGTTACATCTGGTAGCCTATGGTTCGGCTAAAAAAATAGTCTCGCTAGCGCTGGTAACGCAATGAGAATGAGCGGATAGGCGTCCATGGGAACCATAGCGGTTTTATGGGTGGTGCACACTAATAACACATTCGGCCCTGACTTCGCATAAAGCAGGAGGTTAACTTGTACTCCGTTCCCATATTCATTATTTTGTTTATTTACTCACAGATTAACAATGATTGACGCGTGCCTTTGCAATAGTTTAATATGTAATACCTACATATAATCTTCACTAACTACCTATATAAGTAACCTACACGTGTGTAAAATGCAGAATATATGTATTTGAGTTAACTTAGTTTCTAAACTGATGATATTGAAATCATATCAGGTTTTGTACAAATGGTGTGAGGTTAGGAATTAACATGTAAAGCTAATAGATTTCTGTCTCTTTGTCCACGAAATAAGAATGTTAATAAATTTATATGAAGCCAACGGTATTTCAGCGTAAGTACTTATTCCCATCTTAAATACGGAAACGCACTTACAACCTCTTTGGTGTTGCCGGGTGTCCATTGACGGCGGTAATCGCTTACCATCAGGCTACGTCTGCTCGTTTGTATAATAAATAAAGCATACATAAATATTTCTCTATCTATCTATAAATTGGTTCATGTTGTTCATCAGATATTATTTGTAAATTAGTTACCTATTTTATATACCGGTCAATAAATTATTGACCGGTGATATACCGGGTGTGGCCTGTAACACGAGCAAAGAATTAAAACAAAGATTGTACTCCTCAAACGGTGACACTTTTGTTCAACAACTTTTAAAAATTATGAAGTATTTAGACTCCCTATTTTTTATACAAAATAAATATTATCTTCAATGGACGCCATCGCCACGCCATATTAGTGTGATTGACGTTGCTTGTCACGCCTCAAACATAACAAAATTCGCAATACATTGCGTCTTAGAATAAACATTAAAGTGTAATAAAAATCAAACCACAAGTTATTTTTAAAAGTCGCTGAACAAATGTTGGTCAGTATGAGGAGTACAGCCTACAGTTAAATTTTTTGCTCATGTTACAGGCCACACCCGGTATAAGTACCTAAGTACATATTTACTACTTTGTAGGATTTGATACCATTTCACCCACACTCTCCAGGCTCGCATAGTGTCAAGTAAATATATGTTATTATTCAGAAATAATGCTTTTGTGATAGGCACCTAAGCATTATAAAAATCTTATGTCCCTGATATAAATATATAAATATTATAGGACATTTTTATTACACAAATTGACTAAGCCCCACAGTAAGCTCAAGAAGGCTTGTGTTGTGGGTAGGTACTCAGACAACGATATATATAATATATAAATACTTAAATACATAGAAACAAACATGACTCAGGAACAAATATCTGTATCATCATACAAATAAATGCCCTTACCAGGATTTGAACCCGGGACCATCGGCTTAGGCAGGCGCACTACCCACTAGGCCAGACCGGTCGTCAGATATCACTATTATGCTTCGATAACTTATTAACAATCTGCGTTTATTCGCGAATGGTACATTATAACACGCCAATGGATTGTTCTAGGTAGCTATAGGTACTAACTACATAATATAATATGTGATTTATTTTATCTATCTACACAACCGGGCAACCTAATTTGTAGGTAAATCCACCAGCTTTAAGGATGACTCACGTTAGACCGGGCCGTGTCCGACCCGGAGCTGCCGGCGCATAGTTTTCTATGTAAAGCAGCACGTGATCGCCTGTCATGTGATAGAAAAGTAAGCACCGGAAGCTCCACCCCGGACACGGCCCGGTTTAACGTGAGTATTCCTTTATGTACCTAATTATTCGTTTGCATGTTCTATGCCAAAATAACGTAAATAAGGGTTATATTCGATATTACTATTTCGTATCCATAGACAGGGTGAGTATTCTAGAGGGATTATAATGACGGTGATAGTGACGATTGATTCTGAGTCTGACCCACAGGTCTAGATTCTAGAATGTCCAAGATTACCTCTCAAATATCAAAAGTGCAAGGATAATCAGAATGATGTCAAGTATCATGAAGTATTGAATTCAGAAACAATATGTCATTGCATTAATTATTTGCTTTTTATATGTAGCAGTAAGCATATTATAAGATATAAAACTACGCAATATATTTCCCGAATACAGCTTTTCATATTTTCTAGTTCTTCTTTGTCGTTACACTCTTTGGAGAGTGTCGTGGTCAACTACTGACATCAGGCACAGATGTTGCTTGCCGTACGATTTCTCGCCATTTTCCGCGGTTGGAGGTCATTCTGGCAAATTCGTTCAGGGGTCCTTCCATGGCAGATTAGATTTTCTAGTCACGTTTTGGTAAATTCACGCGGCCGTTAGCGGCCGCTATGAAGCTCGAAAGGAGTCACATTTTTGGGCCTCCGTTTTGCACACTTATTATCTTTAAAAAGCGTAATAATTAAAAGCAAGAGCACACCGGCTGCGTGCGCATTCTCTAAAATGTATAAGCGGCGCACACGCACGTATCACGCAAGCGGTGTACCGTCTCTCATAAGGATCTGTATATTACAACGCGCACGTGTATGTCTACGCACACGCATCCGGTGTGCACAGGCCTTAAGCGTCATTTTAGATCTGTGGGTCCGACCACAGTGGAACTTGATGCAGTTGTAACGTAACAGACGCGATAAGCACAGTGACGTGTTTTTGCGTTGCGTTTTTACCCGACCGACTAATAATAACTGTATTTACCTATTCATAATTATATTTAGAATATTTTTTTTACTTTACCAATAAAGATGTGCATATAGGTAAACTAAGTAAATAATTACCATGGCGTCATATAGGCAAAACTGACATTTGCACAAACATGGGGTGTTTCCTATACGTGTCTTTATTATCCGTCAGAAATTCCAACACTACCTATATATATTTTAGACTCTGAGCTTGCTCGGAAAGTGATACAGGATAATGAGAGTTAGTTTGCTATACCATCCTTATTAGTGGATCCCCGTGTCTGGCTCTGGCAGCTGCTCATCGGTGGAGGTTACATAATGCGGCCTACTTAAAGGATGCACATTTTTTAGTTCTATGACTGTGACCCGTTATAGTATACCTACTTAATAAATGCGATAGTTGTTATAAACTAGACGAGCTTGTCTGCATCGGGGTTTAGGTTCATATACATACTAGGGACCCGCCCCGGCTTCGCACGGTTAACAAGTTATACACCTAAACCTTCCTCAAGAATCACTCTATTGATAGGTCAAAACCGCATGAAAATCCGTTCAGTAGTTTTCGGGTTTATCGCGAACAAACACACAAACAGACAGACGCGGCGGGGGACTTTGTTTTATAAAGTGTAGTGATATTGGTTATTGCGGCGAAGCGATCAGTACGGCGACGAATCTCTGACAAGGTTACATATATGTCAACAATTTATTCAAGTGTTTTATACTGTACTGTTCGTATCTGTGAATGAAGCAACGTGTTTTGCTCATCAATATTCAGACTTTTTATATACCTACCTACCTAAACATATTTCCACTCGTAAAGAGTTCTGTTACGGCTCTACATATATAATGAAAAAAAAATTCAATAAATTATTTGCACGCCAGTAATTGTAACTAGGAATGCTACTTCCACTTTATTTCGATTCCTGTAGATCACCACTTATGGAAAATGGTGTTGCTGCGCAGCTGCGTCAACGTTGCGTCGAGCAGCAGCCATAGAGTTAACTATAGTTCGTTTTTTTTAGCATTAGAAATAAGGTAAACAATCTTGATGTGACTTTTAATTGAAAAACACATTTTAAAAATAAGTTACGGCATATATTATGTAACAATTATGAATATAATACGATCATTTATATTGTTCTGCTTTCATAAGTATTAAATTTTGATTTATAAAAAGCGTTTTTCAATTAAAAGACTTGTCAAAATCGCTTACCTTCTTGCAAGTTCTTTCTAATGCTAAAAAAACGAACTACAGACGCCGACGCTAGAGAGACGCTAGTTGGGGTGGCCCTTAGTCTTTCTCTCAAAAATACCTACAGCTTCAACCCCAATTGTAATACATGAATTACAATATGCAAACAAGCATTTGGTGTTCCGGTCAGCGCAGCCTAGCAACGATTGCATCCCCACAAATGTCACATGCGCGTCACCGACCGCGTTTGAAGAGCTGCATACTGTAATCCGTCAAGAAAATCTCGGCAAGGAGTTCATTCCACAGCCGGGGAATTTATATTTTATTTTGGTAATTTAAATAATTAAATAATCTAGTTATTACAATATAGTTGTGACGGTAAATGATTTATCAATGTAGCTTGAACTTTGACACCTAAGTACATATCTACTCAACCTCTGATAAATTATGACTTATACATTTTAAACTATTTGGAGTCCAATCAACGAGGTAATTTATGAAACTATTTAGAAAATAAATATTAAGTAGATGCCTGAATAAATATTAAAAATGGAACAAAGAAACTGTTTTGTAAACAGTCTCTGAAACTGTTTTGTTTTGTAAACAGTTTCTTTGTTCCATTTTTAATATTTATCTGGGACTATTAATGACAGTTAATAAAAAAAGGCGTACTCTTTTTACTCTCTTTCTGAGCCACTTCTTAGATAAGTAATTCTACCTAATTATATTTCTAATGATACTATTTCCTATTATATTTGACTTGAAATATTATTATGGAATTGCCAAACCCTAAAAAAACCTTGGGGGAACGGTTTTTTAGAATGATCCAAATGAGAAGGCGCTCCAATGCCCAACGACTCTAGACCGTAGGTACAATGTTAACAGCGGGCATTGTCCGCGAAATTATGCGGGGGCCTAAACTTGTAACAGGTTTCGTTGACTTTACATACATAATATATACGCTAACATTTTGCGGATTACGGTCACAAGGCACGGGCTCTTTTGTATGTATACCCAGACCAGATTCCTTTAGTTAGGGATAGGAATAGTGTTGCAAAACTAGATGTAAAAAAGTTAAAAATAAGTTTATACATATCGTCGGGTGACAAGCAAAACTCACTAAGTACTATCAAAAAATTAAAGTAACAATGCACTTTATTACACTTGTAACACGGTTATTTGTCCAATAATTTCAATGATGTTAGTTAGTGACTTTTGCTTATCACCCGACGATATATAAAATTATATCATCCCCAATAGGCTACTATAATTATACTTACTTTGACTGTTTGCAGTCTAAGTAAAGAAATTATTCATTTAACTTTAATGATATTATCTATATATACATATAAATCAAATATTATAAAATTACTTAGGTCTATAAATTACTTTACATTTTATTGCAACATTGCAACAATTCAAAATTGAAATCGTAACTTATTTTATGCAAGTCTACCACGAATCTTAAAGCTCTACTTAAATTCTTATGGATATAAAAGGCTATCAAAGGTTCATTTACGTAATTGTACATAATTACCAATATACGTAAGGACGTATGTATAAATTACTCGCGCACGCAGTTAAGTCGTTTTTGTTTAGTACCATAATTTAACGGCGTGGCTCCAAGGCTAGCAGCTTCGGTCTTTACATGATCGAACGTAACCGGTGACAACTATAGGCCCGATTCGGATTTTGAAATAGACATCTATTAGACATCTTTTAGACATCACCAAGATACGATAACGATATGTTTAAGATCTAACCTGTCAAATTTGACATTTGCGCAATTCTGGAGATACCCTTGAACGATTTCCACAGGATATGACTTAGAGATTCAATTCACATCTAATAGATATCTTACTCTATCTAACGTAAAAGTGACATTGGTTGCGCGAATTGCGCTGCAAAAGAGAACTTGTTGATATCTAAACTATAACGTATCTAGAATGGATCTAGTACGTGTCGTCTCTTGTGTATATCTTGAAGTTCGAATACGGCAGTATGCCATGTGCGGGCGCCGGTATAGGTAAACATACTAAGCTTGCGAACGCGCAAACTGCCAGTGTTCTCTGTCCACGCTGGGCTGTTGGCGTGTGCGAATGTGTCATGTGTAAATAAAACGTGTAAATGTTGTGCGTGTGAATTATTTGGTGTCTTTTTAGTAATTTTAGAAAATAGAAGCTATTTTTATAAAATTTAATAAAACAATTTTAAGAATAAACTTTTTTGTAATAATATATAGTTATTTTTGAAGAAAACTGTGATATAATTGTAGAAAATGAACGATAATACAGAAGCACAAGCGCAGGCGCACAATCTGCTGGGGCAGAAAACTCGGAAACAACCACAGGTTGTGGATAACGCGTTGACTAGGGCTTTGCGGTCATGTAAGTATTGTTCTTGGGAGCGTTTGACAATTGCCAAAAAATGTTGTTTTGGTATGTATAAAACCTATTCAAACAGAATATGTTAAACGTTAATCAAACATTATTGATTGTTTGTGTACTTATACATATAAGTTTTGAAGACCATTGCTTTTGTGAAACAACAATCAATTAAGTTTCTCAATATTTAGAGTGACAAAAGCAGAGTAGGTTATTGAACTCGGTTGACTCCTTTATTTAAAAGAAAGTACCGTAAAACGGGCTGAAAAGACACGATTTTCAACTTTAAGGACGATTTTCGCCAATAATCCAAATGATAAAAGTAATAATTTTGATATAATTTTTTGAGTCTTGGTTAGTTCTTCAATTTCGCATTTGTGAAATAAATTTTTACCAACCCAATTCAGTGAAACTCAAAGAAAACTACCTGTTCTCTCCATATCCTTAAAACGGGGTCGATAGACACAAGAAAGGGGTGAATAGAAATATTAAGTTTTAGTTGTCATAGGCATCGAATTTGGTCATTATTATGTGGATACTCTATTGGCAAATGGTATATATATATCTGTTAAACAGCTATTTGTCACAAAATTATTTTTTCGTGTCTTTTAACCCACAAGGCGTGTCTTTACACCCTTTTTAGGGTTCCGTACCTCAAAAGGAAAAAACGGAACCCTTATAGGATCACTCGTGCGTCTGTCTGTCTGTCTGTCTGTCTGTCTGTCTGTCTGTCTGTCTGTCCGTCTGTCACAGCCGATTTTCTCCGGAACTACTGGACCAATCAAGTTGAAATTTGGTACACATATGTAAGTTTGTGACCCGAATACGGACATGTAACGTAAACAAATGAATTTTAAACATGGGGGCCACTTTTGGGGGGTAAATGAAAAAATATAAAAAAAAATTTTCAAACTATATCATGTTACATATCAAATGAAAGAGCTTATTGTAAGGATTTCAAATAATTTTTTTTTATAATTTTCGAATCAACAGTTTAGAAGTTATTCAAGAAAATAGGCAAAAAATGACCATTCCCCCCCCCTTATCTCCGAAACTACTAGGTCTAAAATTTTGAAAAAAATAAATAAAATAGGTCTATACCTATAAATGACAGGAAAACCTATTAGAAATGTACAGTCAAGCGTGAGTCGGACTTAATTACAGTTTTTAATCCGACCCCTACGGATTTTTTAAAGAGATTTCACTCACGTTTCACATAAAAAATACATTGTTAACAGTGCCGGATTACTTAGAGTAGTAGTTTTCTTAGAGTAATTGGTGATAATTTTCTGATAAGATAATCATTTTAAATATTTAACGGTCTTACCTACTTACGAGTAATTGTAAGGTCAAATTAAAAATAATGTTTAAAAAAAATGTTAAATTGAGAGCTAGCTTAAAGTTTTTTGTACTCGTCGACTTTAATGGTTGAATTAATAAAGACTTTGTAACCAATAAGCAAAACAAGCACGTGCTTTGGGCACCACGTTCAGGAGGGGCACCAAAATGCCAGGTTGAAAAAGGTGAACAAATTTTAAAATTAGGGACAGACACATCGTTTTTACCACACGATTTTTTTTAGCTGTCCAAAAGCTAATTTGCAAAAATAATGGCGCGTAATTCTTTGGGAAACCATCGGTAGCAGTAGAAGAGTCGTGATTACATGCATAGATTCGATTTCAACCCACTCTTTTGCGGTTCGGCGTTAGGTCTTATGCGAGGCCTTCTGCCTTAATTACACTTGGGCGTGGATCCAAATCCAAGCTTTCCTCTTTCGCAGCTAGGCCTACTGCCTTTCTCACACTTCGCCAATTCAATTCCAAGCTCTGCTTTCTTGCATATTTTATGCATGAAAACAACCTTGAATATCGAAGCCTAAGAAATATCGAGCCCTATGCGAAGCTAGGCTGATAGAAAACTGTCCCATCCCTTCTCTGTATGAAATCCTGGATTCGCGCCTGGTTGGGACTAAAAGTAAAATTGCGTTTGTATATCGAAAAATTTTCGCGCTCGCTTCGCTCGCGTTTTCAATAACTTTATAAGGTATGATAAAGGTGACATTCGGGTGGCGACTGCAGCAACATTACTCTGTTGCAACGTTATTGCTGCAGTACTGTCAACTTCCGTGATAAAATGATGTGACTGATTTCCATACTAAAAGTAAAAATTTACAACTGTCTATCATATTGCGTTTTTATATCGAAACATTTCCGCGCTCGCTTCGCTCGCGTTTCTATTACTTTCTAAGCTATGATAAAGGTGACATTCGGGTGGCGACTGCAACAGCATTAGGTACTCTGTTGCAACATTACTGCTGCGGCACTGTCAATTTTCGTGATAAAATGATGTGACTGATTTCCATTCTCAGCTGTAACGCGGCAATGAACTTCTCTCAATTTACCAAAAAATCAATGTAATCTTGATGACCCGAGGGAGAGGGGGCACCTAGAAATCCTTAGGGCATCAACATATCTTAATCCGGCACTGATTGTTAAAAATTGTGTAATATACGGAACCCTTAGAACGCGAGTCCGACTCGCACTTGGCCGGTTTTTTTGTATCTAATCACCCCCTATGGCGTAACTGGTCACCCCATATGCGTGTCCACTGACCCCTTTATCACGTAAATTTGCTTGTTATTGGTTTTTTGCAAAAAAAAATGCTTTATTATAGAGAAAATTAGTGATATTATTTATTATTTATTAGGTACTACAGATACTATATAACCAGGTTAGCTAACTTTTACTTAGTTAATGTCAAAACATTTACCGCTAGAACAAAGTTCAGACAGGCTTCATTTCTTACCTCGGCGAGACCTTACCTAGAGTCAAAAAAATCTAATTTTTCGGCAGTTTCATGAAGTTCTTTTGGTATCAATGTAGATAATAAATAGTCTACTATATACGCATTTCAAAAAATCTAATTTTAGATATGTACGTTTTTAAATATAGCAACTTAAAAGAAAAAGTTCGAAATTCCTCTATTCACCCCGCGATTTCTGTTGACCCCGTTTTACGGTATATCATCTCTGATATACTTAATTATGTTTATTTACTTCAGGCTTTTATTAGCATTTTTTCGAAAAGGAATGAAGTTCGAAAATTCTATTTTTTTTTTTTTTTTTTTTTTTTATATTATAGGACATTTTTACACAAATTGACTAAGCCCCACGGTAAGCTCAAGAAGGCTTGTGTTGTGGGTACTCAGACAACGATATATATAATATATAAATACTTAAATACATAGAAAACAACCATGACTCAGGAACAAATATCTGTATCATCATACAAATAAATGCCCTTACCAGGATTCGAACCCGGGACCATCGGCTTCATAGGCAGGGTCACTACCGACTAGGCCAGACCGGTCGTCAATTATTACCTACTACAATTATTATGTTTGCTATGATTTTTATACATACTTATTAAGACCATTTACTATATTTGTAAGTATACATTTAATATTAAATATACCTACTATCATGCAAAGTAATTTAAATTATTGTTAAATCGTATAAGCGATATGGATACATTTTTGTAAATATAATTAATTATGATATAAGTTATCCCCGAAATCATACCTGCCCTAAGGGGTGGAAGTCACAGGCATTGAACAGTTCGAAATCGTTTACAGACTAGATGCTCCCACGACTCGGTAACTGAACTGATTAATTGATATCTGCCGGCATAACATTGAAGTACAATATTCCATTCAGCACCGCTCTTATCAGTCACGAGATAACGTCAAATAAAATGTCGAGGTAACAGATTGATATATTTATGTAGCGACTACACTGTGTAAACCAAATATTTATCCCGTTAACCGACTTTAAAGTAAAGTTAAGGTGAACAGGTTCCAATTAGTTCCTCAAGATGGTGCTTAGAAATTTCTACTTCATTTTATAAAAACTATGAAAAATAGATGGTCTTTGTTCATGTTACTTACTTGTTACTTAATTATATTTTCTGCAACTCCCTTCATTTTAATTAATATGTATAGCTAATTATTTAACCTACTAAAAATATTGGTACCTATAATTATATGATTGCCTTACACTTTACAGTTATTTTCTAGAAATCTAAGACACGTGTTGGATTTACATGTTGGCTTCGGCTCCGAGCACGCCTCTTATATTTGGGTCAAACAGATCACTGTGTTATGTCTTTCCTGTAGACATACACAATAGTTAAGGGCTATAAAGGTTAATTTTCTTATTTAACCCTTATCCACGTGAAAAGGTCCTCCTTTTATTTAGAGAACTATGATAAAATCATTGCTTACATGCCCACAAGCTGTTAACTATTGCCCACAGGAGAGAAAAATGAGCTGTTCGCGATAACACACTAGTTTTCTCTCCTGTGGGCAATAGTTAACAGCTTGTGGGTATGTAAGCAATGATTTTATCATAGTTCTCTAAATAAAAGGAGGACCTTTTCACGTGGATAAGGGTTAAATAAGAAAATTAACCTTTATAAGCCCTTAACTCTTGTGTATGTCTACAGGAAAGACATAACACAGTGATCTGTTTGACCCATTTGTGATAATTTCATGAACCGCAAGGGGGATACCATTACGATAATTAGGTAATGAAACGTAAGGGTTGCAGCCGCCTGCAGCTAAAACACTCACTTGACTCAATAGTATGTGTGCGTGTTACTTACCTACGCGTTATCTTCACACCGTGTTTTCTATTGAGGGCGATGGAGAACCGATGTGGCAATATGCTAAAGTGCTAGGACACCTGATACGAAAACGATTACCTAAATATATGAACGAAATAAAGCAAGATTAATAGAAGACATCATCATAGGTTTAGACACAAAAAACAAGAATTGTGCATGCATCCTAGGTATTCGCTGTGATTTATCCTGTCATGTCATACTGAATATTACCCCGCATAGGTATAGAGTCTCCAAATACCGTAAAATGGGGTGAGTAGGGATTACGAGGGCAGTTGGGTTATGAATGGGGTGAGGAGTGATGGTACCCCAGGTGAGATGGTATTTTTAGACCAGAGTTATTACATTGTTACGTAGGAATATACTTTATTCTCTTAAGAAGTCAAGCTATTGTAATATTGTGTGAATTCTAGCAATTGTCCCCCTAACCCTGACTACGGAGTGAGCTGGAATTTTCTACTATTTTGTGTTTATCGATGAATATATGAAATTACAGAAAAACTAAAGTTCATACTATCGGAACACTTTTCAAGTATATAAATCAACATACCACATATAAAAATAAACTTTTATTGAGATTTGAACTTCGGATTTGTTCCAACTCACCCCATTTTACGGTACAAAATGTTAAAGACTAAATGAGTTATTAACTAAATAACAGCCTCCATTTTCTGGACCGGTTGACAATACTGTGCTGAATAAAATCTAAATGACGTCTTAATACAGTGTACTAATAGAGTATAAAAATATTACGTGTAAACCGAAACAATTAAATCTCCACCTATTAGGTATATTTTTTCACTTTAGTCGTAAACATATACGAGTATGTATATAGTTTATGCACAATTTTAGGTTTTGTCATATTATACTTGCGGTTTGCGGGAAATATTAATTTGACTTCCTAGTGGTTGGTAAGCAAGCTCTAGTATTGTTGTAGAAATTTATTATTAATTAGGTATTTAATTAAATGCGTAAATACTTTAAAATGGGTTTTTTTAGATACCGAAGGATAAGTTCTGGATAAAATAGATTTTATATTTTATAAAATGTGTTATAATGGCATTAAGATAAAAAAAAAACATTTAAATAAACAATAATTATCTACTTTCGTAATAACATAGAGTAATATAGGTAAGTAATGAAAGAGTGGTAACTCCATAAGTACATCAGTTTTCTTACCGAAATGCGCATTCTTTCGTAGTCGATCAGTACCGCTACTTGACACCAGACGGCACAAGTGTCGCTACTGACGAAAAATGTACCTACTGCTAAAACAATTTACAACTAATAACTATTAGAAGCAGAGGGATTTGAAAATAGACTTTCGAGTAATCCGGTTATAATATTAGCTGAAAATTGTTGAGCATTAGAGTTTTTGTTCGCCGCGACATCTATTGTCGACTAGCAGTACTGATATATTCCGCTACTTGACGCTTGATGTCGGCTATGAAATAACTCGCGTTTTGGTTTTGGAGTTACCACTCTTTTTTTACTTATACCTATTACTCTTATGGTAATAATAACTTCTGCCTCTTTCAAAGTTCGTTAAAAATGTTCCCTATATAAATAGCGGACTTAACGCCTTTTGACATTCTCTACCAAGTCATCCAAGGGGCAAACAAAAATACGTCAACGTAAATGTTTTTTTGCTTCTTGTGTTCTTTTTGCTTGTATTATATAATATCGTGCATAATAAATTACTTTTTTCCAAATATTTCACATTAAAGCCTTATTGTATTGGAATACTATTTTAGTTTCTGAATACGGGTCCTAGATAATCAACTTTCGAAACATGGAAAGTGGTTTGTGTGGGATATACTTGGTTGGCTAAGCCCAAGCTAAGCCCTTGAGCAGCATTCAGGTTCTTAAAAGGCATAGGTGAAGAGGAAAAGCAGATCTAACTAAACAAAAATCGGCCAAGGGCGAGCCGAAGTCAAGCTTCGGGAGTTCCGTACCACTACATAATTTCTCCGAATGTCTCTTTCTTCTCAACCGACTCATGAATCTCATGATTGACTGAGTTGTATTGTTTATGTTGTACTTTTATATAGTAGGTACAGTCGAGTGCATAAATATGTATACATTTCTTCACCTTAACCCATTGCAATAAGGTGACAAAATGTATAAATATTTATGCACTCGACTGTGCCTATGTCCCTTATTTTTTTTTAATAAAATAAAATAGTTATTCGTTTTCAAAGTAGGCAAAATCTTTGCTTAACACCTTGTGTTAATATTGATACAATTTGTCAAGGCACGAATCCAACTATGAAAGTTTTCGTAGTTCTTACGTAGTTTTCGTAGTAGTTCTACAAACTTCCTCCTCTCCCATAGTCATTTAAAATGTAGCCTTATGTCATTGACATTTAATTAATCAAAATCGACTTAGTTTAACGCTACAGTGTAACGCGACACAAACATCCAAACCAGTGTATAAAATAAAAATAATAATAATTTATCCTATATACGTCCCACTGCTGGGCAAAGGCCTCCTCTCAAGCATGAGAGGGTTGGGGCTATAGTCCCCACGCTAGCCCAATGCGGTTTGGGGACTTCACATACACCTTTGAATTTCTTCGCAGATGTATGCAGGTTTCCTCACGATGTTTTCCTTCACCGAAAAGCTAGTGGTAAATATCAAATGATATTTCGTACATAAGTTCCGAAAAACCCATTGGTATACGAGCCAGGATTTGAACCCGCGACCTCCGGATTGAAAGTCGGGCGTCATATCCACTCGGCTACCACCGCTCTTCCACCAGTATATACTACATGCTATTACCCATCCTGTAGTCGGGTAACGAAGACGTCCACAGGGCCGCATCGCACGCATCGGACGCATCGCACGCAACAGATCAGTGGACGCACTTGTGTGACTTTCTATACAAAGAATACTAAAATCCGTTGCGTGCGATGCGTCCGATGCGTGCGATGCGGCCCTGTGGACGTCTGCCTTAAAAAAGACAAGCCCTGTAAGTTTTAATGATAATTAATAATAACATAATTATATCCACAGCAGCGATAATGTAAATATTGGTAGTTTATTCTTACCAAAAACATTATAATGGATACCTACGTAATTATTACATTTGCATAATATTGAGGCTCTTTCATACTCTTAATTAAAAAGTGAGTTCCATTACTGTCATATCGAATTATTAATTAGCTATTCAATATGAATGTTTCATATTTATGGACATTTAAAATTCAAACAATAACTAGTATCGTGAAACTTGGCAAATGGAAGCCAGGATTAATGAAAACCAAACTTTTTTTACAAATATATAAACCATGTTTCTTGATCCCATAAATAAATAAAAAATAACTGCATTCCCGTGGCCAGGGAGGTTTTGGGATTATACTGAGCAACTTTTACTATGAGACCAACACCAAAATGGCGAAAAAAATTTGCCCTCCCATAGAAAATGGACCAGCCAAAATGTATATAACAGCCAAATTTTTCTTTCGAGATTTCGGGGTTGGTCCCATAGTAAAAGTTGCTCAGTATAATCCCAAAACCTCCGGGCAACGGGAATGCAGTTATTTTTTAGCCACCCTGTATATTATTGAATTGCTCTGTACCTAATTGAAAGAGCGATGCGCGCAGCTCTTTTTTATACAAAAGCTTTTGCAACTTCAATACATATGTAATATGCATACAGGTATTCGTATATGCGACTTTTTGTTATTATTTATTAATGCTACGTTATTAAGTTGGGTTAGTTAGGTTTTTTGTTATTAAGTTGATAACATTAATAAAATTATCACGAATACAGGCTAAAAATAATAAGGGATTGTTCGCGTTATACAGAAATTTAGCGTTTATATTTTAAGATTTTCTTTTCCTATAAAACGAATAATGCGTAAAAAAACAACATAATATGATGTTTCTAAGGATTTTTATATCTAAATAGGTTGTTCTTTTCCATTTCACAGGTTGTTTCATCCCTCAACGCTACATACTCGGAGTGATGGGCCTTCTCGGAGTCTGCAACGCCTACACTATGAGGGTGTGCTTGAACTTGGCTATCACTCAGATGGTGCTACCGATCCACAAGAACGAATCAGACCCTACCAATAACAATACTGAACTAATATGCGAAAGCGACCCGATTCCTGCCAACACTACAGTATTTATAAGTCCAGTAAGTAACAAAATTTTGTTTGATCTTCGATTTTTATTGGTGCTCAATGGTAGTTTATGCGACTGCTACAAAATGAAAGGCATTAAAGTTCGAGTGAGGGTTTATAAACCGAGGGAAGCGAGTTTCATAATAAGATCACACGAGTGTTTTAATGCCTACTTATATACAGTTAAGTACCTACACTGTTTTATCTACACGCATATTAAAAGCTCTGTATGATGTGTTCAGGAACCGCATATTATGACTGGTTTTGCTACATATCGTTGCTCTGTCGAAGATATCAGGCGGCCTTTTATACACGTTTATAAACAACAAACCAAACTGATTTTATATACAAACTAATGAAAAGATAAACTAAACACCACATAGCGGTAAATAAAAACATTTTTCTCACATGGTGCGCAACCGTATTTTTTTAAAACTGTAATTGACACTTTTTTTCGAATATAACGTCATCTAGACTGCTATTACCATAACTCTCGGCGCATAAAAATGTTTTGATTGGCAATACATTGTTGTTCATTGAGCGTGTGTCATCTTAATGTGAACATATGTAGAAGCGCTCTAAGTTCATTGCGAAAACTGATTCATTAGGTATATATTTAAGAGCTGTGCATAAAATGCCTACCTACTGTAACTTTATATTTCAACCAATGTTATTGCGGTTAGTTCCTGGTATTTGTAATATAATATAAGTTTAGCATTTCAATTTCATCAACATAATATTACTTACGGCCCGATTCGAACTTTAAAATACGTCAAATATTACGTCAAGTAAAGTGACATACACTATGTACGATAAGAGCGTGACCGGTAAAACTTAGAAAAAAAGTAAAGAGGTATCATGTCAAATACTGTCATATGAGAGTATTGTAATTACATATTCATGCTTTATTTTGAATAAGACGTCCAGTCTCCTGAATCATGAATAATACCTTGGTATCTTTGGGGCATAATTTCGACCAAATTTTCAGCTAAAATGCAAGGTACGCACAGACTTCAGTTCTCCAGTTAGGTCAATAATACTAAGAGTGTTATTTCCTCGTAATTTAAGCTTCATCCACGCCCAAACATTTTGAACTGGGTTGGCGTCGGGTGATTGTGAGGGCCAATCCAAAGCATCGACGCCATTTTCAGTTTTTCATGCAGTACAGTGCTGACTTCGGCAATTAGGGTCACTATTCTCTTTTGAATGGAAACTTTTGATAACAGAAGGCGACAAAGCCTTTTCATCAATTTTTACCATTTTATGGGCGTCCAGTGTATCGGTGCGCAAGTGCAAATGGCCGAAACCATGCTTCGAGAAGCATCCCCAAACATGTTCCTCTACTGGGTAATTCTTGGTTCGCACGAGCACTCTATTATTTGTCGTAGAAGAAGCCTAAGTCAAGTAATTAACTGCCCAAAAAGAAACTGCATCGGGAAAAAAATATGATTGCAATCTCGGTTTTTGTTTTCTTTCGCCCACGGTAGCCTTTTTTTCATATGTTTTTCAGTAAGGGAGAAGCCTCTTCACCGTACTGCGATATTTTAAACCATTTTCATTCAAACACCTTTTGATTGTATCTAAAGATATCTGCAAACCTTTTTTCTCCAATTTTACTTGCCCAGAACCGCCAGAACGCAATGATAGAAATTGATTTTTTGAAAACATATGCAAGACCCGTTTATCCTCTGTGTAGGAGGTCATTTTTGTTTTCCCGCGTTCTGGTAAGTCGTAAACATTTTTATTCTCCATATAATGCTTCATCCACTTAATTACAAACGCTTTCGATTTATTTATATAAAATCAGCAGGTTTTCGTGACATTTTGGGCCCTTTCGGGTACGTACAGAGGAACACTGCCTCATAACGTGAATCGTATGCGGCATTCTTTTTTTTTATTGAACTTTAGATGGGAAACTGTCAAAAGTTTTTTATTATTTTTTACGAAGCATTTAAAACAAAAGAACATTCTATTCAGCCAGTACCTTTTTTTCTGTGCCACATCCTTAAAATATACATAAACACTGGTCACGCTCTTGTCAAACACACTGTATCTAATCCATATCGTATCTTGACGTAATATTTGATGCATCTTAGAGTTCGAATCGGGCCGCCACTCATTGTACAAATATACACAGCCTACTTAGACTACTTATGTAGACGTAGTGCAGGACTAGATATTCCTTTTTTTAATTTACTTAAATTTAAACTACGTTTTTGGTCGAATAATTTCAGTACGCAACACAAACCTGGGACCAGGCCACTCAGGGTCTAATCCTAAGTGGTTTCTACTACGGCTATGCCGCCACTCAAGTCCCTGGAGGCTACCTGGCCGAGAAGTGGGGCGGCAAGTGGACCTTGGGCGTGGGTCTACTAAGCACAGCTCTGTTCACCTTCCTTACTCCGTGGGTCATACGTATGGGTAATGGAGCCTGGGGTGGGCTGTTTGCTCTTCGTGTGCTTCAAGGAATGGGAGAGGTATGTGTTAGAAGTAATCTGTATATAAAGTTCACCTTGTAATCACCTCACTGAATGGAAATTTCGTAAGAATTATGTAAAATAATATTGAAGATACAAATTACCGGTCAAAACTATTGCTTCATGTTTTTTCCCAAAAACCTTAATAGTTTCTGAGTTTTTTTTAACTGGCTTCATGTTTTGAAAATCGGGCGGTGTTTTACTAGGTATTTTTACTTGTTTTTAATTGTTTGGTGGCAGATTTTTATCATTATCATTATGACTTACGAGAAATATTTACAGGAAATAATAAAATAAATAGCTGTCACATGCCTTAGATAATAACCATGACAGCAGCTTATCTATTAGGCTCACATAGAAACCTAATTGTAAAACTATAACATACCTACCAAATAATTTGAGACAACGAAGAAATTATGAGCTAAACAGATTTTTTAACACAATTACATAATTATATACTGTTTCTAATACATTAGAGCGTATCTTAAACTTGCGTAATATTTTACAACTTTTACAACTTATTTTATAAACATATACATATACACTACTAACTTCTACGGTAACGTATCTTGTTTGACTCTATTGACTCAAATACGACCTTTTAATATATTTTCTTATTCGTTTCGTTAGGTACGTGGCGCCCTGGCGCCTTACCTATACCTAATCAGCATTCAGATTGTGTTCCTTTATATATGGTACGGTATTCCATGTTGTAGATATTAGCCATCCTTTGTTTCATTGTACCTATAATAAAGTATTACGGAACAGACAAAGTTATTCAGAGGATCATGTTATAATAGGGTAAACTCAAAGGTTGGCCCTATAATGTAAAATCACAGGTGCCTATTTTAAATTAATGTCACCACTGCTGACTTAAAATAAGGTTAAAAAGAGCTATCAGTGGATGGGGCCGAAATTAAAAATGTATAGTTTATCTTACCGGGTTACCGAATAAATATAAAATGGTTACCCCAATTTTGCAAGGTTTTTAAGAAGAAACTAGATTTACCAATCGAAATAATTAGTATTTTTCAAGTTTTTAAATGGGGTACTTACTAAAAGATAGTGTACAGTAAAGTTTGCTACAGTTGTAACGGCTAACACTTTCCAAAAAGGGTTCAACTCTATTATATACCTAATTAGGTGGCATATTCCCAGATTCAACAGAGACCACAGTAATTAAAAAGGAAAGAGGGGCATTTAGATTTATAGTAATCACTAATCACTACGAAACACACACAACACATATTTTTCGCTATCTGGACATATATGGCACTCTTAATAATGTAAAACAAGGTAGATATTCCGATTCGTTGAAATTACCCTACAGTCGAAATGGCCCCCCTGCACCTTATTTGATTGGAAAACAATGATTTTTTTTTCAGAGCAATTTCGTAAAGCCTATAATATATTGGTACCGTAGTCGCAAATTAAATAAAGACTTAAATTAAATCAAGAAGACTATATTAACAAATAGCGTCATTTGTATGCACACATCTGATGTGAATGCAAATAGTGCAAACCGCCATTAACTGGTTTTCAAAGAGAATCTTAAATTTGCGCCTTAACTAAGGTATTTTGCTTTGTAGTTCGTGTGAACGTGTGAAGATAGGTAACATTATTGGAGATCAGCAATGTTTTCAAGTCTTAACACAAGGCTCGGTATTTTGTCACGTCTCTGATTACTCTGGGAAGATTGACAACATAACAAATTACTTCCTTCCCGTTACACTGTTGTCTACTCACGACGCCGCATAATTTGCATATTTTTTCCCGTAATAGATTTCCGTAGCTTACTGTGTTCGCGGCCGATGTATGTAGCGAGTTTCAATGAGATTGGCCATAAAGCAATGACTCACTAACAGAAAATATTAAAAGTTGGTTCTAAAATATTTTTGATGTAATTGACTAGAGTCTGGCTACTGAAATTTTACCCAAATGTTTGGCGGGAAATTCAAAAAATCTTGGGCTGGTCACACTTTGTGTAGTAGGAATTATAGTTTTGATACTAGAAAATATGTTTGATTTTCTGTGCACACGTAAGGTACCTAAATTTGCGCCTAAGGATATAAGTTAAATATACGTTGACGTGCACTCAAAGCCGGCTCACATAATTTCTACCACTATGTGAAGTACAGTCAACGATAAACACATATGTTAACACTTTCTCACCATATACCATTGTAACAAGGCGAAAAATGAAATGTAGTGTAAATAAGACCTAGCTCGATCATACCGTAATATTAATGCATCACCAAAAAAATACACAAGTACTATGCCAAATATGCTAAATGCTAAGTATCAAAATATTTATAGAGCACCAACCTTCTAATTTGTTTACATTTGCTTAGGAGTTGTAAACATTGCAGTTTTTCGTTATATAACGCTACACGTCGACTTCGCACATTGTCGTAATTATTTACGAGCTTAAATAATAGTTTGCGAACCTCACTCAGTATAGACATTATTAATATTACTTAAAATAAACCCCTTATAAACCGCAAACAATTTGAATGAATGACATAAATTATCAACTGACTTTTAGCTTTTTTTTCAAATCATAGACAATTGGTGATACAACAACGAAATATCTGTCAACAATTTTTGGCTAGCCAGACTATATCATATTATTCTTTACTTTATCAATAATCAAAAAGATTGACATCATAGATCTGATCTGATTTGGTATCAAGTTTTCTACAGAAAAAATATTCCCATAAGTTGCGGTATTTTGAAATTTTTTTTTGGTTGAACAGAGGTTTTTAGTGTCATAAATCATAAATCATTTTCAAAACAATATGAGCCTTTCAACTCATATGCCAGAGAATAGATTCAAAAACATGATAAATTTAAAGATATATTAAATAAACTTTTTCATTTATTTCAGGGTCCCACGATGCCAGCTCTCATGATAATGCTGGCCAGATGGGTGCCGCCACACGAGCGCTCGTTCCAAGGCGCCCTCGTCTTCGGCGGTGCGCAGATCGGCAACATTTTCGGCTCCTTCATGTCCGGCATCCTATTGTCTGATGGCCAAGACTGGGCCAACGTGTTCTACTTCTTCGGTGGCTTTGGTCTGCTATGGTTTCTTTTGTGGGTACGTAGCACTTTATGTTTTTGAAGCTGGTGAGAACGGTGCAGATATAAAGTTAATTTAGAAAATTTATATTTTGTCCGTCGTTGCTTCGGCCTTAATAGCTTAATGCTTTAAAGTATTTAGTCCGGCCATTGTACTTTTTAAGGGGCCCACTGATTAACAGTCCACCGGACGGTATCGGCCTGTCACTTGTTCGGAACTGTCAAAATTTTGTTCTAATTGACAGACCGATACAGCCCGGCGGACTGTTAATCAGTGGGCCCCTTTCGTGTGCAATTATGTAAATGATTTAAAAGCGATATTGTTTTGTCACTTTTAACAATCGCTTCCATTATTATTACTTTCTTTCTTTTAACACGCAGGTCCCATCAAGTCATCATCCAAGTAGACTGTCCATTTGAATACTTAGTTATTAGTGTTATTAGATACTTTTTTTTAATAACAATGCCAAGTTGTCCACGAATATTACGCCTATTAATTTTGATAGACTATATTTGCCAAATTACCCATATCAAAACGGGTCCTGCTTTCCATTTACTTTATAAGACAACGTTTTTTTCCAGAGTTTATTCTGCTACAGCACACCGAACACGCATCCCTTTATCTCAAAGAAGGAGCTCAGCTATCTGAACGCCAGAGTGACAACGGCCGACCACAAGGCCGCCAAGGACCCGGTGCCATGGAAGGCTATACTGAGATCGTGGCCCGTGTGGGCGTTAGTTTGTGCCGCTGTGAGTTTACTCAACATTTTTTGTACGAACCACGCAGTTTGTCATCGAAATCCCATAATACGGGTCGGGTGACACAAGTAACATTTCTGTTTGAAGAAATGTCACTGAGTGTAATAACAGGTTATAAATTTGATCCAGATCAAATCAGAATAAGCCTCTAGGTGTAAACTTTCATATCCGTAAATTTATTGAATTCAAAACATTTAATATAAAAACTACAATGCGTTAACCCTCTCTTACTGATGTATTGGACACGGTGTAACTTGTGACAGTATAATCTTTGTTTAAAGGGACGGTATCATTATCACTGTTATATTACTTATTATTGAAAATGCATAAACCTTGTAGACATTGACATAGAAGTGGCTGAAGTGGACATAATGGTCATTTGCATGGTCATAAATATCCCAATATTCACAATAGGTATCATGACTTCATGAGCTATGAAAGTCGCCATACTAGGCTTTTCATTGTGTTTTTTTTTGGGTATTTGCAACTAATCGTCCTAATCGAAGAAGAAATGCAACCTTAATTAAATTTACAAACATGTGAATCTACAAAAATGAAACAATAAATGAATTCTATAAATAGAAACTGCTGAGATTACGTAACTAAGTTTAATACCATTTAAATGGCCACGTTTGCCATGAAGCTAACCTTGACTCGAGGTAACTAAACTGGTTAGCGGGCAGTTTAATTTTTAAAATAGCTTAATATGAACAAAAGAGCCTGTGTTTCAATTTGTACAGTCAAGTGCAAAAATATGGGTGCACACATCATAGTCAAAAATATGTCCCATAGCTCTTATGTCAGCGAATTAAGAACTATGGGACATATTTTTGATAAGTTGTATGCTCTCATATTTTTACACTTGACTGACATCACGTAGTTCTTTGTAAAACACCAAAAGTAGCAATACACTGTAAATTCCGGGGATTTGGTTGTACGTGGTTATGTTTGTACATATATGAGTCTACGTTAGGGGGCCTACCCGCCTTACCTACATCGAAACATCGAAAATCTTTGTCTGTATTCTCTATCGCTCTTGCGAATTTAAGCGATAAAGGTAGATAATGGTTTTAGATTTTATTCGATATTGGCAGTAGGCCCTCTGATCAAGCCCATAAATAAAGTTCAAGTAATATAAATATTTATATTATTTAAAAAATGAAGGTGAAAGTTTTAAACGCCTTTTTTGTGTACGAAATTTTGGATGGAGGCTAATATTATTAATTGTAATACTTTCTTCAAGTTCAAATGTTATAAACTGTCAGCCTTAAAGAAATGTTATCTGCCAAAGTGTTGTAAAAAGCTAAGTTTTTTATTGTTTCGTTACAGGTTGGCCACGACTGGGGTTACTACACTATGGTCTCAGACTTACCAAAGTACTCTCACGACGTCCTCAAATACAACATCGCGACCACCGGTTTGCTGACCGCTCTGCCCTATGCCGCTATGTGGATCAGCTCCTTTATCTTCGGATTTGTTTGTGACCTGTGCATTAAAAAGGGATGGCATACGATCAAAACTGGAAGGATCATCCATACAACTATAGGTATTTAAGAGCTGTTTAGTGATATTATGTTTATTATAATATTTGAAAAAACATCCCCAATTAGGTACCTACACATGTCGTAGTTCAAGGACATTAATTGACATTATATTACAGTTCTGACTAACACGAGACTCTTCACTAACTTTCCTTGAGGCCGATAGAGGCAGAATATGACGCATTTATTGTAATTTGACCATCATTGTACTACCATATTCTAAGAAATAAACATTTACTTACTTACTTACTTGAAGTCTGTTAAAAATTGACACGATAGTTTATAAACGCGATGTTAATAATTCTATAATACCAATTGCAAATTTAAATAGAAAGTAAAGATTTAGTGCATAATTATTTTCCATCGTATTTTCACGGAAACCTACCAAACGTGTCTTGCTATTTCAGTCAGTTGAGTCAGTCTTGGTACAAAAAGTACTGAGGCTGACTGAAGTAGCATGACAAATACGAATGTTTCCGAGAAAATGATGGATAACAATTATATGCACTACATCTGTAAAGGCACTGATTATCATTTCGCCGGCGATATCAGCCTGTCAGTCAAACGCAAAATTTGACAGCTCCGAACAACTGACAGGCTGATATCGTCCGGCGAACTGGTAATCTCACACAGGTTTCACGGTTACTTAGTGGGGCGTCGGCAGCGTACAAAGGTGGATTCCTCTCGATCTTCGTGGTGCAACACGCTTGCTGGTGTCCCACAGGGCGGCGTGTTGTCTCCTCTTCTTTTTTCTATCTTTATAAACTCCATCACTTCCAACATTTTGTCCTCCTACCACCTTTACGCCGACGACCTTCAAATATACTCTCAGGGCTCTGTTGCCGATCTATCACAGACTATCTGCGCCATGAACACCGACTTGGAGAGCATTTTAGATTGGAGCAAACGTTACGGTCTCAAGGTAAACCCTACTAAAACTCAGGCTATGATAATAGGTAGCTCAAAGCTTACTGCTCGGATTGATTTTGGTTCTCTACCTGCCATTGTCTTTGACGGCATTCAGATTCCCTACTCTCTCCAGGTAAAGAACCTCGGTGTGATGGTGGACCAGAGTCTCTCTTGGGCGCCTCAGGTGCGTGAGGTTAGCAGGAAGATGTTTGCAGCAAGTGCATCACTCCGCAGACTTCGAAATTTCTTGCCTTACGCCACTAAGATTGCGCTAGCTCAATCCCTCTTACTGCCCATATTAGATTATGCTGATATTTGCTATCTGGACCTTACGGAGGACCAGCTGAATAAGCTTGAGCGCCTCCAGAATCTCTGCATAAGGTTTATATTTGGCCTGCGCAAATATGACCATGTGTCACAATTCCGTTCTCAGCTCAAGTGGCTTCCTATTCGACTTCGCCGTGACTCTCATGTCCTCGCCCTTCTTTATGGCATTCTCTTTAATCCCGCTACACCACCTTATCTCAAAGAGCGTTTCAAGTATCTCTCTTCTATCCGATGTTCTCAGACTCATATTCTTGCTCCTCCTTCATCTACTTCAAAATTTTATAACACCTCCTTTACCTTCCGGGCTGTTCGGTTGTGGAATGCTTTGCCAGTAGAATTAAGATTAGCTAAATCTCTCCCCATTTTCAAAAATCAGCTGAAAGTATACTTTTTATCTCTGCCTTAAGTTGCCATTTTATATATATTGTATATATGTAAGTATAAATATGTATTATGTATATATATATTGTATATTTATTTGTGTATTAGGTTTTGTTGTAATACTAATATAAGTAGTTTTGTAATATGTGTGTTTGTGTTTAATAGTCTCCATATTTTGCTCCGTGCACTACCTGTTGACTTTTGTTTGAGTTCTACATTTCCTGCTACCCAAAGGTTGTCTGGAAGAGATCGCTCTTTAGCGATAAGACCGCCTGTTGTTACCTGGTTCTATTTTTCCGTTAAAATTTCTTTGTAGTTTTACATGTATGTAAAATGTATAATTATTGGTGCAATAAAGAATATTTACTTACTTACTTACTTACTAATCTGTGGGCCCCTTAACATAGATATGAAACAAACTTCGTGACTTGAAAAAGCTTATATTACCTTACCAATCAACACAGGTGTATAAGTTAGGTCATCTGCAAAATTACGATAAGTAACCTAATATGTTGTTATTGCAGCTGCAACTGGCCCCGCGATATGCATCGTTCTCGCGTCGTACGCAGGCTGTAACCGGGACCTCGCCATGGCCTACTTTGTCCTCTCCATGGCTTTGATGGGAGGATTCTACAGCGGAATGAAGGTAGCTTTTTATGGAACCATACACTGAATGGTATATGTAAACTAAGTAGTCAAATCTAAAAATATGGGTGTAGACAACTTACTTGCTCATACGTCGGCGAATTAAGAACTATGGGACATATTTTTGAGATAAAATTATCTCAAAAAAATTAAAATTATCACAAATGTGCAGCCATATTTTTACATAGGCTTGACGATAACCCTTTGAACGGCAAAAACGTCGTAAGAAGTCGAGCCCGTGGCGCCAAGAACCCTTGTAAGTGCTATGGCGTACGTTGTCATGAAACTTTCAAAGTTTCCAGTACGGTTTATATTTGCTAGCTCATGCCAGAGATATTGATGTATGAATGACGTTTTTGGGTTTGACAGATGGCGTTCAAAGGGTTAAATCTTTTGTGATTTCCCGGATACAGTTAAAGAGCCCGGAGCCCACTACATTACTCCAAAAAAAATACAATTCCATCTTTTCACAAACCCAGAGGGAAACCACATTTTCGAGTCTTTTAAATAACGGAAGCGCTCAGTGAATTAATCCCTTTAAGCCATTAATTTCGAAATTAATATCCATGTGGAAGAGCACTAACCCGGTGTACCTGTGTCTGTTTGTTTTCTATCATTAGGCCACTCCACTTCAATTCAGCTTTTTCTTATGTAGTGATGCTAAAACCATTTTATACAATTAATTCAATTATAGAGTTGAAAGGAAACATTTCACTTTATGATTCGCTAGTGTTTGAGCACATATCACGAAAATTGGCTTCCTTCCAAAGCACAAAAATGCTGTAATATTAGGTTACAAAAAGAAAGATAATAAAAAAAGTAATTCACCTTCATAAATGTCATGCAACTGAATAGTCACTGTGTTTCTAAGAACATAAACATTAAACATGTTAGTTTACTATCATAGCCTCAGGCGTACAAAATATAGGTACTTACAGTTGTAATTTATATCGTATTATCATTGTTTGTATCACCAGGTGACTCAATACAGAATGTTGAGTTTGAAGCTATATAATATACAAATAAATACATATTTATATTCTCTATGTAAGTATCTAAAACTCCCGTTGTTTTGTAAGATTAATTTACATTAAGATGTAACAAAAAAGCATTTTGCCTTCGCTATATGAATTGAGGTTATATGTTTGACGAATTCTCCTGAGTAAACCTGCCTCTTGGTGCCGACGTCTGGTATTAGGTGTTCTGTATCTTACGCTGTACTTTATGCCAAACTAGCAGCCTATATTATAAAATGCTAATTCCAGGTGAACGCGCTAGACTTGGCGCCGAACTATGCCGGCACGCTGACGTCCCTGGTCAACACCACGTCCACCTTCGCCGGGATCGCCACTCCCTTCCTTATCGGACTATTAACCCCTAATGTAAGTTGTCTACTTATTTCTTTACATACAAGATATATACAGTGGTACTACTAAACGAAATTAATAACTAACTTAAATCTAAAATAGGCCCTTGAGGCATTGTACCGAGGATGCTGGCGGCATTTCCTCGCTGTATCGTAATGCTGATACGTTGTGCGAGGTAGCCGCCAGCTCTTCGGTCACCAGTTACGTCAACCAGACGCTTCGCGATTTCTGCGAACAACTTGTGCGCGCTGGGACTCCATGGACCCTCTTTTTTCTTATGTATTACCATAATGGCGACAGATAACGACTGTACGCTTATACAGTCACCAACAGTTATATGCTAGAGGCCATTATGCTCAAAAATACCTGGTTATATCTGATGGCCACTGTACCTCCATATTTACAACTTAAATATTTGGTATTGTTTGATACATAAACAGATCAATGTTCTGTGGACATTGCTAACGACTTTACGAGAGAGAAATAATAAAATAAAAATGTTAGAAATTCTGACGTCCGGTAGGCTGAAGAAATTGTGTATGTTTTGGTTAAACTATTTACTTAGTGTGTTTTGGTCAAGATTTAGTACCTAACAAAGGTTTATCAAATCTTTAATAAAGGTTTTATTGTTTATCGTACAATGTCTTTTAAAAAAAATCAGAATAAGTTACTTACTATGCATTTCAGATTTATTCTATTATAATATAATAGTTTATTACAATTACGATCCGCAAATGATATTTATTTTGTTTTAATGGTGTTTTTATTTAATGTTTTTTTGTTCCGCGCCATTGACTACCGACAAAGTGGTACACAACTACCTATAAATAATAACATTAGTAACTGTTTTCCCACAGTCAACTCTAAGCGAGTGGCGAGTCGCGTTCTGGGTGTGCTTCGCTGTGCTGGTCGGCACCAACGTGGTGTACTGCATATGGGCGGACGGCAAGCAGCAGTGGTGGGACGACGTGCGGCAGTTTGGCTACCCGCCGAACTGGAACCACGGCCCGCTTGTCAGAGACACAGTGCCTGACCAGGATGCCGTTATGACGAAAATGACCAGCAAGAGTGGCGACAATGACGTTTATTAACGATTACTCATTTGTGGGAACAATGAACATCATTATAATTTATATGACGTTCTAGACTAAGACGAATGGGAATGCCCCTTATTGTTGTGTAAGTACACAAAATGATGAGTTCAGAGTTCGTAGGTATATTAGAAATTTAATACTTAAATAGCTGTATGGCATAATATCTACTCTCATAGAGTGTAGGTATTTGTTAAATATTTTTTATTCCTCAGTCTTGTATTTTACACCAGTCTTTATATGTATGAGGATGTATGTTGTCGTCTAGTACCTGCTATATAAAATGTATGTACTTAGTGAAAATTAAGTTTCTTGTGGAATTAAGTTACTTAGACCGATTTACACGCAATATTGCCATAGGTATTCTGTCACCTCTCCTAACTTATCAAGTGCGAAATTTACTCCTCAAGAACCAACACAATCAATACCTACCTATGTTCCTTGTTTATTCATGAACTCTAAGTTAACTCCGTTTTGATATCCACTCCTAAAGGTACAATGGATGCCATGCACAAGAAAGTCGTTAAAATATATGATTACTACTTATTCAAAGTACTTATTGAGTCAAGGATTACTTTATTCCTTGCTGAAGGTAGATTACTAGTCTGTATTTTTACCGACAATATTTCGAACAAAACGCATCAAATTTAATAAGACCGTTTACGCTAGCCGCAGATTTATTTCAGACTGTCTTAAATTGCCAGCAACGTAATCGAATATTATATACCTATCTATAAATATAATACACTCATGGACAACTTTAGAGGAACGCAAAAACTACTAATTTTGAAATTACTTTACTTTGGATTACAGCAAGTGCTGTAATTCAGTACCTAATTAATTAAACCTTTTTTTACCATGAATAAACTTATAATTATTCTACCGTTTCCAAACAAAAGAGAACCTTGCTTGTTGTTAATAAGGCTGTAATAACACATATACTTAATAAGAAATACCTAAACCTTATAAGTAAAACGTCATCATTTTAAATACAAAATAATTTTGAACTCATATTATAGTTATTGTTATACTGAAATTGATGTACTCTTAATGTTGATATTGACTAAGTAGGATAGATTTATTCTATTTCTCTGTTATATGTTATAAATAATATAGTGAACTAGCGTAAAAACATAGTACAATTAAATTGTAACGAATATCAGTTAAGTTTTTTTTTATATTGTACTAGTCAGCGTAGATAACAAAATTGGGTAGTACCATACAGCACCTACCTTTTATACTCCTTTGATGACAAACTAAAATGTAAGTACTTATATGTCAAAAAATTCATATTGAAACAAATCATTAGTAAATCGTAAAAAAAAAACAACGGGTTGCACTCCGGGAGTGCCGACAGAAGTGAAAACTCAATGACATTGTAACAGTTTTTCGATCAGGCCACGTGTCCGTCTTACGTCTTATGCTATCGCGAGTTTAACATTTTTGCCCCATCACGAAATCTTACGTCCTACGAATCTTACGTCTTACGGACACGTGACCTGTCGCGAGTTTAACATTTTTTCGCTATCACAAAAAGTGCACAGCGCCTCTAAAGAAGTTTTCACTTCAAAAATAGGTAAGTAGGTAACAACTATTGTTCGAACATCACTTTTTAAAATACCTGTCGGCTTAAGTAGCAAACCCTCCTCCTCCGGGGAGTTACGAGGTTTACGACTTTAAGTATTGTTGTCCAAGATAGCAATTACAAATTTCCTTGAAATGGAGTTACGAGGTTTGCGACTTAAGCCGACGAGTCAATTTTATTTTATATGTCTAAAATAGAACCGTTAAAAAATGGACCATGTCCATACCTAATGTAATACCTACTTACCTAAAGGTCTATTTTATTATGGATCAATATGAAAGCTGACTACCAAAGCGAATTGTCAAAATTGGATGTTTAAGTAATTTTGTGCCTTTGCCTTCAAGTGTACCTACCATCCTTTTTTGACACGTTATGCTAATGTACCTATTGTTTCATGAAGAAAATCCGATAAACTTAACTTTTGTAAAATATATATTATGTATAAAATTAAAATCCCAGTTAGTACTTATTTAAAGTTTTATTTTACCAATTTATCTTTTTTAATATGATTAAAAGTATAAAAGTATGTATAAAGTATAAATAAAAAAATATATTAAAATCAAGTAAGGAGATAAGTAGTTAAAATAACCCTTGGGTGAATTAAATTACAATCCTAAAGCCGGTACCTTCCTTTGTATGGAATTTGACAGATTTCTCACGTTTTTAAGAGTCCGCAGTAAGCTTGGCCGAATTTCACTTTCCCATACAAACGGAGTCTCGATCTCATTTTAAAACTAGGTACGAGTATTAGATTGTAATTAAACTTTGCACATACAATAACATGAGGTATTTATATGCTTGTAATTTGTTTATATAGCTGCCAGCTTATAAAACAAACGAAATAGAGCAAAAAAAATTTTTGTATGAAGACCTTAAGATTCGCTGTATTTTTACCAGCATTTATTTAACTCGCCCTGTTAGTATGTAGGTTTGTTAGTTACTGTGGGTCAAATCTTGGAAGCTAAATTTGACCCACTTCCCGACTTCTGATTGAGCTGAAAATTTAATTCGGGTGACAATGCAATATTATGGTACCATCGAGCTGATCTGATGATGGAGACGGGAGGTGGCCATAGGAACTCCGTGATGAAACAACGCAACCTGTGTTTGGGGTTTTTAGAATTGTTTCGATGAGTATTAGTTGCCTGTGGTAAGAAAAGTACTGAACTAGAAAAGCTTGCACCAAAAATGTTTTTTTGCCAAAAACTTATTTATCTTAAGTACCTGAAGCTAAATAAACTAATTAATTACAGCCATAGATATATCGTATCTTATTGCAAATACAAAGTTCCAGAGCAATCTAGCGAGTCGTTTTGAAATGGGAGCGTAACTACGTTTGTATGGAGAACCGAGTTTGATGCGGACTCTTAAGTAGGTAGGTACTTAATTTTTCTTTGACTTTGCTCATGAGCACATCTGTTTAGGTCTTCGTGTTCTTGAGAGAAAACGTAGACCAGGTACGTTAGCAATTGTACAAAATATGGTGTCTGAGTTTCATCGAATATCTACATAGAAAGCAAGTACCTAAGTTATTTTATTAAATACGAATAAAACGTATTCAGCCTCGCTAGCCAGTTCTAAACTCCTGCCTGTATTTGTTTAGGATCCTGCACACATTTTAAGCCGCCTATTTGCTTTTTGTAAAAAACAATATTTGTGCCATGTAGCGATGTAGCACGACTCGAGGTTTGAAAATTTTGGTAAATAACCTTGTTACATACGAAACGTAACATGACCTAGTTCTGTTACAGTTACCTACATTCACGGAATACATTATTTGTTATGTGCCTACATTAGACGTTGACTTCCTAAACATGGAGACTAAGCGAAATACTTTAATGATAGAGAAGAGACGGTATGGTACAGTCACTTGCAATAATATGTGACACAACAAAGGCCGCAAAAATATCGGCACGATCTTATTTGTAGAGCCATAAGAGCGTGTCACATATGTTTGCGGCCTTCAAAGAATAACATATATTTACAGGCGACTGTACACTATGGGGCACAATATTCATTATCCACATTTTAGACAGGTAAGTTTTCCAGATTAATTGTTGCCATTGCCATCTGCTTGCTGCATTAGATTGCGCGCTAATCTTACCTCTTCAGTGGCTTTGCGGATTAATTCTTCTAGGCGTTTTTTCTTTTCTCTCATTGTTTCGACCTGTGTAAATAAAATGTAATATGAATTTATGTAAATCTTTTACATCTCTTACACATTTATAAAACTTTACAAGCTTCAATTAGTTAATTTATGTTTTATCCCTCTCCTTTTTTAGAAATACATACTTAATTCAAAATGACAGAGTAGGTAGGTACCTACAACAAACAATTACCTCGTATGTTCATAAGTTTTGAGACGACACAAAATTTCATAAAAGTAACGAAAGTCGATTAAATATATTTTTTCATGTGTCTTAATTATTTGTATCTCCTTGGATTTCACGGGCCTAGAAATCCCGGTCTTTTGATAGGCTTGCGTGGGGATATAGATCCAACACGTAGAGGAAAAACAATACACTCCTTTTTTGGGCAGTCGTGTAAAAATACTACCTTCTTACGAAAATGTCTTTCTCACCACAATACAAGCAAGGTAAATATTGCTTGCAAACCCCACAAACACCGTTCAAAATCACATACTTACTAAAAATTATCAACTTCTGGATTTTTCCAAGCTAGACTTTTCGTCTTAAAACGAATGTAATTTTTATAAATTAAAAATATTGCGTAAATTTTAACCCTTAAATCATCACCCTACTACTTGACGTTTGGTATAAAGGTGCGTTCAAGAACGTAATCCTTTTTTTTATATCTGTGAGCTGTCTAATTATTTGTAGACATTTGGCAACACTATGCATTTAAGGGTTAAATGACTATAATAAAATACATAGAAGGTCATTTTAAATAAACTAAATTAATTTAAATTAATTATAGTGTACAACTACACTATAATTAATTTATTAATAAATAAAAATATTAATGTAATCGTATAACATTTCAATAATCGAACTATTTGAGTTTACATTCTTCTCAAGACTTATGAACAGACGAGGTGATAGGTAATCGAGGCTTGTAGTGCATTTATGAATTATGAATAACGCCACTTGACTTTCATGGATTCGCCTATAAAATAAGAGTGTAACTAATTTAGTTGTACATTGTGAATGTATAATTTCCAAATGTGTAGGTACGTTATGAATGTACATATTTAATTATGATTCAATTATTCAATAAAACCGTTCTTTGATTTAGGTACCTACTTGTGTTATAAAGAAGTAGGCTACAATCAATATATCTACTTACCTCATCAATAGCGTTTTGGTAGTCACGCAACAAGTCCTTTCTGGTAAGGAGGCCCGCCTTCAGTCGCTCGGCACCCAAGCACCAGCGAAGTTTATCACGCCGGTTCTAGATTTAATTAAACAAAATTAGATCGTAAAAAATATTTTCAGTGACATGTGATGCGTTTAAAATATAGAAAAAATTACGATGTAAGTTGTATACAAAACTTCAAAACGTCGGCAGTGGTAAGTAAATAAATGTGGATTTTTTACGAAAAAAATTAAAAGCCTTTCACATGATGACAATCTGTAAAACACTAAAAATTTGGAATTCATTTTAAAAATATAATTTTATTTATGACTACATTAGTTAGATACATACGCATACGCATAGTCTAACAAACATTATCTTAACATCAGTGTTAACATTATAGGTAGTTCATTCTTACTTTGATAACACTCATATCCTCTCGAGCTCTAAAATACTCCATCTCCGCATCCCCAAGATCGCCCTCTGTTATATCGATCACATGATCAGTGTGATGCATCTTCTCTCTGATGTGTGCCAAGATCTGGTTATGCTCCACGCAGTTATTACGGTTCTTGATGAGCTCATCTTCCCGTTCTGGTAATAAAAATGGTATTCCTGGCTAAGTGGATTCTGGGGCCCAATTAGTGACTCGTTTATATGTCAACGGAGAGTGGAAAGTTTGGAGATAGTAATGGTAATAATGGTCGTAAAAGATTTATTTCATTGTTGGACAGTAAAACGTTTCCTAAGTGTGATGTCACGTTGCTAGTACATTATACAAATTCAGAAAGTTAAAGTGTACGTATTGTAAGGTTTTCAAACGTCTTAATAATGCACTGTGGCCAACAAGATGGTTTTTTTTAGGGTAAACTAACTTTAACCCTTTCAATTATCGCCATTAAACTAACATTACTTTTTGCCAAGAGGGTTATTCCTGTAGACATGTACCTAATGTATGATAGTTAAGTATTTGTTTTAAAAGGGGGCAAAGCTGTCGTTTAACCCCTCGTTCTAATATTGATACTGAAAAGGTTCGAAAAGAGAAATCTTGAGTGCTGCGAGGGTTTTAAGCCACGAGGATTAAACAAACTTTGCTCCCGAGTGAAACACAAGATTTTTCACCACACTAACGCGAGGAAAATTCAACAACATCCATAGGGGGTATTACTGCAATGTTCTGCCGCCAGAGTGCAGCACTAGCGCCTCTAGTACACCATAGAGTAACTTATACATACTGTGCCTTAAACCGTTTTTTGACAAGATTTCAGCCAATAAAATATGACATTGATGCATTAACGCGGTTTGTAAACAAGTGCCTAATACCGGGAAACGCGAATCTAATAGTAGATTGTACAACAAGGGCATAAAGTGACAAATTTTTACCCGAGGCAATTTTTTGGTCTGAGCGAAGCGAAGACCAAAATAGTAGACGAGGGTAAAAATGGACATTTATGCCCTTGTTGTACACTCTGCTTTTCACTTCGATTGCGAGGAAAATAATTATATTTTTCACGGCAATTTACACCACGAAATTATCGTGAAGCGAAAGAACATAATACATAACCATTTCCCGCCAACTAACTTTTGAATTTTCAACATGTGATCAGAGTTTCAGACGCTTGGTTTTCTGCCAAGTCAAACATTTCGGAGCATTTTTGAACGATAATCGACTCCTATTTTATGTGATTTACTAAATTTAATGACAGAAAATACGGATTTCTAATAAATTGTAGCAAAAGTAAAATAATATAACAAGTTTTGTCATCTACACAATTTTATTGCTCAGTAAAATTGGCAATATGTTTTAACTGTTTGGCTGTTGGGACCGATTACCTTAGTCTTAGAAGAAAATTTTACTTTTATGCTCTAGAGCATAAAATGCGATTTTATGTCGTCTACGCACGACATAAAGGTGCACTTTTTGAGCATGAGAAGTGAAAATTTAGTTATCTGCCTCTTCATCGCTCGAATATGCAAGAGTGATAGAGACGAGGTTAGATAACGAAATTTCGATTTTCTTGTTTCGCGGTAGACTCCCCAGATTGTGATGGATGGTGGTAGTGGCGCCCCCTACGCAGAGTTTCGCGTAATATTCCCTATTCATCACTTCTAGCTATTCTAGCTTAACAGTCAAGCGCGCTTATCCTAACGCATCTTATAATATTATAGTAATTCTTGACGTATTGACGTTAAAATAACTTTGGGTTTCGATAACACCCGACCTTCTATTTTGTTCATAAAGTTCTCGTAGTCGCAACGCAGCTGCTCGTACTGGGCCACGTAGAGCCCAGGCCCCAGCTTTTCCAGCTTCCTGATGATGCCATCCAGCTCTGAGACCGCGTTCCTGACTCTGATGTAGCGGAGACGGAGCGCAGCCGTTTGCTCCGCCTTCCGACGTTGCAGGGTCAAAAACCGCATCAATGTCTAGAAAATTTAACATCAGCGTCATTAATAATTATCACAATTTACCTATAGTATTTTTTTAATTACCTTAAATTACCACCTTGCATCTGTCAATCGCAAGCTAACATTTTTTTATACAAAAAAACTCTTTCTGGAATAGGTGTTTAATTTTTTTTATTTGCAAGAGGAGTGGCCCTTTTAAACCTATTCATGCTAGTCAATATTAGTAATTGGCAATTAAACTCCCAGCGCCATCGCCCCCACACCACATAAGATAGGTACCTACGTATAGGTACCTAATACGTATTACATTGCTAGATAAAATGTTGACCCTTTCAAATTATTGTGTCGCGTTTTACGACTCCTGTGGGAAGGCAGAGAAGTCATGTTCGGAAAAAGGTTCGTTTCCAATACAATATTAGTCTGGTAATATTTTACGTTGTAGGAATGAAATACTTGCAACCATGGTCTAATAAAACATGGTCTTCTATTCCCAGAGTGACACGGGCCTACGTCACAATAACATTGCCACATTATTTCAACATAACATGTTACATGGGTACATTATACCTATGGTTAATAAGTTAAAATATTTCTTTATAATTTTCATTTATATGTATTTTATCTTAAATTTTACAATAACACGTCATTTTTATTGATTATTCGTTAGCAATATCTTCCGATTCACGAAAGAAATTTCAGACGTTCGGGTAATTCTGTTTACATTACTGGCATCACAGGATAGCGCTGTCACATTTGACAATTCGGATCTAGATAACTTCATGCCCTGACCGTCATCCTTGTCGAACGCGTGTTAATTGTTATTTCCTTCTCGCTCAGTGTCAGCAGTCGCAGTGTTTTCCAAACTTTTCACGTCGTAAGCTTGGTAATTAACGTGTAACTGTGAATTAGTTTTTCAAACGTTTGTCTTGTATAGATAAATAAAGTTTAATTTAATACATTATATTTGTTTTATTTTACTATGTTTCTACATGAATAACTTAAAATTAATGCCGTTAAAATAATTTTCACCGTTGGTTAAAATTCTCCCACATTTTAAAGTTTGAGAACCTGTAAACAGCATGATGACGTAGGCCCGTGTCAGTTAGTTCATACGCGAATCTCGGAATGGAGTACCAGGCGGAGTATATTATTATACCATGCTTGCAACATAATAAATTACACTTACTTCGGTTTTAACCTATGTACCTAGCTACTTACTTATTTTTAAGGCTGATAAGGCATAAGAAATAGGTCTGTATTTCTATAATAAGGATTAAGGATGTTAGCGACAAAGTTAGTGAGACCAAACTAACTCTGCACAGACTTGGTAAGCGAAAGCAGTGGGTGAAGGTGAAGCTGTTTGTCTCCCAAAATGTATTTTTTAATTAAAATATGACGTTTAAAGTGCCTTTTCGCACTGCACCTTGTCTACTCTACTGTCAGTGAATTTACTTTTTTTAATACTCCGTTTTTTTGCTTAAATACCTACTTTTATACAAGTTTTTTTTCCTGTGATGTCGATTACGTGAAATTACGCACGATACTAATACAATCATCAAAACTAGACACTGAGAAGTGGTTAAAAAATAAGAGTAAAGCTGTTGTGTTTATCTTTGATCATAAATCATAGCACTTTACCTTTGTTTCAGCCTTAACAAAATTCCCTTACCTTATCCGCAATCGGTTTCCCCTTCTTAGAGTATATAAGTCCAGTGCCTGTACTTTTCTCTAGGGCTTGCAGTCCGTCAAACTTGCTCTCCGCATAGTGAAGTTTCTCTTCATATTGCTTGTCCACCAAGTTCACTTTGGTTTTGATCTGAAAGATATTTAAATACGTTACAAATCCATGCCGATTCATGCCGTGCCATGCCGTTTTGTTTCAACGTTTAAGTTGAAATGATCAGTACGGATATGATGGTCGTTCTTGTCTACGTGACAGCGCGATAAAGCGGTGTCTGTCACTCTCTATCCCGCAGTATTAAAAAGTAACAGTTATTTTATCACGTGGATAAAGTGATCCGTAATATGCCTTCAGGATGCGCGATTTTGAGCATAACGTGTTATACTGTGCCAAATGACGTCACGTCACCGAAGTGTCAAAACTGAAGTTGAACTTTATGCATATGATGCATATGCACGTAAGTCTACGTTGCTCTGTGGTCTATGACGGATTAATCCGTCTTCGGCGTTGAACCTACGGTGCGGTTATATGCATCATTGGCGTCAAAATATATTAATTTTATGATAGACTTATTGCAAGCAAGCCTTTTTAACGCCACGCCTGGCATAAGAGGTATGGCACATTATATATATATATATATATATATATATATATGGTCGATATTTTTGAGATGATTTGTGCACCCATATTTTTACACTTGACTATAGCAACCCATCACACAGACTCCAAAGGGCCTACCGCGAACCACGTTCCGCGTGTTGCCTCCCTGTCACACTTACTTACAAATTAACAAGTGCGACAGAGAGCCAACACGTCAAACGTGGTTCGCGGTAGGCCCTCAGGTGGGCGCCGTATGCCGTAGTGGGTTGCGTGCGCCGCCCGATTAAAGCCTAGAGCCTTCCGTTATTACCATGCTACGCGGACGAATCTCGTCGGTTGGTCCGCTAGACCCTTCTTTACCTGACCATCTTGAGTATCACGGGAGACAATATCAAAATAAATATGTAGGAACCTATATGGTACATACCGTCAAATAATAATATACCGTATTACTTAAGTATTTTTCAAATTATGTTGAGTATCTTATACCTTTAAACGAGCAATTATTGTACATATAGTTTAAAACATTTATTTACATACAATATATATACAGTGGTACTACTAAACGAAATTAGTAACTAGCTTAAATCTAAAATAGGCCCTTGAGGCATTGTACCAAGGATGCTGGCGGCATTTCCTCGCTGTATCGCAATGCTGATACGTTGTGCGAGGTAGCCGCCAGCTCTTCGGTCACCAGTTACGCCAACCAGACGCTTCGCGATTTCTGCGAACAACTTATGCGCGCTGGGACCCCATGGACCTAGAGTTTCAACACCAAATGGTACAAAATGGTACTCTCTACCGAGGCTCTTATATTTGTTACGTTTTAGAATTTCGGCGCTTTCCGCCGCTCCGCCCGCTTTTACAGTAGTCCGTTGGAGGTGGGACGGTGCCAGTGTGTCTACGCAGGTAGCATCCCACACCAACATCCGTCCCAAGCTCCAAGGAACTAAGGACACTCCATCGGGCCTCTTGCCATCATCTCTGATAATGCCAGTCGGCTCAAGAAGAGCAGGCACATTGATGGTGGCAAGAGACCGACGGACTATGTCATTAAGCGACGCATGTCTCGAAAAACGGCCTGCACTTTTTTGACAAGATAATCCGTGGTGTCCCAGTCGGTCCACGTCCGTGCCACAAGAGCATATGTGTGGCGTACACACCGAAACCCCGAGTGATTTATTTATAAATATATATACCTATATTTCGGGGATCTCGGAAACGGCTCTAACGATTTTGATGAAATTTGCTATATCGGGGTTTTCGGGGGCGTAAAATCGATCTAGCTAGGTCTTATCTCTGGGAAAACGCGCATTTTTTAGTTTTTATATATTTTCCGAGCAAAGCTCGGTCTCCCAGATAATATAACATAGAAAGAGCATTAGTGTATCTTTTTTTTTAAATCTGGCACATTTAAAAGGAGCCTTTATCAATGAGACATGTCGGCTCCGTTGGGCCTCTACATTACATGAGTTTCAATAAGTGTTATTGTATTAGTGTATCTAAGCTCCAAAATAAATGTAACGAGTACAAATCATAAAGGCTCGTTAAGAATCAACGTTAAAAACTGGACCATGGTTGTACTGGACTATAGTTACCTGTTTTTACGGTATACGCATGAAACTTACATCAGCTATTTCTCTTTCGTCTTCGTTTTTCACCTGTTCGTACACGAGTAGTTTTTGTTGGTACTTCTCCTCCTGGTCGGCGGCATCCAGAGGTTGTTTTAGAACGTGAGCTTGTTTTCTTTTTCTTTGAAAGGGGATTAAAATCTGTTATGATATTGCCTTGATATATTAAACATATTAAGAACGGATCACACACGTATTTATCGGGCGCGGCCGCAGTCTGCGCCGGTCCGCCGCCGTAAAGGCAAGCTCCTGATGACACTCCTCGGTACGGAGTGAAACATGTCGAGCGTTTTTCGACTTAAAATACGTGAGTGACCCGTTCTTAATATATTTAATATGTCTGTGTCTCACGGAAGGTTTGTTATTAAAATTGCCTTGGTATGCTAAATTGCTGCAAATCTTCTAAAAAGCGTACGGGTTATATACTTTTTAGCATGAGTTAGCGTTATGCGTCTTTCTTGTGTAGATCATAAATAAATAGACCTAATATAATAGCTTAATATTTTTGTTGGACCCTTATACACCAAGAAATGATGTAATCGGTGATCAGGAACCAATTTTTCTAATTCAGTCATCGATGGCGATCACATTTAACTATGGAACCAACCTCGAAATCACAAAAAAAAATTTGCCTGTTTCATACAGTACGGCTGCAGGCTGGTCCGATGTTAATATTGTCTATGAGAGAGTTAATTTTTTTTCGCTATTTCGCAGTTGGTCTCATAGTTAAATGTGATCGTCATCGATAACTGAATAAAAAAAATTGGTTCCTGATCACCGATTAAAAATCATCGTGTAGACACGTTTAATCCTTCTATCGCAAGCTAAACTTAGTTCATGAAAAACATACTTGTAATACTCCCCCAAACGACGATGTAATAAGCTGTTCTTCAGTTGAACTTGCATGTATTCGTTTGAAAGGTCCCTGTGGGCCAGCAGATACTCTTCGCGGTTCACGGCAATGGCTGCCTTGCCCACTCCCTTCCCGATCTGCATATCATCATCATCCGCATCTTCGTTTACTGTTTTCAAAGACATTTTTTGTGATTCGCTATCATTACTGTTAACATTTTAACAGATCAGGGTGCCTACCCAAAGTGCCAATCGTTCACCGTAGCATAGCGTAGTCACCTCTCTCTATCTCTCTTCCATTTAGTGCGACAGAGACAGCTGCGTTTCGTTTGCTATGGAGCGTCAAGAATTCGACGTTGGCTACACACCCATTTTAATCATTCGGAGCCCGGCTTTGGCAACCAGCTAATAAATGCATGACGAGCGCCACGCTGGTGATTTGAACAATCACTACTTTCAATCTAATAGCTAGGTACCCTACAATCTTTTTTTTACATAGAAATCAGAGTCGGCCGGCCAGATTCGGCCCTATTACTTTTTACCCAAAGACCCCACAATCTGTAAGCGGGGAGTCTTCTTACTACTGATGTGCGTATTTGAATCGTCTGCACTGCCTTTGCGTGAAAAACATGCCGTGTCAACACAACGCTAGCTGATAGACTAAATTCTTGGATGTCAACCAAATCTTACTAAGCAAATCTACCGTTATTCTGCATATTTGTTTGACAAACCTTAAATATCCACATCAAAAGCGCACCTTTTTGTGTACAGTCAAGTGTAAAAAATGGGTGCATAAATCATCTCAAAAATATGTCCCATAACTCTTATGTCAGCGAATTAAAAACTATGGCCATATTTTTGAGTAAGCTGTTTACACCTGTATTTTTACACTTGACTGTACATTAAAAGAGTGCAACAAAACTCTTTCCACAGTAGCAACAGCCAGCAAGATGCCTTAGTAAGCATAGTAGTAACGTAAGTGCATGTTGCTGCAAATAGATAGTGACGACCAAACTGCCCAAATATATCGTAACACACCTTTGATACCATAGAAATAAGGACGTGTCCCGTTATATTTGGCCACTTTGGCTGTCACTATCTATTTGATGCTGACTGTACTTAGATACCAAGAATTACCGCATAATGTACCTGGGTCAATTTTTGAAGAGGGTGTTTTTTCGACATTTGTATGGCAATTTTTTATTTTTGAAAAATCTGATTTATAATCATCGTTTTAGAAAGGGCTCTTAACAACAAAAAATATACTGTACGAGGCACCTCTGTACTTTTTATAGTTAGCTAGATATGGACGTTTAAAGATCGACATTTGTATGGCACTATTTAGCCATTTGTAAGGCTCTTTTGACATGTATAAGGCATTTTTTCGACATTGTATGGCAGTATAAACATGTATATGCCACTATTTATTATTTTTGTTGCATTTATAAGACCCTGACGACATTTGTATAGCACCTTCTCGACATCTGTATGACACTGTGTCGACATTTGTATGCCACAATCGACATTTTTACGGTCAAAATAGCCGTCTAAATGTCGCCATACAAATGTCGCGACATGTCTCCAATAATATTTTTTGCCGATATTTCATACACGATACAACCGATTCACTTACTTATTTTACTTTATATTTTAACACTATATTTGCAACTATTATTATAAAATAAACATTTTTATTTCAACTATGTACCAACGTATTAAGCGTCCATACAAATGTCATTGTAGTCGTACCAAAATATATCGAAAGAGATTCTTACCTGTTTTTAAATAAATTATACTGTTTCCGCGTCTACATTCGATGTCAATCGATGCCCAACTAACCGCACTATTGCGTCGTAAATTTAATCTAACCGTTATTCAATAGACAAAGAAGATTATAGGGGGTATATTTAAGTCATAAAAAAACAGGTGCCGCGCGGGACAGCGATAAAAAGGCTTCCCTTGTTTTATTAAATCACGCATTAATTTATCAATATGATTAAATCAATTCTCTAGAAAATGCTCTTTATACAAATACAAAGTTGTTTGTAATACGTTGCCTACATCCAAAGTTATGATTTTTTTATTGCGCTATTGCACGCTGTTGCAATTGCGCACTGGGACACGCGAAAAACGGCAAATTTCGCCGTTTTTGGAACTTCAAATGCGATTTTGTCAGAAACAAATAATATTTTAGGTACAGTTGTGCATTATTTTTAAAGCTTATAATACATTGAATGAAGATATATACATACGCAGTCTTTTAGTCTTATGGACTTCGAGTTTTAGCCGTGGAACAGCAAAAAATGCCTATTTGAAAATTGACCCACCTACAGAACCGTACAATGCCATCTACATCTGCAGGCTTACCGCGAACCACGTTCGACGTGTTGCCTCTCTTTCGCACTTGTAAATTCATACATAAGTGTGACAGGGAGGCAACACGTCGAATATGATTCGCGGTAGGCCCTCTGCTTCCAAATCACAGCACGAATATTTTTGTACCCTAGGGTCTCTCTATTACTATTCTGCTTGCTACCAATTAAGACTCACCGCTGTTAGATCCGCTCGAACTCTCCTCCTTCTTTGACTCGGTATTAGTTTTCTGTTATTTGATACATAGGTAATTACATTATAAATATTATAATAGACAAGTAGTTAACATAAGTGCATGACTCTTCAAAGTTCTTATAATACGCATCTCCGGTTTCCTTCATCAGATTAACTCGATGTCATAATTCATCAGTCTTTCACATGGACCTAGAATACTATAAACTAAATATATAACTCTATGGTCTTTCATAAGGATGTCAAATTTCAGCTCAATCGGATAACTACCAACAAGTTATGCTTTGCATACGAATATTGCAAATTAAATATTAACTTTTATATATAACACGATTTCTGTTTAATGTAGGTATATAATTAATAGATCTATCTTCTCATTGAAGGCAAAATATAGTGAAAAGAAGAGCACTTCTATAAGCGATTTATGCGCCTTTATCTTATCATAATATTCATAATACATCACAGGCTCGACAATAAAATTAATATTAAATATTCACATCTTTACAGCTGTATTACAGATAAAAGCAGACAGACATGAATAAATGAATACGAGGGGCGGAATGCGCCCTTCGTGCCTGCAAACTTTGACGTCCCTACGAAGTCACGTGAGTTACATTAATTAAATGAAACGACAATAACATTGCAGGGCGTACCTTGGTCTCCATCGCGTGCTCCAGCCGAATTATCTCTTTATTGATTTGGTGAGCTTTACATTGAAAATAATATTTAGTGTAATTTTGTGAAACGGCACGCGAATTACAACTGTGTTGCTATGGTGACCGGTAAACAGATATCGAGCGATGCGACCAGTGTCGTGACGGCTATCATGCATGCATAGAGGTAGCGGTGGTTATGTAAACAGTTTGTTGGCACCAAGTTGGCACACCTCTTATTACCTATTGAGGTGAAGATTTCATAAAACAAACTTTTATCAAAAAAAAAAATTCTAAACCTCAATTCAGTTTCTTACATTACAGTCTTTTCATCAGCCCATCGCGTTCTTACACAATTGTTTCATATATTAACTTGCCATTACATATCCAATCGAATTCAAATACATACTTGTCAAATACCTTACGCTGTAATAGACTCGAAGATCTCCTGCAGATTGAGTTATGATATACGTGGTTGCCAAGATGCCACTTGTTGCTCGAGTCGTGTAGTGGCACGAACTGTGTCGCCTAGTGTTTACAGTGATTAGGGACCATCAACTGGACTCACTAGCTCGTTATTCAGTTGTTTATGACCACTTACACCCGTCGTTTATTGAGGCAACACGGCGTCGCTGCTCGGCAATTACTGACTTATTTTACTTAGAAATGTGCCGTTCGAGAACGTTCTCTACAAGCATCGCTAAATTAAATTTGGACATTTTGTGACAATCGTTAAGCATGACCGCGAATCGGTAATTGGTACATTAGGTGTTGCCATTCGATTTGAGGTACCTATTTGTAGCGAGGTAATAATTTGTTCTCCTAAATATGTAGTTGTAGGTATATAGACAATTTTATAGTATACATCTCTAAATCGTATTTATATCCACAGTTAATGACGAATTTAACATGTAACGACCTAATTAAGCTTCGTATCCTTATGAACAGCCTTTATGACTCACTAAAGGCTGGTGTTATTTTTTTGTTAAATTGGTTTCCGGAAGTGAGTAATAGTAGGACAAAGCTTCGCAGCTGGGGACATCTGTTTTAAGCGAAATTGAATTATTTATAGAATCTATTAAAAAAATAAGGTTACAGCTGGGTCACAGATTAGAAGCCCCATCAACACGGTATTATTTCAATGCTTAGCCATACTCTGTGAGGTGAATATTTAGGTCATACTAATTAATTTTCAATGTACTACGAATAATCCAAAATGGCGAAGAAAAAATTGTTCTTTCATACATTTCGACCGGACAGATGTTTTCGATCGGATAGCCATATTTTGCAATTTTTGGGTTGGTTCCAAATAAATAGTTATTCAGTAATTGAAACTAGTCTTTGATTTTGTTGGATCACCTGAACTGCCCAACTGCTGAGTATTACAATAAAATATAACTATACCAGTGAAATATTCAAAATACCAGCTGTTGAAATTTGAAGTCACAGTTGAAATTTTAAATTTCTACTAAAACCTAGCTAAAGCGCACTAAGCAATTCTTCTACGTGCAGTTCGCTTACGAGGACTAGGTGGTAGGTGCCTAAGTAAAGTACTGACCTAATTAATTATCGGTTGTTAAATAAAAGTTAATTTGTAATATTTTTTTTTTATTTGACATCGTTAATCAGAATAAGAAATGAGGTTTATTCCAAGAGTTCCAGGACAAACCCAAATACAAATTTAACATAATCGGACCACGCTAAGTCTTCATGCCAAGTGCTATGTCATGTATGGCGCTCCTACGGGACATGCATGCTATATTGTCACTGCCAAGTTAGTGTAGTCAAAGTCTATTTTATATCTATTTAAATCTTAATTCTGGTTTGGTCACACGCCTAAAAAAGCACTTAATCGAATACACAGCGGGAGTCTTCCCTCATTGGCACATTTTTTTAACGTGTTAACCTTTGTTGACGTTGGCAGTGTCAGGCCCTGGGCGACTGCCAGACTCTCGACAATGCGTGGTCAGAAATAGACGTTCGGTAAATTTTATACATACCGGTTTTCTTCAATCGAATATTGATGAAAGTTATAGTGTATTTCTCTAAGTAAATACATGTAAACTTTTTTTACATTTTCGGGTACTCAATAAAACATTAAATGTTATCTCGCCGATAAACCTGCCTGGATCTGACCTTTATCGTTCTAGCTTTAACCTAGGTACCTATTTCATTTAATCGTTTAATGTTTTCAATTACCCTTAGATGGCTATATAATTCGACTTATTAATCATATCGCCGCGATATATTCCTGTTAGCAAAATAAGTAGCAGCTTCATTGTTACGTCGTCGAGTAAGTAATATTACTAATTAATTACGTAGTAAAACTTTTGTAGTTTTGTCACATCGAGTTAAACTAATTGATTTGAATATTCTTAGCCAAGAAAATACCGTATTGTTTTTTTTTTACATTTTGTAATTACCTCATGGTGCTGCAAAACATATGTAGTTATGTAGGTATATAATTTTGACCACACCAGTTCGTAAAGGCTCTCAAAAACTCTATGTGGCAAAATAAAAAGCAAATTATGATTTGTATCCTCACATTGGCTGGTGGAATTGACTTTTAATAAGTGATGGGTGAAGTATTTTCCTTGCGTTGGTGTGATGAACACTGGGTGCACATTTTTGTTTTTCACTTGTGTTAAAATTTAATTAACCCTCGTGTCTTGAAACACTCGCTACCAATTTTGAAATCTTTCTCTAGCTCGGGTATCAATATTAGCACAATGAGTTAAATAACAACTTTGCCCTCCTTATAAATCAAATAATTATTATCGGATTAAAGATTTTATGTGTTATTGTATCAAATTACTTCCCTGATTATGTTGGCTACGTACATACTTAAGGTAAACGGCCCCAAGTTCGTGTTAGTACGTTATTTCGTTAGTTTTGTTTCTGGCTCAAATAATAAGGAATTCAATTATTTTTTATTCTAATTATACATATGAAAAAAATCTGTATTATTTAATCTCTTCAATAAAGTAATAACCAATATTAAACTGAGAGTAATACGACGGTCGAAACTGTCAGAGGGCCGCGAACAGCTGTGTTGTATGCGTGCACTTTTTTTAGGCGTAAGGTGCGCGCTCTCACTTGTTAAGCTTATAGGAAGGAAAAGCTAAACCCATTCGAATAAAAGTTTTTGGGAGTGTTTCTGTGGGTTCCTTAGTAATTGATTTGATAAGAAAAAAGATTGAATATATGCATAGAAATAACTTAAAATTGCAATAAATCGACTCACGAAATAGCGGTCATTTTATTTTTCGTGTGTCTCCTATTTCGTGCCACTAACGAATCAAGGATTTTCTAGATACATTTTGAGTGCTTGTTTTTAAATATAACAACGAAGATAATTAAAAAAATAAATTAGAAAACAATTAATGTATTTCATGAAGTTTCGTATGAGCGAAATTCGGTATATGTTTTTTTCACTAGAATTCTCATAAAACGAGTTTGAATGTGACCCGAGTTAAAATTTTTAAGGTATATTCCACGTATATTCTCATATTAACTACTAGCACAATTTTATTTATTATTCAATTTATTTGATTTATTTTTGTGTATGTTTATATGTATTTAACGTAAGTATAAGATAGTAAATTATTTTTTGTAAATAATTTTTATTTTTTAATTTATTTTAATTTTAATTTTTATTTAATTATTTAAATAGTTTGGCTCTTAATCACGTATTAAAGTACCCACATGGTTTACAAAGTCTTAATTCAACCATTAAAGACGACGAGTACAAAAAACTTTAAGCTAGCTCTCAAATTATTATTTTTTAAATATTATTTTTAATTTGACCATATAATCATTCGTAAGTAGGTAAGACCGTTAAATATAAATGATTATCAGCAAATTATCACCAATTACTCTAAGAAAACTGTATGCCGAAACAGGGGACACGAATTCACGAACTTAGGAGCTGACCTAAATTTGTATCACGAAATGGGAGCCAAATAAGAGGTTCACGACAAAATTCATATAAAATAAAGTTTCAACTAAAACCCTACAGTTTATGCATTAAATTATCAACAAAGAACTAATATAACTTATTCAAAAGCTTTCAAGGTAATGGTATGCTTAGTAATATTTAAAAAATATACAAACTCTCAACTCACTCTCAAGAGCATTAACCTGCCAAAACAGGGGCCCTTTACCTTATACTACTCGTAGTTACTCTATAGGTAATACTCGTAGAAACGACTGTCCCTAGAGATTAGCCTTTATCATGTACCGTGACATAAAAATTAATGCTGAAGCTGTTATTTCCGCACAATGTTATAAAAGTGAATAATAGCTGTTAAAAATATTTTTGACTGAATCACACTACAGCGGAAAATGAAAAATTACAGTAGAATCACTCTTGGCCGTCTACTAGTGAAATTTTGCAGACAACAATATTTTTAAACATGGCCTAACCTCGTTTGGTCGCTTTATTTCTTATGTTTTCACAGCATTCGCCAAACGTGTATTATTCAAACGTACACTACGTGTTACGGTTAGACTTTTCCTAATTGATAATAATAATTTGATAATGTTGTTTTCATAGTTGATAGAAAGTTGAGATTTTGACTTATGTAGTTTAATTTAACTACATACATATATGGTAGAAGTTAAGCGTCAAGATGATATTCGTATGGCAACGGTTGCATTACTTAATTCGTTCGTCTTATCCGAGGTCACGGGGACAACGCCGTCCTCGAAACGTCGGAGGTAAAAATGTGCAAAAATCGTGAAAATTTAAATCAGTGGGTTGCATTACTGTTGCGACATTACCGTAAAAGTATAAAACTATGCCCTTTAACATAACTTTGCCCACCGCGACACAGTACAGTAAAAGCGAAATACCTAACTTAAAAGTAGATACACATACAGTTTCTTCACTTTCTTCAGAAATAACTTAAAAGTAGTTACACATAGACTTTCTTCAGAAAGTGTATCTGTAACTATTTTTAAGTTATTTCGCTTTTACTGCACTGTGACGCGGTGGGCAAAGTTATGTTAAAGGGCAAAGTTTTATACTTTTACGGTACTGCTGCGGCGTTGATGCCGTCCCTGTGTGTCATAATCGCGGCAGTTATGCGGCGGCGAACGTGACTCATTTTATCAGCAAATTGACAGATACAGTTTCCGCGTCAAGGCCGCAGCAGTAATATCGCAACAGTAATACAGCTGCGGTTGCCATCCAAAAATTTTAATGAAATTATCCTTCAATGCCAAGGACAGTAAATTAGCATTAGCACCAGAAATACTGTTGCGTTTAGAAAATATATATTAGTAATAGCGTTGTGCCGTAGCCAAAACACGTAATTTACACGTTTAATATTTATTTTATTCCTTCTAGTTATATGCCTTGGCGTTAACATTCATGAAATGACATTTTTATGTAGGTACCACTACAACTAGGTACACAAGAACAAAGTTTATTTTAAGATTATTCGGTATACATATTGTTGCGTTTCATTTCAGATTAGGACAGATCGATTTTCCCGAACCATCCGTACTGACACATGATCACGTTCCTTCGTTTTATTTTACACCAAGGAATATTCATGGTTCCCTGTCGAATAACGTCAACTCAGTCTAAACAATCTCCTAACCTATTATAACCATGCATACGGTATTGAAGTTTTTATTATATCACCAGTACCTACGAAGCTAAAAAAAATGTAAAAACAAAAAAAGTCGGATCACATCTTTTTAATCACTTAAAAAGAAGCCGTACCATGACAACAGAAAGACTTTCTGAGGCAAGTGCGAAGACTGTGAAGGATTTATCTGGTCCATCTAGACCATACGGTAGTAATCCTTTGACCATCAGACATATCTTAAATTTCGTAGCAATGCCAGTGCAGCAATGTTGCATTAAAGAGACACTCAATTTCAGCTATAAAAGGATTAATTAGAGATAATAATAGTAATATGAACCCTAATTTATCATCTCTCTAGAAATTTTACTTCGCAGTTTTCTTAATTCAACTACGCTACACCGATAATGCTACAAAACTAACTATGCCTGAAGATCACTAATCCACACTTTATATGTAGGATTACTTACTTAAAATATTAATGATGAACTGGACTAAATTAAAAAACAGTGGCTTTCAAAATATTTTCATTATAAAATAAATATAAACATGAAGAGTTTAAACAGCAGTACACACAATAATGCAAAATATTTAATCAAACAAACCTTAGCACTCTAGGACACATTCCATAAATATTACATTTTGCAAGTTATTTCAAAAGATTAGTGTCAGGTGGCTAAAATTCTGGTAATACTCCTCAACTTTCAGTCTAGTTTGACCTTCCCCTATTTAAAAAACACGTTTTCGCGCACAGTTGTGTCCATTTCCACCCAAAACTAATCCATTTTAAGTATTTCTATCATTAAGACAGTTTTTATAAAGACATGAAAAAAAACTTGTTCCCAACTGAGCAAATTAAGGCAAGTTCCTCCTGTAACTATGAATGCAATTACATGAAACATGCAATCAAATACGCCCGCTGGCTAGCGATGTGCCACTGATAATGAGTGGCACATCGCTAGCCAGCGGGCGCAGACGACCAATACAATTCCGATCCAATCTCATTTAGCTTGGTAAAATTTGTTGCGGGCATTCTACAAGAACGCAATTAAATAGATAGCCGGAACGGCAAGGTATTATTCAGCCAGGACGTGCCTGCCTTACAGTTCGTTTTTTTTAGCATTAAAAATAAGGTAAACAATCTTGATGTGTATTTTAATTGAAAAACACATTTTAAAAATAAGTCACGGCAAATATGTAACAATTATGAATCTAATACAATCATTTATATTGTTCTGCTTTCATAAGTATTAGTTACTGATTTATTAAAAGCGTTTTTCAATTAAAAGACATATCAAGATCGCTTACCTTCTTTCAAGTTCTTTCTAATGCTAAAAAAAACGAACTATAGAACTGCGCAAATTGGGTTAAAGTTCTTGAGGCGTATCCTGACTGGAATAACAGGTTATGAGTTTGTTATGGATATGATTTATTAGTTTTCTTCAACCAGCAACGTCATTTTTGACATTGACTGATCATAATTATTCAAATAAATAAAATAACAAACGAGGCGAAGGTCTTTGTGAGGGACCTGGGAAAACGCTTGCGGGATAGGGGTTGCGATCCTAGATCTGGTTCGTACCTGGTCCAGCGTATATCGTTGGCTATTCAGCGCGGGAACGCCGCTGGTATTTTGGGGACGTTTGTGCCGGGTACTTACCGGATTAGGATATAGGTTTATGGCTTGCTTGTGTTTTGTAATGACCAATTTCCCTTTAAATTTGACGATGCGTGTTGCGGATGACATATGTGAAAGTATACATTTTATTTTGACGAAACCTGAGGTGGATGGGCTACCTGTATGATGACGAAGCCTGCTGCTGTGGATCTGAAGGTAGGAAGAAGTAGAATAAGAAGGTAAACTCAAATCAAATTTGTACCCTGTTATCACAATCAGAATACGCCTCCTGATCAAAAGAAAAACTCAAGGCGTTCGTGTTTACCTTATGAGTAAAGCACTAGGCTATTATTAACCCTTTAACCGCCAGAGTCTGATATATAAGACATTACATATCCAGCTCATTTCGCCACAGTCTGATAAATAAGACAAAGATCTGATTTGGTTTTTACAGCACATTTATAACTCCCGTAACTATGCCAACCTTACTCTGCGTGGTACAATTACTGTCGGTGGCGACACGAGCACGCTCGATCAAAAATTGCTGGCGGTTAAAAGGTTAAAGACGTTGTTACCTACCCTTAAAAGTAGTTTGGTCAAATTTAACATTCTATTCATCAGTTCATTACTTTAAGGTATTTTTATATATTACAATCATTCCCTGTTTGTCTACAATATTAATTTGATCTTGACCGCTTAATGTGATATTATTATTAACCATTGATTCTGATTTTTTTTTACATTCTTTGTTGTTTTTTCTTTAATTAATATTAAGTCTATATATAACTAATTATATATTTAGGCCACATTGAGCCATTTCAATTCTAATATGACTAGAAGCACATATTGACGAAATATTTTAAAGACTTTAAATGCATTTATCGACAACACACGCATACCTAGTTGTTTTTATTTTCTTTTTGTATTTTTTCTTCAGAATGTGCTTAATGAAACGGGTGCTTAATTCTGAAAATCACATCCGTATTTAAGAATATTAAGATATTAAAATCAGTTACAGCCATAACGCTACATTCTGAAGAATTAGGAACTGCCCGGTTAACTATCCCCTAAAGAAGTATTATCAATACCATTAACAGACACCAAATAGCTAGAAATATTTTACTTTTGATGTATAAAAACTGAGTTCACATAATAGTCTGAACCTATTGGAAGTTTATATAATGCAAACATTTTAAAAAATCACTAATTATTTGTCATATATATATGTATTATAACATTTATAACCGTATACTAAAATTTTAATAATTAAAGTAACAGATTATGAACTAAAAGTAAACTTAAAATATATACGGTTATTGGACTATGTTTGTGCTTTAGAAGAGGGAGATTGATTACGGAGTAGGTACAAGTAATAAAGCTAAATTGGTTCGTTTAGGCCTATTTACAAATTGATAGTCTTTACTTAGCTTCGAAGTCGACGAAGCCCAGCTCCTTTCGACTCTGAGGGACACAAAGTAATTTTAAAACGCCTGCATGGATACCTACAATTAGCAAACCTGTATATGAAATCAGGGGTCTTTTAAACCTCAATTAGATCGTTTTGCGTTTTGGAATGTGACTGCCTAACTCGGTCACTTCTAAGATTGAATAGTCAATTCGGGCTAGCTAAAACTAAGACATCGTGCCGGTGTATTTTAGTTTAGCTTAAACGGACACATTAAGTAATACAATTAATGCGTAGGTAATCACAATTTGCCCATGAGTAAAATAGCTCACTACACTCATATTCATAAATAATTAAGCAACATTAAGCAAGCATAACACTTGCTTCTTCATACATTATAAATAGCGGCTATATTCTAGACACTATAGTTTTATGTAGTAAAAACGTACAGCCACCAGGTGCATGTAGAGTGAATGCTTGGACATTTTTAAGCAGCTGTTTGGTAAAGATTTCAGACACAATTCACAAAGCGATAAATACTTACCTCTATTTAATGTATTTATTACGTAAAATTAATCTCAATTAATCTCTGCACTAAAAATGACCCGTACTCGGCTATGATAAAAGTAGGTATGTATATAATTAATGATTATTTTAATTCTTAAAAAACAAACACCAGTTTGCAAAAATAATCAAGAGACGCGACCAGAATTCGATCGCGACTGTAGATGAATTTGTGAAAATAATAATAATTTCAAATGGACAACAACGAAAGTTCGGTTGATCGAACCCCGAAAATGTGCTCCTACAGGAATTCTTTGGCAGAGTGACAACTTTTCTGTTGACCACGAAGTCGAACGACACTTTCACGAGGTCTTTCACCCTTTAAATCGTATATTCTGGTAAAAGAGATGTCGGCCAAAGGTGAATGTGCAGGTGCGCAATACAATACATGGAAGACTTTGAACATTGTTATAGCTATTGGTCTTTTGAGCACTGTTAAGTAAAGAAGTGAGCTTCCTGAGCAACGAGAGTTGCTGGGCTGTGGTGTGACCATCTCGTCATCGCCCGATGATGGTGGGCTCGTCGGCCATGGCCAGCTCGTCGGTGGCCGCCTTGTCACCTTTCCTCTTGCGCGAGTACCACAGAAACGATGCCGCAGCAAAAGCGTTCACCAACACCACGAACACCGCCAGGTAGAAACTAATGTGGAAGCTGTTTAGAACATTAAATACAAATGTATTAAATCTGACCTATTTCTGTTCAAAATAATCTCTATCGGAAAACATAACGATGGTCAAGGATAATGCTAATTTATAGTAAACTATTTATATTAAAGTTCAAAAAGTTTGGACTATGAAAGATATGAATTTACTAGCAATAAGACCATTTATTACGCCTAGGGCGAGGAATGGATAGTTTATTAAAGAATACAATCATTACTCACTAATGGTACGCGGTCTTGGGATAGATGGCAGGAACATTTTTTTCCAGCACATCTACCGTAGTTGACATCACTTGTACCACGACGAAAGTGCAGGATGCTAAACAAAGATAAGTTTGCTTTCATTAGTTATCCAAATATATGTTTAGAAGAGGCACGGCTTGCTAAATAAAAGCTTATGTAAAAACTGACATATTATGCATAATAAACAATATGTAGCTTTATCTTATCATCGTATTTCAATATCTAGGTTCGTGAAACATGAATCTGATGATGATGATGATGACGATAATAAATACTTACTGTACCGTGAATCTACTTTGAACGTGACTCACTGCGCGATTCGGGAAACGAATTAGAGATTCACTAGATATGAAATAGTAAAGATATGTGACGGTCCACGGCAAAAGGTAACAATGCCCCCGGATGAATATTGGAGCGGCGTTAATAATAGCGTAAGCGCCAGCCGCCATAAGGTACCTATTGCCGTGGAACGTCACATATCTTTACTATTTCATATCTAGTGAATCTCTAATTCATTTCCCGAATCGCGCCGTGAGATATTGAACATTCTGATGAAACTTAGCAAGATTTATATAGTTACTTCAGGCCTTATACACCTTTACAGACGATTTAAGCAGCATCTATGAATTATATTATCTAGATACTAACGACAGCGTCGCTCGTGGCTATATGACCCGATAGTAGCCTAATACCCACTATAGTTAGGTACTTAGTTTTAAAATAATTCACCATGTTGAGATCGTTCATGGAAAATATGCGTTTTTTACCCGTTTTAGGGCTAAATCCTCTAACGCCAATTCTCACTTCGCTCGCCGTCGTCAATAAGGAAATATCTTATTGACTCGTTCTAAGCCCTTTTATACACACTCATAGGATATATTCGGATAAAAACGAAAGGCATAGATTTACTTCAAAACTGTGAGACACCAAATAAATATTTTACAATAAATTAACATGTAAGGTATGAACATTTTGAAAAATAATATATTGATACCAAAACTTACTACTAATAAAATGAATGCCAGCAGCGAGTCTCTTGAACATATACCGAGGATTCCTGAACGTGTAAACGGAGAAACCGCATCCCATCGCCATCACGAAGAGGCCGATGATGCCGAATGACGTCATCGTCCGTACCAAACCTGCATCAAATTATTCAATAAATTAAGAGGAAACGGGACGGCCGCTTCTCCATACAAACGTAGTCCCCATTTTCCTCTCTGGATATTGATATTTTGCAAAATATTTGCATGACTTTATATTAACCCTAGCTATGCCTCTACGTTTGACTTTTTTCGATTTTTTTTATTATTGTAAAAATTAGGGGCGAAAAACAGACGTCATACACATTTTTAATGCTCCTAACTTTTATAATAAATAAAAATTCTAAATAAATCAAACAAAGGGACGTAGCTGTGGTTGATAGACAACAAATAGTGTCAAAATATTTTAAATAATGTTAATATCCATAGAGGAAAATGAGGCCTACGTTTGTACGAACTTTCATCTTTTCAGCTGCCAACGTAGAATCTTACGTCTCGTAACGAAGCGCAAGCTTCGAGCGTACGCCCTCGACACTGACGCTGGCCGTCATATGTGTATTTTGTCTAACTAATTGTATGCGATCGGTGTCAGCGTCGAACGTGCGTTTCGTGGTCCTCGAATTTAGTATCTCTCGTACCTTTAAATTTACTACTGAAAGCAAACATAAAATTGGCACTTAACTTTTAAAATTAGAATTAAAAATATCGAAGTAGATTTTTTAAATCGTTTATCGTATATCCTGGTGTCCTTTACTGAGTGCCACCTAGTCCATCCACTGGGCCTTACTGAAAATCAGCGTCGCGGTATATGCCATGTGGCTCATACCGTGACATCTAGCTGAGTGAGGACCATTTTGTGTACTAATTAATCTTAGTTAGTTTTAAGCTTATGTTATTGTGCCAATAAATGCTTTCTTCTTCTATATAATTTAGTGCAAGTAAATAATAAACTTACTGGGGATTTCAGTATGGTAAGCCGGATCACGCAACTTAAGATCTGCTAGCGGCTGTGCCAGGTAGTTTGTGCAAACTGAAAAATAATCAAAATATTTAGGTTTATACTGTCTTCCTTCCTATTCGTAATTTAATCATTTCGTTATGGCGTTACTCGTTATTTTGTGCAAGATCAAAGTTTTGAGTAATGTATGTACTAGGTAATTAAGTAGATTTAATAAATAGGGGAAGTCAGGCAATTTGGATCGTCGGGAGATTTGAACTACAAGTTAATTTAATTAAAACTTGCGCTACTGAATAGAACATAGGATGATTCGCCAGTAACTGGCCACTGTTAGGGGGGACGCACGGGGGACTTTATTTTATAAAGTGTAGTGCTATATAAGTACTAAAAAGTATAATAGGTATATATATTCGTGAAATATAAGACGTCTCAAGCTATTTTCCACAGCGAGTCAAGTAGCAATCTATTTTGCTAGTGAAATGGATCCGAGGCGGTGCTGCGGAAGCGCATAACCCTTACGAACCGGAACATTTGAGAAGTTCCTGAGAAACTCGAGGCTTTATCGCATTTATATGGGGCAACAGCAACCGTCGGATCCTTGTGATAACGTTGCGTTCACGTTATATGTTACAATACATAGAAATTACTATTTACTTACTATTACTAAGTAGGTAGCTACCTATACAACTTTTCTCAGCTTTTAGACATTATAGGTATGATTAGAATTAGGTTACAATATACAATTTAATCAACCGTCCGTCCAGCCGAACCGTAGCTAAGTGGAAACTGACGATTTACTTAATGGTAGTTTATGTGACGGGGACAGGCTACATAATTGAATGAATTCATTAAAATACGAGTGTGGATTTATGAAGCGAACGAAGCGAGTATCATTGATTAGAGATTAATCATTTTCAATTAGTCGTCGATACATCAATTCGACATATAAGGGGGATTCAGATTTAGTGAATGAATCATTTGCCAGCCATTTACTAAATGAGTAGTACCTACAGTATGTACCTACAGGCGTGCGTGCAGATCGGGAACTATTGTGTGAAACGAAGCGCTAGATGCGCATTAGCCAAATCTGGATGCACCTTTATATCGAAATTAATAAAATGTGCCGGACAAGCAAGAACGACCGATATCGCTGCTGTCACTTATACAGGGGAGCAACTTTTTGAAGTGAAAACTTCTTTAGCGGCGCTGGGCAATTTTGAAGTAGGGAAAAAATGATAAACTCGAGACAGCGTAACGCGATCACGTGACCGTAACGTTTAGATGGCCACTCATTTAGATGGCATTTAAATCAATAAAGAAAAACTCAATGACATTACATGAAAAAGGTTCTAATCTTGTACGGGTTGAAATACGAGGATCTCACAGTTACATTTTAACTTTATATCACTCAAATATAATTCAATAAAGCTACATCTTGATGAAATCGCTAATAAAAGTGAACTCTAGTACTGGTGAATAAAACTCAAAATATCATGACCAAAATATATTTAGATGCGAGGTCTGCAAGGTAACTTTACAATTTCTATTCGACTTTTAAACAATTAACGCTACAAATTTGAATTTCGAATTTTAAACAAGCTCACTGACCAGCAATTTCAGAACTAAAGTTTTTCAATAGAAAGGAGGATGGGTCAATTATACATAGTGCTGCAGACATTTTGGACTAGTCATTGATTTTTCACTTCTGTCGGCACTCCCGGAGTGCAACCCGTTGTTTTTTTTTTTTGCTAACATTACGGGTCTTCGAATAATTTCCGTTAGGCTCCATTTCCCCCTTCCATCTTCCTCTAATTAATACAGTTCCAAAAGAAAGGTTTTCTATCTCGCGTGATACTGTCGCGCCGCTAGCTCCTATGATAGGCCTACAGAATAGATATAAAACCTATGTTTCTACTAGATAAGTATAGAATCTTCACTGTCTAATAATAAAACTAATGTATTGACAGCAAATCACGTCTAACTCATGAGTCGCATTACGCGTTCTCTTTCTCGCTCATTAGACTGTGCTCGGAGTGAAATACCACTGGCGCAAGCAATAAAGTGTATATCGTAAATAGAAGTAGTGGTGTATTGGGAAACTTGTGGTAAACTAATCAAAATTAAGCCTGGCCAAGAATCCTTTTATATCGATGGTTGTAACGCCTATAAGTAATTGTAAAACTATAAAAGTCCGACTAAAATAGAACGCTGATTATGGGTCATGGCTCATTTTACAGGCATAAGTACTGGAAGCAGAATGACCGTTAAAATTAAAGACAAACTTTATGGTTTAGGGAGACGACCCGAAAATTGAGTTACAATAAAAAAAACTGACCTAGTGTGAGGGACTCATTTACATTTTAACATGACAGACTTATAAAATCCCGATACTTAATTTTCATTAAGTGTCTGACTTTTCTTTACGCCAAGTCTACACATGGTAAAAACTTGTGGTAAAAAAGTGGTAAAGGTGCCATGAAGTCTTTTGAGAGGTACAATGAGTTGTAAAATGGCATGGAAACATTATGAATGAATTCATTAAAAAGGTGGCCATACAATTTTGAAGCTGGGCTTTACTGTCTCTGGAGTCTGGATAACATCATCTTACATCCATCAATGGCGTTTAGGATGTTATAAAGTCTAATCGGTTATGAATGTTATGATGCCTATAAGCTTCAATCTCAGTCGAGTTCAATCTACGCAAGCGTTACTTTTATTGCTAGTAATCATGAGATAGTATAGTCTTATTTTTTTATGGGCTATTATCAGAGTAAGAGGGCACTTGCTCCAGTAGGTACTATTTAAGGAATACTTTTTTCGTAAGTAAGTAAGTCTACTACTTTAGAAGTACATATATACATTAGCCAGGCTGACGAAATATAGTTTGATAAATCGTGTTACTTATTTCAGTATTTAACTTCTAAACTACGATTCCCACTGAACGGGCAGAGACGGAGCGCATTTCACATTTGTACGGCCGCAAGCCGTCCGGCTCCACGCGGACGCGGACGGCTTCGGACGGATTCCATCGCTTCTGCCATACATAACGTATCAGGCACATTGAAAATGCGCTCCGGCGCGGCCCGACTCCAGCCGGTCGGTGGGAATCGTACATAATACATTCTTGAGAGTGCTGATAACTAATGTTAAATTTTTCTTTTATACAAGTAGGTACTCTTGGTGCTTTCCTGCTACGTACCTAATAAATACTGTAATACATTTCAAAACTAAACATGAGCTTGTTACTCCTATTACCGAACACTTCTATTGCTGGTTGCTTACTCGGCACGGTCGATTATTTTCTTTGCAACTTGCCACATCACAGTCTACGTGATGCGTGATGTTTGCCTACGTGATTTATGTATCGTAGGTCCATTCTGATTGATGCTGGCACCTAATAGCCATCTCGGTTGTCGGCGTCCCCTTTCTGTAGCGGCCACGAACAGTGCCACATTGTTTATTTGTTTACACGGCGCAACGCCACGAAGATAACTGTGGAAACGCCGTGGCGACTTGAAAGAACTAATGCGGTATTTTTGTCGGTGACTATTATTCACATTGTGTGGGCCGCGCTCGACAGTGTGTTTACTTTTTGTGAAAATTTAGCAGATTTCGCTCCGCTCTGATACGAAACTTTTTGTTGTGAGCTAGGCTATTTACCTATCATCAGTTCAAAAATACATGCTATCTTTACTTGACTAGGCTAGGTATTTCTGAAAGGAAGGAAGAACTACCAAAGGAAGAACTGTTAAATTTGTGACAACGTTAGTATTATAGAAGCCAGCATAGGTTCAGTACTAATGTATATTACACAATGTAATGTATTAGATATTGGTACTCGTAATTTCCTCTGTAGCAAAACACTGCTGAATGTAGCTAAGGCCACCCGCATTTCTTCTAAAATATGTGATTTTGTAAATTATTTTACTACTGAACACGTCTTAGAAACAAAATAAATTAAAAATTTCGTCTCTGTGTATGTGATTCATATTCATCGTATTTTAAACTGATAAATTGCTTTAAAATTAGTTTCTTTGGCCAAGCAGCCAACGTAATCCTAAGATTATGATTCAATAAAATCTGTTTAGTTATTGCAGTACAACGTCGTTTATTGATTATTGCACTACAACATTGTTATAGAGCCTAGAGAATGTATTAAATACACCAGCAACGAGAACGCCGGCAAAAGGAAATGCTTACAACATCGCAGAAAATACAATTTAAGCACGATGCTTGAAAGGAAAACATTGTAAATGTCGTGTTTGTCGTAAATGGGCCGAGCTGGCTCCCGGCGGGACGCTGAAACATCGCCATTGGCGTGTAACTAGCACTCAGTGAAGTCCTTTCATGAATAATGGACTTACTGCCCACCAACATTGCACATGGCCCGTAAAACAGAACTGTAATGATTGACGCACAATGTTTTAATTGGTGAATTTAGGGACTCAAGATCGAGAGCATGTCTGCATAATCCTTTGTTTATTAGAAAACGAAAAGGCGACTCCAATAAGTGTCTTGTCAGACTTATTTAATCCCTGATACAGCGAAACCGCGAAATATATCGAACAAGATTTTGTATTGTATTAACCATTAGGGGCTGTCCATAAATTACGTCATCGATTTTTGACGATTTTGGACCCCCCCCCCTATAATCATCCAAAAATCATGCTTCAAATGACCCCATTTCCTCCTACTTCATGCTACCGTCATCCGATGTCCAGACCCCCCCCCCCCTAATTTGAAATGACGTAATTTATGAATAGCCCCTAGATGAAATGATAACTAGAATAGTTGCGGTCATTTTAATTAAGTATATCAGTCATTAATGAGAACCGTGGCTTTGATGGTATTGGAAGTATTGTATACTGTTTAAGTACGAGTTCGAGCTTAACAGAGACCCTATAATATCGGTGTCATTAAGTTTTTTTTTGTTAGAAAAAAAAAAACAGCACAGCAGCAGTTATGTAAGCACGTACCTAATTCACGTCACGGGTATAAATTACTAAATTGAACTTATTTGCGTAACCATACATATTATTATGTAGGGTATTTTTAATTGATAAATATAGAATGTATCACATTCTATATTTATCAATTAAAAATACCCGTCACTAACAAAAATTGTGGGTTAAGGTAGTGACGCTGAAACTCTGAAAATTACGATGTCCGAATGAACGCAAATAAAGTCCAGTCATAAAACTCATAAACTACAAACGTAGGCGTCGAATTAACGTTCGACATAAACACGCAATCGTCACGGAGTCTCTGACATATCTTTACAGTTAGACCACTAGTTGCCATTTAAACATGGAATCATCTAATTGATGCATATCTCTTAGGCACTTGATATATTATGACAATTATTACTTATATCTTAAGGGAATTCAGCCATAACATACCTACCAGGTACCTATTTAATAAATAATTAAAATTTATAATATACCTCCACACAGCGGTATCTCCAAGAGTAAAATCGTGTAGACTAAGGTATGAATTTATTTAGATTTTTGAAATTATCAGCAGGGGACCGATTTTTGAGTTTCGAGCGCTCCATTTCGTCACTCGTCACTGGAAAACGGCAAATTGATATTTTTGACATAGGAGCAATAGAAATTGAGAATCTAGTGAAACTGACCACTCGTTTTCAATTCTATTGGTGAATTACATTGCCAAGATGACGTAGCTCAAATATTGTTTAAGTGTTTGCAAGTTTGTTAGCAGCAACGTATTTAGAGTTAGGTCAAGATAAGTTTGCAACGATTTTGATAGCATATGCAATGCAAGTGTTATTAAATTTATACGTCATAATTTCATAAAAGCTTGACGTTTAAAATAACACTTACACTGCGTGTGCTATAAAAATCGTTGCAGACTTATTTTAGGCTAACTACATTAAAGCCAACCTATTTAAAACGATTTTCTGAGGGCCTAGCCAAGGTGACAATCGCTTACGCTCCGTAGTGCGACCGAGACATTTTCGTTTCGGTCGCTACTGGGAGAGTGATAGAGATACTATATACCGTATCGTTCGCCATAGAACAAACGATTGACATTTTGACTTCGCGCTCTGATGTTTGAGTTAACGACATGACAAATGAAAACTTAATAACGAACTGATGACATGGACATGACAAATGATAGCTTAAATCTGAGGAAAGTAAGTACTCAAGAGACGCAGTACCCAGGAATAATTTTGCTACCGTTATTTCCTGTAATAAAGTGTAATAAATATTACTCTAAAGCGTAATGATTACGAAAATATTTGAAATAAGTTCAGAATGTTATGATTATTATGTTCAGGAAAATAATTACAGACCACTTGTTGATAGAAATTTGTTGTGGATGTGTGAAATTCGGATGGAGTAATATTAAAGTCAACAATCCCTATTTTTTTTTTCAATTTAGGCAAGAAATAGTTTATTAACAAAAAGAAATACATTAATAATTCTTCTTAAACTCAGTTCAGAAGTCTTTGATGCTATTATTAGTGTCTAAAAATACCTAGCCACAAATATCTTACTATTAATAATGTTTATGAACTTCTCACTCCGTAAACATTGAGGTGAATACTTAACCCTACCGAATTACGTGTAAAGTAAACTCGTACACGATTTAGTAGCTGGTTGCTAAATGCCTAACGATTTCTTTCAAGCTTCGCAGAAATAGATCTGATAACAAAGTAAACCAGCGGGTAGTAATGGACACGCCAAATGAGCTAAAACAGAAGGCGGAATGAGAAAAATAAACCAACATGTTTTACGAACCGAGAGACGAGAGAAAAGAAAAACGGGCGTAAATTTACCAACTATTTCGCAAAAATCTATTTTAAAGCGAGTTTTTTATGTCACGTTGTAGGCCAACAAGCATACAACCTGCTTAAAGGTAAGCAATTACCGTAGCTTTAAAAATGCGGAAGTATGCATGTTACTATTTCAATATCAAAAGCATTAACAATTCTATATTATTCACATTTTAAAACCTACCGACAAAATTAAATAGCGTCATCCAGCAAGTTAAAATTTATTTAACATTCATCGTTTAATATTTACAATACATTTCTGAAAACCGCAACCAAATCGGCCAAGCCGTTTTGGAGATACATGGGAAGATTTGTTTGTGCACAAACGAATACATAAACTTTCAACTTAAATGCATATTATACCGTATCCGTTCCGTCGGGGATAACATTTCTATAGAGAAATCTACCCTGTAATCTGGAGATACTATCTAGTGCCCATCATGTAACGTCATGTTGGACACTTACCCGTCGGCGAGGTCATCGTTTCGTCTTATCGCGATCTATTCACACGTTTTCATGAAGAGCATAATCTTAAGCATGAAACTAAGTTTAAGAAGCTTCCTTATCCTGCAAAGGTTTTCAAGATGCTAGTCTATATACGTATTAATTTGCATCCCTATTTTAAAATAATTATTTTATTGCCGTCGTAAACAACATTGAACACGAATTGCATCCAATATGAAACAGCAAATACCTGGGCCTGGGCTTGAATCCCATTAATAGCGTTTATTTGTGTTAATAATTACGGTGTGGTTATTTCTTGGTTAGTATATAAATTTATCATGAATATACACCCCAGGCCAAAAGTATGGAAACAAATTTATATGACAATAAAAAACTGTAATTTTCACATAAATAATGTATTTATTAAAAAGAAATATAATATAGTAAAATGATAATAGAACATTTTAAAAGTAAATTACTTATAATTTTCTTTAATAAAACTGTAAATTCAACCTTTCGTAGAAAGACAATTAGAAGGTTGATTTGTATGTTCCCTCAAATTTATATGTATTTTCCGCATATACATATTAGGATGTTTTAATACTTTGGGTGCTGTTTTAATCTTATAAAACTGCCTAAAGTAATTTTTGCGTTACCAATACACAATAATAATAATGGAAATACACAAAAAAAAAACCCGCTCTGACAATGACAGACGTCTCGTAAATTTTATTTCCTATAATTATATTTTTATACGTTTTTATTGTTAAATCTATTGTGTATTTTGCCATCAAATGAACCCTTGACCTGGCTAAATATGTGGAAACGTACAATATCGACTATAATACGTGTGACTCAAATTCCATACACACGCCACGGACATATGACATTTGTTTGACAAAACGGTCAACACAATATTACGGCAAAACGGTAAATAACGTTTGAAAAGAATGATTACGAGAAGTCAAAGACGAGCAGCGGAGTTGACCAACAACGCACGACCGCCACCCCCGCCCGCTCCGTCCAGTTCCTCGTCCACAACGTCGTCAGGCGACGAGTTCGCAACGGCGCCTGACTGCTAATGAGCAACTGAGGAGGACTTTGGAAGAGGCGATTACGCAGTATCGCGTCACAACCAACTCTAGACCCCGATTACCACGTCTGCCTATGAATAGACGCAATCTAGCGCTAATGGGAGCCCTAAACGCTTTACTAGAACCACATTTGCGGACTAGTAAAGATTTAGATGATACGCACTCGATCATGTACTGCGGAGCCATCGCGGCGTGCCGTGTTGCTCGCGTCAAGTTCCCGGACGCTGAACGTGCACCTAGGACCGTCGGAGGTGTCCCTGCATGGCAAGCGCGGATCGAGCGACGTATCAGCTCGTTTAGGACTCTCATCGCAAAACTGATCTGCTTCAGGGGGGGCAACAATCGCCCCCGAGTAATGCGCTTTGTGAACCAGGCGTTTGCGGGGACAGATATCAGGCCCCGCGACTACATTGCCAATGTCACAGAGCGCATCGACTTTCTAAAGCAGAAAGTCTATGCATGGGTAAACCGTATTCGCCGCTACAGAGAGCGTGTGGATCGATTTCAGCAGAATCGCCGGAAGTGGGAGGAAGCCAACCTTCGTGCGCCCGACACGCAGCCGCCGGATGCTACTGCCATGACCGACTTCTGGCGTAGCATCTGGTCGGTGCCTGTCGGACACACCGAGGGGGGTTGGATGAGTGTTGTCGAGTGTGAGTGCGAGTCCATCGAACCTATGGGGGCAGTCACCATCAGCCCCGATGACGTCAGTTGTGCCATCCGCATGGCCCAGAACTGGAAAAGTCCTGGGCCGGATGGATTGCACAACTTCTGACTAAAGTGGTTCCGATGCTCTCACTCGCGCTTGACAGTACAATTTCAACAAGCCCTCGAGCTTGGTTCTCTCCCACCTTCCTTAACAACTGGTGTCACCTTCCTGCTCTATAAGTCCGGTAGTACCACGGAAGCGAAGAACTACAGACCCATCACATGCTTGCCTACACTCTACAAGCTCCTTACATCCATTTTGAGAGCAAAAATCAACGCGCACATTGTCGCAAACAATATTCTGGCTTCCGCTCAAAATGGATGAAGGGTTGGGTGCCGTGGTACTAAAGAGCTCCTCCTCATAGACATGACCATTTGCCAACAAATCCGGCGGAACAAGGGTGCCCTCTCAGCCGCTTGGATTGACTACAAGAAGGCCTATGATTCGGTGCCTCATTCATGGTTGGGGAGGGTCTTAGAGTTGTATAAAGTTGATGCAGCTTTGAGAGCCTTCCTAAGCGCGTGTATGAGACAGTGGACCACAGTCCTTCGTCAACCAGGAGGCGGGGATGACCGCTCTGGCCCGCAGGATTTTATAAGGATTGAACGAGGAATCTTTCAGGGCGACAGTCTGAGTCCCCTGTGGTTCTGCCTAGCTTTGAATCCCCTCAGCACCCTGCTGAAGGATTTGGGACTAGGTTGCCGGCTTCGGAGAGAGGGTGAAGTCATTTCTCACCTTCTGTACATGGATGACCTCAAATTATTTGCACCAAATAGCCAAGACTTGTTGGAGCTACTGAAAACCACCGAAGTCTTCAGTAGTGCCATCCACGTGGAGTTTGGTGTCGATAAATGTGCGGTTATGCATGTACAGCGGGGGAGGGTTGTAAATTCAACAAATTTACAACTTTCTGAGACAATGTCTTTCAGATCTATCTCTGAATCAGAAACCTATAAATACCTTGGTATGTCACAGTCGTTGGGTATTGAGGACGGGGGTATTAGACGGTCGGTGAAGGAGCGCTTTTTCAGTCGGCTCACAAAAGTCCTTAACAGTCTTTTGTAAAGGAGGCATCAAAGTGCGCGCCTTCAACGCCTGGGTAATGCCCCTACTCACATACTCCTTTGGCATACTAAGGTGGACTCAGACCGAGCTGGACGCCCTGGATCGGAGGGTCCGATCACTGCTCACCGCACATCGCATGCTACACCCACGCTCGTCAGTTATGAGATTGTACATCCCACGGAAGTGTGGAGGCCGAGGCTTCCTAAACGCCAAGGATCTCCACAACCACGAGGTGTACAATCTCAGGAACTATTTCCTTAACAACGAGTGTGGGATGCATCATGATGTGGTGGCAGTAGATAGGAACCTCACGCCGCTTTCCTTGGCAAACGAGAACTGGCGCAAACCTGTGGTACTAAGTACTGCGGATCGCAAGGCGGCATGGGAGAGTAAGGTGCTACACGGGCGGTTCTACAAGGCCCTCACGGGACCCGATGTGGACCTGCTCGCGTCGGTGAACTGGTTACGATTCGGGGACCTCTTCGGAGAAACCGAGGGTTTTGCCTGTGCAATTGCGGACGAAGTGATGATGACGAACAACTATCGGAAATATATCCTGAAGGACGGTACGGTCGACATCTGTCGGGCATGCTGCCCTCCCGGAGAGTCACTCAGGCATATCATTTCCGGTTGCTCTCATCTTGCTAACGGCGAGTACTTGCACAGACATAATCTCGTAGCCAGGATTATTCACCAGCAACTTGCTCTTCTATATGACCTTGTGGACCGCGAAGTACCGTACTACAAGTACTTACCTGCGCCTGTTCTCGAGAATGGTCGTGCCACGCTCTATTGGGATCGATCTATCATCACTGACAGGACTATTGTAGCCAATAAGCCTGATATTGTGATAATAGATCGATCGCAAGGTCGGGCCGTGCTCGTTGACATCACCATCCCCCATGATGAGAATCTCGTGAAGGCCGAGAAGGACAAGTCCAGTAAGTACCTAGACTTGGCTCACGAGATAACCGCCATGTGGGATGTTGACTCGACGATCATTGTCCCGATAGTCGTTTCAGTGAACGGTCTAATAGCGAAGAGTCTCGACCAACATCTTGAGAGACTCTCGCTAGGTGGTTGGATCAAGGGTCAGATGCAGAAGGCGGTGATCTTGGACACAGCGCGGATAGTTCGCCGGTTCCTCTCTCTGCGGCCCTGACCACCGGTAGCTTGGGCCTTGCCCCGCTGCTGGCGGCACCCTAGGTTAGGTTTTTTATAATGTGTTTATATGTATGTTTTATTGTTTTGTAAGTGTTTTTATATTCATATTATAAATAACCTAACTTGAGATGAAAAATAAATAAAGAGAATATAATGGAAATATTAAAAATTAAGAAAAATAACTTTGTTTCCATACTTTTGGCCTGGGGTGTATTAGGTATTAAAGTAATAAAACGAACGTAAAAAGCCTACCATACAAACTGATCTAACACAGGACAATTCTGCCGTCGGATACTAAAAGGCAGTCTTAGAACATTTTGTTCTCAGAAGACTGCCTTTTAAAAACCGATGGCAGAATTTCTCACGTTTTCCATCCCACTGGGATTAACGGGATATCATCGACGCATACAACCATGTTCCTTCACTTACTTGTATAACATTGTCCAGCAACAGTCCCGACGGCCGTACAGTCGTGCGCGTGTACTGTTGCATTGAGTCTGAACGTCGCTTTCGTGGCGTTGGGCACGAACTCGTGTCGACAGATCTCCCATACGCCGGAGTCGCTCGACAGGAAGTACATGGAGGCGTTTCTAGCGGTGAAGGCGATACCTGGAACAAATGCAGTGTTAACTTCTGGCCGAAAGGTGTAGTTTTCCGGCGGTTTCGAGGCAACCTGCCGAACCCTACGCCGGAGCAGACGTCGCAACGGAGCCACTCCATACTGTCGCCAAAATCAGTACTGCTGTAGTGTTAATTTTTAAGTAGGTATAATAATGTATGTATCTTCGGGCCTACGGAGTTCATTTTTTTATTGAATACGGTTTAATTTGTACTGTTTCGTATGTTCACCATCAGGGCCGTCTTAAACTATGCTGGGGCCCTTGGCCACATAAGAATTTGGGGCCCTTTTGGAAAGTAAAGAAAGCTAATTAAACTAACATTTTTCTACTATGATCTTCTATTTATTATGGGTAATCAACCGTGTGCCCTTATGGTAAAGACGGTACTGTTCACTATACTACTGAGTCGATTTCAATGAATGCTGTGTCAATAGATTTTTATATGGTTCGGTTCATACAGGCAACATTTTAACTGAATACTAAATAACGTTTAATGGTGAGTCTAGACTGGAGACCCTTATGGTGTTGGAAGTAGGTTTTTAACAGTTTGTCTGGTAGGTATACAGCTAAGGCATTTTATTCCTTAAATAAAAAATAATAATATCGCTCATACATAGACTGTATAGGTAGATCTGTTTGGTACAAAAAATAATACAGTTAATGTCCTTGAAATGACATGTAATTTCAGAGTAGGTACCCCATTGAAGATGGGTATCTATTCGAAAACAATGTCGTTGTGTTTGTTAGTGATTCCTTTTGGCGCATCTCCAGACAGTTGGTATTTGCAAATAGGTTTAAACCAATATGAGTCGTCGGTAATATAAATTATAATTTGAGACGTCGCAACAATTACCGTGGCTCGTTACCACTGCAATTTACGGAGTCTGATGTGAAAACACACGGTTTTACTCGAATTTTCTAATAATAACTATAAAACTTTGGTATTTCTACATAACAACAAAGGATATTTAGATTTAAAAATACATATACCTATAACGTATAGAACTTCGTTAACCAATGTTACAATTCTGTAAATTTTGTAAGATATATATATATATATATATACAACGTGACCTTAGCCATTGGACAAACCCTGAAATCCCACTTAGGGTTACTTCTCAGAAATGCTCTAACGGTAATATTTTTTTAATTAGAACAAAAGATAAAAAAATAAATTATCTAACAAAAGTTATTTCCAATAATCGACAGCAAAAAGAAACATACTGTATTAATCATGCTTTTGACAATTTGTTTGAAAATGTGCGGCAATGTTGACATTTGTCAAAAGTCAGAATCTTAGTAATATCATAAATAAAAAAGATAAACAAAACGGTCGAAGAAGGTTTCATACTATTTATTACCTCAGGAGCTACTAACACATACAGGTTGCTCCAAAGTAAAAAAATCGTAATTTATTAATTGTTATGATACTTTGTATACTGGTTCTAAATACCCTAATGCATATACATTTCGGCTTTGTCCAATGCCTAGGGACACCCTGTATATGTATATATAATATATTATATCTTACTTATAATAATATAACAAAAACACTATTGAAATAAATGCAAACACGTCAATAACGAGAGTCGGACCAAGCTAACTCTGCTTTGCATTTACAATTACAAAGTGTAGCAATGTCATCCTTAATGTCGAATTTATAAAAAAATACATATAAAAAATACATTGTTAAAAATTGGGTAATGTACGGAACCCTTGGCATGCGAATCCGACTCGCACTTGACCGGTTTTTCTTAATATTAAGTGCAAATAAAAGAATAAACGAGGTCGTAATATTTGCATAACATAAATATTCTGAAAAATAATTATATATAAATCAATAAAATTATAAAATATAAAATAAATAATAATAATAATTATTATTCTCTTTATTCAATTAGGGTCTTAGGTTAGGGTTTTACAATGTGAGTATAAAAGTAAAATATAAAAACACTTACAAAACATAACAAAAATATATAAACACATTATAAAAAACCTAACCTAGGGTGCCGCCGGCAGCGGGGCAGGGTCCAAGCTGCCGGTGGTCAGGGCCGCAGAGTGAGGAATCGACGTACTATACGCGCCGTGTCCAAAATTACCGCCTTCTGCATCTGACCCTTGATCCAACCACCCAGCGAGAGTCTCTCTAGGTGTTGGTCGAGACTCTTCGCTATGAGACCGTTCGCTGACACGACTATAGGAACAATGATCGTCGAGTCAACATCCCACATAGCGGTTATCTCGTGGGCTAAGTCTAGGTACTTGCTGGACTTGTCCTTCTCGGCCTTCACGAGATTCTCATCATGGGGGATGGTGACGTCGACGAGCACGGTCCGGCGCTGCGATCGATCTATCAGCACGATGTCAGGCTTATTGGCTACAATAGTCCTGCCAGTGATGATAGATCGATCCCAATAGAGCGTGGCACGACCATTTTCGAGAACTGGCGCAGGTGAGTACTTGTAGTACGGCACTTCGCGGTCCACAAGGCCGTATAGGAGGGCAAGCTGCTGGTGAATAATTCTGGCTACGAGGTTATGTCTGTGCAAGTACTCGCCGTTAGCAAGATGAGAACAACCGGAGATAATATGCCTGAGTGACTCTCCGGGACGGCGGCATGCCCGACAAATGTCGACCGTACCGTCCTTCAGGATATATTTCCGATAGTTGTTCGTCATCATCACTTCGTCCGCAATTGCACAGGCAAAACCCTCGGTTTCTCCGAAGAGGTCCCCGAATCGTAACCAGTTCACCGACGCGAGCAGGTCCACATCGGGTCCCGTGAGGGCCTTGTAGAACCGCCCGTGTAGCTGCTTATCCTTCCATACCGCCTTGCGGTCCTCGGTGCTTAGTACTACAGGTTTGCGCCAGTTCTCGTTCGCCAAGGAGAGCGGCGTGAGGTTCCTGTCTACTGCCACCACATCACGATGCATCCCACACTCGTTGTTAAGGAAATAATTCCTGAGATTGTACACCTCGCGGTTGTGGAGATCCTTGGCGTTTAGGAAGCCTCGGCCTCCACACTTCCGTGGGATGTACAATCTCATAACTGACGAGCGTGGGTGTAGCATGCGATGTGTGGTGAGCAGTGACCGGACCCTCCGATCCAGGGCATCCAGCTCGGTCTGAGTCCACCTTAGTATGCCAAAGGAGTATGTGAGTAGAGGCATTACCCAGGCGTTGAAGGCGCGCACTTTGTTGCCTCCTGACAAAAGACTGTTGAGTACTTTTGTGAGCCGACTGAAAAAGCGCTCCTTCACCGACCGTCTAATACCTTCTTCCTCAATACCCAACGACTGTGACATGCCAAGGTATTTATAGGTTTCTGATTCAGAGATGGATCTGAAAGACATTGTCTCAGAAAGTTGTAAATTTGTTGAATTTACAACTTTCCCCCGCTGTACATGCATAACCGCACATTTATCGACACCAAACTCCATGTTGATGGCATTACTGAAGACTTCGGTAGTTTTCAGTAGCTCCACCAAGTCTTGGCTATTTGGTGCAAATAATTTGAGATCATCCATGTACAGAAGGTGAGAAATGACTTCACCCCCTCTCCGAAGCCGGCAACCTAGTTCTAAATCCTTCAGCAAGGTACTTAGAGGATTCAAAGCTAGGCAGAACCACAGAGGACTCAGACTATCACCCTGAAATATTCCTCGCTCAATCCTTATAAAATCCTGCGGGCCAGGGCTCCCATCCCCGCCTCCTGGTTGACGAAGGACTGTGGTCCATTGCCTCATACACGCGCTTAGAAAAGCTCTTAAAGCTGTATCAACTTTATACAGCTCTAAGACCCTCTCCAGCCATGAGTGAGGCACCGAATCATAGGCCTTCTTGTAGTCAATCCAGGCTGCTGAGAGGGCCCCCCTGTTCCGCCGGATTTGTTGGCAGATGGTCATGTCTATGAGGAGGAGCTCTTTAGTACCACGGGACCCAACCCTACATCCATTTTGAACAGAGGCCAAAATATTGTTTGCGACAATGTGCGCGTTGATTTTTGCTCTCAAAATGGATGTAAGGAGCTTGTAGAGTGTAGGCAAGCATGTGATGGGTCTGAAGTTCTTCGCTTCCGTGGTACTACCGGACTTATAGAGCAGGAAGGTGACACCAGTTGTTAAGGAAGGTGGGGGAGAACCAAGCTCGAGGGCTTGTTGAAATTGTGCTGCCAAGCAGGAGTGTGAGCATCGGAACCATTTTAGCCAGAAGTTGTGCAATCCATCCGGCCCAGGACTTTTCCAGTTCTGGGCCGTGCGAATGGCACAACTTACGTCATCGGGGCTGATGGTGACTGCCCCCATAGGCTCGATGGACTCGCACTCACGCTCGACAACACTCATCCAACTCCCCTCGGTGTGTCCGACAGGCACTGACCAGATGCTACGCCAGAAGTCATTCATGACAGTAGCCTCCGGTGGCTGCGAGTCGGACGCACGAGGGTTGGTTTCCTCCCACTTTCGGTACATCTTCCTTTGGTCACTCTGGAAAAGACGGTTCTGCTGGAATCGGTCCACACGCTCTCTGTAGCGGCGAATACGGTTTGCCCATGCATAGACTTTTTGCTTTAGAAAGTCGATGCGCTCCGTAATGTTGGCCATGTAGTCGCGGGGCCTGATATCCGTCCCCGCGAATGCCTGGTTTACAAAGCGCATTACTCGGGGGCGATTGTTGCCCCCCCTGAAGCAGATCAGCTTTGCGATAAGAGTCCTAAAAGAGCTGATACGTCGCTCGATCCGTATTTGCCATGCGGGGGCACCCCCGGCGGTCCTAGGTGCACGTTCAGAGTCCGGAAACTTGACTCGTGCAACACGGCACGCCGCGATGGCTCCGCAATACATGATCGCGTGCGTATCATCTAAATCTTTACTAGTCCGCAAATATGGCTCTAGTAAAGCGTTTAGGGCTCCCATTAGCGCTAGATTGTGTCTATTCATAGGCAAACGTGGTAATCGTGGCCTAGTATTGGGTGTGGAGCGATACTGCGTAATCGCCTCATCCAAAGTCCTCCTCAGTTGCTCATTGGCTGTACTACTCACACTCTGCGCGAACTCCTCCTCGTCGGCACAGAGATCTACCCGCGGCGCCTCCGGTGCCTGGTCGGGTGCCGGCACCGGATCCGGCGATGTGGCGGGCGGGTCTCGCACCGAGGTGGAAGCTGCGCGAGTAGAGAGAGCCTCCAGGCGAAGCCGATCAAGTGTCGAGTCATCCAACCGCTTGAGCCGCTGGATGACTCGCACCTGATCCGATAGCCGTTGCGCAGTCACGTCGATGGTTGGTTCGAGGGCCTGAAACAGTGGAAGCATTCGAACACGGTACGCGCATAAGTCGGTTCCCCCCTCTGTAGCCCCATAGTAGGCGCGCATGACGTTCTCATTCATGGTTTGAGACCATCTCATGCGACGCACTACACCACCGGCAGCGGGAGCCGTGGGCGGAGCAAGATGTCCCGCAGGCCCCAAGCGTGCCGGCAGCGGTGGCCGCCCGCGTCGCGCTGGTGGTCGTGGCGGCGGCGGCGGCGGCCCGAACTCGTCGCTCGACTCGCTGGTATCGGGCGCAGTGGCGAATTCGTCGCCCGATGATGATTGTGACGAGACGGACGAGACGGGCGAGGGTGGTGGGCGTGCGTTGGCTGTGGTAGACGCTAGTGAACGCGCTTTACTTCGTGTAATCATTTTCCTTTGTCTGTCATTCGACCATTGTTTGTCGGCTAGTTTCGTACAGTTACAATTTTTGCGGTCACGTATCCTTTTGCGAAGTGTCGCATTATTGTGAAGGTAACTTATCCACAAAAAAAATCAACTAAAATGTAATAAAAGCCAGTAAAAACATATTTGATCGCATATAAAAGGAAAATTTAGTAAAAAACGCGTCTGACGTTGACGGCGTCAAGTTTTTTTTTTATTATTATTATTATTATTGCCCGCAGGGCAGCTTGTGGCGAGCTGTTGGGAAGTAACGACCCCACGGACCCGAGTGCTCCCGAGAGTCGGTCAGGGTCTCCGTCTCCGGCGTGTCTTCGTCGGTCGGAGTGGACCCCAAGGGGACCCGCAGGACTCTCAGCTCTGGCTTGCCTTAATTGGCCGTCCAGAGAGGAGTCGTTAGAGCTATATGCTCCAGGGGTGGAAGTGAAAGATGCATAAGACGCGAGTTGGCACAGTGGCTGCTAACAGCCACTGGGTAGAAAGCGGCGCACACCTCTCGACACCCCTGAGCCGCTCACACCGATGTTGCTCCTGGTCGTCTTGGCGACGGCAGTTTCAGGGGCCCATCTAGTGCGCGGCAAGTCACCACCTGCCTCGATAACTTGTGTGAACATTGTTATGGCAGGTGTCCGTACGTCTTTGTAATAACCCAGTCTCATAGTCCACCCAAACTTCAATCCATAGACCGGTATACTGTTCTCTTTTTCTACAATAGTCCCAATGCCTGCTGAGACCGGTTCATGGGTGTCTATTGTAGCACCTGTGAACGGGTTCCAGCAGGCGTTCTACATGACATAAAAGCTCTCCAAGGGGCCTCTACGTGTTGGATCTGTGTCCCCACGCAAGCCTATCAAAAAGCCGGGATTATAGGCCCGTGATATCCAAGGAGATACAAATAATAATTATTTTATAATTATAAATTATAAAATATTATGAATCAATACAATTTGGCTCTTGAAAATCAGAATCCAACAACACAGTTTATCTATAGGTATGTGCAAACATGATTGCCACGTTTTTGATCCCCAAACTTGTAACAAAATGAGTTAGTAATTGCTACCAAGATTTCAATTCCACTGCAGCTATAATTATTAAAGCTGCAGTGGAATTGAAATCTTTGATTAACTTTATTCTAAAAACAAAAAAAAAATATATAAAAAAATAAAAATACAAAAACTTTTTGAAATCACTCGCCTGCGCATTTTCATCGTACAGTCAACTGTAAAAATATGGGTGTCCAAATCATCCCAAAAATATGTCCCATAACTCTTATGTCAGTGAATTAAGAACTATGGGACATATTTTTGAGTAAGTTGTCTACACCCATATTTAATTTTAATTACAGCTGACTGTACATAATAATGGGGCGAGCGAGGTGTACAGCGAAGTGCGACTAATACAACATATGGGTACCTAGTCAAAAACGAAAATTTCACATTAAAAAATTTAAATACAATTTTGTTTAAAACCATCAAATTACAAAATAACCTAAATTATTCAAAGCCCTTTTCCAACATTTCAGAACACTATACAATAAGCACGCTGCATACGCAACACACACAAATAGCCCGACGGGCAGCGACCCCAATGCCACACGTCCGTAATTAAAAATAAACTTACCGGGCACATGCTTCGCGTAACCCCGTAATGTGGCGACGTGTCATCTAAACTTTATGCGTATCGGTTTCACACTGTCAATCATCGCAAACGCGGATCGGGCACCGTCATTATCAGGGGGCCGATTTTTGAATTTCGATCGCTCGATTTCGTCACTCCAAAATCGGTGGAAAACGGCGAAATGCAAATTTTTGAAATACGAGCGATCGAAATTTGGAATCTAGTGGTATTGACCACTCGATTTCAATTCTATTAGTGGAATTTAAACGCCTAGTAGTGGAGATATCATTTAACGAAATACACGAAATCGAGTGGTCGAATTTCAAAAATCGGCCCCCAGGGCATTTTCTCTTAAAAGTGTACCATTTACTTTTTTCGAATATCCATAAATTTTTGGGTTAGGTATTTCTACTCAGAATCACGAGGACTAGAGATTTAAAAAGAAAAAGAAAATGTGTCCCCAAAAATATGTCAGTTTTATGACCCATTTTCACATACATTTTGTATGGACCGTCACAAATGACACCCAAAATTACGAAATGTATGAAAAATGTGGACACTTTTTTTCTTTGTCTCATTTTATTCTGAGTCTAAATAACCCAAAAGTTGGTGATTTTTCGAAAAAAAGTAATAGGTACCATTTTTTCTGAAAACCTCCATCAATGACATTACTTTTAAGAAATAACACTACTATTATCAGTGTGGGTACTTATTGGAATGATAATGCATAATGGAACGCAGAAATAACAACATTAAGTACCTACACAAATTAGTAATTTATACTCAGTAGTATACCTTTAACTTTAACCTTTGTACTAAGTAGGATTGGGATACGAGGTTTCCGAAAGTTTAATTGGTGTTTTTATCATCCAGTTGACAACTTACAACACAAAAAGGAATGATAAAATTTAGCCTGTTACCCAAACACCGACCAGAACGTTAATCCGCGGAGACTAATGTACCAACAGCTACATTCTTACATTCTACAGGTTTACGAATTGACAGTTAAAGTGGACGTTGGTACATATATAGACCACGATCGTTTTTTTTTTAGATATATTACGATAGTGGACGACAGCTTCTCCATACAAACATAGTCCCGATTTTCCTCCCTGAATATTGACATTATGATCCTGATTTTTGACGACCGGTCTGGCCTAGTGGATAGTGACCCTGCCTGCGAAGCCGATGGTCCTGGGTTCGAATCCCAGTAAGGGCATTTATTTGTGTGATGAACACTAATATTTGTTCCTGAGTCATGGGTGTTTTCTATGTATATGAGTATGTATTTATCTATATAAGTAGGTATATCGTCGCCTAGCACCCATAGTAGGCCAAGAAAGGTACGCTCGGCTAGTATGGCGGAATGGAAATAATTAGTAATAGCTGAAATTTTCGGTGTATGGGACAGATAATAAATCTAGTGATTACGTCGACGCATAATCCAAATAAATATATTACATTTAGGTATTTAAAAAAAAATGTAAAAATATAAAAAATCACAGAAAGTTTGTAAAAAATATTAATAACATTTTTTAAATTTATACTCATAGAGAAATATTTGCTTTATGACATTAAGCATGAATCACACAAAAAATAATTCTGTATCCTACATTTAAAGTAAGTAACCTACGGTTATTATTAAATTCAGTATATTTCCGTCCTCAAAAATGGTAATAGGCTATTTTTTCTCTCATTATTTCCAAATTACAATAAGTACAAGCGTTGCAATTTAATCGTACACTAAATAATACCGTATGGGAGGTTTTATGGGGTTGTGCATTAATTGCCTGGTTAAAAATGGTAATAGATCAATATCATATGGGATTTTTATTATGAGTTTTCCTTCATCGAATACTGTAAAAATCGGCTTGAAATATGATTCGTAACACAAAAAACCATCAAAAACGTTATCGTTGCTTTAAAGTTGCCGCGCACGAGCCAGCGAGCTAACGCGATTGGTCGTTGCATGGAGCGGGGCGACGGAACGATGAAACTTCCATCGCCCCGAGCGCGAATATTTAAAAAAGTATTTAGTATATTTACTATTTACTCGGTCAAAACATATGTACCAGTGAACGTAAAAAATATGGGAGACTAGATTCGAACTAATTATCAGCTTTAATCTGGGCAAGAGTGCTGTAAATAAGAAAGTAAATTTTACGTAATTGCAGGCTTTCCGTCTTTGCGTGCGCGTTAAATTTAATACAATAATAGGCCAATTATATAGGGCTATTATACTGACACACACCCAATTTGATAGCAGAAAAAGACGCGAAATTAAAATTTTCTTAGGGAAATCAAATCTTCGCGCCTATAAGTTTAAACTTTAGGTTTCAATAGCGGTCATTTAAGTACCACCCCTCACCACTAAAATGTAATTATCAAAAGCGACAGTTGCTAATGTTCCCCAAAGTAAGCATTTCTAGTTAATGCTGCAATACAGTGGTACCGGGCACCTTGCGACGCAAGGCCGAGCAGGAATCGCAAACCTTAAAATATTTGCACTAATTAATTGAGTTAGGATTTTGTTAGTACTCTTTAATTGAATAGCAAAAAATATAAGTTATGCATTAGAAATACCGTTTTTATTCGATTTTTAATTAAGTAATTATTGTTAAACTTATTTTTACCGTGTGGTGTCGGTTAAAATTTCACTAGTAACATCATTTGGCGACTAGGGCAATAAAAGTCGACACCACAACCAACAAATTAACAAACAACAATAACCAACAAATTAACAAACAACAAAAATTTGCAGTAATATTCCAAAACTCGACTGAACGCAAGCGCACCGAACCGTGTCGCTCCCCTGACGCGACTCAGTGTCATAAAACGTAAGGCCGTGGTATTAACGACAGCGGATAGCTGAGCGGCGAGCGGTGACTGCAGGCGGCAATAAGGTGTTCAGTTAATGTTTTTATAATTTGAAATGACTTCGTTTCCATGTAGAAATAACCAAACAGACTTTAGAAGCATTTAATATTTTATTTGTGGCCGTATAAATTATGTTTTATTGGTAAATTAACTACAATTATTCATATTTGTGGATAAAACAATATACATACTATAATTAATACTAAATTAACATTAAATAAATACATTATTTATGACATAAAAATACATTGCGCGTATTTAACTACTTAGCACTGTTTAATTACGATACTTGCAAGCAAGTAGTAAAGTATATGGCTCCATCCTATCCTGTACCACGATATACAAGCGATAACATTTTTGCGACAGTTTTGTATAGATAATGGATTTGTCGCTAGAAAATTACGATATCGAGATAAAAGTCAGGTCTCTGAGCGCTATTGAAACCTAACACTATACATGTTTTAAATTTGCCGCGCTTTTTCTAGTCAAGCTGAATGTGTTTCACTATAGAATAGTAATCGAATTGGTTCAGATTTAACGTTTAATGCATATAAATAACATAATTAGTAAATAACATAATTAGTAAATAACATAATTTTGGACTAAGTACATTATACATACCTACATGACATCAGGCTATGGTTTGGCGCACCGTGACCCTGAACTGCGCGGTAATGTGTTACGGCTGTTAAGTGAAGTCCAGACGGGATGATCAAATCGACCGATTTGATCAGAAATGAAATTGGGGTCAATCTCCAAATTAAGCAACAATTAAACAACTGTACCGATATTTGGAACCTCAGAATAATATACCCGGCCGGATACCGGATAGTAACTTTACTTGATTTCAGAGTAAACAAATTGGATTTAAGAAACAGTCACGGTCATATTGTACATTACTCGTTTATTATTTCAAAACAATTTAAACATCCACTCACTTGCACGCGTAGGTACCTACTCATTTCGAACATAGAAATGAGTCCGCGCCAATGTTCACCACGAAACAGGTTAAAAGTTAAAACCTGCATAATGCGCACCTAAAAACCGAAATGTAGGTATTGTTAAATTTAGTTTGTAGTTAATTAGTTTTTTGGTGTAAGTGTATGAACCAAGGTCTGAAATAAATGATTTTTTATTTTTTTTATTGTTCCGCCGGCCGAAGATTCGGCGGTCGGATACCGAATATTTGGCCGACGGTCGGGCCGAATATCCGGTATCCGACCAAACAACTATCCATTGCATTTCTAATTGAGAGTGGCAACACTATCGTAGGTCGTATTGCCCTTTTCTAGCATATACGTCCCTCGCTCCTACACTCCCACCACACAGGCAGGTTGCTTTGTCAGTTATACAAGGCAAATTTTCAAGTCATTGGCATGCTGTTTTTCCATCTGGAAGGTCGTGAAGCTAAACTGCTGGTGAGTTTTTGAATTTGTACCTCAGTTTAGCTGACTATATTGAAATAGTTATTTATTTTACAAGGGGGCAAAGTTGTTGTTTAACCGCTCGTGCTAATATTGATACTTGAGCAAGTAAAACATTCGAAACATGGAATCTTGAGCGTTGCGAGGGTTTCAAAGCACGAGGGTTAAACAAAATTTGCCCCAAGTGAAACACAAAATGTTTCACCACACCAACCCGAAGCAAATATTAAATGTAAAAATATCATACAAAATCAAATACAAATGAATTTTATTAAATATTTATGATTTAAAAGTCAATTCTACCAGCAAACATAAGAAAACAACTCAAAATTTGCATTTGATTCCTTTGCCTCACTTGTGAATAAAATGAAACTTTGCTCTCAGTCTTTGAAGTGCAAAGTAAGCCTTTCCGAGCTGGTGTGAAATAAATAATTAAATTTTTCACGCCACTGTTCGGAAATGTGGCAATAGATGGTCTAAAACCAAGCTGGAAAGTAGGCAATAGCTGTAGCACTTGAACCACCACTACTACACTCGCGTGCAAAAGTATTGCATCACTTTGCATTTTTTCGTCCGCACCCAATATCTTTGTAATTCTATACCCGATTCTGAAAATTTTGGTATCAACTGAAAGCTTATAACGTATGTAACGCATTAGAAAAATGGTAAATTCAATGAAATTTCGAATCTGAAGACTATAAAAAATCATAAAACTGAAAGTAGTCGCATAATGCTCCAAAAATAAATCCGGAAACTTGAGAATAAAAGTCATTTTTTTAATACAATATCGTTTATTATTATTAAATTAATACTTGGTATTGCCACCTACAGGCCTCCTTTCACAAACCAAGTGGTTTTTCATAGACGTAATTAATTTTCTAATGTGATCATGAGGAATAGCGTCCCACTCCTCCAGCAAGGCTCCCTTCAACTCCTCAACATTGACCAGGGCAGGATTCCGCTTTCGAACCCTCCTTTTTAGGTAGTCCCACACGTGTTCAATGGGGTTAAGGTCCGGGCTCATCGCTGGCCAGTCCATTGTGTCGATGCCCACTTCGAGAAGGTAGGCTGCGGTGGCCCTAGCGGTATGACACGGGACATTATCCTGCATTAGGATGAACCCCTCATCAAAAATACCGGCATAAGGAACAACATGTTCCTCCAGGATATCAGTGATGTACTTGGCAGCGGTCAATCCACTGTCACGGCCCCCGCCAGGCACGAAAACCAGTTCTGTCCGCCCGTCGTAGGAAATGCCGCCCCAGAACATTACGGATCCACCGCCATAGGCGACCCTTTCGGAGAAGAAACATTGAGCGAACTGTTCTTCTGGCCTTCTGTAGACTCTTCCTTTTCGGTCACATCCATTCAAACACATTCTGCACTCTTTCAAGAAGAGAACTGGGGTTCATTGCTCAATGGTCCAGTCCTTGTGATTTTCAGTAAACTCTCTTTAGGCTGTACGGTGTCGCGCCAGCAATCTGGGCACCGCTGCGGGCCTCCTGGGTGTCAAGTTCGCTTTCTTAAGTCTTCTTCTTATTGTCTACTCACTGGCAGCCACTCCTCGTACCTCACGCAGACGCTGCTGGATGGCAATGCTGGTCTGGTGTCGATCTCGGAGAGATGTTGTGACAAAGAAGCGGTCGTCCCTCTGTGATGTACACTCTCTGCGGCCGCTTCTTGGTCTTGAAGTAAAGGATCCAGTCCCCTGGAACCTCTGGTAAACTCTGCAAACTGCAGATTGGCTTAAATTCAGCTCGGCAGCTACTGAACGTTGGCTACGCCCCGCTTGCAGGGGCTGGATGATTTGGCGGACTTCAGCTTCAGTGGTTTCCATTTTTCCAGGTCTTTTTCACGGGAAAATACGCGGAGATATGTATCGATCGACTTCTGATAAGTGACTGATAACAACCCCTTCTCTACCCCCGTTTTATAAGGGTCAAGGGTAACGCAACTCGTGCGCGTGATAACGTGAAACCGCTCACAAATCGGGAAAATGCCGATAATTTGAAAAATACTGGGCCGATTTCCATGTTTTTTTACTTTTCGTAAAGCTAAAACTTCAAGGAACATGATTACATTAAAATAATTTAGAGAAATTAACCAGTTTACAAATATATTGGATGCGGACGAAAAAATGCAAAGTGATGCAATACTTTTGCACGCGAGTGTACAATGTTTCATTATTATCATCATCTGTCATTGGTGACAGTTCGCTACAGCAATGAGTATAATTTAAAACATAAAAATCAATAAAAGGTCTTTTTTGGCGCAACTTTTTCCTTCAAAAATAAATTTAGGTTATTTATAGGACCAATTTCTTGTTTAAAAAAAACGAAATGTCAAACTATTCATTCATTCAGTCAGTTCATTCGATTCACGCTTAAGGCGTTTTTTACTTTTGTAGCTGTTTGTGGTTTTTTTAGCAAAAACGCTTCTAAGTTTAGAGTCCGTTTGAAGCAAACAACATAAAAACGCCTCTTAAATGTGATAAAAAAGAAAAAAGGCGGGATCGGAAAATTCTCACCGAATTGGATAGTACTATAAAATATAAGAAACACGTATCTACGCTCGCTATAAAAATGAGTTCTTCTAGTGAAGAAAATGATATTCTTACGCTGACGCCTACCGAAATTCAAGAGACAGTACAGGCAGTGGCTAGTAATTTGCTACCAGAGAAATCGCGGGCTAGTACTTATAGTTATCCAAATGTTTCCTTATTTCCTCGCAGTAGTCGTGAAAAGCACTATGTAATGCCTCGGCCGGAAACGCTAAAGATGGAGTCGTATTATTCGAGGGCCTCCACCAACGTGTCGGCCCTCAAACTCACTCGTCCATCTTTTAGCGGTTTTCCGTCCTCTCCTACAATGTACTATAGTTGTCCGTTAAATTATCTAGCAAATAAAAACGATCCGGAATAGTGATGTGAAAGTGCAAGAGGATATTAGAAAGAGAGATGCCTAAGAGTAGCATACCATAATGAATACATGTGTCTTAGCTGTATATTGTATTGTTATAAATAATGTTAAAAATGCTTTATGTTGTTAATGTGTTCCAAATTGTGCTGCTTTGGCATTAGCTGTAAGGTGCAATTTGTTATTTGAATTAATAAATAAATACAATAAGTGTTAATTTTACAAAATGTACCTATCAAATTGTATACTTTACTAAATATCTCTCTCCTCACAGGTGTTACAATAAAGGGTGTGTACTACATTATTAATTAAACACTCATAATATAATTATATTACATACACATAATAAGTATATCATAGGATATGTATATCATATGATGTTGGGACTGTCAATGGGTATGAAGCCAGAATAGACTTGTTGGTGGACAAATATTGCAGCAAGAGGCCATATAGATGTACCATGGAAGATAAAAAAGAGATAGAAGAGCAAATTGGAAAGTTACTCGATAATAAGTTAATAGAGGAAAATTAATTGAAAGACACAATGTATACTTAAAAATGGGTAGAAGAAGAGGGAAAATTATTTTGTCAGAGGAATTTAGTATAAAACTTATGAAATCTATACATGCTGACCTAGGTCATATTGGAATAGGATAAATGCAGAAGACAATTAGCCTATTTTATGCAGCTAAAAACTTGATACAAAACATAAAATCAGTGTGCACCGACTGTGAAGTTTGCATTAAAAATAAGTCGAGAGGACACAATAAATATGGATTTATGTCACAGCTGGGCCCAGCTACCAAACCATTCGAAATCATGTCTATAGACACCATTGGAGGTTTTGGTGGTTCAAGATCTTCAAAGAAATACCTGCTCCTGTATTAGAACCTAATGAAAATACTGAGGAACAATATACCTTTGATATTTACAGCAGTAGACTCACCTTTCTCCAATGGTTTGAACGAGAGACTGAATCAGACATTGGTGAATAAAATAAGGTGTAGAATGAATGAGAAAGGCAACAAAAGAGCTTGGACAACAGTAGCTCACGAATGTGTAAAGAACTATAATGAAACCAACCATTCAGTAACCCGTTTCTCTCCTAGTTATCTTCTAAACGGTACAGATGTCACGTTATTACCAAAGGAACTAAAGGAGGGGGGGAGATGTAAAAAAATAAACGATATCGTTTACCTTTTTAAATGTGGCCACACTTTGCTTTGACCTGTCAATGTCATGTCATACGTCAAAGGTGGGAAGTGAGGTTATGGAGATTGCAATGCCGCTTTAAATTTCCGGTTCCGACCTGTCAAAAGTACGACGTGTGATTGCAAGTCTCCTGGAATTTTAATCTAAAGTGCAGCAACTTCTAAGAATCTGGCGAAAATATTACGTAAAAATACAAATCCATCTACCTAAAGCTGAATTAAAGTGTTTTCAGTGACAAATACAAGTGATTAGTGCAAGAAAACAGTGAAATACGAACAAGAACCGTATATATAAGTATAACAGTCACTACGTATAGATTGTCGAAGATTGACGTTTGACAGCTGGGGCTGCTACACGAAAATAACATAGACTTCCGACAGCTGTCAAAACATTACCTACCTACCCACAGTTTCAGTTATAAGACTTCACAAGTGTAAACAAAATGGAAAACCAAATTATGGACACTATCATGGCGAAACTTGAAGAGCAGTTTAAAAAACAAACAGAAAGCATTACAAAATCCATCACTGACAATATTTCTGCCACTATAGACGCTAAATTAAAACCACTTTTGGCGGAAAATCAAGAACTGAAAAAAGAGGTTGTTACCCTGAAAACGAAGATAAAGTATATGGAATTACAGCAAAAGAAAAATAATATAATAATATATGGGTTAGAAGAATCGGAGAGTAACCACACGCAACTTCTGGAGAAAGTTTTAGAAACCCTTAATACTGCAAATGAGAAAGCAGACATAGAGAAATGGGACAAATGGGAAATAAGCAATGTTCGTAGACTAGGGAAGCCTGTCAAAGATAAACATAGGCCTATCCTTATTTCTGTAACCCTTGCATGGAGAAAATTTGAACTGTTTAAAAACAAGAAACTTCTACCAAAAAATGTTTATGTCAGCGAAGATTATCCTAAAGACATTTTGAACAAAAGGAAAGAACTTATAGCACAACAACAGGAAGAGATAAAAAAGGGAAAGCAGGCATACATTCGCTTTGACAAGTTGATTATAACAGACACGCCTGGAAATACTCGCGAAAAAAGGAAGCGTGTTAGTACTGTTTCACCCCAGAATCAGGACAAACCTGGGCAGCCAGAAGTAAGGGAGGAGCCCAAGAGGATGAACAGGAATAGCATGAAAGACTACCTAGTAAGACCAATGGCTGAACCCACACCTGGACCATCTTCAAAAAACCGGGCAAGTGCGAGTCGGACTCGCGCACGAAGGGTTCCGTACCATAATGCAAAAAAAAAAAAACTAAAAAAAGCAAAAAAAAAACGGTCACCCATCCAAGTACTGACCACTCCCGACGTTGCTTAACTTTGGTCAAAAATCACGTTTGTTGTATGGGAGCCCCATTTAAATCTTTATTTTATTCTGTTTTTAGTATTTGTTGTTATAGCGGCAACAGAAATACATCATCTGTGAAAATTTCAACTGTCTAGCTATCACGGTTCGTGAGATACAGCCTGGTGACAGACGGACGGACGGACGGACGGACGGACGGACGGACGGACGGACGGACGGACAGCGAAGTCTTAGTAATAGGGTCCCGTTTTACCCTTTGGGTACGGAACCCTAAAAACTAACAAGTAACAACAAAAACCGGAAATCAAAATCAAAACAACCAACTGATCACAAAGAAAAACAACAAAAACAACCTCCCCCAAGCCGGCTGGTCCCCGTGGGGGAAAACGACCAACACCCTCCATTTAAGAAAAAGAAATAAACAACAACAACATATAAAACAACAACAACAACATAAAGATTGGAGGAGGCCTTTGCCACCTGGCAAACGGACACACAAAAAAAAAAAGGAATTAGGGAAATATATGAACCAGAAATGTATTGTCCGAGTAAAAAGGCTAAATAAAATAAAAAAATAAATAACCTATCAAATTATATACTTTACTAAATATCTCTCTCCTCACAGGTGTTACAATAAAGGGTGTGTACTACATTATTAATTAAACACTCATAATATAATTATATTACATACACATAATAAGTATATCATAGGATATGTATAATCACATTGGTTTGGCGTCTTCCCACCACCAGGCGATAACAAACATGTTTCAATATTATTCTTAGGTTCCGAATATCGGTACAGCTGTTTAATGACAGCATTTACACAAAAATAAAACGCTAATTAAATAACTTATCATATTCGGAACTACAGATGCAACGGATAGTTGTTTGGCCGCATACAGGATACGGGAGGTACGGCCTGACCATAGGCCGAATATTCAGTATTCAGCCGCCGAATATTCGGCCGGCGGAAATATTCAGGTTTTTCAGGTGCGCATTGTGGAAGTTTTGGCCTGTTTCGTAATGAACTTTCGCGCGGTATATAGGTCTATCACTAGGTACGAAATTAGTGCGCGAGCTAGTGAATGGAACGTTTAAATTGTTTTAAAATAATAATCGAGTACGATTATATTCCGATATCAAGCATAGTTATTTAGTACCCTTATTTTAGTATCCGGTATCCGTCCGGATATTAAAATAAGGGCGAGATAGGATACCGGATAGTAACCGAATATCCGGTGCATCTCTATTCGGAACCTAAATTTTTAATCCTGCATGGTGCAAATATGTATAATATTGAGACAATGACTTGAAAATTTGTCTTGTATAACTGACAAAGCAACCTGCCTGTGTGGTAGGAGTGTGGGGTAGAGAGGGAGGTATATGCTAGAAAAAGACAATACGACCTAGGGGCTGTCCATACATGACGTCATCTATTAGAAGACCATAATTTACAAATAAATTTACAGAAAACTAACCTAATACAATTTAGACCTCATCAAAAAATAGATTTAAAAATTGATTATCATTTCAGAAATTGCAAATTAGAACTTAAAAGCACCAGCTCATTACTCGGTTTAGAAATTGACGAACACATAAACTGGAAAGCGCACACTGATAAAATAGCTGCTAAATTATCCAGTTTTGCGTACGCTCTCCGACAAATAAAATTAAACACGGACCTAAAAACTGCGGTATGTGCCTATCATGCTTTTGCCCAAGCATGGCTGCAGTATGGAATAATACTGTGGGGCAATAGCGTAAATGTTAAAGATCTCTTCATTCTACAAAAGAGATGTATAAGGATACTTGTAAATAAAAGAGATGAGGAAAGTTGCAAGCCTTACTTTCTTAAATTAAAAATTTTAACACTTACAGCCTTGTATATTTTAGAAACTTGCAAATTTGTTCGAAAAAATAATGATCTTTTTGATGAAAATAAATACCAAAGTTCAGAAACATATAACTTGCGCCACCGAAATAGAACCTTTGTGAGTGCCCCTGTTACGCTGCAAATGTACAATAAAGGTCCGCATGCAATGTCTATAAAAATCTTTAATAAAATTCCCCAACATATCTTAAACGAAAAAAAATTCACAACTATTATAAAAAAACTAAAGTCCTACTTATTGCATTTATGCCCATACTCCATGCAGGATTTCTTCGAAGATCAAGCTTAGTCTCGATTATGTGATGTGAATGATGTGATGTAGGTATAATGTGATGAGTGCAATATAGAACTTGTATAATAATGATAAATGTTAAGATAGTCTTCCTTTTGTAGTTGTAAGCCAATATTCACCCACTGGGTAAGAATATGTACATGTAAAATGCTACACCCTAGTAGGGTCCATGTTTGTACTTATTAGACATTTAACACCTATGTAAAATACCATGGATGCATTGAATAAATGATTATGATTATGATTATTTTTGACGATTTTTGTCGCCCCCCCCCCCATAAAATCATCAAAAAATCATGCTTCGAATGACACCGTTTCCACCTGCGTCATGCTACCATCATCCGATGTCCAGATCGACCCCCCCCCCCCCCCCCCCCCAAATTTGAAATGACTTAAATTTATGAATAGCCCCCTACGACAGTGTTGCCACTCTCAATATTATTTATTCTTAGGTTCCGAATATGGTAAGTTATTTAATTAGCGTTTTATTTTTGTGTAAAACGCTGTCATTTTAAAGCCGTACTTTTCGCCTTATTGCAAAGGAGTAAGGTGCAAAAGTGTAAACATATATTTCACGTCGACTCTTATTATACTATGTTATACTTATTATGGAACTTACTATGTTATACTTATTATGGAACGTAAACTATGAATTGAAAGAGCACGAAATAGTCAATATAATACGTTTGTTGCAAAAAAAAGTCTACAGACGCTTAGGCGCGAAGGGTTATTGTCTCATAGAAAATTTGAATTTCGCGCCTTTTTCTACTGACAAAGTTGTTGGATAGACGTTAATATCAAATTAAAGAGTGGGCCTACACACTTCGCTGTGACAGAATGTGAAAGTGTCACCAAAACTGTCAAATGACTACGATAATAAGTATTCCTTTTATAATGCCACTCCACACTATGCCATTCTGAAATTAAATAAGAACGATAGATAGTCATGCGCAATTTTTATTTTTGTAGTGGGTCATAATTGACGTATATAATTACGAATATAATTTGAACATCAACCAATAATATTGGATATGATATCAGTTATTTTTAATCAGCTATCATTCACGCGCGCGTTCATTTTGCTCAGACTTACACCGCACAAATATTTGGTGCGAGCGAGACGCCCGCGCACGTTCGAATTGGCCTGTCACTTGTAGCAACTTGTAGGTAAGTACATACTTACCTACATACTATCCACGCGTCCTTGGCACGAACTCCCGCCACCGCCCGCATTGAAACTGTCCCCGCGCGCCGCAAGGAAATGTAATCCTTAGCATTAGCGCAAAGAGTTCAAATTTGGTAGTTTCATTTAGCGAATTTGATAAAATGCACATATTTATTACATTGACCATATTTTTGTGTGATTATGTATTGAATATCACTTTGAACGTTATCAGAACAAAGTCTGCAAGAAATTATATCTATAACCATTTTTTCTAGCATGTTTAAGGCGTAAATATATATACAAGTGATACAAATAATATTGATGTCGGATTCTCGGATAAATAGCTTAATGAGGTAGTTTTATGGTAATTCAATCAAAGACCTAATTATTACTTTTTTTTTATATCAAGTCACGACGTATATCCGTGAGGCCCCGCCATTTATTGAATGAGTTATTTTCCGTGTTAATATTTTGACTGATTCCATTGTCGACTCATTATAAATATTATTTTCGTCACGTTTACGAACTAAAAATACTATTACTATTTTTAACAAACAAGAACGGCTCTTTTTTTTTACTATTTTTTTTTACCTACTTCCGGACAGAAAGTTTTTTGGATTCGAAAATAAAGTATCTTAAAATGATCTAAAGAACAGGAATAAAAAAAAAATTGCCTATTACTAATTAATGTTTAACGTAAGCGTATCTTTACTGGAGTATAGTACAAGCTTTGCTTAGTTTGGGGCTAGGTTGATATATGTAAGATGTCCCCTAATATTTATTTATTTATTTTATTTTATTTTATTATGGAAAATACTTTTAACATACCTAATAATCATGTTCTACTTTTTTTTAATTAGTTTGTTATTATAAGAGTTAGAAGCGCAAAACAGATTCCAACTTTTTTTAAAGCTTTTTTTTATTTAAACAAAGGGTCTTAGTTGTGATGAATGTATATCAATCTGTATAGACATATTTTCTATAATGTTAATATTCAGAGAAAAAAATTAAGAATTCGTTTGTATGGAGAAGCGGTTGTCCCCTTTCCTCTCAATGCTGCATTTGAGGCCTCATCATAATCATAAATGACTTATGTCACATCAAATACCATTAAGAAGCAGTAACTAATCATTTTATGACTTTACTCTTTAGTTATTCATAAGATAATTGAATTAATTGACGAACGCTTTTACGTTTGATATGATGATATCTTTTCGTTGGTAAGAATTCCAAGATTGCCTAATTGGTGGCACAGTGGCCATTTGTCTTTTGAAATGGGCCACTGCACGCGTTTGTCAACGAAACGCTGAAGTTATGGCTACATCTTGCATAATATGTTTTCTACATCGTTTTCCGGCTTTAGCTGACATCATGTTTTGTCTTGGCTATCCGCAACATTTGAAACTCGACAGTGGAAAATTAGTTACTGAAATAAATTTAGTCTCATTCTATTCGAATCTACTAGAATATATCTCGTATGGGCAATCAATATATTTAGGCAAAAACATACAGCACATAAAATAATATAAGTATTTCTGAATATATTACAGCCACACAATAGTCATTACACTAGATTATCTAAAACTAATATATAAATAGGTACATATATCTACAACTAGTCCAAAAAATACAATAACTAAAACAATATTAGGTACTTAATCTAACCTCCATCACTTATCATAAAACTAATACACAACAAAAAATCTAAAAAATCACAACAAATTTCTGAATGTATACCTATACTAATGCAACTGCATGATTTTTTTTACATAAGTGGAAGCTAGTAGAAGTAGCGCTAAGGCGTTAAACTTATGAACCAAATTAGAGGTTATGTTTCGTATCGCGGCTCATATAGGGACGAATGGGGTTCTTGAAATTAAAGTACTTACGAAATTTTGATTCCATATTTTACCAGTTGCTTTTTTATCAAAACGTAAAAAAATATCAAATAGCTCAACCGTAACCAATCGATTAGAGTGATATTTTATTGTTTAAATCTGCCTAAAATTTATCTTTAGTGCAACCACAAAAATAATTTCAACATATACCCTGCTTATTGAGCTATTTACAATAGGCTAGATGACTAATTTTCATTTATGGTATCAATCCATCAGGTTTGTTTTTAGGATCAAATGTCTATATGGGACCCATTGCGATACAAAAGTCAGAAATAATAGTCAAAGTCCGACAGTCGTACTTCACTCGCGAAACGCCCCTAACAAAACGATATGTGACCGTCACGTCAAGGTCACAGAGAGTCCATCTTGGAGTAAGAGTGGTATGAACAAAACAAGAAAATTGCGATTTTGTCGGTGAAATATTGCGTTTATGTATATAGTTTCCATACAATATTTTTTAGATAAAACGTGAGGAATCGAATGGTATCCTTATTTGTGTCGTTTTTGGAAGTTGAAAAAAAACTAAAATTTTGAAAGTTTCAGGTGCTGTACTTTTGTATTATTTCAATACTTATATTTTTTTAATATCCACAATATTGTGATAAATTGCTCATTTGCTATATATTTTACTAGAATTTGTTGTAAAATTCAACATGTGTCATCATCCCTATTTAATAACAAACAAGTTCCGCAATATCCAAGAAATATAATAGAAAAATTCAATTCACACTTGCGTTTGGTATGTAAATGGCGAGGAGGAATGGGCATGAATATAGAGGACAACGACGAGGGAGGAAGGAAGCCACATATAGGGTGACTTTATTGATGAATAAAAGTTACTTAATGCATCTCGGTAGAATGAAGGTTCGTTTTTGAACGTCATCAATGTCACTGTCTGTGAATGTGTAAATAAATGTACAAATTTTATATTTCTTATAATAAAATAGTGATTGGATTTTACTGTTTTTTTTTTCTTGAACTTCATTTATCATCTTGTAATCTTTGGTGAAATAGGTGGCTATAACCAAGCTTACGGTTTTTTTTTATAAATTGAATCAGTATGTCACCTGATTGTCGAATTCTTCGTCTTCGGTTACTTAAGTAATTTTTAAGTCTTCTGAAAGACATTTAATAAGACAACCTAAATTTAATTTAATTACAATTTATAGGTAAATTGAATTACAAATTGAATGCGTTTACTATTGACTACCTTTTATTGGACACCTTCATATGCACACAGCCGATGTCCAGAGTAATATTTACAGCACAAATAGTACCTAGCGCATGCAAAAAATTATAAGACTCAATTTCCAACCTAAATTTAGAAGTAAACGGCTTCGCACGGGTTAACAAATTCTACAATTCTACACCTAAACCTTCCTCAAGAATCACTTTATTGATCTATTATTGAAAATCCGTTCAGTACTTTTCGAGTTTATCGCGAACATACAAACACACAAATAGACAGACGCGGCGGGGGACTTTCTTTAAAAGGTGTAGTGATAATGAATATGGACTTACCGTCACCACCCTCTATATGAACCCATTTGCTCGTGCAGACGGCCGTGATCCAAAGGAATGTGCACAGCCCGACGAGTATTGTGCAAGCGAAGAGAATCCGTCGCTCGATGATAAGGGCCTGCATGAGGGGCCGCCGCTCGGCGCCGACCGAAGACGCCGTCGACATCTTGTCAGTTTCCATATTGATCTGGAATAGAAGAAAATGTGGTTATTCAACTATAGTCACTTCATAAATGGTCTCCAATATAATAAATCAACTGCCAAATAAATACTTGGTACCTGCCTAAAAATAAACAAAAGCTCTAACGGCATTAAAATATGAGTAGTCATATTGCTATATTTTAAACCCCCTTATTCATAAACGTTTACTAAAGTTGACAAGCGGATAATAATCGTTTATCCCTTTCCGAAGTATTGGTATGATCGAAAGGGATAAACGATTATTACCTACCGGCTTGTCAACTTTAGTAAACGTTTATAAATAAGGGAATAAGACTCCGTTTTTGTTACCAATCTATTAATATTCGATTAATTAGTTGACCGGTTAAATACGAGAGTTATTTTCATAATGATTAAAGTTACAATGTAAATGAAATCTCATTGGGATCGATGATGTACCAATTGGTTGCACGAGCTTGAAGACTAGGAGCTAGCCACAATATATGGGAACAAATTATTACCAAAATATGACAAGTTAACTCCTATTACACCTGCGAAATAAAACCGCTAAACGTCACAACATTCCTCAAATCAAAGAGAATAGATAGTATAGAGGGGTCCTGTCATAATACATTTTGTAGTCACAGTAAATTTACTGCCATCTATCGACACACGACCAAAACTCAAAATGAAAACGTATAAAACTATCAAAAAAATAATATATATGGATAAATGATTTTATTATTTTTATATCATTTTGACCCATGTTCATTCACTGATACCTATATGTTAAAATTGTTAAATATGAAACGATGTCGTCACCGCCATCTAGCCGAGGATAGGCCAAAAGTGTATGCGCCATCTGTCCGAGAATGACTTTTTCTTGTCTTCCGAGGCACGTTTTTTCCTTAGACTTTATTCATCTTATACGGAGTTACATATGTCTTTGCTCAAATAATCCATATTTATACCGTTAATCCCATATAGAGACAGGGCTATAAACTAGGCAACCAATACTCTTCGTAAGAGCGATGGAAAAGGTAGCATCGCAGACATAAGAATACCTAGGTACTACAAAAGATACGCCACTCTCAAACCAAAACGAAAATTTCAATAGGGGATATAACTGCAATGTTCTGCCGCCAGAGTGCAGCACTACCGACTCTAGTAAATTCATACACTAACTTATACTATACTGTGCCTTAAACTGTTTTTTGACAAGTTTTCACAGACAATAAAATATGACATTGATGCATCAAGGCGGTTTGTTAACAAGGGCCTACCGGTAAACGCGAAAATCAAAATTTAGCTATCTGTCTCTTTATCGCTCGAATATGCAAGAGTGATAGAGAGGTAAGATAACGAAATTTCGATTTTCTTGTTTCGCGGTAGACCCCCAGATTGTGACATATAGTGGTAGTGGCGCTACCTACGCCGAGTTTCGCGTAATATTCCGTATTGGGGACATTTATTTTAAATGTCTTTTTTTAAACGTTTACATAAAAACGGAAAATATGCACATGATACTTGAGTCACTTACTAGTTGATATGGCCAATCGTAACGAGTGCCCATAGCATACAAAAAGATATGAAGTATAAGGAATTTCTGACGCGTTCTCGCGTACGTACTATCAAAGAGAATTTGAAATAATTGAAATAGAGAAATATTGTCAATTAACTGCCATCTTTTGACACACATGATTAAGACTCACTTTTAGAACGCCATTTGACTTAAATCCTCATTTTTTCACTGATATGTGTTAGATTTGTTAAATGTCAAAACGTATCGCCCTCTACTCGACGGTCTCAAGTCAACAATAGGCCAACGGTGCCATCTTTTCGAGCGATGCCATATTTAATCTGTGGCAGGTATCGTGCCGTCCTTCAGGATTGGGAACATTTCACGCAATTGGTCCCGAGTAAGTCCCTTGGGATTAGCGCGTCTTATGAGCTTCATAGCCGTCGGGGCTTTGGAAACGTTCCCTACCACGCAGTATTTTCGTATTATGTCATTATAGGGAAATACGGCAAGAAAAATACAGGGTGAAATTGTTATCTCTGACCATACTCTAAAGGGGCCCACTGATGGGGGTACTATGGCACCAACCCCGAACTCGAGAAAAAAGAATCGACTGTTCTTATGTAAGTATGTTTATTTAGGTATCAATTTTATAACACTATTTTTATAAGCCGCCACGCAGTAAAAAAAGTGATTTCAGCCTCTAGCATGTCCATATTATGAATATTACTATGTTTCTAAAAACACTGGAGAATTATGACTGTTTTGATGCAAGATAGCGTATTTACTAATAATAAACGTAGTGTGCTAACGATTTTGTTATGTAAGCAAGCCAAGCACAAATAGTACTTCCACTTCTTCTTCTTCTTCCTTGCGTTATCCCGGCTTCTTGCCTCGGCCCATGAGAGCCTGGGGTCCGCTTGGCAAATACTTATTAATACGTACCTACTTCCACTATAGGTATTACAAAATTACATAAGTATATTGGCATTATTTGTGGTTGATTAAAATAATTAATTATTTTAAAATTATGAATCCCTCTAAATGTGATGAATCGAATCCCTAGCTAAATACTAATTACTAAAATGCATTGTATAATCGCGCATGACATTATTGATTGCATGTTACTAGTTTGATGCCAACATTTTCATGTATATTTTATTTGCAGTCGTCTATCCCTGTTTAAACTGACGACTGGTCTGGCCTAGTGGATAGTGACCCTGCCTGCGAAGCCGATGGTCCTGGGTTCGAATCCCAGTAAGGGCATTTATTTGTGTGATGAACACTAATATTTGTTCCTGAGTCATTGGGTGTTTTCTATGTATATAAGTATGTGTTTATCTATATAAGTATGTATATCGTCGCTTAGCAGCCATAGTACAAGCTTTGCTTAGTTTGGGGCTAGGTTGATCTGTGTAAGACGTCCAAAAAAAAAAAAAACTTCAACAGCCATAATATAGCCAACTAATTTACCTAAAATTAGCCTACGTAACCTATACAATGTATTGTGTATTTCGTCAGTATTATAGCTGAGGATTTATGTGGTATATATTATAGTTATATTAGATATTGTAACTGAGCCATTATATGGGCGCAAAGATTATTTACTGGGTGGTTTCCCTGCTACTAAAGAAACCTAAAATAATCACGACTCAATTCATAAATAGCTACTACCTAGTTATTTATAAATATTACGTTTAGATTTAACGTGCTATTTTTTTAGATTTGACTGAGTTTAACGAGTCAATATATTTTTCACGACTCAGTTAAATTACGTCATTATGTGACTGGAGGTCTGTATTTGATTTTTTTATTCCCGAGGTTGAAATAATACAGTGTTATGTTTTATTTTACCAAATGATTTGTTTTATGAACCGCCCTACATTAATTATGGTTTTACGACTATTTTATGAGCAATAAATTTCTGAAAAGAATGCTTGGTATAAATTTATCCACATATTATTATATACATTATTATAAATAAAACAAACTATGCTTGTTAAATGTCAATAGCACTATGAAATATTGCTCACCTTGACGTGTTTCTGTTTAATATTTATTTGGCCGCTTATGAATGCAAATAGCACTACTTTAAGCATTATACACGGTGGCTAAAAAATAACTGCATTCCTGTTACCAGGGAGGTTTAGAGATTATACTGAGCAACTTTTACTATGGAACCAACCCCGAAATCGCGAAAAAAAAAATTATACTCCCATAGAAAATGAACCAGGCAAAATGTATGAAACAGCCAAATTTTTTTTTCGCTATTTCGGGGTTGGTCCCATAGTAAAAGTTGCTCAGTATAATCCCAAAACCTCGCTGGCAACGGGAATGCAGTTATTTTTTAGCCAGCCTGTATACTGAGTTAAATCATTTGCGCCGGAACCTAATACCCGGCTAGAGTATCGAATTATCGATATTATGCGAAACAGTGTCACTTCCACTTGGCTCAGTATGCTCTATAATCCGTTGTTGCTTTTACTTTAGGAAAATATTTTGCCCTTCTTATTTTTCTAGCAAATAATACCTAACTACCAATGAAAAACCATGATACCTAATGAAGAACGAAGTTTTACTGATCTCGACGAGTTCGGTATTAAATAAGTTTTGTCGCGACAGGATATTACGACTGACTCCTCTCTGGCTTCATTGCCTCACCATACTTACTCGTGAGTACTAGTACTTAATGACGAGATGATTTATTTAAGTGGCAGATAGCTGAGTTTCGATTTTCGTGTTTCCCGGTAGGCCCTTTGTAAACAAACCGCCTTGATGTATCAATTTCAGAAAAACAGTTTAAGGCACAGTACCTATGTACCTATAAGTTGCTCTATGGTTTACGATGGGTGCTAGTGCTGCACTCTGGCGGCAAAATATTGCAGTAATAATTCTAAAAATTCGCGATAAACCAGGGCCGATGTCTTCAGTCATCACAACGCGAAAAGTTGCGCTCGATAATTTCATTATCACTACTAATATTATAAATGCAAAAGTAACTCTGTCTGTTTATCTGTTATTTAGTCACGCTTAAACCGCTAAACCGATTTAGATGAAAGTTGGAAGGGAGAGGCCTGGGTAAAGACATGTGATAGTTATTATCAATCATCATCATCCTTCCATGCAGATTAAATCGCGCCAAGAGGCTAAGCTAGTTATTAACGTTCTAAATATTAGTGTGAGACAGGGCAAATATTAATTACCAAATAAATATCATAATTATGAAATCTGAACGCTTTTCCTATAGGTAGGGTAACTGCTATAGTAATTGGTCACTCCTTACAAATCAGAAAGAAACAAGCCAATTGAAACCTTATTATAAAGGGTGGCCAATTACTACATATACAACGTGTCCCAAAATTCAACGATAAGCTGGCACCAGAAGATGGACTTGCTCATGACTACTCCAGGAAAAAAAAATATATCTCAATTTATTATGGAATTACAAAAAAATTAAAATCGACACCCCTAATGGTATTTTTAACGACCATGTCTACAATTTTTCAAATATTTCTGTTTTTTTTTTGTATCGGCAACCTAAAGTAGCACTGCTATCCACCACACCCTTAAAACACCAGAGTACCATTAGGGGTGTCGATTTCATTTTTTTTGTAATTCCATAATAAATTGAGATATATATTTTTTATTTTTTTTCCTCGAGTAGTCATGAGCAGATCCATCTTCTGGAGCCAGCTTATCGTTGAATTTTGGGACACGTTGTATACTGACCAATAACTATAGCAGTCACCCTAAATGTTACCGTAACTGGGAAGATTAAATTTCAATAATAATATGTTGGAGTGCTCAGCAGCTTTTAAGGCCGACCGTGCAATAAGTAGATAAGGTACACTAATGCGGCAATTATCTACATTAGGTCGGTCTCCGCATGCAAACCTCAGGTTACCAAGCAACCGACATATCGACCACATTTAGGTGAACTAAGTGACAACATAGCTGAACCGACTGGAGAAAATATATTAAAACACTATATTAATATTATGAAACAGGACTTCATTACAGGCCATCTAAAATCTCATCTCCTAAGTTAGCCGATAAGTTGATAAGGTTGTTAATTGGCCAAGACGGGGCGTGAGGCGCCGGGGCGCCGGCGACGGGCGGGCCGGGCGACGCCGCCAAGTATTTGTTTACTGACTTATCCCCTAATAGCCCCGCTTACTTGTCGCCGAGATTTTAACACCGACGTCTTTAAGTCCCGTGGAAACCTTTCACACACTCATCAGAAAGATAAGATGTCATTCGTGGCACTCTTGGGTCACCGACTTGATATAAAAAAAGCTCAATATTAGCATAGAGAAATATAGTAAGACAAGAGTGCTCACTCCATACATCAGTTTTGGTACCAATAAATAGTATTTTCATAGTCGACATCTAGCATCGAGTAGCGGAATTATCAGTATTTTAAGTAGCAGTAGTAGTACTGTCAAATGACAATAGGTGTAGCACCGACCAGAAAGTCTTATGTTGTTGAGCACTAGACTAGCATGCTAGATGTCGACTATGAAAATACTAATTTTTTTGGTACCAAAACTGATGTATGGAGTGAGCACTCTCGTCTTACTACCTATATTTCTCTATGATATTAGACGCTTTGCTCTGTATATATGTATAACTACATCACTATAAAATTATGACCCGTTGAATAAATTTTGTAATGATATCTTAGGCATTGTACATTAGCTTAAATTTAGTACAGCCCCTTATTGACCGAAGCGTAGCGAAGGTCTACGTTTTGACTCGAGCAATTTGCTTTCGTATGTCCGGATTATCGCTGGTTTAGGCGGTATTTAGATATTTAGTTTTGTATTTCCGGATGTTCTCCTCTACAGGTCGCAATTCTTAACTGATTCTCATGAAATTTTGTGACCAGATTCTATGACTAAATAAAATTTTTTTGTCAATCCGGTTTTTGGAAATTTTTTAAAATGGCGGAGTCGTGATACCTGTCGCCTAAACAAATAGTCGTATCGATATCATAAGAGTTTTTTCTTTTTGAGACATGTCTACAGAGTTAATAGCAAAAAATGCAGAAAAAAATTATCGCTGGTTTAGGCGGTATTTAGATATTTAGTTTTGTATTTCCGGATGTTCTCCTCTACAGGTCGCAATTCTTAACCGATTCTCATGAAATTTTGTGACCAGATTCTATGACTAAATAATTTTTTTTTGTCAATCCGGTTTTTGGAATTTTTTTAAAATGGCGGAGTCGTGATACCTGTCGCCTAAACAAATAGTCGTATCGATATCATAAGAGTTTTTTCTTTTTGAGACATGTTTACAGAGTTAATAGCAAAAAATGCAGAAAAAAATTATCGCTGATTTAGGCGGTATTTAGATATTTAGTTTTGTATTTCCGGATGTTCTCCTCTACAGGTCGCAATTCTTAACCGATTCTCATGAAATTTTGTGACCAGATTCTATGACTAAATAAAAAAAAATTGTCAATCCGGTTTTTGGAAATTTTAAAAATGGCGGAGTCGTGATACCTAGCGCTTAAACAAATAATCGTATCGATATCATAACAGTTTTTTCTTTTTGATATATGTTTATAGATGAAATGTCCAAAAATTCAGAAAATTTGTATCGCTGGTTTTGGCGGTATTTAGATATTTCGTTTTTACTTGAGAATGAGTAGCTAAATTTCGTCAGCTTTAGTAAGAACTATCATGGCGCACTTTGCAAACGTTCGCTTTTTTTGTTTGCATCGGGAGGTCCCTGGTTTCATCCCCGGTAATTGTATGCTGCTACACAACTTTTTGTATTTTTTTATACTTAAATTTCGTATCAATTGTTGTTTTTTATTTTATTATTTTATTTTGAAAAAATGAAAAAAATCGTATTTTTTATTTATCAAGCGCGGGCTAAGCGTATTCGTTTAATTTTTGCAAGAGATGATGGCTTTTTGCGCTTTAAAGAAAATTTGATTCTTGAATATACGGCGCCATACCTTTGGCGTATTTAACAATTTTTACTCATATCAGTAAAAGAACATGGGTCAAAATCATACGGCGTTCTAAAAATAAAAAAATCATATGTTTGAAAGATGGCAGTAAATTTACAGCACTGATTTACAGTGACTAGAAATTTAGTACGACAATAACCCTCTACTATAGGGACCGTGCGCGTTGGAGGGTCTGCCATCTTGGGGTCTGAATCGGAAACATGTACATTGCCAAAGCAAGTTCTACCATCAACCGTTCTCGTAGGTACGTTTTCTTGTACATAGTAGGTTCTGCCATCTTGTGGTCTACATCGGAATCATAAACTACACATCTACGCTTCGCGCCAAAGATCTGACGGCTCCTGTGCTGCCCCCTATAGTTCATGCACGTCCCCTATACAATCTATTCTCTTTAGAATTTAGATTAGTTAGATATTTAAATTCTTACTCGACTAAAATTAAAAGCATGAAACTCCTTCTATTGCGACTCGAGGAGGAACAAAGACTGAAAAGACTGGCAAACCAAACGCGCACGAAGCTTCTCAGTTGCAGTTTACAGGCTAATTAAAAGGTAATGTTGGTTCCCTAACATAAGTAGAGTTAGACCAAGAAAAGTCTGCAGAGATTTTGACACTGGCACAAATAACATTGGCACTGCGTGTGCTGTCAAAATCTCTGCAGACTTTTCTTGGTCTAACTCTATCCACTTTTCTATACAATTAGTATGGCGACGTGGATACTTAAGTTGGGGCACCGACCGTACACTGACATCGGAATGATATTTTTATCATGTTATTTAGTAGTCATCGTGCGTCTCGCTTGCGCCAATACATGTACGGACAAGAACCAGCGAAATGCACGATAACTAAATGACATCAGTTAGACGTCATTCTGATATCAGTGTACGTTTGAATTGGCCTGTTAGCCAAAAATTGTTTCGTATGTCCATCTGTTCTACTCTACTGGTCGCATTTCTAAACCAATTCCCGAATTTTGTAAGCAGGTTCGATAGTTAAGGTTTTAATTGTCAAATTAGATTCTCTAAATTCTGCTAAACAACGAAGCCATACATTTACTCAGTTTTAAGCTCAGCTCGCGAGGTCTACAGCTCACAGAGCCACTAGTTTTAAGTACTTTCAGGTTTGAAATAATTTGTAGCATTTATTCATCTAAATTCACAATTTCACTTGTTTATACACAGTTCTCCAACCTCTCATTATTCAATGCCTTTCTAATTATGCCTTGACATGTCCGATGGCGAAATATTATTTAAAACAATAACTCATCTAATTTTCAATTTGACATCATACATAATACGATACAAAATGAAAAATACTAGAGATTTTTTTCTTAAAATAACGCTACATTCATTTGTCAAGATCACGCGCTGGCCTTAAAGGGGCCCACTGATTAACAGTCCGCCGGACGGTATCGGCCTGTCAGTTGTTCGGAACTGTAAAAATTTTGTTCTAACTGACAGGCCGATACCGTCCGGCGGACTCATGTTAATCAGTGGGCCCTTTAAGAAACCGAATATGCGAAGATGTAGGTACATTAAGTATGTACAGTATGTCTAAGTAAGTACTTACACATACCTTATGATGAATATTAACTTCTGACAACTAACAGAAATGTATTAAATAGGTACATTTACGTTTTACTTTATAAAAACACGTACATACATATTGGATGGAACTTTAAAAATAGTTATATGACTGTCGCCGTCTCTTAATCAGGCCCCATATTTCACCACGGTGACAGGTGCGACAATTGTAAAATCACTGTTGCTGACGTCACAGGCATCCATGGGCTACGGTTACTACTTACCATCGGGCGGGCCGTATTCCTGTTTGCCACCATCATTGTTTTATTAAAAAAAAACTTTATTATATCGGAAAAAAACAGATATTTCTTTTGCGAAGTTTCTAACAATTGTCAAGATTTATAAGAATTGTAGGTAATTCTTGACAGGTAATGAGTTATATGTCGGAATTTCGTGACAATTGTAGTGTTTTTGTGACAATTGTCATAAACTTAGCAAGAGAAATATCTGTTTTTTTCCGATATAATAAAGTTTTTTTTAATAAAACAATGATGGTGGCAAACAGGAATATGGCCCGCCCGATGGTAAGCGGTAACCGTAGCCCATGGATGCCTGTGACGTCAGCAACAGTGATGTTTTACAATTGTCGCACCTGTCACCGTGGTGAAATTGGAGCCAGATCTAATAATAAATCACTTTGCGGATTGTAGCTTTTAAACGACGTGTCTAAAATAAAATCTGACGTTCATTGTATTCACGATTGAAGTAATAACGTGTTGAAGAGACACTAACATATACATATATTATTATTTATTATGTGTTAAATAATGAAATTATCGTGTCTTGTGAAACTTCTTATAGTCTGACAAAAAAACGTCCCTTCAAATCAATCTAAGAAAACGGAACGACACGACAGATTGCCACTTTTTAATTTCTACACTTTTTTGTCACACTATATGAAATTTAATTAAATCCGTATAATTTCCGAATGTTTTGATAATGAGCAGTTTTGGGTGCAGCAATGTTTTACATTAGCCGAAAAAATGCAATTATAGTAACAAGTATGTGTTATAAGTGCGAACAATTCAAGTTTACTAAAAATAACCAACCGATATTTCAATAACTGTCTTCACTGTCGTATATCTGGAGGTGGAATTGAACAACTATTTAGTGAGCTGCAAGGAAAACTACACAACTTTACCTTGGATGACTTCTGTATTATATATATTGGCGAAAAAGACTATACTGCAACATCTAATTATGCTGAGTTAATTGTGTTTATAAGAGAACAACTCCAAAAAGTACAACATACTAACGTTATAATATGTCTTCCTACTTTTAAATTTAGCCATAAGGCAGCTTTGTATAACAAAAGGGGAGATTACTTTAATTATCAATTGTACCTAGACAATACACAATACGAATATGCTTATATTCTAGATTCGAACAAAAATCTATCATACACAAATTACATATTTTCGCGAGGCGTAGGTACGATTAATAATAGAGGGCTTAACATAATATTTAAGAATGTCTCTGATTTCATACGTATAATACGTGGTTCACATTCATCATCATCAAACTGCAATAGAATAATTGAAATGTCTGCACTTAATATGACGCAACCCATGCAGCATTCCTTTCGATGCTAACTCTTCATTTAATATCATGCATCAAACATTGCAGGCGCTCTCGGAAAACTAGATGTCATTGAGCTGTCACTGCAAAACTTAGCTAATAATAATAATCACATAAGTGCGTTATGTCTATCTGAACATTTTATACAATTAAAAAACGAGTGTAATTTGATACTCAATGGATTCAAAATGGCAGCTTGTTATTGCCGTAAAAAGATAAGTAGAGGCGGGACGTGTATATTGCTTCGGGAAGATATAGAATTCAACCCTTTGCTATGGATTAAAGACATATGTGTTGAAAAAGTTTTCGAGTGTTGTGGTGTTAATATACCGTCACATAATATCACAATTATATATATATATCGCATACCAGGCGCAGATTTAGATTTGTTTTTTGAAAAACTCCATAACTTATTACTTACTATTACAAAATCACAAAAATATTCTAGACGTATAATTATATGCGGTGACTACAATATAGATCGTTTAAATACCAATACTATTAATACAGAAATGGAGCGAATATTGCAAAGCTATAATTTTAAACTACAAATTAATGAACCAACACGCGTCACAAGTACCTCTAACACATGCATATACAATATTGCTACTAACTTTAAAGGTACAATTAAATGTGATGTACACAACTTGTGTCTCTCAGACCACAAAGCACAAACAATATCTGTCCCAGTTAAGAGTCTTAATTCTGTGAAATATTGGTACGAATGGAAAAGAGACTTCAATATAGAACATCGTAAGAAGTTTCAGCAAGCTATACAAAGCCTATCATTTTCTGATATTATCTCGTCATCCAATAATACGAACAGTGCCTTTAATAACTTCCATAATATAGTTAATCTATTTTTTAATCTGTGCTTTCCTTTAAAAAAAGTGAGAATAAATGCAAGTTGCAAACCTAAGTGGATCACTGTAGGATTAAAAAAAGCTATAAAGACAAAAAGAAAACTATACTATCAATGCATTCATTCATCTGACAACATGCATAAAGCAAAATATAAGACATACTCAGCTCTACTAAAAAATGCATTAAGAAGTCACACAGGTTACAGAATCACAATTATATATATAAAGCAAATAATGTAGGGAAAGCAACGTGGTCAGTTATAAACAGTCATATAGGGCAGCGCCAGCCAAGCCATTTCACTGACAGTATGATTTTTGACGGTCAACAAATTACTGATGCAAAAGAAATGGCAAATAAACTAAATCATCAATTCACTACTGTAACAGACAACGTACACAGTAACACAAGCAAATACCAATATAAATTACATAACTTAGATTCAACAATATACTTATATCCGACAAGCCCAGTTGAGGTTGCAAGAGTAATTACGACACTTAAAAACTCTAAAGCAGCTGGTTATGATGAACTACTCACGTCAATTATAAAAGAAAATACTACAGTGTTTGCTTTTGTACTAAGTCATTTGATAAACTTCTCAATGGCTGAAGGCGTCTTTCCTGACAAACTTAAGCTCACTATTATTAAACCATTACTGAAAATGGGTGCCACAACCGATCCATTAAACTATAGACCCATAGCTCTAATACCAATATTATCCAAAATTTTTGAAAAGATTTTGCATAAAAGAATGACAGATTTTTTGGAAAAACATAATATTTTATCAAAAGATCAATTTGGTTTCCGTAAAAATAAATCTACAACATTAGCTGTACTAGATCTTATGGAAAATGTTTTGAATTGTAGGAATAATAGAATACCTGTCACTGGCATTTTTATGGACATGTGAAAGGCTTTTGACAGAGTAGATCATAACATATTATTAACAAAACTATACCACCTTGGTATTAGAGGGAACTGCCATGAATGGGTAAGAACTTACTTAAACCAGCGTGTGCAATTTACAGAAATACCGAAATATGACGATACCACAAAAATTTTAATAAAATATAGATCCGATTGTCTTAAAGTTACATCTGGCGTCCCTCAAGGCAGCGTCCTTGGACCATTGCTTTTTCTTGTTTATATTAACGACTTGCCATCTCTTACTAATCACAAGATGACGCTTTTTGCTGATGACTGTTCTATAGTAGTACAAGAGAAAGATACCCAAAATTATGAGAATGAAATCAACCAAGTCTTTAATGATGTAAACTTGTGGCTAGTTAATAATAATCTAAAAGTTAATCTACTTAAGACAAAATTTATGGAATTTTATGCACCACAAGGTAAACCGAGGAATGTAAATATAAACTATGATGGTCATGCGATTGAATGTGTGTGATCAATTCATATCTTAGGTGTTATTTTAGATTGCCACACCAACTGGAAAGACCATACTGAAATGCTAATTGATAAATTGAACAGGTTTATATTTGCCCTGCGAAGGCTCTCTCAACTTTCGTTACAAAAAACTGCACTCTTAGCATTTAATGGACGTGTAATGTCCAATTTGCGCTATGGTCTATTACTTTGGGGTAACTGTAGTAATATGCAAAAAGTATTTCTGCTACAAAAGAAATGTATACGGGCTATATGTGGTGTCCATCAAACAGAACCCTGTCGACCTCTTTTCAATAAATTAAAAGTGATGACGCTACCCTTATACATTTATGAGATAAGTTTATATGTCAAACACAATATAGGTTTATTTAGAAATAAGGCAACTACCACAATATATCCGTCTCGAAACGGCACTGATCTATGCTATCCGTTCCACCCAAAGACAGCATTCTTTGCAAACAATGTGTTATGTATGTCTATAAAAATATTTAATTATCTACCCGTAGAAATAAGAAACTCTGACATGCCTGAATTTAAAAACAAACTATATACATTTTGCTTGGATAAGTGTTACTATAGAATCGACGAATATTTGACATGTGTAAATAATGAATATATATGATAAGTAATGGAAAATAATGATGATGGATAATGGTTATAATATATTGTATATCGAGGACATAAACTAATTAGTATGTGAGTTCTTATTGTTCTATAACTTTTTATATGTATATACTTAGTTATAGTACCTAGTTAATAAGGAAAGTTTGCATGCTTCTTTAAGTAAATGTACGCACTTAAATTACCTACTGTCCAACTATGTTTACCACTACATTTTTGCAAATAAATATCTTTATCTTTAAGTGCGAGTCGGACTCACCCACCAAGGGTTCCGTACTTTTTAGTATTTGTAGTTATAGCGGTAACAGAAATACATCATCAGTGAAAATTTCAACTGCCTAGCTATCACGGTTCATGAGATACAGCCTGGTGATAGACGGACGGACGGACAGCGGAGTCTTAGTAATAGGGTCCCGTTTTTACCCTTTGGGTACGGAACCCTAAAAACAGAGACTATTTTAACATTTCTAAGCTAATTCGGAGCTTATTATTTACTTACCTATTTTTGTTAATAGTTTGGTATCTATTTTACAAAAAAACAAAGTTATAAATACACGAAAACATTCCCGCACCCAAAACTCAGGGGTATGATAATCTCAAATCTGTTTCAATAAAATTCTAAGTAATTATGATAAACAAATCGGCACTACTTTGAAAAAAACTCGTATCTTCTTCTGTTAATAAAAAAAAAGTGGTATCTATGTATGGGAACATACCTACAGAAATACTGCCTTTCAACTTTGAATAGCAGCAGTGTGAGATACGAAATTTTTTCAAAGTAGTGACGAAATTAATTTAATATCGAAATACTACTCAAAATCATATCCATGAATGGAATATCTTCATGAGTTTTGTTTCCCGAACATTGTAAAAACAAAAAAAAAACATTTCCACTGTGTGTTAATGCCTAAATGAATTGTTTTTGTACTGGTATCAATGCCACTACAAACAAAGTACCACATCAGTTGAAAGTATAGTGCGACCCAAAATTTTCATGTTTTTATTAATTACAAATTTGTAGGTACTGACTAAAATTTTAAATAATTTTATCATTTCTGAACTACGCGCTACGCGTAACCAACGCAACATAACGCGTAACCAACTAGAACTAAATACAATGACTATACTCGTAATATGTGACTGCGTCAATATAATTTTATGAAAATTTACAATACACTCGAATACAATTAATAAATAACGGTAGCCGTGTATAAGCGAAGTAAACGATCATCGCAATATGGCCGAAAATTCCCCTGAAAACGATCCAGCTTCGCAAAATGAAGCTGGAGCTTCTGATAGCAATGCTGCTCAACAACCTGATACTGGATGGTAAGTACATTATTACAGTACGCATATTGCAAACAGTGCGCCAATTCTGGCATTATAATTTGATGCTGGGATGACTTTAATAATAGGTAAAGTCTATTAGGGTAACTTTAAAAATAACAAATAACTACTTAACAAAATTTTACCTTTTACCTATTATTTATAGTCTATTTACCTTAGCAATATAGTAAGCAACATACCTTTCAGTAGCGTATAGTCCGACAAGAAATTATAGAAAATTATTGAGGGCGCCACTTCCTACGTAACTAACATTTTTGACGTACATTGCTTAAACATGGCAACTATTTAGTACGTATGGAAATTTTTCAAGTTCCGTTTTATTTAATTTCTACTATTTTATATCGCACTATAAGGTTTAGTAGATAATCAGACGGCTTAGCACGGTCGCGTTTTTATCCCTTGTCACCATGCCTGTCACGTTCTAACAAGTATGTAAGTGCGAAAGGGACGCGCATAGTGATAGTCGATAAAAATGGAACCGTGCTGAGCCCGCTGGTTAAGGTGATTTTCAAAATTATCCCGTTATCGAAATTACCCCCATGCACCTTATGCTTCATATTCTATTTACGTTGATAATTTAAAACGCAAACCAGCGGGAAAGGAAAACCATAAATTTTAGACGACAGTTTATCCACGAAGAACTTTCCCAAAATTTCCCTCTATAGCGAATATAACAAGTTAGAATATGCTTATACATATAAGCTGCGCTGATGCGAAAACCTTAAACAGTGAATAGGCAGATTGAGTTAGAATTGATTTCCAATTACATTGCATGTTTTTTTCAGTGTATAGCAATAAATTGTTTTTTGCATTATATCTTGTAAGGAATATTGGGCTTGGTTTCTTTTTATTAGGTAATAAAACATTATTTTTTGCACACCTTGAGTCTTAACAATTCATAAATGTTAGAACTAAGTAAATGTACGTTAACACATCAACATCAATGGAACCCGACTAGAGAACCGAGGGAGTAAACTACTTAAAAAAGTCCGCTTATGTTAAATGCTTTTGGTACGTACTGTACCTATTCATTTATAGTGTGTCGCCGGGTAGTTGTTTTATCAATCCCACTCTGGAGAACAGATATGATTTGATTACCGGCTTTTAGTACGATACAAGCTTTATTATTTTCAAGTGAAATTATTGTAGGGCATAACATATTAATGATACTGGTTTTGTGAGAAGTTAAATTGTTAAACCTTTATGAAAAATGAAGATTTTACAGACAAATGGGAAGAACCTGTAAAAGCTGCATGTAAACAAACGTAACGTAAGTTCACGTGGGTCAAGAGCTGTTTACTTTATATCGGAAATGTGACAGCGTAGATATTTAAGTTGCCTTATAAAACTGAAACAAATTCGTCCTTCGGAGTTAACAACCGGTGTACAATCAAAGGATTTAATTTCCCATTTCGTACCTTGTCACATGCAGTGACAATCAAATCATTATGAAAGTCGCTAGAGACTTCATACTATTGTCACTGTGACAAGGTACAAAATGGGTCGGAAATAAACTTCTTCGACTGTACGAGTGGTGGTGTAGTTCTATTTAACAAAAGTTGACGTTTGACAATTCAAAGGTCGCAAAATATAGGGCACCATCTATTTCGACAGTCAAACTAAGAGGCACGATCTTTTCTTAGATTTTGCATCTCGTCTACTATCAATAACTCTTTACTATTATATAGTCAATAAATTTCTAGTAATCAAAGTAATAAATAATCAAACTGTACCATGAGCCCTCGATATATTAATCTAGATATCTTACGGGTTAAGGGTTAAGGGAATGATTATATAAAATATATATTTTTCTACAAATGTCAGTTCAGTTCAAATCCCCTATAGCTTTTAAAGTCACTGTACTCAAATCCCACAGTCTCCGACAGTTGATGTCAATCTGACAACTGCCTGTTTCAAACATTAATTTTAACACTAGGTACACTTCACACAGTTCACTCTACAAAAATGCCTTTTACACAAAAGGCATTTTTGTAGAGTGAACTGTAAAGAAACCCAGGGAACTGCAGGGAGGGTCCCACTTGCTTACAAATTCTCAATTTAAATTAATTGTATCACCCAAGAGTGACCTACGTACAGGTTATACGTATAGAAATAAATACAAGCTGGGGCTAACGGCCAACTTATAAACCTTACGTTCGACTCTTGCGATAGAAATAGAAATCGCGAAATGCGATTCTCCTGAATCCTGAACAATATAAAGTCTCATTTATCCTATTCCGTAGCTTTTCCTCTGAATCGTAGTTCTTTAATATAACAAACATAAACGCAAGCGTACCTACCAGAGTTTTTTACGGCGTTACAGTCGTTAAAACGAGTGTAAATCTCTGTTTTCTTCCAATCCTAGAAACAATAAAATAAATTAAAACATGCTTAATCCAGCGCTGTCAGACCTGCCAAACGGGATGGCTCATTGGACATTTTAAGCGTGTATAAAACAGCTAGTTAAAACTAACCTGTTGATAGAGTTGTGCAGATCTGCCAGATCTCTCCCGCACAAATTAATCATAAATACTTTATAGCTTTAATCATCTTTCATGTAAATGAAATGTTGCAATTTAACACGTTAACGAGTCATGTTGAACACTTGTGAACACAGGCTGGTCGGGTTGACGATATCAGTTTTGTTTCGTGTAGCGGGCGGCGCGGGAAAGTCGACGGCAACACACTGCTCCGCCCAGCTATCGCGCGGGAACTGACTAAAACCGCACGCGAATCGGCCGCCCTATTCCACGCGCTTTTCTTGCGCAGTCAAGCTTTCGCCTGTATAAACACGATCTCCGATTATGCATAGTTGATATACGTCTCTAAATTTATTTTTCGGTTGTCACGAACGCTCACCTTTCTTTAGTAAGCGATGCGAATAACAGTCCAGCTACACGCCTTGCCTGTTGCCGGGCTACGAGCCCACCAACGCTGCCGCACCTTACAGTTCTTTTCCCCTTGACAAACAGTATAGTATTGCTTGCAATTTGATGTACGTGCCGTAGATCTCACCGTAATAAAGCGACGTCACCGTCTGCTTTCACGGCTTTTAAACTATTCAGAATGAATTTCAAATAACTTAGCAATATTTTATTTACTCAAGAGTGTACCTCAGTTAGATGGATCTTTATTTGCGTGCAATAATTTCAATCTATCACAAAAGCCAATTTGTTTTTTTTAATTGAGCGATGTCTCTGTATTTAGAAATATTATTCAAATTACTTTTTGAGATAATCTTATTAAGTCCTTACTACTTATTTAAAAATAAATGCACCATGTCTATGTAATATATATTATTATTTTCACAAAGTTTTCACCATAGGTTTTCACATATTTAGTTGAAATGACACTTTGGCCAAAGAGCATATAATCTCTACGTGACTTTGACAAATTGGGTTGGTATTTTTATTTTATTCACCTGGATACTAGATTTTTAGACTAAGTATATTGGCTATGGTAGAATGGTCAAACGAAGGACCTTGCAATATAGACTTTTAGTCTAGGGCATCAGTTAAAGGTTTATATGTTTAAAACAAAAACAGATCTCAGAACAAAGAATATAGAAGGGGGTATTACTCTCACAATCACTGGCTTAAAATGTTTAATTAGTCTATGCTACTGTATGAAAAATAAAAGTAGTGTCAAAGTGGTTTCAAACTGATATTCAAGAAGTATTCTATTGTCTGTTTAATTATAATTTATTAGACGCGCTATATTTGCTCCAAAAAACAGAAATGTAAGTAAAATAAACAGCTTCTATTTACCTACCTATTTATAGAATCTTCTCTTGGTAATGCTAACGGTAACGCTCTGGGTCAGCGGGGGAAAATATAGCCCAATACTCTTCAGCATATTAGGGTGCGAGCAGGAACTGTAGGGGACAGCACAGGAGCCCTCTGTTTATTAGCCGAGTCCACACAAAGCGAGAATACGCGCGAGGCAATTTCCTCGCGCACAAAATGGCCAGTGTAGATGTGCCTCGCGCGAGCCGCCTCGGCCGAAGCACGTCTACACAGGCCGTTTTGTGCGCGAGGAAATTTCCTCGCGCGTATTATGCTCACTCTGTGTGGACCCGGCTATTGGCGCGGCGCGAAGTGGAAATGTCAAGTTTAAGCTTCCAATGTAGTCCACAAGATGGCAGAATCTACAATTCACGAACATGAACTATAGAGGGTAGCACATGATTTGACGTGAAGTGTCAATGTCACAGTCAATGTATAGTTTGTTTCCCATTCAAGCCACAAGATGGCAGACCCTCCAACGCGCACGGCCCCTTAAGAGACCTGTGCAGCATAAGCAAGTGTATCTTCTATTTCACTCAGTCTCGGTACAAAAAGTACTGAGGTTGACTGAAGTAGCATGACAAATACAAACGTTTCCGAGAAAATACGAATCACTACATCTGTACAGGCTCAATTATTGTGTGTATGTCGTTCCGGATAATTGGGAGACTTGCTTCGGCTCGGCGCAAGTCTCCCAATAGTCCGGAATGATGGAATTGCGCATGTCATTACCTACATTATTTATTGTCTTTGGTTATGTTTTGAAATAATCGCATGTAACCAAAATAAAAAAATACTAATATCTAAAAGAGTGTAGGGGGCCGCCAGCAGCGGCGCTGGGCAAGCTGCCTGGGGAGATAGAGTCGCACCAATAAAAGTCTGCAGCGGATTTAATAGCCCACGCAGTGTAAGTGTTATTTATACGTCATAATTTCATAGAAGTTTGACTTTTAAAATGACACTTGCACTGCGTGGGCTATCAAATCCGCTGCAGACTTTTCACGGTCTGACTCTAGGAACCACCAGACTACCCGTGCTGTTTATCCACACCCTACTACTTCCAACCAACTTACTTACTAAACTTACAAGTACCATTGACGTATTATATATCAATTTCAATATATCAATTTTAAATCAGTTCGCTAAAACGTTTGGGAAAATTATATTAAATAATATTTACGATGTAATTAACAAAGGTATTCCCCCTCAGCAACACGGATTTCTCAGGAATCGTTCTACGATATCGAATCTAATAGATTTTACGAACTTCGTGGTTAAAAATATGGATAAAAGAAAGCAGGTTGACGTGATCTACACAGATTTCGCAAAATCATTTGACAGAGTGGATCACGTCATCCTGCTTCGCAAGCTACACTGGTTGGGTCTCCGTGGTGATGTCTTTAGATGGGTTACGTCATACGTGTCGAACAGGCGGCAAGCGGTTGTCCTCGGTGGATGCAGGTCAAACTTTGTGAATGTCCCTTCTGGTGACCCCCAGGGGTCGCACCTCGGTCCGTTGCTTTACAACGCATATCTCTTTGATATTTACTGAGTATTTAGATTTTCAAAGTTTCTTATGTATGCTGACGACAAAAAAATCTTCACGGATGTCAGTAGTTTGAGCGACTGTCATCACTCATCAGCTACAGGGTGATCTGGACCGTTTATCTCAGTAATACATTAACAACCGTATAACTGTTAACATAACAAAATGCGCCCAAATCTCCTTTACCCGTACTTAGTCCTTGTCCAATTAAGTTTCAGTATAGTATCGGAGGTGAAGCTGTAGAGCGAGTATACTCAGTGAGGGACCTTGGGGTGACCCTTGATTCAAAGTTAACATACGTTCAACATATCGACGATATTGTGAACCGTGCTTATAAAAATCTGGGTTTCGTGTTTCGCGTCTGTGGTGAATTCGAGGATGTCGGATGCATTAAAATAGTATACTATGCGTACATGTCCGAAGCGTCCTTGAATACACTAGCTGCGTTTGGTCTTCCCAGTATATTATTCACTAGCTGTGCCCGCGGCTCCGCCCGCGTGTAATTCGGTCTGTGTCAGTAAGCGGCTAATTTCTAATCCTAATTTCTCTCTCTCTCCCCTGGAGGCGGAACTTGAAGTAAAGTTGACATATGGATATGCTAGAGGACTGAAGTCCAGATAAAATATTTTACAATTAGGTACCACTAAATAAAACTACACTCCAAAATCAATAGTTTTATTCGCCCCTATTAAAATATTACACGTGATTTAAACTTAGAGAATATAATCAAACGGAGTGGTCATTAACAGGCGTTCCCCTCTATCGAAAATAGGCGGCCAATGGTCAACCGACGTTTATCTGACATGGCTATGTTTACGTTACGTACGTTGCAACAGAGTACCTAATGCTGCTGCAGTCGCCACCCGAATGTCACCTTTATCATAAACATCTTAGAATGTTATTGAAAACGCGAGCGAAGCGAGCGCGAAAATTTTTCTATATAAAAAACGCATTTTGATAGACAGTTGTACATTTTTACTTTTAGTATGGAAATCAGTCGCATCATTTTATCACGAAAATTGACAGTGCTGCAGCAGTAACGTTGCAAAAGAGTAATGCTGCTGCAGTCCCTACCCGAATGTCACCTTTATCATACCTTAGAAAGTAATTGAAAACGCGAGCGAAGCGAGCGCGAAAATGTTTCGATATAAAAAAACGCAATTTGATAGACAGTTGTACATTTTTACTTTTAGTACGGAAATCAGCCACATCATTTTATCACGAAAATTGACAGTGCCACAGCAGTAACGTTGCCACAGAGTACCTAATGCTGCTGCAGTCGCCACCCGAATGACACCTTTATCATATCTCAGAAAGTTATTGAAATCGCGAGCTAAGAGAGCGCGAAAATTGTTCGATATAAAAAAACGCAATTTGATAGACAGTTGTACATTTTTACTCTTAGTACGGAAATCAGTCACATCATTTTATCACGAAAATTGACAGTGCCGCAGCAGTAACGTTACAACAGAGTACCTAATGCTGCTGCAGTCGCCACCCGAATGTCACCTTTATCATATCTTAGAAAGTTATTGAAAACGCGAGCGAAGCGAGCGCGAACATTTTTTGATATAAAAAAAACGCAATTTGATAGACAGATGTACATTTTTACTTTTAGTACGGAAATCAGTCACATCATTTTATCACGAAAATTGACAGTGCCGCAGCAGTAACGTTGCAACAGAGTACCTAATGCTGCTGCAGTCGCCACCCGAATGTCACCTTTATCATAAGCATCTTAGAATGTTATTGAAAACGCGAGCGAAGCGAACGCGACAATTTTTCGATAATTTTTGGTGCCTCCTAGACATGGTGCCCTAAGCAAGTGCTTATTTTGCTTAAAAGGGTTAATCCGGCACTGTAAATGACAGAGGTCAATGTTTTTTTTTCAAAGTACCCACCTTCGTGGCCATTATTAAGTGCTTAAGGAGGCGATACGTATGAATATGTATTTGATATGGATGCGATATAATTACGATTAGGTATAATCCATGACGGAGAAAATAAATAATTTTAAATAATTTTATGCAATTATTACGCGTGTTGATATGTGTGTTTATTTTACCACTACGTAACTATGTAAACCCACTTTTAGTTTTCTTGGTTACTTAATAATGTTTACTCAGCTCCCCAAAAGAGGGCACTGTGCAATGAGGGGCCATTAATTTACGTTCGTTTAATTTTGTTGTATTATTAAATCAACACAATTATTCAATATTTTTTTTTGATATCCGTACGATTGATTGAAATTTTAGAAGAGGGGTCTTCTAAACTTAGAGTTACTTTGGCAAAATCCTTCCTCGGTGGCTTATTTATGTCACATCGTATTAAATTCAGCGCCATCTGTTAGTTTACCAGGGTACTCTATAGTGTTATCACATATTTGAAAAAAGTTTTCATCAAAATCCGTTCAGCCGTTTTCACGTGATACGCGTTCAAATAAACAGACAAACAGATAAACAGATAAACAGACAAACAGACAAAAATTCTAAAAACTGTTGGAACGTGTTCTGTTATCAATTCTAAGTATCCCCAGCCAACTTTTTTTCAAATATCTTCCATGTACAGACTTTCGACCCTCTTCAGCTTTATTATATGTATAGATAAGGAAAAAATAGAAAAAATCCAGCGCTCCTTCTTGCGCCACCTGGGCTTCCGTATCAGACAATGGGATACCGACTACGAGTCCAGGTGTATTCGTCACCGCTTACTTAGTCTCCAGGATAGAAGGGTTTTACTAGAGATTACTGTATTGTACGACATACTCTCGGGGCGAATTGACAGTTCTCCTTTGCTGTCGGAGATCAAATTCTCAGTGCCATCAATTAGAACTAGGAATTCTGAGCGCTGTCTGTTTAGTCTACCCAGAGTTCATACCAACTATGCTCAAAATTCGCCCATCAATCGTATTCTAAAACTATATAATAAACAATTTAGTAGTATCGACTTGTTCGACTGCACAAAAACAACTTTAAAGAATCGTGTTCGGTCACTGCTACTGAAATCCAAAATTAGCAACAATTGACAAAATATAACTAGATAGATAAGTAAATTATAATACATACATTCATCGTAGTCATCTCACACCCACACTCTATCACAGACAAATACACACACACATGAACACAAACACATGCACGTAAACACACACACACGTTACGCAAGCCCATGCACCTACTTTGTGAAATGTATTTTTCCTCCCTTCTTTTTTCTTAACATTTTTGTATAGTTTCCACTTAATTATTGCATATTAACTGTATTACTGTGGACATCTGTTATTGGCTTTGTTTTTTGCTCACTGTGCTATTTATTATGTACTTTTTGTATTGCTGTTGATGCCCCAAATAAATAAAATAAATAAATAAATAAATATCTAAGGACTGGCCTTGCGGTCACACACGAATTCGAGCCAATCGTGCAGCCTAACGCAACTAGTTGCAACCAATCACGCGCGTGATGCGAACTCATCAACCAATCGCGTGCGTGACGCGAACTCATCAACCAAACGCGTTGTAGCAGTGTCACACCGCTGTACTGATCCCATTCTTATTGCGCGTAAGGCCTGTCCTGAGATATACACTCGGGACCAAAAAAATCGAGTCAAGTCGCATTTTTTAGTTTTTGTCGTGTTTTTCGAAAACGGTCAATATTTTAGTAAAAGTGAGATTGCAATATTATTGTTTATTTATTAAGCTATCAAAAACATTAATAACCCATAAAATCGGTTCGGTAATTTTCAGGTAATTGTTATTTTTGTACGTGAGGTAATTGAGATTTTACCTGCTTTGATTACGCACGAGTTGAGCCCCTTCGAGAGCCATAAAAACCGATTTAACCGGTTATTTCTTATCAGTCGCTTATCAGAAGTTGACCTGTGCATATCTCACGCAATTATTCACTGGAATCACCTGGAAAAAAGGGACACCACGGAAACTGAAGCCAGCCAAGTCATCGTCTTGCTGAATCAAGGCCTTAAGCAGTGTGAAGTTGCTGAACAGCTGAATTTAGGTAAGTCTGCTGTCTCCAGAGTCTACCAAAAGTTCACATGGACTGGAAGGCTTGCTCAGAAACCTGGATCTGGCCGTCCCAGGTGCACATCGAAGAGAGAGGACCACTTCATTGTTGCGGCCAGTCTGCTTGATCGACACCGTACCGGCGTTGACATCCAGCAGCAGCTGATTCAGGAGCGAGAGGAACCATTGAGCTCTTGGACAGTTCAATGAAGACTTAAGGAAGCCAACCTTACCCCAAAAAGGCCTGCTACAGCGCCGAAACTGACAGGGAGGCGCCGGGACGTGGATTTCGTTTCGACTTATGAAAATTGAACGTACGGGCAATGGAGCCGCGTACTCTTCAGTGATGAGTGCAGGGTGTGTTGCCACGGCAGTAACAGAAGAGGAAGGGTGTACCGAAGACCTGGAGAATGGTTTGCACAGTCGCCTACGGTGGAGATTCCGTTATGATTTGGGCGGGGATATCAATGGAGAGGAGAACCGAGTGCTTCCCGGTCAGTTTGGGCCCTGTGGCAGGCCTTTTTGGGGTAAGGTTGGCTTCCTTAAGTCTTCGCCGAACTGTCCAAGAGCTCACTGGTTGCTCTCGGTCCTGCATCAGTTGCTGCTGGATGTCAACGCCCGTACGGTGTCGATCACGCAGACTGGCCGCAACAATGAAGTTGTCCTCTCTCTTCGATGTGCACCTGGGACGGCCAGATCCAGGTTTCTGAGCAAGCCTTCCAGTCCATGTGAACTTTTGGTAGACTCTGGAGACAGCAGACTTACCTAAATTCAGCTGTTCAGCAACTTCACACTGCTTAAGGCCTTGATTCAGCAAGACGATGACTTGGCTGGCTTCAGTTTCCGTGGTGTCCCTTTTTTCCAGGTGATTCCAGTGAATAATTGCGTGAGATATGCACAGGTCAACTTTTGATAAGCGACTGATAAGAAATAACCCTTCGGGTGGCAGCACCTCCGGTTGAACAGTAGGAGAAATGGCGCGGCCATTTTTTTAAATATACCTCGGCGTGGCAAAGGCCGCGAGAAGGTTCGGTCATAACAAGCCCGTAATTGGCAGAGACCGTCTCGCGGCCTCTGTGCGACGCTGCATTTCGCGCCTAAAATAAAACCGTTAAAACTATGCCTTGCTTGCTCACTCTTGCAAGATGCATTCGTCAATAAAAAAGGATGGTATTCCCTAACAGTCGAATTCCCGCGTAAAACAAAGTTTGTTAGGAATGACGTGAAGTTCCTGCCCCACCTCGCCCATTACGCACCGACCGTCGTCGAGCCGCGAACATTCAAACGGAATACGCAGTATACGCACTGATAAAAAGTGAAATAAACTGTGGGAATCGTGTTAAATGTATTATTTTGTCATTTATGACAAACAGACAGTCTTTAGACTGCTTTTTCTACAATCAATTGTTTTATTTCGTAATTATACGTATTTTTACATGAACGTAGAAAAAAATTGGTAATATGAGATTAGAACAAGTCTAGTATAATTCACATAAATAGAATAGAATTCATTGGTATACAATTAAATAGCCCATTTTATGCTGAATTCAGTGATATATAGTTTGTATATATCATTCATAGATTTTTTTTGGGAAACGGTCATATTTCGAACACGTGCCAAATTCGCGATGATCACCCGTTGAGGCCCCGCCACTTGACGTATATTTTTCCAAAATGGCTGCGCCACTCAACCGGCTTGTTATGTCTGTCCGTCTCGCGGCCACCGCCACTTACCGTAGAGACCTCGAGGAGGACAATGCCACTCGAAGGGATAAGCGGTTAAATCGGTTTTTATGGCTCTCAAAAGGGCTCAACTCGTGCGTAATCAAAGCAGGTAAAATCTCATTTTCTACAAAAATAACAATTACCTGAAAATTACCTACCCGATTTCATGGGCTATTGATGTTTTTGATAGCTTAATAAATAAACAATAATATTGCAATCTCACTTTTACTAAAATATTGACCGTTTTCGAAAAACACGACAAAAGCTAAAAAAATGCGACTTGAGTCGATTTTGTTGCTCCCGAGTGTATACGTCAATGCTAAGTACCCCAATCGAGATCATTGTTTTGGGATAGTATTGCCGTTATAACATAACACCGTCCATTTTTATTTGAAACTCGACCACGATCGTTTATTTTTTTTTGCCTATCGATTAACAGCTGCTTGCTTGTAGGTTATCTCGGAAGCCAGATATAGATCCAAACTCCCCAGTTCCAATTACTAAGAAATGCAAGCTGTTCTTTTGCACCCACTTCGGTGGCATAGTGGCTTTTATAGTGCCATTAATTCTTCTGCCGATTCTTACGCCTTTTCCACCGGAGGTAAGCCCAACGACGAAACCGATTAACAGGCCAATTCGAGTTTTATTCATTCTGTTTCCAATATCATACTGATCTGTCAGTGTCTAAAGTGACGTTTTTGGTTGAAGAATAACTAAAACTCGAATAGGCCTGTAAGTTTATAATTTCAAATTATTAATTTGTTATTATTCATTTCTTTTTTCCACCTATATCCATCTTATTAAATAAGTACGTATAGCATAGAAACATATTCCTCGTGTTCAATCAAGCTAAATTGTTTTACACAAGTCTGATGATAGTGATTGATGATGTAACCGAATGGAGCTGTATTAAAACAACCCAAAAGCCAGCCATTTATGCAATATAGGTAATGACTAATGATGTAGGTACGGTTAAGGCAGCAGGAAAGTGTTTGAAGTTTTGTATTCACTATTATATGTTACGGGTAATGTTAGAAGGTTAATTAAACTCACGTTTACCCTGGTATAACTAGTATTACCCAAGCCTTTTGGGTAAATTTCGAAAAATTTAATGAAGATTTATTTGTATTCGGCGTTTACCCGTATACATCTAGGTCTGCCCAACGCTGGGAGGCTTTATTTACAAGTTTCCTGGCAACTACAATGTATTAAACTAGACTAAATTTACTTATTTAGGAAGAAAATCAGTAATAAAATATTCCAGCGTCATATTTCCTGAAAAAGTTGGAGCCTATGTTGGATTTAGTAGGGCTTGCGGTAGAGATGCTCTACAGTAGCCCCAACTTAATTTGCCTTTTACTCACTTACTCTATTACTCCCAACTTTTCGAGGTTTTTTTTTAAGGTAGTACAAATTCAGTACCAATAGGGATTATTACGCAAAACTCTGCGTAGAGGGCGTCACTAGCACAATCACAGGGCCTACCGCGAAATACGAAAATCAAAAGTTCGGTTTCTAATCTGCCTCTCTATCACTATTCGATCGATAGAGAAGCAGAAAACGAAATTTCGATTTACGCGTTCCGCGGTAGGCCACCTGTAAACTAACCACCTTGATGCATCAACGTCATAGTGAAAAAATTGTCAAAAACTGTTTAAGGCCTAGTATGTATAAGTTACTCTATGGTTTGCTATGTGCACTAGTGCTGCAATCTGGCGGCAGAACATTGCAGTAATATGTTTTTTTATCTATTTCCAGAAGTGGCAATGGTGTGCCTACACTCTGTGCGTGATGGCTGCGTACTGGGTATTCGAATGCATCCCGTTGCCCGTCACGTCCTTCCTTCCCGTCATAATTTTCCCGCTCACCGACATCATGTCTACGCGAACAACTTGCTTGGCTTATATTAACGTAGGTTTAGTTCTATCAAATTTAGATTTAATAAGAGCCCATCAACGTGCACAGTAGCGCCAATGCTTAATAATCGTAATTATTTAAATTTAACGAAATATATTTTAAAAAGGGGGCCGCTACGTACTGTATTGTGTGTTTAAGTAACTTTTGAATACATCAAACTAGTTTTTATATTGCTGGATTCCATATTCTTAACGGTTGGTATAGTTCGTTTTTAACCGACTTCCAAATCTCAAACAAGGAGGTTATCAATTCGGTTGTATGTTTTTTTATTTTTTATTTTATTTTTTATGTTTGTTACTCCATATCTCCGTCATTACTGGACCGATTTTGAAAATTCTTTTTTTGATTGTATGTATACGCATACAGATTGGTCCCGTTTTTGTCAAGACCCAGTTCTGATGATGGGATCCATGAGGAAACGAGGGAACTCCTCAAATCTTAAAGGCATACGTATAGAATTTTCTGTATTTTCATCATAAAATAAAGCATTAACATTAAAAACTGTCGCATTTGATGAAGTGGAACTGCTGATGATGATCAGAACAGAACTCTTCAATGACGCTTGGTACATGTTTGGTGATTTTGAATTTCGATGTTGACTTGGACTGGGACCCGGACTCGGATCCAGATCCGGACTCGTACCCGGATCCGGTTCGGACCCGGACCCGGACCTGGACTCGGACTCGGACCTGGACTCGGACCCGGACTCGGATCCGGACCCGGACCCGGACTCGGACTCAGACCCGGAGCCGGGTCTTGACCTAGAAAACCACTATGATACCTAAACTAAATAAACCACTATGATTACCTCCATAAAATGTAGGTATAAAGTATGATGATGCCAAACCCCTCCCGCTCAAACCCCCGTACACCGCACCGCATGCGCCGTTAAGTGCGTTAGGTTGGGTTTGAACTGCGATCCTCACAGAACCGAACAAAAGTGGTTTAGGTTAGGTTAGAACTGCGAGCCTTACAGAAACGAAATGCTACTAGAAAAGTGGGTGGTTTTACCTCCTTTTCTACATAGCGCACCATCTACAATAATCTTTCACCGGGCCCCATAGAAGTCAGTTTTTTTTTCTTAAAAAATATTTTATTATTATTTAGTATTAGAAAAAAGGTAAACAATCTTGGCGTGTCTTTTTATTGAAAAACACTTTTGATAAATAAGACACGGCAAATATGTAACAATTATGAATCATATACGAATCGATATCGATTATTAACATTCTTTTGCTTTCATAGGTAATAGGGACTGATTTTTAAAAAGCGTTTTTCAATTAAATGTCACGTCAAGATCGCGTAGTCTTTTTCTAATGTTAAAAAAACGAACTATAGTCAGAGCATAAGTAAAAATCCGATAAATGGACAAAACTCGATATTTCTGCCATCTTTCGACAGACCATTAAAACTGTTAAAACGCCATTTGACTTTGATCATTATTCTTTCACTGATATGTGTTAACTTGTTAAATATTAATATTAACGCCATCTACTCGACTATTGGCTAAAGGTTATGGTGCCATCGCTCGGAAAGATTGCACCATAACTTTGGCCTATATAGTCGAGTAGATAGCGTTGATATTAATATTAAATAAGTTAGCACATATCAGTGAAAGTATAGGTAAGGATCAAACGGCTCGATTCGGGAAATGAATTAGAGACTCACTAGATATAACATAGTAAAGATATGTGACGTTCCACTGCAAAAGGTACCTTATGGCATCTGACGCCGCGATTCGGGAAATGAATTAGAGATTCACTAGACATGAAATAGTGAAGATCTATACTATATCGTATCTAGTTAATCTCTAATTCATTTCCCGAATCGCGCCGAAAGTCAAATGGCGTTCTAACAGTTTTATCTTCTGTCGAAAGATGGCAGTAAATTTACAGTGGCTACATAATTTACTTTGACAATCCATCTCTATGCACTCTATTCTCTTTGCCTGGACATTGAGGGAGAACTTGCTCATTTTCTTTCATACATTACACCTAAGTATACCAGTTCACTTAAATCTTTTTTTTCTTGTTGAGGATAGGAAAATGCCTTACAAAGCATTTTTAGGTTATCAATAATTCCTTTTCACTGGATTCATTGCTCCATCTAAATTTATTATAGAAAAAAGAAGCAGAAGTGTAGGTGTATACGCAAATATGGCACAAAGGTACCTACCGCCGCACAGGGGTATTTGGCTCAAAAAGCTGGCCAAAATTATTTTTTAACATTTTAACTAGTGATGTACCGACTATTGATTTGGCCGACTAGCCGACTAGCCGACTAATCGGCGCTCGAATGGCCGATTAGTCGGCCGACTAGTCGGCTAGTCGGCCAGATCATTAGTTTCGTATAAGTTTAGGTGAAAAACAATATTTTTGCTCCTTTGGTTGCGCTATTCATCATATTAGCTTGGCTAAAAGGTGTTCTCTACAGGTTTAAAGACCTATCACAAGAATCCTCGTTCAATTTCTGTCTTTAGTTCTTTTATTTTGCGATCCTGACCAGACCGTCAGTACAGCTTGTAGGAGGTATTTCTAAGGATCTATTTCCCGTACGTAGTCGCCAGTTAAGAACCTATCCCCTGTGGTCAGCCTTATTACGAGCAACGTGCCCTGTCTAAGTCTCTAAATTTAACAATAAAATTGATAGTTCCTCGTGGCTCCACCATTAAAATAATGATAATAAAAAAATAACTATAGAACTTGCACATGAAATTACACGAGAATCAGTTGAGATCGACCTGTAGAGGAAAAAACCAGCCCTCCAACATACGATAACGATCAAACGGTCAATTATATGAACAAAAGTTTTCGTATGCAACCCTGAATAGGTATTTTAGTAAAATAAACATAAAACGTATGGTAAATATTGACTGTTGATTTCTATATTTTCTATTTTTCTTTCACTAATAAAGTGCCGACTAATCGGCCATTTTTGCCGACTAGTCGCCGACTACAAATGTGGCCGGATAGTCGGCTTTCCCGACTAGTCGGCGACTAGTCGGTACATCCCTAATTTTAACGTTTTTTATACTTAAATATGCCTAATATACTAAACGAATTAATTTTGGACTGGTTTTACATCTTGGTCGCTCGATTAGGATCATAAAATTAATTTTGAATAGAATTTACATATCAACTTTTAATAGAATCGATTGCTCACATTATTCAGAAGATGCGTCCCATCCTTCTTCATCCAAGAGTCCACTGTCATCTTCAACATCTGATGTTAGATCATCAGCATCATCAGATTTGGCATTAATATCTATGTCTGGGCCAAGCATCATTTCTCTAGCAGCAGAGCTGTAAGGTTTTCGGTGGCTTAGGCCTGATGCTACTCAGATGTGGATCTGAAGTAAGTAGCAGCCGATTCAAAACGTCCAAATTGCATTGCTCTCTCGAAAATTTTCTTGAAAAGCTTTTCCTGTATTCTTGGAAGTGCTTGTTCCTCGCCTCCGCGGCTTTTTCTGATAAATTTCCTATGGGGAGAAGGGCATGCTCCTTAACAATAGACCCATGCATCATAATTTTGTGAACGGTTGGGGTCATTGGCTTCCAGGGATACAATCTGACATAGAGTTTTGCCGTGGCGTCGCAATATGACTCAAACTTATTAAGGTCTATTCTTTGCCCACTCGATATGACTTCAAGAACAGTAGCGAATCTCTTTATTAAGTCGAGGTCGATTTCTGTGATACTTGAAGAGATCTCGGCATTCGAAAAAAAACGTCTGCTGGTGATTGCTAGTACCGAAACCCTGTTTTGGCATATCGACTATAAGTCCCAGTTGTTCTCTGAATTGCTTTTGTATATTAAGTTTTCTGGTCTTCATAATTTCTTTCTCGTTTTGTGTCAATGTTTGTTGATATTTTTTTATTGGTAACATGTACGAAAGATGGAGCAATGATTCAAAAAACCTGATTCGTGCGTGTAGCGTTGATAAACCAAACTGCAAATTCACTGTTTCAGATTCATTAACTTTTATCAATGTATTAAAATCTTTAGATGTCATTTTGCAAATATAGCACTTCCTCGTTGATTTAGTTTCTGTAGTCGCGTTACACACTTTTCCGTCGACCATAGTTATAGTAACATTATGTGTTTGATACAGATTTTCTTTTCACCTCTTACTACGCTTGTAGGTTCTAATTTTTCAATCTTATTATTAAAATAAGATATCTCCTGATTTGTCACGTCCGAAGTTTCGTGTATGAATCTTATCCTCATGGGCCTGCAAAAGCGTGGTGAAGATGGGGTCGCATTTTGTCAAATCACTTTGTTATTTACTCTGCAAATGAGTTGAAGAGGCACCATGGAAGATTGAAATATATTGGCGTCAGAGTCGTGGCTATTTTCAAATTTTTGTTTAAACTGGGCTTGTTGTGAGCCGTCACATCCCCATTTTACTACCAGGTCAAGGGCTGCGAGCTCTTGTTCCGAAAGTGTATCCAAGACTTCGTCCAAATATGATAACAATCGTTCTACTGTGTGGTTTAACAAATTTTGTAAATTCACTTCAGCAAATGTAGCTGACACTGTGTACGCTTCTTGGTCTGGGTAGCATTCTTTTTTTGCTTTTTGTAAAATACTGTAACAAGGATACAGTTTCTTACCACTTGTCCGAATGATTTCATACTGTTTCCTGGTCAATGATGCTTCCACAAACATTGAGAGTGCCTGTGTAGGACTTAATTGAGGTTTTGAGATAGATATCACTTGTTTAATAGCCTTATCATATTTTTCTCCTCTACTTGGCGACGTCATTATGTCTTTAACGACTTTTGCACCGCCGCAATTTCCCGATTCCCGTAATCTCATCTGAGTGGCATACAAAAGCTCCGAGGGCTCATAGTTTTGACGCAAGTGCTCCGTTTTGCGACGCTTACTACGGTCCGACGAATTTTCAAAATCTTTGTGGACGGCCTGCGACAGCGATGTTGCGAGTTAGTGGGATTTCGAGTGTCCCGTTTAGCCATTCCTTATTTTTCTTTAAAAACAACGATTCCCTTCTTTTAGAAGTTTGCCACCTAGTCTTAAACTCCGACTTTACGCGTGAAAATTTGGTGAGAAATTCATGTTTTCGATCTTGTGGGAATGTGTCAGAATCAGTAAAATTAGTCATCACTATGTCTAGTCTTTTTGAAAATTCTGTGTCTTTACATTCCTTGGTCATGCGAAAAATGTATTCTCTCGTCACAACTCTCACGCCAGACGGACCTGTGATAATAAATCATTAAATTTAATTCTACGAACGCAATATAAAGTTTGTTTGGTAAAATCGCTTATTGTTAAAAATAAGCATAAATACAAAAGTAGCAGTTTATAGCACCCCAACTTGATAATTAAATGCAAGATGACTAAATGCACTATCAAACCAGTAAAAAATTACGGTCGGGACAGGTCCCGCAACATAACTTTTGTCATTTTGACTTGAAGTAAAACCAGAAAATTCAATGTGGAAGTATAAAGTTACTTAAATGTTACGTGTCAGTTAAAATAGACTTGTCAATTAAAAAATAATATCCAAATTAGATTTAAAATACCTGGTGAATTATTTTGATGAGCAGACATTTCAAGAAAACTACTTTTGTAGCCATCTAAATAACGTTTAAAAGTTATAATTTTTATCACCCGTAATCCGCACTCGCACGTGTGTTTACCAAATCGCTAATTTGACATCCGACAAATACCGTCAGCATCCAGCGAAAAATAAATATGATTCTATAATCTATGGGTTCCTCGACTAATGACTAATGAATCTAGCTACCCGTTTATAGGAATTCCACATTTCGTTACAGTCGACTAATGGCCAGCTTTAAGGGGCACATACCCCTATGTGCGCCGTAATTTAACTCAATAAGGTATTTCGTCGGTGCGAATAAAAAAATCGCCATGTATTTTCAAGCTAATTTTCAGGAGACAAAAAAAACTGTTTATTTTCCTGTTTGTAATATATTTGTTGCACCTGTATTTTTTTTCTGATAGATCATTGATTTTTACATAATACTCATGAAGAATATAAACAGATTTTTTTGTAATTTTTTACAATATGATTATTTTAACCAAATTTTGCTACATAGCGATTTAAATTTGGTTGGAAAAAATCGTCATGTGTTAAGTTTGTAACACATAGCGATTTGTTGCCAAAGTAACATATTACGATATATGATACATAGCGAATTTTAGGGTCTGTCGGGTAATCCATTCTACAATAAATCGCCATGTGCAACATTATTGCCATCACCCTCGACGGAAAACAAGACATTTAATATCGTTATGTGCTAAAAAATCACATAGCTATTTTTTTGTTTCTGTTCTGTTATGTTTTTGTACAAATGTTGTTCTGTGTTCACATAGCGGAATTTTTATTTTAAAACTAATAAAGATATAACAAAAATATTTATGTGGGTTGACGGGAAATTTAAAAAGGAATTCAAATATGCCAAAATCAAAAAAACGTTAAATAACACATAGCGATTTTTTTATTCGCACCGACGATTTGACATTTTTTTATGAATGGTGTCAATCGATCAGGTTTGTTTTGAGGATCAAATGTCTATATGGGACCCATTGTCTTAAAGCAATACAAAAGGCACCCGCACTTTACTCACGAAACGCTTCTAACAAAATGGCAATACATCGTGATGTCACGATGTAACGTTAGAGGCCGGCCGTTTCGATGAATGGAAAACAAGAAAATTGCGATTTTGTCGGTGAAAAATTGCGTTTATGTAAATTGTACAATATTTTTTTTTATAAAATGTAATGAATCGAGTGGTACCATTATTTTTTCCTGTTTGGAATTTGAAAAAAATAATTGTTTTTTAAACTGAGGTATTTTTTAAGTTTCCAATTTATTGTGAGAAATTGCTCATTTTCTATCTTTTTAACTAGATTTAGTTATACAATTCAACATGTGTCAACAACCCTATTGATCCAGGGGTCGTGAGTTCAAGTCTCACCCAAGACAGTAATTCTTCCACTTTTAAATTCATTCTAAGCTTAATAGCATCGTTCGCAGACGTTTCTGGTAGTTAAAAATTAAAACCCTATTGATATTTCAGGGTACTGTGGTAATGTTCTTGGGGAGCATTATGCTCGCGGCAGCGGTGGAGCAATCCGGTCTACACAAGCGCTTGGCTCTGTACTCCATCAAGATCATCGGATACTCGCACTATAAGTAAGACATGGATGAAATATATGGTACTAAAACGGATTTACTCGATTCGGATAAATGTGGCCACCATTTGCCGTTTAGTTGATAAAGCGAAATATAAGCAAAATAAAACTATGTGTCTAACACCAAAAGTTGAGGAATCGGTAGTAGGACACCAAGTAATATACTGATTTATGCATAAATTAAATGGTTTATTAGAAAACACAATTCCCTAATGAGGGCGCCACTGGACGGTCGACGCAGTTTTAATAGAACGCAGACAGCATTTTTAGACAATTTCTATTTTATAAATCATGTAAAGCTATAAAGAGTAGAAAACTTGACCGTGACGTCATTTGCTAGTTTTATATAAAATATATAGAGGCAAATCGTTTTGACAGTTCGAAAAAAGAAACTCAAATACGTCAAATACCTTTAGCGTCCTACAGTCGAATCCTTTTGTCCAAAATTTAAGGTTGATCTTTTTTAATTTTGTGTTAAAGCAGGTAAAAACTAGAATAAGACGATTATAAAATGTAAAGTTAATTAATTTCCTCTCAGACACGGATTACGAAGATACGTATCAATCCAAAAAAAAATGCCTTTTAGCCGAAAATGCATTAGATTGGAATTGTATCTTTGAGGGCTTATCGTCCATCTATTAGTCACTTTCTAGCCTTTTCAACAAAGTACTTTTTAAACTGACCGCGTCTCCGGATCGACGCGCGTCCTACATAGCATCAGGGGAGTCGGGTAAGCTAATTGTCACTTGCCTGTCAAATAAATGGTCGTATAGGTCATTCTTTTCCGTATCAGATTTAAGGAATACCTACGTGGTTTGTTTTCTCAATTTTCATGTTTATTTATAGGTATTAAGGTTGTTACTTACAGGTCAACAGATCGTTATTTCAACTTCCAACTCATGACGGATTCTGCTAGGTGTAACATATTATAATTAGGTGACATGCCGTGCCGTTGTGTGCCTAAGTACTGATTTGGTGTCGGAATGACAATTCAATTCAAAACCTTTGATGTCAAAAAACACAGATCAAACACGTGATAATTAATATCTTTGCAGGATGCTGTTTGCTGTTTCTTTCGTGACTATGTTCATATCGATGTGGATCACGAACACCGCCGCTGCTACAATGATGGTGCCCATTGTGTTTGCTTTGTTAAGAGTTTACGAAAGTGTAAGTTGTTCATTTGGATATGTTTTACTAAAATCATAAATATCATAATACATATTTTATTCACTTGAGTCCTCAATTTTATTCGTAAAGTCGTGAAGAGGAATAGTTGTTCTTGTGGACATAAGTATACGTATAGTCAGAAACCCTAATGGTCAGAAAATTTCAAAGAAAAATGGGTAAGTAGGTACACCACAAACGAATACTGCCTTAGTTCGGACAATTATTTATTCTGTGGTTCGAAAACAAAAAATGAGTCGATTAACTTTAAACTCTGATAAAATATTTGGAGTCCCCATGAAAAACAGTACACGGTTCTAATAGAGAAAGTCCAAAAATCATTCATAAGGTTCCTCTATAAGAAGTTATATGGCTTTTATCCCCTTCTTTATCCCACCCTATTCGTTTTAGGTATGGTAGATTATATATCCTTAGAGTCACGCAGAAATATGTACTTAATAAAATATTTTTTTCAATTAATTCGGGGACAAGTAACAAACCCACCATTATTACTACAAATAAGCCTGCGGGTTCCCCGTCTCTCCGCGAAACAGCTACGGCCCCGTAGCCGTGGTCTCTTTGCTGTACCTCCAGGTCGGACGCGCCTGCTTGCTACGTCCCCTCTTCACCAGGCTTTAACGTTGCTTAACAACATCTTGGACAGCGATAACGACCTAGATATTTTTTTCACGACGGAGTCTAAATTTCTAGGCGCATCAAATCGGTACATCGAATCAATCGTTACCACTAGCTCCATTACCTAATATGCTATAATAAGTATTCGCTGGAAATATTTGACATTGCTTATGTACGACTGACTTAATTTTAATTTTAATTTTAATTTTAATAAATTGCCCATATTGTGCTGCTTGACTTTACCCGAATTTGTATTTTTATGACTTTGTACTATAATTGTAATTCCTCGATTTATTTATATCCATGACATTTAATTAATTATTGCAATTCCTTGATTTATTTATATACATGACATTGAAATTAATTATTGCAATCCCACGGTTTAATTATCCTTCAATGACATTTAATCAATTATTTTACTCCCTTGATCTCTTTTATGTAATAACGTCATACTCCTAATGTAATGTCAGTAATGTGTTATAGATTTAAATCGAATGTAGTTACTTATAATATATTCTCACGTATTTATTCGAATAATGCATGTTGCTAGCTATTAAGTAATGTAATTCCAATTAGCACGTAAGGTTGAACTGTAAGTGTTAATTGTATGCAACAAATAAACAAATAAACAAATAAATTCACTAACCCCTTACAATGTCAAATCAAAAAGTAACTTATATAACACATAAGAAGGTTTAAGCGACTATATTGTCGCATGCAGTTAGGAACCTATTTAAAATTCCTCTTATGTAGTAACTGATAACTAGATGAGCTTATGTATCTTTTTTCAGCAAGGACTCTATAAAATATACAATGTAGATGACAAAACGGGAGAATTAACGGCAACGCCCCTAACAAGCTGTTACTTTTGTTGTATCACATTTGCAGCAACAATTGGTTAGTATTATGGCTATAGGCAGGGTTGGGCAGTATTTCAATTACATGTATTTGAAATACGTATTTGAAATACATTTTAGTATTTTGTATTTGTATTTCAAATACTACCTGGAAAAGTATTTTGTATTTGGTATTTCAAATACTGAACTCACATGTATTTAGTATTTTGTATTTCAAATACTTCAAGCATCAAAATACATTTCTACGAAATACATTTTATTAAATTCTATGATCCTAAAATGGAACGTTTTTTTTTAATATAATGTACAACTTGTACGAGGGCAAATAGGTACAATGCGCGAGCGAGCTATTGTGCGCGGAACTTTTCGTCAACAGCCAGGGGATAGGGTCATTGCAGTAGTTTCCGTCCATGCTCTAGTTTTCGACCACTTGACAGATTAGCAAATAATATATTTCAGTTTTAATTTACTATTTGCGAAATATAATTTTTATATGTGGACAGATATATTGTTTAGCTAAGGATTGAAATCAGTCCAAATTTGTGCAGCAATGTAGATTTATATTCAAATTTCGTCAAGTGGACGAAAACTAGAGCTGGACGAAAACAAGCGCAATGACCCAATAAGTTTTTAGGAAAGGATATTCGTTAAAAAAACTAAATGATTAAACAAAAAAATGAAAAGAATATTTTGTATTTTGTATTTGAAATACATTATTTTAAACACTGTAATTTGTATTTTGTATTTCAAATACTAGTCACCAAAGTAATTTGTATTTGGTATTTCAAATAAGTACTTTTAAAAATGTATTTTGTAATTTGTATTTGAAATACGTGGAAGCCAGTATTTTGCCCAACCCTGGCTATAGGGGGCGTGCATGAACTATAAGGAGCAGCAGGGCGCCAGGCGTAAATGTGACGTTTATGCTTCCGATGTAACCCACAAGGCAGATGGCAGTATGGCAGAACCTACTATGCGCAAGGAAACGTACCTACGAGAACGGTAGATGGTAGCACTTGCTTTGACAATGTACATAGGTGCACATATGCTTCCGATTCAGGCCACAAGATGGCAGATCCTCCAACGCGCACGCGCGTTGTCATCCCAATTCGCAAATAGGGACCATTTGCGAAATGGAATGACAACGCACGACGTAGTGTAAATATGAATGAATGAATGAATGAATGAATGAATGAATGAATGAATGAATGAATGAATGAATGAATGAATGAATGAATGAATGAATGAATGAATGAATGAATGAATGAATGAATGAATGAATGAATGAATGAATGAATGAATGAATGAATGAATGAATGAATGAATGAATGAATGAATGAATGAATGAATGAATGAATGAATGAATGAATGAATGAATGAATGAATGAATGAATGAATGAATGAATGAATGAATGAATGAATGAATGAATGAATGAATGAATGAATGAATGAATGAATGAATGAATGAATGAATGAATGAATGAATGAATGAATGAATGAATGAATGAATGAATGAATGAATGAATGAATGAATGAATGAATGAATGAATGAATGAATGAATGAATGAATGAATGAATGAATGAATGAATGAATGAATGAATGAATGAATGAATGAATGAATGAATGAATGAATGAATGAATGAATGAATGAATGAATGAATGAATGAATGAATGAATGAATGAATGAATGAATGAATGAATGAATGAATGAATGAATGAATGAATGAATGAATGAATGAATGAATGAATGAATGAATGAATGAATGAATGAATGAATGAATGAATGAATGAATGAATGAATGAATGAATGAATGAATGAATGAATGAATGAATGAATGAATGAATGAATGAATGAATGAATGAATGAATGAATGAATGAATGAATGAATGAATGAATGAATGAATGAATGAATGAATGAATGAATGAATGAATGAATGAATGAATGAATGAATGAATGAATGAATGAATGAATGAATGAATGAATGAATGAATGAATGAATGAATGAATGAATGAATGAATGAATGAATGAATGAATGAATGAATGAATGAATGAATGAATGAATGAATGAATGAATGAATGAATGAATGAATGAATGAATGAATGAATGAATGAATGAATGAATGAATGAATGAATGAATGAATGAATGAATGAATGAATGCATGAATGGATGAATGAATGAATGAATGAATGAATGAATGAATGAATGCATGAATGATCCTTCCAGCCGATTTCGACCATAGCGACCACTTCGACTCCTAGTTAGCTCGGCGCTCGTACCTACGCCCGAATATGGCTACCAACATCTATATACAATATATGGGTACCTATCATTCGTGGAACAAAATCCTCATAATATTTGACCCTTGTCAACTGCAATATGGCCCACACTCACCAGGGCGGCGCAACAATCATGCATGAAGCGAATAATTGCACGGTTTGCCAGTACAAGCATTAAAATTATTCGTGTGATCATATTATAAAACTTAATTCGTTAGTTTGATAAACCTTCAATTTATAATTATTGTTTTAGGTGGCATTGGAACCCTAGTTGGCACTGCAACTAATTTAGTATTTAAAGGGCTCTTCGCTAGGTGAGTTATTGTCATCAACGCCGTTACTAACATTAAATATAAATATAGCTGATAGATAGATGCTATTTTAGCAATTTGATAATTTTTGCCTAATATTTTATTCGTGTGTTAACAATATCATTCTTACTAATGCTTGTATCTAGACACGCGGTAGCGTGTCCAGCCAAGTTCAAAGAAAAAGGAACTGGCGACGCAGCAACCGTGTCTAGACACGCGGTAGCGTGTCCAGCCAAGTTCAAAGAAAAAGGAACTGGCGACGCAGCAACCGTGTGTAATATTACACGAACCATTTCGAGCTACTTTTGACCCTTTCACAACTTGAAACCTACTTAACCTACACTAATGAAATTGGCACATGTATTCAAGCCCCTTAGCTTGTCCAAAATACAAAATTTCATAAACGTAGCTCAAACAGTTACTGATAAATTAACGTTTAAAAACCGGCATTTTTGTGACTGACTGACAAACCTAACCCACTTCCAGATGACATAGAAACTTGAAATTTGGCATCAAGGTAGACTATTAGGTGTATATAGAGGGAAAAATCTGAAAACTGGAAATTATTGAAATTTAGATGGAAAAAATAATAATTAATACTTATAGACCAAAAACCTAACCCCTCTTCTAGATCACTCAGAAGCTTGATATTTGGCATCAAGGTAGACTATTAGGTGTATATAGAGGGAAAAATCTGAAAACTGGAAATTATTGCTATTTTGATGGAAAAAAAATAATTAATACTTATAGACCAAAAACCTAACCCACTTCTAGATGACTTAGAAACTTGATATTTGGCATCACGGTAGACTATTTGGTGTATATAGAGGGAAAAATCTGAAAACTGGAAATTATTGATATTTCGATGGAAAAAAAATAATTAATACTTATAGACCAAAAACCTAACCCACTTCTAGATGACTTAGAAACTTGATATTTGGCATCAAGGTAGACTATTAGGTGTCTATAGAGGAAAAAATCTGAAAACTGGAAATTATTGATATTTCGATGGAAAAAAATAATTAATACTTATAGACCAAAAACCTAACCCCTCTTCTAGATCACTCAGAAGCTTGATATTTGGCATCAAGGTAGACTATTAGGTGTATATAGAGGGAAAAATCTGAAAACTGGAAATTATTGCTATTTTGATGGAAAAAAAATAATTAATACTTATAGACCAAAAATCTAACCCACTTCTAGATGACTTAGAAACTTGATATTTGGCATCAAGGTAGACTATTAGGTGTGTATAGAGGAAAAAATCTGAAAACTGGAAATTATTGATATTTCGATGGAAAAAAATAATTAATACTTATAGACCAAAAACCTAACCCCTCTTCTAGATCACTCAGAAGCTTGATATTTGGCATCAAGGTAGACTATTAGGTGTATATAGAGGGAAAAATCTGAAAACTGGAAATTATTGCTATTTTGATGGAAAAAAAATAATTAATACTTATAGACCAAAAACCTAACCCACTTCTAGATGACTTAGAAACTTGATATTTGGCATCAAGGTAGACTATTAGGTGTATATAGAGGAAAAAATCTGAAAACTGGAAATTATTGATATTTCGATGGAAAAAAATAATTAATACTTATAGACCAAAAACCTAACCCCTCTTCTAGATCACTCAGAAGCTTGATATTTGGCATCAAGGTAGATTATTAGGTGTATATAGAGGGAAAAATCTGAAAACTGGAAATTATTGCTATTTTGATGGAAAAAAAATAATTAATACGTATAGACCAAAAACCTAACCCTCTTCAAGATCACTTAGAAACTTGATATTTGGCATCAAAGTAGACTACTAGGTGTATATAGAGGGAAAAATCTGAAAACTGGAAATTATTGATATTTCGATGGAAAAAAAAAAAATTAATACTTATAGACCAAAAACCTAACCCACTTCTAGATGACTTAGAAACTTGATATTTGGCATCAAGGTAGACTATTAGGTTTGTATAGAGGGAAAAATCTGAAACCGGGAAATTATTGATATTTACATGTAAAAAACTTTATTAGGTAATACTTATAGACCAAAAACCTAACCCACTTCTAGATCACTTATAATTATTGATATTTCGATGGAAAAATAATAATTAATACTTATAGACCAAAAACCTAAACCACTTCTAGATGACTTAGAAACTTGATATTTGGCATCAAGGTAGACTATTAGGTTTGTATAGAGGGAAAAATCTGAAACCGGGAAATTATTGATATTTAGATGTAAAAAAATTAATTAGGTAATACTTATAGACCAAAAACCTAACCCACTTCTAGATCACTTAGAATTATTGATATTTCGATGGAAAAAAAATAATTAATACTTATAGACCAAAAACCTAACCCACTTCTAGATGACTTAGAAACTTGATATTTGGCATCAAGGTAGACTATTAGGTGTATATAGAGGAAAAAATCTGAAAACTGGAAATTATTGATATTTCGATGGAAAAAAATAATTAATACTTATAGACCAAAAACCTAACCCCTCTTCTAGATCACTCAGAAGCTTGATATTTGGCATCAAGGTAGATTATTAGGTGTATATAGAGGAAAAAATCTGAAAAATGGAAATTATTGCTATTTTGATGGAAAAAAAATAATTAATACGTAGAGACCAAAAACCTAACCCACTTCTAGATGACTTAGAAACTTGATATTTGGCATCAAGGTAGACTATTAGGTGTATATAGAGGGAAAAATCGGAAAACAAGAAAATTATAGATATTTCGATGGAAAAAAAATAATTAATACTTATAGACCAAAAACCTAACCCCTCTTCTAGATCACTCAGAAGCTTGATATTTGGCATCAAGGTAGATTATTAGGTGTATATAGAGGGAAAAATCTGAAAACTGGAAATTATTGATATTTCGATGGAAAAAAAAAATTAATACTTATAGACCAAAAACCTAACCCACTTCTAGATGACTTAGAAACTTGATATTTGGCATCAAGGTAGACTATTAGGTTTGTATAGAGGGAAAAATCTGAAACCGGGAAATTATTGATATTTAGATGTAAAAAACTTTATTAGGTAATACTTATAGACCAAAAACCTAACCCACTTCTAGATCACTTAGAATTATTGATATTTCGATGGAAAAAAAATAATTAATACTTATAGACCAAAAACCTAAACCACTTCTAGATGACTTAGAAACTTGATATTTGGCATCAAGGTAGACTATTAGGTGTATATGGAGGGAAAAATCTGAAAACTGGAAATTATTGCTATTTTGATGGAAAAAAAATAATTAATACTTATAGACCAAAAACCTAACCCACTTCTAGATGACTTAGAAACTTGATATTTGGCATCAAGGTAGACTATTAGGTTTGTAAGAGGGAAAAATCTGAAACCGGGAAATTATTGATATTTAGATGTAAAAAAATTAATTAGGTAATACTTATAGACCAAAAACCTAACCCACTTCTAGATCACTTAGAAACTTGATATTTGGCATGAAGGTAGACTATTAGGCGTATAAAAAAGAAAAAAATCTGAAAACTGAAACTTTTTAACAATTGACCGCGCGTTAGCGAGGGTCTCCTTTTCAGCTTAGGCAAACTGCTTTTATGATGAATACCTACTATAGTAATTTCTGTACAAAAAGTAATGATATCCCAACAAAAACATAAATGTGAAATGAGAGCCAAGTTCAATATTAAGAATATGTGTCGTTGTTGACTCGCTGACAAAAGAATTGAGATCTATATGGGTGCCAAGTTCTGTGTTTTGTAGAAAATCCTGAAATTATAAGGGATTTGTCTTGGCTAGTTTTTACGTATAGGCTACTTTTCAAAAATTTGGTTTGTTGGTAAAAACTAGCCAAGTCAAATCCTTTATAATTCCTTTATAATTAAATGATAATAATTATCTTTTTCAGTGCATATCCTAAGGCGCCGGAATATATATCTTTTCCCCTGTATTCTGCATTTGCTATACCATACATGATTGTGTTAAATTTGTATATGTACTTATACCTTGCGGTGTATTACATGGGGCTTTTCAGGTAAAAATAAGTTGTTTTTCCTTTTTGCCGTGCACTGTATAAGTCTTTCAGTGGAGCAAGCACAGTAAAACCCGCCGACAAGGCGGGGCCAAGGCCCCAATTTCACCACGGCTACAATTGTCGAGCGACAATTGTCAAGCGACAGGTGACATATTACAAGTGTGGAGTGTAGACTGTAGCTTTGAAGTGATGAGGGGTTCGTTGGGTGAAGCGTAGAAACTGGCAATCTGAACGCGCCGGTCGCTGCTGCCTCGAAGTCCGCTATACCTCCATTTACCGGTATATGTGTTGTGTGAAATAAAAACACATATATTTGATTTATTTACTGGAGAGTGTTCAGGCTGGTGTGAGTGAAGCTCTCTTGATGTCTCTGATATCTCTGAATAAGCTGTGTGTGGGTTTCCTTCGACACCCTATTGAAGGGGTGTGAGCGGCCTCTTCCGCCTTTCGGCTGCGGAGGCTGTATCCAGTCGCGCCCCACCTTGTGGGGCGGTCAATCGCACGTCGTTTTGTGGACGGCTGTGTGTCTATTGCGGGCCAGGTTTTTCGCCACCGGCCGTTATCCAACCCCGCGACCCTTAGCCTGGTGATACCGTTTGAGCGGGGCCAGGCATCGGGGACGCAGAGAAGGCGACCGGCAGCTTAGGCTGGCGTGTGCATCGTGCCTATGTAGGCGAACTGAATAAGCTACAAACGGCTCCGGTTTATATAGGAAAATACAAGGCCATTAGGTACCTTTTTCAACTAGTGGGTGTATCATGCAGAGTCAGTTATGTATATTTTTGCCAATCTCATTAATAATTAACACGTATGAAAAGAACATGGATCCTAGACTTATAACTAGATACATACATTCCACGCAATTCATTAACATAATATACGAACATAAAAGTAAAAACATGATAAAACGCACACAAGTAAAATGATTAAAACTTAAAATACTAAAAGATTAAACTGAAACATAACAAGACTCCTAGCTATTCACGACATTCTTCCCCACGTGTGTCAACACCGTCTGCATGGGAGGAGTGTATGAGTATAAGCCTAGAAACTGGACGACGGACGTCACCTGCGCGTGTGCGAACAATGGCCACTCTCACATGGCCATCTGGGCCAGGAAATAGCTGGGCGATTACGCCTCTGGGTCACGTTCCTCGTGGCATGGAGCTATCCGCTACGATGACTACGTCACCTTCATGCAGTTTCTTTATATCTTGATGAGCACCGGGCCTAGGGAGGAGGCTGGGTCGGTATTCACGCTGCCAGCGCCTCCAAAATTGGTCGGCTAGCGTTTGCGCTGTTTTCCACGAAGAGAGTGACATAGTTGCGTCTGTGAAGACGCCCAGTGGCGACATGGAGCTTGATCGACCGATAAGAAAGTGATTCGGCGTCAGGGCTTCGATGTCCAAGTCTGGATTCACTGGTGTCAGTGGTCTGGAATGTGCTCTGATTCTAACAATAAAGTACGTAGAACTTCTTCGTGGGGTGCTCTTTCTTTCAGTACTACTTTTAGTGCGGTTTTTACGCTGCCAACGAGCCGTTCCCAGGCACCGCCTCCGGAGGGGTTGCCGGGTGGAATGTTCTTCCATTGTATGGCTCGCTCGGTCAAAAAGGGCTTGAGACTGTCGGGCAGCGTCTTTTTGGCCTCTGCCAGTTGTCGTTCCGCGCCGTGGAAGTTGGTGGCGTTGTCATGTCCCAAACTAATCGCGTTTTCCCGCTTTGCGGGTGAAAAGTTGGGAAGTGCGCCAGAGGCCACGTCCGGGGTGCCTCGGGGGGCGGCGGCGAGTCCATTTTCTCCGCGTAACCTTTGTCAAGCAACATATGCTTTGCGTATTCGGCTTTAAGTTTCGCATCGTAGTCTAGCTTTCGTTCTAGACTGTACGGCCGTTGCAATGCTTGCGCTCGGTTATCGGGGAGTTTCTCGTCATCTGATCGCCACAGTAAGCCCGAGTAATACCTTTGCTCCCCCGATATCTTCTCGCAGGTGGCTTCTAACAAATCTAGCGCACGTTGGCCGAGGTCGGCCCTGTGGTGACTTCTGCGAAACGCCTAATGATTCTATCTCAGAATGTCGTTTCGCAAGTTGTAAGGCCTCGTCTTCCGCGGTATTAGGCTTTGCGTGCCCTTCAAACTGTACCGCTGGTGCGATGCTGTCCGCAGTTTCGTGTAGCGTCAAAGCCATTGCCGCGCCTTCGTCAAGTAGCGCGAGGGTTTGGACGGTACCTAACGGTTCCGACACCTCTACAGGCATGACTTGGAGACACGTCTGCGGCAGCCTAACATTGAGTACTGCAGGTGCCGCCGGGACACTATTACCGTTCGCGGATGCGGCCGCGCTTCGTCCGTGTAATAGTTTATTATGTCCGGCTTCGCACTGATTCATGCCACACGCGACATATTTGCATCTAAAAGGCATACGGTGACTCGCGCCTAAACATCTATAGCACAATCTAGCACCCTTCACTAAGTCCTATCGCTCAGATATAGTCGCGGCTAGAAATTTCGAACACTCGCTAACTGTGTGTTCTTTGCCGTTCTTTCATATGGCGCACGTATCGCGCGAGACAGAGACAGACAATATCTCCCGCTGGGGCTTAGCTCCGGTTGACGCTGGCTTTTTCTTTAAATTACATCATCGCGGTGCTTTACTTGAGCTATAGTACGCGATCTATTTCCCGTATCACGTGTGTATGCTTCGTGGGGATCTGACTCCGACTCCGAACTATAGTCGCGAGAGGACGTGGGGGCGCCGGACCTAGCGAGAGCGTTGCTCAATCGACCGGGTTCGCGCACAGCGTTTACCGCGTTTCGCGATCTACTAGACGTATCACGGTAGAACGCGGGGGCGCGATACCCAGAGAGAGCTTGGCTCAATCTTCTAGGTTCGCGCACAGAGATTACCGCGTCCCCTTCATTCCGCGATCCATCCGACGTATCACTGTAGAATGCGGGGGCACGAAACCCAGAGAGAGCTTGGCTCGATCTTCTCGGTTCGCGCACAGAGGATACCGCATTCACTGCATTCCGTGATCTGTTAGACGGCTTATGTCGGTTTACGTGCTTAGCCGCAGTACTAATTTCGTTAAGAAACTCGGATATCGCAACTAACCCGGGTGATTCTACATTAGACTGCCTATATTTGGCCCATTCATAGCGCACTATCAGATTCAACTTATCCACGATTTTATTCACGAGTTCAGGCACGTGTAAATATTCTTCTTGACGCAACGATCGAATGGTGGCGACGGCATTCGCGACGTGCGCGGCGAATGAGGCTATATTCGAATTGTCTTCGGATAAACGCGGCATGCGTTTGACGTTATAAATTTCCGTAAGCACAATCTCCTCAGGGTCGCCGAACTGCCGTTCTAGCGCTTCCATTATCTCGTACGGATCCTGAACCGTGTACATTATTGATTTTACGGCTGTCCGAGCCTTAAGTGCGCGTCTAATCCGACTCACGTTATTGACGGCACTAAACATGGGCGCCGAATCCTCGAACTCTGCCCTAAATGATATCCACTCGGTGATATCTCCGCCGAATGAGGGTAATTCCGGCGGTTTATGGTACATTGGCGCGTAGGTACCGTGCGGTACCTCTAAAACGCGCGGGGGCGGTCTGCTAGCCCGGTCGGCGGCTGCTCGCGGTGGCGGCGGCGCGGTCTCTTTCGGCGGCGGGAATTTAACGTTTTCTTTCGCGACCTCGCGCTGTAACCTAGCTTGTCGTTCTACCCAACTTCTAGTCCGTTCTTCGACGGTCGCGTCACTGCTGCCGACAGACTGCGCCTTCAGTTGCGCAACCTGCAGCCGTAAATTTGCAGTGTCGGACTCTGTCTTAGTAGCTTCGACGGTCACGTCACTGCTGCCGACAGACTGCGCCTTCAATTGCGCAACCTGCAGCCGTAAATTTGCAGTGTCGGACTCGGTCTTAGCAACGGCTAGACGGGCTTTATGAACCTCGAGCTCGGCCATTAGCACGGACAATTTCTTATCGCGTTCCCTAACCGATTTGCGATTCCTTAATTCGCGATTAGACGGCGCCCGCGACGGCGGCGGCGGCGCATCGGTGTCTTTATTCACTAGCGTACTCGACCTACTACGAACTACTACCGTGTTATCTAAAGCTTCCGAGTGTACCGACTCGTTTCCACCGGTAGTATTCGGGTTGCCACTGCCCAAGTAGCATTGCAAGCTGTATATAAGCTGTATTAAAGTTTATTTGTATACTATAAGCTGTACAGTTAGGCTGTACAAAGGCTGTATAAGCGCTTATACAGCCCTTATAAGTAAAAAAAGGGCCCAAATTATACAGCCTTTGGCGTTATTAGAGCTGTAGAGTAGCTGTATAAGCAATACATAAGCTGCATAATAGCTGCATTACAGCTATATTTCGGTGTAACAGGAAACCTTAACACTACAGATAATCTCTTATAAGTACGATATAAGAATATAAGTTTTAAGTGAGTTATAAGAAAGAATTAAAATGTCTTAATCTTGTTCATTTGTAATATAGTAATGGCGACAATAAAGTGTTATAGTGGATGGTAAAAGTAAAAGTAAATATTATACAGGACTTGAATGGAATATTACATTATTGGTAAGTGCGGATTATTATTAATTGTGAACCTGTGTATCTTTTCTGGCAAAATATTTACGCGCGTGCAAAATAACAAAGAGAAACCATAAGGAAAATATCAAAAATCGGTAAAGTTACTGTTTGTTTTTAAGGTTAGAGTATCAACAATATTTATAAATATTAATTCTAAGGCTAAACAATTTATTTTCGCTGGTAATCATAACATGGCGTTAGTCTGCTAAATATTTGCAAGTATTTCTTTAATTATATTTACAAATACGTTTTTTTTTAATTGTAAAATGGCGACAATTTTTAAACAGCCTACAGGATAGTTGGAGAGGATTATAATCTTCGTAGCTGTGCTGTGTAATAAATGGAGTGTCTTTTACAGCTTTTGTAATTAAAACAGCTTTATAATAGAATATTTGTATTCGTTTGGATGTATTTCGGTTCTCCGTACATAAGTTATAATTCTCTTTAGAGATCCGTATAACAAATAAAAAACCTGTACTGTAACTGTCATATATTCCTTTAGTTTTATAATACACTTATTTTCAGAAATCATTACACTACTATACTTATACGAGTGTAAAATTACGCCAAAAGATTGTTATAAGCGACTCTATCAGTGATACAGAAAAAAGCTGTACTATAGCTGCCATTTATTCATTTGGTTTTATAATACCCTTACAGACAGAAGTTATACAACTACTATTCTTATAGGAGAGTAAGATTACGCCATAAGAAATAGCTTTAAAACGGGGTTGACAGATACATTTGTACAGCTACAAGTGGCAAGTGATACTACAATACAGCCTGTATACAGTTTTTACGATAAAATTAGCTTGTAGTGTTTCACAACACTTAATGTTTTAAAACGGAGTTGACAGATACTTTTGTACAGCTAAAAGTGCCAAGTGTTACTACAATACAGCCTGTATACAGCTTTTACGATAGAATTAGCTTTTAGTCTCTCACAACACTTTTAGTTTTATAGTAGATTTTTTATATTCTGATAAAGCACCCCATGCTTCCGCAGAATCCTTTATAATGATTTTATACAGCTTGAGCTGTATAATGTCTGTAAAGTACCTTTTATACAGCTTAAATCTTTTCTGACACTCTTATACGTCCCTTAAATCACTCTAAGTTCTTAATTGGCTGCTATATTGATGTTGCCGACACTTCCATGCTACTTGGGTGGTGCCCTTGCTCCACGTATTTTTCTCGCCGGACGTAATCTTACCGGACGAGGGGGTAGGGGTGTCCATGTTCGGTGCGGGCATAGGTGCAGGCGGGCCCCTGGTGCGCGGGCGAAGGCTCCTTGCTTCCTTTTCGGACATCTTGTCTGCTAATGACAACGATGACTCCACGAGTGAGGCATGAAGTGTACAGCAGCCAAAAATTAACAAAAGAACGTGCCACTGCAGGCGCAAACGACACTGAGGCGGAACAAGGTTTGAAACCCAAACTAAATTCCTCAGTGCGCTGTACCGCGGGACCTGACGTAACATCGCTTAAGGCAGTGGAGCAAAGGAAACATCTGCATTTGTGGAATATGTTATCTGGAGCTGACGATATCCGTGCGTACCTGAAAACTTTGTGCCCAGAGGGCAACTGCACTGTGGACGAACTGAAGCCCAAAGGTGACTATAAATCCTTTAAAATTGGAGTTCCTGTCGCATATTTCGATAAGTGTCTATCGGCCAGCGTGTGGCCTTGTAACGCCAGAGTTAAAGAGTGGTTTTTTCGAAGATACTCGGAACGCAAAAAACAGTAAACACGTCGTAAAAGCAAAGCAATCTTCGCAGTCCATACCTCAACAATCCATGCACATAATTTATCAAAATGTTAGAGGCCTAAACACAAAGCTTAAACATTTTAGACAGAACTTCATAACAACAAATAGTGACGTCATTGCGGTTACGGAATCCTTTCTCACGGAGTCCGTCGATGACTCGGAAATAGTCTCTGGGGACTGGAGCCTGCTGAGGCGCGATCGAGCAACTGGAGCTCGCGGTGGAGGCGTGCTTCTCGCCTGTCGGCCAGGCATCAAAGTGACGAGGCGCAAAGAGTTAGAAACAGCGGACGGTGAGGATCTTTGGGCTTCTTTGCGAATCGGTGGAACGTGCTTACATATATGTGTAGTCTACATCCATCCTAGAGCTACCGATGATGTGTACATGCACTTTTTTCAAAAAGTGGAATCTGTAATCGAATCACTAGATGATAAAGTTGTTATTTTAGGTGATCTCAATCTTAACCCACTGTATACATCTCAGAATGTTTTGCAATATTACTGTTATTTTTTAACTTCTTGTGGTTTGAACGAGAAGAATGAAATAGAGAATTTGTATGGGGGTAAGCTTGATGTAGTACTCGTGGCAGAACGCGTCCGGATTACTGGTATTATGGAGACTGTAGGAGGCGGACTTGTGCCGTTTCGTGATGCATACAACCCTCCACTAGATATAGCTTTCCACCTCGTCTCAAATCAAGAGAATCCCATAGCTGGATACATAGATCCAAGCAATGTTGATAACGAGCTGGACTGGAATTTTGTTAAAGGCGACTACGGCCTATTGTATCACCTAATATCCGAAGTATCCTGGCAAGAGGTGTATAATTCTTATAATGTTGACAAAGCCGTAGATATATTTTATAGCATTGTGTATAGCATTTTTGACGTTACAATCCCCAGGAGAACGCGCTCGAAAAAACGTACTAGACGATATCCGGTCTGGTTTAGTAGTGAAATAATAAGTGACATCATTCACAAGGCTAAACTACATCGTGAATGGAAACGTACGGGTTGTGTATCTACTTATAACGAATTCTCAAAGCTGCGAGCTGATATAAAACAGCGACTGATCCATGCGTACGATACCTATATGAATGGCCTTCAAGCCAAAATTTGTCTTGACCCTAGTGCTTTTTGGAAACATGTGGGGTCCCTAAAATCAAAGGGTGGCTTCGAGGCTTCTGTTAACTATAACGGAGAAGAATATATTGGCAGGGAGGCAGCTGAAGCTTTTGCAAATTACTTCGCTAGCGTATTCCTACCTAATGCTCCTTTACTTGATCACAACGAAGCCAATAACAACGATGAGTCAAAGTCTGCAAACTTTGTGGACATTGATTTGATTACCCCTCAGGACGTGAAAGCTGCCATTAGGCACTTGAAGCCACGAAGTTCTGTGGGGCCAGACAATATTCCTGCATTTGTGATTAAGGGATGCATCGATTTTCTTACCCTTCCTATTTATCACATAGTAAATTTGTCTTTATCTACCGGAATGTATCCAAGCAAGTGGAAACTTACACGTGTTACTCCTATCCCCAATACCAAAGATACTTCCCGCGAGTAAAACTACAGACCCATAGCCATTCTGTCTTCTTGTGCAAAACTGTTTGAATCTATTCTGCAGAAGTTGATTTCTCCCCAGATTAGACCTTTTTTATGCGACTCACAGCATGGATTTAGATCAAAGCGGTCAGTCGAGACCAATCTTTTAACTGTTACAAGCATTATTTCTGAGTACCTAGATAAGGGCGTTTCTCAGAGATGACCTTCGGTGCCTGACTTCGGTGCCAAATTTTTTTTTAACTTATTTGATATGCGACTTTATTTCCTAAAATCTAGCCTTAATATAAAAAATATTGGTAGTGGAGGCCTCCATTAGAACCTTATAGTTTTTAAGATATTTGAGATTTAAAAAACACCGAAATCATGTGCAGGCACTGAAATCAATTGGCGTCACCGAATTCAATAATGCATACACAAAAATCACATTTCAATTTTATATCTCAACCATATTACATTTTAATCATATTTTTCATTCTTATTTGATTATAAGCGATGTAACAAGGCTAATGATGTCGAAAGCTTACATAAATGTAATAGATATAGACCCAAGATTTTAAAGTAATCTAATTACGGCTTGTAAAACAACATCTCTAGAAGATATCCCACACTATTTGACTGTCCTCATATAATAGGGTGATGGGCGATGTATGGTCCTGGAACGAGTTTCACACATGTCGACCACAAATTCGCACATTAGTGCCATAAAGGAGAAGGTGTTTGTTTAACACAATCCGACCGCACACGCATCAAAAAGAAACTTATGTTACCTACACCCGATAAACAAGAAACTTTTGATCAATGCTCAAAAAATATATAAAGCAATGTGATGCAATACGGAAAACAAGTATTTTTGAATAACAGAGTTTTAAAGCGTGAACTCCATCAATTTAAAACTATTTGAAGTGGTCGACTAATGCCTGAAGATCTAATTACCCGTTAATTATTTGAGGGTGCTGGAGATCTCCAGCACCCTCAAACACTTGAGCTAATTTGTAACTCCTATATTTAGACATAAAGACATAAGACATTGAGGATTGTTAAAACATTTGCTATGTTCAATTTGGGTCTATGTCTAGGTCTCATTGCCTTTGAAGCGATCTCGACATTAGAAGGCCACTTTATTTTTAATCCCTTGTTCTGATCATCCTGTCCCTTGGGTGTGCATAGTACTTACATACACAAGTTATTGTAAAAGAAGTGGGATCTAATTGACTGCATTCATTTAACATGCCTGACACGTTTAAAGGTATCGAGGTGTAGGGCCTCAGGTGATACAGAGGACAATTAACATAATTTACTTCATTGGTTTGAAGAGAATATCAAGACAGAGAAAGAAACATTGGGTCTTCAAGTTTCAACACACGTCTGGTTTAAAAAACTACTCATAGTAAACTAGTGATCTTTTGTACCTATTATGACTTAATTTATTTACAAACATAATTTTACGTTTATACAACGTATCTTGCACCTTTTTAAGTGTGATAAATTAGTACAACAAACTAGGTTACAAAGCAGGATTTGAATTCAGTGATCACTTTTTTGATATCGGTGGTCAAAAAATCCACCGAATCCAAGGAAATCAACACCAGCGATGTCAAAATTAATCGCTTTTTAGCAATTACAGAAATAGCATGGGTGATACAGAGGAGATGTAATAATGATGGATTTACGTACTTTCGAGGATTTCTTAATCACTTGCATAACGATAAATGCACTAAAACTTTCGGAGTAAATTGCACCACCGATCTCAAAAAAACATAGAACCAAACCCACCAAAGGACGGTGAAACCTTTAAAAAATCACTTTATTATACTGTGACTGTACCTCTGCTCTATTCAACGGTTAAGGCATAACTAAAGCATACTATGTTTGAGACACTGAGTTCCTGGTTTACAACTTTGAAGGAGTACCGACATGTTTTGCAAATTACACCGAAATCAGGCACTAGCCCGGGACACATCGTAAATTTGGTTTTATTCAATGAGTTGAGCAAACACATTATTGTGATATAAAGAATATGATAAGTTAACTAATACCCTATGCGTGAATACCCATAATCACTCCGATCTAATGCCCCATCTTGAGTAATAATTTTTTGTTTCATAAAATCTGGGTGCGGGACACTCCCACCGAACATCATTTTGGGCATTTGAATTTTTTTTTCTTGTATTATATAAATAATAAATAAATAATTTGATAGTGCCCCAGACAGAATATAGGCTGAAGATCATGCCTAAATTAATTCAGATTTATTGAGCAATAAATTCAATCATTTATTGCCCCGGACACGTAAAAATGGCCCTCCTGCGAAATGCCCATAAAGGAAAACAGGTTGACGTTCTTTACTTTGATTTTAAAAAGGCGTTCGACCAAGTCGATAACGATGTCTTGCTCAGTAAACTTGGCTCACATTGGTTTTTCTCCTCGGCTTCTCAAACTGTTTGCTAGCTATATGCATAATAGGCAACAATTTGTAAAGCACGGATGTTTCGTATCCTCCATCTATCCAACAAGATCAGGCGTTAGTCAGGGCTCTATTCTTGGCCCGCTTTTATTTGGAGTCATGATTAATGATCTTGAACTTGTGCTGAAACACGCAAGATGTCTTCTTTATGCCGATGATTTAAAGCTTATTTGCGGTATTGAAGGAGAGGCAGATTGCGAGGCAATGCAGGCGGACATAGAGGCTGTAGTCGATTGGAGCACAGTAAATAAATTGTTTTTTAATGTTTCCAAATGCTGTGTTTTGTCCTATACTCGCTCATTGAAACCACTTCACGCCCAATATTTGCTTGGATCCGAAATAATAACTCGTGTAAATACTATAAAAGACCTCGGTGTTATCTTTGATACCAAACTTAGTTTTCGTGATCATATTGAGGCTCTGGCTGCCGACTGTTTTAAAAGGCTGGGATTCATCATTAGGAATGCTCGCGACTTTAACAACCCAAAGGCAATTAAATTACTTTATACAGCCCTTGTTCGGAGTAAGCTTGAAGCCGCTAGCATAGTGTGGAGTCCCGCTGAAAGTACGCATGCCTTGCTTCTAGAAAAGGTACAGAAGGCATTCCTAAGATTCCTGTACAAAAATGTTTATAAGTGCTATCCATTTTTATACCCTACTAAATTTTTGTTAGGATCCCTGGGATTCAACTCTCTGCAAGTGAGGCGTAACCATAATCTTCTGGTAATAGCTTGTAGAACTTTGCGCGGAGATTCCGACTGCCCTGACCTAGTGGCACAGATAGTGAGGCTCTCTGTGCCTTTCCTATCCAAGCAGGAACTTAGGCCTAGACACCATAACCTTCTTGCAGTTCCAGCAACGCGTACTGCAGCACACCTAAAATATCCTCTCATTCGCGCTCTAAAATTTCTGAACGCGCTTCTGTCATGGGCTCCTGAAAGTGATTTGTTTGCAAGTCGATGGGCAAGTGTATGTAGTATCTGTCTGAAGTATTGCGAGGCGATGGATGGTAGTGGTATTTTATAAAACTGTTTTTGTAAAGTGTTGTGTACCGTAGCGTATAAGTTAACTCTAAATTGTACAGTGATTTGGTTTATACTGTCAGACTGTATATATTTTGTTTGAATAAATAAAAATCTTTCTGGCTGGAACCACTTCACTTTACACACGCGGCGGGTCCCTATCTATACCTGCCTACACTGAGAGAAAAATCACCACCAGGAATTAATAAACAGTTCTGTACTGGGGGAAAAAATGAAGTTTTAGTAGTAATCATGGAAGTTTCACTATTTCTGTAAAATTTATTTATTTCTACAAACAGCTCAGTAATACTAAATCTAATTTCAGCAAACAGACTTTAGTAAATGGAGCATTAAACAAAGTTCAGTATTTGTTACAATCCATTTTTATTACTACTAAAATTCTCCGATTTTTACTAGTAAAGTTTGTGATTTTTTGAAAAAAGCATCTGTGATTTCAAGTTATGATTTTAGTAAATGTCTCACTTACATAGTTTTGTAATATCTAAAAAACGAGTTCGCGGGAATAACATTACCCCATTTAAAATAACAATTCAGTTGTTACTATAGCGACATTACAAAGTTTACTGGTATTTAGTAGATAGACTTGTAGTGTTTATGTTCATTGTTGTACCAATCACTAAACGAGTTTTGTAATACCAACACAGCTACTTGCTACGTTCATTTGGTTAGAGTTAGTATTGTGTCGGATGTCGGGCGGGCGTGTCTCGTGTCTTCTTTGTTTAAAACATACTTAAGTTAAATAATAAATTTAGGATATATTGTGGGCCATGGACATATTAACCCGCGACCTACTGTGTAGTTGGGGTCTACAGGAATATATTGTTCTGCAACTTCGAGCTAGCTGTTGTTATTCTAGTGATAATGACATCAAAGGTAAATCTAAACTGTTTGCAATTCCAACCTCCCTAGCACAGGTGCGCCGCGAGAGCATGTTGCGCGCGTAATAACTACTAGTCTCTTTCTGACTGTATGAATAAGAAAGGAATGGGTAGAATATCTCGACAGGCTTTTATAGTGCCTCTTTAGTACAGAGATATACTACCAAATGCTTTTTTATTCATACAGACAGAAATAGAGACGGGTAGCTACCACGCGCGCGACATGCTCTCGCGGCGCCCGTTTGCTAGGGGCGGAGGAATTGCAAACAGTTTAGTTTTTGCCTGTGACGTCATTATCTCTAGAATAACAACAGCTAGCTTGGAATCGCAGTACAGTTTAGTAAAACCTATGACATCATCGTCTCCGATATTGCTAAAGCACGCTTAGAATTACAAAACGGTTAGTTTTCACCCATGACGTCATCACCTCCGATATTGCTAAAGCACCTCTCGGAATAACAAAACCAAATTTCTGAAATTACTCTAGCATACTTCAAATTACAAATATAGAAGTTGTATTTCCTACTAAATGGAAATTGCAAAAGTCAATTTGTTCCTATTAGTTGACTCTCCTTGTCCCCGGATTAAGTTTTATTTTTGTAATTCTAAGTGTGTTTTTGTTAGTTTTTTCTCTCAGTGTACGCCTATGTCTGACGTTACCGAGCGCAACGTCAGTGCCCTAAGCGTGGATCCCTCGTGGCACTGAATCTCCCGCAATGGCAAAGTGCAATGCCTAGAACGTTCGAAAGCAGTGTGTGGGTATCAACCATGTGACACATGCAACGAAAGTTGCCAGGACACGTGAGCGGAGGTAAACCTACAACACTGCACGGTCCGTCCGGCAAGCCGGTAAATGGGTTACGGAAAGGTATTGGGTTTGGGTCTAAACCGAAGCGAACTTCTAGGCTCAGCGCGTCCTTTATTCTGTCTTGCCGTCTGAGTTAAGCAACGTTCGCTTGAAACTCAGCGCGTACTTTATTCTTTCTTGCCGTCTGAGTTAAGCAACGTTCGCTTGAAACACAGCGCGTACGTGTTTCTTTCTTGCTGTCTGAGTTAAGCTATGTTTGCTTGAAACTCAGCGCGTACGTGTTTCTATCTTCATTCGGCTTCAGAAGGACCAAACTGTGGAGTGTAGACTGTAGCTTTGAAGTGATGAGGGGTTCGTTGCGTGAAGCGTAGAAACTGGCAATCTGGAACGCGCCGGTCGCTGCTGCCTCGAAGTCCGCTATACCTCCATTTACCGGTATATGTGTTGTGTGAAATGAAAACACATATATTTGATTTATTTACTGGAGAGTGTTCAGGCTGGTGTGAGTGAAGCTCTCTTGATGTCTCTGATATCTCTGAATAAGCTACAAACGGCTCCGGTTTATATAGGAAAATACAAGGCCGTTAGGTACCTTTTTCAACTAGTGGGTGTATCATGCAGAGTTATGTATATTTTTGCCAATCTCATTAATAATTAACACGTATGAAAAGAACATGGATCCTAGACTTATAACTAGGAACATACATTCCACGCAATTCATTAACATAATATACGAACTTAAAAGTAAAAACATGATAAAACGCACACAAGTAAAATGATTAAAACTTAAAATACTAAAAGATTAAACTGAAACATAACAAGACTCCTAGCTATTTACGACAACAAGTATTTTAGAAATACTTACAAACATGACAGGCATTTTGCTACAATTGTATGTATTACAATTATGTTGTGAAACAAGAAATATTTTTTCTAGACGACATATTTGTAGAATTGTCGGTGAATATTGACAAGAGAATATTGACAAGGAAATGAGTTATATGTCGGAATTTCGTGACAATTGTAGTGTTTCTTGTGACAATTGTCATAAACTTAGCAAGAGAAATATCTGTTTTTTTTTCCGATATAATAAAGTTTTTTTAATAATACAATGATGGTGGCAAACAGGAATATAGCCCATGGATGCCTGTGACGTCAGCAACAGTGATGTTTTACAATTGTCGCACCTGTCACCGTGGTGAAATTGGGGCCTGACTCCCTTTAGTAAGCCGTGGCAAAACCGCATTTTTGAAGTGAAAAGTTCTTTAGCGGCGCTGTGCACTTTTTGTAAAAACTCGCGACAGGTCACGTGACCGTAAAATTCGTAAGACGTAAGACGGACACGTGACCTGATCGAAAAACTGTTACAATGTCATTGAGTTTTCACTTCTGCCGGCACTCCCGAAGTGCAACCCGTTGTTTTTTTTCAGAGTGTTATGGTTATGTATCCAATAATATATAATATATTTTATGTGTGTATAATATATGTTTGTATACGTATGTGAGGTGTGTAATTGTATAGTATTGTATAATAAACTACCAATCCATCTAAAAAAAATTATGCCTATAAAATTTAAAAGACAACTTTTTCATTGGCTTGTGGAGAAATGTTTATACAGAATGAAAACAGAATAAAAATTAATAAGTATGTTTACTAATTTTGTTTTGTGTATAATAAGTTAATAGACATTCACGGCGCGATTCGGGAAATGAATTAGAGATTCACTAGATATGAAATAGTAAAAATATGTGACGTTCCACGACAAAAGGTACCTTATGGCGGCTGGCGCTTACGCTATTATTAACGCCGCTCCAATATTCAGCCGGGGCAATGGTACCTATTGCCGTGGAACGTCACATATCTTTACTATTTCATATCTAGTGAATATCTAATTCATTTCCCGAATCGCGCCGTAAGTGATCTCATTTAGATTTCAGTTTCCATATTGTACGCCTCGCCGAGGCAGGACATGAAGACCGTTGTAAATTAGAATAACATCCTATGTAACTCATGATCAACAATAAAAAATTTGATTGAATGACTGAATGATTGAAAGAGTTTCCCATCTAATTCAACTTTGCTTATTACAGACCAAATAGTGCTGCTGCTAAAAGTGTCAAAATAACCCCTGAGGGTCTAGCATCTGCCAAACAAAAAGTCGAGAGTGACATTAAGGCTCTCGGCTCAATATCATGCCATGAAACTGTAAGTTGACGAATTTTAATAAATACTCTTAGGCCCAGTTTTGTAAAAAAATGAATCTTTGAGAAAGGAAAAGCTACAGCATTCTTCATTGTCGGTAAAATTAAGGGGCTACCCGACGCCAAAGACCTTCGTTCTGAATCCCTTTTGTTCTGAGCACTTTTTGAGGTGGGGAAAAAATGATAAACACGAGACAGCGTAACGCATAACGCGAAGGCGTCTCTCCTCTCTTTCTACCGCACGGCGAAAATGTATGCCTGAGCCGGCTGTTTCATGTAGGCGGCGCAGGGCGCTTGCGTGACTTATGTCATGTGTGACGGACAATGTTATTCACCAAAGAACTTTAGTCATAACGTATCATAATCAGGTCAATTATGTATTTAAAACTGGACTTTTATATTAAGCAATAAAGCTCAATGTTCTAATCTTGTACGGGCTGAAATACGAGGATCTCACAGTTACATTCTAACTTTATATCACTCCAATATAATTCAATAAAGTCTCATCTTGATGAAATCGCTAATAAAAGTGAACTCTAGTACTTACTGGTGAATAAAACTCAAAATATCATGACCAAATATATTTAGATGCGAGGTCTGTAAGGTAACTTTACAATTTCTATTCGAATTTTAAACAATTAACGCTACAAATTGAAGTTCACTGGCCAGCAATTTCGGAACTAAAGTTTTTCAATAGAAAGGAGGATGGGTCAATTATACATAGTGCTGCAAACATTATGGACTAGTTATTGAGTTTTCACTTCTGTCGGCACTCCCGAAGTGCAACCCGTTGTTTTTTTTTCTAATGTTTTTTGTAGCTTATCATATTAACAGCAACGGCTTTAAGCAATATAGTATGCCATATTTACTTCAAAGCTCATTGTCTTCGAGATATTTGGCATCAAAGTTGAACAATTTTAGGCTAAAAAACTGGTTTTCTGGCCATAATTTTTGTGTTAATTAGTTTAAAATGAAAACCCTAGACACATTTTTCGAGACGTCAAAGAGGAAACCAAATATGTAACTTTCGTACACGTGTATGATCCTTCACAGCAAACTAGATACGAAATGTTTTTAGGGTTCCGTAACTCAAAAGGAAAAAACGGAGCCCTTATAGGATCACTCGTGCGTCTGTCTGTCCGTCCGTCTGTCCGTCTGTCACAGCCTATTTGCTCCAAAACTACTGGACCAATTAAGTTGAAATTTGGTACACATATAGAAGTCTGTGACCCAAAGGCGGACATGTAATAAAAACAAATGAATTTTAAGCATAGGGGTCACTTTTAGGGGGAATATGAGAAAATTAAAAAACAAAGTTGTGTAAACCATAATCATGTTACATATTAAATGAAAGGGCTTATTTTGAGGATCTCGAAAATATTTTTTTTATAATTTTATATGAAATAGTTTAGACGTTATTTAAGAAAATAGGCAAAAAATTACCATCCCCCCCTTAACTCCGATACTACTGGGTCTAAAATTTAGAAAACATACACATAATAGTTCTTTACCTTTAGATGATAGGAAAACCTATTAGAAATCTACAGTTAAGGGTGAGTCGGACTTAAGAATAAAAACGCGGTTGGGCTGTTTTAGGGACACAGCCGTAATGGTTTACGTGAAACGTGGTGTAGACAGCTTTTGCGTAGGCCGAAGGCCGAGATACGCGTAGGGCCGAAGGCCCGTAGCGTCCCCCAGAGGCTTTTTGAAACGCACGACCAAGGCCGAGTTGCAGGAGATTAGTGCTCAAACACAGAACAATTATAGTAGGTACAAGTGTCTGAATGCGAAGGTCGAAGGCCCTGAAGGCCCGGGGCCTCCGACATGTGCATGCTTCCTGCAAAAGAGATCATCGATTTTGTTCGATCTTTTGTTAAGCGATTGGGCCCGATATCTACAGATTACTGGAAAAACGTATAAGAAGTCTGCAATTAAGCGTGAGCCGAATTTAAGAATAAGAATTGCGGATAAGCTCTATCAGGACAACAACCGCAATTGTTTACGCGAAACGTGGTGTGGACAGCTAGTGCGAAGGTCGAAGACCAAGCTCTGCGTTGGGCCAAAGACCTGAAGAATCCGAGAGAGGTGCGCCTCCACGCAAGGTCGAAGGATGATCTGTAGGAGATTAGTGCTCAAACAACAAATAATTGGTTATTGGTTATTGGTTGGTGGTATTGGTAAAACGAATAGGCTGAACTGCCGTATATCAGAGGGTCTACCGCGAACACCGAAGATCGCAACTTGCGGGGATTTCTCTTTTACTCCAATGAAACCGTAATAAGGGTGACAGAGAGTAATGCCACCAATTTGCGAACTTCCATTTTCGCTGTTAAACCCCTGTTATCTTGAAATAACAGAGATACGCCTAACCAATGCAAAAAATATAGGCACTATGGTTAACATAATACTTGAACAAAATTACTTACTTACTTACTTACTGCCGTGGCGCAGCGACCCGAAGTGGATCTTGGCCTCTGACACTAAGGAACGCCGTGCTTCTCTGTCTAGCGCCGTTTCTGTCCAATCAACGGCACCGAGCTCGTTTAAATCTTTCACGACCTTATCGCTCCAGCGATACCTAGGACGCCCAATCGGTCGTCGACCATCCGGACGGCCCGAGTACGCTCTCCAAACCGCTCGTTCTTCACCCATACGGACCACGTGCCCAAGCCATCGGAGTCTTGAGGCTTTCGTCTCTCCTACTATGTTGGGCTCGGCCACCAGATCTTCGATTTTCTGGTTCCTGCGTATCCTCCACGAGCCATCTTCTCCGCGAGTGGGTCCCAGTATCTTCCGGTAGATCCTCCGTTAAGCCACCAGCAGTGCGTATTCTTCTTTTTGTGTTAGGGTCTAGGCATCGCATCCGTACATCAAGATCGGTCTGATTATGGTCTTGTATATACGGAGTTTCGTGTTTCTGATCATTAACCTGGACACCAACACTTTGTGAACAGCAGCTGTGCACCGCAGAGCGTTCTGAATTCGGGTTTGGATCTCCTCTTCCCTCCGATTGCTGTCAGTTTAATTTAATTTAATTAATTTATTTATTTCAAAAAATATACTTATGTCTAGGTATACAAAAGTTTCGCCAAACTGTAGACAGTTTGTTGGCGAATAGTGCGCTCTCAATTATTTTTATAAGTAAGTACTTTATGTGTGACGATACATCCAAGACATTTAAATTTCTCTACACCTTTGTAAGAGGTTAAGTTAAGACCGACGTAGAGGCGCGTCGCGGCGTAGAGGGGCGTCCCCCGGTTGGCGTATGGGGGAACGGTCGGTGGTACAGCCTAGCTAGCCACTGGCTAAGTCCGATGGACTCGCTGACCGACGTAGGGTGCGGTCCTCCAGCATTTCGGGGGTTGTGCGGCGGGTTAACACCCCTCCCACGGAAAAATACAATTGTTACGAAACTGACACTAGGAAAAATACGATCTGAACAAAAGTAAAAAAAAAAATTGCGTAACTAACTATCCTCAGGTAAAAACACGGAAAAGCCGGAGCGTGCCCCTAGCTAGCCGTGTGTGGAACAATTGAATGTACTTAAGAACTTCGCTTTGCTCGCTCGTTCGAAAATGTGTGCAGTACGGAACCCTTGGGACGCGAGTTCGACTCGCACTTGACTGGTTTTTTTAGACAATGTTTAAAAAATTCATAAAAAAATAAGTATTCATTTCTTTCAAAATCCGGTGGACCAAAACGGAGATAAAATATTGAAGAATCGATAACCGTTTGTCTTATAATTCTATCTGTAGTGCAAAAAAAGGAGATAAGATTCAAAACTTGTCAAAAATCGATGAAAACGTCGGGTAGCCCCTATATTATTTAGGTGTGGTAGTACAGTAGCGCTTTCTCGAGTACCTAATACCTAATAGGTTCTCTTTTATTACTGCGCTTTCAGTACGAATGCATCGACATTCGATAAATAAATACTTACATACACCGTGTTTTTCTCGAATTCCGATAACTGAATTAAATCGAATTTAAACTGTTGTGAGACATACTAACATTGAATAATTTTACGGTTTACGGGTTACGACAACATACTAAAGATTTGAACAAATTAAATTATTTCAGAAAAATATTTTAATTTGTTTTTATCAAATAGAAACACTACTATATAAATTATAAACTGAAATAAATGTCATATACTAAGAAAAAGTGACCAAGGCCTCCAGTGCCCCAGGCTGGAATCGAACCAGCGTTCTCTGCTATCGCGGCAGGTGCCTAGGCACCTTTTTCTTAGTATATGACATTTATTTCAGTTTATTACGGGAACATGTCGCGCGAGTGACTAAAAACAAGTGAGTCTAAACCGTAAAATTATTCAAACTTAATTAAATGTTGCATATAGCTTTGTTGTAACAAAAAAAGAAATAGAAAAATATGACATGTCATTTCAAACATCGATTGTCCGAGATAAGTACCTACCTACCTACTTACGTTTAGTAGAAAATGTGTAAACACTCGTACTAAACGCTAATCAATATGTAGAACAGGCCCTAAGGCAAGTGTACGCGCTCGTAGGGACCTTATCAGATAAAATTAAATTATTGAATATCTCTCAAATGGAGTTAATTAAATAGAATTGGTGTCTTTGAGAAAGTTACCAAATTTGAGGTCAGGAATGCACACTTGAAATTAAAGGAAATTAAAAAAAACACGGTGTATACTGGGTAGGTACTTTTTAGGATTCCGTACCCAAAGGGTAAAAAAGGTACCCTATAGTAATAGGGTCCCTTAAGATAAAACACCACTGTCCGTCACCAGGCTGTTCCTCATAAACCGTAATAGTGGAAATATTTACAGATTATGTATTCCGTTGCCGCTATAACAACAAATACTAAAAAGTACGGAACCCTCGGTGGGTGGGTCCTACTCGCACTTGTCCGGTTTTAGACATCACACCACTTTTCTTTAAGTTTCACACTTGGACTCTTAGATTTTCCTGCGATGATCTACTACTATAGTCCGAAACTTACTCGAATATTTTCGTCCCAGTGTGAATTTTATTTGAATGTCACAGGTTTTAGGAAAACAAGAAAAGTCAGGCAACATCAACAAGATAATTTTATTGATAGAGTTAGACCAAGCTAAAGGTGGGATCAGACGGTTCATTTTTTGTTCATTTTCTAGTTTCATTATTCATCTTTCACTCAAAGTGACATGTCTGAACACAAAATGAACCAAAAATTAAAAATGTATTCATTAGTGAAAGAATTCAACAATGATGGATATTTTCATTCGGCATCATTCACTCGCACTCCGAATGAACAAAAATGAACAGTGTGAACACATAATGAACGTTCATTCAGATTTTGCATATTTTTCTCGAATCCTGTGGGTATACTACTATCTAGCGGAACGAACAAAATACTCTTTTATTTTTGGAGCATTTAAAAAATTACCAATGTCTCTGGAACCCCAAAATTGATCAGTATAGTATAAAGACAGATCAATTCTATAAAATCTCTAATTAGTGATTTAAACTTAAACTTCTTGGAAAAAGTAGGTTATAGTATTTCTAGGTACTGTATAAATATTCCAGAGTTCCAAAACAATCGCCAGTAGCAAGGTATCGCAGTACAATTTGGAGTTTTATTCGGCTAGGTATACTGTCTCATGACTGTCTCTCATTAAAGTGTTTTCTTTGCTTCTTGTTTGTTAAAATCTTTATTAAATGATCACCAGACATCGGATTCTATGGGGCAGAATTTATTGACAGGTCGGGAGTTCCTATATCGATAAACTCAATTATCGATGCTTCTCTCATGTACAACTAGTGATCGCTCCAAGTTTTGTTTCTATAAATAAAATTTTATTCAAAGTATTAGCATGAAACAAAATAATAACTAAATTCCCTTTTTCTTTATTTTAAAAGGATTTTTGAAACTTCCCTCGTAGTAATTTTTTTTAACCTAGCGGTCATATATACTTAATAGGCTTTGTGTAAACTTTATCATCGACCCCGAAATAATACTTACAAATAATATACATTTACAAACATAACTGGGGGCGATTACTAGTATTAGGGAAAAGTATCGATAATTTAATTTATCGATATAGGAACTCCCTAGCTGTCAATAAATTCTGCCCCATAGAATCCTATGTCTGATTGATCACAAATTAAACTTACTTATACCAAGACGCACAAGTTCATTCGATGCCAGAGTGAAAGAAAAGAAAAAAATGAATGAATGTCCTTCCAGTAGCCGTGTGAACGTGAAATGAAAGGAAAATGAAACATTCACTTGAGTGAACATTCATCCGAGTGAACCGTCTGATCCCACCTTAAGCTGGCAGCGATTTTGATAGCTCACTCTATTGTTGACTACTTCATTTGACTATTAAAGTTTGTGTTGAATTTGGTGTTGGTTGAACTTTTAAAATATAGTTGTAGTACGGGAATATAGCTGGGTAGTTTTACGGTACCTACCTAGTACTCGTATAGATATTTCAATCATTTTTGTTCAAAAATCGAACGACCTGGCATTGAATCAAATATGGGGCATTATCTATGAAAAGGGACCTTATTGTCGATGGCGCTTACGCCGCACAGCGTCATAATGGCGTAAGTGCCATCGACAATAAGGTCCCTTTTCATAGATAACATTCATATGCTATTATTAGTGAAACGTTAATGTGTAAGGTCTTTTTCAGATGGTACTTTGTCTATTCAGCTTAGGGATATTGCTGTTTTTTTCACGATCACCTCAAGTTTTTCCTGGATGGTCCGACAGAATAAGAGATGGTTTTGGGATTGAAAACGGAAAATTGTATGTTGGCTTAGTTATTATGTAGAAATCCATCAAAAAGGACAGGTTTATGTTTAATGACAGTTTAATGTGGATATAAACCTGTTTTAAAGGGCAAGCAAGTTTTATTAAAGTTTTCGCTAACAATTACATATAACCACCTAACCCTACCACTAACATCTAAGTAGGGATTCCATTGAGTTATTATATATTACTATAGAGACGACATACCATACAATGAAATTGTCGCAATCGCAACCTGTAACACGTGACCAAAAAACGTCGTGAGCGCCGCAAAATTCATGGCGCGTATACGCGTATAAAGCCCCCTCCAGACTATGCGCGTGAATCGCGGGCGAAGCCGCGAACGCGAGTGTGGAGTCGATTTTCGCAGACAGCGAAATCGACCCCACTCTCGTGTTCGCGGCTTCGCCCGCGATTCACGCGGATAGTCTGGAGGGGGCTTTAGGCGTTTAGGTCGCGATATTCACGCACCGCTTCTATTGGTAGGACAGCCCAAGAGGGGATTTTTGTGTTTACTCGGGCGCGTCACCCCGTGTAGTCTACCTCTACCCCTTTTAGCCATCTGTGTTGAGCCCTTGGTTGGTGGGGGATTGGTGGGGGGTTCAACAAATTGTTAAGCAGATTGTGGATTTGGTCATATTAGTCTAAATGAATACTATAATTGTGCTATTGCTAAATATGATAATTATTTGCACGCATTTCCTTAATCTGACGGTTACAATGTAAAAATTAGGCGTCAAACTTGTGTTTGTCAGATTAAGAAAATTCCTACAAATAAGTGTTATATTAAGTTATAGAAAAAATATAGCATTAAAGTGGACAAAAACGACCAAACCCACAAACTGCTTAACGATTTTTTAACCCTCCACCAACCTCCCGAAATTTAAAATAAATTGTAGACGGTTTCCGTCTCGCTGACAAAAAAACTTTATATAACTTGTTTTTAAAGTGCCTACCTGCACACATGTGGACAAAGTGCACTATATGTGCTACTGCCAGTGGCACATATTGTGCAGCAAGCTTCACCTGTATTAAGACTTAAAGATTACATGGCAGACATTTAGACGTTTTCGTGAGAAATGCCCTAGAGGAGGTTACTGGAGGCGACTTAGTCCAGCATTGGACTGTTAACACTAAAATCAAAATTCGAAAATTGCGGAGATAGGCCCCGTGCATGAACTATACGAGACAGCGTAGGAGCCGTCAGATTTTTGGCGCGAGGTGTAAATGTGTCGTTTGTGCTTCCGATGTAGCCCACAAAATGGCAGAACCTACTATGCACAAGGAAACGTACCGACGAGAACGGATAGATGGTAGCACTTGCTTTGGCAATGTACATGTGCACATATGTTTCCGATTCAGGCCACAAGACGGCAGTCCAAAGCGCACGGTCCCTATACTCAATTTCGGAATTTCTGTAAGGCTTGTGCTAAGGAACTGCGTCTCAATCAAATTTTGTAGCATTAGACTATTTTTGTTTTAAGCTAATATTTACACAATAACAATAATATGACTCACTTTGTGGGGGCGAGTCACCGTTTGCCGGAAATAAAATCGCATACCGTTTTATTTGGCAGGCGTCCGGTTTTTTATCCCATAGCTCAGTACTTACTTAGTCCATCGCTTTCACCCAATACCTAGTTCATTTTTGATCCCATCAACTCTCAATAGGTAGTCCTTACACCCTGGCGGGTGCTGCCTCTGCGTGCGTCCCATGACACGGGCTAGGGCAGCATCCGCTCGGTGTACCCCTTACATTTCATTAAAGTGTCAAAAGGGGACCTACGTGTTGGCTTCGGCTCCGCGCACGCTTCCCAAAGGTCCGGAACACCATTGTTCCGTGATGGGAAATGACTCATCAAGAATTATTATTAACTAATAGTATGAATAAAATCCAGTAGTTCATTAAGCTAGCTGTCTGTCCAAGCCAAGCGGCGAGCGACGTAAAAATCTACCTATAACGCAAAGAGGAGCGGAGATGGTGGATTTATCTCGCTCGCCGCGCCCCTCCGCTGCCTTGCAGTGGACACCTTATGGGGATCTTTGACCACGTAAGGTATTAACGGCCTAAGTTTGTGTGTTTCAGTATCAAAGATTCAGCAGCGGCAACATTTATTATATTTCTAATGCTGTACTTACCAGCTACCTCGGCCATATTTAAGAACTTTAAAGCAAAATGTAAGTGTTTAATATTTTACTATTACATTTATTTGATAATACGAGTGTGTACTTTCGCCATTACAGTACCGGCCAAAAACTATTCAGGCTGAAGGTGATATATACTTTGGCCTGTACCGTAACCATCAAGGTGCCCAAAAATATCTGAACATGCACTTTAACGTCTTGCATGATAATAAAAGCTTTTTACAGATATGTATTTGGGAACACCTTAGTCCTTCCGATACATTGGTAATTTTTTATTGTATTGTATTTATTTCGTATACTTAAATGTAAAAAACTTTGTTATTTCTACTCAGTATCACGCTTTTTACAATAGTCCGGTGGCCGGCTGCATGAAACAAACCTCATCAAAAAATAGAATATACCTACCCTGTAGAGGTACCTGACATTTAGTAGCTTCCAACGCACTTGGTCGGCCTAGGCTTAACCTGGCAGATTTTGTACAAATGGCAAAAACGTTGGACAAAAATTCATCAAAAAAAACCTCATCGAAAAAAAGAATGAAACTTGTATGGTAGGATACCTGACCTTGAGGACAGTAAAAAAAAATTGGTCGGCCTCACCTTAGCCTGGCAGTTTTTGCAGTCCGACCAGATTTATTGGGTCACGTGAGAGCTACAATTTACCTCATCGAAAAATAGAATGAAACAAACGGATTATAATAGCTAAAATAAGCCTGTTGACGTATGTCTTGGTCGGCCTCACCTTAACCTGGCAGTTTTTGCAGTCCGACCAAATTTATAAAAAAATCATCAAAAATTTTTTATCGAAAAATCGTATGAAACTGGTATGGTACGATGGCTGCCTTTGAGGACAGTAAAAAAAAAGTAGTCGGCCAAATCCTGTGTTGGCAGGTTCCTGTGTCCGACCAATTTTGTGGTACCACGTGAGAGCTACAATTTTACCTCATCGAAAAATAGAATGAAACAAACGGATTATAATAGCTAAAATAAGCCTGTTGACGTATGTCTTGGTCGGCCTCACCTTAACCTGGCAGTTTTTGCAGTCCGACCAAATTTATAAAAAAAAACGTCAAAAATTTTTTATCGAAAAATCGTATGAAACTTGCATGGTATGATAGCTGCCTTTGAGGACAGTAAAAAAAAGTGGTTGGCCAAATCCTGTGTTGGCAGGTTCCTGTGTCCGACCAATTTTGTGGTACCACGTGAGAGCTACAATTTACCTCATCGAAAAATAGAATGAAACAAACGGATTATAATAGCTAAAATAAGCCTGTTGACGTATGTCTTGGTCGGCCTCACCTTAACCTGGCAGTTTTTGCAGTCCGACCAAATTTATAAAAAAATCATCAAAATTTTTTTATAGAAAAATCGTATGAAACTTGTATGGTACGATAGCTGCCTTTGAGGACAGTAAAAAAAAAGTGGTCGGCCAAATCCTGTGTTGGCAGGTTCCTGTGTCCGTCCAATTTTGTGGCACCACGTGAGAGCTACAATTTACCTCATCGAAAAATAGAATGAAACAAACGGATTATAATAGCTAAAATAAGCCTGTTGACGTATGTCTTGGTCGGCCTCACCTTAACCTGGCAGTTTTTGCAGTCCGACCAAATTTATAAAAAAATCATCAAAATTTTTTTTATCGAAAAATCGTATGAAACTTGTATGGTACGATAGCTGCCTTTGAGGACAGTAAAAAAAAAGTGGTCGGCCAAATCCTGTGTTGGCAGGTTCCTGTGTCCGACCAATTTTGTGGTACCACGTGAGAGCTACAATTTACCTCATCGAAAAATAGAATGTAACAAACGGATTATAATACCTAAAATAAACCTGTTGACGTATGGCTTGGTCGGCCTCACCGTAGCCTGGCAGTTTTTGCAGTCCGACCAAATTTGTGGTACCACGTGACAGCTACAATTTACCTCATCGAAAATAGGATGAAAAAAAAACGGATTATAATAGCTAAAATAAACCTGTTGACGTATGGCTTGTTACGGACGGCTTTCATAAATTCAATGTTGCAGTGTGCGGCAGAATCCACTTGCATCAAATTTGATGCAACACATTGTGGCTGGACATTAAGAGATGAAATGTATAAGATCAAATGGTTTGAAGGACACATAACGCCTTTGCGAGTCGAAGAAATAACAATAGATAAGTCGCAGTCTGGGGAAAGTTCGTCAGACTTCGACTCCGAAGATGATTATGATTAACAGTAATTATTAACAATAAAAGGGTTATTCCCACTAGTTACCACCAAGTTCTTATCAGTGGTAACTACTGGGAATTATTTTCCCACCTTTTACCACTGGTAACTACTGGGAAAAAAAAATCCTAGTAGTTACCACTAACTCGGTTTGGTGGTACCTACTGGGAATTTTTATTCCCAGTAGTTACCACTGGTAAAGGGTGGGAATTTCTTTTCTACAAACCGAGCTTCGAAGGAGAAATGCTACAGTTGATGGAAAAAAGGCTGATTTGATGCAAAGATAATCACTTAATATATGTGAGGTTATCTTGTGTATTTTACCGTTTATTAAAATTTTGGAAGGCTCACGTGCAGTTTTTCCTCTTATATTACAAGTGTTCGATTGAAAACTAAGCTTTGGTGTATACCTGGATCACCTGCATGTACAAGAAGGCGTTTCATATACGCCCGCCCATCAGATAGGCACACAAAGTCATGATGCGTATGGAATACAGCATGTGTGGCCAAGCCATTACGCCCTAAATTATGTACTACTTCGTTAAAACTTAGCTTACCTGTGTATTTACTCTTTCCAAAATATTTATCTTCCTTAAAATGCAGCCTACACAAACGGTCTTTATCATTTGCCTTAGTTTTTGGTACTCAAAGCTTTTTCTCACTGATTTATGCATATCGGGTCCTTGGGAAAAAAGGGAGATTCTATAGGTATATTTCCACAATTTGTCGCACACTATTGCAGTATTGTGGAGAAAAAAAAAAACATACAACCGAATTGATACCCTCCTCCTTTGGGATTTGGAAGTCGGTTAAAAAAGGAGAATGTTTACAATTTATTGGAAACAATGTATGTGATTTGACAGTGACAGCAACTCCACTATGGAGGCACCACCTGGCGTGATAAAATGTCAGTTATGCCTCCTCATTCTATCTGTAGTGGAAAAGTAGGATATACGATTCATAACTTGTCAAAAATCGATGAAAACCTTTTTATTTTTGACATCTGTGAGACATCATCTCAACGTAAGTGTTACTCTGAAACCACGTCAGTAGTTAGAAAACGTTATTTAGATATTAGATAGATTTATGAATAAAATTTGAACTGAATGTTTTCTTTTTTTTTAAAGCCCTCTAAGACCTCCATGGACTCATTTACTTATGACTTTTTTCGGTTAGCATTATTAAGTTAAGTTCAAGCTGCGAAGAAACCATATTTTCAATATAGAAATTATTATTCTTTATAAATGTGGTCGGACTGCAAAAACTGCCTGGCTAAGGTGAGGCCGACCAAGACATACGTCAACAGGCTTATTTTAGCTATTATAATCCGTTTGTTTCATTCTATTTTTCGATGAGGTAAATTGTAGCTCTCACGTGGTACCACAAAATTGGACGGACACAGGAACCTGCCAACACAGGATTTGGCCGACCACTTTTTTTTTTACTGTCCTCAAAGGCAGCTATTGTACCATACAAGTTTCATACGATTTTGCGATAAAAAATTTTTGATGATTTTTGTATAAATTTGGTCGGACTGCAAAAACTGCCAGCTTAAGGTGAGGCCGACCAAGACATACGTCAACAGGCTTATTTTAGCTATTATAATCCGTTTGTTTCATTCTATTTTTCGATGAGGTAAAATTGTAGCTCTCACGTGGTACCACAAAATTGGTCGGACACAGGAACCTGCCAACACAGGATTTGGCCGACCACTTTTTTTTTTACTGTCCTCAAAGGCAGCCATCGTACCATACCAGTTTCATACGATTTTTCGATAAAAATTTTTTGATTATTTTTTTATAAATTTGGTCGGACTGCAAAAACTGCCAGGTTAAGGTGAGGCCGACCAAGATATATGTCAACAGGCTTATTTTAGCTATTATAATCCGTTTGTTTCATTCTATTTTTCGATGAGGTAAATTGAAGCTCTCACGTGACCCAATAAATCTGGTCGGACTGCAAAAACTGCCAGGCTAAGGTGAGGCCGACCACTTTTTTTTTACTGTCCTCAAGGTCAGGTATACTACCATACAAGTTTCATTCTATTTTTCGATGAGGTTTTTTTTGATGAATTTTTGTCCAACGTTTTTGCCATTTGTACAAAATCTGCCAGGTTAAGCTTAGGCCGACCAAGTGCGTTGGAAGCTACTAAATGTCAGGTACCTCTACAGGGTAGGTATATTCTATTTTTTGATGAGGTTTGTTTCATGCAGCCGGCCACCGGACTACAAGCTTTTATTTAGTTTCACCTGACCGTTGTCTGTGTGTAATCAAATCTTGCAAGTTAAATTTGATCCAGTTCCCGGTTTCCGATCGAGCTGAAATTTTGTATACATACGTAAGTCGGGTGCAATGCAATATTATGGTGTCATCGAGCTGATCTGATAATGGAGACAGGAGGTGGCCATAGGAACTCTGTGATAAAACAACGAAACCTAATTGTGTTAGGGGTTTTTAGAATTGTCTCGGAGAGTATTAGTTGTCTGTCGTAAGAAAAGTACAGTCAGCGATAAAAGCTTGTACCAAAAATGAAATTTTTGCCAAAAACTTATTACTACAGTTAGGACGCTAAGCACTAAGAATTTCGTACATTACCTATCTCTATCGCACGTGCATAATTATATTGCTTGCTATCCGGCTCGCACAGTGTCATTGATCGCTGGTATTATCGGTGGAATAGCAATATACCTACATAATTATGCGCGCGTGATAGACTGATAGAGATAGTAAAAGGCGAGGGATCAATGTACGACATTTTTCGTGCTTAGCGTCCTAACTGTAGTAAAAAAATCGTGAAACTGAGTATAGTACGAGTCCTTAACTTAAAATACGGTCCCATCCTGAAGAAAGCATGAAACTTGGCATGAATGTAGCTGTCATATATTTGCTTCAATGTCGATATGAAAGCACGTCGAGAAATTATTTTTTCCCCCCTTTTCGCCCCCCTTTTATCTCCCTCATTCTGGTTTTCTGGATTTTCTACAAAAAAGATACGACTGAGGAGTTTACTCTTCAGAGACCAAATCATCGTCGATAAATTGCCTACAAAACGATACTACATTTTATAGTAATAAGATTAATATATTTCTATATACAGCTATCAACGTATTATGAAATTGTAAAAACAGGCACACTTTTTTCTTTCTTGCTTCATTTATAGTTAAACGACAAGAGTGGTGATAAAATAGGCTAAAGAAGTTAAATACCTTATACATTTAGCTACAAAATGACACTTATTTCATAGTCGTAGAGGCATTACTTCCAAAGTTACAGCTCACCGTGTCTGACTCAAGTACTCTTTTTTTACCTTTTTAAAATACCATCTTTCCGTTAACTTTGTTTTGCGCAGATTCAGAGTTTCCAATTAGAAATAAAATAGTCCATGTGTTAATCACAGGCCATAGTCTATAATATGTAAAATTTAATTTAAATCCGTAGAGCCATTTTCCAGTGATTGAGAAACAAACCAAATTACTGATTCCCGATTATCTGTACACCTAACGTCACAACTATCACATTATTAAAGCTGTAAAGCACCTGGTTTAATACATTAAACCAGATGCTTTGATAATGTGATCCCGGGCTTCTATTGGTGTAAGGGTTTCAAGCAATTTATTAAAAATACAGTAAAGTCCAGTGAAAATTATATATATTTATTTCAATGCATATCACAGGAATCTCCGCCACACTTACAGAGACCAGTGCAGGGAAGACCTGACTTCCTACAAAGGCATCGTCCTTTAATGCAGCCTCAGAATAAATAATAGTACTACCGTACAGAAAGGAAACTTCCTACAAAACCGAAGTTTGACAGCGGTTCAGGGTCGAATCATGCTATCCCTTTCTAATATATGGCACTATCCCTTTCGGCTATTTAGGGTTGTCAAAATTCAAGTGATTATCTTATCTGTGGTCGTGCACGCAAAAGGAAGTCAAGTGGTGCCAACCCTAATAATTGCTCGGAGCAATGCTGAGCCGAGCGGAGCCGAGTTTGGCCGAAGTCAGGAGTTTCGCACCCCTGATGCAGCTGCGACATGAACACTTCGTCAATTCCTTTACGGATGATGACGTTTCTTTGCTCGTACTCCAAAATGGAATCCAAATACCATCTTCTTTCATCCATCCCCAGTTCTCAAAGTTCGGATGTTCAGGGTTTGGTATCAGACTCTGACCCCAGATCAATCCTGCTTGCAAATAAGCTCGTTTTGTATGCTGTTCAAGAGCACCGAGTGTTGGTGGCAGCCTATCCATGGCCCGTCCCTTGATGAATAATGCTTTTCTAGCTTGGTTAATGTCTTCTACGTCGCTAGTTTTGTCGTAAGTCAGGATGACATATCTTGTCAAAGCATCCAATTGATGGGTTTCAATTTCATTTTGAGGTCGTGGATTTGTCGTAGTCAGATCGTATAATCCGCCGTATTACATTACGGCTAGCCGTTTTCAAAAACAGGGGCGTTTTGAAATGCGGCGGTTCGACGATTAGCCGGATTGTCATTGCGATACGTTCTTCAATAAGGCGGCCTACGTTTAGCCGCATCGTACTACTATTTTAGATTGTAGAGTGACCAGTTCTTTCGGTCGCCTACGTAACCGGAGTTTGACAATGTTTGCAATTTAATTTATTTTTACCATGGTCCCACCGCACTACACGTGTTTCTTTTCCAAAACATTTCCTTCACAACTTAAATAGACGGAGCCCCGCAAGCGGGGCTCCTATTTCTGGGCGGTTTGCCCTTCGGGCATCTGAAGCTACCTAACGAACCTAACCTACTTACCTACCTACGCTTTTTTCCTCAAAGTGTAATGTTTTCACGGACGTCTCACTAAATCAATAGGTAGGTAGGTTAGGTTCGTTAGGTAGCTTCAGATGCCCGAAGGGCAAACCGCTCAGAAATAGGAGCCCCGCGAAGCGGGGCTCCGTCTAGTTAAGTTGCGAAGGAAATATTTTTTGAAAAGAAACAGTCCGACGAACTCCAGATTTGATGGACACCCCAGCGTTTGTCAGGCAGCGCCACAGGTGTTAAAAATGGGAACTAAAAACTGTCAAAGCGGCGGCTAATGACTCGCTGTATTACATTACGGCTAGCCGTGTTGAAGAACGTATGGTGCCGAATACATTCCGGCGGATTCTCATTCAGCCGCATTCAATCCGGCTAATCGTTAAACCGCCGCATTTCAAAACGCCCCTGTTTTTGAAAACGGCTAGCCGTAATGTAATACGGCGGATTATACGATCCGACTGCGACAGATTCAATTTCATTTTGTGGAAAGGGAAAGGACTTCTTTCCCTTTCCACAAAATCCTAATACAGTATCGCACCCTGTAAATGCGTGAAAAAATAACATGCCGCTGCATTTTTCTGGGCCGAGTTTATTTACGAGTTGGTGAATAAAGCTTTCCCAGTTCCGAATGATATCCAACATTTGTTCAAACCCATTTCTTTAAGCCCGCTGTATAAGGAAATAGCTACAACAACCACATCTGTATCAACCGTTCTAATTAATATTTCTGTGTGACCATGCTGCACGGCGTGCGAAACATGGAGGAAGAGTCTGGTATCAGCTTCTTCTTGTTTTGACTTAAGGGAGGACGTGTCTACGGTGGCATCGTTACACAAAACTTGTTCCCCTTTGGTTGCAACAATCGTTTTCGCATGTTGGACCTGCTGGAGTCCATCAGCCAGGAAGTTGAAAAGTTCAACTTGGTTCTGTGACGAACGAAGAAATTGTTGCCAGTTTCGGGCAGGCAAGGCTACACGCTACACCCCACTCCACCGCCCCGCGCCCCTACTGTCGCCATAGCTCTGCTGATACCTCAAATATCGCGTCAAGCGGTCTCGCGCACCTATTTTAGGTGTTTAGTACACGTATAGTACTTATCTTTAGTAAAAAGATAGCATTTTTTAATAAAACTTTAAAGTAACATACACGTACATATTTTGTAAACTATAAGTTATATCAACATACCTCCAAAGACAATATTGTAGAGAATTTAATAAGGAACATATTGATCTTTGACAGTTTTCTTATAGCTGTACCCGTTTTCATAAAAAATAAAGAAAAATACGATTTGGCACATAAAAAGGGGGGGAATGGGGGGAAAAATAATTTTTCGACGTGCTTCCATATCGACATTGAAGCACATATATGAGAGCTACATTCATGCCAAGTTTCATGCTTTCTTCAGGATGGGACCATAAAACTGATTTTTGTTAGGACATGGAGCCGTACTAGTAGAAATAACAAAGTGTTACATATAAATATAAAGTACCGTAAAATCAGGTAACTTTGGTCCACAGCTTTATTTACAACTATGCTCCAAATTCAAGTTCCAGTAAATTATGTTTAAATATTTATCAAATAATAATAATTATAACAAAAAAAACCTATTTATTTCCGTAATAAAATTTGATTTACAATGGTATAATCGTGATTAAAGTGCATGCAAATTTATAAATTATAATTTTTAATAATAATAAAAACAAATTATAGTTTTTTTTAATTATAACGAGTATCTAATATACAAAAAGTATTAGAGTATAGGTACCTATCTAAGCAAAGAAATAAATGTAACGAGTAAAAATCAAAAAAGCTCGTTGATAATCAACGTTAAAAACTGGACCATAGTATAGGACTATAGTTACCTGGTTTTACGGTATCGGTTGTCACGAGAAAGCTAGTCCTATCAGCCCCTTGATTTTGTTCATGTTTTATGCAGTTGTCGACGAACTTCCAAAGGGGCGAATTCCGTCTTGCCTCAACTGGGAAGTGATGAATGCATCTTTGCCGTACAGTTTTTCATTTTTACTAGGTTAGTATATCTGGTGCCTGTCTATCATGTTTTTCTATGATTACTTTAACTGACCGTAATCAAATTACATGTAAGGTCATCATCTTTCTCTCGTTGTCCCGGCATTTTGCCACGGCTCATGGGAGCCTGGGGTCCGCTTGGCAACTAATCCCAAGAATTGGCGTAGGCACTACTGCCGTCTGACCTTCCAACCCAAAGGGTAAACTTGACCTTATCGGGATTAGTCCGGTTTCCTCACGATGTTTTCCTTCACCGAAAAGCGACTGGGAAATATGAAATGATATTTCGTACATAATTTCCGAAAAACTCATTGGTACGAGCCGGGGTTTGAACCCGCGACCTCCAAATTGAAAGTCGCACGCTCTTACCACTTGGCCACCAGCGCTCTTTTTTACATGTAAGGTCAATGTGGCTAATTCCATCATAGAAACTATTCCGTCCATGAGCGTATATTTCTTTGATTTTCTACCGTAGGAATAAAAACCATTTGCTTTTCATTTTTTTGGACTGAAACTAAAAGGAATCGCTGCTTTGTCGTCGACTTTATCAATGCTGTTCGTTGTTCGAGAAAAACGCTAGTGGACGGAATAGTCCCTTTGACGGAATTAGCCACATTGACCTTACGAGTATTTGGTATTGTTACCTATTTAGGTCAGGCAACGAATGCTCGAAAAAGGTTATAGAGGGAAATGATTGGAACACAATGTTTGACTTTGCAACTTTGTTTGGACAAGTTTATACGAGATGAACATAGGTATCAAAAGTCCCCCGACCATAGCTCTTGAGCCGGGGGAGCCGGGTTTGAAGGTCACTTTTTCGGTGTTTTGATTATATCTCGGAAACTATGCGTCTTGTCTACATGACCACTTATACAAAATGAAAGTTGATTAAATTTGTTACAAATTATATCTTATCAAGTTTTTCGAAATCTTATATAGTTTATGAGATATCCGCTCTTGAAATTTTATTTAGAGCTCTCAAATTTATCTTGATATCTAGATCAGTGAAGCTGCTAGGCCGTGTTTGGTATCGTTTTTATGCAAATCGGGGTTGCTGAATTCATTTATGGTATCATATTGACAAAAAAAAAAAAAAAAAAAAAAAAATGGATAACGAAACTAAAAGATGGAAATACATGCAAAGAAAGAAGGCAAGATATATTAGAGACAGCGACAAAATTCTATGAAGCCTTATACGATGAGAACACTTCGAATACTTATGGAAACACATGCGATAGAGATACAACAACTACAGTAATTCCACAGTCACAAAATATAAATAATTTTGACGAAATCGAAGTACTACAACTTGTAAAAAAATTAAAGAATGAAAAAAGCCCCGGATCGGATGGAATCACAAACAACTTAATAAAAGAAAGTATGCCGCTCTTACTCACACCGCTGACAATACTTTTTAATAAAATAATAGATCAAAAAGAAGTGCCGGACGAGTGGAAAAAGTCGGATATAATAATCCTATATAAAAAAGGTGATCCAGCCGACATATCAAACTACCGCCCTATCAGTCTGATGTCGAGCTTTTATAAGGTATTCTCTTCAGGTCTTCAAAAACGGATGACGCCTTATATAGAAAAGTACCTAGACACATCACAAGCAGGTTTCAGGAAAGCTTTCAGCACAATGGATCATATTCACACCGTAGAACAATTGATAGAAAAATATAACGAATTTAGAGTGCCATTATTCTTAGCTTTTATTGACTACCAGAAAGCTTTCGACTCAATTGATCATGTAGCAATATGGCAAGCTTTGACAGAAGCAGAAATACATCCTATTTATATTGAAATCATTAAGAACATCTATAGAAACTGCAGGAGCAGGGTGAAGCTCGAGAGTACCGGTAGTGAAATTAAAATAAAACGAGGGGTGAGACAAGGAGACCCGCTCTCTCCAACTCTATTTATAGCTGTCTTACAATACGTACTGAAAAATCTTAACTGGTCAGGAAGAGGAATAAACATAAATAACAGAAACTTGACACATCTCTGCTTCGCTGACGACGTGGTCCTTGTTTCAGACGACTCTACCAATTTACAATTTATGTTAAACTCTTTAAGTAACGCTAGTAAAAAAATTGGTTTAGCAATTAACTTGCAAAAAACAAAAATCATGACAAATGTTAAAGAAGAACATATTTATTTAGGCAATGAAAAAATCGAAAAAGTCGAATCATTCGTTTATCTCGGCAAACAGCTTTCATTCAATCAAAATAATAATTTAGACGAAATAGAGCGAAGAGTTAAAAAGACTTGGAACAAGTTTTGGAGTATGAAAGAAACCTTAAAAAGTGATATACCACTAAAGCTAAAGAAAAGAGTAATAGATTCGTGTTTACTCCCTACACTTACATACGGGAGTCAGACTTGGAAGTTTACATACAAGGCTAAAGAAAAAATTGCTAAATGTCAGAGAGCCATAGAAAGAAATATATTAAATATAAGATTAATCGAGAAAATTAGACATGATCATATACGACAAAAAACAAAATGCATTGATGCTCTAGAATACGCATTAAGATCAAAATGGAAGTGGGCTGGTCACGTGGCAAGAATGCACGAAGAGAAATGGACTAAGATCGTCACGCTGTGGACCAGACCAAAAGGAACGAGAAGACAGGGCAAACCAAACCCTCGTTGGGCAGACGACTTACAACGAAAAGTAAACAACTGGCAGGAAGTAGCTCAAGACAGGGATATATGGCATGATTTGGAGGAGGCCTTTACCCGAGAGGGGTCCAAACCTACTTAGTTTTAAAGATCTTTTTAAAGATGTAGATTCAAATTAATTATTTTTATGTTAGCTAATTAGTTCAAAATTATAACTGTATTATTTTTTATGCGTACCTATAGCTTAAGTTGGTTATGGAATAAATGGGCTTTTTATTTTTATTTATTATTTATTATCATATTGACACCATTCCAGAGTAAAATACTATACCTTCTTGTTGCTTGGCCTAATAGGACCAATAAAATAATGTACCGCTTTCAATACATCTACCAAATGAATTTTCTTTTAGCTGGAGGTTTTGCCTTGTCCACTGCGGCAGGAGTGAAGTATTCTGATTTGAATGGAAAAATTGGAATTGTATTAGAGAAATTGCAGGGCCTACCCAACTCAATTATTCTTTTGTTAATTATCTTTTTTACAATCTTCCTAACTAATTTTGCCTCGAACGTAGCCATTTGCAACGTGATTACGCCAATAGCAATGCAGCTGGTAAGACAGAAATTGTATAATATCAAACATTTATTGTACCGTAGAATTTTTAGAGTTAGACCAAGATAACTATATTTTGACAACACAGACTGTGCAATGACATTTATAATATAATATCATAATTTCATAGAAGTTTCACGTTTAATACTTTGCACAGTGTGGGCTATCAAAATCGCTGCAGACTTATCTCGGTCTAACTCTAGGCACCTTTTGTTTTTGGCTTGATTGACTTTCATTTAAAACTTTAAGTTAATCTTGGGGCCACAATTATTTATTAGCATGGATACTTACATAATAATAGGGGGTACTTATAATATATTTTACAATAAATAACTTACTAGAGTAGAAGTAAAAGCAGAATAGTACCTACCTAAATATTCAAGAAGGATAACTTTCCTGGCGTGTTTTTTCACTAAGTACAGTCAACTGTAAAAATATGGGTGTAGCCAACTTATTCAAAAATATGTCCCATAGTTCTTAATTCGCTGACATAAGAGCTATGGGACATATTTTTGAGATGATTTACCCATATTTTTACAGTTGACTGTACCTACATCTAACCGACTTGAAAGACTACCGTATTTTTTTTTAATATATAACCTGTGAACTGCTATGTGAACCGATTTAGAAAATTCTTTTCAATCTTGGTTGCCTCTAATTAACAGGTTGTGAATAAGATCTGTATTAGTTTTGAATATGATCTAATTCATAAACTGTTACTAAAATCAGAATATGTCAGATAGTGCCTATTTAATGTTAACTTACGTAGTTAATTACTTATGTAATATTACGATGTAACATTAGCAGATGAAAAGTACCTATCTGCCACCCTTGAATACTTTTCCGAAAGACATATCGTCGGTTGAGAATACGTTTGTGCCATATCTATTTATGGCAAAATCGTTTTTTAATGATTCCTAAAATTACAAAAAAAATCCTATAATTATTGTCAGTAATCGGTTTTTGAAAAAAACTATTTTTGAAAAATATTGTGTCATATCCGCATTTTGCTATAGGATAAATTACACTCTTTTAACAGAAAATTATCACAAAAGTGTGACATATCCAAAGAGTATCCAAAACGTTTGTGTCATATCATACATTGTACCTACGTTTAACATTTAGGTACTCATCAAAACCGGATATGGCAATATTATAAATGCTTTTATTTTATGATTAGGTTCCACTATATTTACAATATTTGTATGGTACTATTAATAGTAAATATATGTGTCTAAATGATAAATAAGTTCAATATCTCCTAAATGTAAAACTTCACGACAATTTTTTTTGCTTCTTTTCGCTCTCCTGTAAAACAATGTAAGTGGCGTATGGCACAAACGTATTCTCTCTGCCTGATTCTAACTTTAAGATACGTCAATTAATAGATCTAGAAACGATATGGATTAGATGTGTCAGTGTCAAAAGTGACGTTTTTGTTTGAAGAAACGTCACATTTGACACTGACATCTAATCCATATCATTTCTGGATCTATTAACTGATGTATCGGACTTCCGGTTCGAGCGCCACCTTGATGGCACGCGTCGAGATTAATTGATTTGTTTTTTGCTCATTAATATTGTTTAAAGTGTAATATCGATAGCCTATTATACAGTAAACTAATGTGGTAGTGTGCAGTGAATGGAGAATTTATCTTGAAGCACGTTTAACCATCATTTTGGAGTCAACGGCCGGTTGTCCACGTGTTTCTTGTAAAGCCCGCTATCGCTTTACAAGAGCTAAATCACCGTACACTGTCTTGTACAAACCGTACAATTTCAAACGTTTTACCCTGCTACTACGACCTTGACACTGGCGAAATAGCCCCAATGGGCTGAAGCCATAATTGTAAAAGAATGAAATAATGAACTGATGTATCTTAAAGTTCGAATAGGGCCGTCACCCGACGATATATGTATGTCTCTACAGTTCGCGTTCAAAAGTATCTGCTACAATCGTTTTATTTAAGCTGTTAGAAAATGGTACCTAATTTTGATGCATAAGTTGATCCGCTTGTTATGTCGCAGGCTGTGAAGGTGGATGTCAACCCGCTGTGGTACAACATTGCGTCTGGGATCGCCGCCTCGTTCTGTTTCATGATACCGGTGGGGACTCCAGGGAACCTTATTGTTCAGAGCGCCGCGCATATACCCACTTCTCATATGGTATGCCGGTTGAGATAAATTAGTTGATTCTAGCCCTTTGCAACCGAGAAATTGAAAATTGCTGTTTTAATAATTCATTTTAGTAACGTGTGTTAAAATTGACACCCTCACGATCGTATCAGACTGCGTGTAAAGAGCTAGAGCACAGTGGGATACGTTTATGAATAATATCTAGCCTTATTTGAGACCAAATAAATTGAAATCTAACCGATATTAAAGTAGAATGATAATTATTCGAATCATTACAGTTAGCTGTCATTCGCGAGAATCGCGAGTTCATTTCGAACAGACTATTCTAAACTATAGACTGGTCATATTTTTCATAAAATCGATTTCGACTGGCAAATCATATTACTTAGAATAAATTTAAAAGTGGAAAAATTACTGTCTTGGGTGAGACTTGAACTCTTGGAACTTGAAGGGACCTTTAATATCAAATATCTCACTTCCGGTCAAGATTTCGATCGAGCAACTGGCAAATTCGGATTCTGCGGGGTTTAATTAGGTTAAAAAACCCGGTTGCCAAAAAGTAATATTATTATGATTTGGGTGTACTGCCATCTCGCCGAAATATTTTTCGCCTAATTTCACTTCCCAACCACTATTGCAGTACTTTTAGTTGGCAAACCAATGCTTAGCATATTATTATTTAGCCTAATTTTTATTTGATCACAATTTTATTTAGCAGATGTTCATTTTACCACGATTTATTTAGAAAAATAGTCACTAAGCAAATGTTTTGTTATACCTAACTATTTATTGTTAAATAATGTTTCCCCAAATTGAAACTTTGTATACTTTTTATTTGATCACAATTATATTTAGCATTTTTTTAAAGACCGTAATACGAAACTGTTCCCAGAGATAGGTAGGTTATGGTTATTTTTATTATGACCCTAAAAACGAAACTGCTCCCAGAGATAGGTAGGTTAGGGTTATTTTTTTTATGACCCTAAGAACGAAACTGCTCCCAGAGATAGGTAGGTTAGGGTTATTTTTTTTTATAACCCTAAAAACAAAACTGCTCCCAGAGATAGGTAGGTTAGGGTTATTTTTCTTTTATGACCTTAAAAACGAAACTGCTCCCAGAGATAGGTAGGTTATGGTTATTTTTTTTATGGCCCGTAAAACGAAACTGCTCCCAGAGATAGAGGTAGGTAATTCACAATATTAGGCAAAAAATAATTTATGCCTATCAATACATTCGACATAACAATAAAAGACATTTTGAAACATGACCAACTAAATATTATGCCATACAATAATATTGTAAATAATCATTTGCGACATGTTATATATGCGAAACATTGGTTTGCCATCTGATAGTTTTGCCAAATGATATGGAAAAAATAGTTTGGGAAGTGATAATTTGCCATACAATTTTCGGCCACATATTAGTAAACCTATGATTTGCCAGTCGCATCAAGAAGGAGAGCGATTTTGATTTTTTTGTCTAGTCTACTAGGACACACTTACTTTTGAGTTTCCGATATTTGGGTCAAACAGATCACTGTGTTATGTCTTTCCTGTAGACATACACAAGAGTTAAGGGCTATAAAGGAGAGAAAACTAGTGTGTTCGCGCGAACTGTACATTTTTCTCTCCTGTGGGCAATAGTTAACAGCTTGTGGGCATGTAAGTAATGATTTTATCATAGTTCTGTAAATAAAAGGAGGACCTTTTCACGTGGATAAGGGTTAAATAAGAAAATTAACCTTTATAGCCCTTAACTCTTGTGTATGTCTACAGGAAAGACATAACACAGTGATCTGTTTGACCCATTTCGTTACAGTTTCACATGCAATGACCTTTTATTTATGTAGACGTGTGACGTTCATAGTTGACAAAACTAAAATTTGATCCAACGATTTTGACAACTTGACAGGTTGGCGTCACCCATACGACTAACTAAATATAGGTTCCCGAACCTATATTTAATGGCTCACGATCGTGCGCCTGGTACCATATCTACCTCAATTTACTTACATCTATGTTCACATGTCATCTAATCATCAAAGTAACTGGATTACTATTTGTTTAAATTGTGGACCAACCACACACCGTTGCGATCCACTCTCTTTAAAATTTGCTCGTTTTGCACGTTAAGTACCTACCTAAATGCCTGGAAATATTTTTATAACAGTTATAATATCTGTTATCTTGAAATTGTGAACATGTTAGTTTAAATTAAAAACTGGACTAAAGTGTCATTCTATAGAACTTGCTAACTATGTAAACCACAGAGAAGACATCCTCCAGACTGAGCATAGTAGCTCTACCCCCTCTGCCACAAATACGGTAGTTTTACTCCATTATCGAGTCGAAAGTGTCTTTGTGTGACGTCCGTGTCTTTGAACGGACCAATCACGGCACGGGACCTCGCTCACCTAATCCCCCGCACCCCCGTATTTTTGGTAGCATCGGTTTCATGAAATAATTGCTCTAAACTCCGTCTAGAGGATTCCTAGTCTATGATGTAAACAAACCGCCATATTGAAACCGCCATATTATGGCCAGGGTTGCGAAACTCCTGACTTCGGCCAAACGGATCTATATCTGAATCCCTAAAGTCTTTTCTCCTATTTTTGCATTGCCTTATATTGTTTGTCATAATGATTAGTTGTCCTAACACTCGTATACCCTAATTTTGGGTTCCCTATTATCGAATGGCCGATTTTTTTTGTCCTAATATGTTTTTCCCTAATGGCAATTTCCATATTGAGTATTTATCCTAATGTTATGTAGCATAATTCTTTTTTTGCCTAATTATTGTTAGGCTTAAAAATTATATATCCTAACCATCATGTTACCTAATTTTGCTTAGCCTATCGTTGCTTGACCTTACACTCGTATGCCCTAATTTTTATTTCCCTATTTCGTTTCGTTTTTACAATGGTCGCAGTTCTAACCTAACCTAACCCACTTTTGTGGCAGCAGTTCGTTTTTGCGAGGATCACAGTTCTAACCTAACCTAACCCACTTTTGTGGCAACAGTTAGTTTTTGCAAGGATCGCAGTTCTAACCTAACCTAACCCACTTTTGTAGCAGCAGTTCGTTTTTGCAAGGATCGTATTTCTAACCTAACCTAGTTTTAACAGCAGTTCGTTTTTACAATGGTCGCAGTTCTAACCTAACCTAACCCACTTTTGTGGCAGCAGTTCGTTGCCATTCATTATGGAAAGTAATTGTTATGATAATTGATCAATAGGAAAAGTAACTGTTATGACAATTGATAATTAGGGCAATAGCCATTAGGTCAAAATAGTTAGAGCATATTATTTTATGCCAAACATTGTTAGGGATTTCGAAGAATATGGTAAAAAACATTAGGAATCTTGATAGTTATGGTACAAATGCTTAGGACAAATGAGTCTTAGGCTAACCATTACATTATGGAAAATAATCGTTATGAAAATTGATCGTTAGAGCATGTGCCCATTAGGACAAACCAGTTAGGGCAAGTGACTTTAGGACAAACGTTGTTAGGGATTCAGAAGGACACCCGGCCAAACTCGACTCCGCTCGGCTCAGCATTGCTCCGAGAAATTATTAGGGTTGACACAACTTGACGTCCCTTTGCGTGCACGACCACAAATAAGATAATGGCTTGAATTTTGACAACCCTAAATATCCGAAAGGGATAGTGCCATATATTAGAAAGGGACAGCATGATTCGACCCTGAACCGCTGTCAATAAACTTCGGTTTTGTAGGAAGTTTCCTTTCTGTACGGTAGTACTATTATTTATTTTGTGGTATGGCGGTTTGTTTACATAGTTAGCAAGTTCCATAGAATGACACTTTAGTTTCCGTTGAAATAAAAAGTTTTGTTTCAGATCGTAGCAGGCGCCGGTCCGACTATCACTACACTGTTATTCTCTTGGTCCTTCATGTTGTTATACGCACCAGTTATATGGCCGATTATGAAGGATAACAAACCGGAGTGGCTGGCATAACAACCCAATGATGCTCATATCACTATTTGAAACACAGGTTTTCAACTATGAATAATATTTTGGTTTTGTTAGTCTGCTAATTTTATTTCAAACTAATTTTATTTGTCAACTAAAGTTTAATGTATGACGGTAGGTACTTGCTTGTTTGTATTGCAACAACAAGAATAACTGTAGTTAGCATTTTATGTGAAATGACGATGTCTAGGATATGTGACGTCGAATGAATAAAACTGTTATGAAAATTAAATGTTGTTTTGTTCAATCATAGTATGTAATTCACAACTCGTATTGATTGATAACACTCCTCGTTGTGAATTTCCTACCTTTCGCATTTATGTCGTAACTCGCACCTCACCGCACCAAGAAACAAAATATTCGTACTGATGAGTATGAGGCTGTGTGATGACACACAGGCCTATTCGGATTTCAAGATAATCACAAGATCTTGAGACGATTTAGAGATCAACTAGATCTACATTAGATATCGACTAGATGTGACTTGGATATCTAAGTCATAACTTGTCGAAATCGTTTAAGAGGACCTCCAGAATCGCGGAAACGTCAAATTTGACATATCTATCTTACAAATATCTTTAAATTATCCGTATCGTAACTTGTTGAAGTCTAGTAGAAATCTAATTCCTTTTCCGAATCGAGCCGGTAGCCTTTATTTATATACCGGGATGCGATCGAGTCCATGACCTCCAGCTTTGTAGGTAGGTCATTTAATAAGATACCTATATTATGCACTAGTAGGTATTATTTCGTAGATGAGGGTTAAGTTATTTTAAATGCGAAGCTACATGATAATATGATTGGTCTGAAAGTACTAATATTAGATACCTAACTTCAACCTATTAATAGGAAGGATGAGCCTGAGCATCGATTAAGGATGAGAGAGTAAAAAAAACTATAATTGATTTCGTGACTACTTTGAAAAAAAACTCGTATCTCGTTCTGTCAATCAAAAGATAAATGTGCTAACTATGTATGGGATTCATACAGAGATACTGCGTTTTATTTTAACTTTGAGTAGCAGTGCCAGATACGAGATTTTTTCACGATTTGTTTTCATAATCAATTTCATCGAGTTAGTCCAAGAAATCTAGGTCTAACTCTATCAGTTTGTTAGTTCAAATGGAACTCGTTCGTTAGAAAGAGACTTCCGCTCGATTAAGGTTCAGGGTCCTGTTTCACGAGTGGCACAAATTTTACGAGTGCGTAACCGGGATGGAGATATTCTAAAAATATTCAAAGTACACAATTGGCAGTGTTTATTTCAGGAAATGTAACAATTAAAAATTAACTAATAACATACTGCTAGTTCACGTACGCTCATAAATTCGAAAATCACCTCTCTTAATTACTATCTCGCGCCGAACACGCGCGACATACACCGATCGAACGGTACGCGAAACGTCACTTATCACTCGAAGATATGCTTGGAGGTGGGGCTTGGGCACGAGGTGCGCAGACGGACGGGCTCGGGCGGGCATCAGACGGGCGTGGTGCGGCGGTAGGCGTCCGTGCCCACGCCGCGGTCGTGCCGGCCCGGCTCCTCCCTGCCGCCCGCGCCAAACGTGACCAGCTCCTCCTCGCGCGACGGCGGCGGCTCCACGGCCGACGTGTCCAGGAAGCGCCCGCTCGCCACCGACGCCTGCGACTGGAATATCGAGGCGCTCCGCAGCCCGCTCAGCGTGTTCGCGCTCTGCGGCACCTCCTTGAACTCTTCGAAGTAGTTGTCGCAGGCCGTCGGCCGCGGCGCCGCCGGGAACCCGTACAGGGTCGAGGTGGACAGGTCTTTCAGCGACGCCGAGCTTAAATTTATTCTTCTATTCTTATGTATGGAGCAGTGCGGAATGTCGTCGCCGTCGAAGACGAAGCGGCGTCGCTCGCGCGGCGTGGCGGCCGAGGACCCGCTCGGCGGGTACGTGTCTCGTTTCATCATCCGTCTCTCTAGTAGTGTGGAGTCGCGCTCCCTGAAATCTGAGAACGCGTACTCGCGATCCCACGCCCTGCCGTCCGCTTTAGCTTTTTCCGTGAGCTCCGTGATCCAGTCTTTTTGATACCATTGCAGGAACAGGAATATGGCTGAGGTGCCGGCCAGCTCCACGGCGATGAATCCACTGATGTACAGCCCGAACGAGTAGCCGTAGCTGTAGGACATCCGCGGAGTCGCGAACACCGTGTAGTACAGCTTGTGGTTCACTTGGGACTTGAACACCGATATGTACATCACTATTCCGGTGAGCATTATCAGTCCTGAAAATGAAAAAAAATAATTAAGTATAATAAACCATATTTTTAAAATTTAAATTTTAGTTGATTAATTTTTCATGGCCTTATGGAAATGAATAATTAGGTAGCCTATTGTTGATACAATGGTTGACACTTGAGCCTTAAGGCAGCTAAGCTAATGGGTGTACTGTTAATTGCCAATAATTGTTATGGAAAAACGATTACGAAAAATACTACTAAGGTACTAATGAAATAATCACATAAATCTATTTTTTATTTTAGGCATGAGAATTGAAAACGCTATTCGACTAATTAAATATAACTTCTATTAAGTATCTATGTCGTGTTTTCTCTGTAGATGTTATGCATTATTATAATTATAGCTTTCTACACAAACGTATGCAACTTGCACGGAAACGTTGCAATATAACGTGGTGTGCCGAATGAATTTAATGAGACACACTATAAAAGCTGTCGACATTAAAGGTACATTTTTCTCTTTATTACAAAGGAATAAGATAAGGAAAGTATAATTATTAGTTGCGTTTGTACACGACATAAAAAAAAAGGTCAAACACTGCTTTCTCTGAACCAAAGCTTTCCTTTGGCAGAATTTTTCTTTGAATTCCTAAGATGTATTTAAAAGTAATCCCACCGAGAGTTTTGATGCAAATGGGAAGGGGGAGGAGGGTTTTCAGCTTCGGTGACGTCGGAGTAAATAACTGCTTAAGTTTAGGTACTGTCAGTCATCCGTTGTCGAGTGCACTCACGACGCTATCAACCGTCAGAAATGGAGAGACAACGCAATGGAAAGTTTTAAGTCCAACAACATGAAGACCAGCCGTGTGCGTCATACATAACAGCTATGACCACTCTGAAAAGAGTGTACGACTGAGAAGAACTAAGTCAAGTTTGGTATCATTGTCAATTAAATACCTAGATCATACTAAATTTAATCAATTTAGCGGTTGTTGATTCCCCATACAAACTTCCACACCCGTTTTCATTCCCCTAAGGAAGTTTTCTGGGATAAAAAATATCCTAGAGTTAGACCAAGAAAAGTCTGCAGCGATTTTGATACCATACGCAGTGCAAGTGTCATTTATACGTCATAATTTCATAGAAGTTTGACGTTTAAAATAACACTTGCACTGCGTGTGGTATCGCTCGTAAAGTCGCTGCAGACTTTTCTTGGTCTAACTTTATGTCCTTCTCCGGGACTCACAACTATCTCTATAGGTACCAAATTTCAACTAAGCGTGAAGGGGTAGGTACCTAATTAACAAAAAAGTTTTCTGTTTTTACTTCGGATCAGTGTCAATGATACCATAAATTAATTTGTTTTCCCGGATTTATACGAAAACGATACCAAACTTGGCCTAATAGTAGTTTAACTGATGTAAATATTAAGTATAAAGTTGAGAGTCCTCTTCTAAAAATATACCTACATCAAATCTTGGTGGCTGCACTTCTTATCCATCCTGAGTAAGATGTTCCCTAATATCCTTGGGTCCTAAGAACCAATCTTAATCTTAAAGATTTCCTGCCAAAGGCGTAAACTAAAATAACCAAACATAAGATAATTTTTAAATTTGGAAACAAGTAAAATCATCTACCAATAAATGTGGTACAAAAAATTTGTCAACCCTAGGGGTAGGCGAAATTTGGCAACAAGATGGACGCAAAGTACCCTCACCAATGTTTTATCTAATTGTGACTTCTAAACGTAAGCTAGCCAATAAATAATAGTTTCATATGAAAAAGAAATAGTTATAGGATATAATCATGTAAAAAGTTTATCATTACCGGGTCCAAATCACCGTTTCAAACTGAAGTTAAAACACTGGTTCAAAAAAACGTGTGGTCGGTGTCACGAAAAAACCTCACTAAAGGTCAACTGTGTGAAGTTAGCCGCAGATTGTTCGAAGAATGTTGACACCCGTAAAAAAATTGTATTTAGCAGTTTTATGTAAGGCTTACATTAGAAACATTTTGTTAATGGCAACTTATGTCAAACTAGGCGAAAATAGGTAGCGCAGGCAAATATACGAAACTCTAGGGTACTAATTGAGTTTGAGTTACCTGAAACCAGCACCAGGATACGACAAAAGTGTTACTACTAGCCAAATTTTACTCATACGTTTTAGTAACGAAAGTTAGTGTTTTTAATTGCACTTCTACATAGTAACAAGCATATAAACCCCCAGAAATCAATTTAATCGATGACGGTAGGTATCTACGAGCAATTGCAAAATAAATTGATTTTCTAATGTCACATACGGCTTTTATACCAGGCAGATTTATCGACGTCTAATCGGATAGAGCAGATGTCATGTTATATTTCAATTTTAATATGATATCCCGCTGTGTAGACAGTGGATTTTTATCGCTTTTACGACACTGACATACAGATTTTCTGGACGATTTAGCGTCAACAATCGGGGTGAAACCGCAAGATCGGCATGCTTCGTTTGAGAAATGAAACGAAACTAATAAATCTATAAAATAACGAAGCAAATATATACCAGATATGATAAAGAGAACTCCAGCGATGAAGGTGCAGAGCCGCCGACCCTTCACGCAGTGGCCCAGCACGCAACACAGGGCCGCGAACGCCTGCGTCAGAACTGCGAGCAGCAACGGGGCGGCCGAGCGCGTCACTACGTCTGAAAATCATAATAAAATAATTAATTTATTATGTACCTAGTAAATGATGAAAACTCAATATGGTACAACGTAAAAGCTAAAGACGCTGATAGTTCGAATCTACCCGCAATCACGGGAGGCCTTTGTCATTTCCATTTTGTATTTTTTTTTGCTTTTTTTCTAATGCACAGCTTACAGATGTGGAAATTAATTATTGCAATTATGGTGGGCACCTTTGCACCGGAAACAGCTTAGCAGTGAGCACGATATCTTATAATAAGTACAAAAAAAAGTTCTGTGGTTTTTATACGGTATAATATTTCAATATCTATAAAACTCAAAAATGTGCGTTTTCCCAGAGATAAGACCTAGCTAGATCGATTTTTCGCCCCCGAAAACCCCCATACTTATAGCAAATTTCATCAAAATCGTTAAAGCCGTTTCCGAGATCCCCGAAATATACAGAATGATTCATGACGTGAGCAGGACTAATCCTGCACACTCAGTAACTGATAATTGATCGATCACCGTCGTATTTAGGTGAAACAACCACACTTTTTCCTATTTTTTTACTTTTTGGTGAGGGCAAATTTAATTCTCTACAATCATGGTCACCCTACAAGACCTAATTAAGTAATTAATAATCATATAACCTCTTTCACCGTAATGACAGCATTTTGATTACGAAGAAAATAAACTGTCAAACTTGAGTGAGATACGAGTTTTCAAAAGTAACCAGACCGTGATGACAGTGATGACATTCAATTTGACACAGAATACCGGTAGTTTAATATTCTAATTTTAGAGTGACCATGCATGTCGTAAAAAAATTAATAACTTTTTTTTCTACTTCACTAGAAAATTAACGTTAACCTCACTAATACTGAATACGAAACAGTTGCTTATAATTTACGAAATGCGCAGTGTTAGTCCTGATCACGTCTCCTGAATCAACCTGTATACATAGGTGGGTCAATTTTCAAAAAGGCATTTTTTGCTGTCCCACGGCTATAACTAGAAGTCCATAGGACTAAAAGACTGGGTATGTATATATTTTCATACAATGTACTGTAAACTTTAAATATAATGTACAACTGTACCTTATATATTATTTGTTTCTGACAAAATCGCATTTTAAGTTCCAAAAGCGGCAAAATTTGCCGCTTTTTTGTGTGTCCCAGTGGCGGCACACACCCAATAAAAAAATCATAACTTTGGATGTAGGCAACGTATTATGAATAACTTTATATGTTTATAAAGACCATTTTCTAGAGAATTGATTTAATAATTTTGATAATTTAACGCGTTATTTAATAAAACAAGGGAAGCCTTTTTATCGTTGTCTCGCGCGGCACTTGTTTTGTTATGACTTAAAGATACCCCCCAAAATTTTAATTGTCTATTGAATAACGGTTAAATTAAATTTACGACGCAATAGTGCGGTTAGTTGGGCGTCGATCAACATTGAATGTGGACGTGGAAGCAGTTTTATTTATATAAAAACAGGCAAGAATCTCGGTCGATATATTTTGGTACAACATTTGTATGGACGCATAATATGTTGGTATACAGTCTAAATAAAAATGTGTATATTACAGTAATAGTTAGAAATACAGTTTTAAAATATATCGTAAAATTATTAAGTGAATCGGTTATATTGTGTAGGAAATTTCGCAGAAAAATATTATTGGCAACATTTGTATGGCGACATTTGTACGGCTATTTTTACCGTATAAATGTCGATTGTGGTATACAAATGTCGATATACTGCCGTACAACTGTCGAAAAGGTGCCATACAAATGTTGTCAGGGTCTTAGAAATGCCACAAAAACAATAAATAGTGCCATAAAAATGTTGATACTGCCATACAATGTCGAAAAAATGCCATACATGTCAAAAGCGCCTTACAAATGGCTAAATAGTGCCATACAAATGTCGATATTTAAACGTCCATATCTAGCTAACTATAAAAAGTAGAATGGTGACTCGTACAGTATATTTTTTGTTGTTAAAAACACTTTCTAAAGCGATGATTATAAATCTGATTTTCCAAAAATAAAAAATTGCCATACAAATGTCGAAAAAACACCCTCTTCAAAAATTTACCCAGGTACCTATATAAATAAACAAGAATTGCTCGTTTAAAAGTATTAGATTAAATTATTCTATAAATAATATTTTTTTGTCGTCTAAACAAATGCGTAGTGTAGTAAACATTTCTCTTTCGTAGATTTAATGGCACTGTACATATTACAAGCTGGTAAAGGAACTAAGATAAACAGACTTTAATTAGAATAAAATTAGTTTGGTAAGTACTCAACTACGTAATAAAAAATAATATAAACTAAATTTAAGAAATGTAATCAGTTTTTCATTTACTTACGCCTCTTCATAATAACTAAGGCAATTTATATATTAAATTTCTATTTAATTACAACGTTATTAGGTAGTTAGCTCAATTAGGTACTTAACCCTTTATAAGGCCCCAATTATACAGATATGCTACGTGAAAGTTAAATACACTATCATGTTTGTAATGCACTGGGGAACACATCTACGGCAAAAAAAAAACGAAATCATTAAGAAAAACATGTGGTTAATATATGCACTCAGCCTGTTAGTACACTTGAGTTTTCAGATGATCTGTTTCCAATACACCTATTCATTGACATTGACATAACAAACATAAGGTCCTAAGGTGTATAATACCATGCAAAAAGTTCTAATTACAATACTTATCGATATAGCATGTAACCTTTTATAATTTGATTAATCTTAAGTGGCAAATGATACACTTTCCTGACACTACAAACAACGTAGTACAGTTATTGCAATTCACGATAGAGAGTGGATTTATCAAAATTAGACCTTGTCACCATACCAATAAGAGTCTCGCCACTCGCCATCGTGAATTGCAAGAGCTATAATTCAAATTATTAGATACAGCGACGTGTATATTTTTAATAGTATAATGGAAACAATGACGATAGCTTGCTTCCCTTGACAGGCATAGTGCATAAATTGACCACATACTATAGATTAATTAATTACACTAAAATTAAATACTGACCAAAAAAGTATGAATGAGGAAAGAAAGCCTGATATATTCGCTATATAATACCATTATAGTTAAATAAAAAAGATTTCTTCTCCGTAAATGTTTATTAACTAAGTGGTTTCCAAATCGTCTCTGCCTTATAAAGGGTTAAGTAATATAAATGCAATAGAACTAAACTAGATTAGAACTGCTTTGAAGTCAATAATAATAAGTGAAATAATTACATTTATCAAAGCTGTCATGGTTTATTTATACTATTATTTTGATTAATAAAACGGACGGAATAACTTTTATTATTTGCCTCTCTGTCTGTTACTATATTTTTCATAATTATCAGTTAAACGCAAAATTTGACAGCTCCGAACTGGCAGGCTGATATCGTCCGGTGAACTGGTAATCAGTGGGCCCCTTAAGGCCCTCTTGCACCATTCCACTAACCCGGGGTTAACCGGTTAAACCTGGAGTTACCATGGTTACCAGCACAATTTGACACTAGGTTGACGGTTAAACCGCTTAACCCCGGGTTAGTGGGATGGTGCAAGTGGGTCTAAGAGGGCGGTATAAAATCTGTCAACGTGATGTTAGAGTCGGAAAGAGAAGAGTCGTACAGGCCTATTCGGATTTCGAGATAATCACAAGATCTTGTGACGATTTAGAGATCAACTAGATCTACATTAGATATCGACTAGATGTGACTTGGATATCTAAGTCATTACTTGTCGAAATCGTTCAAGAGGACCTCCAGAATCGCGGAAACGTCAAATTTGACATATCTATCTTACAAATATCTTTAACTCATTCACTGCCAGGGGGCGTGGCCTAGGAACAAACTTATATGACGCTGAACGCACATGTGCGTTGGGGGCAGTGAATGTGTTAAATTATCCGTATCGTAACTTGTTGAAGTCTAGTAGAAATCTAATTCATTTTCCGAATTGAGCGGGTAGAATGTATTGGTTCCCTTATATTTCACGACTCTTCTCTTTCCGCACGCGCGGACTCTACCTGACCTTGCCATATATCTGCCGGATTCGAACTTTAAGATACGTCAATTAATAGATCTAGAAACGATATGGATTAGATGTGTCAGTGTCAAAAGTGGCGTATTTGTTTGAAGAAACGTCACATTTGACATTGACATATCTAATCAATATCGTTTCTAGATCTATTAATTGACGTATTTTAAAGTTAGAATCGGGCCGTATGTCCTGTCCATAATCATTCGTATTGTGATTTGAAAAATACACACATTTAAATATACTCACATGGTATAGCATTTGTCGAGTCTATAGGGTCGGGGGCGTGCTGAGACAGCGGGAAATACGGAATGTCGACACACCTGAACACCGTGCTCCCGGCTGAAAAAGGGAAATATGCATTTTTACTACTAAATTAATGGGATCATTTAACGTTATTATGATGTAACGTAGTTAATAGTAGCAGTATATGTAGTTTTTTATGATTGTTACGTCTAACCAAGTATAAGATAACGCGGACATGGGGCGGTTGATTTTTCAGCGCATTTCCGTCATGTCAGTTTCGGTACCGTACAAGTGTGCATACATTTTCTTTGTTGGCAGTATCGTAGTTTCTACGATTGTTCTGTCTAACCAAGTATTGTTACATGAAACGCAACCTGCACAACAGAGCAGCGTTATACCGAGTGGGCAGACGAAACTTCCGCGCGACCGACAATGCGTCGTTTCCGACGACGGAAAGGCATTGTCGGTGAGTACACGGCGCCCCACTTTCTACGCGCGGACTCTGCAATGTGCGAACTGACTGACTGTCCTGCGTTTATGCATTCATTTCCTTTATGAAATCCTCATTTTTTTTCATCACATTGTTAGTTTCATAATCATTTATAGATGTTTGTTTGATGTATGTGTTATTTAATTTAATATATTGATTTGTATTTGAGTCATAGCAATTTTTTTTTGTTGTTTATTATGCAGGTAGGGGGTCATCCATTAATTACGTCACACGAATTTCTAGGTTTTTTGACCCCTCCCCCCCCCTTGTCACATTTGGTCACATTTGGCAAACCCCTCCCCCCTAGTGTGACGTCACATTTTTTCTACGAAATCGCCAAATCGAATTAAGTAAGTACCTAAGTATTATTCATATTTTATCAAAATATTTTTGACGATATAAATATTAGTCACTTTATAACCCAAAACTGCTTAGAAAAGAAAATTAAAAGAATAAAAACGATTATCGTTTTAAAAACTTGTTATTTAAATGTACAGCGAATAAAATAATTAAAAAAAAATTTCGGTTACTGATGAAGTTAAAGTGACGTCACAAAGTTTGTGTCTCCCCCCTCCCCCACGTCACAATATGTCACATTTTCTGGACCCCCTCCCTCCCCCTAAACGTGTGACGTAATTAATGGATGACCCCTAGGTACAGTCAACTGTAAAATTATGGGTGTAGACAACTTACTCAAAAATAAGACCCATAGTTCTTAATTCACTGACAAGAGTTATGGGACATATTTTTGAGATGATTTGTACACCCATATTTTTACAGTTGACTGTACATGAATTGATAAACTATATACATCGGATTGTAGAGACTTAAATAGCTACAATACAAAGACAGTATGATTTGCAACGGAGCTGTGTCTACCAGTTTTATTGTAAACTGGTAGTATGTGGCTGGATAAGTTTTCCCCTGTATGTAATGAAGCCATTTGTTGGAGTATATGATATACTTACTAATTTCAATGGTCACAAAACTTACGGTCAGTATGACATATCCTCCACAACCCCGAGACGGTGTGTTTAGCCACAAGGCTATGCCTCCCGGTGCCGTTGTACGAGGGGTTGAGCATGTTCTCTTCCGTGTGAAGCCAGTTGTTGGTGGACACGGCGACTAGGACGGCGACCACCGCGGTGCCGGCGGAGAGGGGGGTCAGCAGCCACAGGCACGCCACGGACGAGTCGATCTGCGCCACCAGCGTGGGTGAAGGAGGTATTGGTCTGGAAAATTTTGCAACTTCTATCAGTGTCACGCCTTTTAGTCTCTTGTAATGAGGTGACGTTTCTTCATAACTCTAGTTTGTATTGCATTTTTTCTGATTCAAGCAGCAATAGAACATAAAGTATTATTAGATATGCTACATAAGTATAAGTAATGTCGTCAGTGATGTAGTAATTTACAAATAAAGGAGTTCGGTTTCAAATTGCGACTGCAGCAGCGTTACTTCTGCAGCGATGCTGGTGCAGCGTTGAAGCACCAGGAAATTGGCGATATCAGAGTCAATTCCTTGATAAATTGTGTCATTTTCGTAACCACATTTGTCATGTTTACAGTGTTCATCATCATTTTAACAAGAAGATTCACAGTGTATCGCCTGGTTCATGCTAAAAATCCTGCAGCTTCAAACTGCTGAGTATGGATACTAGAGGTTGAGATAGGTACTTATGTTAAAAGTAGGTTCCGAATGGGTACTCTCGTTCCGTTTTCGACACTATAGTCGGGTTACCTGGGCGGGCGGCGGCTGGCGATGGCGCCGCTGAGCGTGGGCGCGGGCTGGCGCGCGGCACGCGGCAGCGTTGCGTGCACGCACTGCGCACCGCCGCCCCACATACCTTTCCTGCCTCTCACTGAAACAAAACATAAATACCATTTCAAGTCACCCGAGCAAACGCTTTACACAAGGATTAAACTAGTACTTCATTAGTAGAAAAGAAGAAGAGGTTTTGGAGGTATTAAGATATTTTAGTTTGTATGTCCGGATCAGTCCGGATGTTCTCCTCTACAGGTCGCAATTATTAACCGATTCTCGTGAAATTTTGTAACCGAATTCTATGATTCGATATTTTTTTTTGTCGAGCCAGTTTTTCTGTACACATTTATAAGCAATATGTATTTTAGATGGCATCTTTTAATTCTTTATTGACCGAAGCGTAGCGAAGGTCTACGTTTTGACTCGGGCATTTTGCTTTTGTATGTCCGGATGTTCTCCTCTACGGGTCGCAATTCTTAACCGATTCTCGAATTCGGAACCGATTCTCGAATTCGGAACCGATTCTCGAATTCGGAACCGATTCGAGAATCGGTTAAGAATTGCGACCCGTAAAGGAGAACATTATCGAATCATAGAATTCGGTTACAAAATTTCACGAGATCGTGAATTTTGTAACCGAATTATATGATTCGATATTTTTTTTTTGTCGAGCCGGTTTTTGGAATTTTTTTAAAATGGAAAAGTTGTGACTGCTCGCGCTTAAACAAATAGTCGTATCGGTATCATAAGAGTTTATTCTTTTTGAGAAATGTTTACAGATCAAATGGCCAAAAATTCAGAAAAATTGTTTCGCTGGTTTTGGAGGTATTAAGATATTTTAGTTTGTATGTCCGGATGTTCTCCTCTACAGGTCGCAATTATTAACCGATACTCGTGAAATTTTGTAACCGAATTCTATGATTCAATATTTTTTTTTGTCGAGCCAGTTTTTGGAAAATTTTCAAAATGGAAGAGTTGTGATAGCTCGCGCTTAAACAAATAGTCGTATCGGTATCATAAGAGTTTATTTTTTTTGAGACATGTTTACAGATCAAATGGCCAAAAATTCAGAAAAATTATTTCGCTGGTTTTGGAGGTATTAAGATATTTTAGTTTGTATGTCCGGATGTTCTCCTCTACAGGTCGCAATTATTAACCGATTCTCGTGAAATTTTGTAACCGAATTCTATGATTCGATAGTTTTTTTTTGTCGAGCCGGTTTTTGGAAATTTTTTAAAATGGAAAAGTTGTGACTGCTCGCGCTTAATCAAATACTTAGTCGTATCGGTATCATAAGAGTTTATTCTTTTTGAGGCATGTTTACAGATCAAATGGCCAAAAATTCAGAAAAATTATTTCGCTGGTTTTGGAGGTATTAAGATATTTTAGTTTGTATGTCCGGATGTTCTCCTCTACAGGTCGCAATTATTAACCGATTCTCGTGAAATTTTGTAACCGAATTCTATGATTCGATATTTTTTTTTGTCGAGCCAGTTTTTGGAAATTTTTCAAAATGGAAGAGTTGTGATAGCTCGCGCTTAAACAAATAGTCGTATCGGTATCATAAGAGTTTATTCTTTTTGAGACATGTTTACAGATGAAATGGCCAAAAATTCAGAAAAAATATTTCGCTGGTTTTGGAGGTATTAAGATATTTTAGTTTGTATGTCCGGATGTTCTCCTCTACAGGTCGCAATTATTAACCGATTCTCGTGAAATTTTGTAACCGAATTCTATGATTCGATATTTTTTTTTGTCGAGCCAGTTTTTGGAAATTTTTCAAAATGGAAGAGTTGTGATAGCTCGCGCTTAAACAAATAGTCGTATCGGTATCATAAGAGTGTATTCTTTTTGAGACATGTTTACAGATAAAATGGCCAAAAATTCAGAAATTTTATTTTGCTGGTTTTGGAGGTATTAAGATATTTAGTTTTTACTTGAGAATGAGTAGCTAAATTTCGTCACCTTAAGTAAGAACCATCATGGCGTATTTTGCAAACGTTCGCGTTTTTTGTTTGCATAGAAGGTCTGGTCTTTCGATCCCCAGTAATTATATGCTGGGATATAACTTTTTGTATTTTTTTACACTTTTCGTATTGTTTTTTTTTATTTACTATATTTTCATCGTGCCCAATAAGATATGCTCGCGAGGTCTACAGCTCACAGAGCCACTAGTATTATTCATGTTTCCGAATGCGAAACACTAGAGTCAAGGCTATTTATAGCTCTAATCTACAATAATAAAAGCACAACGTTTCGATTGTAATAGTGTAATAATAATCGATACGAAACAAAATAAAAGGTAACCCTCCGTATCCTAGATGTAGATCGAGTGATAAAAATCTACTAGGTGGTAGGAGACCAAGAAGAAAACTAGCGAGATCGCGTTAGCATAAACATTACAAAATATACGTTAAAGTTTAACAGTTAAGGTTGTCGTTTGTTTGTTTCCAGCAGTGGAACTTCCAAATTGAATATGTAACAGGGACATGCACTCAAGTCAATGACAACTGTCTGTTCTTGCAATGGCAGTTCGATTCTAGTTTGGATTGTTGCGCACATCGAGCGCGGTCCGACGGGAATTAACTGGTACATGTAAAACAGTTTAGTGGACAAACGGCTTTATCAAGCTTTTGACAAGTAAATTTTTGTATGCGGCAACTAGAAAACATTAAAATGAGTGCATATTCGTCCGACATTAGGGGCCTACTCGCGGATAAAACCACTTTTCTACACCTTTTATTACGAGAAGATTGAGATTATAGATAAATATTAGACGTAACTTGTAATACGAACGGTTTTTAGGCAGTTGGTTGAGTAGCTGGTACTATAAAGAGAGATATGTACATATTTTACTAGAGGTGGACCAGGATCCATACAATAAATTTCACATTTTATGATGATATGGCCATCAACCTGATTTTAGTAATTGGGCGGTCAACCGTCGAAGGCTAATTATGACGTAGCTAATTAGAGTATACGCACCCTAATACGCTTGATTTTATCTCATAAAATACTCCATAATTATTTTGCATTTAGGCTGCGTTTCGACTTACTTCATTTTTTTTCCTCACTCAGCTTGCAGTGATTCTATAGGGACTGTGCGCGTTGGAGGGCCTCTGCCATCTTGTGGTCTGAATCGGAAACATATGTGCACAAGTACATTGCCAAAGCAAGTGCTACAATCTACCGTTCTCGTAAGTACGTTTCCTTGTGCATAATAGTAGTTTGTGCGATGTAGTGGCTACATCGGAAGCATAAACGTCACATTTACGCCTCGTGCCAAAAATCTGACGGCTCCTATGCTGCCCTCTGTAGTTCATGCACGCCCCCTATTGGTTCTTAAAAAACACATCCCTCGCAACGCATCCTCGCACATCTCTGGTCGAAGCGCAGCCTTACTTTTACTTACTTAATGGCCCAGCGACCCAAAATGAGTCTTGGCCTCCGACACGAGTACACGCCGGTTGTCTCGATCCTGTGCCATCTCCCGCCAGTTATCGGCATGAAGATCGCGCAAGTCCGCTTCAACAGCATCTCCCCAGCGATACCTGAGACGTCCGATGGGCCCCCGCCCTACCGAGCGTCCCAGGTATGCCCTTAACGTGGTCGGTGAGCTTTTGTGAGCAGTCTTATGAAGTGCAATAATATATTATTGTTTGATTGTTGTCAGTGACGATTTATTAATGCAACACACACCGAGTGATAGGTAATTAATAGCGAGATAGCTCCCCGTGAGCACGTCACTGTCGACCGCCATTAACATATTGCAGTTGCGGCTACGTCATAGATAATCTCCCATTAGATCCCTCATCAGTGGTCAAGCGCTGGCGGGGTCAGAGTTGCGAAAAATCCTGCAAATTTTGAATAGATACTATGTGCTCACTGCGAAACGACAAGACATTAATTTGTTGTTGGGTTTAATTACAAGGCTAAAGCTACCAACTAGGCAAGAGGGAGATCGAAACTGATCTATATATTGATGTATACTTAAGGGCGTTGCTAATTTTAAATAGAAGTGGGTGTAACTTGCTCGTATAATCGATACCCGCTGAGCAGAAATAATTGACGGCCACGTACGTACTGAAAAACGCAGCGTGGGAATTTCCCTAAAGATCTGGTCACGATCCCAAAAAAGCTTAATGATGGAACTGTGTAACGGTATTTTAGGGCTAGCGTGAATGCCCGTGACACTATTTCGCAGGCGAGATAGACAATTACTCGCCTTTTTGTAAATGTATTAATTAGAAATGGACGGGTCGTCTAACTCGAGCGCGAGATAATGTTTCGGCGCACTCATGCTAAGCCTACTAGAAAGGCTATTATAGGCCTTTCTATTGATTTTCTTGACTAAAGTCATTAAAATTCTAATAAAGCACATTTGTGTTCGTACTACTATCAGTAAATATTTCAGTAGACATAACGAACAACAACTCAAGATTAGTGCACAATAATATCTTTAAATACTCCATCTCGTGGGACCTAACCTACGAGCTGCGTCCACGTCAATCGCGTCAGCACACGCTTTCACTGAATTATTAACCAGAGTTTTCGGTTCACTGGACATGTTTTGTTAATGTCATCCACATTCTAATTTGTAGACTTAAATTTTGTTACGAGTAAATGTCAGCTATGTAATATATCAGTCCAGTAAATTTCAGCCAATTTTAGTCAATTGAATATTTTTCAAGTCAGCCAAAAGCATCAGACAGTAACGAAATACGTAGGTAATAATATTTTTTTTCACCTTTACCGGTTTCATCATGAAAGTTAATCAGTATCTTGATTGTATTGTAATTGCTATTCTTAAATACATACGGTACGATATTATGTACACTGGCGTTCAAAAGTGCATGGATATGTTTCAACCGTAATATTAAGGCATTACGGTCGACTTCTATCCATGCACTTTTGAACGCCACTGTACCTATGTATGTAACTATAATATGAAACCTAGAATGAACTTTAGAAAAAAAAACTGTTAAGGTAAACGTACTGGTGCTCGACGCGGTCCCAATACATGTCATCTTGAAACTTCAGTTATTGTCAATAGGGGTGACAGCAAGGTGTCATCTACTGGGCATTAGCATGTCGAGCACTAGTACGTTTACCTTATACAGTATTAATTTCCCTAAGAAAACGACTGGAATGTTTTACAAAATGTCCGGAATAAAATTTTATTTTCTGTCAGTAAAATAACCAATTTGACCCACTTCCTTGTGTAATTATACTTTATTATATATTGAATGGCACATAAAACTGCCAACACACTAATGCGGCTGCTGGTAATTAAACCAATCCTATTTGGCTGAATGTATTACCCATCTATAAATTCCACACGATATCCACTAAAACTCAATCGATTAATTAAATCAAAGGGACGGAAGGATCAGTAATTAAGGAATAATGGCATAGTTTGGCCAAATTGTCTGACCCTATAGGGACCATAAACCCTTTAGGTATTTTTTGTGGGCCAAGGCAATCGCCAATTACGATCGGCGATCGCAGTGCCTACTTTTTACTTGGCGAATATCTATTTTAACATGTTTATACATTATGTAGGCATAAACATGCTGACTCTGAAATTAGCAGGCTCTTAAAGTTTGTCCCCATACAAGTAAGTATATGATTTAGGAAGTATTCGGATAATTCTGTAAATAGATTAAATAATTATGGAAATATGGTTACCAGTGAGTTGAAATTCTGAAGTACTCGAAATTACCCGAACACCTTACTTCTGTTCTTTTTTACAATGTTATTAATACACCTAGTCAGAAGGCATTCTTTATGGATACGGATAAACAAAAACAAATGAATATTTATCAAAAAAAGAGTGTACATGTTTCAAAAGGGTCGACAGCAGGTGACACCTCTGGAGTTGCACATAACTATAGACTACAGCAACCGCTTACCATTGCACAGTATATTAGTAGCAAACTTCAAACAAAAAGTCAGTGTCAAAGTTTCCTTTATTTCAAAAGCAATTGATCAGAAAGTACTCTCATGCTCTTTAAACGTAAATGATGTGCGGAAATTAGAGAGCTGATCTCATTCCAGCGCGGAACAGCGGTCCCCGCCTAATGACCGAACCGGCTTCGGATTTATGAGAACTGCTTGATCCGATCGCTCCTCAAATGTTCTATATATAAGTAATGTGATCTGTAGGTACTGTTCTTTAGGGTAGGTAAGGTAATGTAACTCAGCAGACAAGGCAATATTTTCCGATATACCTACACCCGTACCTTGAAATTAGGTCATATTTTCTGTAGCTGATTAATGAAAAGTCTTTTATAAGCTACACTGTCGTAATAACCCAGGCTGTGCAGCCAAGATGCCGATGTTTACGTTCCGTAGCGAACGAGTGCCATTTTATCTGTCGCACTAAAATAAATAAATAAATAACTTAATTTATTTATTTCGACCAACTTAGGATATGAAAGAGTAATAGAGAGAGATGACTACGCTACGCTACGAAGCGTAAACGATTGGCATGTTGGCTAGGCACCCAGGTCTAGTAGAAGCACCAGGCAAGACAGGTCTAAACATGGTCGCTTTGATGATAAAATATTCTTTATTAAATTTGCGCGTCCGCTGGAGCTACGTACCACTACCCTCCACCAGTGTTGGGCATTCAAGAATAAAATCATTATTTGAATAAGAATTTGTAGGAATAAAATCATCTAGATTTTATTCCCGTCAAAAATATTCAAATAATTTTGGTCGGGAATAATTCGTATGAGAAAAAATTGAATGAGAATAACATATCGACGCTTATCATGAACAGTGGTACAACTAAAAATGAAATGCTATTGCATTTAATATTCTATCTTTTACAGGTAAGATTTAAAGTCGAATGGCATTTCATTTTGTTTTGTGTCACTATTCATGATAAGCAACGATATTCTTAATCAAATAAAACTACAATATTATATAACTTGCAGTTTTATTTGTATAAAATTAACATGAACTTAATAAATAATACATTCTATAATTTTAAATTATAAATTTAACTACACAAATATTATCAAATTAATAAATTACATTAAAATTAACTTAAACTAAACTAGATATTACTAGAATTAAAAATGAAATAAATAAATTAGTACTAATTTAAACTACCTATAAATACAGTATAAAAAACCTATAAAGGACCCAATCATAAGAGAAATGCCCCGTCTAAAAGTTCGGCCTGCGGCATGGACCCCATTACACTGGCGGCGTTACCTCTCTGTACCGCTAGGGCGATACGCTGAGAGAGGTACGCGCCAGCCCTACGGTCCCCTGTGGAGTCGACCAGCCGCGCCGACAAAGCCTTCATGAATGCCTTCATGTCGGATGACCAAGGTCCCAGAGTCTCAACTGCGAGCGCCGCAAACTCATAGTCGTTAACTAAGGTCGAGTATTTGCGGCGCTTGAGAATCTGGGCCTGGTCAGCCGCAGCGCCAGCCTGGATGCGAGTCGCCCCGATGTGGGACTGTGCAAGGGTGTCAACGCACGTCGCGTCCCACACCAGGGCTCTTCCTAATTTCCACGGCACTAACGTTGCTCCGTCGGGACGCTTGCCGTCATCTCTAGCCATGCCCACTGGTTCTAAAACTGCAGGCACAGAGACGGTGGCAAGCGCGCGACGGACCAAATCGTTGATAGTGCCGTGGCGATACATGCGGCCGGCGCTTTTTGCGCAAGAGAGGCCATGCCGGCCCAGCTGGTCCACGCTTTTGCCGCAGGCACATGTGTGGGAAACACATATTCTGGACCCAAGCCTCAAGCCTATTGCTATTCTTAGGCTACTTGGGTCCAGAACCGTGCCTATTGCCTTGGAAGGGAGAGTCTGTAACCAGTGCCCCGACTCGGGGGCCGAAACTGCCAGAATTCGAGCGTGATCAAAGTCGTCCGGGCTGTTGTCTATAAGTGTGGCATGGACTGCCTCTAGGCGAGGGGAGTCCCAAGCCCGTTGAATGTGCCTGGCGTCTGGGATGTCCGCACTCGGGCATGACTGACACCATGCCTCTCTGGCCTCCCTGAGGCTCGCTACCTCATCATCGAGTATCTGTGGAAGGTTTAGAATGACACCGATGAGAGACAGCGAGCCGTACACGGAAGACAGAAAAGCAGGTAAAGCCGAGCTGGCCGAAGTGCGAACTCCGAGCCCCCCAAACCTAATTGGGAGAACTGCCTGGGTCCACGACCTAGTATCAAACTGTATATTTAAAATTTTGGATAGCGTGGCCTGAAGGGAGGTATCAATGGAAGAAAGAATAGAGGGAAACTTCCAGATTGGGCAGCTGCGTAGCAAATACATGAATTTTGGGGTGAATAGACAGAAACGGATGATGAAGAGAGCTATATGCGGGTTTATTTTGAAAAGTAACTCTGATGTACTGTTAAAAAGATTTAGTTTACAGTTAATAACAGGTGCGATAGCTTCGCCAAAGATCGGTGAGCCCAAAAGAGTGAGGGATGATTTTGATTGAACTGAAATATTTGGTAAAACTTCGTTAAAATTAGTCAAATAGTCGTTTTTTATGTCCGAAGGAAGGTGTTCAGGGAAAAAAATTTCGCATTTGGTATAATTTAGTGAGAGTCCGATTTCAGAGAACTTTTCTTCGATACATATTAAATCATCTAAAACAGTTGCAGCGTCTCCTCCAAGGGATCCGTCGTCTAAATACCATATGTTGAATTTGGACTTTAAACCTGATATAATGGGGTGGATGACTAGACTAAAGATGGCTGGCCCAAGCGGGTCCCCTTGTTGGCAGCCCATGCTCGATGAAATAATGTTATCTCCAAATAGCAATTTTGACGGTGCTCCGTAACATTGCCAAATGTATTTATAGAGGTCTGGCAGTTCTTTTTTCACCGCTGCTAGCAGAGCACCGCGATCGATCGAATTAAAAGCATTTTTTACATCTATTTTCACAAAAATTTCGAAATCCGGACCACTTAAAAACGTGCGTGCAGCGTGCACTGCCGCCTCACATCCCCCTTTTACACCAAAACCTAGCTGCTTAGGCTTAAAGAGATGTGTAAGTTTATCATTAAATTTCTTACAACACAGCTTTGAGGCCAAACGTCTGTACGTGCATCCCACAGCAATCGGACGAATACCGCCATCCTTTTTTGCGAGAGCTACTAGGTTGGCGCCGTACAAAAGTGGGGCTATCTCGGTGTGCACGAGTCCTGCAAGCATTAAATTGATAAGTCCTGTTATTTCTTTTACCAGGGCAGAACTCGTGTCACCTAATGGTGTATTGATTAGGTCCTTAAGGTGCTGGGGAGATAGCCCGTCCATCCCGCCGGCAGATCCGTTGGGAAATGACCATATTGCCGACTGAACTGCGTCCTCTGACACGATAATTGTGGGATCGTCGGTAGCGGGGGGATCTAGAAGGCTCGAGGTGGCAACTGGGACTGGGTGCTTTTCCCTCAGGGCGGCATAAGTCTCGGGAGAGTGCGTAGCTAAGTCGTCGCACGAGAAAAGAAGCCGGGCAGCTCCCCCCACGTCTCCCTCCGAAAGTTTATTTTCGATGGACCTAACTTTAAAAGCTAGTGAACTCACAGGAGTGCGAGTGTTGATGTCACGACCTTGTGAGATGATAGGCGAGTCGGAAATAGAAAACGTATTACTTTTTATTTGAGAGGTGAGTGACGATTTGTTGGATCTGTCTACATGTAAAACTTTGTACGGAAACGTGAGTAGACGCTCCCAAGCTTGAAAAGAATTTTCAACAACGACCTTAGCTACGCACTCGGTGAGGCTTCGTGCTACGGTAATGCGTGCACCACGAGGTATCCTCTTTATGACTGGGTTGTTAGTTTTCAAAAGCCCTAATTTTTTGGCAAGAGATGTTGCATCTGTGGGTGACGATGATACTGTTGTTGCTGTAGGGCCCCTAGCAAAGTTTGATGGTGCGGGTTGAGACGCGCTGGGCAGCGGGGTATCAACGACCATACGAGTGCCATGACGGCGAGACGTATGGATGGCGAGCCCCCGCGGTCCTTTGTATTGTTTATTATCATCACAAATGGGGCAATACAGCAAATCCCACCCGTTGATGCATGGTTGTGAGGACATAAACACGGGATATAAAATAAAAACTACTTAACTATAAACTTAAAAATTACATACGAACACAAGCGACGAATTATAAAATATGTAGATCACAAAAACACAACAACAATTCACCAAAAGTTTGACACATGACATATTTCTTTCATATTTATTATTCTGGATAATTGTATTTATTTAGTGTTTATTTTTCATCAAGCAAGTACTTGAGCAGTAGCAGGATTTGCTTTGGAGTAGCGAAATCAATGGTAGATAGGCTATACGCTCCAGTCAGCAACGCAGTATCGCGGCCGCCGCTTTCTGCTGTCGCCCTCCTACCGCCACGGCCGGCGCCGCCTGGTGCACGGCGCTCTGCATGCTCTAGCGCACCCGTTACCACGCTACACGGAGCAATGGTTGCTGCGCTGTTGCTGTATCCCGGGCCTGAAGCCGTCCTCGCTTAGATCGCTACTTCTAGGCGGCCAACTAACGGCCGCGACTTCAGTCCAACTTCAGTCATTTGTGGATACGATTAATCTTCAACCACTACAGGAAATTTAGAAACCTTTTGAACCCTGAAATCTTGAAATTTAAGCGAGAATTTTTTTTGTCAAGCGCTTGACGTGACAGTTCGTTCATATTATCAAAAAAATCCTAAATATCAAATAAATATAATCATGATTTTTATTCGAAATAATATTCCACGAATAAAAATGTGATCTGGGTACCGTATAGGTACTAATTACGTATAATAGTTAGGTAGATGTAATAGTAGTTCGTCTCTTGTCTAATTGATACCCATTTTATGGAATAAAATCTTACAAATTGACTGTCGCATAGTTTCAGTAACCGTATTATTTTTAATTTACTAACCAAATCATTAGGTTCAATTTAGCTCGTCTAGGGGCCTAGCCAAGATGCCAATCGCTTGCGCTCCGACAACGAAGCGCTTTCTGTCTCTATCACTCTTACATATTAGTGCGATAGAAAGCCAGAGATAGCGTTTTGCTGTCGTAGCGCAAACCATTGGCATGTTGGCTACGCACTCAAGGTGCCTAGCCAAGATGCCAATTTTTGTTTTTAATTAATAACCAAATCATTAGGTAAATTTTGCTGTTCTGAGGGCCTAGCCAACATGCCAATCGCTTGCGCTCCGACAACGAAGCGCTTTCTGTCTCTTACTCTTACATATTAGTGCGATAGAGAGACAGAGATAGCGTTTCGTTGTAGTAGCGCAAACGTTTGGCATGTTGCCTACGCTTCCAAGGTGCCTAGCCAAGATGCCAATTTTTTATTTTATTTTAATAACCAAATCTTTGGGTACAATCAGTTCTGGGGGCCTAGCCAACATGCCAATCGCTTGCGCTCCAACAACGAAGCTCTTTCTGTCTCTATCACTCTTACATATTAGTGCGATAGAGAGACAGAGATAGCGTTTCGTTATCGTAGCGCAAACGTTTGGCATGTTGGCTACGCTCCCAAGATGCCAATTTTTGCTTTTATTTTAATAACCAAATCATTAGGTAAATTTAGCTGTTCTGGGGGCCTAGCCAACATGCCAGTCGCTTGCGCTCCAACAGCGAAGCGCTTTCTGTCTCTATCACTCTTACATATTAGTTCGATACAGAGGCAGAGATAGCGTTTCGTTGTCGTAGCGCAAACGATTGGCATGTTGGCTACGCACCCAAGGTGCCTAGCCAAGATGACAATGTTTGTTTTTAATTTAATAACCAAATCTTTGGGTACAATTTAGCAGTTCAACGATGCGCTTTCTGCCTCTATCACTCTTACTTATTAGTGCGATAGAGAGACAGATACCGTTTCGTTGTAGTAGCGCAAACGATTGGCATGTTGGCTAGGCCCCCAGAACAGCTACATTGTACATAATGATTTGGTTATTAAATTAAAAACAAAAATTGACATCTTGGCTAGGCACCTTGGGTGCGTAGCCAACATGCCAATCGTTTGCGCTACGACAATAAAACGCTCTCTCTGACTATCTATCGCACTAATATGTAAGAGTGATAGAGACAGAAAGCCCTTCGTTGTTAGAGCGCAAGCTATCATATTGGCTAGGCCCCTAGAACAGCTAAATTGTACCCAAAGATTTGGTTATTGAATTAAAAGCAAAAATTGGCATCTTGGCTAGGCACCTTGAGTGCCTAGCCAATATGCCAATCGTTTGCGCTACGAGAACGAAACGTGATCTCTGTCTCTCTCTCGCACTAATATGTAAGAGTGATAGTGACAGAAAGTGCTTCGTTGTCGGAGCACAAGCGATTGGCATCTTGGCTAGGCCCCCAGAACAGTTCAATTTACCTAATGTTTTGGCTATTAAATTAAAAAGAAAAATTGTCATTTTGGCTAGGCACTTTGGGTGCGTAGCCAACATGCCAATCGTTTGTGCTACGACTACGAAAGGTTATCTGTCTCTCTATCGCACTAATATGTAAGAGTGATAGAGAGAGACTATACGCAACTCTACGGAGCGTTAACGTTTGGCATATTGGCTAAGCACCCTGATCGGATGATAGAACTAGATAGTATATAGCGGAACTCTTCAATGTGTATTGTACCTAAACTAAAGTGACAAATATCAATTCAATCCGACTTTTAAATAGAAGGCTGAAAATCAACTTACAAAATATGTATAACCGATTGTACTACAAAAATTAACTTAATTCTAAATAACATTTTAATTGAATAAAACCTTATTTAGAATAGTCTCACTTCTAGAATAATTATTCTGTTTTTTATTCCGCATTTAAAATAAAAGTCACATGATTTATTCACCTTCATTTTATTCTAAAATAACTAGTGCAAGAATTATTCTAATTCAAGTTAATTTTTGCCCAACTCTGCCCTCCACGTGTCCCCAGGGTGGTGCTAAAGAGTGACCCTCTATCTCTAGGTCTATGTACAATACGTTGAAGGTATACATTCAGCCTAAACCTGAACGACTTTGTAATGCTAAGAACCATTACTTGTACATACATCGTCGCTTTATAATGTCAATTTTACAAGTTTGACAAAAATATAAAGTATTGAAACGTTTGATTGGAACTATGATAGGTAACTTAATAAGAGTCACTGGAGATAATTCATCAGTTTAAATATTTGCCCCGATATATTCCCGGGATTTAAGAGTATCTTCCAAGTTTTGATATTATATTTACGGATCAAAGCTAAACGAAACCATATAAAACGGCAAAGTTTGTGTAAAATGTTCTCCGGTTTCGGCTTACGATTCGAACATGACGCAGTTTAAAAACAAAGGAAAAACAACCACACAACGACAAAATAAAAGGTCAAAATAAAAAAACCTGATTGAAATGGAACGCTTTAGTGCGATAGCGTTTACTTTGAACATTGTTTACTTTGTAGTCCGCGATGTTTGTTACTATATAAGTAATTTTGTAAGTCTGTAGGACAGAATATTTTCGTTCATTGGTACGTAACAATGGCCTCTAATTAACAAAAACTAGACTCAATATAAATATCCTATTACTTATGAGACTTATGAGTGAGTTGCGTACACAGATAATCTTTATTTAGGAAATTTCAAACAATCGCTTAAATTAATCGCTACAGATACACCACTGGTAAGATTTGGCTAGTCACCGTATTTATCTGAACTCCAGTCAGTAGCATTGGATGTATGTGAGCAGAGTTCAAAATTTAAAGCAAACTGCTGGTTAGTGTTTTTTTTATCTCATATATATTGAGTTATATACGTATAACGTATACTTAACCCCGTTTATTGAGAATAATCGTAATAATTTCACTTTTACAAAACTTTGATAAATATAGTCACCAAATTATTCAATAACGGTATGTATGTGAATTCACATTTATAGACGGGTCTAACGCGAAATTTATTCAATTACCTTTATTTACCGACGTTTCGACACAGGTTTCACTGGTTGATCAAAACGCGAAAGTCTTAAATATTATAACGGTATGTGATTTAAAAATAACTTTTTTCTTTAAATCGGATTTATGACTTTCACGTACCTAAATACAATCACAAACATAGCTTTTATCTCACGAAATAACCTATAGGGAGACAATATTTATAATTATAATCATATAGACCGACAAAATTGTAGAAATGAAAAAGTAGCAACATCGTAGTGTCGTCCCATTCAAATCAACCTAAGAAAACGGGACGACACTACGATGTTGCCACTTTTTAATTTCTACAATTTCTTGTCGGTATATAAATCACAATAACCAAAAGACTTGGTCTGAGGTCTGTTAGGATAGAACAATATTTGAAGTGGGTAACATGATAATTAGGGCATGCTCCCGGGAATTGCCGGTTCTCAAATTCCCGGGAATTCCCGGGAATTTCATTGTGTCGAAAGAACCGGTACTGAAGACCCGGTACCGGTACTTCCCAGTTCTCATCAATATGCGTATTTATTCCCATTTTAATACTAGTACTTTAGCTCGGGACATTAAATCACATTTAATAATGTTGCTATGAAACGGGGGACCCAAATAACCCGACAAATTAACCTGGTAAAGTAGGTATTCCAATCGATATTACGTTTTGGCTCGAGTAAGTAGGATATTAGGTACTTATATTCGAATATTCATCTTTCTTTCTAGGAAGTTGGTTTTATATGAAAAAAATCCGTGGTCGGGTCATAGTGCTGAGTGCATCGACTACGGGGCCTCCCGTGTAACTCGTAATGCCATGCCCATCAGGCGGAGGTAAACCAGCGATTCGCAGGGCTGGTGGCTCTAGCCTATAGCCAAGGTTTTGCGATGAAAGCGCGTGCAATAATATTGACTTGTAGTGATTAGGTATTGGGAATTTCCAAAGGGGCGTAGCGGAAGATTTACAAAAATGTGAGCGAGCATAGGCAAAGTCTCAAACTGTAGAGGGCCGTGTGCAGGTTGGTTTCGTAAAATAGGTTGGAACGCTAGATTTTTTGATAAAATAAGTCATTTATCAATACGCATGTAATAATTTATATGAAAATAAGTCATTCATAAAGATTGTACACTAACACAAACAATTTCTTAAGTATAATCTTAATATGCCTTGAGAACCGGGAAGAACCGGGAATCCCGGTTCCAGCCATGCCCAGAACCGGGAAATGAAATTCTTGGTACCGGAACCGGTACTGCATGCCCTAATAATAATAGTGCGATAGCGTTTACTTTGAACATTGTTTACTTTGTAGTCCGCGATGTTAGTTACTATATAAGTAATTTTGTAAGTCTGTAGGACAGAATATTTTCGTTCATTGGTACGTAACAATGGCCTCTAATTAACAAAAACTAGACTCAATATAAATATCCTATTACTTATGAGACTTATGAGTGAGTTGCGTACACAGATAATCTTTATTTAGGAAATTTCAAACAATCGCTTAAATTAATCGCTACAGATACACCACTGGTAAGATTTGGCTAGTCACCGTATTTATCTGAACTCCAGTCAGTAGCATTGGATGTATGTGAGCAGAGTTCAAAATTTAAAGCAAACTGCTGGTTAGTGTTTTTTTTATCTCATATATATTGAGTTATATACGTATAACGTATACTTAACCCCGTTTATTGAGAATAATCGTAATAATTTCACTTTTACAAAACTTTGATAAATATAGTCACCAAATTATTCAATAACGGTATGTATGTGAATTCACATTTATAGACGGGTCTAACGCGAAATTTATTCAATTACCTTTATTTACCGACGTTTCGACACAGGTTTCACTGGTTGATCAAAACGCGAAAGTCTTAAATATTATAACGGTATGTGATTTAAAAATAACTTTTTTCTTTAAATCGGATTTATGACTTTCACGTACCTAAATACAATCACAAACATAGCTTTTATCTCACGAAATAACCTATAGGGAGACAATATTTATAATTATAATCATATAGACCGACAAAATTGTAGAAATGAAAAAGTAGCAACATCGTAGTGTCGTCCCATTCAAATCAACCTAAGAAAACGGGACGACACTACGATGTTGCCACTTTTTAATTTCTACAATTTCTTGTCGGTATATAAATCACAATAACCAAAAGACTTGGTCTGAGGTCTGTTAGGATAGAACAATATTTGAAGTGGGTAACATGATAATTAGGGCATGCTCCCGGGAATTCCCGGTTCTCAAATTCCCGGGAATTCCCGGGAATTTCATTGTGTCGAAAGAACCGGTACTGAAGACCCGGTACCGGTACTTCCCGGTTCTCATCAATATGCGTATTTATTCCCATTTTAATACTAGTACTTTAGCTCGGGACATTAAATCACATTTAATAATGTTGCTATGAAACGGGGGACCCAAATAACCCGACAAATTAACCTGGTAAAGTAGGTATTCCAATCGATATTACGTTTTGGCTCGAGTAAGTAGGATATTAGGTACTTATATTCGAATATTCATCTTTCTTTCTAGGAAGTTGGTTTTATATGAAAAAAATCCGTGGTCGGGTCATAGTGCTGAGTGCATCGACTACGGGGCCTCCCGTGTAACTCGTAATGCCATGCCCATCAGGCGGAGGTAAACCAGCGATTCGCAGGGCTGGTGGCTCTAGCCTATAGCCAAGGTTTTGCGATGAAAGCGCGTGCAATAATATTGACTTGTAGTGATTAGGTATTGGGAATTTCCAAAGGGGCGTAGCGGAAGATTTACAAAAATGTGAGCGAGCATAGGCAAAGTCTCAAACTGTAGAGGGCCGTGTGCAGGTTGGTTTCGTAAAATAGGTTGGAACGCTAGATTTTTTGATAAAATAAGTCATTTATCAATACGCATGTAATAATTTATATGAAAATAAGTCATTCATAAAGATTGTACACTAACACAAACAATTTCTTAAGTATAATCTTAATATGCCTTGAGAACCGGGAAGAACCGGGAATCCCGGTTCCAGCCATGCCCAGAACCGGGAAATGAAATTCTTCGTACCGGAACCGGTACTGCATGCCCTAATAATAATACTCGTAAAGCTTTAATAGCCTTGCACTTAGATACATTTGTTAGAAAGTGACGTTAAAAATGACAGACGATAAAAGCGCGATCATCCTAACACATTTTCGGACACATGACGTCACTACGTGTCCGTGAACATAGTAAGTTTAATAAATACTCATATCATATTATAAATACGAAAGTACATAATTCTGTCTCTCTGTTATTTTTTGAAGGTGAAACCGCTAAACCGATTTAAATGAAATCATCAATATCATCATTATCACTCCACGCCGACGAAATTGCGGACAGAATCTAGGTAACTAAATGTAAATGATATAAACCCTTTATCAATAGCTCCTTCATAAATTGCGTAGCTTATTCCCCTATACGTGGGTATTTGGTGTAGTGAATTTATCGAGACATTAGGATGAATCCCTGGCCTTTTGTCGCGGGTTCCCCAAACAGAATTCCCCAACGCAGGTGGACATTGATATTCCGTCGCCGTGTCCCCGGGTTAGCGGTGAATTTTCGCAGCAGCGTAAGCTTCATTTCTTCCAAACTTACCATTCCCGCGACCCGGCCCCGCAATGTAATAACGTGAAGGACGTTTATAGTAAAATTCAATTATTTTCTCTCTCTGTCCAAGCTTTTGTCAAAATTACGGATCGTTCGTACTTTTTATTATAATAGAGCTTTTTGCTCAGCTTTGCGGCTAATTTGATTAGATTTGTTAAATTTATTCGTAAACGATTTCGTTTTTATTTCCTTATTCAATGTGGACAATGTAGGTTGGAAGCTTTATTTGATATTTTTATTATGAGACTAAGTCAACATTAATTATTACTGTTATTCAAGGTTTTCTTTTTTGAAAATTAAACAAGTCAACTTCTGATTTAAAAAAAATGGTTCTTTACGCAAACATGGAGTTTGAATTTGAATTCAAAATTTAGTAAGTCAGTAGCCGCATGGTTTCCTGCATTCAATTAGAATCTTGTTGAAATCAGCTTAACGATGCTAGTTCACATGTATGTTTGCTACACGGGCGAATTAAAGTGTTTTATTTCAATCATCATCATCATCATCATTTCAGCCTATATACGTCCCACTGCTGGGCACAGGCCTCCTCTCATGCGCGAGAGGGCTTGGGCTATAGTCCCCACGCTAGCCCAATGTGGATTGGGGACTTCACATACACCTTTGAATTTCTTCGCAGATGTATGCAGGTTATAACACTTTAAACGCTCGCGTTTTGTACACATATTTAATTGCACAAACGGGTCTACCGCGATATAATTTCATTGTTTTTACCTTTAATTCCGACGTTTCAGCTGAGTTGCACCAGCTGTGGTCACGGAAAGACTTTGAGTCTTTCCGTGACCGCAGCTAGACAGGTAGACCCGTTTGTGCAATTAAATATAATAAATATGTGTATGCAGGTTTCCTCACGATGTTTTCCTTCACCGAAAAGCTAGTGGTAAATATCAAATGATATTACGTACATAAGTTCCGAAAAACTCATTGGTACGAGCAAGGATTTGAACCCGCGACCTCCGTATTAAAAGTCGGACGTCATATCCACTCGGTTATTTCAATAGTACAAGTAAATTACAAAATAACATTACATCGAATGGTAAAATTGCTATTTAATACCGTCTCCAATAACAGTAACCGAACAACATTTTATTGAAAATTCCAACGTTGGAGAGGCTAATATTTCCATTGTCCAGACAGATATTACTTGCCAGAGTCAAACGGTCAGGATGGAATTCACTTTAGATAGTTGTGGTTGTGAAGTTATTTAAATTGTTACCTACAAAATGCGGCGTTTATACCTGAGTGTTTATTACAAGCTTTGTAACTTTACTAATCTAGATAAATTTAATGAGTGACACCTCATAGTGTAAAGTAACTCCAGACTTGTAGGTCTATTATGTATACTTACCAGTACTATATATATAATAAAGCGAAGCAGGTGTACATAGTAAATAGTATACAATCGGTAGCCGGATAAAATTTTGCCAGTGAAAATAACAAAAAGTAAAATATCTATAAAATACAAAATTACCTAACTAATATTTTGTAGATAAAGGTCCATGATATTTTCAGTATTAAAAAAACGCTTACCTGCAACCTTGTCTATTTGGCATCTTGAGCAATAACACAGTTAAAATGATACCTACAATGAGTTGACCAGTGATTTTTCATTATAGGGTAAACCCTCCAGTGAATGAACACCCCCCAGTGAATGAACAAAATCACGTTTTTTGTCTAAAATAAGAAATATAGCAATTTCTACCACTTGTCGTATTTTTTTTCTTATTAACAACTCTATTTCCTATGCAATTTCAACCCCTGCTAAATTTATTTTCGACCAGTTTGAACGTGACTGGCGTTTAAAGTTTACGTATTTCTGGTTTTGAAGTTTTGTATGCAAAAATTATATCCCAGATAAGAACAGTGTACGTTTGGAGCAACATATGAAGTGCTTATTTAATGTTTACCTGTACAAAGTTTGGTTATTTGGTTAGATTAAGAGTTAAACCTTCTACAAATGTACACTTTGTCGACGTATTATGTGATTAAGTCTTTATTTTTTATAGTTCCAATACTGGCTTATCAAATGTTCTGAAACCAGTAAATGAACGGTGTGTTCATTTACTGGTGTCGTCTAGATATAATTTTTTTTCTAAATTTATGTGTAAACGAATTGGTATTTAGCTTGTTTTTTGTGATCCTGCATAGAAAATGATTCTGATTCTTTCAGCCAGTATTGGAACAAACAAAATTTCTATAGTCCATTTACTGGATTTTTCATGCCTATGTATGAACAATACACCATTTGGGGTGTTCATTTATAAGATTTCTACTAATTCTATGTTTGAACAATGTAACCACGAACAATGCAATGACAAGTTTATTATTTTAAGCATTATTTGCTAATCCTAACTTTTTTCATCAGAATATGCTGATTGTTTCTTGTTTTAAAGATTGATTCTCTTTTTCTTAATAATATGTAATAGGTTCTGGTGAATAACCATCATTTTATTACATTCTAATCTATTTGAAATCAATATGGAGGGGATAAAAATATATGAACGCTTTCGCTATACCTACTAAAATAGAGCTGGAAACGTTTATAGTGTTAAAAATGTTTTTTTAAAGCTGATTAAAAATATCTAAATGATGTTCATTCACTGGATTTTGCGGTGTTCATTCACTAGTTTTTATGTTCATTCATTAGGTTTTTGGGTACTTTTTGATTAATTCTGCTATAACTCAAAAACTATGAAAGTAATAAAAAATCGCAGAAATTACTTTCTTATTTATTAAATGAGGATTCATTAAATTGCAGATAATTATTGAAATTATTAATGAATGCTGAGAAATGATTTTTCAAACTTGGATAATTCCTTAAGTGTTCATTCACTGGAGGTCTTACCCTAAGTAGGTAGTTGTCAATTATGTTGCTCTAATTACAAAACGTGTTACAAGTTATCCGTTGCAAATTCGAGTCATGAAAATGGTAGCCTGGCTGCGAAAGTGCTCGGGTGGAGGCGGAACAAACTTTTTAATAGTAATGGTGACGATAAACGGTGTCATTAAACAGGATTACGCGACATTGCGCGTTGTGCTAGACGAGTCGAACTCTCATCGGGACGCAGCTTATAAAACTCGTTTGGGAGATGTGTTCCGCATAGTACCATTAATTTTTAATAAGAGATTTTCATTATGTTTTATATTTCTGCTATCACGCTTCGGTACAGAATACGGTGCTGTGCGCGTAGTAACGTAATAATCACAACGATGATGCAACCGACGAGATAAACTATAAAAATTCTACTTAAAATAAGTTTTTGGGAAAAATTACATTTTTGATACAAGCTTTTATCGCTGCCTGTACTTTTCGTTCTACAGGCAACTAATACTCATCGAGACAAGTCTAAAAAACCCAAACACAATTAGGTTGCGTTGTTTTATCACAGAGTTCCTGACTGACCACCTCGTGTCTCCATCGTCAGATCAGCTCGATGGTACCATAATATTGCATTGTCACCCGACTTACGTGTACTTACATTGTATGCAAATTTTCAGCTTCATTGGAAGTTGAGAAGCGGGTTAGATTTAATTTGCAAGATTTGACCCGTACAAACATAGTTACATAGATACATTGCAAGATTTGCAAGTTACCTATCAAAAAGCTTGTATTTACCCACACGTTCTAAACCTAAAGTTTATGGGGAAAATCACAAAAACCTTTTTGTTAATCAATCTTAAGAAAGAAAAATAGCCGAGATACAAAATTGACGTGCTAGGCGAGATGATTTGAAAGACTCAAGCATCAAATATGAAGCTGATCGATTAAACATTCTATATATATTCTACTGTAGTTTTCGGTTACGTTATTAGAGCATCTGAATGACTTCAAACAAAAGCTACCGGATACATGCAATTGGGCGGATTTGCCGGTAATCCGACACGCGTAGCTACACTTGGCGTGTAAAAGGAATTCGTAAACTAGGACTGGGTGCTATTTACGACCCTGTGAGGTAAGCTCTTCAATTTAATTAGACGCTTACGCTCTGGTGGAAATGGCATCAAACAAAGCGTAAAACTATTTCGTACTAATTTGTAAGAAAGGGCTTGTGCACAAATCACGCGAGGTTTGATAGGGGAGGGGGGTCACGAAAAAATGACGATAGATCACGTTGTGGGAGGGGGGTATAAGGAAACCTCACGTGTATTTTTCTACAGTAAACTAAATAAAGAAAAAAAATACCTACCACATGAGTAGATACTTGTTACTTTTGTTACACTGCTTAACAAACATTAGTGAACATTTAACTCGTTCCATAATTTTGCATACTACACTAAACCCGCCACATTGTTCGCATAAAGTATTTTACGGCACGTTTACACAATTTCTCTTAACAAAAAAAGGTGGAGGGAACATATAATTGTTCACGGTGAAACCACTGGGGATATTTCCACTGAGAACCGAGTACTCGCTGAAGTAGACCGGTTTAAATGTGATCCCAGATTATGTATACGTGTAATGGATATCGAGGTCAGATATTCATTATACAAGTTCGCTTATGCTTGGTAAGCATTGGGAATATTGGGCATGAACGCCGCCGCAGCTGCCGTTTCCGTACGCATGCACTGAGGCTTACAATGGCCACGTGTGTTCTATGCAAAACTGGAGCACGATTCCATATAATTTTCAGACAGTTCGTGAATCAGCAAGTTTTTGACATTGCGTAATTATTACAAAATCGACCATACATGTGTCGTAATCGACTATAAGTACCTACCGGGTGTGGCCTGTAACATGAACAATAACCTAAGTAAATTGTAGGCTGTACTCCTCGAACTGACCATTTGTTCAGCGACTTTTAGAGATAACGTGTTTTGATTTTTAGTAATACACTTTAGAGTTTATTCTAAGACTTATTATGTTTAAAGCGTTATTGTCACCCTTGGCAGCAACCTTAATTACACTGATTATAGCGTACATTGAAGATAACATTTAAATGGTATGAAAAAGAGAAAATATAAACTTGAAACGTTTTATCGTTGGAGGAGTACAATCTGTGTTTTAATTATTTGCTCATCATCTTACTTGTCATCTTATGTACACAGTTTACAATAAATAAATACTTTACTTTACTTTACTTTCATGTTAAAGGAGACACCCAGTATGTATGTCCAACTCAACTTTACATATACATATTTAGAATACATATATGTAGGTAATATTAAAGCAATTTGTTATTGACTTTGTCACATTTCACATAAGCGACCATATACTATTATAATAGCCATTATCACGAGTTTATACCACATCTGGTAGAATTTGCCTACTATTAAAACTCGTTTTACGTATGCAACATACTGCACCCGGTTATAATTTTATTGTATTTCATATACCCGGATATATTCTTGAGAATAACTCCGTGCACAACGTGTCACATTTTTAACATTTTCATAGCATAGCCTATATGTATAGTTGCGCTACTGTGTAAGCCGTAGTACCTACATACCTACCTATTGTTTTCTCGTTATCTAGCTAAAATCGTGATGACGGATAACAAGAATCGGTACGCCACACGGCTTAGTGGCAAGCTATCATCTCTCTCCAACGGTGACATACCTAGCGGTCACAATCTTCAGCATTGAGAGACCGACTAATTGGGTTGAAGCGAAAATCGGCAGTAGCTAGATGGACGCATGCAGCTACCGTGCAAAGGCTAAGCCGTTATTCAAATGCTTGAGCTTTGAAAATACACCCTCCAACTCCAAATACTATTCAACGCTGGGTTTTATATTTTAGAAAGAACAAAGACATTTGATAAAACAAAACTCTGCTCGACTACAATCTCATATAAACACATCAATCCTTCAGCATGATGGATGTTATTTACATTGAGCCGGGAGTTAAAAGCCGGTGAAAGATTTTTAAGGTGCTTTTATGTTAGTACCCTGTGATTAGGGTGTATAAATCCATGCTCTAAAGTGGAACGTAGCGACGCGAAGCAAGCCCGCAGATGTCGCGCGTCGGCAGGCGCCTGCAATTTATTTAATGTGGCCCCGCCTACGTTTTATGACATTTTTTTTCACCCTGCTGCGATGATACCTCCTCATCTTATTGAGCCGTTTGCTTCACTTCCCTAGGGAGAACTTTTATTAAGTGACGGTGCTTTACAGCTTCCCTAGAACGTTTATTTGATGCGAGGAATTTGGACGGTGCCTAATATTTTTGTGGAGGCTTGCAAATTAAGCTATGGTTATACCTATTGAATTTTACTCCATAAAAATTTAATTAATATTTTTTGTAATTCTAATTATTTTCTCCACTCGTAAAACCACTCATTCAAATTGTTAATACCTAATAATGAATGTTAGCATCAAATATCGGTTTTCTGACCATGCAACAAAGCTATTGTAAAACAGATTAGTAGTTAACCACGTTATCCTATAATCTACTAATACATGGGCGGGCGAGATCGTTGAATAAACTACGAGTTTTTGCTGTGTTCGTAGAAAAAATGTGGAATGATTTTTTCTACGTATAAAACCTATATAGATACATCTAGTTTTTCTCCGGAAAGGGAACAGCTTTAATGTTGTGAATTTAAAAATCGATTACAGATTCTTTTTTTAATATAATTAAAAAGCTGTTACCAAAAACCGTGCCTCCCGATGTTACGCCATCAATCTTCTGCAATAGATGATGAATACACCTACAAAATAGTACTTACGTATTCTTAATATTTTCCAATACATTGTGCAAAGCCTAGGCCTAAAACTACTTGGAAAATGCTGCCAGCATCAATACTACGGGAGACAGGTTTCTTTTGTATTAATAATTCAGTACCTATTTACTGCTTTTATCTTTTTCTGGTTTTATAAAATTCTGTAACAGAAAATAAATAAAGAGCATTATTATAACATAACCAGCTGGTCACGTCTTGATTTATTTGAGTTATCTTGCGCCGGGTCACGGCCCGTGGGCGCCCGCTTATGAGATCGGTTATTTGCCCAGGGCCATATATCTACAACCGCCACCGCGGCGGGCCAAAACCGCGTATCCAACTTTCATTACACTTTGAAGTGGGCGGTATGCTGCCTTAAGCATCATAGTATTTTATTTTATGGAGGAAAAGCGAATGACCAGATAAGATGAGATGCGGTAAGACGGTAAGTAATAGAACATAATGCAAACTTATAATAAACTGCTCAGAGCATATAAATTCAATTTGATTAATTTTGTGGTTTAAGGTTTAGTAAGCATAACGTACCAAAAATTATAATATGTATATAACTGTACATGTACAATATATAATGAACTTTAGATATATTTGCTGCCTTTTTGTTTGAAGAACCGTCACTTTTGACACTGACATATCTAATCCATATCGTATCTATTAGACAATATTTGACGTATCTTAAAGTTCGAATCGGGCCGTTACTTGGATTTGTTCAAGTACAGCTGCCCAATTTATAACCCCAATATTTAATACCAAACCATAGATTTGGGTTTCACCGTAATTTATAATAAACTTTGTCAGTGATTTTAATCCGAAACAATGTTATTGCACGTGCCCTAAATTAATTAGTTTAATCTTATTGTTTAATTTATTCCCTGATAGGTATGCCAGATAAATGAACCAAATATCAGGAGCAACCGCAAGCAATTCTAATTATATTTTGTTTCCTGTGATGAAAATTGATAATCTGTATTAGCCAGTTATACCGTTGTAAAATTTTAGTATTTAAGTAAAATTTTCGCGCGCACCCGATCTGCATACATCGCTGTCATCGCCATTGTTATATTTTACACTTCGGACCACTGTTACCTTTTACACTTTGAAATACTTGGGGGGGGGGGGGGGGGGGGGGTCGTTTGTTGGATTAGTGTAACTTAATATGCAGGCAGGATTTCAACTCACACATACACGGTTTATTTTATACAACCTTCCAATCCAATACATTACAAATCTTCCAATACAAAAAATCCAGTTGGAGCTAACAACCAACAATAAAACTGACAGGTGCTACCAGCCAGTATGTAACGTGCAGTCGACGTCAAAGATATGTTTACACTTTTGCACCTCATGCCTTCGTAATAAGGCGAAAAATGTAAACATATCTTTGACGTCGACTGTACCTATACGCAATCTGTATTGTAGCTCTATGACAGCTACATTTTAATAGAGTTGGACCAAGAAAAGTCTGCAGCGATTTTGATAGTCCACGCAGTGCAAGTGCTATTTTATTTATACTTACGTCATAATTTCATAGAAGTTTGACGTTTAAAATGACACTTGAACTGCGTGGGATATCAAAATCGCTGCAGACTTTTCTCGGTCTAACTCTAACATAGTCATAGAAGTTTTTGTGGCAAAAACGAGTGTTTGAGAAAATGAAACATCGATAAATCTGTTATCGTAATCGTATCGATAAAGCTGTAGGTAAGTTACCGAGACATTTCAATAATACAAATAAATTACAAAGCGATACATAATTTACTTATTACATATATATATTTAATAGCGAAGCACTGGTGGCCTAGCGGTAAGAGCGTGCGACTTTCAATCCGGAGGTCGCGGGTTCAAACCCGGGCTCGTACCAATGAGTTCTTCGGAAGTTATGTACGAAATATCAGTTTATATTTACCAGTCGCTTTTCGGTGAAGGAAAACATCATGAGGAAACCGGACTAATCCCAATTTACCCTCTGGGTTGGAAGGTCAGATGGCAGTCGCTTCCGTAAAAACTAGTGCCTACGTCAATTCTTGGGATTAGTTGTCAAGCGGACCCCAGGCTCCCATGAGCCGCGGCAAAATGCCGGGATAACGCGAGGAAGAAGAAGAAGATATATATATTTAATAGCACTTAAACATTAAAACGTAAACTGTAGTATGCAGTGCCAAAAGAATAGAAAACTACCAATATATCAAAAGAGAAGAAGATATCGAACGTGTTGTGTATTTCGCGGTAGCTTCTTATATCAGTATCTTCTTATAATAAGTTTAACGTTTAAAATAAATATCGTTAACAATATAACGTTAAAAGTAACATCGATAACAGACATGTCGATATTTCATTTTGTCAAACTTCTGTCTGCATCAAATTAAAATGTCAACCGGAAGGACATGATTTATAAATTTTGCTCTGTGTTTACTGTTACCTGGCCGTTCAAAGTGGAGCTCGTCTGCAAAGGCTAAATTTAAACTTTTTCCGAGCTCTGAGTAACCGGGAAAGTTTTCTCGCGTCTTCCAGGTTATTGTACCTACTGAATTCACTCGACTTGAAAAGTTACAATTTTCTACTTTGATTTTAAGAATCTCTCCTGGTCAACGGCTTTCCGGTTTCGATTTTATACGCATAATATATACCTAATTTTTTGATCACACTCAATCAAATGTAATACATATATACTTAATCCCAATTTCGCAGATAGTACTATTATTATTATTTTATACTTATCACGGAGCAATGTGTTCCGGACATTTGGGAAGCGTGCGCGGACACAAGTAGATGTCCTTTTGCCCCATGTCATGGGACGTACGCAGAGGCAGCACCCGCTAGGGTGTAGTGACTATAGAGAGTTGATGGAATCTTAAATGAACGAGGTTATTCGGTAAAAGCAATGGACTAAATACTGGGCTATGGGATAAAAAACCGGGCGCCTGCCTAACTGTGTGCCTATGTGACCTGACTTTAAACATATAGCCAACTCGCCACATTTGTTTCCACATCTACCCTCGAGAACGCAGCTCTCGCAACTCCACTGTGGACGGCCGACTTAGGCAAGCCAGAAGCAGAGAAACCTGTGGCAAACACCCAACCACCTTTCGGGTGACAGAGCTTCCCCAGGAGCACTCGGGTACATGGGGTTGCTACTCCACAACAGCTCGCCACAAGCTGCCCTGCGCTGACTGATTGCAGTAGTAAAACCAGTGGGCGATGAGGTCATCACATCGCTACGCCTTTGTACTATTATTTATTAGTATGTACTTATATTTTAATGTTTTCTTTCAACAATTTTAAATACGCGATTGGGCCTTTTATAGAACTCTTTAAAATTTAAACTTGTGTTTTACTTACAAATCACTACCAGTACGTCTACCATCAGTTTTGACATTGACATATACTCTTACGTTTACGTAACTTACTTTCTATGCATCTCGCTCGTACTCGCATATTAGTGCAAGCGAGATGTACAGAAAGTAAATTACGTAGACGTGAGCGTTATGTCAATGTCAAAACTGGTGGTAGACGTACTGGTCACACCTAGGTACTTATCATTACATTCAACTTGCGTAAGTTTACGAAACTTCAGTTCAATTGAAAGTCATGACCCGGTTCAAAAACACGTGTGTATAAGGAAGCTTGTAAAAACATTGTATTATTTTAATCCTAAAAGCCAACAAAATGAGACATGGTAATAATAATGGTAATAATCTTAAATATATGGACGGCAACCCGACGTAACATTATAACAAGTGGAATTATAATAATGTGTCGCATCGATCATCATGGTTGACACATTGGGTACCTGCCTGCTTGCCAACGATGGGTGTAATCTGCCATAATGCTCGATCATGCTCAACCTATTATCAGAAAATCTTACACCGCCAGAGCTTAAGGTATGTGGTATAGCTACAGCTTTAATTAACGAAGCGATTGTAATGCCTTTTAGAAACTATGTTAATAATTAAAAATTACCAGTTCTTTTAATACCTAATCAAAAAAATATTACTACACACAGTATTTAAGCTCAGTAAGGCTGAATTATTGGGACTTATCGCTTTCCGTTTAGGGGGCACAAATATCAATCTTCGTCAAACGTACTGAAGTTTCTTGATGTCATGTTGGTATGATTAAAAAAAATATCGCGCCAATTGGGCATTCACCGGCGCCACTAACCGCCTCATGAGGCGGTATCGCGGCGAAGCGCTACGAAGAGATCGCGGCAAACCGCTACGGAGATATTAACTTTTACTTGCTACGAAGTAATGAGCGTCGTAAGTACGAGCGAGTTGCACGGGGGAGTGTCAAAATGAAATCAAATTAACATTAGCAATATTTAATCATAACCTAGAGGCAAATTCAAATAGGCCAATTAGAATGTATCTACTTTTTTAGGGTTCCGTACCCAAAGGGTAAAACGGGACCCTATTACTAAGACTTCGCTGTCCGTCCGTCCGTCCGTCCGTCCGTCCGTCCGTCCGTCCGTCCGTCCGTCCGTCCGTCCGTCCGTCTGTCACCAGGCTGTATCTCACGAACCGTGATAGCTAGACAGTTGAAATTTTCACAGATGATGTATTTCTGTTGCCGCTATAACAACAAATACTAAAAACAGAATAAAATAAAGATTTAAATGGGGCTCCCATACAACAAACGTGATTTTTGACCAAAGTTAAGCAACGTCGGGAGTGGTCAGTATTTGGATGGGTGACCGTTTTTTTTTTTGCTTTTTTTTTGCATTATGGTACGGAACCCTTCGTGCGCGAGTCCGACTCGCACTTGCCCGGTTTTTTTTTTTTTTCGGGGTATGTAATTGTTTTAACACATATAGATTATTACAATAAGTACACATAAATCTACTAAAACTAAAGATGTATCTACTTACTTTGCTAGTAGTATGTGCGTACTTGTTTTGCTAGTACTTGGCGCGAGCAAGACGCATGGGGGAATGATAAAAAATTACATTATTTCGAAATAATTTTGATTTCTAAATGTACAAACGTATTGGCCTCCGAGTCTGCCTCGGGTAACAACTCGTCAACGCCTTAATAAGTAAAATAAAATTTAAATATTATCATGAACGTCAGTTGCGATTCCGTGGGTGGGTTGAACAGCGGTAGCCTCCTACGCACGAAGATAAAAAAATATAAATTTCCTTACAATTAAGAATTTGTTTAATTACGAGAAAAAAACATTGGCGAAACATAAAGTACAGGAAGATAGGTTTAGCTGGAACATACGAATATGAAAAAATATTAGGTAAACAACTAATAAAATAGTGCTTGTGGTCGTTGTTGCCACAATGTTTCTCTGATTCTAATATAATCAACAAACCATGTAAATTGATTACTAAATTAAATCATAATTTATTATATTTAAATTCAAGTTTCCAAGTAAGTAGCTATTACTATGTATATTACTGAATTAGAATTTGTTTGCTGCAACCTTGATGCAGTTTCTAACGTACAAGTTTTTCTCCATGCAATTTCGCAGCTCACTGTACCATACAGTCGCCATCAGATATATCGGAGCGGCCGAGGTGCTCAAAAATATCTTAACACGCACTCTAATGCCTTGACAATACAGGCGTGATTCGCCTTGCAACTCGTGATAAAAAAAATGTTTTTGAAATCGCAAGCGGTAAACTCGGCATCAGCAAATCGAGACGTTGATGGATCGTTCCCGGAGCGTAGCTTAAGTATACACGTGTTGTTATACTTCAAGTTTTATTGAACACGGTATCGGATCCAGATTCTTATTTGCCACGCCACGGAAACGTCAACAACTTTATTGTTAGAAAAATGTTTATATTTGCCAAAATTAAATCGGTGATTGTAGGTATTGTTGCGCGGCGCTGTCGCTACATTACAGATGCTGCTTAAATCATCTGTAAAAATGTACAAAGCCGGACTATGATGATTGTTACAAATTCGTTACTTTGTAACCACTGTAATTGTAAACAGGGTAATAATAAATAAATCATACCCAGTTTAACTTTTATAATTTGCGCGGTTACTTTCCAACCTGTAGGTAGGTAAATATATCTTAATAGTTTTAACAGGTACTACCTGGTTGTAGTTAGTTTGCATCTACCGATGCTTCTACAGCGATTACTTAACATCTTCAAGATAATGTTAGCAATTTTCGAAACTTAATAAACTAATAACATTAGTAGGTACAACTATAGGTACCTACTTGTATTTAAACTGCTTGGAAAATAAGCTTATTTTTTTACACAAGCAATATTCTTAAATCAAGTGTGTCCTATGTAGATAGGTTTTTTTGCGTTTAATGGATTTTTGCGATGTTGTTTCCTCAATATTCCATAAATGTATCTTTAAAGTAAATATTTACCTATATTGTATACATTTAGGTTAATATTTGTGCAAGGTAGGTAACTAATTCGAAGATTGCGGGATTACGTCAGCGGCCACGGAGACGCCAGAAGTTAATGTCCTCGGCATAACAACGCAATTGGATACAAATGATAGCTATTCTCTCATGGATCTCGGCAAAAATAATGGATGGCGAGGCATCCGAGCGGAGAGCAATCAATCAAGGAGCGTATTCCATCCTTGTCTAGTTTGCGATTGCGCTACCTACGTGCGAATTAGATTCACAGATTGATCATACCTCGCGTGGGCATTCGTATACACGACTTCACATGCCGTATTATGATTAAACATCGAGTTCATTACAGGCTGATATCAATCATTCCACTGCCCTGTGCTAATAAGAGGCTTCATGTTCCTATTGTATCCTATTTATTTATACGATAGAAACTTATTTCTAATAAATCACTGGATAGTAGTCAGAAATAGAACCTTCTAAGGGGCTAGCGAAAGTTATACGAGCATCGACACCTAATCCCTGTATACAAAAAGCGCTCCCTCCATGACCTTCATCACAATTAAACGGAGCCCACCTCCAAAACTCGTAGTAATCGCCCGAAAGATGAACTTCCTGATAACTTTGCCGGCAGATAAACTTTGCCTCTTTATATTAAATTATTCCGAAACTTCCTGGGTACGAACGAGAAAGATTTCCGAAAGTGCTAATTGATTGATATTTTATTTTGAAAAGTTAATTCCAGCGTCCGTTCTCCCGTCAATTTCCGTTCAATTTGTAACGGAGTCTTTGTTGTTTTTAGTCAAAGCGATGTAAAAGACGCGTAAGTATAGCTGTCCACTTTAACGGGTAAGTCACAGTCGAATGGGCTCACGAGCGAGCGATCAAAGAAGCAGCACATGCGAGAAAATTAACTAACATTCACAATTTGCTGCCTAAGCTTCTCATAAAATGTAAAGCTATTTGATAATTTTAATCAACTACAGTTCCTATGTGACATCACAATACAAAGAACACAAACACCTGATTAAAGTTACATTAAAAAAATACTTATTTACTTATAAATAAATATTACTACAAATGACAGCTGTGGAAGAAATAATTTTATTTATAAGGGAATATTTCCCTACCTAAGCTAGGGACTAACTTTACTGGGACATTTTTTTTGGTTTTCGAAGCGATTATTTCCGGAATAAATCACTTGTTCGAAAAATAATATTCAAGATTTCGTATATCATTTAAGCTTCTCACAAAGTTTCATGCAAATCGGTTGAAAAGTGCGACCTGTAGAGCAGGACAGACAAACATATGAAAGCATTTTTGCCCAAACAGAGACACTTCGCTCGCACCACGCACTCTCTCGGTCAATTATAAAAAGCATAAATATAACCGAAATATTTGTGTTTAAATAAACGTGTGAGGCTGAAAGGGCGAAGAGAATGTAACTGACAGGTGTCTTTTTATTCCCACATATCATTCTCGTAACTGTGTAAGAACTGAATCGAAGTCAAAAGAGAACGCGAATACGATCTGATAAAAGTTAAGCAAAATTTTAGCTAATATAAACTTGTAGAAGCAATCGTGCAACTTTCTCTGGTAATTTCCTTTTATTTTATCTTGTCAGAGATTTTGTTGCAAGGACAGAAATTAGACATAAAGTAAAAGTCAGATAAAGTAAAACGTTTTTATCGTATGACTAGGAAACGCTCTTGTACATAACTTGGACGGAAAGCATTATATGTAAGGCGATTATGATGTCCACCCACTCTGATACACTCATATACCAGCTTACGACATCTTGTTTTGTAATATTTTATTAACGTCTTTCCTACTTTTTGGCATAAAAATAATATTTTAGTTCAGTTCATTTCAACTTGTTTTTGTAGTCATTTGCTTCATCCTACTCTTTGATGCTGCAATGGATATTTTGGTAGGGATTAAAGCGAATCAATAATATAAAGATAAGTAAGATTTTTGGCCGTTTAATATATGAAATAAAACTAAGAATGTAAACGGATTATATCGCGTATAATGAATTTTAAGGTGCAGTAGATTCAGAAAACTGATTTAAAAAAAGTGTGGCGCTTTTTGGATCACAATACGGCTGCCATAAATTTAATTAGAAATCTTGAGGCCTCTCTTTAGGTCTCTTTAGGGATTTGAATCCTGAGTTTTTGATCTTCGCTCGATATAAAAAAATCACGAACATATTTAGATCTAAAATGCATTTTAAAAATTATAACTATTTCTAAAAATGAGCAATATTATGCTTGAGGGAACTCAACGATTACTTTTTTTTATTTTTAAAACCAACAAAAAATTTAAATTTAAAAATCATGATACCTATACGCGCTCCCGGGCCGCACTTCCATCTCGCACACGCTTACTCTCAGTGAGAGTGAGCGAAGAACACGAACTTACACATTTCGAACCCTGTACAGCGTTTGTGGCCAACGGGAGACTGAGGAAAAATACATAATCACCTCTGGCAACACTACCTACATGCAAAAATAATGAAAAACTATGAATATTAACACCCTTATTCATAAACGTTTACTAAAGTTGACAAGCCGGTAATAATCGTTTGTCCCTTTCCGACGTATTGGTATGATGGAAAGGGACAAACGATTATTATCGGCTTGCTAACTTTAGTAAACGTTTATGCATAGGGGGGTAAGACTACAACATGCAAATTAGGGACATACGGCCTGATTCGAACTTTAAGATACGTCAAAAATTTGATAAAGATACGACATGAATCGGATATGACAGTGTCAAAAGTGACGTTTCTTCATACAAAAACGTTAAGGTGAGTTATACTTTTATTTAAGCGCAGACATCGTAGGGCCTCTTCTCATCAAACTAACTAACGTTATTTGATAGAAATAAGTAGTTCGGTTATAGATTTGCTGATAATAAAAATACAAAGACATGGGTATAAAGAAGTATCATATATATAAAATTGAAAAACCAGAACGGGATAAAAAACGAGGGAAGAAGCGAGATGGCGCCTTACAAATTTCTAAAAAAGTTTTTGACAAGTTTCTCGAATACGACGCACGTATGATAAGAAAAACCTGTTCAAATCAATTATCTACATATGGGAATAGAACTAGACCATAAAAACTATCGCTTCCGATGCGTATTTAATTTACAATAAGGAAAAGAAATTTTCATAACAATCTTCATCGGCCATTTCTCGGCAACTCTCGGTTGCTTTCGTTTGGCGGTGCTACAGATTAGACCAAATAATCCGTAAGTTAAAGTAAACTAAATTATGTTTGTCATGTTGGTATACAGGTATTTCTGAGTTTTTTTACACGAAGTAAAATAAAAAGTGCTGCCAACCTCAACCTTAGTCTATAGAGCCCATACGAGTGATTTATGTCATATATGACTTATCATTCTTATCAATCGAAGTAATTACTATATTATTATTATCAATTTGTATTTTGTTGTTTTAAATTTATTTTTGAGTTATATTATTCAGATTGACTTTCAGGGCTTCGGCAAACATTGCCATTCGTCCGGGGAACGGGCTAAGAATGCTGAGATGGGCCAAAAATACAAAGTTGATAGTAAGTTATGTAGGTAGATTAAAGTGCATGTTCAGATGTTATTGAGCGACCTGATAAAAATAAGCAAATGTACAGTCAGCAGTCGGCCAAATATCGTAATATAATTTTGTTGCCATAGAAATAAGGATGTGGTCCGATATAGTGGCGAAATATTGAGAGACAAAAGCGGCTAAATTCAGTGGTGGCTCGGACACTTAGAGAGAATGGGAGAGGATCGTGCCGTGAAGAGAGCGCAGGTACTTGGGACAACAAAATGGGAGACGCCCGAGTGGACGTCCTAGGTACCGCTGAAACGACGTAGTTGCTCAAGACCTGCTCAACCTCGGCCATGGCGACTGGCGAGAGCTATCGCAAGACCGAGAGGACTAGACTACCTATGTTTGTATGAAAAGGCGATTTAAGGGCGGTGGTCGTCCATATTCGTCTTAAGGCGAAAATTAATCTAATGAACGTTTTTGCAACTAGGCTTATATAACACTTATAATAATTTTATCTTGAAACAAGTTTTAAATAAATACGTGTAGATGAAAAAATACAATCTTGCCTTTTATCAAATCACATAATTTTTTGACAAATTTGCGAATTGGGTTATCCAAATAACGGCTACAAATAAGAAATCCCTATCACAGTTTTAAACCATGGCAGGGTTGAATACATAATAATGTCGGTATTTAACTAAACATAAGACGAACTCTTTATTTCATTTACGCGAGCGGAGCTGCGGGCCCGTCTAGTAAACTATAACTAGGCATAAAATAGATACATTCGTAGGTATACGTATATTTATTAAGTAAGTGTAGGTACTATGTGCGTAGGTTAACTCGCATAAAACTATATCGAGTTACCATACTAAATATTTAAAGACCACAAAGTTGCATCTATGTTATGAAATGATTGCGCCCTTGAATCTATATAATAAAAAATATAAAAACTTTTTACAAAAAAAAGCAAACCGACTTCAAAAAGGATGAAATAAAATATTATCCTTTTTGAAGTCTATGCGTTACCAACTGATATGTTTGAAGTCGGTGCCAAGCCAAATTTTGAACCATACCATGATTTTGGTGCGATTCGATAAGAATGTACCTACGTTGGATTGCCTTATACGACGACAATGAACGTACTTTCTGTAGGTACAGTCGACGTTAAAAATATGTTTACACTTTTCGCCTTATTACAAAGGAGTAAGGTGCAAAAGTGTAAACATATCTTTGACGTCGATTGTATCTAAGAACACACCTCAGAACACACGATCAAACCTTCTTGGCGCAGTCTGTACCATGTTTGTCGGCACATTAGTGGAAATCCAATGCATTTTTTTCCGTCGTATTTTTTAAAGAGCATTTCTTACTAATGCTCGAACAGTCTATAGCACGCAAGTGTGAGATTGGGACTGAGTAATTTCCCGTCCCTTTTATTCAGAGGACTACATTTCAAAATATAAAACAATTCAAGAAATTTACCTTCTTGCCAAATTTCACCTAAAGCGGTTCAGTTGTTTAGCCATGAAAAGGCGACAAAGAGGCAGACAGAATTACTTACACATTTGTAATAGTTATTAGTACAGTTCTAATGGGATTTATTATTTTTTTATTATTATTATTTTATTTGATACACTAGCAGCTCTTAGAACTGATGCGTGTATATCGAAGCACTTGTATTTTATTTTGCACTTTTTAAAGTTCTAAAATGTGTATCTAGTTTATTTTTGAAAGTGTTGACCGATGGTGCACTAACAACAGTTTCTGGTAGAGAGTTCCACACATTTACCACACGATTCGGCAGGAAGTGTTTATAGCCATAAAGCTGATTATTTTTGACTGGTATTGTTACTACTTGGCTTGGCACCGACTTCAAACATATCAGTTGGTAACGCATAGACTTCAAAAAGGATAATATTTTATTTCATCCTTTTTGAAGTCGGTTTGCTTTTTTTTGTAAAAAGTTTTTATTTTTCCATTTTTAGTTTTAACGCATTGTTAAGAGCGCGACGCATGAATGAAAAACAAGATCATGTTTAACACTAAATTCGTGTACCTATTACTTTAATAAATATGTTATCAGGAATTTTCTCGAGTCCGTCTGGGAAATTATAATTCCTGTCACTACTACACTAAATCCATCCTCCGCCCCGCCACTGACCCAATCCCTCAACGCCCCGATCACTCAACCTCACAGCGCATCAACCCCTGATCCAGGAACCCCTCGACCCTGAACCAGAAATTTTCTCGAGTCCGTCTAGGAAATTATAATTCCTGTCAACTAAATCCATCCGCCCGCCCCGCCACTGACCCAATCCCTCAGCCCCCCGATCACTCAACCTCACAGCACATCAACCCCTGATCCAGAAACCCCTCGATCCTGAACCAGCAACCCTTCAACCGCCATTCCCCGACCCCTTAATCCCTGACCCCTTAACTCCTAACCCTAATCCCCGATCAGTAGCCTTACCAGCTTACCACGAGTTTGATATTGATATATTCGCTAGCATGTTTGTAACTTACTTCCTATGCATCTCGCTCCTACTAACCTTAGTGTGAGCGAGATGCATAAAAAGTTACATTTAGATGCATAAGACGTTAGCGAATATGTCAATGTCAAACTCGTGGTAAGGCTACAGTTGCAATACATCAAATTGGTGGTTTTCGGAAGCAAATGCTCGAGTTACTTTAGAAAACCCCGAAACCACTTAACACGTGCCTTTAAAAATTGAGGAGTTCCCTCAATTCCTCATGGATTCCATCATTAGACCAGAACCAAAAATAATACGGAAACACCTTGGAGGTAACTTCTTCCAAACAAAAAAAGAATTACTCAAATCGGATCACAGGTGCCGGAGTAATCGCTGAACATACTTACATTTAAAGAAATCATCATCATTATCATCAAAATAATCATCATCATCAGGTCTACTTCATCAAATTGGTGGTTTTCGGGAGAAAATGCTCGAGTTGCTTAAGAAAACGCCCAAAACACCATGCATGTGCCTTTAAAAATTGAGGAGTTCCCTCAATTCCTCATGGATTCCATCATCAGAACAGAACCAAATTAAAATGGGACCAACTCGGAGGTAGCTCCTTTCAAACAAAAAAAGAATTACTCAATTCGGACTACGGATGTCGGAGTAATCGGTGAACGTACATAGAAAAAAAAAAAAAAAAAAAAATAGCCACAACCGAATACAGAACCTCCTCCTTCTATGAAATTGAAGTCGGTTAAAAATATATAAGCACAATGGCCTAAATCTATTTTATAATTAGCCAGTTAAAAGTTCAATATTAAATAAGGTGCAGCGGGACAATTTTGTCTGCGGGATAATTTCAACTAATCGAAGTATCTTCCATGTTTTTTACATTATTAACTAGAGTGCCATATACCGGGTGTGGCCTGTAATACGAGCAAAAAATTTAACTGTAGGCTGACACTCCTCATACGGACCAATATTTGTTCAGCAACTTTTAAAAATAACTTGTGGTTTGATTTTTAATACACTTTAAAGTTTATTCTAACACGCAATGTATTGCGAATTTGGTTATGTTTAAGGCATGACAAGCAACGTCAATCACATATGATATGGCATGGCGATGGCGTCCATTGAAGATAATATTTATTTTGTATGAAAAATAGAAGGTCTAAATACTTCATAATTTTTAAAAGTTGTTGAACAAAACTGTCACCGTTTGAGGAGTACAATCTATGTTTTAATTATTTGCTCGTGTTACAGGCCACACCCGGTATGTCCAGATAGCGCAAAAGATGTGTTGTGTGTGGCTCTAGTTAATAATGCACGACATGGCAGATATTTCAATTAGTTGAAATTACCCCGCAGTCGAAATTGGCCCGCTACACCTTACTCATTTATTTTGTTATAAATGCTCCTGCTTTTATGCTTACGCATTGCGCAAGTAATCATTATGAGACCGCCGCTGCCTACATCAAAGGACTCTGATATGCTTAAGGGATTATTTTAATGAGTTTCAAAAGTTTGGCCATTTCCGCTAAGTAATGGGGATATTCTACACTGACCAACAAATTATTCATGTACCCATATTTTAAAACTCATATGAAAGTAAATATGACAGCAAATTGCAAGCGACATTTGAGCTCATACTTTTAGAAATAAGTAAATAACCATTGAACCATATTTATGTGTATAACATATACCTTCCATCTGTCTTTATAAGGGAGGGACAGTGGTTTTACCATTACACTGTTTTAATATTAATACCGGGTAACAATAATACCGTCCCACTTTAGTTGGCACGTTCAATCTTAATTTAGTGCAATATTCGTGACAATCAGGCTGTCAATTACTCAGATTAGGGTATCAATCCAGCTATCGTATTAATCTATTTATATAGTTATAAAAATATTGAAGACTAAATAAATTCAACGGACTAAAACACAAAAATATGTGCACCATGTGAACCATGTCACTCTACACCTATGTAGGTACATTATTATTTTTATTAAGAGAAACGAAGTTGGTTTCACGCAGTTGCATTTACAAATATAAGGAGTGACTACCCAACACAACACATAACTATAATAAATAAATAATAATAAATTTATATTCGGGGACAGTCTAACACACATCGATCTAGCCCCAAACTAAGCAAAGCTATAGATACTTATGGGCTATACTGGGTGTTACTGACCATTGGGCTTTAAATCCAGGGCTCGATTCTACTCGGTAAACTAAGCTACTTTTATTATGGCACCAACGCCGAAATCCCGATTTTTTTTTTACTTTTTTATACATTTTGGCTGATCAGATGTCGACGTTTTCTATGGAAAAGCCAAAAATTTTTCCTCGATTTTAGGGTTGGTCCCATAATAAAAGTAGCTCAGTTTAGCGAGTAAAATCAAGTCCTGGAATTAAAGCCCCATGGTCAGACACATACTGTATATACGGCTCGATTCGGAAAATGAATTAGATTTCTACTAGACTTCAACAAGTTACGATACGGATAATTTAAAGATATTTGTAAGATAGATATGTCAAATTTGACGTTTCCGCGATTCTGGAGGTCCTCTTGAACGAATTCGACAAGTTATGACTTAGATATCCAAGTCACATCTAGTCGATATCTAATGTAGATCTAGTTGATCTCTAAATCGTCTCAAGATCTTAGTGTACTATGGGAACTGGGTGACAATATACATACATAAATAGATAAATAGGTACATGCTTAAATACGTAGGTAAGATAACGGCATATATTGAAGAATGTTATAATAAAATAAAGCCAAACGGGTGTGTCAGGTTTGAAACAAGCGGAAACCCGTGATCTCTGTCAAACACATCGGGAAACAGCCGCGAATAACTGTACTGAATAACTGAATAATACCTAATGTCTCCATAAGAAAATCTGAAAAACGGGCGCAATTATGAAAACGCAAATTTAGCATCACGCACAACAACCAGAAGCGGCTCGGCATTGTTAGGAAAAGCATTCTCCAACAAATCAACGCTAATACGCCTACTTGTGAGCATGTGCATTTATCTCGGCGTTCCGTTTCAATTTGGCTAAGTAATTTCGAACGACTACAATCTGTTTAGTGGGCCGAAATAAAAAAGGAGATTAAAAAGGCACAGGCCCAGGCGTTCTCCATCTTGGTGAGATTAACAGCCATAATCAAGCAATTGGGTAGCGGATTACAGCGATTTTTATGTCACTCGAGACGCCCGCGACCTCTCGCGGGCCATCAATCACCGCACTGGGAACTCCGGTAATAACAGTGATGAGCCAAAATCTCGGAAAGAGCGTGAGAAATATTACAATGATAGCGTTGTTGGAGAATTTTTCGCACTTTTAAACAGATGGCTTTTACGTGACTAAAGTTGCGACTTGAAAATGTTTTTTGTTCCTATTTAGATTTAGAACAATGGAATTCCAAGGACAAGAATGATTTAAGCAGCTAGCTAGTCAGTCAATGTATTGCAAAATGAACTGATTTTCATTGTTGGTCTTTTTAACTATTTATATATACTTATCATGTTTTACAGTGTGAATGATGAAAGTTACGGCCTGATTCGAATTATATCTGATTCATGTCTTATGTGTAGTAAAAATCGGATATATACGTTTCTTCAAACAAAAACGTCACTTTTGACACTGACATATCCGATCCATATCATATATCTTAAGCAAATTTTTGCCTTAAGTAGGTATCTTAAAGTTCGAATCAGGTCGTTAGTAGCGTTTCGTACACTAGATATACAGTGTGTTACCAGGACCCGGGCTTTTTTTAAGGGAGGTTAAAATATGGTATATCTATAATGTAACCATGACATTAATTGAATTAATAAACTAAATTTCAGACTTCGTTAACTTTCTAACAAAATTTTAATTGCCCGCAATGTACAGCCATAGATGTAAGTAAATTGAGGTAGATATGGTACCAGGCGCACGATCGTGAGCCATTAAATATAGGTTCCGGAACCTATATTTAGTTAGTCGTATGGGTGACGCCAACCTGTCAAGTTGTCAAAATAGTTGGATCAAATTTTAGTTTTGTCAACCATGGATGTAAGTAAAAAGAGGTAGATATGGTACCAGGCGCACGATCGTGAGCCATCAAATATATGTTCCGGAACCTATATTTAGTTAGTCGTATGGGTGACGCCAACCTGTCAAGTTGTCAAAATCGTTGGATCAAATTTTAGTTTTGTCAACTATGAACGTCACACGTCTACATAAATAAAAGGTCATTGTTGTCAACTATGAACGTCACACGTCTACATAAATAAAAGGTCATTGCATTAACCCCACATAATACGAGTACTTGACGTTGGTTTGGTACCTGTCTGAAGTGCTCGAGAATCCTTTCCTCAACTTGCACTGGCATGATCCCGTGCATGGCCCTTTCAGACTGACCAGGGGCGATTGGCTTATTCTCACGGACTCGCTGAAAAGCCGCTGTTATCAATCGAGCATTGTGTGGATGTCGTCAATTTGGGAAGTGTTTCCTAGAAAGCCTTAAGCCTTGAGCTGCAGTTCCACGTGTATCAACAACTCTCGAGCATTGTAACCCATTTTAAAGAAAAGCTAATACCAGTTTTTCTAATATTTTTTGGTTTGTTTTGACAACCCGACGTGTTGACGACTTTTGAAATTGTCATGTCAAAGTTGACAAAAAGCTCTTTAATTAATGTATTAAAACCTCCATACATATACCCAATGATAAGGACGACAATAATTTACGATAGTTGTCTCAGTTTTTTACCCTCGTACCACGACATGCCTTGTACCACGTGCGTTAGCGATATGAGTAACGACAATTACGCAGTACACCCACTACATTGCGTGTGCGAATTTTGGAAATTTAATTGAGCAGTTAATTTACATAATTATGATTTGCTAATACACGCAAACAACTGCTAATGGATCATATTATTACCAGTTTTAATAAAAGCGTGATGGCTGGTAACACACTGTAGTATACGCTTAGATTTATAAATGACATGATTATATACTAGTTATAACAATGAAAACGGTAACATTTTGATATAAAGTGGCAGAGAATTCGTTCAACTCGCAAACAGCTGTAATGGAAGTAGTGAGCTAGCTACTTTTCTAAGTTCTAAACCACAGTGCACGGAGTCGTAGCCAGTTAAAAGCAAGCGGTTCCATTCCTCATAAAACTAAAAAGGTACAAAGATATACAATTTTACTTAATACTATAAATTTTTAATTTAGTAAATTACCTACAGTTAAGAGCCCATCAACGTGCACACTAGCGCCACTGCTAATTAATCGTGATTATTACATAGGTATCGTGATACATAGGTATGTTATATTAGTTACATATGTTCGTATTTGTTATGGAGGCAACATTTGAAAAGTTGAATGTGAAGTAATCATTATTAACTACTTTTTACTTCGTCCCCTGACGCTTGTATCCCGACTCGCAGGGCACTTAAATTCTAATCCCCCACGTAAACTTGAAATGAGACTCCGCTGCTAAATGTACGGTAAAGGTCGAGGTTTTACCCGTGGACGCAGACTTAGGGATTGCACTTGTGAAGGTTCTCGAATATCCTTAAGAGGCTTTTCGAATCATCTTATGTCACGCGAGGAGGCGGCGGAGAGGTTCTTAACTCCCTTAACATAATAATAGGTCCGCGTACATCAAGTATAAAGTAAATAAGTCACAAGGTACTTCAGTAGCATGTACTGAAGTACCTCTGAATACATATTTAAATAGCATAATTTATTACAATGCAATAAGATAAACAATTTTTACGTTAGGCAGCTTTTTAACTACGAAAATTCTTCAAGCATCCATGATGATCACTTTATATTCGCTTTTTATTTATTACAAGAACAAACAAAAATTTCATCGTAAGAATCTTTTAAATTTGTCCTTAAAGTATTTCACTTAAATATTCTGTGAAGCAAGCTCGATATTTTACATCGTACCTAGTTGGTTTGAAGCAACAAACACTTTGTAAAACAATATCAGTCATAAATAACCTATGTGCTCCTCCTCCCTATAAGGTATTGTTAACCAAGCAATTCCTTTGCAGTGTACAGTTTGGTAACTTGTAAATTCCGACTATAAGGTTCCCTGGGGCAGATTTTGGGTTGGACGTAAGCTTATATAACGTGGCTATGGAAGTTCATAGGTCTCTTTGGCTATTAAAGTACATTCTGAGTTATGATTTAGTTTTTCGTCGATAAAATACACTTGGAATGAAAGAAGACAACGTAAAGCCAACTTTTCTTGTATCTTATACTTTCCAATTGGTCGTAAAAATGTGGATATTAAAGTAAAGTTTCATGATAGATATTTTTGACTTGTTGTTGATTGTATCTACTTTTTTATATACTTTAATTAAATTAGAAGTGTACATACGAGTTAGTAATTCATAATTCATAATATATTCATTGCTTTTATGGGTTTTACAAGATGTTATAATATTTACATGTTCCAGCATAAACCCCGTTGTGGCACAGCAATATACATAAAGACTTAAAAACTAGCACACACTAGCAATTAACATTATTAAGACTTATAATTAAGATACTCCTTTATATTGTAAAATGAGTTTTTATGTACAAAACCAGTAATTTATGTCTGTCACACTTTCTTACAAGATTTAAAATCTGAATTCATTTTTAAATTTCCTTCATAAATATGACAGTTATATTTTTGTGACGATAACAGTAGTCCAAAAATCATTTGTACTACTGTTATCAAAAGAACTTTTTTGTTCAAATCCCTTTGTAATAGTCATATTATGTTGTCTAACATGTTTATTTAGAAATGTGTCAAATATCAGTGCCTACTTTATTTTAAGTGTAACTACCCGCGCATTGTTCAGCAAGTTTGATATCATTCATACAAATAGTGACGATAGAGTCGATAGACATCAACAGCCTAAACCTATGAAAATAATATTATTTACCAAAATTAATATAATCTTACCGGTAATAAGAATCAGTAATAAAGATCGCTGTTGTTTAATGATATTTTTGTTTTTTTTTATAATTCTATAGTGGTAGTGGTACTAAATAATAGGTTAATTGTATTTTTTTTTTCAACTAAGTACCTATTATACTCCATGAATTAATTCTTTTTTATGAATAAGTAGATTATTCTACATAAATATATGAATGTTTCATAAAATTTTGTGTAAGTTATAAAAAAAGTTTTCTATGAAAATTCCAAAATTTTAAACCACATGCGCAGGATAAAGTTATAACTTAATTTATCTTTACTATACTAAAAATTATTCGTTTGGACTCAAGACAACATAAAAGCCTTAAACCTTAAACCTAAAGCCTTAAGCCTTAAGCCTTAAGCCTTAAGCCTTAAGCCTTATGGCATTAAGTCCGCCTTTTGTACTATAAGGTTTTTCTTTTGTGCAATAAAGATTAAATAAATAAATAAACATAATCAATTCAAAAAAGATTTGATGAAAAAATTTTTTTCGACCCACCCTAAGGTACATTTTTAATGCCGCAATCCAGCCTTGAATTTTAAACGATTTGATGACTTGAATTTATTTAAATAACAATGGCACATTTCAACGTTTAAGATTCTCTTACGCACATAAAACTTTCATTGAGTTGGGGAGCTGTAAGTTTAACGGAGACGGAAGAGGCTGAACTTCGGTAAGGTTGTATTTATCCGACACTCAATCACTAGTGGAACGCTATCGACATGGATTTCATTTTAACCTCGACCGTATTTATTTGACTTTTGATTGTATTTAAATAGATTTGTGTCAGGAATATGGAATGGGTTTCGGAATAGTTTGCAATAGCGTTAGCAGCAGCTGACATGTTCTTTATGGGCTATTTTATTTGTTATAGATTGTTGCTTTCGTCAGATTTTGTTCAAATTTTGTCAGAATCAGAATCAGAAATTTATTTGTATAGGTAACATAGGTGATCCACAAATGCGGATATACAAATTTAATGTAATTTATTTATTTATATGAGCCTAGATTGTCCCACTGCTGGGCAAAGGCCTCTCTCCTCCCTTTCCACGTATCCCGGTCTTGACCCGTAATTTAATGTAATGCCTAACCTAAATAATAACATGCTACATGCATACTTTGACATTAATAATACTCTTACAAATATCACAATCAAACTTGCAAACAATACAAAATACTAGTTATTGAAAAAAAAAAGTGTGATGTCATAACATATGCAATTTATATAAAATGAAAATATATTATTAAAGAGATGATATTATAGTAAAAATGTGAAAAATAATTAATATGCGGAAGGAATTCCATTTACAATATCAATTATCTATGTCGTTTAGGAAATCATTGATTGAGTAATAACATTTACAGATTAGTAATTCTGTCAACTTTTTTTTTAAATATTTTGTATCTAGTGTGTTTTGTGGATAGATAGTTCCCTATTATGTACGATATAAGCGCAATATCACCGTATGTCTTACAAAATATTCCTCTGACTTACGACAGCACCGTTTTTTAACACATTGGGATTTACTATTTATATGGCTAGAATGAGTAAGGGATGTGTTAAGGGATGTGTGTAGATAAAACAATGTACGTAATTGTAAATAATTAGGCATTATATGGCAGCGGTGGTGGCCGAGTGATATGACGTCCGACTTTCAATCCGGAGGTCGCGGGTTCAAATCCTGGCTCGTACCAATGAGCTTTTCGGAACTTATGTACGAAATATAATTTGATATTTACCACTAGGTTTTCGGTGAAGGAAAACATCGTGAGGAAACCTGCATACATCTGCGAAGAAATTCAAAGGTATCCAAGCCCTCTCGCGCATGAGAGGAGGCCTGTGCCCAGCAGTGGGACGTATAACTATAGGCTGAAATTATTATTATATTATGGCAACGACATAAACTACCATTGTTGGCTCGTTTGAAAAGATCGGTGAAAAGATATCATCAGATAAACTGCGGAGATTTATGAATCTCAATGATGAGGGGTTGGGGGCATGACGCGGTGTATCCGCGGTGGGGCGCAAGCCTGATCGCGAGTCAATGTACCTACTAGCCCTACTATTATGACAGAATATATATTACCTATAAACAAAGTATAGTAAAGTCAGCATCAAATATTTATATTTTTTATTTTTTTAGTTATTTGGGGCATCAACAGCAATACAAAAAGTACAAATACATGGCACAGTGAGCAAAAAACAAAGCCAATAACAGATGTCCACAATAATACAGTTAATATGCAATAACTAAGTGGAAACTACACAAAAATGTTAAGAAAAGAGAAGGGAGGAGAAATACATTTCACAAAGTAGGTGCATGGGCTTGCGTAACGTGTGTGTGTGTTTATGTGCATGTGTTTGTGTTCGTGTGTGTGTATTTGTCTGTGATAGAGTGTGTGGTGTGAGACGACTACGATGAATGTATGCATTATAATTTACTTATCTATCTAGTTATATTTTGTTAATTGTCGCTAATTTTGGATTTCAGTAGCAGTGACCGAACACGATTCTTTAAAGTTGTTTTTGTGCAGTCGAACAAGTCGATACTACTAAATTGTTTATTATATAGTTTTAGAATACGATTGATGGGCGAATTTTGAGCATAGTTGGTATGAACTTTGGGTAGACTAAACAGACAACGCTCAGAATTCCTAGTTCTATTTGATGGCACTGAGAATTTGATCTCCGATAGCAAAGGAGAACTGTCAATTCGCCCCGAGAGTATGGCGTACAATACAGTAATATCTAGTAAAACCCTTCTATCCTGGAGACTAAGTAAGCGGTGACGAATACACCTGGACTCGTAGTCGGTATCCCATTGTCTGATACGGAAGCCCAGGTGGCGCAAGGAGGAGCGCTGGATTTTTTCTATTTTTTCCTTATGAATAATATACTGGGGAGACCAAACGCAGCTAGCGTATTCAAGGACGCTTCGGACATATGCATAGTATACTATTTTAATGCATCCGACATCCTCGAATTCACCACAGACGCGAAACACGAAACCCAGATTTTTATAAGCACGGTTCACAATATCGTCGATATGTTGAACGTATGTTAATTTTGAATCAAGGGTCACCCCAAGATCCCTCACTGAGTATACTCGTTCTACAGCTTCACTGCCGATACTATACTGAAACTTAATTGGACAAGGACTACGGGTAAAGGAGATTTGGGCGCATTTTGTTATGTTTACAGTTATACGGTTGTTAATGTAATACTGAAATAAACGGTCCAGATCACTCTGTAGATGTTGACAGTCGCTGAAACTACTGACATCCGTGAAGATTTTTTTGTCGTCAGCATACATAAGAAACTTTGAAAATCTAAATACTGAGTAAATATCAAAGAGATATGCGTTGTAAAGCAACGGACCGAGGTGCGACCCCTGGGGGACACCAGAAGGGACATTCACAAAGTTTGACCTGCATCCACCGAGGACTACCGCTTGCCGCCTGTTCGACACGTATGACGTAACCCATCTAAAGACATCACCACGGAGACCCAACCAGTGTAGCTTGCGAAGCAGGATGACGTGATCCACTCTGTCAAATGCTTTTTCGAAATCTGTGTAGATCACGTCAACCTGCTTTCTTTTATCCATATTTTTAACCACGAAGTTCGTAAAATCTATTAGATTCGAAATCGTAGAACGATTCCTGAGAAATCCATGTTGCTGAGGGGGAATACCTTTGTTAATTACATCGTAAATATTATTTAATATAATTTTCTCAAACGTTTTAGCGAACTGATTTAAAATTGATATAGGGCGATAATTTATTATTTTAGATTTGGGTCATTTCTTGTGAATTGGGACAATTAAGGCCTCTTTCCATTTTTCCGGAAATAAACCCTCAGATAAAGACTTTTTAAATAATATAGCAAGTGGATGACTCAGGCTCGATGCACAGTGTTTAATAAAAAAGAGGGGGGGATCCCATCGCTGCCAGCGCCGCCATTATAACTGCAAAAGTGGTCAAATAGTTCGTTACACTACATATTTAGTACGGTGTGACGAATTATTTAGCTAAATCTTTGGCTGCTACAATATATTTGACGCTGACTGTACCTACAGAAGAACCATTTCCTAATCGAAACCGGCGATGTTACACGTTAAAATGATGTCAGCTCTATTTTATACCAGTGGAATTACAATATAATATAAATAATATTATATACATAAAGTTTTAACTATAAAACAATGCCTACTATGTATAGTTTAGGCGCGTTGAAATTATCATTTGTCATCCGCATCAGATGATTAATGCCCTACTAACAAAATGCTCAGTAAGGACGTGGGAATTCGGTAGAAACTAAAATAAGTGTCTAAAGGTTACATTCCGATTGCGACCGCAGCTGCGTTACTAATATATAGCTGCTGCAGCGCTCATGCGGGCGATAACACTATAGGTAGAAAATAGTGCCCTACCAACTATGATATACGGTACAGAGGCAAGGATGCTCACGAAGAAGGCTGTGCAAGTGTGCAATGCAAGTAAAACAGAGAGCCATTGAGCGTACCTTGCTTCAACATCAAACTTCAAGATCAAGTGAGGAATATCGAGATCCATCGTCGCACCCATGCAGTGCAAGACGTGGAATAAATACGTCATTACCTATCGACTAAAATAAAATGAACAAATGTTGGCAACATTTGTTACGGAACCCTGATAAAATGTTGGCAACATTTGTTCATTTTAGAGTGATTACAGATCAGCTAAAATGTTAACGATTTCGTGCCCGCTCTCTGAATTAGCTCTAACGAATTTCGGAAGATTGCGAGTCACTTCTCTGGATGAGATTAGATCAGGACGGAGAAGTGGCAGACGATAACGGTGATGAATTAATTTCTGCACCTATATACTAAAAGTAACTACTTAGAAGTGCCTCGATTAGATTGGTAAATAACGCGCAGTAGGTATGTACAAAAGGGAAAAAACCTATCGGAAATAATGTCACGAAAATATCTGCTTCTGTGTCTATAGTCTTATCCATATTACCCCGCGCATCAGATAAACTCCGGAGTAGTATATCGGATTTAAGTAGGTATTTCAATGATGCGGCATGATACGGCATGTTTCGCGGTCGGGCGTTAGCAAACGCCTTCGGTTATTAGGGTTGAATTTATTTGCTAGTCAGGTTCGCATACAAATTAAAAAAAAAATATTGTTTTGATAATTATTCCTTTAGCGCCAATATAGAAATGAGCAAGCAATGTGCACTCAGATTAATGTCAAAAAAATGTCTCCTAAAACACTCTGAAACCATATGAGTGTATACAAATTAACCAAAATACGTACGCAGTTGAATGAATAAACTTTTGGTTACTGGTTACTCCATTCACTTTGTAGCAATTATTTTCAAAAGTGTTCACTGGATTAAAAAACAATTTTAGCAACCTTATGTTATTTTCGAAGTCCTATCAATTGGATGTAGCACGTTGATTTTACTTGTTTGTTTTTTTTTTTAACTTTTAGTTACATGTAGGCATTTAAAATATGTACACTGAGAGAAAAATCACCACCAGGAATTAATAAACAGTTCTGTACTGGGGGAAAAAATGAAGTTTTAGTAGTAATCATGGAAGTTTCACTATTTCTGTAAAATTTATTTATTTCTACAAACAGCTCAGTAATACTAAATCTAATTTCAGCAAACAGACTTTAGTAAATGGAGCATTAAACAAAGTTCAGTATTTGTTACAATCCATTTTTATTACTACTAAAATTCTCCGATTTTTACTAGTAAAGTTTGTGATTTTTGGAAAAAAGCATCTGTGATTTCAAGTTATGATTTTAGTAAATGTCTCACTTACATAGTTTTGTAATACATATCTAAAAAACGAGTTCGCGGGAATAACATTACCCCATTTAAAATAACAATTCAGTTGTTACTATAGCGACATTACAAAGTTTACTGGTATTTAGAAGATAGACTTGTTGGGTTTATGTTCATTGTTGTACCAATCACTAAACGAGTTTTGTAATACCAACACAGCTACTTGCTACGTTCATTTGGTTAGAGTTAGTATTGTGTCGGATGTCGGGCGGGCGTGTCTCGTGTCTTCTTTGTTTAAAACATACTTAAGTTAAATAATAAATTTAGGATATATTGTGGGCCATGGACATATTAACCCGCGACCTACTGTGTAGTTGGGGTCTACAGGAATATATTGTTCTGCAACTTCGAGCTAGCTGTTGTTATTCTAGTGATAATGACATCAAAGGTAAATCTAAACTGTTTGCAATTCCAACCTCCCTAGCACAGGTGCGCCGCGAGAGCATGTTGCGCGCGTAATAACTACTAGTCTCTTTCTGACTGTATGAATAAGAAAGGAATGGGTAGAATATCTCGACAGGCTTTTGTAGTGCCTCTTTAGTACAGAGATATACTACCAAATGTTTTTTTATTCATACAGACAGAAATAGAGACGGGTAGATACCACGCGCGCGACATGCTCTCGCGGCGCCCGTTTGCTAGGGGCGGAGGAATTGCAAACAGTTTAGTTTTTGCCTGTGACGTCATTATCTCTAGAATAACAACAGCTAGCTTGGAATCGCAGTACAGTTTAGTAAAACCTATGACGTCATCGTCTCCGATATTGCTAAAGCACGCTTAGAATTACAAAACGGTTAGTTTTCACCCATGACGTCATCACCTCCGATATTTCTAAAGCACCTCTCGGAATAACAAAACCAAATTTCTGAAATTACTCTAGCATACTTCAAATTACAAATATAGAAGTTGTATTTCCTACTAAATGGAAATTGCAAAAGTCAATTTGTTCCTATTAGTTGACTCTCCTTGTCCCCGGATTAAGTTTTATTTTTGTAATTCTAAGTGTGTTTTTGTTAGTTTTTTCTCTCAGTGTAGGTACATGTTTTATAAATTTCTTCTGATTATGAGTATTTACATAAATATAAACTAAATTTCAATAAAATATATCTTACAGTTTCCGAGTAAAATGGCTGTGACATACAGGCAGACAGACGGACATGACTAAACTATAAGGGTTCCGTTTTTGCTATTATGGCTATGGAACCCTGATAAAATTATGCTTTAAGGTTGTGTGGGTTAAAGATACATTTTGTATACCAATCTTTATTAATACTTTATTCTGCTAAAAGACAATACGAACAGTAAGTGATGTAGATGAATAATCAATACAAATAATATTTTACTTAAATTTTTATTGACTTGACTGATTTTTATCTTTGGACTTGAAACGTGTTTCACAATACAGAAGATCAAATAATATTACTACCAACATGCATGCACAGTGAAATTTAAATTTATTAACATTCCATGTAGATTGGTACGATCAGCCAAGAAAGTGGTTTACCACTTTTCGAGTCTATCAATCAGATGATAGAGTCAAAAAGTGGTAAACCACTTTCTTGGCTGACTATACTACTAGACAGATAAACAGCCTAGATATTACATATTGCGGTAAAAGAGAACGGTGTAACACACATCCGATAAGGTAACGTATTCATAACAACAAATCCTCAGGCCTTTCACTGAATATGTGAGTGTTTCACATGAAGTGAAAGTTTTTGTTTACACGATTAACCGCTTAAGCTGTTGTCTGGTTAGTATTCATAGTGTTGGACTCGTTGCGTATTCAAGAGGCGGACGAAAATGAAATATGGACTATTCTCCCCGCATTTTGAACAAAAGGTGACTGGGCGTCAGGGATCTCGCACTTTGGTCATTTTCTTTTTAGTTTGCCAAGTTCCCTCGGGGCATGGCCTTTGTATTGCTGGTATCGTTATTTAAGACGCTTATTAATATTGTGTTTATAAATAATTATTAATTATATTAAATGTTTAGTCAGTTTTAAAAAGGATTACAAATGCGAAACGTCGCTGTCATGCCGTAAATTTGCCCAAAGGTAAGTTATAGTAGCCGTATAAAAGTTAGAGATGCATGATATTTTTATCGGCGATAAACTTTTAAAATCAAACCGAACTGGAGCACGACTTTCGCTCTTTCAAATATTCCGAATTGAAAACAGTGCATAAACAATACCTCCATTCTTAACTCGATTCGCGACACTACTGTTTGGATCTACTTAATGTAATGCGCCAAATGGAGAGCATTGTTTTTTCGAGCAAAAAGCATCAAACGCCGAACAATGTAAGATATACAATTTAGTAGGTATATAGAGTCAGAAGAGCTGCGAGAATACGATATATCTCTCCATCGCATTTCCATACATTACGGCTTGAAGAAAAGTTTTGTCGCTTGAACTCAGCGAGAATGGATATGTTTCAGTATTGATGCGTGACGCTGAAATATCTTTCTTCACGCCTCCCCACACTGAGGTGGATGTGAGTTATTTTGTTCGACTTTTCGTATGCCCATGTTTCCGGCGGGTGATTGTTACCGCCTATTTATTGAAAAAGTTCTGAACAATAAATTAGTTCTACGATTGCCACAAACACACTATTTGCGTTGCTGATGTTCATTCTGATTTCTCTGATAAATGGCGCACATTTATCAAGTTGTACCTCATAAATCATTATCTACAGCAGATTTCATTATTTAAAACAATTGTTTTACGCGTAATTACGTGTGAACAGAATAACGACTAATTGTTCGATTACCGAGTACGTACATTTACAAACATTGCGAAATCGGGTAATTTGTTGAAAGTTTATTATGGTACGCTTTTAACATTTGAATCATTAAATAAATCGAAATTTATAATTTAAAGCTATTAAGGTGTAATTGGGTAATATTTGTTTTATCTTCATTTATTTTGTGTCTATTTATTGATTTTACAAATGCCAGCAACTTGGTAACGGCCCTGCCCGTGAAGCTGGCGATGATGCTCCAAGGGTTGAATCCTAGTAAAATAGTATATTATGTATTTTATTTTATAAATTGCACTTGACCCTTTAACCTTGGCTGTTTCGTGGTTTTCCTTCCATACGATTTAACAAGAAGGAGGAAAAGAACAGTTTATTCAAATTATTACATAAGACATAGGTACCTATTAAAAGGATGGGCTTATGTTGCTGACTGTAGTTGCTGACGTTGCCAGCATTGCTGTCGCGGTTCCACCGTTTGAATGAATCACTCAATTTATTCATAAAGGTTATATTCAGCCTGCGACTGATGTAGCGTTGCTTATTTTGTGTTACAGATTGGTAATAAAATCATATACACGGTGGCTAAAAAATAACTGCATTCCTGTTGCCAGAGAGGTTTAGGGATTATACTGAGCAACTGTTACTATGAGACCAACCCCGAAATCGTGAAAAAACGTTATTCGCGATTTCGGAGTCCCATGGTAAAAGTTGCTCAGTATAATCCGAAAACCTCCCTAGCAACGGGAATGCATTTATTTTTAGCCAACCTGTATAGGGGCATACAAAAACAATGTTCAAGTACAAAAACTGTTATAACAACCTGGCATAGCAGTATGGCTACTCCTTCCCAGGGGTGTCGTTATCTCGTTAGAGGCAAGTTGCACGACATCCCCTTCCTTGGCCTCTAGCATAAGATCGATTAACCTTAGTACAATTGTATAACCTGATATCAGTTCCTTGTCCTTGTTCTACACCTAATACCTTACTTATACACATTTAATATAGGTGTGAAAATGGTATAGACAAGGAAAACTAATTCAGGATGACATTTTATCCAGTAAGCACCTAAGAATATATTATTTACATAGGTAAGTACATATATAATGATACTCGTTTGTAATATTTTGATGACAATGGACGAAATGCGTGTTCTAAGGAGAAGTAGAAATAAAACATTAATTAATTAAATTCATTGATAAATCTAATTTCCTGAGGTCAGATGACAATTTAATTTTAGATAATACGTTATGCAGTTAAACTTATTAACTGTAATTTCTTAATCAGTTTTTAGCCACAACATAACAAGTGTAATAAGTACAACCAATTCCAAATTGTGAAGCCACATGAAAACCTACAGTAATCATAATCATAAACAACCCATATCTACCTCGGGGCCCGATTATCTCTGCTACTATATTCAGTCAAGTGTGTGCCAAATTATTTTATGCTCGATAACTGTTCGCATTATCGAAATTATGCGGAGAGGGGAATAGTGACGTGAAATATTACAGCGGGTTACTTTGTGTGTTATTTTTCACAGGCCCTTGTCTCTCCCCCTTTATGGGCTAAATTCCCAGTTCATTTTCAAGGCCCTTTCAGTCGACAAGCGCTTTGAAGTAGTGTATCTGTTTGTTAAGGTTTCAATTGATTCCTAGTACAATAATGTATTTTATATTCTAGTACAATTTTGTGAAGTATGATGAGTTATAGTGTTTGAAGAAACTAATGGTTGACTATAGATCTACAGAGTGTTTCAAAACTTTGGTTGAATGACTGGATACAAATCAGCTACCTATGAAAAAATCTTACAGAACCTTTATATAGATACCTTCGTTTTACATAAGATAATTGACATGTCTGTATTTAAAAAAAAATAGTGTAAAAATAGTTACAACTATTGAATATCAAGAAATATTAAGTATGTAAATCAAATAATATTACTTATTAAACCACATAAGTAGTACAGAGCTAATATTCCACGTTTGTTTATGCAACTACAAGCTTGCACTCTGCATTGATAATAAATTGCCGATAGTCGAATAGTCAATTTTTCCTCACTAAAACTGTTGCAGGCTGGGTACATTTTTACAGCCCCCGGATCAACTAGGATGAAAGCATTTTAAGCTTCATGACCGAGTCATACAAACACAAACATACTCTTCGTTTTAACAGGTTTTTACTTATTAACGTAATATGTATTTTCTAGCTTGCGTAATTCAGATTACCTGCTGACATTTTTTTAAACCATATACAACCTACATAGAAGTCTCTATTCATATTCTCAAGTATGTAGTCACATACTTGAGAATTTGAAATTGAGGATAACTTTGGTTTAAATTCTCCGCCGCCGCGTAATTAAACGTAAGAAAAACACCGCAGGCCTAAATCTTAACCGACGACAAAAGCAAAGACAAGATGAAATGCGGTAAGTACGGCATTTATTAACCGTAAAAACCGAACAGATACTTCAAGGCACGATCGATCGTGCAGTCAAGCGGGTTTTCTGGCTCACCATACTGCAAGAAGATCTCGGATTTAAAGAGTGGTGGCTTTGCTGGCTTGTAAGCTCGTTGAATGTGGTCCGGATTGGGGCGATCGTGCCGAATAATATTATCAGTGGATCAAGTCTCAGCGAGTCGAGCAATAGGTATTATCCAACAAAATAATTGGCATCATCCCCGCTGCTTGTGTGAATACTATTCTCAGGAACAGATCGCGTAAATTTCAATCCCAGTTTAAAATTAGAATTAATCGCTATGAAGGGACACATTATTTACGAGGATAATGTTATTTTAAGAGGAAAAACTAAGGCGGTTTAGTCGAATAAGTGCAAACATGGTAGGTACCTACTACGAGTACATATTAAATAATTGTAGAAATGTGTAGGTAATGTAGACTAGTTTAGTAGTAGTAGAACTATTTAGTTGTTGAGTTTGGTGCATGTTCCGCGGTTATTATTCTGTAATAAAATGTATATTCTGTAATAAAATAAAATGCTGCGAATACCTACATAATACTTATGCTTTATTGTTGTGTGCTCCATAACAATATTTCGTTATAGGGATATAGCAATATTCACACGTGTAGCAAAACCCGTAAAACATAGATGAGTTTCCGAACAAAATATTGAATACCTAATAGACGAAGTGTATTATTATGCCTCGTGCCCGCTCGGGGGTCAATAGAAGGCTTCGCGGGTCGGGTATCGCCCCAATAAAACGGAAACGGATGCGGGCGTGATGACTCCAGTCCTACCTACGCGTCATTCTTGAAGGGCGATTGAAAATTGTTCACTCTCTACGTAAACATAATTTTCGTATAAATGGGAAACGTTTGTAATATTTGCCTTTCGTATAAAATCGTTTTATTCGTGATCACATTGTACTCTTTTGAATCTTAGTTGCTTTACTTGATTGAAAATAGTATACTTACGTTTCTTGTAATAATACACACCTACATATACTTTAGCAAAGTGAGTAGGGTAATAGTAATTTGTTTCAAGTCTCGGGGCCTGAAGGTTGTTTGTGAGTGTTTTGTATATGGGTAAAACGATTTTTGTAACTCTTAACTCGAACCCACCAGGACCTTTCCACTATCTTTATAAAGGTTACTTATAATGTGGAAATAAAGAACGTGTGTAACGTCTTGGCAACTTCATGTTTCCTTTAACTCTTTTTTTAATTTAACATAAAACATTTTTTAGATAAACTATACCGGTTGTGGCCTGTAATACGAGCAAAAAATTAAACTGTAGGCTGTACTCCTCATACTGACGAACATTTGTTCAGCAACTTTTAAAACTAACTTGTGGTTTGATTTTTAATACACTTTAAAGTTTATTTTAAGACGCAATGTATTGCGAATTTTGTTATGTTTAAGGCGTGACAAGCAACGTCAATCACAATGATATGGCGTGGCGATGGCGTCCATTGAAGATAATATTTATTTTGTATGAAAAATAGGGACTCTAAATACTTCATAATTTTTAAAAGTTGTTGAACAAAAGTGTCACCGTTTGAGGAGTACAATATATGTTTTAATTATTTGCTCGTGTTACAGGCCACACCCAGTATATCTGTTTCTGCTAAGTAAATTTATTGTTACTTTATACAAGTTATAATAAAAAGAATATTTGGAGTTTTTTTTTTGAAAGAATAATTGGAATTATATAGATCGTCCTTTCATAAACTAAAGACTTCTAAAAAGGACTTCCAATACCACGTTTTTCATAATATCCAAGTACTTCGTAGTAATACCCGTATACAAGACCCACGTTAATTTCAGCACCCTGTCTTTACCGCCATTATCATATATTACCGCATAGTTACCCCCACCAGTTTGCTGATGAGAGCTTGGGGATTATTCCAATTGCAACCGAGCGTCTACTGGTATATAGCGCAAGAGAACCAGTGTACAAGAGCTCTGTAACTACGCACAACTGATATAGATCACGTAAAACATTATACTGGTTCATTTTAAAACTTGAATCCATAACTCTCGCAACCACTAAGGGGACACGAACTTTACGAAAACGGGGGTCTTCTACCGATTTACATACTTAGTCTCTTCTGATCTGTCGCAGTTCAATAGAGCTTTTTAACATGTCTCTAAATAAAACACGTTTGAGCAGAAATATATTTACGTAAGCACATAGAACTGCTTGGAGTCATTGTTAAAGGTCTCTAAAAAAATCCTTAAGAATTTTTCTCATTAAATCCCACGCTTAAAAATGATAAAACGATATTATGTTCGCTCGACGTCGGTATTCATTTTAATTTAACCTCAAACATTATGTTGCGAAGCTTTGAATGGGTGCGGTTTCATTTTCGTTCAGTAGCAATTGTTTCTAAGCTCATTTTATTACCCCCGTTCGCGAGTTTCAGTTTTCAAGTTAACGTGCCGGAGTTTGCGTAGGTGTCGATCGAACTTCTAATTATTTCGTCGAATGAGTTGTCGCTAAGCATTTTAAAGCCAATTTTGACGTTGCTGACTCACGACATAATATGCTGAGCTCGAGTTGAATCTGCTAATTATAATATAATTAAACTACCTACTATAATTATGTTTGACATAGACTTTTGACATATAATTTTTATTTACTTTGGGTCTTTTGTCGCTTTACCGAATCATGTTTTGAAAAATGTACACTATCACAACCATTCAAACTTATTTCGTAAATAGGTACCAAAAGCGAATAAATATTTATTTTTTAAATCTGATTGCCGGTAAAGCTGAATTTACTTAAGTACTTTATTATCATCAGAATATTATACAAGCTGTTGAATTCGGTTATTTAAATGCAGCTTCAGAATGAGTTACATGGAAAAAATTGGGAATAAATAATCGCAGAAAAAATAAAATAAAAACACTAAAGAACACGTGTTCTACGGTTAAATGATGAGCCGGAAAAGGATAAAATGTCCTTTTGTTCAGTCAACTGGTGCTGAAACCGGTAGCCGAATTGCCGAAACAATAATTTAGGTATCTGCTTCTTACAGTTTCTGGTTTTTATTTGCTTTTGGTTGTACACTTTAAGGATCTTTTGAAGATATTGAGAAAGCTTTCAATAGATCCTGCTATTTAAGAGCCTATAGTTTCCTTTTACCTAGGTACTATTCTGCAGACTGCAATATTCCGTCTGTTCTCCCGAGTAATATTCCGTTGATAACAAATTCTCTCTGTTTCCCTCGCATCATTAAGACTTAAATTTTATTTACAGGGTTTCTTAAACAAAACACGGTATCTAAGTAATGCTCATCATATAAGCTATATAAGTGTCCCTTTTGGGTTCCGTACCCGAGAGCTTTTCTGCTTAGCATACATTGTGGCTGTCCGACCTTTAAAAGGCACAGGTATGTAATCGTAATAGATTCTGGCGGATTAAACACTAAATAATCGAAAACATGAGGGAAGTAAGCATGGGGACCCTACAAGTGAGGACCATGTTTAGAGTTCTGTAGCCTGTGTGGCATACAAATAAAAAATCACTAAGAATTTTCCGGAGCCTATCCGTTTGTTGCTGTGCTGTGTCTCAAGAACGGTAATAAAAGGTGATATTGGTATTAGGAACTGTCTTTCAACGGGCTATAACGTCATGAACCTATAGTCTGTATCTTTAGGTATTTAAATAAAAGTAAACAAACAATTTGTAAATTCTCGGGTAGTTATAACACTTATAACATTTATTGGTTAACCAACCAAATACAAAACCGCCTGGATTAGTCACTGAACGACTTGACTTTAACCTACGTTATTTGATCATGTAATGTTTTGATCTACCCTCAACTGGCTTAAGGAGACTAGGGTAGATTTTGTTTATTTTATTTAAATACCTAAAAATACAGAGTATAAATAACAAACATAATTATTTTCTTGCCACTAAAACTAAAAGCAAAATTAAAAAAATCAAAATATATTATCATACCTACCTATAAATCGTAACTTCGTAATCGTAATCGTAACTTTTAAACATATAAACCTAAAATTGTGTGAATATATAGAAAAAAAGTAGGAACGAAAACGTTAAGCAATTAGGAAACTAGAGCAATAAATATAATTATTTCAAAACATTTCAAACAAGTTTTGTGCCTTAGCACACTTTTCCCAAAAAATTGCTATCGAGAAGGAATTAGTTTAAGAAACACAGTCTAGAAATTAGATAACAGAAAATGAAAATAGCGCCTCACTAGCTTACTGTATAACAACAAATAATAAAAACCGTTCAAGAGTAAATCAATCTTTGGAAAAAACCGTTGGAAAAATTTTAGTGATAGAACGGAACTTTCGTGAGTCCGACTCGCAGTTGGCCGATTTTATGAAGCTGTTGGTCTTTATTAACAGTCAAAAACTAAACCAAAGTTAGTATGAGTCATATGAAGATAGCTACAGCAAAACTATAGAAATAATAACCGCTCTTGCGTAGGCTGGTCTCAAAAAACTGATTTTGTGTTTTATTCGCTACACACTAAATCGCGAATTTGCCAAAATGCGTCGAACACATGTCTAAGTCAAACTCCAGGCGTGTCAAGGGTGGGTTATCAATTTATCAAATATGTCAACCCGCTCTGCAGCTTACAGTAATCAATCTTATCAATTAATAAGGCTGTTTTAATGTCCAGAACAATCTTAAGACATAATATGTATATATGTACTGTTTATTGTTTATTGTCACTTAGCAACTATCCTTACAGGTTAACCCTAATACAATAGTGCCTTACTAACTAGGTATGTAAATTATATTAATTATCATAACAACACAAAACATTTAAACAGATTTTTTACAAATTCGGACATAGTACATGCAAACAAGTCAGTTTGATCAGCCACTAAATTCAGTGTACGGACTGTGCGACTGAGAGGCGCCTTACGAAGCAGGTTGGTTCTGCCGATCGGCTCCACCAACAGACGCGGTCGCCGCCTCCGCTCCACGTACCCGTCGGGCACACATATATTAATTTGTTGTAGGATCCCCGGGTTGTAAATGCTACCGCGAAGGATCCGCACTAAGTAGCACGCAAGTGCTAGATCTCTACGTGTTTCTAGTTTATTATAACCTACCATGCCTATTACGAACAGTGTGGGATACATCAGCGGATAGAAAGGATACACTCCGTACAGTTTCCAATAGATGTACCTTGTAAACTTATTTTGTATCCTTTCTATCATGACGTTGTACTTCGACTCATGTGGAGCCCATATTGCAGCATTGCATTCCAGTTGGCTTCGTACTAGGGCATTGTACATAGCCGAAATGGCCTTCACGTTCGTAAAGCCTACTGCTCGCCGAAGTACAAAGCCCAGGATTCGGAACGCCTTTTTGCACGTGCTTACAATATGGTCTCTGAAATTAAGGTCCGCATTCAAACCCACTCCTAGATCTCTTACCGATTCCACTCGTTTCAGCTGCGATCCCGATATTAAATAATTGTAGGAGAGTGGTGTTTTGGCCCGGGTGAATGTAATTGTCATGCATTTATTTACATTAAACTCCAACTTGTTTCTCCGGCTCCACTCCACCACTCTCTCTACGTCACTCTGAAGTCGCTTGCAGTCTTCCCTGTCTTTGACCGCCAGAAGCAACTTGAGGTCGTCCGCGAATAGTAGACATCTAGCTTCCTTGACTACTTCCGGGAGATCGTTAATCATGATTATAAATTCTAACGGCCCCAAGTTACTTCCCTGACTTACTCCTGTCCTGGTAAAATACGGTTCAGACTTGTACCCTGCATACTCAACATACTGCTGGCGGTCCCTCATATAGTCTGCGAAAAACTGCAGTAATTTGGGTGTGCAGCCAACCGCCGCCATCTTTGCCAACAAAACATCATTATCCACCATGTCAAATGCTTTTTTGAAGTCAAAGTACGCGGCGTCCACCTGCACCCCAGCATCAACATAACAATATATATATATATATATATATGTATGTATGTATTTTGTCTATAGGTACCTTGTGGCGAGGCAGATGTGGCAAATTCGGTGTCATCAGTTTTTTCCTCCACTTATTTAGTAAAAAAGATAAAAAAACCAGTTTGTTTTTTAGAATAAAGTAAGCTGAGATTCCTATGGGTATAATATTGATTTACGTTTCTGAATACTTAAGTCGAATTGGGCTCCAGAATATAATTTCGCATAGGTTACAATGTCAGCGATGTTATTAGGTCGCAAGTGTCCGAGCCGGCGGCTTAAGACGATCGTTAAATCAGGTGCATTATTAGAGGTCTCGGTTCCGGGCAATTTCCTTACAATTTAGGACCTGCTGCAATATTTCACTACGTTTATAACCCTTAGGTTGTATTACCTGGAAACTCATTACGATACACCTGAAACTTATTAGTCTCATTACGAAATACCTGGATTGTTTTGTGAAGAGAATTTAGAGCAAACCAGTAGATATATCCTTTGGTTTAAATATTACAATTATAACGGCAACAGGTATATCTGTGAAAATTTCAACTAGCTATCACTGTTCATGAGATGTATCTGTCTGTCTGTCACCTGACTGTAGCCAGGTGACAGACAGTGGAGTCTTAGTAATAGGGTCCCGTTTATACCCTTTGGGTACGGAGCCCTAAAAAATAGATTATATAAAGGACAACTCAAACTATAAAAAAAATAAGACAAAACGAATAACATCGCCCGGTGATACCGTAACGAGATCCAATGACTTGAGTGCAATTAAATGAGCAAGGACGTTCTTGTTATGGCCGGCGAGAACCAGGAATTGAGAATTCCAGGAATTTTACTTGTGTTTTCTCCGAAACTTATTAAAAAAATCTCCTTTTTAAATAGGTAGCTGGCGATGCGATAACCTATTTTAAAAACCGGCCAAGTGCGTGTCGGGCCACGCATAATGGCTTTATTATGCGTGGCCCGCATGCATGAAGTTGAGGGTTAATAAGAAGATAAGTTTTTTGAAAAACTCATTAAAAGCTCAACCAATAATTTTTAAAATATTTTTTGTATAATGTATTTTATAGTATTTTCTTAAGGGGTGACATTATTTTCGACTTTCGAAGCTATTCACTCCGTGCAAAGCGGGTGGTGGGGGAAGCCGAAACGATCGCAGCGCTTGATGTGGCCAAAAATGGTAATTTTGGTAGCAGTGTTTCTGTCAATTCCCATACTTCTCAGTTATTTTGTTCACGTTTTTAGCTTTAAATCATTCTTACGATAAAAGTGGGTCACGATAGCTGTTGTGTGGTAAACTACAATAATACTGGGCGAAACAGTATCAGTAAATTATATTTTCAACACCGAGCTAAATATTAGCATTTTATATCATATAGTATTATTCCAGACTTAACAACGTAACGGCTAAACATTTTATCTAGTCTGTGACAACACAGAGTTTTGCTTGGATGTTAATAAAATAGTATGGCTATTACAGTGTACCAACATTAAGTGATTGTAATATTAGTTATTGAAAGCCCGTCAAAAGCACACTTTTGACACGTAGGGTTGTCTGTCGCCTGTCACAACAGACATTGTGATAAGCGAAACAACATATTTTTTAGCATAAAATGTGTTGAGTAAAACCTGTGAAGAAGGGCAAACTTTTTATACTCGCAAGCTTCATACGTATCCCCAATAAGAGGATCACGATTGCTATTTTCAGTAAAGCAAAAACCAAATGTATTTAATATTAAAAACATTCGCATGTTTATGACATGCAAATGTTTTAATTAACAAGATCATTTCACAGTACAACGGAAAACAAAATAGTTTAAAAAGAATATGTGTATTATTAGTTCGCCATATTGAAATATTTGAAATTTCTCTCCTAACGTTGCCCCGTCCGTTCGCTTTGGCCGTCTGCGTTGTTTCCTGGTTGTTTTCAGCTCAAACAAGTTTTACGTTTTCAATTTTAATATTAGTAACAGGTATTTTGAATGTACAGTTCTTAAATATCTCGAAAAAAATAATAGCTAGTCGAATACATTAAGTAGTTAAAAAGTAACTAAACTTAGCGATTGCATAGTGAGTGGTCAACTATGGAATCGCTTAAACTATATTAGTAGGGTGGCTATAGTAATTGGCCACTACATAGTAAGTGGCCACTCCTTACAATACAGGAAGAAACAAGGCAATTGAAACCTTATTGTTAAGAGTGGTCAATTACTATGTAGTGGCCAATGACTAGCTATAATAGTGTAAAATACGGGCAAAACAGCAGTTAAAATTTAATTTGATTGTGTGTTAGATACATATGTTTTGCATAGAATAAATTCTGATGCCCTAGAAATTCATATGCATTAATTATAAAATGAGTGTGTATCTGTGGAGCGAAACCTAAAACTTTTACTAATGGACTAATGATTATGTGTTCAAATAGGTATTATTAAATTCATGTTTACACGCTAGTTTCATTTGAATTGCCTCAAATGAAAATTAATGAAAACGAAAACGGTTTTAGGGGAATAAATGTATATTACCAAAAAAAAGCATACCTACTTACTAATTCATATTTCCTTACGGTGATTTCCGTCACCGAGAAGCAATTAGTAAACATTAAATGACATTTCGCACATAAATTCCTAGAAACTTATTGGTACAGTCAGAATCAAAAGTGCAGATTAGACAATGCGTCAAAAAAAAATGTTATTTTGTTGCTGTACGAGTTTAGGTTCCCGCGGACTCCGGAGTAAAAGTCGCAACCGCTAGGCTACCTGCAGTACCACCCACCAAAGCTTACAAGTTTTACATATTTACATTCTCAATTATTTACAAAACTATACTTACTGCCCGATTCGAACTTAAAGATACGTCAAATATTACGGCTAGATACGATATGGATTAGATATGTCAGTGTCAAATGTGACGTCTCTTCAAACAAAAACGTCACTTTTGACACTGACACATCTAATCCATATCGTTTCTAGATCTATTAATTGACGTATCTTAAAGTTCGAATCGGGCAGTCATACTTAATTTTACTTTTCTTCTATGATGTTAAAACGTGGACATTCCGTAAATACCTACTGTGTATAATCTTTAATTTTATTATTGATTTCAAATTACAATATGTATTTATTTACAATATTTACATAGGTACTCGTACTTCATCAATTTTCGACGAAACCTAATGTCACCTGCGGCATAGTCCCCAGGACACTGGCCGCATTTCCCCGCTGTGTGGTTAAGCAGAGCCTTTGGGTGACCCTTCTCGTAGGTCGCCAGACACCCCAACAAGTTTTCGGGAAATATCCTTTATTAAGGTTTTGGTGTCTGACGACCAAGGCCCAAAAGTCTCGACCGCCGGTGCCGCAAATTCGTAACAATTTTTCAGAAATACGTATTTAGATATGTAATTAAACTAATGTAATGTAACTACCCCGGAGCTGGCACTTTATGATTTTAGCAATTTGGTGGTGGATTATTTGTGAATCACATACTACATACATAATAATATATCAATAGGTACTTAAGACTTGAAATATATACCCATACTGCCCATACGTGTGGTAGGTAATGTTGAATAATAAATATAATATTATGATTATGATTAAAAACAGGCTACAATTACAAATTACGATTGAATAAAGGATTTTCATTACAAGATAAAACTAAATGCTCAAATTGGAGCTCAAAGTGAAAGTACAACAAAATTCTAATTAAAACTTATTTCATTTTATATTACAATTTCGAAGTGGCAATTACCGTCCTGTTATTAATTATAAAATGTTTCGACGTTGTTAATACTCACTCGGCTTGTGGATTAGCTAGTCTCATAGGACAATAATAGTATATACCTAAATATCAGTTTATTTAATGAGACCTTGTTAAAATAAGTAGTAATCATCATCATCATCATCATAACTTAAGAGCTTTGCTCTTGTCGGCGGGGTAATCGCAACTCATTTCTTTCTTGTTGCCAGTCTTTTAATTTCCTCATAGGATGCATTATTTTTTATTTGGCTGGGATAAGTAATTCTAGGTCTCCCTTCTTCTCTTTTTTATCAATCCTGCTATCAAGTAGTAATAAAAAGATATATTTCGATACCTACCTTTTATGTGTTAAAGTTACATTCGGATAGTGACTTCATCGTTACTAAACTGCGAAGATGCTCTCATTGTCATCTCCCGTTGACGTATTATATCTCAGGACGGGCCTTACGGGCACTAAAAATGGTACTAGTTCAGAGGTGTCACTCACGAATTCGAGCCAATAGTGCAGTCTAACGCGGGTTCATATTGGGTTGCATACAAGTTTAAGTCATACCTTTGATGCGCATAACAACTTTTGTCATAATCATCATTGCGCATACAAATGAAAAGTCATATTATATTGTGTCATACATTTTTAGCCATAATATTTGATGACATACTCAGCAGTTGTGATATATTTTTTGTGCATATAGGTTTTGATTATAATGAATCAAATGTCATACCAGCTAAAAGCATATTTATCGATACATATAATGTTTTTACGTATAACGTTTTGTAGCATAATAATTTTCAACCATAATGGTTTACATAAATTATTCAAGAAACAAATTTTAGCCTCTCAACAACTCCTTGAAAAAACCTTTTCACTAATCTCCGTCCAAACACTTAATTCGACGGAGCCCCGCTAACGCGGGGCTCCTATTTCTGCGTAGTTTGCCCTTCGGGCATCTGAAGAAACCTAACGAACCTAACCTACCTACTATGATTAGTTTCTTTTATAAAACCGTTTCAGGAGAAACGCTCCTATGGAGGGGGCTCCTCTTCTTCGATCTCCTCTTTTATACGGTCTTTGTGTGGTTATGATTATGACTAAAGTAATAGTTGCTTCATAGGTTGCTCACAACCATATATATTTATTATTCATGCTTTGTAACATTTATGAAAAAACGTATTATGACCACTAAATATATGACTTAATTTTTTATGTCTATATTAATACTATGCACTGCAATACTTCAAACGAAAAACAATAATGGATTTAAAGCGGATGACTTAAAATTTTATGCGAATTAAATTAATGACTATAAAAATTATGACATAACTCATTTATGACAAAACCCCAGTTATGTTGAGGAATAATTCTGACTAAAGATTTTTATGACTTACAATTTTATGCATAAAGTGTTATGACAGTTAAAAATATGACAAAAGTTGTTATGCGACCAGAGGGAGTCCCGTCTAACGCAACTAGTTGCGACCAATCGCGCGCGTGATGCCAACTCATCAACCAATCACGTTGTAGCGGTGTCACACCGCTGTACTGGCCCGATTCATGCCCCATTCTTGTTGCCAGTAAGGCTAGTCCTGAGATATAATACATCAATGCATTCTCCTTGACAAATAATATAAATGAAGTCAACGCTGCAACAACGGGAATCGAGTGGCTGTCAATTTTCTTAATAAAATGTGTTGCCGAATTTTTGTCGCGATTGTTACTGATTTTGTCATAGATATTGACAGTATCGCTAGTTTTCCGTTGCTGCCACGCTGCAGCAGTAACGCTGCAACAGCATTGCTGTTGCTTTCCCAACCCGAATGTAGTAGGTATTTTTAGTAACAAGTATATGGGTGTGGCCTGTAATATGAGCAAAATATTAAACTGTAGACTGTACTACTCATACTGACCAATATTTGTTCAGCGACTTTTAAAAATAACTTGTGGTTTGATTTTTAATACACTTTAAAGTTTATTCTAAGACGCAATGTATTGCGAATTTTGTTATGTTTAAGGCGTAACAAGCAACGTCAATCACAATGATATGGCGTGGCGATGGCGTCCATTGCAGATAATATTTATTTTGTATGAAAAATAGGGAGTCTAAATACTTCATAATTTTTAAAAGTTGTTGAACAAAAGTGTCACCGTTTGAGGAGTACAATCTATGTTTTAATTATTTACTCGTGTTACAGGCCACACCCGGTATAACAAAACTTTTCCATCCTAAAAAACTAATAGGTATTTACGATATAAGTGGGAAATTTGAATGTGAATTACCTATTCGCACGTGTATCGTACAACGTTTTACAGTACATATGGACCTTAAAAATTTCGACGTAGCTACGTAATGTGCTTATTATAACACAGGGTGTCGTAATGGAGCATCAGGTGTACTTAATTTTTGTTTTAAAGTTATCATGACTTGAGGTACGAGTTCTCTTATCCCGTTTTCTAATAAAGCTATTATTCGTCTGTCAGTGTCAAGGAAGCCGCGTACTAGGCCAATAATTGGTAATACCAAAAACATATGTAACTCCGTATAAGATGAATAAAGTCTAAGAAAAAAACGTGCCTCGGAAATCAAGAAAAAGTCATTCTCGGATAGATGGCGCACACACCTTTGGCCTATGGTCGGCTAGATGGCGTTGACGACACCGTTTTATATTTAACAATTTTAACACTTAGGTATCACTAAATGAACACTGAATGAATTAGTCGTGTGTCGATAGATGGCAGTAAATTTACTGTGACTACAAAATTTACTATGACAGGACCCCTCTATAGTATCTATTCTCTTTGGTAATACAAAGGAGCGAGAAAAGTACGAGGATTGTCATGTGTCAACCGGAACTTAACAAGAGCTACACTTAGATACGTCAGCTTGGATTACTTGGCTAAGATACAACAATATTTATTAAAAACGTATGTGTTTTATATGTTTGTTAAGTATATAAAATAAATGTATAAGTTCAGTTCTTGCATTTTTCCCGACTACGGAAGATTATACCATGTATTTATAAAATATTAGCTATAATATATTATTTGTAGGTATTTTTGTGACGAGTGCCCCGCAGTACCGTCAAAACTCGATTAAAGTGAATGAGGTGTCACAATATTACTTTGTGTCACGACTAACATTTTATAATTTTTTTTAATTTTTATAAATTTTTTAAAGATTTGCAGCTTTTTCTAAAAAAAGCTGCAATCTGTTAAAGGTTTTCAGACGTCTTGTTAATTTTTGAAATATTTTTTTTTTCCGAAAAAATAAATAAAATGTTTACACAAGGAAAACCGGTCCGTCGTAAGTTCTTATAAAAATAATTAAACATATAAATATTACTCACCATAAAATTCTGGTAAAAATCTCAAAAAGCACTTGTATAATCCTTAAAACTGTTTACAACACTGTCATCTCACGTATACACTAGCACGGGTGTGAACGTAAAAATAAATGTATCTTCATCCGTCCTGTGACTACGTAGCTCGAGCTCGTACCCCGGAGTCGCTACGCCGTAGACGTGCGGCCCTCGTAGCGGCGTAGACACACTGGAGTACAGCCACTGCGAGATAATGTACCGAACATCGCCGAACGTCCCCGAACGCGCCCGAGACTTTGTAAGCTGTGATTGATATGAAATGAAATGTGAGGAATGAGTAGTTCTATGGAGCCCTTTGTTTTAAGGATTTCATTTTTCCCAGCTCAAGTCCATATATAAGTAGGACTTTCTAGCGGTTGCAAAACATTGCTAGAGATTGTATGTATAAGGATGCATAATATATGTACATACCGGTTGTATCATTCAGAGTAGCCTAAATTATTGAAAGGTGTAATAACTTAGGAAATTATATATCCGACGATTCCGGACATGTTTTATAAATAAATTTCACTGTAAAGGATGACTCACGTTAGACCGGGCCGTGTCCGGGCCGGAGCTTCCGGAACTTACTTTTCTATGACATGACAGATTTTCTATGATCACGTGATGCTTTCCATAGAAAACGATGCGCCGGAAGCTCCGGCCCGGACACGGCCCGGTCTAACGTGAGTCATCCTTAATTCGATCTTCTCCTAATTACCCATTTTTATTTCCTCGAAACAGGTCATGATATATTTTTGACGTAAAAAAGATTAAAATTTAAGTTTACGTTAAGCTCTCGCTACTCCTGCGTTATTTTGATATCGTTGATTAGAAAAAAAGAAGCCGTTCCTCGTAAAATACACATTTCGTTGACAGGGGACAGGCGACACGCAACAAATAAACGGTATCGAATGCTGTTGTATGTTTACTTTTACAGCAGTACTCAATAATCGTGTGGCAGATATAATACAGTAACTTTATACATTTACCCTCTTATTCATAAAACTTTTCGGGCCTGATTTAGTTAAATTATGTTTTATCCCTTTCTTACAAATACATAAGTCATAATGACAGATAAGGACAAACGATTATTAGCTAATTGAGGTTTATACAGCGTTTATGAATAAGGGGGTTAGCGTTTGCGGCAAATCCGGTAGTTCTGATTTTTTGCAGACTTGTTTCTGATGTTGGCTCAATGAATAACGCCTTGCTTATGCACACTTTGGTGACATACTGTCCGATTCGAACTTTAAGATACGTCAATTAATAGATCTAGAAACGATATGGATTAGATATGTCACTGTCAAATGTGACGTTTCTTCAAACAAAAACGTCACTTTTGACACTGACCGTATGTCACCAAAGTGTGCAATTTAATAAGCAAGGCGCATCACATAGGTACAAACTAACTTTCAAGTAGGTAATAGAAAGTAATGTAGCTACTTACAAGTTATTTTATTATATTAGAATATAAATTATGTATTGAGCGCCGCTGTCCGGTCAAGCCAGTTGCCAAGTAGTTTTGGTAACGCAACAACATGTAAGCATCCGCGTTACCTGCCAAGTAGGTAACTTTTATAATAACACGGAACATAAGAGAGGCTTTCCTAGCCACACGCGCGCGTTGCGCTTATGAAATCAAGTAGTCACGTTAGCGACTATAAATTTACTTTCCACCTTATGTCATTGGAACAAGGTGCAAATTTCTATACGTTTTTATGACCGTAACTGTGCCAACTGCACATGTGATTTTTTAAATATTTTGTTAGCCTTCCTTGTTTCTTGAAGATTATGCGCACAATACTACTTGATATTATCTACTAGATTTGTGTAACAAACAATTATATGTAGTTAAAAAGTACACACCGTAAAATGTAAATACATACATGGTGTTCACGAGGAATGCGAAAGATTTTAACCACGCATTTCTGAGGTCAAAGGAAGGAAAAAATGTAATATGAGTTTATAGTTCGTTTTTAGGGTTCCGTGCCCAAAGGGTAAAACGGGACCCTATTAGCAAGACTTCGCTGTCCGTCCGCCCGTCCGTCTGTCTGTCACCAGGCTGTATCTCACGAACCGTGATAGCTAGACAGTTGAAATTTTCACAGATGATGTATTTCTGTTGCCGCTATAACAACAAATACTAAAAACAGAATAAAATAAAGATTTAAATGGGGCTCCCATACAACAAACGTGATTTTTGACCAAAGTTAAGCAACGTCGGGAGTGGTTAGTACTTGGATGGGTAACCGTTTTTTTTTTTGCTTTTTTTTCGTTTTTTTTTTGCATTATGGTACGGAACCCTTCGTGCGCGAGTCCCACTCGCACTTGCCCGGTTTTTTTTAGCAATAGAAAGAACTTCAAAGGAGGCAAGCGATCTTGACATGTTTTTTAATTGAAAAACGCTTTTTAAAAATCAGTAACTAATACTTATGAAAGCAGAAGAATATAAATGATCGTATTAGATTCATAATTGTTACATATTTGCCGTAACTTATTTTTAAAATGTGTTTTACCAAATGGTCATATTTTTTAAATTGTAGCCATTAAATAGATTATGTTTTCACTACATTATCGTAGACGCAAATGACAAATTAAAGCTTTTTCCCACTGACGTACAGTTTTTTGCCGGTACGGTTTTCTGCAGGATTCCGTTTTCTGTAGTATGCGTGCAGTATCCCGCAAACAGAATGCTCGTGTGAACGTTACTATATTAGCACGTATACTACTAAAACGGGATCCTGCAGAAAACCGTACCCGCAAAAAACTGGACGTCAGTGGGAAAGAGCTCTTATCTGCAAATATGTTTCGGCGTAATAAAATACAATACGAATGTGCAATTATGTAAAAATATCCCTGATATCGACGGTACAGACAGCAAATTTATGATATACTCGTAGCCATAACATAGCAAATGATTAGCGAGTATTGAATTATTATTGGCAAAGCATCCCACTCAAAAGGGTAATGTGATTACGCCCACGGTAAAGCTGTACCTTCACTTAGATTATTTGAGAAATGCCAAGAATGTCTTCATCGCTAATGGGGCCAATACAAAACTACGTGTCAGGTGCGTGGCAGCTATTGTGCTCCTTATTGTTAATTACTGGAGATTTATCTGAACAATAGTGTAGATACATTTCAATGGATGAGTCAGAAGTTGAAGTATCTGTGGAGATTTAGAAGCTCATATGGATCATCAGTAGGTAAACACTAACTCCCTTATTCATAAACGTCTACTAAAGTTGACAAGCCGCTAATAGACAACTTTAGTAGACGTTTATGAATAAAAGGGTTAGTCTTGTGAAGTTCATTTTAATTTTGAGCACTTGGTTCGCGTAATTATTTAGTTTGCTGATGTTAACTGTTCGAAATATTAACAGATTGCTTTTCTCAACAATTATACATAATGATAACTGAAAAGAAAGTGATAGCTACATTGGCATTCAGATAGATAGATAGATACATTTTTATTGGTATTAATCATACTCGTACACTGTCAGTTACATACTTAACAATAATTAATTACAAAATTTGTATCTACCTTATAAATAAACGTTAGAGCAAAAAAAAATACAAAATGATAATAAATTTAGATTCACATGGCAATAATTAGTATATGCATAAATGAAAATCTTAATAACATCCATAATATACATACATACATACATACATCCATGTATAATCACGCCTATTTCCCGGACTGACGTTAACTTAAGTCTAAATCGTCTTTAAAACCATTAAATATGTATCAACTAAAAGAAAATTTTGAAATGAAAACTATTCAATTAAGCGAATTAAAAATAGCCCTATTCTGTGACCATATTGCCTACATATTCTGCATTATAAAAAAAAATAATTACAATGAACCGTCAACGATAACAGCTTTTGAATCATTCAAACTTTAAACGTAATTGGGTAATTCTTAAATTGTGTCCAAAAAAAATTTTTTTTTCATAAACGTTTTTATTTTCCACATATTATTACATATATCAAAAGTACATACAAAAAGCAATTTTTTGATTCATATGGTCAAGCTTAATACCCTCAGGAAAGGTAAATAAAATGAGTACATAAACACGGTTGTGATAAAGTGTCCCTCAGTCGTGACATTTCGGCATTTTGGTGGCCAACTCGGCTATTTTGATTTATATAGTTATTTTAACATAGCCTAAGTCACTCCTATGACTACGACGAACCTAATGACAGCTCAGACGTTGAAATCCGTCAAACTATAGAGGCTGTAGAGCGTGACAAAGAATTCGATACACATCATACATACATACAAGCGAAAAACATTTTTTTTGCTTTGGCAGTCGGGCAATAATAGCAAATGATCTGTAGCTAATAAAAATGCATTTCTGAAAAGTGCATGTGCCTCTAAATTAATCAAACGAATTAAGAATGACACGACCACGTGTCTATATGTCACGAACGTGGACTCAATAGTCCGTGGCGGTGACAGATTTTTGAGGCCACGGTCGTGATAACTTGGAACATGTTCGATATTACATAAACATTTCCTTTGATTTTGCAAATGTTAAATAATTAGCTTAATCTGCAAAGTATGAGGTATATCTTATGTTACAAACAATAACGTGAAACTGTAACTTACTTTTAAAACTCTAACACGGCGGTGACGCGTTAAGGTTGACCGTTTTTTTCAAATGGACACAAATAAATAATTTTTGACAAAACTTCTCGCTTCAGCCATTTGTAAACCTGACAACAACACAGTGTTGCTGTTCTAAAAAAACTTTAATAAGGCTGCCAGTAGTAAAGATAATTTTCTACCGAGTACTGCATGTTTATATTACCACGCGCGGTGGTGACGCGAAAACTAATCACAAAATATATGTTGTTTAAAATTATATAAAATCGTTATAAATCCATACAATTTTTAATTTTTAAACAAGGATTAGTGTTTTATATTTGATATAAATTATTGCAAATTCACGTCATATTAAAAAAAAAAACAAATATCACAAAATCTGGGGAAGTCACACTACATGGTCCGTGACATTTCGCACTTGTAATTCTTTTTTTATATGTTTCTAATACACTTAGGACAATACATTTAGGTTGACCTAAAACTAGAGGTAAATTGCTAAGTATATTGATATAGAGTTTACTTATTTTCACAAAAATACATGCTATTCTTACGTGTTACACAAAAAATGCATAAGAATAAGAATTACCCAATTGAAACTCATCGTTTAAAAACATGAGCTGCGCGTGACACGGCAGCGGAGAGGTAGGCAGACACCACGGATTTTCACTTGCTTTGAGCCTGACATACCTCTTTCGCTTCCTTCACTTTTATAACATTCCTCATACACGCTAACCGGCTCGGCTTGGCTCGAATTCATAATATAACATAGGTATTAGCTGCAGAAAATATGTTAGAGGTTTAATTTCTGTCAAGTAATTAACCTTCCTACTATAATAATCCTGTCCGACGGCATATGACATTTAAATATGATTGAAGTTAAAAATATTGTTCGTGTCTTCTTGTGCTAATAAACTCTGCTATATATTTTGTTATAATATGTATTTAAGTTAACTCATACATCAAAATTGCTTTCCAGTGATTTTAAAAGCCAAAAATTAGCCTATAAATAGGCCATAGAATTGAAGTATTGTCCAGCATACGTAGGTATGATTCGTGTAACCGTCAGAAGAATTTAACGTTCTCGCAAATCCCTACCTTCAAAATAAATTGTACGAGTGTTTACAATTGCCTGCCCATTGAAACGTGAAACACTCATCAGAATTTAAATCACAAAAATGCCGAGCGACTGGCTTTTACTGGTCCAATATAAAGCCGCACTTGGGCCTTGTGCTTGTATTAGATCATAACTCTGTACGAGAACATTTATAGTATGTATATAACGTCCAAATTCAACTTAAAAACGATATATTATAGCTTGTTAATAACGTTATTCCAACTGATTTTAAGTGGAAAAAATACAGTGTACAAAAATTTAAACCATGATGGTTTTGGCATTTGGGATGGGAGCACAAAATGGAAAGGATTGAAAAATATTCTAGGAACCTAATTTACATTAAGTATGTGAATAAATAGGTACCATCACCATCCCAGGGTCCAATAAAACTATATTAAATATAAATTTCGTTATACTCGGTTTTAAAACAGCTTAGTAGAGTTTACGAGAGCGCCTGCGCCCGATTAAAAACAGAAACCTAAAATTCATCCAAACTTTAAAAAATTACATCGTAAACCGCGCTTTAATCAAAAACGACAGCTGTCAACTTCACGTACCTCTTGTAACCAGGATTTTATTATTTTTACTTAGTTTATGGCTTGGAGGACATAACCAAACGAAGTAGCCATTTACAGGCGTTACCTCTGTCGAAACTCTATGACTAATGGTCATACATATTGTATGGACTGACGTTTATCTGACATGACTATTATTACGTTACGTATACATTTGACGTGCCCCTCCCCTTTAAAAATCGGCAGACTGTTTTGTACAGAAAATTACAGACAAGGCTTCTCCATTGGATTATATCCCCCAAGGTTTATGGTGGCGAAGCAAGAGCTTCATTTTAAAGTTTCTCCAGTTTAATCTTAGAGTTTTATATAATATTAATCCAAATATCCGTCTCTTTAGTAACGAGTTTACTTGACAGTGTTTTCATTGATAGGCACTAAGGATGAATACATATACCTACCTAGTTAATCAGGTGGATCGTCTTACCAACTAAGAACATACTTAATCGTAATCAAAATTAAGCTCATATTTACATTTATTTTCAATATTTTACTCTACCCGAATGCCCTTGTTGACACTTAAGGGGCCCACTGATTAACAGTCCGCCGGACGGTATCTGCCTGTCAGTTGTTCGGAACTGTCAAAATTTTGTTCTAACTGACAGGCCGATACCGTCCGGCGGACTGTTAATCAGTGGGTCCCTTTAAGATCATGGCAGCTTCCTGAGAGGCTAGAGTAGTCGTCAGTTATAGGCGGTTGTCAAACCTTCGTTTTGTCGACTCGACATCGTTGTTATTACAACATAAAGTTAAAACCCGGTCAGTTTTGCATTTACTTATCAATTTAGATTCACGTGAGTCCTAGAAGGTGAATATCGTACTCGCATCTCACGGCACTCGACAAAGCATTAAATTTCACACATAATTTACGTTGAATAGAGGAGCAATTAAGCGAACACTTGGGGTGTCTCATTGAAGTCTTGTGGTTTTTGCTGTCGAGAAACGCCTAAGATGTAAATTATATTAACGTTATTGATTCAAACATAACTCTATTATACACAGATTTCGTCGAATATTATAGAACTTGATCTGCATCGGTTTGTATATTTTGATATAATTGAACACCATGTCCTGCAGGTCTTGATGAAAAATTAAGTAATAATAATACCGTGATTAGCGGAAATGTCCTATTTTTGCTGAAAAATTTATTTTCATCATGACCCCATTTTTAAAGCGGTATTTTCATTAAACCATGGAACCTAAGGCGTATTTCGCAATATAATATTTTTTTTAAATATCAAAACATTTATGAAGCGCTAAAATAATTTAATAAGCTGCGTGTCGTCTCATTTTGGCTATTGTACGAGAAATTATTCGTTTGACTTCGCAGCTTTTCGTGGTAAAAAATAAAGGAAAATTCCGTATTGTTGCAATAGACTTAGTAGATAAACAAGAAACTTTGCAGGCCGAGTTCATTGCGATTATATTTAAAAACATTGAAAATAGTACATTATTGTCGAGGCTCGGAAGTAGCTACTTGCAGGCTGAGGATTCGTTTTAAACGGACGACCTTGGGAGTCCGTTTAATTGAATCCGAAGCCAGCAAGTAGCCTTCCAGCCGAGTCATATATAGTGCTTTTCTCAAAAATGGTGCAAGAAATATAAATATCATATAAATATTTTACAAAAGCAACTTTCTTACGTATATATTTTCACAGAAAAAAGTAGAAACAATTGAAAAAATTAGCTTTGCCGCCTTTTTATTTTTTTAATAAAAAAATAGAAGTGTATTTTTCTGCCGAAAATACGCCAACCTATTTGAGACAGCTAAATAGTCGCGGTACTAATCATCTGTTTGGCTGTTTAATGGGCCTGTGCCTTCATTTGATATGGCCATTTCAACTTTTAAAAAGTTTGGAACTCGACAAATAATGGAATTTGTATGCAACATTGCAGTCCCAAAATCGGGACTGCAATGTTTTTAACTTTTTAATTTTTGACTGACCATAAACTACGCGCTTCGCAACCTATTTTTTAAACGGCAAAGTCGACTTTGCCGTCCATTTTTGAGAAAAAGTTTATTTCCGACTAGTATCGGACTAATTTTAACGAGCAGTTTTAAAAGTGATGTTCTATCTTCCATTTCGATACCCTACTGAGATGCTTTTCAATATAGCAGAAGTTTTAAGTGTACGCAAACTTTTTATTTATCAAACATTACGCAGATACCACAGACTAATAGCCCCTACAATCACTTTTGGCAACAAACGCATAGCTCACTACCCCATACCTCGCTGTAAAAGTGCATGGTCTAAAAGGCATTTTTCTTTTTTGGCACCATACTTATATAACAAAGCAAACAAAACCCTTAATATAAACAACATTAGTAATTTTCAATTAAATAACAAAATTAAGATTTGGTTAAAATCATTAAGTATACTGAAGCAGAAGAGCTATTACGAAGCGTGTTCTAGTACATACAATCTAAAATAACCAGACACACACACGCGTAATCACACAGAAACACACACATATTCTAAAAATCAGACACACAGAATACTCACACACGCGCGCGTACACACACATCACAGTTTCATCTTTGTTTAAAATTAATTTTAATATTGTTAAATATGTTATATAAAATGTCTAACATTGTAACATTACCTACGCTTGTAATTGGGAAGGAACTGGCTCTTGAGACACAGGGAAACCTACTTTGAGAGCCAGGAACCAATGTTATGTAACAACTGAAAGTTGCAATAAAGATTATTTTTTTATTTTTTTTAACTATTATCTACCTACCTCCTACATACCTACCTCTATTAACTGCATAATTGAATTATATTTAACGACGATGCAGCGCATCACTATGCAGTATGCATTTAGGGTTCAATTAACCCACCTTATACTTTCGATATTGGTTTTGCATTTGGCTTTTCCATTAGTTACATAATCTCCCTCAACTTGCTCGTTGTTAAACCGAGGTTTCCGCTCAATCGTACATTCGATGTAGGTATGGTAACAAAATTGCCGTGGCAGGGTATTATTAAAGTATTTAGCATAGAGCTTCCAGGTCATTTGTGTCCATTAGGGTGTCCACTAATGGTAACAGTCATGGGCCAGCGGAATGCTCGCGAAAATGGTTCCACTGCATTTAGCCCGGCAGCCTGTGAAAATAGTTTTTGCGTGAATGGTCCACTTTTAAAATAATGATCGTTAGTTTAATCTCTCTGTAAGCGATTTTGGATTGTAACTAATTTCGACGTAGACAATTGCTTTAATTAAACTTTAACCTGAACTTAATACCTAGTAAGGATTCATTACGTTCGGATGTCTTAAATTTTTCTTATAAATAAACCACAAAATTTCTAAGATTATGTAAGTATAAATACATAACTTTTTGTACTGAGACTGGCTGAAGTAGCATAACAAATACGAATGCTTCCGACAAAATACGATGGACAAGGATTATGCAGTACATCTGTAACTGTGTTCTAGCACTGCAGACCTGGTGCTGCGTACGTAGCCACCGGGATTGGAACTCATTAATTTACTTGTTTATCCATTCGGTTAGTTAGCGGTAAGAGCGTGCGACTTTCAATCCGGAGGTCGCGGGTTCAAACGCCGGCTCGTACCAATGAGTTTTTCGGAACTTATGTACGAAATATCATTTGATATTTACCAGTTGCTTTTCGGTGAAGGAAAACATCGTGAGGAAACCGGACTAATCCCAATAAGGCCTAGTTTCCCCTCTGGATTGGAAGGTCAGATGTCAGTCGCTTTCGTAAAAACTAGTGCCTACGTCAAATCATGGGATTAGTTGTCAAGCGGACCCCAGGCTCCCATGAGCCGTGGCAAAATGCCGAATAACGCCAGGAAGAAGAAGAGATTCATTCGGTTAGTCTGGTATATCAAATTAATTTAATTAAAAGTAATTATTTGATACCATCTATTCCCAATTCTTAGGCTTCCCATATAATAGGTCAGGAGCAGCAATTCATTCAAATCCGGACCTAGTTTGAGCTGCAAAACGGTCGCTCTGATAGCACCGGCCTAACAGTTATAGTCGCCGGAATAGCCGTGGTATCCGCACTCGTCGTGTATTACCCGTTTTATTGCAAGCAATTTTATTTTATACCCCTTCATATTCCCATTGACCGCACAGAAAGATTACCTGCAATCCGTAGGTGCATTAAAATCTTTATATCGTACGCTGGAATCTGTTGAATCCGAAACGTTTCGTTAAACCTTGTTCTATGAAAAATGAAAAGGATTTTGTCAGTGCAATAAAAATATTATTACGTTGCAGCGAGATTCTTTATTCTTGAATAATGTAGGTATGCGTCCACTGCATGTTTGTTTATTTAAATTTTTGTAATGTAAGGTTTATGTTATCTCATACTGTGTAACTGCAATATTTTACCGGTGTTTAATGACGTCTCGTAAAATATTTCCGGAAGATAAATTGTACATTGACGCAATTCGTGGTTATTAAATGCCATCACGTTTTATTTAGGTATTTTACGACGGAGTTCATTGTTCCTTGTTTATTTTCTTTATGATTAAACATAAAACCACGCTGTCTTGCCATGAAACCTTATGGTCTTTCACAAAGGATTGGGTTATCTATTATCTATGGCTCATACAGATGAACACCTCCCGAGTTTACAGAGTTTTTCTTTATAATTATTTACAAAAACCTCGCGGAATTGTCCCACGGTTGCCGATTGTCCTATCTGCCAAAGAATACTGACTCACTCAATACCCCAGTAATAAATCCTAAAGGCATGGTGTACGGGAAAAACTTCGAGAAACAAAACATTGTTGCTTTATTATTTAGAATCGTAATATTGTACAACGTCATCCCTTAAATTTATTTACCGCAATTAAATTTAATTAGTTATATTTGTCAGTGCAATCAGCTTCCTGTTAAGAGCCAACGGGAGTGGTCATTTCTCCATACAAACGTACTCCTCGTTTTCCTCCGTGGTTTTTGAAGCTAGAGCAATGATTTTTTCAACACAGATTAATATTGTCAATGTCTGTGTCGGACCGTTTTGCTTTTTTTGATATTTTTGTTTTTTAAGGCGCTAGAGCCCTTCAAAAATGGCCAATAATTGACTATGCCGCAATGAGAGGCGTGGCATTCAAAACTGATATCAATTAGCCAAAAAAGCAAAACGGTCCGACACAGATAATTTCATAATCATTTAGATTTCCAAATTTGGTTACGATTGGTTAAGTTTTGGAGGAGGAAACAGAGGAGTACGAAACCTCGATTTTTGAGATTTTTACGCAGGATTTTTCGCCTTGTTCTTATCGCACTACTTTTAGGTGCCGCTTCCGTTAGCGAGACGGGTATATTTACCTAAAATAATTAAAACTCAGCTCCTGTTTCGTCTTAATAGCTTGATTGAAAATTCGAGAATTACTACAAAAGAAAATCATAAAGCGCATACCTCGTCTATAATAGTACCTAGTAGCTATCTACTTAGAAATCATTGTTTAGCGGTATTTCTAAATCAAATTAATGCACATTGCGGTCTAAAATTGTATCTCGTAGATATATAAATGAATAGGTAAGTTACACGCTAGTCATATGTGCACCTTCTTCGATTTTCTCTAAGAAATCGAGAATATATTAAAAATTAGGGATAATTAGAAATTTATCTAGCATGAAAAGAGCTATGCAAGCATAATACATTCATCATATTTCAAACCTGAAGGCTACAAAGTGTTTATCTGGCCATAATCCATCAATAGAGCAAGCATCTTGTGACTTGAGCCTTAAATCTCCAGGTTTGTAGACAATGGCCAACTTATACAAAGATTCCCGAGTTTGTCGCAGTAAAGGGCATTAGGTGCTAGATAAGATTCCCATCGGCGAGAATTTTACCCTCTGTAAGCAGTTAATTTTAAGATTTTCTGCCTTTCCACCCACAATGCGGAGCGCGTGTCAAAAAACAGTGTGTAAATATATAAATATACTTACTGGCAGGTCATGATTCATGAAATGAATGTTTACAGCCCCACTACTAATAAAAAATAATATTCGTAATTACTTGTATAAGAGAAACTATTCAAAAATTTTGGTATACATAAACGGATGAAGTTGAAGCTAAAATAAATACAAGTTTTGATAATACCGGGCATGAAATCGTGACAGCTTACACGTAGGCCAGTCGTACACATGTTTGGATATACATAGTTTACATACTTATCGTATACCTACGTATACATAGTATACGTACTTGATATACATAGTATTTTTAACAAAAAGTTATATTAAATTCGTTAGGTATATTTCGTATCCCCCGATATTCAACGTTACTTTTAAAAATTCAATTTTATCAAAATCTTTGCCTAAATGTTTTGAGCCCATGAGCCCAACATACAATATTCGGGATATACATACATATACAGTACCAATATAACAACAGTACATCGTTCTATAGAACGCAGAGCGGCGATAGTATGAAAACAACGACCGTAGAATTTAATATATGCAGGCAAGCCAGACAATGCAGATTCTTACTGGCATATTCTAGAATCCTTGGCTCCGAGTTAATACATCTTGTAGAAAATTTCGTACCAGCCTTTCATATTTGCTTTTGAAGAAACTCAATTCTACAAGGTTGTAAGAGGAAGTTTTGCAGAGCTTTGGGCATTTTTAATCAAGCCGCTACAAGTTTGCCTCATTTAATGTTGGTTTACATATGTTTTCATGAGTTTCATGACTAAAGTTCAACATTATTAACTTTATTTTGCACACAACATAGGGTATTCGACTTATTTCAGTACAAACCCGTATCTGGAAAGTGCACTAAAAGAACAATGATAACGCACTGTTTTATTGCACTTGAGTGTAAAGTTGATGTAAAAATAGTTGATAGGTGCCTCCCGGTCTTGAATCTACACATTGTTGATGTCCTCATGGGGTGATTTGAATATGAGGCATATTATTTTATGTAAATAATGGGTGGGTACTATAAGGAATACCCCTGAGGGAGCGGTCAAAATGGTTTATGTAAAAACATCTTTGCGTTGAAGATTCACTTTTCGATGGTAAAGATTTCCTGACACAGAAAATGTTTTCTTTAGAAAGTACCTACATGAAAATAAATCTCAATATAATGCAGGTTAATTATGAAAGTTGAAAGTAGAAGTATTCCGGACTGTTAATATATAACGCAGAATTGAAAATTATTTTACTCGGAAAAGCAATGTATAAGTAATATAATTACTTCGTTTTTAAATTCGTGTTAAAAAAGTGTGCCTGCTGTTTAGGTTTCTGTTCCTAGAAGGTGAGTAAAAGAACCCTTTATTCACCGTCCATCCGTCTGTCAACTGGCAATATACACTTGAATGTTTTACACAGTAGCTAGGTATTTAATTCGTATTCCCTTCATGCCTACTTATTTATAACACCCCTTTTTGTTTACTGTTAAAAAATAAAGTATAAAAGGGGTGAAACGGCATTACAATTGCAGCAACAGTTGATTTTGTCGGCAATACATTTTGCGGAACAGCGCCGAGTGCGTTAAGTGGCACCGATTATAACAGTCATCAGCCGCTGTTATGTTTCACTCAGTGCACTATTAACTCTTCAACAAAAGTGAATTCATTAGCTAAGAGCTTTTGTGACGGAAATAATTACGGTAACAAAGTTTAGTGACATTTTATGGAATAGTTGTATAAAAAGGAGAACAACCTCAACTTACTTATCTAGGGTGCGATTTGATCGAGGCTGATAGGAGTCTTCTTAAAAGCCAACCACAAGCATGTGGTTTCTATCACAAAGCGTTTGTTATTATTTATAGTTAAATTTGTCTGCAACACCTAGTTTTGCGGGGGCTGGGGGTGTAGGTTGAAGACAACTGGATCGGTTTGTAAAGTTTTTGTTTAGTTTGAAAGGGTAGACACACAGTTCACATGCACACAAACACAGGCGGTCACATGGTATAGGTAACTAAGTCGGGATCTAATGACGGAATCTTGGAGAAATCATGGAAAAACTCTTCAAATATTATTGGTAGGTACATCGCTTTTAATTGGGGCATTTGCTCTCGGATAGCACCATTCCATTATGGTGGAGTGAATTTGAAATAGGAAACCTTAAAATGAAAGTATTTTAAAGTGTTTCCGAAATCGATATTTTCCTTGGTAAAGATAATTATTTTAATAACATCGTCATTCATTGTTCAATTATTTATTTAACAATTGTGATCTGAACATACATAGTTTTAGTTTCTGACATATAACAATATACTCCGCCTGGTACTCTCTTCCCGTCTTTTCGTGGTCACGTGACTGACAAAGGCCTACGTCATCATGCGACAGCGCTATATGATAATATGCGATAGCGCTATATACAGGATGTGGCCTGTAACACCTCCCGAGTTTACAGAGTTTTTCTTTATAATTATTTACAAAAACCTCGCGGAATTGTCCCACGGTTGCCGATTGTCCTATCTGCCAAAGAATACTGACTCACTCAATACCCCAGTAATAAATCCTAAAGGCATGGTGTACGGGAAAAACTTCGAGAAACAAAACATTGTTGCTTTATTATTTAGAATCGTAATATTGTACAACGTCATCCCTTAAATTTATTTACCGCAATTAAATTTAATTAGTTATATTTGTCAGTGCAATCAGCTTCCTGTTAAGAGCCAACGGGAGTGGTCATTTCTCCATACAAACGTACTCCTCGTTTTCCTCCGTGGTTTTTGAAGCTAGAGCAATGATTTTTTCAACACAGATTAATATTGTCAATGTCTGTGTCGGACCGTTTTGCTTTTTTTGATATTTTTGTTTTTTAAGGCGCTAGAGCCCTTCAAAAATGGCCAATAATTGACTATGCCGCAATGAGAGGCGTGGCATTCAAAACTGATATCAATTAGCCAAAAAAGCAAAACGGTCCGACACAGATAATTTCATAATCATTTAGATTTCCAAATTTGGTTACGATTGGTTAAGTTTTGGAGGAGGAAACAGAGGAGTACGAAACCTCGATTTTTGAGATTTTTACGCAGGATTTTTCGCCTTGTTCTTATCGCACTACTTTTAGGTGCCGCTTCCGTTAGCGAGACGGGTATATTTACCTAAAATAATTAAAACTCAGCTCCTGTTTCGTCTTAATAGCTTGATTGAAAATTCGAGAATTACTACAAAAGAAAATCATAAAGCGCATACCTCGTCTATAATAGTACCTAGTAGCTATCTACTTAGAAATCATTGTTTAGCGGTATTTCTAAATCAAATTAATGCACATTGCGGTCTAAAATTGTATCTCGTAGATATATAAATGAATAGGTAAGTTACACGCTAGTCATATGTGCACCTTCTTCGATTTTCTCTAAGAAATCGAGAATATATTAAAAATTAGGGATAATTAGAAATTTATCTAGCATGAAAAGAGCTATGCAAGCATAATACATTCATCATATTTCAAACCTGAAGGCTACAAAGTGTTTATCTGGCCATAATCCATCAATAGAGCAAGCATCTTGTGACTTGAGCCTTAAATCTCCAGGTTTGTAGACAATGGCCAACTTATACAAAGATTCCCGAGTTTGTCGCAGTAAAGGGCATTAGGTGCTAGATAAGATTCCCATCGGCGAGAATTTTACCCTCTGTAAGCAGTTAATTTTAAGATTTTCTGCCTTTCCACCCACAATGCGGAGCGCGTGTCAAAAAACAGTGTGTAAATATATAAATATACTTACTGGCAGGTCATGATTCATGAAATGAATGTTTACAGCCCCACTACTAATAAAAAATAATATTCGTAATTACTTGTATAAGAGAAACTATTCAAAAATTTTGGTATACATAAACGGATGAAGTTGAAGCTAAAATAAATACAAGTTTTGATAATACCGGGCATGAAATCGTGACAGCTTACACGTAGGCCAGTCGTACACATGTTTGGATATACATAGTTTACATACTTATCGTATACCTACGTATACATAGTATACGTACTTGATATACATAGTATTTTTAACAAAAAGTTATATTAAATTCGTTAGGTATATTTCGTATCCCCCGATATTCAACGTTACTTTTAAAAATTCAATTTTATCAAAATCTTTGCCTAAATGTTTTGAGCCCATGAGCCCAACATACAATATTCGGGATATACATACATATACAGTACCAATATAACAACAGTACATCGTTCTATAGAACGCAGAGCGGCGATAGTATGAAAACAACGACCGTAGAATTTAATATATGCAGGCAAGCCAGACAATGCAGATTCTTACTGGCATATTCTAGAATCCTTGGCTCCGAGTTAATACATCTTGTAGAAAATTTCGTACCAGCCTTTCATATTTGCTTTTGAAGAAACTCAATTCTACAAGGTTGTAAGAGGAAGTTTTGCAGAGCTTTGGGCATTTTTAATCAAGCCGCTACAAGTTTGCCTCATTTAATGTTGGTTTACATATGTTTTCATGAGTTTCATGACTAAAGTTCAACATTATTAACTTTATTTTGCACACAACATAGGGTATTCGACTTATTTCAGTACAAACCCGTATCTGGAAAGTGCACTAAAAGAACAATGATAACGCACTGTTTTATTGCACTTGAGTGTAAAGTTGATGTAAAAATAGTTGATAGGTGCCTCCCGGTCTTGAATCTACACATTGTTGATGTCCTCATGGGGTGATTTGAATATGAGGCATATTATTTTATGTAAATAATGGGTGGGTACTATAAGGAATACCCCTGAGGGAGCGGTCAAAATGGTTTATGTAAAAACATCTTTGCGTTGAAGATTCACTTTTCGATGGTAAAGATTTCCTGACACAGAAAATGTTTTCTTTAGAAAGTACCTACATGAAAATAAATCTCAATATAATGCAGGTTAATTATGAAAGTTGAAAGTAGAAGTATTCCGGACTGTTAATATATAACGCAGAATTGAAAATTATTTTACTCGGAAAAGCAATGTATAAGTAATATAATTACTTCGTTTTTAAATTCGTGTTAAAAAAGTGTGCCTGCTGTTTAGGTTTCTGTTCCTAGAAGGTGAGTAAAAGAACCCTTTATTCACCGTCCATCCGTCTGTCAACTGGCAATATACACTTGAATGTTTTACACAGTAGCTAGGTATTTAATTCGTATTCCCTTCATGCCTACTTATTTATAACACCCCTTTTTGTTTACTGTTAAAAAATAAAGTATAAAAGGGGTGAAACGGCATTACAATTGCAGCAACAGTTGATTTTGTCGGCAATACATTTTGCGGAACAGCGCCGAGTGCGTTAAGTGGCACCGATTATAACAGTCATCAGCCGCTGTTATGTTTCACTCAGTGCACTATTAACTCTTCAACAAAAGTGAATTCATTAGCTAAGAGCTTTTGTGACGGAAATAATTACGGTAACAAAGTTTAGTGACATTTTATGGAATAGTTGTATAAAAAGGAGAACAACCTCAACTTACTTATCTAGGGTGCGATTTGATCGAGGCTGATAGGAGTCTTCTTAAAAGCCAACCACAAGCATGTGGTTTCTATCACAAAGCGTTTGTTATTATTTATAGTTAAATTTGTCTGCAACACCTAGTTTTGCGGGGGCTGGGGGTGTAGGTTGAAGACAACTGGATCGGTTTGTAAAGTTTTTGTTTAGTTTGAAAGGGTAGACACACAGTTCACATGCACACAAACACAGGCGGTCACATGGTATAGGTAACTAAGTCGGGATCTAATGACGGAATCTTGGAGAAATCATGGAAAAACTCTTCAAATATTATTGGTAGGTACATCGCTTTTAATTGGGGCATTTGCTCTCGGATAGCACCATTCCATTATGGTGGAGTGAATTTGAAATAGGAAACCTTAAAATGAAAGTATTTTAAAGTGTTTCCGAAATCGATATTTTCCTTGGTAAAGATAATTATTTTAATAACATCGTCATTCATTGTTCAATTATTTATTTAACAATTGTGATCTGAACATACATAGTTTTAGTTTCTGACATATAACAATATACTCCGCCTGGTACTCTCTTCCCGTCTTTTCGTGGTCACGTGACTGACAAAGGCCTACGTCATCATGCGACAGCGCTATATGATAATATGCGATAGCGCTATATACAGGATGTGGCCTGTAACACGAGCAAAGAATTAAAACATAGATTGTACTCCTCAAACGGTGACACTTTTGTTCAACTACTTTTAAAAATTATGAAGTATCTCCCTATTTTTCATACAAAATAAACATTATCTTCAATGGACGCCATCGCCACGCCATATTATTGTGATTGACGTTGCTTGTCACGCCTTCAACATAACGAAATTCGCAATTCATTGCGTCTTGGAATAAACTTTAAAGTGTAATAAAAATCAAACCACAAGTCATGGTATAATAATATACTCCGCCTGGTACTCCATTCCGAGATTCGCGTATGACCTAACTGACACGCGCCTACGTCATCATGCTGTTTACAGGTTCTCAAACTTTGAAATGTGGGAGAATTTTAACCAACGGTGAAAATTATTTTAACGGCATTAATTTTAAGTTATTCATGTAGAAACATAGTAAAATAAAACAAATCTAATGTATTAAATTAAACTTTATTTATCTATACAAGACAAACGTTTGAAAAACTAATTCACAGTTACACATTAATTACCAAGCTTACGACGTGAAAAGTTTGGAAAACACTGCGACTGCTGACACTGAGCGAGAAGGAAATAACAATTAACACGCGTTCGACAAGGATGACGGTCAGGGCATGAAGTTATCTAGATCCGAATTGTCAAATGTGCACAGCGCTATCCTGTGTTGCCAGTAGTATAAACAGAATTACCCGAAAGTCTGAAATTTCTTTCGTGAATCGGAAGATATTGCTAACGAGTAATTAAAAATGACGTGTTATTGTAAAATTTAAGCTAAAATACATATAAATGAAAATTATAAAATTATAAAGAAATATTTTAACTTATTAACCATAGGTATAATGTACCCATGTAACATGTTATGTTGAAATAAAGTGGCAATGTTATTGTGACGTAGGCCCGTGTCACTCTGGGAATGGAAGACCATGTTTTATTAGACCATGCCACAAGTTATTTTTAAAAGTCGCTGAACAAATGTTGGTCAGTATGAGGAGTACAACCTACAGTTTAATTTTTTGCTCATGTTACAGGCCACACCCGGTATAGCGGCCATGTTATTGTGACGTAGGCTTGTGTCACTCTGGGAAGAGAAGACCATGTTTTATTAGACTATGGTTTCTGACATTACTGATTTTTATTATTGCTTGGAGTCGCAGTGCAGTAAAGGATTTCTTTACCCTGAACACCCTATTCGCTAAGACATTAACTTTGTGTTTTGATGAGAACGATGCCTGTTTTACTGTTATTACACCATTTCCGATTCATAACAACTGAGCTTTTCTGATTTAGGGTATGATTTAGGAACATCGGATGGGAACATTGAGTTTATCGGACAGTGAGCTATGTTATCGGTTGGCTGGATTTGGGGGTGCTTATCGTAACAAAGTAGACAGAACGTGTTGAGTATTGGAATTTAACATATCACCGGGAAATAAAAGTTTGGGTATAATGCGAATTGCAAGATCTGTTTACATTATTCTTGTAATTAGCACGTTATAAAATTATTTATTACTTTGGTGGTTTATTATAAGTACCTATTAGAGTTTTTATCCTAAGCATTATCGTGAAAGTAGCTTTAAATTTTACTAGCGTGGCATAATCTCCAGTCCAGCCATGCCCGAATTCGCTGCCACCCGTATCAAGATATGATTTTAATTACAGATGAAATTACTTGTTATGTAACTATAAAAACCTTTTATTGTTGGTAATAAAGGCATAAACTGTGGTTTTCTCAAGTTGACGGCCTTATCTTCAATTAGATTTTACATATTATCTGTAATTAGTTTTTGACCTAACTTTCATAGTAAGTATATTTTTCACAACGTCAACACATAGAATATTACATTCACATTCAAACTAGTACTTACATAAAGATAGGTGAATTATATTATGCACAAATTACGAGTATATATTATACATTTTACCAAGGCGGTTCAACGCGGGCATGAAAATAACACAAAAAAATTATATCATACAGGTAATGTTATTTATTTCAGCTGTTAACGTATCTACGTATTTACGTTAATTAACAATTAATCGTAATTCGTTAACAGGAATACCACTTGTTAATTAATTTTCCGGATTTATAAAGAGTTTATTCAATTATTGTTCGCGATACAAATAACTGATGTTTAGGAATGCAATTCCATGTCATTTATTTCAGTTTGAAATAAGTATTATCGATTCGAGTCTAAATACCTATAGGTATTTATAATTATTTCTTTTCGTTTAGAGAAGATAACATTTTATTAATTGCATAAGGTTAGATAAGGTAAGATCAACATTGGTGCAAGAGGTACACTTGTAGGGAATTCTCATACAGTTCCTCTTGCCTAGTGTAAAATAAACTACCTATGTTTTTCTTATTTACCCAACATGATCTTAATATAATTAAATTTGAAACGCCACTTGGCATTACGCCATTAGTACTCTTTTTGCACGATGTGGCTAAAATTATTTATTTCCTTCAAGTCGTTTGGAGTAGCAAACAAAACAACATACCTATAGGTACATACCGTGCTATAGGTACATGTACACTTGCAAAATATTCCACGTATTTTTTCACTAGTGTTACAAATATTACTCCTCATTTCCGCTCAAACATTCGGCTCATTTTTTTAACTCAAATTTTAGTACCTAATTAATATGTTAAAGATATACATTTCCAGCAAACCGGCTTTCAAATATTACAAACGTAATAAAATACGAACGCTAGCTGTGTACAGCGTCTGCATTTAAATAACATCGCGACTAAACTTTTAGCCAGATTTCATCCATGGGCACCGGCGCCAGAAAATTATCAACCGAGCGAGAAATTTAAGTAGCCGTGAACGGCATAAAATTAACTAAGTCCCTTCGCGAGTTGCCAGACTCAGTGTTAAGGTCTTAAGGTGGCGGATTAAGCACACATTCGCTAACTTAATTCATTCGCGGAGTTAAATTTGCGCAATTAAGTAATACGTTCATTAGGTTAGGTGCACATAGCAGTTCTGTAACTGCTATATTCTTGTCGTAATCTAATCCAAGTGTCATTGCAATTTAATTTGAAATCAGAGAGAGGATTAACACCTTGAATGAAAATTAACGTATTTATTGGTATTGAATTTCAATCGCGTTGGTTAGTGCGCATTAGATTATGCTTATGCGATTGAATGGGATTTATATTTTAATGTTTTTTTTTTCGTATGGCTTTTGTGTACTCTACTTCAGAGATTTACAGTTTTTAAGTACTGTACCGCTTCTGTGGTTAAGGTGGTAAAATCCTCCACTTGCCCATGGTATTTGGTTAAGGGACAGTCAAATACCGCGTGGTGTACGGTCTGCTCGGCTGCTCCATACCGACATACTGGTGATTCGCACCAGTTCCATTTGTGCCACAAGTAAGCACAGTTTCCAACTCCCGTCATTATCCGATTCAGCATGCACCAAACGCGTCGGGGTTCCTCAAAGCCAGCGGGTCGTGTCTTGGTATTAGGCTTGAAGACGTCGCAGGGGAGAAATCTTGATTCCCATTCAGATTCCCAGGAGTCCCGTAGGTTACACATTGGTGCTGGATCATGGAATCTCAGCACTGGAGGATGGCGAGACTTAAGTCTTGTCTTTTTAAAAAATGTTATTTAATAATGTTGTACTCCTTGCATACATTGTTGTCAACATAACGGACTAAATTGAACAGTTGAACACCGAAAAAGCGACGAGTATAAATATACTCAACTAAATAGCACCAAGCACAAGTGATAAAGAAAGCTGTATTTTAAATTATCGTCATCATATTATCTATGCTTATGTTTCCGTTAGAATCCGTTTTTAATGAAAACGCGTTTTCCTTATTTAGGTGCAGTGAATTCAGGTTATTCTCAGGCAACCGTATTATGATCTAAATAAGCATTACGATTTTTCAAAAACTCTGCTGGCTGAAACCATTGCACCTGAAGCTTTCCTCATTGCTTCAGTGAAAACGGGGTTTGAATAGTTTTCACTGAAATAAATTGAACAATTAGTCAAAACTAGTTTTCAACAAGGCATTTTGCGTAGACAAGTTTTGGCTCAAAAATCCTAGTTAAAACTAGTTTTCACCAATGCCTTACGGAAAACTATAATATTAAAACACTGATTTAAGCTTTCACGATTTTTACTTATTTAATTACAAGATTAAGTCCCGTTGTAGTAAATAATAAAAACTAGTTTTGACTATACCTCGTTTTTTTAAGTTTAGCATTTTTCTAACCTCAAAAGTAGTGGTAATTAACTTTTGCTTCCGAAATGCTAGGGTGTTGTTAAAATGTTTAAGAAAAGGGTGCCTATGTTATCTACTTTTATAAAAACTCCAATGATTAATCATCCGTTAGTTGTAATGCCGTTTAGTACTTACCATTTGTCATAAATAATAGATTAAATCTATTATTTATCCAAATTTTGGATCCAGGGTATTGGTTCTTCCCATACGAAACGTTTCTGCGTATTATTAGCTAAGACGTACCTAAGGAATTAATAGGGATAGATAACTTAAATCCTCGTTTTAACGCGCGTGGGTGTTATAGTTTTACTCCTTACATTTAGTTGCCAATGCCTACGGGTGAGGGATGCGATTGGTGGTACCTATATATAGTGGTAATTTATTATTACTATTACACACATATTACCATTAACGGTCGCGTCTCTATAAAGTCTAAAGTTATAATTATAATGATATCTGTTGGATCGGAATACTCCACACTATGATTTTTTGAAGTGAAAACTTCTTTAGCGGCGCTGGGCACTTTTTGGGGTGGGGAAAAAATGATAAACTCGAGATAGCGTAACGCGTAACGCGTTGACGTCATGTGTACCACGTGTCACGTGACCGTAACGTTTAGATGGCCACTCATATAGATGGCATTTAAATGAATAAAGAAAAACTCAATGACATTACATGAAAAAGGTTCTAATCTTGTACGGGTTGAAATACGAGGATCTCACAGTTACATTCTAACTTTATATCACTCAAATATAATTCAATAAAGCTACATCTTGATGAAATCGCTAATAAAAGTGAACTCTAGTACTGGTGAATAAAACTCAAAATATCATGTCCAAATATATTTAGATGCGAGGTCTGCAAGGTAACTTTACAATTTCTATTCGAATTTTAAACAATTAACGATACTTTTTTTTTTGCTACTGCTTGTTTAAAATTTGAATTTCGAATTTTAAACAAGCTCACTGACCAGCAATTTCGGAACTAAAGTTTTTCAATAGAAAGGAGGATGGGTCAATCATACATAGTGCTGCAGACATTATGGACTAGTCATTGAGTTTTCACTTCTGTCGGCACTCCCGGAGTGCAACCCGTTGTTTTTATTTTGGCCGAGGTAAATTTATGTAATGATCATTAGATCATTACATACATTTAGAAGGTTACCTCAGACATAATAGGAACATTAGATCCTATGTATTATGGTAAGGTATTTGTATTACGGTAGGTATTCTAAGGTATTTTATGTATGGGGCAATAGTTGCCTGAAATAAAGATTTTCATTCATTCATTATGTCTGCCTATCCACGGTGGTCGGCGCGCCTTGTAAAGGCGGCCATAATTAAAAAAAATGTTAATTATCGTAGTTTTTTTTCGGGAATGAGTATATGATGTAACGAATATTGTTTTTAATAAAATAAAACACTTGTTTCAGTATATAACATGATAAGTATATTAAACTTTTCTCCATTAAAAATCACATCATAAAAAACCTGAAGTCTTTGTTAGTTTTAACTATTAATACATACTAAAAATGCATAAGAAACACTAAAACAAAATAACTAAACTAATACAAATAAATACCTAACCTAAAAATTGCCCCGATTCGCTGTCCGCGGGCAAAAAAAATTAAATACTAAATGGAAAAATCAATCATAAAGATCGAGTATACTTCTATAGAAAAGATAACAGTAAAGCAAACGAAAACAATAAGTGAAGCATTAAATTCTATTCAGTACTTACTAGTTAATAAGCTTAATACGTTACAAGAAAGTGTAGTTTTTTTTTTACGCGGCAATTTCCTCTTGGAGGTTATTAATGGATCCGAGTTTAAAAGAAGCCCGTGAATAAGGTCTTCGTTGGTGTGGGTTCGTGACATTTTTCTGGTATGGTCTCGCCTGAACATCTTTATATTTTTATTTGTTGACTCAGCTGCCTCTTCGGACAGCTCTCCAATAGGAACTAGAGCGTTTTCTATAATGATGGCACCATGTATAAGCACTTTGTGTACTGATGAAGGCAAAGGATACCAGCCATATGCATCCATGAGTTGGCCAGCCGTTTTTGTGGCATATTCTTCAAATTTTCTTACATTGATTGTATAACCAGACGATATGCACTCCAAAATAGTTCCACACTGTTCAATAAGGCTTTGCTGGATACCTGTGATTTCAGCAGACACATCAGAGTGCTTAAAAAATTTCCTCGCAGTATTTCCATCGTTGGATGTGCCACTCCCTCCACTTCGTGGTTTGTCTACAATTAGACCCAACTTCTGCCGAAACTCATCCTGGATTTTTTTCTTTCTCAAAGCTATGTGCTTTTTATCCTCCTCTGATGTAGCGTACCATCTTTTTGTTTCAAGTTTGTACGATAAATGAATAAAATATTCATAAAACCGAATCCACGCATGCAACGGCGAGAGTCCAAATTTCAATTTACTAAAATCAATAGGCCTTTCTATGCTAGAAGGAACGTCTCTCATTTGAGTTGGCACAGCTTTACAAAGGGTGCACGTTGCATTGGAAGTGCCACTGAGTGCGGCACATATTTTCCCATCAAGCATGGTGAGTTGCAAACAGTGATTTATGTTTATTTCTTTGCCGTCTCCGTACTTCACTATCGTAGGCACAAGCTGCTCAATTTTTTCTTGAAAGTATGTTTGTTCGTTAACAGTCGAATCTTTAGTTTCTTTAATAAACTGAAATCGAATTGGCCGGCAGTATCTAGTCGACGATGGGCGCGGGTTTTTCCAAAGCAGCACGGCGTCATCCGATGATGAAGTGGTTGAAATCAATCGAAGAGGTACATACGATGTTACGAATAGGCTTCCGTCTCCGGTCACATCTGAACTGGCGAAGTTTTGCTTATATTCACTATGGCCAGTGCTTCCATCAAAACCCCACTTTCCTATTAACGTAACATCACCCATCGATTCCTCTGGTATAGTACTTAAAACTTCGTTTTGTAGTTCTACTATGCGAGATGCAGTATGATTCAATAAACTCTGCAATTCCACTTCGCCTGCTGATTCCGTAACTCTGATGATTTCTGGATAACATTTCTTCTTTGCTTTAAGAACTTTTTCATATGAAGGTAAAACAGGATTTTTTCGCGAGTTGATAAACTCACGCAGTAACAAATATTGATGCTTGGTGAGCTTAGCGCCTGTCAGAAGGGAAAGCACGTCGTCAGGGTTTATTTCTTTGGTCTCGTTGTCTGATGCCTTCGTTAAATCGCTGACCGCTGATCCATCAAGATCAGCTAGTGCTGCTAATCTTCTGCGTTTTGACCGCTTGCTACAAGCAGTAAACTCTTTTTTAGGTCGTCCAACTGCAGATGAGGTTCCCGGCGATGATGATTCTTGAACGAATTGAACAGTTGAGGACTTATCGGCCCCCGATTTTATTTTTGGCATATTAACACTTTGCTTTTTATTAAGCCACTCAGAATGTTTCTTGAGAACCGCAGACTTATTTCGCGAAGCGGATTTCCAAATAACTGTAATTCGTTCACAAATATACTTTATGATGTTATCCAAATTGTTGGTGTCCACGTTTTCAGCATCTGGTATCATTTCTATCACATGTTGCATAATTTGAAGACGTTTATCTTTGTCCGAACCACTGAAAGATAGCCAGAGTTCAAATATGAAGCCTCTTGTAAAGGATCCCACGTACTTATCATCTGAAAATAAAAAAATAATAGTGAATTTCGTTACGTATTATTTTTGTAGCACTGCTACGAAGCCGGCTACGCAGGCGTAGCAGGCTTTTAAAAACTAAATACGCAAGTTTACGCAGCAAGACTTTCATGATTATAAATCTAGAAAAAATAAGCTTTAAACTGGTATAAATCTTGTCATTACGTTGGATTAATAAAATAACTAAAACTCCAAGTAAAGAAATAACATTTAAAACAAATCTCATTACAATTTGTCATGGCGTAGACCCTTTATTATTATTATGTTTTTCTAAAAAGAGTGAAAGTTAGGGTGATAAACAAAACTACATACCTGATTCTTGAAGCTCCATATTCATAATAATCAGTAAATACACAAATTCAGCAGAAATTCACCACTAATGACCGATCACTTAATTAGTTGCCGATAAGAGAGCGCGTACAACCGGGAGTTCAGTTCACTTTCGACGTTAATTAGAGAATGAAAATAATGAGTTATCCAGGATCTATTTATACCTCCTTAAAGTACATTTATTAGTGAATAATACTAATGCATTTGACACTTAAAAATAACACATAACATATTTTGAATTATGGCCTAGGGCCAGACCACCGTGCTATCAGAAATTACCTTCAAAAGTACTTGGCCTGAAAGTTTACGGAAGCATAAAATGCATTTCTGCATTCAAAATACAGCTATTATTCTAGAATGCAGTCACAAATATAAATATTATGGCTCACATTTCGATAATTTTCACACCTCGATTTAAATTAAAGTAAAATCAGCGTTATAAATATTATCATACTCGTACAATGAAATAATGTGTGCTACTCACTATTAATTGTCTTTCCGCTCTTCATTTTAAATTGGGTACCGGTATTACACGAGCTGCTGGTGTGATTAAACATTCCACCACAATATTCCCACTAATTATTAATTCCGCAAAAAAAAAACTTCCGGTAGACTCAAAAAAGCACTGTGTATTCAGTTGCGCATTTATACCACAAATAGTTTCAATATGAGCGCCGCGGTCTCGTGCAAAACGTATTTGTGCCGAAACTAAAATTCGTGATGCTGATGCCCGCGTCCCAGATGCGTTATTTTTGTTGCCACCGCGCTGCTGTGTTCATTCAATTTTATTAACAACATTATTTACTTTTGGCATGCATCGTTACTCGGTACATTTATGCTTTTCTGGGGTTCCCGGGGATATGCAAATATGTCCGTCAGCTCGGCCGACCGTAAATATCAACAATTCTGAGTAAAACGCCGAAAAAAGAGTTATAATATGAAATATCGTACTTAATGAAAATACAGTTTATTTTGCGCAAATTGCAAACTGAAAAAAGCTAAGCCCGGGGAGTCCATGCCGCTCTATGGTATTTTATTCGGTGATGGAAAACGTGCTTAACATGCCATTCTGCGACTTCGGCGAGTGTAAGTTTATATGACCACAAATTATAACCGACATAAAGGTTAAAAAAGTGCAATACAAATATTACAAAGTACGAGTTTTAAATACCTACTCGTACCCACTCAAAATATCAATTCAATTGTTCAACTAAACACTGATCACCAATTAAAAGAGCAATTATTTATTATGAGAATTCAAACATCAGTAGAAATAAAAAAAACAAGAGCCTTTTAATGCCGATAAATTGAGTTCCTTTCTGTTTTGTGAAGAGATGACAAAATATTGTAAATAATAAATTATGAAACCTTAGGCACTGGGAATTCGGTCCAATTAATTTTAAGGCATGTTGTTGCTATGTTTTCTTTCTGTGCAAATTTTAAGTAAATTCTAGAAGATGTATTTATTATACTCGTATTGGACCAATAATTTGAGATAATCGCGACACAGTTATTATTTTAAACATCTAATGTAAGAAAAAGAAACGTAATATATAATATAATTTCTCGCATAATAATATGCCATCCTTCACTTATCCCTTTTTGGATTTTTTTCGTACATTTCCCCGCTAGGTGCTTTTCTATCTCAAAATAAAACAAATGGCATGGGTTATTGTTTTTTTAAAGACAAAATTGTCATCAGTACTTAATGTTTATAAACTAAAAGACCAAATTAAGTAGGCATCGGAGAAAGCAGCGTGTTAAGTAAGTGTGAACTAAAAAACCGGTCAAGTGCGAGTCGGACTCGCGCAGGAAGGGTTCCGTACTACTACGCAAAAAACGGCAAAAAAATCACAATTGTGCGGAGCCACACTTACATACTCGTATTTATTATATGTATTCTGTTTTTAGTATTTGTTGTTATAGCGGCAACAGAAATACATCATCTGTGAAAATTTTAACTACCTATCACGGTTATCACGGTTCATGAGATACAGCCTGTTGTCAGACAGACGAAGAGACGGACAGCGGAGTCTTAGTAATAGGGTCCCGTTTTTACCCTTTGGGTACGGAACCCTTTAAAGTGATCTTTACATTGATAAATACATGTCCTGACTAGCTCGTAGTACTCGTAGGTATAAAGTTACGAGTACACAAGGGCATTTGACGAACGTCCCGAGTGGCTGAAGTTCGCATCAAACCGATAGCTCTACAAACTTCACTACGCTGTGCAGGTTCCAAATTAGATTGTTGTTTAACATGTATTACGAGATAGTTAGAAGACGCTGCAAGCATATTTTGCATGATTATTCGTATGTACAACTTAGATTCAGTAACAATTCAGCACATAATACAAAATCAAATCGATAACGTTTCGGATAGTCAAGTCTCGTATTAATCAACATTATTAATAATGTATTGGGTATGATACGATCAAAACTTCCATACAATACTTTACCTATTGTACAAAGAAAAAGATTGATTTGTAATTTTTTTTCAGTGGATCACACTTGCAACTATGGGTCCGATTCTAACAATGCTTATATACTGGTTCAAGCAGATCTTGTCAGTAGAAAAAGGCGGCGAATTCGAAAAATGTAGGCGCGAAAGGATATCGTCCCATAGAAAATTTGAATTTCGCGCCTTTTTCTACTGACAAGATTTGCTTGACCATCTATAAGAAGTCACAGCAATACCAAGTATACCGATCTGTCAGTGTCAAAGTGACGTTTTTTGGTTGACTTCTTATAAGTAGACGTCAACATTAATTTTAAATGTGATATCGATGTTTGAATAAGACTCGTAATTAACTATTAACATGTAGAATTATCAGTTAACTGTGTCGACGATGATACCCCTTCGTACAGTCACCAGCAATAATATGTTACCCAACGAAGGCCGCAAAAATATCTGACACGATCTTATTTGTAGACCTATAAGAGCGTGTTACATATTTTTGCGGCCTTCAAAGAGTAACATATTATTGCAGGTGACTGTACATCAATATTACAAATACAAAGTAGGTACCTACTGTTGCAAATTTCGCCAGTATGTTTATAGAAATAATACAACTAGGTATGCAGTTTTCAGCAGAATCAATACCAGAGGGAATGTTTTACATTTGAAACAATTCAACTGCACGTCGGTATTACCGGAGTGCCAGTGGATTTCAAAGAATATTCTCACTTGTACCCTGTCACATGACAGAATTGTGTAAATTGGCATAAAATGTGTGACAGTTCGTGCAAAGCGACGGAAAAAAGTTGTTTAGATTGGAAAATAAAATAAAATATCATGATGCAGTTGTTCACAAATTTTACTTACTTTTCTAGTTTACCTGGTTGGATTAATACATGATTAAAATCCGGCCAAGAGAATGTCGGGCCATGCTCAGTATAGGGTTCCGTAGTTACACGTCCGTCAAAATAGACTTTGCAAAAACTCTAAAACGGCTCAACCGGTCATGTTCGCTATAGTTTTCCTTGAAAGTATTTACTAAGCTTTACTTTCACGACTTTTCTTTCAGAGCGATTATTTCCGATATTATTACGTTTATCAAAAATTGTTACTGGAGACTCGTATTCGTTTTGAAAGATCTTATCCAACGACACCCCACACTATAATATATGGTTAAAGCAAAAAAAAAAGCCCCACTTTTCGTGTAGGGGAAACTACCCTAAAAAAATCCTAGTTTTATTGTACGACTTTGTCGGCAGACAGACAGACGGACATGGCGAAACTATAAGGGTTCCTAGTTGACTACGGAACCCTAAAAAAGAACAAAAATAGTCCTATTACTGCAAATATCGAATAAACTCAATTTCGTAAAAAAAATATTATAATAGTTTTGTAATCCGCAATATCTGCATGTCAAGCTCTACAAATCTACTTAGATAAGTTCTTGTTTCAATACGATGCTTGATTATTATGAACATACTAGAGTAGACCAATTAATGTATTCGTAATATTCCGGCAAAATGCAGTGTAAGAAACGTTCATACAAATATTTATATACAAGCATAGTAGCTATTATTAATACAATCTTAAACTTTTGAATGTTTTTGACAAAGGATTTTATAGCGTGGGCACGTCACACTATACATTCCGTCGTCTATACAGTCAGGTACAAAAAAAAGTTAATATAAGGATAATCCTTCACATGTCTCGCTATGCTACGAATATAAGCCTATTAATAGCTAATAGTCACCGAGCAAAGTGAAAGGTAGGGGTGCGAAAGAGGTCACCACAGTCGGACGACCATTATTTTTCATCTCATTACACCGCAGAGGTGTCCTCGCGTTGTCCTGGATGGGCACCCAGCGTGTGGCCACCCCAGAATTATCCACTCGCCTGTGGATTATATGCTATTTACAGCATGCGGTGGATTTATTCTCGCGTACGCTAATTGAAATAAGATCCAATGATTTTTAAATTTTGCTAGGTTCTTAATTTATTAAAATAAACTACGAATTAGTGCGCCTTTACGAACATACCTCCTATTACCATCCTATACAAGGTCTACAAAAATAGTGGGGATCCGTTTAAGGGCATAATCGGTACCGTGTTTGATTAGGAAAAATTAAAACAGTTTTTTGATGTGAATGCTGATACGAGAATGATCAGAGACCCTACCTAGAAAATGCCAGTTTAAGGCGCTGCTGTGACTTAAGGCCGTTCTCTGAAGGGTGTCCTTCTGAATCCCCAACAACGTTCGTCCTAAAGTCACTTGCCCTAACCGGTTTGTCCTAATGGGCACATTCCCTAACGATCAATTGTCATAACGATTATTTTCCATAATGTAATGGTTAGCCTAAGACTCATTATTTGTCCTAAGCATTTGTACCATAACTATCAAGATCCCTAATGTTTTTTACCACATTCTTCGAAATCCCTAACAATGTTTGGCATAAAATAATATGCTCTAACTGTTTTGACCTAATGGCTATTGCCCTAATTATCAATTGTCATAACAGTTACTTTTCCTATTGATCAATTATTATAACAATTACTTTCCATAATGAATGGTAACGAAGAGTGGGTTAGGCTAGGTTAGAACTCTGACCCTCGTAAAAACGAACTGCTGCCACAAAAGTGGGTTAGGTTAGGTTAGAACTGCGACCATTGTAAAAACGAACTGCTGTTAAAACTAGGTTAGGATAGAAATACGATCCTTGCAAAAACGAACTGCTGCCACAAAAGTGGGTTAGGTTAGGTTAGAACTGCGATCCTTGCAAAAACGAACTGTTGCCACAAAAGTGGGTTAGGTTAGGTTAGAACTGTGATATTAGCTCCCCGAATAGTGGGTGCCGCCTCGGCTCTGGGTCGACTGCTGCCCAACGTAGGAGGCCCAGGCGCCCCGTGTCGCCGCCTTTACGCCGGCATGGCTCGCAGTATGGCGCTGTATGGAGCTCCGGTATGGGCACATCGGATGAATTCATCAAATAAGGCCCTTCTCCGGAGACCACAAAGGGTGGTGGCTATCCGGATGATCCGGGGCTATGTAACGGTATCATGGGCAGCGGCATGCGCCTTAGTGGGCACGTTGCCATGGGAGTTAGAGGCTCAGGTGCTAGCCAACGCGCATAGGGAGAGGGTCAGGTGCAGGGCCCTAAATGAATTTCCAGCACCCGAAGAACTGCGGAGGGCGCGTCAACAAGCGCACGAACGGATGCAGCAAAGGTGGAAGGAGGACCTGGAGAACTATCCCTATGGAACTCATACCATGGAGGCACTACTCCCGTCCTTCATGGAGTGGACAGGGAGATCTCATGGGACCGTAACATTTAGGTTAGCACAGGTGATGACCGGACACGGATGCTTCGGTCATTACCTGTGCAGAATAAAGAGGGAGGCTATGCCATGAGTGTGGCGCGCCGGATGACACGGCCCAACATACGCTTGAAGAATGCAGTCGTTGGGCTGTAGAGCGTCGCACCATGACTGCGGCTCTTGAAGTGGGAAACCTTTCGCTGCGCAACGTCGTAGCGGCTATGTTGGGCAGCGAAAGGAAATGGAAGGCAGTTGCGTCCTTCTGTGAGACAGTCATTTCACAGAAGGAGGCCGCGGAAAGGGAGCGTGAGAGCAGGGCTGACGCGCACCCGAACCGACGCAGACGGCGGGGAAGAAGACGGGCACAATTTGCCGCCCGCCTAAACCCCTAGCAGGGCCTTCGGGCTGTGGGGGCCCGCACTAAACGGCGCTACACGATTGGCGGAGGGTCAAGCGTCTCTGACTCTCCTTTCCATCGATGTGGGTACTCTGGCGTAAGATAAGCCAGGGCCACCGGAAGGAGTCATGGTAGAATCCCAGGCATACCTTGGCTCCTTCAAAACGGTAAGAAGGGTGACGCCGGAGTGGCTTTTAGTGGGTATACCTCCTCTCCCCCTCTCAACTTGAGAGGGAGGCTGCAGGAGGGAGTCCCACATATCCCCCAGGGCTCCCCAGGCCGGGGGAATGCGTAACGCATTTTACCACTCCGTCAAAAAAAAAAGGTTAGAACTGTGATCCTCGCAAAAACAAACTGCTACCACAAAAGTGGGTTAGGTTAGAACTGTGATCCCCGCAAAAACGAACTGCTGCCACAAAAGTGGGTTAGGTTAGGTTAGAACTGCGACCATTGTAAAAACGAAACGAAATAGGGAAATCAAACTTAGGGCATACGAGTGTTAGGTCAAGCAACGATAGACTAAGTAAAATTAGGTAACATGATGGTTAGGATATATTATTTTTAGGCCTAACAATAATTAGGCAAAAAAAGAATTATGCTACATAACATTAGGATAAAATATACTCAATATGGAAAGTGCCATTAGGGAAAAACATATTAGGCCAAAAAAAATCGCCCATTCGATAATAGGGAAAACAAAATTAGGGTATACGAGTGTTAGCTCAACTGATCATTATGACAAACAATATTAGGGAATGCAAAAATAGGAGAAAAGACTTTAGGGATTCAGAAATAGATCCTTCTCTGAAAGCAGTTCGTTAAGCAACGAGCAGTTAATTTCGTAGATAACAATATTAACATTACCTAATAAAATTAACATGTCTTGTTAACGACTCTTATTGTAACAAATTGTGTATTTTACAAAGTTTTAATGATTCGCTACGACTTCACTAGGTACTAATATTGAAACATTGCCAAAATTGTGCGCGAGTAAAAAGTTTCCGTTTTCCCTAAACAGCAGGTTACTTCCGACAGTAAGCGTATTTAACGACCTACAAAAATATAACTTATTTCGCGGCTGTGTTTTCATCAGATAACGTGGCGTTGGACAAACAAGCCCATAAACTCTCAAAATGTAGTAAAACCCGGACAAGTGCGAATCGGACTCGCCCACCGAGGGTTCCGTACTTTTTAGTATTTGTTGATGAGATACATCATTTGTGAAAATTTCAACTGCTAGACATATCACGGTTTACGAGACACAGCCTGGTGACAGACAGACGGACAGTGGAGTCTTAGTAATAGGGTCCCGTTTTTACCCTTTGGGTATACGGAACCCTAAAAACCGGCCAAGAGCATATCGGGTCATGCACAATGTAGGGTTCCGTAGTTGCCGTGCGTCAAAAGGGGGACCTAAAAGGGGACTTTATGTAGATATAATGAATATACAAACACATGCCAAAATATACTACCTTCTTTCTAAATTTCCATACCCAAAAGGTCAACGGGCTTTACAAATCACTTCCCATCGATATCGGGTCAGCAAGAACAAATAAAAAAGGTGGCTGAAAATGGCCATTAATAGAATGCCTACATAATTACTGATAAATCGTATAAAAAAACAAATCAACAATATTGTATTGTAAAGCAGATTACTATTATAACGAATTGTTCTGGAGGTACATATTGTTTTAATACTGTTGTATTTACTTACTCTCTTTGTGGCATAACTCTGGTTATATCGGCATAATTTACAATTCAGGACGTGTCAGAGAATATTCGAGTATAACACGATAGTTAATTAATAACTATCGTGTTATACTGGTGCACTGTCTGCAGTAGTGTAACCAACAATATACCCCATAACCCAACCTCACAAGCCACACTAATAATATATGCAACCGTCGACTAATTACATCGCAGGAACGGGGTGATTCTCAGTGTAAACGCAATATAAAAATATTATAAGCGCGATATAGTATAATAGGTAACATTATAAATGAAATGGAATACCCATCCTTGAAGATTATATTTCTCTACTACCCTTCTTTTAGTTGTACTACCGTACAACTGTTTTTAAATACATTATAAATGAAATATGAATTAATTTAAGTTGTAAGTACCTACTCGAACTAGTTGTCGCTGCTGACTTTGCCTTTTAGGTCTCACTACCTCAATTATTCAAGCAAAAGGCTGTAGGTAAACGAGATAGAGCTTATTTACACATTGTTTTTAGATGGCTGGGTATAAAAAAAGATTTAAAAGTCAGTACCTACCTAAGAAGTGCAAAATGGCAACCGATGTAAATTGTGGTAGGTGTCCAGGCTACGCTACATATTTAACATTACAGAAACTCATTTATTATATAATAAGTTGACTAGTTCGACACCTCATAATATCGTTTATTGTACCATGGTAAAACAGGTTGTTACAAAATTAAACAATAATATCTCATGGACCCTAATAGGATACCCATTTACATAGGATAAACATTTCCTTAAAAGGGCTGACTTAGACGGTGCGAGAAGTTTCATTAGGTACATTGCGGTTTTTGATCGGCCGGTTGAACTGGACGTAACCAACAGTCCGCAATGTAACTAAAATGGCATGCGAGTTCGCGCGTCGTTTAAATCAGCCCTAAGTATTATTAAAAGAACTGATGAATGTATACATACTAGTCGCAATTTCTACGTGTACCCTTCCTAATCCTTCCGGGAATACAGTACTTTATTTTCATAGAAGTCTTAAACATATCGTATCACCGAAGTAATAAAATATTATTGTTCACTGAGGTAGACAAAACACCACGCTCTCGTTCTCATAATATTTGTATTCAATAGTCGTGCCAGCCCGTCGTATTATTGCTTTTTGCCTTTACTAGAAATCAAAATTTATGTAAGCAATATTTAACCATATAAATCAAAGAGTGTTCCGTATTTTGCCATATTTTTCTATCCCGGCGCGGTCATAGGCGACGATTGGAAAATAACGACCCTGTAGATCACCCGCATGGATATTGAATTTGATTGGTTCCTGTAGTATAAATATTAGCGCTCACATGAGGGCAGATGGATATGGATACCCGTATGCTTCGGGCAGCTCAGTATGGATGTTGACAGCCTCGCTTCGATTTAGGTCTATTATTAAGGAGCGTTCCCCAAATTTGAGCGCTTTCAGATATCTAAACGTGTTTTAAGAGCCAACAGGAGTGGTCATTGCTCCATACAAACGTAGTCCTCGTTTTCCTCCGTGGGTTTTGAAGCTAGAGCAATGATTTTTTCAACACAGATTAATATTGTCAATATCTGTGTCGGACCGTTTTGCTTTTTTTGATATTTTTGTTTTTTAAGGCGCTAGAGCCCTTCAAAAACGGCCAAAATGGCCTAATAGACTATGCCGCAATGAGAGGCGTGGTATTCAAAACTGATATCAATTAGCCAAAAAAGCAAAACGGTCCGACACAGATAATTTCATAATCATTTAGATTTCCAAATTTGGTTACGATTGGTTAAGTTTTGGGGGAGGAAAAAGAGGACTACGAAACCTCGATTTTTGTCATTTTTACGCAGGATTTTTCGCCTCAGCTGCAGTTGTCCCTATCGCACTAATTTTAGGGGCGGAGTCAAGTTTCTAAATACGTACACAGCCAGAAAAGTGATGGGCAATAGTCGACATTTAATGTCGATAATCTAGTGATGTAAGAAGTTATCGATAAACCGTCTTGTGTGAAAATATCTAGATCCTAAGATACAAGGGGTTTTGGGTTGAGAGTAGGGAACACATTTTTGTAGTTATGATATACAATCTATTATGAACTTTTTGATTCTAATATTTCAAATTAGAAATCAAAATCAAAAATATTTTATTGCATGGTTAAAATGGGTTAACAAAATTTTTAGGTACCTACAGGCACGCTTCGTAATTGTCGAGCAATTTAGGGTCCTAGCTGAATTGGTTGTTCCATACTTACTCGTGCTCTATGGAATGTCCAATTTAGCTAGAACCCTAAATGGCTCAACAATCACGGAGCGTGACAGTACAAATGATTCATGTTCTGTATATCCTGCCCTACAATGGCGTTAATATTTGGTTGTCATGTCTATACTTCGTTTTTAAGCATTATTGAAAAAAAAATAGTAAACTAAATACTAATATTAACCACTAAGTACATAACTATTACAAAAAAAACTAAATAATTATACGATTGCATGCTTAAAAAAGACACGTCACCTTCACTCTAATGCTAAACAAACGAAGAGTAAGAACTAACAGCGATAAGACCGCCTGTTGCTACCTTTATCTACATTGTAAATCGGTTTTAGGGTTCCGTACCCAAAGGGTAAAACACGGGACCCTATTACTAAGATTCCGCTGTCCGTCCGTCCGTCTGTCACCAGGCTGTATCTCACGAACCGTGATAGCTAGACAGTTGAAATTTTCACAGATGATTTATTTCTGTTGCCGCTATAACAACAAATACTAAAAACAGGATAAAATAAAAATGTTAGTGGGGCCTCCCATACAACAAACGTGATTTTTGACCGAAGTTAAGCAACGTCGGGCGGGGTCAGTACTTGGATGGGTGACCGTTTTTATAAATAATGGTACGGAACCCTTCGTGTGCGAGTCCGACTTGCACTTCGCCGGTTTTTTTTTAAATTTGTTTTTATGTTTGTGGTGTAATAAAGAATATTTTAGAGTCAGACCAAGAAAAGTCTACAGCAATTTTGATAGCACACGCAGTGCAAGTGTTATTTATATGTCATAATTTCATAGAAGCGACGTTTGAAATAATACTTGCACTGCGTATTCTATCAAAATCGCTATAGATTTTTCTTGGCCTAACTCTACTTTAAATTACAAAGTAAGGCCTAAATTATAAAATAAGGCCCATCAATGTTTTTTTTTTGTGTTTATTAAACTTGATATTTTGTCTATAGTATTAGCGGACATGGCCTCAAAATTTAAACCCGCTTAAGAATCGGGCCTTATTTCGTGCATTATATACAATACTACCCATTTTTGTGTAGTCATTATTTATACTATAGAAGCATTGTTTGAGTAGCCAATTATTTTAACAGTATTTTTTTAAAGGGCAACGGTGGCAATATTTTAAGGTCTGGATAATAAGATACAGATCTTAATAAGGATATCAATGTAAGTGAATGTTACCATGACTACCAAACAAACAAATGTGATAGAATTTGCCAGCTGGCATTGTAACATTCAGACAGTTACCTATGTACCTAATCTGAAATATGAATAAATTACGAGGGTTGCACTGAAAATGTCGGGAATAGAGAAAACTGTCGCATCTAGACAGTCAATCTTTATTTTAATGCATACTTAAACTCAAACTGACCACGCATATAAATTTTCTTTTGAAAGTAATCATTCTGTAATGCACACGGCTCATAATCCCAAAGTCCTTTTTGTATGGCGATTTTGGGGCCTTAGTGGTTTTGTATGAAATTCGTGGAGTAGCCAACGGAATTGAAGTTTTTTTTACATATATATATATATAAAAGATTTTTTTACTGTTGTCATATGAATCTTTAGGAATGTTGAAATCTGCCGATATGCAACTTTTTTGGCAGTCTTTTTAATTAACAGCACAAATGCGATTTAAATTTTTGACGTCGCTTTGGAATGACATGCTTCTTTAAGATCACCCATGGTATAAAATGAAAGTGACTTTCATATTTAATTTTAACTGCAAACGAGCGTACGATGAACTCTAGTTCATAAAAAAATAACAGAAGCCCATTGTAACTTTTATTTGTTCGCTGAGGGCATATTGAAAACCGTTTAAAAATATGATCCGAAAAATCACTTGGCCAAAAATTCAAATAATGTTCGACATACAATTTTCAAATTGCCAGTAATTCTTAAATACAAATGACAACCAAATGGAATATACCTTAAAAGTTTTATAAAGAGTTACATTTTTATAAATTATATGCCTGTTTCTATTATGTTATTTCTAAGTGTCCCATTCCCGAATATTTCAGTGCGACCCTCGTAGTAATATTTTAAACAGGAAAGTAAACCGAATTTTGGCCTTTTGCTGGACACAATCACAATAGTAATTTGTTTTACAAGAGGGCAAAGTTTATCGCCACCGGTTGATGCATTTGCAGCACCAATGGTAGAAAATGCAAGCTCATCATCAACTGCATAATCGACGTTTGATATGACTATTGAATCCGAGCTTGTTGATCATGAATCATGATAAAACAAAATTTTAGAAGGTCGCAGAATAGTGGATTTAAAATATTTATTTTCTGTGATCTCAAATATCAGGCACGATCATACAAATTGTACATTTGCTGATCTTGCCTTTGTCATTGAAAGACGTAAGGGTTTACACAGAGAATATATATTTAAGTGTAATATGTGCAAAAAAAAGGAAACGATACACTCTGAAGACCCAAAAAGAAAATGTTAGTAAATACTGCTCCTCCCCATGGTTACTTGGTTCCTTATTCAACCTACCTGAAATTAAACGAGTAGGTTAGTAAATTATAACATTTTACATTATAAAGTTAAATGTTTAGGTATCTCAATCACTTACTCACTGGCGGACATGGACGCAATATTTTTGCCCATCTACTTATACTATCTTATAAAAAATGAAATTTTGAAAGTTAGCACGCTTAAAGTTCGTTTTTTTTGCATTAAGGTAACAGATTTTGACATGTCTTATTAAAAATTACCATTGAAGAATAAGTCATAGCAAATATGTTAGAATTATAAATCATATTAATCATATTAATGAGCAAGAGCACCCTAAACCGGCGAGCGTGTATGAGGAATGTTATGAATGTGAAGGAAGCGAAAGTGGTATGTCAGGATCGTAGCAAGTGGAAATCCGTGGTCTCTGCCTACCCCTCCGGGAAATAGGCGTGATTGTATGTATGTATGTATGTATGTATGTATTAATCATATACTTTTTTATATTCTTTTGCTTTCATAAGTAATATAAACTAATTTTTGAAAGCGTTTTTAATTATTAATAAAAAGACACGTCATGATTGTTTACCTTCTTTCTAATGCTAAAAAATAACGAACTATAATAACCGGGCCTTATTTGGTACAGAACCTTGATTTGATAGGTACATCGGATATTCTGGGCCCCTGAGTTTGTTACGTAAAGGACAAAATGGTGACATGTGGTTAGAGCTGATACTGTTAAACTAGTGGTTCTGTGCGCTAAGTATAAAAAATAAGCTTCAGCGAACTCATTAAGCCTAGAAAAAACCCTACACCCTACTGCCACTTAAGTCAGTCTTGAGTCTTTGAATCAATTTCCGTAGTAGTACTACTACTACTAAGGTACTAGGAGGTAATAAGGCCTATAGTAGGTATAATAAGGCCTACCTGAAAAATAATGTTCTTACAACAGTGTAACCGTGTTAGTTATTTGAGTAACATATATGTAAAGTGATACAATTAAAAGCTAACAGCAAACCAGTACATAAATTATATCTTATGTACTTCTTATGAATTACACTCTTATAAAGGTTTCGGCTAATTACGCTTAATTACTTGAATAAAGGTAGATGAATTGCGTGCGGTCCAATAGGTAACCACAACTCACGGAGTCCAAAACAATAAGCTGATCAGCAAAGTCAAGTAAACAAAGCCAAGTCACAGTAGTAGAAAGATTATCGAGTTCCGTAAACGTAAGCCGGGTCAAAAAATTCAATCGCAACACAGTAAGTAATAAGTGAACGCCTCGTGGCAGTAACGCACGAAAAATAACATTGCAAATTGTCGGCAATGAGGCGCGCGCGGGTGCAAGCGTACGCATCTGTGTGCGTGCATTACACACACAAATACAGTCTCTCACGCCCCGTCAGAGCGACGGGTATATTCAGCTTGAAATCTCAAAATTGACTTTTAGCTCAGCTCCCGTTTCGTCTTAACTGCGTGTATATTTAGTATAAGCCTGATATTTGTAAGTTTGTACAAGCATTTATAAATTCGTACAAACAGCAACACTCCTAACTGTACATCGGTGGACCTTATTACAAAAAACATAAGGTCCATCAATGTAACAGTGTGGGCGATGGTATTAGCGGAAATGACAGGGGTCGCCGCCGTCGCCGGTGAATACGCCAATATGCGACACGCAAAAACTAGCTTATTTTCGCAATAAAAACAGGATCTCTGTTTCGCAATAAAAACAGGAACTTTTGCTCTCGAGTGTACAACCCAAGGAAGCCTGTGCTCAGTAGTGGGACGTAAAAAGGTACTATTTGCTTTTTTTATTTTTAATCATCAACTTTTGGGTTATTTAGACTCAGAATCATGAGTACCTACTATTGAAAACAGTGTCCCCAGTTTTTCATACACATTTTGGGTGTCAGTTTTGTGACGGTCCATACAAAATGTATGTGAAATTGCGTCACAGAACTGAAAACATTTTTGGGACACATTTAATGGTAAACTTTTAAGTGAACATTATTGTTTAACAAATCTTCTACAAATATTTAACCCGTTGCTGGAAACATTATCGTGACAGTGCTTAAGCGTACTAAAGTAAACGGAATGATTAACTGCTACGCGTTTTAAGGGCCTCTTAAGAGTCAGATAAATATCTAATTAGGCTCGCCCTGATAAACCCAGATCCTGGCTACGTTTCTTTATTTTTGTATGTAATATATTATTCAATAGGTACGTGGGCCATACTGAAAGTTTCTGGATTCTGATATATGAGACGACTTATTTTTTCTAAGTGGCCAGTCCAGGAATTTTCAGTATGCCCTAAGTATAATTAATTAATTTTATTACAAATGACATGAACATGAAAGTAAAAACACACGAAAAGTATACAAAATACATTTATAAACAAATGTAACAAATTTGAACGATAAATTAAAAATAAAATAAACAAAACATACATACATATAATCACGCCTATTTCCCGGAGGGGTAGGCAGAGACCACGGATTTCCACTTGCTACGATCCTGACATACCTCTTTCGCTTCCTTCACTACACATAACAAAACTTATTTTATTATTCGAACAAACCATCCCGCATCGCTCCCGACGCAAAGGTGCCCATCACTCATGCTGCGTTTCCGCGTTGGACAGCGATGCACAAACTCTATTTTAAAATAAACTGCACTATATTTTATTGTCATGTATTTAATACAAAACGGTGTGATGATTAGGTAATAAACGGTAAGCTTTGCTTTCAAATTAATGTAAGCTACCACTAGAAGCCACATAGAGTATAATACAGTTTTTTAATGGTATCAAAACCTGCCAGATACAAACTGTACAACATGAATTCTTACTACAACTTCACATCTATTAAAATAAGAAAGAACTTTTTCCTCGACCTAATATTACAGTTTCTTTCAGCAAGCAAGGGTTCTGCCCGACCAATCCAACCATACATAACAACCCAACCAAAGTAAAACAAATTCTAACGTATTCTTGTTCAATTAATTACACGTTGGAACTGGTTTTCCAATGAAACACTGGGATATTTTGCGAAGTGCAGCAGCATTTGCAAACAAAATGGAAACTGTAAATGCTTAGGTGCGGCTTGTACATAATTTAGACGACCTCAGTTAAATATGGCGAAGATTTTCCTAATGATAACTAGTACAATAAAATAATAGCCAAGACTTTGAAATTGCACCAGGTAAACCTATCGTCGGTCAGGTACCCATTAGCTTTTCACTGATTCGCAAAGCGTCCCAATCATAAACAAAAAATTGTCGGTATATAAAAGGCAGTGAGTGAAAAGAGTAATTTTCTCCTCCATAAAAACAGTTGCGCAGTTATTTATGGTGATACCGCAATCTATACAAGGGATTTCGCTCTGGGCAGAGTATTAACGATTATCCGGGTTTTTCTTACAAAGAAATATTACTTTGACAAATAAATTCCGTGTATTTCTTTTCACGCTCAACGGAATCTTAGTAGGTATCGTTCTCAACGCTAATATGAAATAATATTTTCTACTCAATTACATTTCCTTTCTCAAGTCGGCATTCTGTTCGTGTTTAAGCTCAGGGGACCTACAATAGTAGAGGGAAAGTGCAGAGTAAAACAACGGAACGGCCCTTTTGTTGTTTCGGGTAATATGGTTAAGGAATATTCACTAACGATCCGATAAAATGTTTTGTCTTTATAAGTATCGAAATTACGAGCTTTTTCAATTGTATAGAAATGGGAACGGTATATTTATCAATTACAATTAAGCCAGACGGATTAAGAAGGTGTATTATGATACCGAAGCAGAAACGTTTTATGATAACGAATTTGTTTCAGTATCGTGTGTTACGCTCACATTCATCATATATTAAGTATGTTATACATTAAGTGAGCGTGCTGCATTAAAAATATAAAATACCAGTCCTTTTTTTTCGCCGTAGTCGGATGAAAATAAATTGATAAGTTGCTGATCACACCTCTGGGTATTATACTCGTATAAAATTAATGAAATATAAGCTATTGGTGTAATAATGAGTCCACGCGCATTACATTGTTACACATACAACAATGTAACCAACCTTAAGTGCTAAATAAGCCAATAAAAAAAATAAACCACTCCCGCGATATGTTTCGGATGCTTTAAGTACCTACATATTTAGTAATAGCGTGTTGTATTTGACCACAGCAATTATACCTAACATTAATTTCATAAAAATATAAATAAAACAAGCCCTTTGCGCTTAAAAATGCTTCGACCCATAAGAAAGTAAATTTCTTGTAAGATATCTAGAGATATCTACCTCGCTCGCTCAGTCGCTTTCGTAAAAACTAGTGCCTACGCCAATTCTCGGGATTAGTTGCCAAGCGGACCCCAGGCTCCCATGACCCGTGGCAAAATCGGGACAACGCGAGGAAGATGATGATGATGATCTAGAGATATCTACCACAAGTTTTAGCGGCAAGTGATAGGAAGGTATAATTCGCTACAGATGAAAATCAAAGTACCAGTGTGTCCCTGAACGCGAATAAACGTAACGTTTCACATATGCAATGAAACAATATGTTTTAAATCGTCGCAGGAGCAAAAAGGAGCCTGAGCTGAAAAGCGTCGACGACGTGACGTTATCGCACGTGGCTCATGATCACAGTATGGCCACATACCAGTATTGGAGTAGACTGTTATGGAGAATGTGGGGAGAAGGGTAAGAACGTTTTATTTTTCACCGAAATGTCGCTGTGATCCAAATCAATTTGTGTTAAAATGTGACTCGTAATATGGAGTTGCCTTCCTCTGTTTTACGAAGGTACGAGTATCTTGCTTTACCCATAAGTTAGGGTTCTATCGATTCTAAAATTTATTTCAGGGTTTCGTTCTCAAGTCAATTAGTTTTCGTGAGCATAAAGTTTTAATTACTCAGTTAATTTATGTTACAGGTTTTTCGTGAGTATTTTACACTAGGTACTTCGATTTTAAAAAATAATAAGAAACAAATACTTAATGATCATGGCTCACTATAATTATAGTGAATCGACATCAACGAATTATTGAAAGATTAAACGAACTTACCTGTAAGTGAAGTTCTATCTGTATTATACGATATGCCTAGCCCCAGACATGTCATATATTAATCGTATAATGTGCTAATCTACGGTATTTAACAAGTTATATGTCAGCAGTATCCATATTAAATGTATTTTATCAGAGCAATTTTCCACCTTATTTGAGTCATATTTTTTGAAAAATGTAACTTATATACCTATTTCAATTCACAAATAAACCCTACAAAATTTGAGTTAATATATTATCTTAGTTATTTTTTTTTTTAAGAATTAATATTTATTTAAATAACACATATTGACAATACATTAAAATTAAAATCGATAAAAAATTAAATTAAAAATTAAAATTAATAACATAAAACTTACAAATAACAATCTAAACTATACATTATTACAACTAAAATTAAATACAAAAATACTTAATAATTAACTTAACTAATACGGGTCGCCCCAATGTGGGACTGTGCTAAGGTGTCAACGCACGTCGCATCCCACACCAGGGCCCTTCCCAGTTTCCACGGCACCAACGTGGCCCCGTCGGGGCGCTTGCCGTCACCTCTGTCCATGCCCACTGGCTCTAAAACCGCAGGCACAGAGACGGTAGCAAGCGCGCGACGCACCAGGTCGTTGATTGTGACGTGGCGGTACATACGCCCGGCGCTTCTGGTACAAGAGAGGCCATGGCGGCCCAGCCGGTCCACACTATTACCGCAGGCGCACGTGTGGGAAACGCATATTCTGGACCCAAGCCTTAAGCATATCGCTATCCTCAAGCTGTTTGGGTCCAGAACCGTGCCAATCGCCTTAGAAGGGAGAGCCTGCAACTAGTGGCCCGACTCGGGGGCTGAAACCGCTAAAATGCGCGCGCGTAACCCTACAAATAATTTGAATCAGAAAAGTTTGATTCCGTCCCGCGTTCAAATAAACATTCGGCTCCGGCTTAAAGTTCTGTGTGTTTATTTGTTTTGCGGCGCCGCGCGCTCGCGCACCCGCGAACACGCGTGATTTGCATGCAAATTGTTTAGATACTATACAGATACCTCTAAAATTTCCCACGCGATTTTTCCGCATGCTACAAAATCTTAGTAATTAAATCAACCTTTCAATTGATGTAGCTGAGCAGACTGTACAATCAGCATCAAATAGTGACAGCCAAATTGACCAAATTGAATTATATCAGTGTTTATTAGAGATGCAACGGATAGTTGTTTGGCCGGATACCGGATATTCGGCCTGCCTATCGGCCGAATATATTCGGGTATATTCGGCCGGCGGAACTATACCTACATTTCGGTTTTTCAAGTGCGCATTGTACAGATTTTGACCTGTTTCGTAGTGAACGTTCGCTCGGACTCATTTCTAGGTTAGAAATGAGTGCGCGTGCATGTCTGTGGAATGTTTAAATTGTTTTAAAATAATAACGAGTAAGATTATGACCGTGACTGTTCTTAAATCCAATTTTGTTTACTCCAAAATCAAGCAATGTTACTATCCGGTATCCGGCCGGACAGTAGGTCATTATCCGGTATCCGGCCGGATATTAAAATAATGCCCGGATAGGCCGGATACCGGATAGTAACCGAATATCCGGTGCATCTCTAGTTTTTAGGGTTCCGTACCCAAAGGGTAAAACGGGACCCTATTACTAAGACTTCGCTGTCCGTCCGTCCGTCCGTCCGTCCATCCGTCCGTCCGTCCGTCCGTCCGTCCGTCCGTCTGTCTGTCACCAGGCTGTATCTCACGAACCGTGATAGCTAGACAGTTGAAATTTTCACAGATGATGTATTTCTGTTGCCGCTATAACAACAAATACTAAAAACAGAATAAAATAAAGATTTAAATGGGGCTCCCATACAACAAACGTGATTTTTGACCAAAGTTAAGCAACGTCGGGAGTGGTCAGTACTTGGATGGGTGACCGTTTTTTTTTTGTTTTTTTTTTTGTACTTTTTTTTTGTTTTTTTTTGTATGGTACGGAACCCTTCGTGCGCGAGTCCGACTCGCACTTGCCCGATTTTTATTACTATTAGGTAAGTAGGGTTGGGACAAATGTTACTATAAAGAGGCTGTTTCTGATTACTATTCAGTATTGGCTACAAGAAGTCCGAGCAGAGCGCACCCCCGTTTATTTTTCCGCACTTGTTATGATAGATCGTAGGAGCGTACTAGGTGTGCGTATTCAGTATTTAAAATGAGGATCTGAATTTCTTTAAATAAGAATAACTCTCATCTAACTCATATCAGCTCATATAAATTGTCACTATAGGCAACAGGCGGTGCAATGCCTCTATAGTGTTTTTATTTGGATTAGCTGCAAATAAAAACTACGCATACGTAGGTACTATTATAATCCGTCAAACCTTTTTTGTCAGTAGCAGTAGCACTATACTCAACCCTTTTTGTATGATAATACTAATATAAGTAAAATCCAGTATAATTATTTCATCCTATACTCCAGTGACAAGAGATTATTGCCAAGTTATTTCATTTATATCAAGGATGATGGCTTTTGTCACCATTCTAATTACGCATGTTCATTTTGAAATTCAAACTTTTCTGTGTGAAATAGGTACGTTACGCATTGTAGCCTGTATCACAGAATAAATAATAGTACTAGGTACAGAAGACTCACTCTCTAACAAAACGCGTCTGTTACGATCAGCACAGATATGGCCGCTAGGTGGCAACAGCGCCACGCGCCGCACGCGCGGCTTATGGCAAACCCCAAAATTGGGGCCGAACGGATGTACTTTTAGCTACCTGTAGCAAAGTGACGAAATCGCGGAGTGAGACACGCCTGCCTGTATGTAAATAGAAAGTAAATTAATTAAAATTTATTTTTTAATCATGACAATAAGAGCGTGTATCGCGTCTATCTGAAATTCCTAATAGTGCAGCCTTAACGACAACCGCCCTAGAAAACGCAAACAATTTCGCGGCAATTACCCCTCTGGCTAGATTCTTGTTAACGCTGTAGTAATAATTGACATACACCCTTAATTTAATTTACAGAATTCCTATTAGGTATTTATTATTGGAAACAAAGTACAAAAATAAGTATTTTATCCTAATTGATTTTACATACTTAGAGCTTTTGAAGTTTTATAGGCGCGTTTTTGAGAAAAAAAATATCCTGGAAGGTGTTTGAATTGTCCTCTTAGGTGCGGTCAATATTAAGCTAGCTAAGCTGCATGTCATTCAAGTACACTTTTGCTCGGCCATCATTCTTTAAAATGTGTAATAATTAACTAACAAACTACATTTTTTTGTTAGCCCCCTCGTAATAACTATCACCACGAAACCTCCCAAACATTGACAGCCAATATTTAACTTTAAACTAACTGTGGTTATCCTTCACTGGCATTCTAATAAAACGGGAGACAGCATATGTAACCGCAAGGCGATGTATGTTTCCAACAGCCAAGACGACTAGGGACGTATTTACCGCAGCTACTCTAAATCGCTCGTGGTATGTTTACCACAAGGGCACTTGGGGAATAATTAGGATTATAACCCAGTTTGGAAATTTCACCGTAGGACAAAGGCGAGCTACTTATAGAGTTATAATAATAAAATAACATTGAAATCAATGTTTACATCGATAATTATTATTTACTAGGTATACATTAGGTATATGAAGGTAGTCAAACTAATTGCTCCGTTTTATTAAGATAATCAAACTCATGCCATTTCCGTCGTGCGTTTGTAGCAATTGTGTTTATTCTTTAGCATGGTATTTAATTGTTTCCTAACATGACTAAAGTAAATTAGAAAACGCACAAAACAAACACATTTTTGCACACTTTTATTTACCGTCTATCCGTAAGTATCCATATTTATTTAGAGGGAAATACAGTTGAAGTTTATTAAGATGCACTGGCTATCCAGGAACTTCTAGAAGGGAGAGAAAGCACAAGACACGTCCACTTGGTAATAACCATTTATTGAAAGAGAGCGATGATATGTAGGTATACATTAATCTGTCGCCGAGAATTGACACAATTTCTACCCTCTTACATAATTATACTCATATATTACAACAGTCAGCAATAAAAGTGTGAAATTATTTTTGACAGTAACGTGTTTTATTCACGAAAATTTTTAGGGTATACTTTAAAAATATTACGTTTCGTTCTATTCATCTAATCCACACACAGTTTGTCTTTTAAAATTTATCTTACATTATAAAATTAAAAATAAACTAAACTAAGCATCGTCTACCCGTCCATGATCAGCTTGCAAATTAATCCTCAGCGAAGCAGGGTTAGCCGATTATTATTTACCCTTGAGTTAATTTGATCAGGTTTGTAACAAGATACACGATAGTTACAGTCATTATGAAACCCTCTAAATATAGTTAGATACCTGTATTGTTGGGTATATTACGAATAATAATAGTAGTATCAATATTAATTGTTTCAGTAAAGATATTTATTAACATGACAATATTGTTTGCACTTGGGGCCATATTCGCAGAAAATACGATGATTATGTGATTTATGAATGAGTATGACAACGACGCTAAAGATAAAAAAAACAAGAGTTTTGTACGTACGTTATTGGTAAGTATTTAGACAGTTTCTGAGCCTCTACCATCAGTTTTAACATTGACATAACGCTCACGTCTACGTAATTTACTTTCTGTACATCTCGCTTCCACTATTGCTCGCATATGCGAGTACGAGCGAGATGCATAGAAAGTAAGTTACGTAAACGTGAGCGTTATGTCAATGTCAAAACTGGTGGTAGCCGTACTGGTGACATGACGCCCACGACAATCGATGTGGAGGCTTTTAAGAGCCAACGGGAGTGGTCATTTCTCCATACAAACGTACTCCTCGTTTTCCTCCGTGGTTTTTGAAGCTAGAGCAATGATTTTTTCAACACGGATTAATATTGTCAATATCTGTGTCGGACCGTTTTGCTTTTTTTGATATTTTTGTTTTTAAGGCGCTAGAGCCCTTCAAAAATGGCCAAAATGGCCTAATTGACTATGCCGCAATGAGGGGCGTGGCATTCAAAACTGATATCAATTAGCCAAGAAAGCAAAACGGTCCGACACAGATAATTTCATAATAATTTAGATTTCCAAATTTGGTTACGATTGGTTAAGTTTTGGAGGAGGAAACAGAGGAGTACGAAACCTCGATTTTTGAGATTTTTACGCAGGATTTTTCGCCTTGTCCTTATCGCACTACTTTTAGGTGCCGCTTCCGTTAGCGAGACGGGTATATTTACCTAAAATATTTAAAACTCAGCTCCTGTTTCGTCTTAAAGCAGTACGTGGCTTTTAAAACTTATAAATCAATTCACGAGAACTGACTTTGACCGCATGTTAAAATCATGAATAAGTAGGTTTCCGTATTCAACTGGGAACCCTATAGTTTCGCCATGTCTGTTAGCCCGTCTCTGCGTCCGCGGCTTAGCTCACTGACCGTTAGGGTTAGAAAAGTGTAATTTGGCATTTTTTTAAAGTCTCAAAAAATGATGTGGCGATTGGAACTTAAATTACCGTAAAATGGGGTGAGTAGGGACAAAACTGACATTCAAACCTCGATAAAACTTTATTTTTACATGTGATAAACTGATTTTTATACATAATAAATGTCCCAGTCGTTTGAATTTTAGTTTTTTTATGATTTCGTGTAGTTCCATTTCATAATTTTAAAGATAAATACGAAATAGTAGGAAATCCCAGGTCACCCCGTAGAGAGATTTCCTACTAAGGTGAGTTTTGAAAATTGTTGGATCGACCCTTTGGGATTATGAACATTATAATAGATTGATTATTAGAATATACAATATAAATGTATAATTTACGTAGCAGCAGCCTGTAAAAACCAACTCACCCCTCTGTTTTAATTGTAATTTTAATGTAGTTATGTTATTGATATGGGCTTTGTCTGAAATAAAAGAATTTTATTTTATTTTTATTATTTATTATTCTGTCATCCCTCCTCACCCCATTCATAACCCAACTGCCCTCGTAATACCTACTCACCCCATTTTACGGTACCCATCCTTTAAAAACTTAATTTATGTGAAAATAGGTAAAAATTACATTCGGATAGCGACACATTGCTGCCGCGTTGCACCAATAACGCCGCTGCAGCTGCCTTCCGAATGCAACCTTTGCGTATCGCGGATGATATTGGAAAAAATCGACATTTAATATTCTCTATATGGTTTTACGGATACTCATTTGATTAGCTTCTCTCAAAAAATATGCGCCTACATTTTTGGCATTGCGGCTGCAAGGGTGAATGCAATGCACTTCGGCTCTCGGCGTAATGCAGTTCTGTCCGGTTCATTTGTCGTCCCGCCTTATTCGACGCTTGCTCGAATGTTGTGAATAGAATCTAAATTACTTGAAAAATTCCTACAGTCTGGAACTCCAGCTTTGCGAATTGTTTCGTGGATATTTTAAATTAGTTTGCTTTTGAGACTTATATTTGATAACGAAAGTGATGGATAGGTTCGCCGTGAGGTGAATTTACAAACACGATGCCCTATTCAAATTTATTAGGTACCTATTTTAGCGCTAGCCGTCATAAGACCATTTGTTAAAAGTGTATCATTGGTATTACATCATTTACATCAATAAGTTTATGCGCACTGTCTCGCGTAATGTTCGATGTAGGTACTTATACATATAAATGTGTCGTTTAGTAAAGGGACGTTCACTTAGTTTCTTTTTAGTCTTTTTAGTGTAGAACAGGCAACTCAAGAAGGAATAGATTTAGAATATTAATTATTTCCATTAAGATAATGTATAAAAATTATTCAAACTATAATTATAGACAATCTATCTGCCTCGGAACCTTTTTTTAATTTTTTCAATATCGGAATTTGTTTCCAGAATAATCTACTTTCTATCCAAAAAAAAACATGAAATTTTGTCGTTATTTTCTCCATTTTCAAATTTCTTCAAACTTCAAACTTCCAAATTTTAGTGTGGAAATAATTTTTCAAAAATTTGGCTCCCCAGGATGCTCCGCGTGCTCCTGCATCTTTTAATACCACTGCCTTTCGTCTATCTGTATAACTTTTGGAAATATTGCCGAATTACCCTCCTCCACAAAAACGATGTGATAAACATATTCAATGTTAAAATATATTTATAGAACAACGCTTGGCTCGGTTGTAATGCCAAGGTTTCGAAATGCAAAGACATTTCAAAGATTATAAATTCCCATTTTAAAAGAAGGCAATAGTTTAACAGTAAAACAAATATTTACTTTCAACTGCGCAGAAGTTTAAACGGTTCCTAACGATGCGAACAAAAGTTTAGCAACCCCATATTTATATTAAACGGACAAGACCGATCAGAGACACAAAAACTTGCCTTCCTTCGAGACACTTCGCGATACGATCAAGATGACAAACCTTGTGCAAACGGTTCACTACTCGGTCAAGTTTCATTAGTTTTTCCAACACTTTAGTAAGGAGGAAGTGAGACGGGAGCAAGAAAGGAGGCGAATAGGGGGACGGGGGGAGGCTAAGGTTACAGCCTCGCCGTGTAATCTCAAGTTAGCGAGCAATTTGGTGTTTGCTTTCAGCGAGTCTGTAGCGTGGGCTATTGGATTGTCTTCACCTTTTGACGCAAATCTCTATTATTTTAACACCCATGAATAAAATGTAAAATTCCCCGCCTTAGCGAATACTTTGTAATCCCTCAGTAGCAAACGACCACAATAAATGCGCTCAGTTTTATTCGGCATTCGATATTTATGTTCACTCAACCGTGGCGCTCCTTAACTTGACCTCCCGACTTATTTTACGTTTTCTCGTTTTATTAGCTCGGCTGTTTTGATCTTGGAACTGGAACGTTATTTTTGCTATTTCAGAGCTTTCCTGTTTTTGTTTAGGTATCTAGACGCAGTGATACAGATAATAATATTATATTTTAAAAAGGACTGGAAACCTATTTTTAAAATGATATCCAAAGAGAGATAAAAATAGAGCTATATACTTTAGGTCTTAATGAAAGTTTATGTAAAATCAAAAGGTCCTTTCCCGGGACTTAAACTATGTCTTAACCAAATTTCATCTAAATTGGTTTAGTGGTTTAAGCTTGAAGATGGATTCTTAAAAAGTTTTTATTACCATAAACAAATTCTGCATCCCTGATTTATACGCAAACGGTACCAGTTTGGTACTACCAAAGTTGGCGTAGTAGCTTTAGGGGTAGATACCTATCAATATTAAGGTGAGAGAACTCAGAGAACTAAAAATTTAATTAAAAAATCTTGGTGGCTCCACTTCTTAACTGCCGGATTCGAACTTTAAGATACGTCAATTAATAGATCTAGAACAATATGGATTAGATGTGTCAGTGTCAAAAGTGACGTATTTGTTTGAAGAAACGTCACATTTGACAGTGACGTATCTAATCCATATCGTTTCTAGATCTATTAATTGACGTATCTTAAACTTAGAATCAGGCCGTAAATCAATCTTTGTGTCCTAAGATCCAGTCCTTCTAAAGGGAATCTTCGATTCACGAAACGGCGTATTTCATCGGCTACAATGGCCACTTTAAGTAGCTAATATTATATTTATTTATCGTATGGCATATACATTACACTGTACATTAATTAACTACATAGTTTATAATCTAAATCTACATTTTTCCAAGTAGGTGGGTGATGGCTGCACTCGTTGTAGTTTTAAAATATATTATAAGTAGATACTTTCAGTATTACTAAAACTACCACATAATCACGTTACGGTTACAACACAACTGTAAATCTACTACCTCATTTAAACTTGGAACTTACTTGTCATTATCAGGCATGTAAGTAATGTATGTAACAATGTACAGCCAGCGAGCAGTAAATACAAGCAAGGAGTTGTCGGATGTCCACGTTTTACTCTACTTTAACTACATGTTTCAAGTGAATGGCCCATTATTACGCTCGTAATTCCGGGATTGCTCCAAAATTTGTTTGCCTGAGAGACCGACATAGTTTTACTCGACAACTCTGATTTTAACATTGTAGTTTATGTTTAAATGCTGCAAGAAAATGATTAACAGCTATTGCCTTGGGTAAAGCCGGAAAGGCTTTGTTACTTTGACAATAACTGCTCAGTGTAAGACGTAGACAAATAACCGAATTTAATCTGTCTTGAGTCATACTAACACTAAGCTAGTTATACGGTTTAACTCACGTAGGTATTTTAAGTCACTCGTGGAACATATTTCGGAGAGCCTAGGGCTCCACTATCAAGCACTAGCAGTGCATGACTTAAAATACGTGCGTATTCAAACCGTAAAATTAGGTACTTAATAAAGGTTAAATAAATAACATATACATGTAGTATTTTTGAATTTGTATCAACAAACCAAGCATTTACGTTAATTACAAGTGGGACTCCTGATGAAGTCCAGAACGGAACTCACGGTATTTCACGTTTGACGACATCTCTTCTTCGTTCAGTTTGTTCAGCAACTTATGTGTTTAAACAACATCTTTGTCAAGATCGAGTTCTGATGATGGATTCCATGAGGAATCGAGGGAACTACTCAACTATAAGAGTTATAAGCATACCTATAGCGTTTTATTTTTCTAAATTTCATCTTAAAGCCGAGCATTTGCATTTAAGTGGTGCTATTTGGTGAAATGGACACCATAAGTATTTTTTTCTACTCGCGTACTTCTATTTGTCATTTAAAGGGTCGTGCACACACCTTTAAAACCCTACCTTATAGTTGTCAAGATAAGTCTTTAGTCTATTCCGCAAAAAAGAATTTGTGCATACACGCAATATCTTTTTGGCGATTTTACGATACTTCGTGTAATGACCACTTAAAAAATATTGAATGATACAGTGTTGCCAACCTTATTTTAAATCTCATCTCTGACAAATAAGTGAACCATATCCATTTTTTTTTAATTTCATTCATTCTTTTCCCGCCCGTACCCTCCATTTTTGCTACTTCTTGAATTAAAAATATTTGTTGAATTTACAATTTTATTTCAAAGTAAGTGCTTGGTCGTAGAAAAAGTATTGTATGCAACGTTGTTTATCTGAGTCAAAAAATACTCGTGGCGTCTTTATTAACAATTTTTGGCTTCGCCTCAAATTGTTACTCACGCCCCTCGCCTTTTTTGGCCTCTCTTAAACAACGGTTGCATAAAATACTATAAGACTTCAGGCTAATAAAATTGTAATTTTTATGACATGCGCTATGCTTGTAAATAATAGTCAATTAGTCATGGCACCCATGGCATTTTAAACTGTTTTCTGCAGTCGTTTTTTTCTATTAAAGATTATAGTTGTGTTCTAAGATTTATATTCTGCTGCTGTACAAAATAAATAAATATTATTATAGGACAATTTTACACAGATCGGCCTAGTCCCACAGTAAGCTCAATAAGGCTTGTGTTGTGGGTACTAGACGACGATATATATAATATGCAAATACTTATAATACTTATATACATAGAAAACATCTATAACTCAGGAACAAATATTTGTGATGAATACACAAATAAATGGGGAAACAGGATTTGAACCCGGGACCTCCTGGTTCGTAGGCAGGGTCACTACCGACTAGGCTAGGAGGGCAAAATTTTGTTAAACATTTATTGTGACTTTTATAGGCGTGCTTCACGTAAGACTTATAGCTTCCTTCACTCCCACGCCATGAATCATTCTGAAGTTGCGTTATGTTTCTGTATAAGGAAAAATTGGCGATAATGTACAGTGAGCTTCAAAATAGCTTGTTGCCTATACCTAAACATTATCCCCGGTCCATCGACCATAATCACCACTGAAATAAAGTAAGTAGGTATTTAGGTATTACGCGGCTAACGGCGCGATTCGGGAAATTAATTAGAGATCCACTAGATATGAAATAGTAAAGATATGTGACGTTCCACTGCTACGCTGTCCTCGGCGAGGGCTACATATTTGCGCCGTTTGGCGTAGAGACTCTGGGACCGTGGGGGCCTAGCGCAAAAAGTTTTTTTAAGGAAATGTCCCAGGGCCTTGTCACGTAAATATTTCTTGCCCGGCAGGGGTTCTCCCAGAGGAAACTCACGGACAATTAAAGTTACTAAATTAAATAAAAAGTAAATCTTACCAAAAGCTCAAGCAGGTGCTAAACTTATTTCCATCAGCTATTCAGGGCAATAAAGTATATGAAATGAAACGTTACATTTTGTGACACATCATTTATTACTAATTCGAACACGGGCAGTTATTCTACATGTAAATCATTAAGCTAGCATAAGCACCTTATACTAATAATGTCATACGATAGAGCTGGGTCGTGCCAGAAATGGTTCTAAAATGATTTTACAAGCAGACCTAACTAAATTTGTTAGTCCCTAAATTATCATTTGCCATCACATATGATTCTACTAAATTCTTTAACTTTAAATTTGGAAAATGCTTCTAGGATGGAAGGAAAGCGTACACCAACCTCATAACAATGTTCCACCAGTTCAAGCCCGACGTGTCATCCTCCGCTGTGCCGGAGCCGATTTGCAGCAGCAGGAATCTGACCCGACACCGCAGAGCAACACCGAAGGACTAAGGTCTCAGTTTGAAGGTGACGTCACCTCCACCCAGCAGAAGAGCGAAATTCTCATGGCGAACTGCTCACCAGACACACTTGAAGTTTTAGGAATATGGACAGACTTCCATACTCTGATATGCGAACTGATTTCACATACGTAATAACATAAAACCCCAGTCAGCAGCTGGAAATTCCTAGAGTGGACTCATCTCACAACTCTGATACTCCCTCCCAACCACATTGTTTTACCAGCAGATGTTTGTGGCAAAATAACAACAGCATGAGCTCCCTAGCTCATGGATGCAGCGGCTACTGCATAACCAAGCCTCTGATCGATGCTACCAGAGCATGATGTACTTCGCTTCACTGTTCTATGTATAAAAGATGCCCATCCAGGGCGAAAACCAACCGGGAAAAATCTCAAGCCCATCTATCCCTGGGATGACACAATCAAAATAACAGTAACTAATGAAATTCATGGAATTATTTTATATGTAAGTATAACTCAAAGAAATAAATCATATTTAATTATTTAAACATATTTCAACCTATTTTGTATTTATAAATTAAGTTATTTTTGATTTAAATATTTATTAATATTATTCCATAAATTTAGGATTTAATTTGAAGTAGAAACACCATCAGCTTCAATTTGTTTCTTATTGGCTGAATGCCTGTCATGTATATTGTTGCTACATCAAAGACTTCCTTGCCATAGAACAAAACTATACTATATTCGAGACAATCCTAAAAACGTTAAACTGAGCTAACCATACAAAGTGCCGTGTTACAGCCTCATTGACACCTCAGGTGACCGGGGGGCTGGCAGCTACCTCGGCCAGAGGATAAGCCTGGCCATCCAAAAAGGTAACGCTGCCAGCCTTCTGGGCACCATTACGCATGAAGGTGACCTGGGGCTGGGGAGCATTTTTTACTTATAAGTTTTGTTTTATTTTAGTTTTAATTTTAACGCTTAGTTTCTTTTTTTCTCCATTTTGTTTGTTACTTATTAATAAATAAATTATGTCCAAAAAAAAAAATTGGTCAATATCCTAAAATTTTGTTTTACAAATCGACCTGTTGGTCGGTATAACACATACATAGTTCACAAGTCTCAATTAATCAATTATTATTTGTCTAAAATAAACCGATTACATTCCGGCACTACGTATGTAGTCCACGCAACGCGAGTGTGAAGCAATCTTCGCTGGAAGAGTGGACGCGCCCATTTCACGGTTGATTATCTTGCAGACGTTCTGCCTCGACAACTCGAATTCAATTTTAGCTTCGCTATTGTGGCAAATTTTACACGTCATACTTTGAGTGACGTGACCTTGGCTTGGTAAGGCTGTGTGAAACATCTTTTTATAATTTTAATTATGACTACTTTGTTTTAATCCTAAATTTAATGGCGAGTTAGGGTAAAACAAATAGTACGGAGTACCATAATACTTACATTGAAAGTTATGTTGCAAGTAGCCAGCAAGACGCATCTAGGTAAATTTACAATAATGCTGTCAAAATTGATTATTTCCATTTTAAATCATAGTTAAACACGTCCAACAGGACGTTACAACAATTAAAGCTACGATTGTAAGAATCATTTATATCCGCGCCATGAATGAGCGTATATTCATTTCTTTCATTCGAATTCGAAATCTAACTAGACTTTATTGTTACTAATAAAACTTTATAACATTAAATATTTCTATCTGATACACATAGGAATAGTTCGTTTTTAGAAACAGGAAATAATTGACTGAACGCGGCGGTGTTTACAGAACCCCTCATTTGAACCAGTTATTGCAGTGTAATAAAGCAAAAAGTACACGAGAGAGTTGGATTATTTCCAATTTCGATTTCCCCTGGAGCCAGCCTCATTTGGAGTTGCACTTTATTTATTGCCCTCCATCGCTGCTGTGAATTGAATCCAAATTACTGGAAAAATTCCTTCCAAGCTGGCGTGGAATTCCAGCCCTATTATACCATACCTTTAGTGAGCGAAGGATTTCATATTTCAAATCGCTAGACTTCATTAAAACCTAATTGTTATCCTCTTTTTGGACCGTTTTATTGGTACTTCGTTTAATGCAATGCACAACAAAATAGATAATATCTAATGAATAATTATAACAGAAAAGACAGTCTTGACTGAGACCCTTAGTTTGCCAAAAACGGAGTCTTTTATTTTTTAAATAAATAATTGTTAGGTAACAAATAACACAATCTTTTTACATTAAAGTTCGATAACTCTTCTGTCCAATGGAAAGAAATTCATTTATAAAAAAAAATAGGGCCCCACCTTTAGCTTTACCGGCTTTAGGCCTCCCTCCCCAAAACCTCTTAGCCATCCTGTCCTATTCTCACAACAGCACCATTATTTATTTTGAACATAACATTCTTTAAAAATAAATCTACCAGGTAATCAATGCAATAAAAAACATATTCCATGTTTCCTCCTACAGATTCAGGTGAAATACTGCTAGCGAGACTTAAGCGCAGCGCTATTGTGAACCCTTTTCGACCCATGTCAAGGCTATGGAGCAGTTTGACAGTAACATTATTAGCACATGGCATACGACCGGGCCTGTTCTCCAGAATTACTAAGAGTAATACAAAAATCCGAACTAATATTTATCGGGAACAATTGGCTTCGGTAAATGTTTTTGCTCGCATTCCCTTAATAATGTCACTATTTTTCTTGTTGCTGCATGTTATTATTTACACAATTACATTTTGTAACAAATTGATAGACAGCTTCAAAAGATGAATAGACTTTAAAAACGCTCCGACCTAAGCGATGTTTCTCTTATCAGCTATTAAAGTGCAAACTCAGCTATGTTTTGAGGCATTAAAGCCATGATTAATTTGAAAGGGCTTCTAACAGGACGGTTTTAAGGAATTACCGGTGTACAGTCATTAATTTACTATTTAAAATTATGCCAAAACCAAGTATTGATTTATTTTTAATTTCCTAAAATATTCACTTAAAATAAACTTTCAAACTTTCTACGATATAATCGACCATCGAATGAATAAATACACTCAAAAGACTCTGGCTGGGTCCCTTATCAGCTTTTAAAAGTGCAACCTCAGCTACGTGGAGCCAATGAAGCCATGATTTAACTCCGGGGCTTCTCAAAACGGGGCGGCTGAAAGAAATTATCGGTCGCGAGTGCGGTCGCTGATGCGAGCGGCTATTTGGCGCGCGTCCAGTTCGCGATCTTGTAATTTACTCATGTGGAATGAGATTAACACGACATCTGCCTTGTATTTAGTGGGTTCACACTCGCTCAATGATTTTGTAATTTAGACCATACGAATTTTCTTTCGTATTTCGAAATAACGCAAGAACTATTGGGAGCTTATTATCACTGCGTTATTCTTTGCATCACTAATATTCACCTCGTATTTGAGGCATTTACCTAACCCTTATTTTAATGAATTATTATTATTGTTTACAATCTGACGATATTTTTGCGAGTTCACGTTATTTAGAAACATTGTGGCATTGTTAAATATCATGTTATTTTCAATCCCATCAAAAACATTACATGTAATAAAAAGGTGCAAGTCTCGCAACACTTCTACTACAAAAAAGTTTTGAGATGTAATGTGAAACCAAGTCGGTTATTTTAATCAGTGCCAGTAATACATATAATGACTTGGCAATCGCACATAATGCTTTACTCGTACCGTACTCGTAAATATGTGTAATGCTCAAACTGCAATTTTATTAGCGCTAGCGTTATGTTCAATTAGAAGAATTTTTAATAGGTGACGATGATCCTTATGTCATTATGCAGCCGTGCAATTGCCAGATCATTCTATGTATTACTGGCACTGATTAAAATAACCGACTTGGTTTCACATTACATCTCAAAACTTTTTTGTAGTAGAAGTGTTGCGAGACTTGCACCTTTTTACATGTAATGTTTTTGATGGGATATGTATTACTGGCGACGTTTGAAAAATCCAATATCGTTAGTGTTGTGTGTCGACCGAGTGACCTTGGTCATAACGTTCAAGTTGATAAACAAGACCAAGTGCGGGTAGTTCGAAAAACTCGCGCAACTTGAGTCTGTTTGGAAAGAGAAAGTTCGTGGAATGTATTGGGCCCCATACATTCCACGATTCTTCTCTTTCCGCACAGACTCTAGAAGATGTTGATGACAACTTTAGTCTGTCTTCTCCGAGAGCACGGGGACGACTCCGTACTCGAACCGTCGGAGGAAAATTTCAAAACGTAATTATACCGGATTAAGGCCCTCAGCACACAAGGCGTAGGCGTGAGCGTAGCGTTAGCGTGACGTGAGCGTGGCGTGTTCCGAGAGGCGTGTAGAGTTCTGGGCACCAATCGTCACGTAAGCGTGATAGTCTGTTTGCATACAAATTCTTCACGCTTACGCCTGTCTTCATGACTGCAGAGACCTCACGCTACGCCACGACTACGCTTCGTGTGCGGACTTGGTTGAACTTGTACGTGCTCGTTGCGCTCACGCCACGCTGACGCGACGCTCACGCCTACGTCTCGTGTGCAAGGCCTTAGTCCCGTTTTATAACTAATACTGTTGGCTTTTCACCATTAATTAAAAACCTGGTGGTAAATACCAAATTTCGTATTTTACTCAGACGATTACAAGTTCCGTGAGTCCCGAAATAATTGGCGCGACATGAGATTGGAACCCATGATCATTAAACACTGCACGCAACGGAAGCGATAATTTTATGAAAGGTGGATCGATTCCGATATGTAAATTTTTTATTCGATTTTCTAACGAGCGAACTTTACGTTTTCGTGTAACCAACCACCATAACCAGACATGGAGTTTTGGGGAGGTAAATGAAATGACAGAGGAAATTAGATGAAAGTTTAAGTTAGTTTAGCTAGTTTAGTTTTGAGTGCAAGACTTTTAATTAATTTTTATATACTGTACCATTGTCATTGTTTTACATGAATAAGTACCTAAAGTATAAATAAATAAAAAGCTAACTAAATTACTATTTTCTCTAATTGTTATACTTTTAATAAAAATCCTCTTTTAAAAAATAAATGGCTTCCTAGTCTAGTCAAATGTGTTTGAATCCCGATAAAGGCATTTATTTGTGTTTATAACGCATACCTACTTAAGTGTTCCTTAGTTAAGGCCCATTTACATGGTGCGAGTTTCTCGCCTCGATGGCACGATTATCGTAGCACGAGAAAAATATATTATCATGTAAACTAAAGATACGATATTGTACTAGAAGGAGCGATAATCACCTCGCCTTTGCTGATTGGATGTCTCCGTGTAAACAAAATTTTAATGCGAGAATCGTATTTCGAGATTTTGAATGACCTACATATGTATTCACCCCTCAGAGTATAGTCAGATATCACAGAAACACCATGTAGGTATACTTATATGTTGTCGTTTCCCGGCAACTTATTTTTTCTTAAAAGCAACGCCACATTATTTCAGCCAAGAGCCAATATTAAAATATACGTAAATGCAACTTAAAATATATTAATTTTAAAAATATTGTTAGAAACAAGAAATATTTATTAAGAATATTGACAGTATAGTGAAAAGATTAGTAACTAAACACGTAAGTATACAGGTAAAACTCGTATGAAAATCGGTTCGCACCGATTCGTGCGATACTCGCACGTACGTGAAAAAATGTCATACGAGAACCAGTTTAGACGAGTCGAGAAATCGTATGCAAATATCTCCCTAGAAGGCAGCTTCCCGTGTAAACTATTTCGCCTGGCGATAATCTCCGTTCGAGTATCGCATGACATAATCGTAGGCGAGTTTTTATTTCTCGCATGAATGTAAACATTTTTATACGATAATCGCCTGACGATTATTGCATACGATAATGTCATACGATTTCTCAGAACTCGCACCATGTAAATGGGGCTTTATGGATGTAATCTATATACTCGTAAGTGGTACCTATAATACAAGCACAGTTTAAAAAGTAACAGTGGTCGCCTTTGACGTGTACCGAGCTACTAACAATGGCGACGACAGGCGATGTATGCAGCTAGGGTGCGCGCGGTCAGTCAGAGGTATCCACTACTTTTGCTTGTCCGGCAGAAGTAAATGGGTATACGGGTACGCGACCCCGGCCTACTCAAGCTGCTGCCGGTGTTTACCTCTTTTCTCTCCGCAACGGCAGTATCCTTAATTTCTTTCTTCTCTCCCCTTCACCTGCCCTATCTCCCTATCTTTGCTTGGTGGGCTTCCCAGCTTCGGCTCTTAAAATAGCACCTAGAAGAAGGCAAACTTCGAACAAAAACCCGGAATGACATCTCCGTAGATGTCTGCATCCGAGCCTCTCTCTGATCGTAGCGGTCTCCCGTTCCATCAGAATTAGAGGGGTAAGGACGAGAGAGTGCATTTGTGTCTGCGCGAACACTTATGCACTTTAATATGTCCTGCGCAATCTGACTGCTTTCTCACAAAGAACTCCGATTTACTTGTAAGACCTGTGGCGATGGACAGAGTCAGAGCGGTCTGGTTATGATGCTAACTAGGCTGTGGATGATGTCTGCACATGGGCGGCTCAGGGAGAGTGGTCGCTTTTGCACTGCAATGGGTTAACAGTGCGAATTCGGCAGCACCCTGAGTGACGAAGCAGCCCTATTTAGGGAGGCCCTGCTTCCCTCGCTCAGCCGGGGAAGGGACTAGAAAAGGTGTCCCAAAAAAGGCTTGACCCACTAACAACGGAGGTAGTAACCGCGGCTGCTTCTGCATCACCTTATACGTGGTCGAAAACAGAGAAATAATAATAAAGCAAAACCTAAATCCCGTGATATGACCTTTGGCGCATGGAATGTCCGTACCCTCCTTGACCGCGAAGGTAACCAATGTCCTGAGCGCAAAACCGCCATCGTGGCCCGTGAACTCCGTCGCTACAATATTGATGTCGCTGCACTCAGTGAAACTCACTTAGCTGACGAGGGTGAATTGGTGGAACACGGTGGTGGTTACACATTCTTTTGGAAAGGCACACCATCTACAGAACCTAGGCGATCAGGTGTTGGCTTCGCGGTCAAAAACAGTATAGTCAACAAATTGGAGGAATGTCCTATTCACATCTCTGACCGTGTGACAACCCTGCGTATACACTTAGAAAATAAAAATTACCTCAATGTTGTCGGAGTCTATGCGCCGACCTTGCAAAGGAGCGATGACGTCAAAGATAAGTTTTACGAAGAGCTCACTCAAACTCTTTCTAAGATCCAACCCAGGGAACAGATTTTGCTGCTGGGCGATTTTAACGCAAGGGTCGGCCGTGACTGTCAGGCTTGGCCTGGGGTGTTGGGAAGGCATGGTGTTGGGAATATGAACAGTAATGGCTTGCTTTTACTATCACTCTGTGCCAAATTTGATCTAGCTATTACTAACACTATGTTTAGATTACCCGCTAAATATAAAACAACATGGATGCACCCTAGGTCCAAGCACTGGCACTTAATAGACTTCGTAATTGTGAGGCAGAATAATACTTCCCAAGTCCGTATCACTCGCGTCATGCGAGGAGCTCATTGTTGGAGTGACCATCGGCTTGTAGTTACTAAGTTAAGACTGCGTCTTCACTTACCCCGTAGATCTCAAGGAGTGAAACCTGAGCGCCTAGATGTAGGGAAATTAGAAGTTCTAGAAAGTAAAAAGATCTATGCTCAGGCAGTCACTAATGCGATTCAAACTCTAAATTATGATAGTGGTGACCCCATTGATACCTGGAATTTGGTTTCGTCCAGAGTAGTCGACACCGCCTCTCAGATACTTGGTGTTAAATCTTGTAGACGTGAGGACTGGTTTGACGATAACGACGAAACTCTGACTGAAGCACTTAGGAAACACCGGGCCCTGTTGCGTTTGAATCGTAGTGACCAAGCAGACGCAGTCAAGCAGAATGGAACTCTTCTTCGGAGAAAAATCAGGGAAGTAAAGGACAAGTGGTGGCATGACAAAGCCGCGCGCATACAATGGCTTTCTGACACGAACCAGTTGGGTGCGTTTCATAATGAGATCCGGCAGCTTGTTGGTCCGATAAAGCGAAGTTCTGTGCCGTTAAAGTCCTCCGACGGAAATCAACTTGTTACCAATAAGCTTGACGTGCTCAAGAGGTGGGCAGAACATTTTAACAGCTTGTTAAATATTGACCGTGCTGCAGATATGCAGCATATTGACTCGATACCAGCTCTGCCTACTGAACAAAAACTGGATGAGCCTTTGTTATTGCGTGAGGTTGTCACTGCCATACAACAACAACAAAACAAGAAAGCGGTGGGCGTCGACAATGTACCTGGAGAGCTATTAAAGTACGGAGGGACGGAGCTTCATGAGGCGGTCTGGAAGCTGTTCTCTAAAATGTGGGACGAAGAGCGAGTACCTGCTGACTTTCGAGTCTCTCGCATCTGTTCCTTATACAAGAACAAAGGAGACCGCGCTGACTGTAACTCCTACAGAGGTATATCCCTTCTAACTTCTCCGGGGAAGGTCTTTGCCCGTATTCTACTAAACCGCTTGATGCCGCTATCGGAAAGCATTCTACCTGAGACCCAATTTGGCTTCCGGCCAGATAGAGGCACCTGCGAGGCTATTTTCTCTATACGGCAACTGCAAGAGAAGTGTAGAGAGCAAGGTCAACCAATGTATCTGTGCTTTGTTGACCTAGAAAAAGCCTTCGACAGCGTGCCTCGCGAAGCTTTATGGGTGGTTTTGGCGAAACTGGGATGTACGGAAAAGTTTGTTAGGATGATCCGGCTATTGCATGACAACATGCAATGCTGCGTAAGTGTCAAGGGCGAACAATCAGAGTTTTTCTCTGTTAGCTGTGGCGTGAAGCAGGGCTGTGTGCTTGCGCCCACTCTATTCGCCTTGTACTTCGCAGTAGTAGTTCGGGAGGCACTACAAATTTCTTCTGATGGCATTCGTATTCGCTATCGCACCGATGGTGGCATATTTAACCTAGCCCGGCTAAAAGCGCGCACCAAGGTGTCTCACGCAGTCATAACGGAGATGATGTATGCAGATGACCTGTGTTTTGTGGCCGAATCTCCAGGTGCTCTACAACAGCTTATGTCGAGTCTTGATGAGTCATGTCAAAGATTTGGCCTAAAAATAAATGTCAAAAAGACTGAAGTTCTGGCCCTTGACATAATTGCCAATTCCCAGATTGACATTAAACTCGGCCGGGACTCGCTTAAGCATGTAGAGCAGTTTAAATACCTGGGTAGCACTATTACAGCCAAGTGCCACCTTGACAATGAAATAAACTGCAGAATAGGAGCCGCTGCAGCAGCGTTCGGAAAACTTCGTTCCAAGGTGTTTCGGTCGCACGACATAAAGCTCTCTACAAAGGTTGCTGTATACATGGCTATTGTCCTGCCAAATCTCCTCTATGCCTCAGAAACGTGGTGCGTATATCGGAAGCATATTCGCTCATTGGACGGATTCCACCTAAGATGCCTCCGCGACATTATGGGCGTCCACTGGTCCGACCGTGTTCGGAACACGGAGATCCTTAGACGTGCTGATGTCGCCGGAATAGAGGCCTACCTAATGAGACGACAGCTACGATGGAGCGGTCACGTCTCCCGCATGTCCCAAGACCGAGTCGCGAAACGCATCTTCTACAGCGAACTGCAAACTGGTAAGCGAAAGCAAGGCGGCCAGTTTCTGCGGTTCAAAGATGTGTTGAAGCGGCATATGAAAAGAGCTCATATACAGCCATTAACATGGGAGACACTAGCTGGTGACCGTCTACAGTGGAGACATATTGTGCAGACGCAGGTGCGTGAATTTGAAGCCAGGCGACGCACAGAGCTCGACGTTAAGCGTGACGAGCTAAAGGCCAGACCACCTGTGGCCATCACGTATAATTACGTCGGAGGGGTGCTGACATGCAGCGAATGTGGCCGCACATTTGCTGCAAAGATTGGCTACGTCAGTCACCTGAGAGCGCACCAGCGACGCTCTCAGCTGTAGCAAAGCAGTCGCTGTAGCCGAAAACGGCTAGGAGATGATGATGAGGGTGCGCGCGAAAGCTCCCCCCCCCCCCCCTCCTTTCCACCCCACCCCTGTGGTACAAGCTTTGCTTAGTTTGGGGCTAGGTCGATCTGTGTAAGATTCTCCCAACATATTTTAGTAGTAAGAAATAGGGAATTAAGTTAACATCTTATTGAGTAACTCCCTACCTATCTTATATAATTTTTGCTCCCAAAATTCCGATTGGTAACTCGTTCGGAACTTGAACTAGTAACATACATAGAATGTGCTCGATAAAATATAGATTAAAAAAACCGGCCAAGTGCGAGTCGGACTCGCAAACGAAGGGTTTCGTACCATTATCTATAAAAACGGTCACCCATCCAAGTACTGACCCCGCCCGACGTTGCTTAACTTCGGTCAAAAATCACGTTTGTTGTATGGGAGCCCCACTTAAATCTTTATTTTATTCTGTTTTTAGTATGTGTTGTTATAGCGGCAACAGAAATACATCATCTGTAAAAATTTCAACTGTCTAGCTATCACGGTTCGTGAGATACAGCCTGGTGACAGACAGACGGAGTGCTCCGTTTTACCCTTTGGGTACGGAACCCTAAAAACAACGGGTTGCACTCCGGAAGTGCCGACAGAAGTGAAAACTCAATGACTAGTCCAAAATGTCTGCAGCACTATAGTCAGACCGTAAAAAGTCTGCAGCGATTTTAATAGCCCACGCAGTGCAAGTGTCATTTTAAACGTCAAACTTCTATGAAATTATCACGTATACATAACACTTACACTGCGTGGGCTATCAAATCCGCTGCAGACTTTGTTTGGTGCGACTATATGTATAATTGACCCATCCTCCTTTCTATTGAAAAACTTTAGTTCCGAAATTGCTGGCCAGTGAGCTTAAATTTGTAGCGTTAATTGTTTAAAATTCGAATAGAAATTGTAAAGTTACCTTACAGACCTCGCATCTAAATATATTTGGTCATAATATTTTGAGTTTTATTCACCAGTACCTACTAGAGTTCACTTTTATTAGCGATTTCATCAAGATGTAGCTTTATTGAATTATATTGGAGTGATATAAAGTTATGTAACTGTGAGATCCTCGTATTTCAGCCCGTATAAGACTAGTGGCTCTGTGAGCTGTAGACCTCGCGAGCAGAGCTTTAAATAACATGGTGCTAAGAGCTTTAAATATAGTACTTAAATTAAAAAAAAAAAAACCGGCCAAGTGCGAGTCGGACTCGCGTTCTAAGGGTTCCGTATATTACACAATTTTTAACAATCAGTGCCGGATTAAGATATGTTGATGCCCTAAGGATTTCTAGGTGCCCCCTCTCCCTCGGGTCATCAAGATTACATTGATTTTTTGGTAAATTGAGAGAAGTTCATTGCCGCGTTACAGCTGAGAATGGAAATCAGTCACATCATTTTATCACGAAAATTGACAGTGCCGCAGCAGTAATGTTGCAACAGAGTACCTAATGCTGTTGCAGTCGCCACCCGAATGTCACCTTTATCATAGCTTAGAAAGTAATAGAAACGCGAGCGAAGCGAGCGCGGAAATGTTTCGATATAAAAACGCAATATGATAGACAGTTGTAAAGTTTTACTTTTAGTATGGAAATCAGTCACATCATTTTATCACGGAAGTTGACAGTACTGCAGCAATAACGTTGCAACAGTAATGTTGCTGCAGTCGCCACCCGAATGTCACCTTTATCATACCTTATAAAGTTATTGAAAACGCGAGCGAAGCGAGCGCGAAAATTTTTCGATATACAAACGCAATTTTACTTTTAGTCCCAACCAGGCGCGAATCCAGGATTTCATACAGAGAAGGGATGGGACAGTTTTCTATCAGCCTAGCTTCGCATAGGGCTCGATATTTCTTAGGCTTCGATATTCGAGGTTGTTTTCATGCATAAAATATGCAAGAAAGCAGAGCTTGGAATTGAATTGGCGAAGTGTGAGAAAGGCAGTAGGCCTAGCTGCGAAAGAGGAAAGCTTGGATTTGGATCCACGCCCAAGTGTAATTAAGGCAGAAGGCCTCGCATAAGACCTAACGCCGAACCGCAAAAGAGTGGGTTGAAATCGAATCTATGCATGTAATCACGACTCTTCTACTGCTACCGATGGTTTCCCAAAGAATTACGCGCCATTATTTTTGCAAATTAGCTTTTGGACAGCTAAAAAAAATCGTGTGGTAAAAACGATGTGTCTGTCCCTAATTTTAAAATTTGTTCACCTTTTTCAACCTGGCATTTTGGTGCCCCTCCTGAACGTGGTGCCCAAAGCACGTGCTTGTTTTGCTTATTGGTTACAAAGTCTTTATTAATTCAACCATTAAAGTCGACGAGTACAAAAAACTTTAAGCTAGCTCTCAATTTAACATTTTTTTTAAACATTATTTTTAATTTGACCTTACAATTACTCGTAAGTAGGTAAGACCGTTAAATATTTAAAATGATTATCTTATCAGAAAATTATCACCAATTACTCTAAGAAAACTACTACTCTAAGTAATCCGGCACTGTTAACAATGTATTTTTTATGTGAAACGTGAGTGAAATCTCTTTAAAAAATCCGTAGGGGTCGGATTAAAAACTGTAATTAAGTCCGACTCACGCTTGACTGTACATTTCTAATAGGTTTTCCTGTCATCTATAGGTATAGACCTATTTTATTTATTTTTTTCAAAATTTTAGACCTAGTAGTTTCGGAGATAAGGGGGGGGAATGGTCATTTTTTGCCTATTTTCTTGAATAACTTCTAAACTGTTGATTCGAAAATTATAAAAAAACAATATTTGAAATCCTTACAATAAGCTCTTTCATTTGATATGTAACATGATATAGTTTGAAATTTTTTTTTTTTATATTTTTTCATTTACCCCCCAAAAGTGGCCCCCATGTTTAAAATTCATTTGTTTACGTTACATGTCCGTATTCGGGTCACAAACTTACATATGTGTACCAAATTTCAACTTGATTGGTCCAGTAGTTCCGGAGAAAATCGGCTGTGACAGACGGACAGACAGACAGACAGACAGACAGACAGACAGACGCACGAGTGATCCTATAAGGGTTCCGTTTTTTCCTTTTGAGGTACGGAACCCTAACAATACGAAATTTATGTGTAAAAAAATACAAAAAGTTATAATATCCCAGCATACAATTACTGGGGATCGAACCCAGACCCTCTGTGCAAACAGAAAAAGCGAACGTTTACAAACTGAGCCAATTAGTTCTTAGATGGGTTGACGAAATTTAGCTACTCCTTCTCAAATTAAAATTAGTTAAAATTAAATATTTCAATACCTCCGAAACCAGCGAAATAAATTTTCTGAATTTTTGGCCATTTAATCTATAAACATATCTCAAAAAGAAAACACTCGTATGGTACCGATACCACTATTTGTTTAGGCGCGAGCTATCACGACTCCGCCATTTTAAAAAAATTCAAAAAACCGGACGGACAAAAAAAAATATTTAGACATAGAATCCAGTCACAAAATTTCACGAGATTCGGTTAAGAATTGCGACCTGTAGAGGAGAACATCCGGACATACAAAAGCAAAATGCTCCAGTCGAAACGTAGACCTTCGCTACGCTCCGGTCAATTAGAACATTGAGCTTTATTGCTTGATATAAAAGTCCAGTTTTAAATAATTGACCTGATTATGATACGTTATGACTAAAGTTCTTTGGTGAATAACATTGTCCGTCACATGACGTCAGCGCGTTACGCGTTACCCGTTACGCTGTCTAGAGTTAATCATTTTTTCCCCACCTCAAAAAGTGGTCAGCGCCGCTAAAGAAGTTTTCACTTCAAAAATTATAAATGTTTGTAAAGTACCAATACATCTGCTGGTTTTTGGGTTATTTCTATTCCAGTTAATAGGGTCGCTTGTAGTTTCGCTTGAACCCAGCAGCCGCGCCAAAGTGTTATTCGTGGCGCACAACATCTCAGGAATACGTGACTCCAGGAACTTGGATAATATTTATGCTACTTAGCGCAATCTTAGTTGAAATAATAGTTTTGCCAAAACTCTTGACGTGGAAACTAGGTTACGATATTCAACTAACTACTTTTACGTGGACGGAGCTCATGTATTTATTTAAATTGCACTAAATCTTCCAACAAATCACATTACGGGACTAATGATCGACACCTGCTTTATATGCGCTTAATGTGAACAATTTTTATGGTGCGTAGCATACTCGTAATTTCAAAATTCAACTGTACCAAATAATTATGTGAGAAATCTCTAAAAACAAATGTGAATCAAGTTTATATCATACAATTATTAATTTCCCAAAGACAAGCCTGGTCACTTATTTGAGTTATTTGTAATAGGATAAGGGATTAAGCAGATGAGTTAAAGATAAAACGAATGAATGTGGGAATTGAACCACCCGGTGGCGTAGCACGGTCTCGTTTTTATCCCTTGTCACCATGCCTGTCACGTTCTAACAAGTATGTAAGTGCGAAAGGGACGCGCATAGTGATAGACGATAAAAATGGAACCGTGCTGCGCCCACAGGTCATAAAACCTCAAAGACGCAGCATTAAATAATAATATTTTTGTTGCAGACTACATGTTAAGTTGTTAACACATGAAACAATACGAGTGTTTATTGCCTGTCACGACAGCAGCCACCGCTGCACCGGGGAATGTGTCGAAATAATTTAATGAAGCTAGCTGCCGCTGACTGCAATCTGGCCCGAAATATATTCACACCGGAAAATCGAGCACGAGGCCCGAAGTACGAGAAAAAAGTATTTAATTGCTCCCAAGGAACGGGGAGAATGGTGAAAATTCGGGTAGCGAATTTATAGGAGCTATTTGGATGCAAATGATGAGCTCGGTGCGGCCTCCGCCAGTGACGGTATAACCCCGAAAGAATAAGTGAGAAACGTCTTACGAGAAAAAGGGGTCGTGATGCTGTTCAGTATTCAAATAAATACAAGCTTTTATACCGCGGTTTCACTCCAAAACATCCACAGTATTTAACTTGAACGCTTACTAAACGTGATGTTACGCATGTAAAGTTGCAATCCGGAACAGCTGTGGTGAACTGCGGCTGTACAAGATTGCATATTAGTAAACTTTACGAATGAACGAATAGAGTAATGTGGTTAACAAGTTTCATTAAAATCCTATGTAGCACTGCAATAACTGTTCAGAGACTGCAATGAAATCGTAAAGTTTCGAGTTTACGCTCGTCGCCACTGCGACAAAAAGACGGCCGCGTCAACGAGTACCTACAAGCTTAATTGATACTCGGAATGTTCAACACTGAGTTTTTTCTGCGACCTTAAACTGACTTTTTCGGGCTATCTTTATATTGCTTTTTTTACATCTCAAAGTGAAATGAAAAAACCCGGTTTACAGGGTAATTTTATTTCCCTGTCTAATATCTTCGTTTACTTTAGGAAAAGTAAATACAAATTAAGTAAATTGTACGGGACTTCGCTGTTACTTTATACAAACAACTTTCAGTAAATCGATGACCTGTTAATTGAAAAGTATATTTACTAGGAACCTCCGGGATTTCGAGAGGAAGTTTTTGATGAATAGTGAATAAAGTTTTCCATTGAGCTTGTGCAGTCTTCTATGGTCTAAATGAAAATACGGTTTTAAGGTTTACAATGTAGAAAAATAAATGACACATCTCCGGCCCGAGAAAGCGGAAGAGCGCTGCGGTCGCGACACAGCCGGTCACTACCGGTTGTGCCCCGGTCTTATGCTGGGACTTTCAAAAGTCCTACCACAAAGGATTGAGTATCGAAGTTGTCCCCTCAAACTTTTATACATAAAAGGCGAAATAGAATTGTTTTTGTCGTGAACAATGCGGCTAGGAGATGTGCTTCAATTGCGATAAAATGATAAATGAAAATCGCTAAGCTTTACGTACTCTGTGGTCAAAATGGAAGCTGCAAATAATCATCTATCTAGCAACTGAAATGAGCTGGTTGTAATCAGCGTTAACATATTTATTACTATGTAGTCAGTGCGGGCAGTATTTGCTGCATTTTGTGTATGATCAAAGGCGGACTTGTTTGCTGTGAGAGTCCGTACCGCAGCGCAGGGCCTGCAGTGTGTTCGGGATAAATTGTCGACGGATTAAGGCAAGCGACAGTTAGGAATTCTGCAAAGTTATGCTTTGACATTAACGAGTGACCGCAACTGCATAACCTACTGTGACTTCAACTAAATTAGTAAAATAAATCAAAGTAAATATTTATTTCATGATTGAACAACGGATATATATTTTTATATATGTTTCCGTAAAACTAGTTTTAACTGAAACTTTGAATTTCTTCGTGAATAGGTACTAGTTTTCTCAATACACTTTGCGAACTCTTAGTTTTTACTGTAAAATCCCAATACGGAAAACTTGTTTGAAACATTCACTGCCAGTGACCCGCTAGCCGGGTTCTCTGATCGTAGGTGCTTTTCTCGACATACGGTTTTTCTCATGTTATCGGCTACGCCCGTAACGCGTAGCTCGCGCTGGCACTGAATGTGACTACGAAAAACGCGTTTTCACTTAAAACGGGCTTCTACGATAGCATATATACTGAGAGGATGAAAGAAAATATTTCCACATTAATTGAAAACATTGAGATAAATAAACTTTTAAATAAAATATTTAAAAGTATGAAATGCAGCAATCTCCCTTGTTAACTGAAACACCAATCAGAGTGTATAACGCCACGCCTCAGTGAACATTACCGCAGTGTCTATACATATATATCTATACAGATTTTCCGATAGTCATATTTAAAAAACCGAATCTTTTCTCTAATGTTTAGTCTCAACTTATATATTATAATTATATATAGTCGTCTAGTACCCACAACACAAGCCTTATTGAGCTTACCGTGGGACTAGATTGATATGTGTAAAATTGTCCTATAATATTTATTATTTATTTACTTAAACTGTGTTTTTATTTTTCTACCGTTATCTTAAAGCAGGAGCAAGAATTTTGCCAATAAAAGAATACTTAGTGAGGCACCTTTGAGTCAAGTTTTTCACTATTCAATCAGCTCGGTCTCGTGGAGCGGTAAAAGCAGCGGGAAGCGAGCGAGCATCCGGCACTCGCGGCTGCCGGAGATGGCCCATTCATCGTGCTATCGACTCGTGATGCGCCCACAACTATTCAAACTCTTACATTTTATGTCCTGGCTGAAAAAACGGATATTGAGCAAGATATGTTAAGATAAATGGAGCCAATTATACATCACTCAGTCCGATTAGCAGACGTAATTCTAGAGTAACTTCCAATGCTAAAGATCTAAATACTTAAATATATTTCCTGATTTATCTGCCGATTGATCCGAGCCTCCTCAGCCGGATTCCTCAGCCGAGGATGTAAATATTATCGTCCTGTGTTTACTTATCGTGTTTTACTTGAATTAAGCGGTTAGTAATAAAATCTCTAAGCGGTCAAAATAAAAAATAAAATGCTAAAGAAACTCCAAAGAGGTGACAACATATTGGGAAAAACAAATTTTTAATCCAACCATGGTTTACGTGGTGTTTAAAAAAAGTGAATGAATTCATTTATCAAAATGGCATGATTTATGGTCAGAAACTCTTTCGGTAAATACAAATGAGAGGGAAGTAAGGACGTTGGGTCACTGCCAAAGTGAAGCCTGATTAATGATTTTTGAGGCGCACCGGAATGTTTCGGGAAAAATAAATTCAAACTTGCTATTCTCGTCCACAAACAACAAGACCAGTTAATTGTTTGAGTTTGGCAATTAATGGTTTAAATCTTTTCCAGTAGGTACATATTGTCTAAACGAACATGTGGTTAAAAGTTATGAAAATAATAAAATAAACTCATTTTCATTACTTTGATATCTGCCAAAATAACATATAAAACATTTTGCGAGGCCGCAATGTCTGGGCTTTTGATAACTTCGCGTTCTCCGCCAATTCCTAGCCAGTCGTTAAAGTTTTTACTGGTATCGAATCGTAAACTGCAAAGGTCTCCAACGTTGAGCTTTCAAAGATATAATTATCTTCCGTGATACAATCTGGTCATACATACTTATATAACATTGTTTTGTGCATATGTGAGTAACGTAGGTATACATAGTTTGGAAGCAAACACAAATAAATAATGAGGAACACTCGCAGCGTCAGTGATTTCATTGCTTTGACCGTCCTGTACCTATGTATTCTTACTTTTTCACAATTAATTTAACACTTTCCCTAAAGCACTACCACCAGTTTTGAACTTTTGACATTGACAGATACGCTCGCATCTAAGTAACTTACTTTCTATGCATCTCACTCGTACTCGCATATTAGTGCAAGCGAGATGTATAGAAAGTAATTTACGTAGACGTGAGCGTTATGTCAATGTCAAAACTGGTGGTAGACGTACAGGCCGCACCAAACTACAAGGTTTTCCCAAAAAATGCAAATATATTAAAATTTAATGACAAGTCACTTTTCCCGAAAGTCCAATCGAATATGAACCTTAAATTGAAATTCTATTGGCGCGCATGTGGTCGCTAGGTGCACTATGTCTGGAAAAGGTTAAATTAATATTTAAAAAAAAATCTCATATGTTAAATAACATGAAAAAACCATAATTCTTGGTCATCTGTTATGTTCTTTAAAAAAGTAAGACACATTAAATTAGTCTTACAGTAAGAAGCACAGTAACACAGGCAGTGAATGTTGTGACAATAATTTCGTTACGAACTCTTCAAACAACATGTGTAACAATCACGACTAAAACATGTTTATCACAGCGTGTCACAGCTAAGAAACAAAAAGCGCAGCGGCTACCAGTAAGAATTATATTAGTCCGCAACTCCGCACGCGTAAAATGTTGCAAGTTGTTACGGCACAGCTACAGTTGTTTCGACTTGTTAGCTCTAATTCCATCAGAGTTCATTTACTGTTTTTGTACGTGGAGTTAGCATTAGCACCACTTGTGCCTCGCATTTCGTTAGATTTGCACTGATTAAAACGCTTCAAATTGCTGTAAGTGCAGTTAGGATATAATTATGTGCCCTTACATTTTATATTTCATTACAAAAGCGACGAGCTAGTATTAGGATACTTATTAACTATTTTTGGGTGTCAGATACAATTACACAGAGCCATTGTTTTGATTATGTCTTGTAATATATGTTTTAACCCAACTTATTAACTGATATAATTATATCTATCACGCCAAACCATTCTTTATTCCAATTTAATTATGTGCGTTAGGACACACTCTGCAACTCATATTCACCTAGGGATGAAGTATCTAATTGGAACAAAAATATCACTTTGCTAATCCGCGAAATAATTACGTGCTAGTCGATCAGTGCTAACCTGTTATACATACTTACTTGCGTATTTTTACTTGCAATTAATGTTCTCACTCTCCCACCGCAAAAACAAATGTTACGCAAATAAATATAACAAACCACCAACAAAAATACAAAACTCGGACGGCCGGAAGCCAAGGCACCGGACCGAACTTCAGACCGTCAACATCTCCAACACCTCGTGATAAACTGTATAAAACTTCAAGATATTCACAAGACGACACGTATTACCTACTAGATCCATTCTAGATACGTTATAGTTTAGATATCAACTAGTTCTCTTTTGCAACGCAATTCGGGCAACCAATATCACTTTTACGTTAGATAGAGTAAGATATCTATTAGATGTGAATTGGATCTCTAAGTCATATCCTGTGGAAATCGTTCAACAGTATCTCCAGAATCGCGCAAATGTCAAATTTGACAGGTTAGATCTTAAACATATCGTTATCGTATCTTGGTGATGTCTGAAAGATGTCTATTTCAAAATTGGAATCGGGCCCAAAGCCTCGTAGAAGTCGTAGAGAGGCGAAACACGTGTCGAGTTTTGTGTTTTTGGTGGTGGTTTGTTATACTTATTTGCGTAACATTTGTGTTTGCGGTGGGAGGATAGAAACCATGGTCTAATAAAACATGGTCTTCTATTCCCAGAGTGACACAGGCCTACGTCACAATAACATGGCCGCTATATATAGCGCTATCGCATATTATCATATAGCGCTGTCGCATGCTGACGTAGGCTTGTGTCAGTTAGGTGACCTAGAAAAGACGGGATTGGAGTACCAGGCGGAGTATATTATTATACCATGATAGAAACATTAATTGCATGTAAAAATACGCAAGTATAACGGGTTAGCATTGATTGATTTATGTCACGTTACACATTTAGGTAGGTACTTAAATCTTTACATGTTTTATTCTATATCATTAATGCTGTTTACATATGTACAGTCAGCAGGAGAAGTTCTTGAACTTCAAAATGATCTTGACGCGACTTTGGGGCTATTCATAAATTACGTCATTTCAAATTAGGGGGGGGGGGGGGTCTGGACATCGGATGACGGTAGCACGACGTAGGAGGAAACGGGGTCATTCGAAGCATGATTTTTGGATGATTTTAGGGGGGGGGGGGTCTAAAATTGACAAAAATCGATGACGTAATTTATGGACAGCCCCTTTATTGTTAAGGGGATAAGAGCGTGTCATGGTAATTTTGAACAACTTGCCCGCCTAGCAACTTCTGCTGCTGACTGTAGCTATTCGATCAGTAATTAGAATTACAGCTAATAGTTGTATGAACTAATCTTCGAATGGTACACTAAATATCTACCTTCCTCTTATTTTGAGTGTAAATGTTATCTTTAATTTTAGTTTACTTAGATGCACCTATGCTACGATCCTACGATATTGGTTTTATGAGCCATGAACGAATAAAATGACTACATTAAATCCTCAACTCCATTTAACCGTCAATTATTAAAACGTCAAGTAACTGATCAAATTCCCCCTTTAAATCCAGGAAATAAGCTAAACTGTTCGTGATTGGGGATCTAAATCAGCGAACAGACATTTCCGCTCTAATAAGTTCATCTAAAAGATCTCGAATGGTCTCAATTTAGAAATAAAATTTATTTTAATCACTTTGTGGGAGACAAAGTCTATTGTTCATGGGATGCCCCTATCAAAGAAGAAATGGATTAAATAAAATCAGCTCGTTTTTGCATCAGCACACAACACAGGCATTAATACACTTATAAAGATGTATAATATTATAGGTATCTAAGAAAAAATATTATGACAAAATATCAATTCGGTAAAATACATGATAAAATAAGTTTTTGGCAAAAATTTCATTTTTGGTATAGTTTGAATAATCTCAGGTGAATTTTTCGAGTTCGGGTGCTAATCCGTTAAACAAAAGCCTTTGTTTCTTTTAAGAGCGGTCTACAGCCACGTGCCAATGCAACCATGTCGTTTAAAAAGCAACTATCGTGATAGTATTAAGGTTCAAATTCATATGAGAGCTTGTTCAGAGAACAATTAGGGTGGTCTTGTTTTTAGAGATAGCAAAAACGTGTTATCTCCGAATAAGCTGATTCAAGAATTTGAACCATATAATTAGAATGGTAAATTTGCTTTTTAAATGGGTTTGTTCCCGTTACATACGTCGGGGCTATTAGCAGTAAGCATTGTAACCACTGCATAAAGGAAACAATATCTTTTTCACTTCTGATGCTCAAAAAGTGCACCTTTATGTCGTGCGTAGACGACATAAAATCGCATTTTATGCTCTAGAGCATAAAGTAAAATCGACTATTACGACCCTTATTGACTCAGCAATAAAGTCCAAATTCTGCCATACAAACTGCCAGCCCTGCCGGCGCGCCCCCGACCGGCGCTCTCCCGATCGGCGTGCCCCGCGCCTCCGACCGGCCCAAGAACAATTTTCTTTTGTCTTGAATAAATACGTTAAAATAACCTAAAATATTTGATTTTTTGTATATTTTCCTCGCAATCGAAGTGAAAAGCAGAGTGTACAACAAGGGCATAAATGTCCATTTTTACCCTCGTCTACTATTTTGGTCTGCGCTTCGCTCAGGCCAAAAAATTACCTCGGGTAAAAATGGGTCACTTTATGCCCTTGTTGTACAATCTACTATTGTTTAACAGATTAGGGTCCGAGCCCGAAAAATTCACCTGAGATTATTCAAACTATACAAGCTTTTATCGCTGACTGTACTTTTCTTACGACAGTCAACTAATACTCATCGAGACAATTCTAAAAACCCCTAACACAATTAGGTTGCGTTGTTTCATCACAGAGTTCCTATGGCCACCTCCTGTCTCCATCATCAGATCAGTTCGACAGTACCATATTATTTTATTGTCATCAGAACTACATACAGCTGCCAATTTTCATGACGCTACGATCCTTGGAAGATGGTTAAATTAGTTACCTTAGATTCCATTACATAGTTACATACAGGTCGAGAGTTCCTATGGCCACCTCCTGTCTCCATCATCACATCAGTTCGACAGTACCATATTATTGTATTGTCATCAGAACTACATACAGCTGCCAATTTTCATGACGCTACGATCCTTGGAAGATGGTTAAATTAGTTACCTTAGATTCCATTACATAGTTAGTTACATACAAGTCGACCTAATAAAAGCTTGTTAATTAATTTATGCCCTATTAACCCCTACCCGTCGGCGCCAACCGGTCTTTTGTACAAATGATTTTATTATTAGCCGTTTCGTTTAATTATTTAAGCATATTATCAGGATGTTGTCAGATCAGGAATGTCAGGCGGCGGGGGACTTAAAAAAGGGGGGGGGATGTTTAAAAAAATTTACAAAGATATTGTAAGATTTCCTGAGTCGACTTGGATAATTTTAAAAACGATCAACCATCAACCTGCTTACACATTTAAACTATAAACATGTGTGTATAAAAACAACACAATTCCGAACAATATACATATATTTAAGCATTTTTAATAAGATTCACTAACAACAGCAGTCTAATCGATCACACCTACGCAACAATTTATAGATTACTTAACAAAACGAACCCTTGTCCGTGTAGTCTAAACATTGACGTATCTGCGAACAGAACAACTTATGAATAAGAGCCCTCTACCCCGCAGCCATAATAGGCAACTTGGAACTTTTGCGTCAAATACTTGTGTAATGGTTGTTGGCGATGTTGTATTTGGGTGACATTCTTCGGTTTGTCGCTGAGATTTATAGTTTACGGCATCGATGAGAGGATAACAGTGACATAGAATAGCCGATTTTAACATAAGGACAACCAATTTGCTTAACATACTTAATATATTTTAGCAACACGCCTTGTCTGCTATTTAGTCGTAACAATTAGCATGCAACTTGCATAAAAGCGACGCTTGCAAAATAAATATTAGTCTAAGAAAATTACGCTTTACAGAGAACTACACTGCTGGCGCTATTGTGGCTAGACACGGTCGGTTCAGTACTAGGATACAACGTGGCATTGGGACATTAAAGCCTGATCTAGGTAGATAGGGGCACTTTGGCTCGACTCACACATTCATAGATTTGACACCGAGTGGTCGAGACAGCTTCAGGCTCATCTGTTTATATGTACGTACTACGTACATTGTATTATATGTACGAGCTCGTTGGTATGTTACGTCAAATAACGTTGTTCACGATCCCTTAACGAGGGGGTTGTCTAAATACCAACTGATATATTGTTAAACACCTAGTTTAATTATAGTCGAAAACAAAGTTGTACCAACGCCGCGAATGATTTATATTGGCCGGGTTAAACCGCAGGGAACGATAGTGTGGCATGTTAACTTATCCCAATGGATGTCGACGTAAAGTTTAAGGTGGCCTGCCTATTAGCGATAATAATTATACCCATAATTCTGAAATTCGAGTAGCGGTTTCAACGTTTAAATGAAAGGAAACTAATGTTCACTTGGCGTCACTAACAAACAAACAAACTTCAAACTAAAACGTCACTTTTGACACTTGTTTGACACTGACATATCCAATCCATATCGTTTCAATATCTAGTATTTGACGTATCTCATTGTTCGAATACGGCTGTAGGTGCAAATAAAACTAAAGAGAATCATGTAATTGCATGAGACAATAGTAATTTAATTTTATCGTACAAGCTTACAATAGTTAATTGTACAACAAGAGATCAAAGTTTGATATTTCTTCGAGTGCTTATTTTGAGTTCCGTGCAAGCGAAAAATTCTATAATAGACGAGCGTAGCGAGTGAATCTAATTTAGAATCTTGAGCGTAGTAAGGGACTCAACAGCGCACGAGATGTAAATAACTTTGATCTCGTGTAGTACACAAATTTTTTCACCTGAGCAGTGAGAACATACCTATTAGACGACTTGAAAAATGTAATCCTTCTTCATCACTTAATACCTGCACTCACGTTTTCTTAAGATATACAAACAATTAAGTTTAATTACCGCAATCGAACACAAAAACAAAACGTAATAATAAATTTCAGTAAAATAATATGGAAATAACGAACATCAACTGACACTTCAATCGACAACTTTTTTTTGTAAAACTATACTATTTGTCAACTACTCGTATGGTGGAAATTTTTAAAAGTAAAATTATTAATTTTGCGTGATAGTATGTGTATTTTTTGAGTTCATTATTTTAATTGTACAATAAAATACCTAAAATATAGTATTTTATCAGTTTTTATCAAATCTTAAACTTTATTTTTATTAATTAATTATTAAGAATTCATACTCGTACGTGGTTTGGAACGATGCGGTCTGAAGTTTTCGGGGGTCTATTATAAACCCTCAATATACCGTTGAATGTCGTTTTAACTTTTTTTTATCTGTTTCTTTTTGCTAACAGTGTGAAAGGTACAGAGATAATAGAACCCAAGTATTTCGAACTTGTATTAGACCCCGCATGTTGAAATGACATTTGACCGTAAAGGTCACTTGAATGTCATTTTGTCTCACTCAGTGAGCAAAATCGCATTTTGCTCACTGTTTTTAAGACGCAAAGTACCTACCCTTGTTCGAGCTGCTGAGGTGAAAAGGTACTTTACTTAAACTCCACGGTTTTCCCCGCTTAAATGTGTTATAAGGTTTAGTCATAATTCTTTTTATCTACCACACTGTCCAAGAACTTTATCGCATACTTTGCGTGAAAAAATAAAGTCTTATTTTTCCATCGTGTAGAAAAATTACAGTGTACCCAAATAACGTAACTCCAAAGATGACGATAACAGGATGTCGGTGTTTCACACACTCGGGGAGAACTTGTGATTTATTGCAAATATTATACTTATACGGGACCCTTCGGGGATTTATTGTTTGAAATGTCTTTGGTTTTCTTTGATAAGTCGAGAAATTCCCTATTCCATTCCTCGGACCTTTATTTTATTTTTTCAATAAATGAATGTCTATTGAATTTGATATCATAAAAGCGTAATTAATTAGAGATTGCAATAAGGAAAGTGGGGTATCTATTCACTAAAACATTAAGTAAGTGGGCATGTAGTACGACCTCATCAAATTAGGTGAACGCCTACTTATTTAATCAATATGATTTCAATTACGTGAAAACATGTAAAAATGCCAATATAATTCGTCGGCCAAGTATTTTCTTCAAAGGCAAAATAATACCATTTCAAGAAAAAAAGACTAGATTCCTGTTATCATATAATGGACAAACACATCATTGTCATGTGCGTTAATTAGTGCGTGTACAGCAATAAAGAGCGGAGTACGATGAATACTTAGGTTTTACTGTATTTGCGTATTTATACATATCTCTCTACCATTCAGAGGTTGTTGAGAGCAGCACGTCAGGGCACCCGTCACATAAGTCAGCTAGCTGTAGGCGTAAAGGGTCCTAAATATCTCAAACAAGCATTCCAAGCGAGTTCAGGCGATTTGAAAATACGGCCGAAAGAAATTCAGTAGCATTTTATTGTCAGTGAGCCAGGCGATTCGTTCGGTTTAATAGCCAAGTAAAGTCGGGTTTTCACTAGAATAGGGACTGAAGGAATTTCTCGACTATTGTCTTTTGTTCGTTTAGCCAATCACGGGACGCAGCTATTGTGCAGGTCGCGACTGAGACTCAAGGCTTAGTATTCAGAACCAGTTTTGACAAAAACGGTTTAGTGCGATTAGGTTTCCTGTTTTAAAATCAATTTGAACCTCGCGTAGGCAAACAATCGATTATGTTTCCTACTCAATGTAATAGTTATTGAACACACTGGGTGTCAATATTATTGACGAATGTTTTATTATTACTTTCATCCACTGTTTATTTGGCGATACTGTTTATTTTTACCAAAGATCTAAGTCCAGTGTGACAAGATACATGTATCTTCGTAGAGCTTTGTTAGTTGCCTGATCTTAAAATGACACTAATCCAATTGTTATCACGGGTCAAAAATTATGCAAAACTTTAAAATAATACACTTTGACAAAAAACGCACATTGGCACCGCCAACTCACATATTAAGATATAGCTGGATTTGACTATTTTAAAGTATAGGTACCTACACTGTAAACAAACAAGCCCTCTCGCGCATGGGAGGAGGCCTGTGCCCAGCAGTGGGACGTATATAGGCTGAGATGATGATGATGATGATGACCTACACTGTACAGAACGTTTTTTACTCTCGTCCCTGATCTCCCATACACAAGTAGGCAATCTATGTAGCAAAATTACGCGGCACTCATGTTGAAAACAGGTATAACTCGTTATTATGGGAACTCACTGGAAAAATGATTTGTCCGTAGGCTGACCGCGTTTTGCCTTTGCGTACAGAGCCACAGGTGTTCGAACGCTAAGGTGGACCAGTGTAACTTCATTGTGCAAGCCGCACGATGAGGCTAGAAGAAACGAGTGCAAATCAGCCTTGGGCTCAAAATGTAAAAGCTGACTGTCACTGCAAAACAGATGACAAGTATTTTGAAGTACCTAACAAAAAAAATACACCAGACAAAAAGTATAGATACAAACTTATATGACAATTTACAACAAGAATACAAAATACTCGGTATACAATCTGGCATAAACCCCAATAACTGGCAAAGCTAGATGGCTAGATGGCGCTACGCTTTAATACAGACAACCAGAAATTAGGCTCCACTTTCCTTAACTCGCGGGAACAAAGGAGAAAACATTCGATTTTTTGCGCCTTTCTAACCCTTATACCGAATGAAACTCGCCTGAGTTTGGTAAACTATAGGAATAGCACGGCCGAACCTGTCGTCACGTCTATAATCGTGCACGCACGAGTAGCGCAACACTTTCGCGGGACTGTGTACTTTACTGACTATCATGTATAAATTATAACTTTCCAACATACTACCATAAGTTATCGCCCGCATCGTTTAGTTTATGGTAATGAGGAGAATTGTAGCCCTTTGTCGTTAAGGCTGTGCGGCCCATAAATAAGAAAAATGATAAACGCGGCTACACAGGCCGTGTCATGATGGAGACAGTATGTGTAGAAGTTTTGATGAACTAACAATAGGTATTCATATTATGTAATATCTGTCGCCTTGTCTCTAAAATCAAAGCCAAATAAAATTATCACTGTTAATAGGTATATACTCGTATGTATATTGCTGCTAAGTATGTAGTAGGTATAGGCACACTGTTATAAAACTCTGCGACGTATAAACATAGTTACATCCTCCATATATTGATATATTGTTTACGTCGAAATAAATCTCTATACTATCCTTCATAAAAACATACAATTATCTTATACTTAACTGGAAGGTATAGTGCGTAAAGCTTGGAGAAAACACAACTCGTGCTCCGTGTTTTAAGCAACTGAGAGATTAAAAGTTTTCCCTAAATCTTGATCACGCAAACTGTAAATTTATTCAATAAGTGAGATTGTTTATGATAGCATTAGCAGTTTAGAATTTTAAACCTATACACAAAAGTTTTAATGTATAATACTTGTTTTTTTTTACATCACATAGACAATCAGAATAGTACAGGATGTATAAGCGAATATATGTATATTCAATTCAAATTGCAAATTCAAATGTCATCTATTTATTTTTACATATATTAATTTACAATACAAGACCAACAGCACAAAACAGATCCAAGAGGCACATCCAGAATGCGTGAAGGCACACGGTAAATATAAAAATAAACAACGGGTTGCACTCCGGGAGTGCCGGCAGAAGTGAAAACTCAATGACATTGTAACAGTTTTTCGATCAGTACGGTTACCATCAGTTTGTCACTGACATAAACGCCGTCGAGAACGTAATTTACTTTCTATACATCTCGCTCGCACTCTCATATTAGTGCAAACGGGATGTATAGAAAGTAAATTACGTTCTCGACGGCGTTTATGTCAGTGACAAACTGATGGTAACCGTTACAGGTCACGTGTCTGTCTTACGTCTTACGCTCTCGCGAGTTTAACATTTTTTCCCCATCACAAAAAGTGCACAGCGCCGCTAAAGAAGTTTTCACTTCAATAAATATTTATTATTTATTTATTTTTTATTATTAATACACAGTACAGAACATACAATTAAACAGGTCCCTGCAAAAGTGTATTTACAATTTGCTTGCTGCTGTTTATATTCAAGTAGTACCTTTCATTGGTTCTTCACGGTTTTTTTGGTTATACGAGCTATCATAACAGGTAGCTATCATCACATTGCATACTCACAAATATGCAAAACACGCAACGAATGAAAACATCAGCTGTTGATTTAGTTGATCATTCAAAAATAAACCGAAAAGAGAAATGTAAATCGCCAATCTGGGTAATGTTTATTTTATTGGAAATAACCAAATCGCCCGAATTACGAATTTGAAAATACAGCACAACCAGTACAAAGCCGAACACCCGATTGGAAGACCCGAATGATATTGGATCCTTTTGGAGGTTCTCTTTTTAATTAATCGCTTTTGTACAACCCAAAACTTCAAAGGCTAGAGTACTTCGATACGCATCAATATATCAGAATCAGAATGAAACTGGCATCGTTGGATATTTTATCAGTTCTTACGTGTGATTGATTCGTACACATAACCAAATGAATGAGGGTAAAGGTTTAATTTGGCGCGTATTTTTTAATCATATCATGTCATATCTTTATCGAACGTAACATAAATTCGACGCGGATAGTAGTTGGCGGTATTTAAGTGAATCCTGTATTAGTATTAAGTATGGTAATAAGATGTATAGTTTTAGTTAATAATACCTATTAGAAAATTGTTAAAAATGTCACTGTTTCAACAAATTACGAAAAAATTAACCTAAATAAGACTGTTCACGACTAAAATCGGGCCGTGTTTGATCAGCTTTATATTTTTCATGTATTGCTTTTTATTCTTTTAATAAGATTTATGTAGTTATTCCTTTAAACTTTATGTAGTTATTGATTTCATATCAATATGTTGCAATCTTCTATGCTTCGCACTCGCATTTTAATAAATAGGGACGAGCGAAGATGCACTGCAGTATCGATATCAATTAAAAACAGATTTTTAAAATTTTAATGCCGCTTCAAGCAACTCCACTCGCTATCGTTTCTTGTCTACATAGTGTAGATACATAGTTCTACATAAATATACAAGGATCCACCGCTAAAAAACACAATTCAAATTATTCTCAGATCTCAAAGTACAAAATGTTTAAATCAATTTACAAGCCTACGTTTTTTGAGATAAATAACAAGGGCTTATCTTCAATTTCGTTTTGTAGAAAAAGCTAAACATTAAAATTGACGGTCCCTGAATATAAATTTAGATGTTTCGATTGCTAGAAATGATTACTTTTCTCCTTTGGGGGTCCAACGACTGGTTAGTACGTGACACCGGAAGATTGTGATATTGTTATTCTGGCGGTGTTGAAGAGCTGTCTGGAATTACGAAAATTGTTTCGCGTATGCGTTTTATCAAAACCAACATGGAATTATTACGTCGCCGTATCCACTTGCGACGCCGACGTGGGAAATTGAAATTGATTCTTGTGTTCTTGTTTACGCTTCATTGGACGGCGTCATCGCGTAAAAACTTTACATGTTTACGCTTTTCATTAATTTCAATTTACAGCACGGTGTACCGATATACTTACGAAGTTTTAACCACATTCACTAGGTATCTCAGCAGGATTTTGAGCTGCAAAAGTTTATATGCAGTAGCAGTACTAACGACCTTGTGCATTTATTTACGGAACTATTTTATTAAATTGCACAACGGGACTTAATCGCGTATTATTAAGTTTTAAGATTTACCTCCTACTCTCGTCTTCCACAAGCGTCTGCGTTTACGACGCTGGGGTGGCCTTTTCTGACTTTTGGTCACTGAGGCGGTGTCTGATTTACCTCCGACGTTTCGAGGACGGCGTTGTCCCCGTGGTCTCGGAGAAGACTGGCTAAAGTTGACATCAACATCTTCTAGCCGCGCGAGTTTTTTGAACTACCCGCACTTGGTCCTGTTTGTCAAATTAAATTTGTTTTGTTTGTTTTATAATTTAATAATGTTTAAAAATCGTGAAAGTTTAAATCAGTGAAACTATTTTAGTCAAAAATCTATATTTTAAAAGGCCAAATCGAACTTACATTTAGATATAAAAATTATATCATTTTGACGTAATTTGTAAAAGTACACACTTTTCGCTCGTACTTGTTCGTACATGTATCAGTGCAAGCTAAACGGACGGGTGAATGATAACAAAATGACATCAAAATGTGAGTTCGAATTGGCCTCCTCTTGTGGCTCGGTTTATATCTGTCATATTTGTGACGTCCAGGGTCCGTTGTGTACTGGGTGATCAAATGAAACAACTGTTATCACTTGTGCACTCCGCCAGCCACCCACTCGCCATGACACTTCTCCACGGAGTGAAGCTAGCGGGTAGTTGCGTCGTACTGTTTATTGTGTAATCGTCACATCTCTCCCTTTTTATAATGATTTATTTATTTTACTTTATATATTTATCATGCAACAATAGTTCAGTTTATCGTATTATCTTATACTCGCTAGGTTAATTTATTTTTCCAATCTAGGTATACTACCACCGGTTCGGAAAGGTTAACCTCAGACCCGAGAAGAACCGGCGTAAGAAACTCGGCGAGGTGTGGATGTATTCATTTTACAACAGTTAAATAATAAATATTTTCCAACACTAGCAAGCCTTTAAATCTGTAAAACTATTATTTTACTTTTACAATTTCTTCTTAGGTGTCAGTCCCTCTCCTTCTCCTATTTGCAGTTTTGAGTTTTTTATTCAATTGCTTATAACTCAAAGATTTACTTTAAACGCCTTAATTACTACATTTTCCTTTTGATGCTTACACATTTCCAGGTATTTTCATTAGCATACAATATAATATTTGCCTAATTAATACCTATTTCATGATTTAGGTACAATAACATAACATTGTAAGCTTGCCAAGCGTCTTGGACATTAGTTACTTATTGGCAATAACTGATTGACTCTGTTTTACTAGTCTTGTATGATGTTAATATATATAATGCAATTTAAAATACTTGAAGATAATCCAAGGTCAAATAAAGTAGGAATGTTACATTCGTTGTAGAGGTACCACGTCAAGTATGATTAGTTTTACTTGTGAATAGGTTAAGCAAACAATAATCTATATAAATAGATTTATATATTATTAATTTGTTAGGTACCTACTAAGATTTACCTGCCTATTTGACCATTATTATTATTAATTGCATTGCATACATATCTAATTATCGTTCTTTAATTATAATACTTGAATAATATAATCTTGACATCAATTAATCCAAATATTTATTTTATTCATTTTATTGCTCAAAAAGTAACACAGCAAATATAATATCGAATGTAATATTATTCTAGCAACTTACTTATGCGAAGAATCATAATTACAATTTATGTTATGAAAATAACGTAACACTTTACTAATTGAAAGCTGATTTTTCAATTGAATTGTGACCAGTAAGTATTGTATTATTATTTCCACAATAATTACTGTTAGACTGTCACATAAATATTATTATTTGTACTTATACACTTTTTCTTCGGTTTATTTCAATTACTTGCAACATATTTTATAAACCTGAAACATAGGTATACAGTTATACACCTTGTATGTCTGCTTCCTATATCCTGCCATTGGTAAGTATGTCATTTAATTTCAATAAACATCTTCCAACGAACCAATGGAATTCCATTATTCTAACCATGATCCCATGAAATACTGAGTACACCAGAGTACAGTTCGAATGTTTAGGTCCTTTACCATTTTATCGTTACGTTTAACGTTTCTAAATGATAAGACCTAGGTTTTTGGTCTTTTGAGTCTTAGTGCTCAATTAGTACAATAAATGTGTACTCTTGGGTAGATCAATGAAGTGGTTCAAGCTACAACTTTAATCTACTAGTTTTACTTAATTTGTTAGCCTCAACAAATTGAACATCAGGCAAACTGTCATTGAGAGCGATCAAAATCACGGTTAATTCGAATACTTATTGTTTTTATTTTATAATGTGTAGGTACCTACACACAGTATTTAGTTATTTGTTTCTGTTTTGATTTAATGTATCGGTTCTGAGACTATGTATAATTTCTAATGTATGTATTGTCTCAACCGTATACCTAAGCGTTTTGGCATCCTTAATTATTGTAAGTTTATGCATGTGACTGAAATAAGGAAATATATTTTCCGGTAAAGTGCCTTTTTAATTACACTTAATTATAATTAGTCATCACATCACACACATCACTCATCTTCATCTGAGTAGGTGTACCTACTACCTAGGTAGTTAAAAAGGGACTTCGTCATCTACACTGTTAACCGACAAAAGTCGTATGTCTATTTACAAGACATTAGGTTAACTGCTGGTCACTAGAGTTTTTTCTGTTAGTACCTTAGTCATGGTTGCCTTGGGTATAGTTTCGTAGTTTAGTTAAGTAAGCAGTGCTTCCTCACCGTGTAAGGCTCCCCGCATCGCCACTTCAGTTTTTACAGCATTGACTTTAGGTACTACATGACATGATGTAGGCCCAGCGTCTATCTACGTACCTGTTGTACTTGGGTTTGTAATTGAGCTTTGCCCTGATTATTATTCTATAGAATCATGTATTCCGGCTCTAAAATAGATTGGAATTGGGATTTATTATATGAAATCTGGGTCATATACGATTTTGAAGAATTGTATATCCTCATCTATTTATAGGTTTTATTTGGGCAGTTTAGGCATGCCTCTGTGTTCCACAATTTCCACGGCTACTTACGCAGAATGCATTATTACTCTTATCCTGGTCACCTGCTTGTTCCTCTTAAACTATAATTTAACCTGTCTTCTAACTGTTCCAACAGGATTGCTACAACAATCTTTAACCGGAATACCGTCTAAGTCGTCGTATAATATATTTTTATAAATACTTTGTTCGTTTTTATTTAAGCTGATACATTAAGTTCTTACCCATACGAACATCTGCAAAATGCAGTAAATTTATGATACGGGTATAGGTTAGAAGAAGGTTAAATTGTAATACTTTACAGGAAATGTTTTCCAACTGGCGTATTTTTTTTTTGTATAATTGAAATCTATCCTGAATCTACATTAGTAGATATGCCTATTCCCGAGGCCATCCATCTATACCTACGCCTTAAGTTAACTGGAACAGTAGGCAGAGGCACTAAACTGCTTATTATATAATTTCGAATTCAATAAATACATTACATAATAGGAGGTCACTCTATACTAACATAATGTCAGTTTATGACTATTTTGCCTCCCTATTAAGTTTTGGTGGGCTAAAGAATCCGTCTAATGGTGGTATCTAGGACATTTTGAATGACCTAAAACAAGATACTATCGTTAGTACCAACCAACACTATATCGCGTCAGTTTACTTTTAAGTACTATGTTGTACTAATTTGGACGGCCTATAACAAAAGGTCCTATCGTTAGTACCAACCACCACTATTGCGTCTACTAGACTAGTTACTAGGCACATTTGACTCTTTTGGTTTGTTAGTACCAGTTGAACATTCAACTTACTAATTATTCTCTGTTTGTATCGTAGGTAAGTGTTATGATTTCGCTTATAATTTATTTTGTTTTGCTAGTACTAGTTGAACATTCAACCTACTCATTATTTGTTTTGCTAGTACCAGTTGAAAGTTCCAACCCACTAATTATTTGTTTTGCTAGTACCAGTTGAAAGTTCCAACCTACTAATTATTTGTTTTGCTAGTACCGGTTGAAAGAGTCAACCTACTACTTATTTGTTTTGCTAGTACCAGTTGAACGTTTCAACCTACTCATTATTTGTTTTGCTAGTACCAGTTGAACATTTCAACCTACTAATTATTTGTTTTGCCAGTACCGGTTGAAAGTTTCAACCTACTAACTATTTGTTTTGCTAGTACCAGTTGAACATTTCAACCTACTAATTAATCGTTTTGCTAGTACCAGTTGAACATTTCAACCTACTACTTATTTATTTTGCTAGTACCAGTTGAAAGTTTCAACCTACTAATTATTTGTTTTGCTAGTACCAGTTGAACGTTTCAACCTACTAATTATTTGTTTTGCTAGTACCAGTTGAACGTTTCAACCTACTAATTATTTGTTTTGCTAGTACCGGTTGAAAGTTTCAACCTACTAATTATTTGTTTGCTAGTACCGGTTGAAAGTATCAACCTACTAATTATTTGTTTTGCTAGTACCAGTTGAACGTTTCAACCTACTAATTATTTGTTTTGCTAGTACCAGTTGAACGTTTCAACCTACTAATTATTTGTTTTGCTAGTACCGGTTGAAAGTTTCAACCTACTAATTATTTGTTTTGCTAGTACCAGTTGAACGTTTCAACCTACTAATTATTTGTTTTGCTAGTACCAGTTGAAAGTTTCAACCCACTAATTATTTGTTTTGCTAGTACCAGTTGAACGTTTCAACCTACTAATTATTTGTTTTGCTAGTACCAGTTGAACGTTTCAACCTACTAATTATTTGTTTTGCTAGTACCGGTTGAAAGTTTCAACCTACTAATTATTTGTTTGCTAGTACCGGTTGAAAGTATCAACCTACTAATTATTTCTTTTGCTAGTACCAGTTGAACATTTCAACCTACTAATTATTTGTTTTGCTAGTACTGGTTGAAAGTTTCAACCTACTAATTATTTGTTTTGCTAGTACCGGTTGAACGTTTCAACCTACTAATTATTACTTATACCAACTGCAGCATAGATGTGATGTACAGTTTACTTCTTGCAATTTATTTTCTTGTTAGTCCGACTCCGACTTACTACTCAATTCATTTGATGCTGAGTTTACGTGTCTACTCCTACAGTAAAACAATAACAAAGCCCTCGGCATTCATCAGTCTAAGTACGCTGTCTATAGTTCTTGACTCACTTGACATCGTAACGGTCCTTGATAATTTAACTGGTCCGTTACCTGCTAGCATTGTTTATTATCGTAAACAGCACATACCTATGAATATATAAATACATGTTAAGTCGACACTAAGTAAACATCGATTCATACCCATATCGTGCTATAAATAGCATTTCAATTGATTATAACTGGTTATTTTAACCGAACAATATTTCTTTTAGGACATAAGGTCCATAAAATGTATCCAACTATACCGACTTAATATGCAGGTTTCTCTATACGTTCCCTCATGTAAAAATATCTTAGTATTTAATTACACGACTAAATAGGTCGGTATATTTTAAGTATGAACGGTAAATACACAACTCATAATAATCATGATTTCCGCGAAGGTAGTTTGATTATTTACCCTTTATATCATATGAATTCTAATATACGATTTTGAGTCAGAAAATAAGTCATGTACCATCTGTATTTGTATGACGCAAACCATCAGCATATTCGTTTCTGTCATTTCATGGAAAAATTCATGGCTAATACGTCGGTGCCACATCATAGGAATAATGTAACATGAGTACATTATTTTTTGTACTGACCCCAATTATTGATCTATCTTGCATTGATTACACTTTTGGATTTACATTTGGCAACCAGGCTCACGCACAGTAGCCATTGTCAAAGAGTTAGTGTAATAAGCACGCGTATATTTCTTCTTTGCTTAGTAAACATTCCTCCCGAGCTACGTACCATCAATTATTTACTCAATAATAGTTGTAAAGTTAACCACTGTTATTATGTAAACAGTCGACAAAATCAACTGTGCATATACATAATTGTTTTTATTAACATTGATTGTAAACAAAACTATAAAATTAGGTATAGGTACTAGATCTACGTTTTTACAGTAATATTTAAATTCTGCATTAGTTCCTTTAATACTCCTCTTACGTGAGTTTGGAATTTCATAACCTACTTACGTACGTACCGCCCAACAAAATCGTTGCAGTTTTAATATTTTCGCATTATGTACAACCGTACGTCACTCGTTACACTGAATATCACCTCGCCCAAAATTTTGTATTACCTGAATACAATCGGCAGCTCGGGAGGAAATGGACAAATACGGTAGCTATTAGGTTAGGATTTCCATACCTTAGGTTTGTTTTTTTTTTCCGCCACCGTTACCTTTCCTTTTCGTAATTTTTTTTTTGTAATATTTTACCCTCGTCGCCATCTGTGACGTCCAGGGTCCGTTGTGTACTGGGTGATCAAATGAAACAACTGTTATCACTTGTGCACTCCGCCAGCCACCCACTCGCCATGACACTTCTCCACGGAGTGAAGCTAGCGGGTAGTTGCGTCGTACTGTTTATTGTGTAATCGTCACAATATTAAAGTATAAACTAACTTCTGATCTGACTGAATTACACTACACTTATGTGTACATAAGTACATTAAAAACTTAACGACGGATAGCATAATATTAATACAACCTGTATCTGACGAAAAGCAATTACTCAAACCCGTTAATGTTTAGGTCATACCAAGCAACTTTTACTATGGGACCAACCCCGAAATCGCGAAAAAAATAATTGACTCTTCCATAGGAAATTTCAACATCAGACCAGCAAAATGTATGAAACATCCAATTTTTTTTCCGCGTTTTTGGGGTTGGTCCCATAGTAAAAGTTGCTCAGTATGACCTAAACATTAACGGGTTTGAGTAATTGCTTTTCGTTCAGATACATTCTGTATTGAATTTATTTTATGACCAGCGGAAATAAAATGTGATAAAATTAAATTATTTTAAGAATAATAAAACAAGTCACTTTAGTTTTTACTTATATTTACGGTATTTACGATTATGTTAAACCACGAAATTTATTTATATCCCACTTCAGATTAATTTTCATATGTTTAAGTGCTGTGTGGGAGGCCCGGAAGCCATCCCATTTATTAAAATGTCCCACTGTGATCTACGAGTGCTTCGCGTATTTTGTCTTCCCTTGCCGCCTTAATGATAAAACATCGATGCCAGATGCGAGTTCCAGTAACTTTAGCTGCAGACAATTTGTTTCAGCAAAGACAAAATAATATATTATATTTGATATCGTATCAAAATGTAAACCTTTGCAACCATAACTTTGATATAATCGAGTGCGGTAAGTAGAATTGTATTTGAACATATATCTAGTAGCGTAGCGAATATAAGACAAAGCTGTTTTATCTTACTTCCATCTTTTTCAACGTTGAATGGGTTTCAATCATGTTTCAATGGCTGTTATGAGTCTTATGGCAGTTAGGTTGTGATTGTGACAGTCTTTAGACATACGGCCTCAAGAACTTCGAAGTGAAAAGTGACATTTGATTACTTGCCGGATATTTCTAGAAAAGCCATAAGGGTTTTTCCAGACGCCTTACTTCACTACACCTTATAAAACAAAGTCCCCCACCGCGTCTGTCTGTTTGTGTGTTCGCGATAAACTCAAAAACTACTAAACGGATTTTCATGCGGTTTTCACATGTCAATAGAGTGATTCTTGGGGAAGGTTTAGGTGTATAATTTGTTAACTCGTGCAAAGCCGTATTGAGTATTGTATAATTCCGGTCACGCAGATGAGTGGACAGCACAAGTTGTCATACTCGTATTATATCCTACTAATATTTTGAAAGTGGAAGGTAAGATACCTTACCTGACACACCTATTAAGCATTTTGTATCTTGTAACCTGGATTAACATACGAGTATATGGTAATTTTTATTTCACCCTAAAAGGTGTGAAATGGAGGACAAGGAGCTTAGACAGTTTAACGATGCTTCATAATCATGATGCGGTACGTTTTAGCCTTAGAATTTTACTACCAAAGGTTGACCTAAAAAATATGATATAAGGGTAAAAACGGGACCCTATTACTAAGACTCCTCTGTCCGTTTGTCTGTCTGTCCGTCTGTCTGTCTGTCTGTCTGCCACCAGGTTGTATCTCATGAACCGTGATAGCTAGCCAATTGAAATTTTCACAGATGACGTATTTCTGTTGCCGCACGGTAGGCTGAAAATCGGCCTCCATAGAAATAGAAACTGAAGTCTTAAATTGGAACTTTTTTTTATTGGAATAGCTTTTGTTGGGTTTTATTATGTCCCAAAATTAATGTTAGCTAATTTGGTTGGAAAAATAATTGATTAAATTTTTTTTTTCAAAATCTTTGTATGGCGCGTATCAGAAAAATCGAGTTTTCTCCGAAAATAAAAAGTTAACCAAGTTGGCCATAGCAATCCAGCGCGGGAACGCTGCCTGAGTGATGGGCACCTTACCAAGGGCGCAAAGTTTTGATAAATATTTTTAATTTTTAGCTTTAGTTTTTAGTTGTACTTAATTTTAGTTTTGTATTCAAAAGTTAACCGTAATATTCTGACAGATGATTTTAAAACCAATTATTCTTGATGTTTCCACATAATTAGAATTTTCCTACTGGGTGCAGTTTTTTTTTTTATCGATATATTTTTTTAATTTTTTTTTATTTTAATACGGTTATACTCGTTATTTTGACTACAAAAAATGAATTTGAGTTTGATCGAACCAATAACTTACACGTAGGGAATTTTTGTTCTAAGCAAATGTATGGAGCGTACCTACGAGTAAAACGGATTTTTTTTTTTCAAAAATTAAACGTATACCGTAATATCCTTACAGATGATTTAAGTACCAATTATTAAGGATATTTTGACATAACGCGAACTTTTCTACCGTATGCACTTATTTAATAAAAAATAAAAAACGATTTTTTTCATGCTGAAATAACTTTTGCTCATTGTTTTAATTAAATAAATAATAAACATACAAGAGTTACAAGTAGAAAATTGAAACTAAAACCATTATATCCTTTACATTATTACCCTTGTATCCTCTTTATTACATTATCTTTGTACTTAATGAAACAATATTTAACAAATTTGACATATTGACAACTGATGAGTCTAAAATTAATGATCGTTAATGAGGTCCGGTTACAATCATTAGTAGATACTACGAATTTACTTAATTAAATAAATATCAGTAACATTATCAATAATTGGTTTACATAAAAACAGAAATAAGTATGTGTAATGCTATCCTAATTAAAAGTATTCTAATGCTTATATTGGAATCCTGAAAGTTTAGTTTTCCTGGTCGCTTACTTCCGAATCCGTGTCCATTTCAGAATCAGGGTACACATTTGAGGTATCTGTCACTTCTTCGTGAGGTTCCAGACAAATGAATAATTCTAAAGTTTCAGGGAAGAAAGCCTGTTTCTTTTTTCCACTTATTGTTGGCCTCATTGAAGAAAGGACAGGATCGGAAAACAAAAGTAACATAATTATTAAAAACATCCCTGTTCGAATCTTGTCTCGTTTTTTTTTTGTGAGTGATGCTCTCTGAACATTCTGAAGTCTTTGTTGCGTGCCTCGGATGCTTCTTCAGAGAGATGACCAATCGGTACAATATCATTTTGTGCAATGATATCTGTGCCATGGATCAGCAATTTATGCACTGTTGGGGGCATCTTATACCAACTGTAAAATTTAATATAGACGTCCGCTGTAGCTCTGCAATAGGCTTTAAACTTTTCAGTGTCAATTACTTCACCTGATGTGACAGCTTGCAGAATTACAGCAAAATCAGTTGTTTGTCCAGTCCAGTGATATTAGTTGTTTTTTCGGGATCTTCGAAAAATTTTCGTGCTGTGTTTCCATCATTCGTTGTTCCAGAACCTTGTTTTACTACATCGACTAAAAGATTTAGTTCGTCTTTGAAGCGATCTTGAATAATCTTCTTCCGTAGTTCCATCTTCTGTTAAAGGCCCCTCTTTTCAGTTGCATAAAATTCTTTAAAGTCCAATCGATATGCTATATGAAGAAGGCATTCCATGGTATTGATCCGGGCATGTAAAGATGATAGTCCAAATTCATATAAGGTAGTATCAGGCACTGTTTTTTTCGAAACTTTGTCTATATTGTTCATTTCATTAGGCTTAGATAAACATAAAACGCATGTTGCACTTGACTTAGCCTGTGAAAGATATGTGCAGATTTTGCCATCTACCATCGTCATCTTCAGCTTATGTGTCACTGTCGACGTAACACGAAAATAAAGAAAAAAATAACATCTCATATGATTTTCGGAGCGTGGAACGTGCGTACGCTCCTGGATCGTGAAGCCAATGCCTGTCCTGAAAGGAAGACCGCAATTGTTGCGCGGGAACTTCGTCGCTACAATGTAGATGTGGCTGCTCTCAGTGAAACACATCTTGCTGATGAAGGACAATTGGTGGAGCACGGAGGTGGGTACACCTTTTTCTGGAAGGGGCTATCCTCTTCTGAACCTCGACGGTCAGGAGTGGGGTTCGCGATCAAGAACCAGCTAGCTAAGCAATTACGGGAGTGTCCAATTCACATCTCGGACCGCGTTACGACGTTGCGCCTCCACCTGAATGACCAAAACTTCCTCAACGTCATCAGTGTCTATGCCCCTACGCTAGATAAATCTGATGACGTCAAGGATCAATTTTATGAGGAACTTGCACGTTGCATTGATTGCGTACCTCCCAGGGAGCAGATAGTTCTACTGGGTGATTTCAATGCCAGAGTTGGTCGCGATTTTGAAGCTTGGCCTGAAGTTCTGGGCAGACACGGCGTAGGCAACATGAATAGCAACGGACAACTGTTGCTTAGCCTTTGTGCGCAATACCATCTGGCGATTACGAACACCATGTTCCGACTTCCAGCTAAGCACAAGAACACGTGGATGCACCCTAGGTCCAAGCACTGGCATCTAATAGATTACGCAATCGTGCGGCAAAGAGACATTTCCCAGGTCCAAGTCACCCGCGTAATGCGGGGCGCTCACTGCTGGACCGACCACAGACTTGTAATTGCGAAGCTGCGCCTTCGTCTCCGTTATCCTCGTAGAAGTGAAAGAACAAAGCCGGTATGTATTAATGTGGACAGGCTCAATGACTGCGAGGCCAGGGAGAGATATGTTGAAGCCTTGAGTTCAAAAATCATGTCAGTAGATATGAGCACGGGAGATGTTGATACTATCTGGAAAACTGTGTCATCTCACATATTAGACTCTGCTAAGTCCGTATTGGGCAAAAGAGTCCGTAAGCATGAGGACTGGTTTGATGAAAATGACACGGTCCTTACAGAAGCTATTAGCAAACACCGTCGTCTTCTTCAGCAGCACGGCAGTGCTAGCCAAGGTGAAAACGTTGCGGGGTTACGGCAGAGTAACATAAGTCTGCGTAAACTTTCCAGGGAAATTAAGGACAAATGGTGGCAGGATAAGGCTCGCCACATGCAGTTGCTCGTGGACACTAACCAGTTAGGGGAGTTCTACAAAGAGATCAGGAACCTTACGAATACCACACCACCTGCAAAAGTGCCACTGAAGCCTTGTAATGGCGAAGGCCTTCTTAAAAGTAAGGATGAGGTATTGACACGGTGGGCAGAACACTTCAACACTCTGTTGAACGTTGATCGAGCAGCAGATCTAGAACACATCAGGTCAATGCCTCAACTCCCTATTGCCGTTGAGCTGGATAAGCCACTGTCAGGTGACGAGGTTGCTCTCGCTATCAAACAACAGCAAAACAAGCGTGCGGCTGGCATTGACTTTATACCAGGAGAACTGATAAAATACGGCGGCGAGGAGTTGCAATCAGCTATGTGGAAACTCTTTGCTCTTGTATGGGAAAAAGAACAAGTCCCTGATGACTACAAAGTCTCGCGCATCAGGGCGTTATACAAAAGCAAAGGCGACCGTTCTGATTGCAATTCTTACCGTGGTATTTCGCTGTTATCGGTCCCCGGGAAAGTCTTTGCCAGAGTTTTACTAAACCGCCTTATGGATGTATCCGAAAAGCTGCTCCCAGAGACCCAGTTTGGCTTCCGGCCAGACCGAGGCACCTGTGAAGCCATATTCTCAGTGCGTCAACTACAAGAGAAGAGCAGAGAACAAGGTCGACAACTGTTCCTCTGTTTTGTTGACCTTGAGAAAGCATTTGACAGCGTGCCTCGTGAAGCCCTCTGGGTGGTTCTGAGCAAGCTTGGATGTACGGAGAAGTTTGTAAGACTAGTTAGACTCCTGCATGACGACATGGAGTGCTGCGTGGCTATCGACGATGAACAATCGCACTTCTTCCCCGTTACGTGCGGGGTGAAGCAAGGTTGCGTCCTAGCACCCACTCTGTTCGCGCTGTATTTTTCAGTTGTAGTCCGAGAAGTCTTATCGACATGCTCCGAAGGTGTTCGCGTCCGCTATCGCACTGACGGCAACATTTTTAACCTGGCCAGATTCAAAGCACGCACAAAAGTCTCATACGCAGTGATCACAGAGATCATGTATGCAGACGACTTGTGCTTTGTGACTGAGTCCCCAGACGGCATGCAACAGCTCATGTCCAGTTTCGACGAGTCTTGCCGCAGATTTGGGCTCAAGATCAGTGTCAAGAAGACTGAAGTGATGTCTCTGGACGTGCTCAGTCAACAGACACTGGTCGTCAGACTCGGCGAGGACCAGCTGAAGCAGGTTGACAAGTTCTGCTATCTGGGGAGCACGATAACCTCCAAGTGCGATCTTGATGCTGAAGTTAACAGCAGAATCGGGGCTGCGGCAGCAGCTTTCGGTAGGCTAGATCACAAGATTCTCAGCTCACACGACTTGAAATTGGCCACTAAGATCTCCGTGTACATGGCAGTCGTGTTGCCTAACCTCCTTTACTCTGCTGAAACGTGGACCATTTATCGCCGCCATATTCGTATGCTGGATCGATTCCACCTCAGATGCCTACGTAAGATACTGAAGATCCGATGGTCTGATCGTGTTCGGAACACCGAAGTGCTGCGTAGAGCAAATGTGGGTGGAATCGAGGTATACCTCATGCGACGTCAGCTTCGGTGGTGCGGTCACGTTTCGCGGATGAACGACCGGCGTGTGGCTAAGCACATCTTCTATTCTGAGCTTGAGGAGGGCAAGCGGAAACAGGGCGGCCAATTCCTTAGGTACAAAGATGTGCTTAAGCGTCACATGAAAAAGTGTGGCGTAGAGCCCTCGCGATGGGAGCAGCAGGCAGCCATGCGTACGGAATGGCGGGCTGCAATAAATGCCAAGATAACCGATTTTGAATCTCAGCGGCGCTTAGAGCTTGATGCCAAGCGTGATAGAATAAAAGCCAGACCACCTGCGGCAATACCCTATAACTATGTAAACGGTGTGCTCACATGCCTGCAATGTTCGCGAACTTTTACTAACAAGATCGGCTACATCAGCCACTTGCGAGCACACCAGCGACAGCAACGGAGTTGACAGCAGTCGCCGTGGCCGAAGTCGGCCGTGGAGTTATTATTATATATATGTGTCACTTTGTTGTTCCTATGTTCTGTGGGCACTAGGTCTTTGATTTCATCGTCCATTTTTTTCTTTTGAGCTAGAACAAAGTTTTTGTTCTCTTTAGTAAATGTAAATTGCTTTGGACGACAATATGAGGCAGAACATGGTTTTGGATTTGTCCAAATTGTTTTATCACCAGAGATAAGCTTTAGTGGCACTAAAGTCATCATAAAAATGCTTGAGTCATCTTGTTCACTGCCACCAATTTTCTGCTTGTACCGGCTTTGACTGGAAGCACCGTCAAATCCCCATTTAGAAATTAAACTTAACTGCATGTCTTCTACTTGTTCCTGTAAACTATTCAAAATTCGTGTAACTGTTAAATCCAGCAAAGTTTGCAATGTTATCTCACACGAAAAATCCGTTACAGTAACAGATTGCGTTGGTGGATAACAATCTAATTTAGCCTTCTGGACTTTATAATACGATGGGTATAAGTTTGAAGCAGCCTCTCTGATGGCTGTCTCTCGTAAAGTTATGTATTGCCATTTAGATAACTTCAAAGAAATCAGTAGACCTAATGCCTTCTCTGCTGTAAGTGACGCGGTAGAACCAGGCTTCTTGATGATTGCAGTGAATTTCTGGACTGCTTTTGGGTTCTTTAACATATATTCTATCACTGATGCAATTTCACCCCGACCATCTTCTTTTAAAAGCTTTACAGCTGAAAACACCACTTCGTCTGTGTTTTCAATGCTTAGATCGCTGTGAATGCGCATCGCGCATGAAAAAATAAGTTTTTTATTTTTGAAGTGAAAACTTCTTTAGCGGCGCTGGGCGCTTTTTTAAGTGGGGGAAAAATTATAAACTCGAGACAGCGTAAGGCGATCACGTGACCGTAAGGTTTAGATGGCCACTCATTTAGATGGCATTTAAATCAATAAAGAAAAACTCAATGACATTACATGAAAAAGGTTCTAATCTTGTACGGGTTGAAATACGAGGTCTCACAGTTACATTCTAACATTATATCACTAAAATATAATTTAATAAAGCTACATCTTGATAATATCGCTAATAAAAGTGAACTCTAGCACTGGTGAATAAAACTCAAAATATAATGACCAAATATATTTAGATGCGAGGTCTGCAAGGTAACTTTACAATTTCTATTCGAATTTTAAACAATTAACGCTACAAATTTGAATTTCGAATTTTAAACAAGCAAACCAGCAATTTCGGAACTAAAGTTTTTCAATAGAAAGGAGGATGGGTTAATTATACATAGTGCTGCAGACATTTTGGACTAGTCATTGAGTTTTCACTTCTGTCGGCAATCCCGGAGTGCAACCCGTTGTTTTTTTATTAAATAAGTGCATACGGTAGAAAAGTTCGCTTTATGTCAAAATATCCTTAATAATTGGTACTTAAATCATCTGCAAGGATATTACGGTATACCTTTAATTTTTGAAAAAAAAATCCGTTTTACTCGTACGCTCCATACATTTGCTTAGAACAAAAATTCACTACGCGTAAGTTATTGGTTCGATCAAACTCAAATTCATTTTTTGTAGTCAAAATAACGAGTATAACCGTATTAAAATTAAAATAAAATAACGATTTAAAAAAAAAAAAAAGTGCACCCAGTAGGAAAATTCTAATTATGTGGAAAAATCAAGAATAAATAAATGGTTTTAAAATCATCTGTCAGGTCATATTACGGTTAACTTTTTATTTTCGGAAACCCTCGATTTTTCTGATATGCGCCATACAAAGATTTTGAAAAAAAATTATAATTAATTATTTTTCCAACCAAATTAGCTAAGATTAATTTTGGGACATAATAAAACCTAACAAAAGCTATTTCAATAAAAAAAAGTTCAAATTTAAGACTTCGGTTTCTATTTCTACGGAGGCCGATTTTCAGACCACGCCGCTATAACATGAAATACAAAAAACAGAATAAAATAAATATTTAAGTGGAGCTCCCATACAACAAACGTGTTTTTTTTTTTTTGCCGTCTTTTGCGTAATGGTACGGAACCGACAGACAGAGTTTCGTACAAATGACTCCATATTAAAAGAACTCGGCATCAGACAGCGCCTATCAACCACAGTGGAGTCACGCATTCTGACTTTCTTCGGCCATGTTTCTCGTCGTGGTAATGACTCCATAGAGCGTCTCGTAGTGCAGGGAAAGGTCGAAGGCACCAGGCCACGTGGTAGATCACCAATGAGATGGACAGACCAGATCAAGGCCGCAACTAAGTGCTCGGTTTACGAATGTACCCGGAAAGCTGCAGTCCGCGACGAATGGCGCCGTATTAGCAAGATCATCACTCATCGAGATTCACAATGATGACCACGACCACTCTGGCAAGAGTGTACCGACTAAGAAGAAGAAGACGGAACCCTTCGTGCGCGAGTCCAACTCGCACTTAGCCGGTTTTATTTCGTTTATTTCATCTAGGCAGTAACAAGTATAACAATTATAGAAGATTTCATTAGAACCAGATACAGCAAACTTTAGAACCTAGTTCAAATCCCGAGTAACGTATACTAATATGCCTACTATCCCTACTAATATTATAAGTGCAAAAGTAAAAGTGTCTAATAACTATTCAGGATTTAACCATTAAACCGATGTCGATGAAATTTGGTATGGAGATAGTTTGAGTCCCGGGACAAGACATATCATAGATTTATTTAAGGTGCAGCGGGGCAATTTTCGACTGCGGGATAATTTCAACTAATCGAAATATCTTCCATGTTTTGCAAAATTTATATTATTAACTATAGAGTGTCATATATGTACAGATAGCGAAAAAGATATGTTTTGTGTGTTGTGTGTGACTCTAGTTAATAATGTAAAACATGAAATTGACCCGCAGTCGAAATTGACCCGCTGCACCTTATGTAAATTATCTTTCTATGCAGACAAAGTTGCGAGAAAAAGTTAGTAATGTAATAAAGGTTGTAGAGCCACAGATGTATCTTGAATGTTAGAAATCGAACGAATCGAATTCGACGACCGGTCTGGCCTAGTGGGTAGTGCCCCTGCCTATGAAGCAGATGGTCCCGGGTTCGAATCCCGGTAAAGGCATTTATTTGTTTGATGACACAGATATTTGTTCCAAAATCATGGTTGTTTTTCTATGTATTTAAGTATTTATATATTATATATATCGTTGTCTGAGTACCCACAACACAAGCCTTCTTGAGCTTACCGTGGAACTTAGTCAATTTGTTAAAATGTCCCATAAATCCCATACTATTAAAATCCCCATAATATTAAATATAAATCTTAAAGTTAAGTAATTTGCTTAAATTCTGACCGAGCCCCGCTTAACATTGCGTAGAAATTACCTACAAAGCATTAATTTCTCACGTAGAGAAAACATGTTTTAGGCACGTTAAGCTTTTACGTGTCTGAGAAAATCCGCCTTCTGTCATTAACATAATTCGTCGGGTGACAAGCAAGTCACTAACTAACACCATTGAAATTATTGGACAATAAACCGTGTTACAAGTGTAATAAAGTGCATTGTTACTTTAATTTTTTGATAGTACTTAGTGACTTTTGCTTGTCACCCGACGAATATACGTTATACTCGTATTAGCGTTATACCTGATAGGCGCGAACAACCTAAATGTATTTAACTACGCATAGAATATTTTTTTACAGAAAATAATGTGTACGAGATATACATAAATGTTATAACAACACAGCTAATGTTAACAGCGCCCTATTAGGTACTAAAGCGAATCACGACAGTTAATAAAGCGAATGGTGTACGACATTTGTTCAGATCTACCCGAAAATACACACTTTAATTGACTGCAAAAAAGAAGGAGGTTATCAATTCGAACTTTGTTTAATTAGAGCTCCGTACAAAACTTTGTTGACGAAGCAGTTATATTAAGATCACTTAGGTCTTGCAAATTGTTTAAATGCAGTTATAAATGCAGAGACCGTTTGACGTAGATGGCTAAAATTTCGAACAATTCTACCAAAAACTCTTAAGTAAATAAGTATTTTTCCTTGCTTGCTTTGACGAGAGGTCTGGCCTAGTGGGTAGTTACCCTGCCTATGAAGCCGATGGTCCTGGGTTCGAACCCCGGTAAGGGCATTTATTTGTGTGATGAGCAGTGATCGTTAATTTTCCAGCAATTTTGGTGCAGCATAGTAATAAAGGATTTTCTTTAAAAAAAACTAGGGAGAGGATTGGTTAAGGTTAATATTACTGTTATTAACCCTAATTATCTATTCCACCTAGAGTAGGGCATACAGATGCTTTTAACCAACAATGTTGCACCAAAATTGCTGGAAAATTAACGATCACTGGTGATGAGCACAGTTTGTTTCTGTTGTATTTAAGTTGAAATGTTGATTTTTGATGATGTTCGATAATATTTTACTCAATCATTTTTTAAATCGATTTCTTTGTTTTTAAGTTTAATTCAAAAGACAATCTCTAACAGTTGCACAATTATTTTGACTTGGCAACCCTAATCAATTGACCTTCCAGTTGGTAATATAATTTCATAATGATTCCGAGTGATGGACTTTTATCGAGGGTAAAGCAATTAATAAAAGAGGGTTGTTTTTCACGGGCGATTCTTGATGCGATTAATCTACCACCAGTTGGTTGGCGGCAAATAAAAGTTAATAAACAATTAATTTTAATGACAAACATAATAGTAAAAGTAAAAGGGTTAAAAAAACGACGAAGCGCTTCGAGAAAAGGTAGGTAGTGCCCTTGCGCTTCGCTTTGCTCGTCTTGGCGGGGGCACTACCGTACCCCCAGATGAAGTAAATACCGAGCCTACTGCTTTATGAAACGGCACATCACAAACAAACCCAATGACAAATTCGATCTTTTTAGCTCGTAATTCAAAGAAGTTAAAACGGGCAATTATTTGTATGAGGTAAACACAAGTTTATGCCTGAAATGATGTACTTATGACATGTAAATATTTTTATGGCTGACCAATTGATTATTCCAAGAATTTTGTGGTACAGATTCGTTATTTAAATATTTATTTTATGACTTCTTCAAATTTTTCAAGCTATCAACTAATATACATACTCGCAGATACCTTACCTAATACTCAGTTTTCACACAGTGGGGAGACACTCCTCCTTTCGGGCAAACTCGGCTCCGTTCGACTCAGCATTGCTTCGAGCAATTATTAGAGCACCACTTGACGTCCTTTTGCGTACACGACCACAGATAAGATAATGACTTGAATTTTGACAACCCTAAATAGCCGAAAGGGATAGTGAAATACATTAGACAGGGATAGCATGATTCGTCCCTGAATCTCTGACAAATTTCGGATTTGTAGGACGTGTCCTTTCTGTACGTTAGTAGGTACTATTATTTATTCTGTGCTAATATTACCTACTCTATGTAGGTTTAGTATTGAACTTTGCACTACTGTTCTTTATTAGTTTTGCTGTTATTAAGTTTGTAATTACCTCGAGAGGCGAAGGAACTTGAAGGAAAGTCTCTGAGTTGCTCGTGTACCGCAATTTTGAGTTCTCAAACTGATATATAAGCAATCTCTACTGGAGCAGTAAGTCATGTAAACTTGCCGGAGCTATCCGCTATAAGGCCAATTTAAGGTTATCGCACACATAACCACCTACCGTCGTTTCGTCTGTCATCATTATCAACCAGAGGGGATAAGTAACTACTGCAAACATCGAATAATATACAAACCCATCTTTATCGCTTTTCCATTATTCAAGAGAAAGAAACTGATAGAGAAACTTCGATTTTCAATATTCTGTGTAACTTAGGCATCAACCGAACGCAAATAGCGAAATAAGCTGTAGTCTGCCCGAGGGTAAATTTTTACAGGTACCTAATCCAATACATTAACTGTTTGTTACTTCGTAATCGACAACATTAAAATGTAACACTTTCACTTTAATTACGGATGTAAAGTTTGACAAAGTAGGCAAAGTGCTTACTTCACTCAACGTCAACCTTAACAGGGTGATTCAGGTGAAACCCCACTAAACACTGTTAACAAATCTATTCTGAATCGATTGGACATTTCAATCATCGGCCATTTTGAATGGCGTTTGTAGATTGCACCTTGCACCAATTTCCATCGTGAGGCAATTTCATCTTAACTTCTGAGTAAATAAAATAATACCTTCCCGAGTTCCCTCATATAATTTTATTTTATATATGCTGCGATAATTATGGATAAGTCGATAGAACAGATTGTTCTCTCCCTTTGACATTAGAGTTTTTGCAGTGTCAATTCCCTAGCAAGCGCTGCGCTGAAGTGACGCCTTTAGAATTTTAAATTGGTTCGTTTTCCATACAAAATCCCATATTTTAGTGTTACATTGATAATAAATATAACGTTTTTTTGCGTGATATATAAAACAAAGATTTACTATCAATTTAGCGCAAACGAATATTCGAAAGTAAATAGATGCGCATATATTTAAGTAGTAATAGTGCCTAATGACTTAATAAAACGCAATTGTTTTTTGTATGGAAAGCGAACCACCTTAAGCGTCCATATTTATAACCTACGATGGTATGAGAAGCTTTAGTTAAAGCGCGAGTTACTGATCTCAACATATATATGTCGGCGGCCGATCGTAAGATCAGGCATATCGTGAAATTCCTAGGCATATCGTGAAACGTGAAAATCTTTGACTCGTTCCCTGAGTCGACGGAGCCCCGCTACGCGGGGCTCCTATTTCTGGGCAGTTTGCCCTTCGGGCATCTGAAGCAACCTAACGAACCTATCCTACCTATATATTGGTTTGATGTGACTATCGTCAAAACATTACACAGGAACATTACGATCTGCCTGATCGTACGATCGGCCTACGACATATATTATATATACGAACTCATTTCACACGTCGGAACCACCTTAACCGTAACATATTTATAACCTACGATGGTATGAGAAGCTTAACTAATTAAAACGCGAGTTACTGATCTCAAGATGTTATACGAACTCATTTCACACCTCTAACTTAGAAACAACATTGCAACAGAGTCCACCTCCACCTTCATAATAAACTACTCAACTACAGCGGCACATGGCGACAATGTGCCAACTTGGAATATAAATCAAACCCTTTAATGTTCGGGCACTATCGGTTACGTTCGGGTCAAGTAGGTAAAAGTGATTTACTGGGGCCATAAAGACAGCAACCAACTGGCTATATTCGCCTGTCAGCACCCTTCAGGGCTATTCGGTTCACGGGGACTTGTAATGAAGTGTATGCAATGTTACATGTGTGTAATACGAGAAGTTGTGCGTCGTGTGAACCAGTAAATAATATAACATTTTTTTTGATTAGGGTTCCGTACCCGAATAACGGGTAAAAACGGGACCCTCCTCTGTCTGTCTGTCTGTCTGTCTGTCTGTCTGTCTGTCTGTCTGTCTGTCTGTCTGTCCGTCTGTCCGTCTGTCCGTCCGTCCGTCCGTCCGTCCGTCCGTCCGTCCGCCCGCCCGCCTTCGTGCGCGAGTCCTACTCGCACTTGGCCTGTTTTTTTTTACCCCAATAAACTTGGAATTAGGCTTTTAATTATTGAAATTAAAAAGGGCACGTATTTAACCGGTCAACTAATTAATCGAATTTGGGTAGTTTAAAATAATAGAATTGGGTACTAAAATTAATAGTTTGGCAACTAAAACGGAGCCTTAAAATATATCAATATGGGTTGTATTTCAATGCTGTTGCGCAAGCTGTAACGCAGCTTTTGTTTATTTTTAGGCAGGTACCAAATATTTATTTGGCAACTAAATTATTATATTGGAGCCTATTTATGAAGCATACTTTAAAAAGAAAACGGCTATCTAATAATTTAAAAATGAAGTTCTTGTAAAATATTTTGTTTGGTCACTACACGGTCAACTCGCTCAACTCGCTTCGCTCGTCGTCGCACCTATCTTTTGAATCTGGCAGAACACAGTGGTAACTATTAAAATTAGTAATTAAAAATTTAAAGACCTAATGGTATAATGGCCATTAGGTGTTTCATGATTAGGAATTTCGACTGTAAGTATAGTAGGGTATTATGCGTAAATAAATTTGTGGTGTTTTGTGGATTAGGAAATTTGTCAATTTTAAGTACTAGGTAATATGCATATGTTTAAATTTAAATTATTTAAAAATGGAGGGTTTAAAGCTTATGTATATACGTATCTTAGGTATTCTGTTTATGCACAAAATATATTAACAACAAAATTTTATGATCGCTTTACCATATTAGTTGCCAACTTATTATTTTAGACGTCATTGATAGATTCAAGTTCCCTATAATTTTTTTGGGTGGCTTGATTTTGCTGCCAGTTTTTTAATAATATAATGCTTAAATTTGAGGCTTATAAAAAAATATTGGCGCTGAAATATTAATACACAGCCAAATTATATTATTATATGTCCAGTGAAAGTTCCTGTTTAATATTTTAGTTACCCGGTTAATAATAAGCTATTAGAAAGTCGCATAAAAATATTATTCACATTAAAAAGGAAAACTGGCGAATTTGTTATAGGAAGGAACTATAAATATACCTACAGCAAATCACAAAATATGATATGAGTGTCCCTTGCTATTCAACTTTCTTGCAGAAAAAGCAATAAGAGTTGGTCAAGTTTTGTTTAAGGGTAAAGGTGATTCTCCGAGGGGCTGTTCAGTTAGTTTACTTAGTATTAGAGGAGTTTGTTTAGGCCAGCCCCGCCAACACTAGATATAACGCAACATAAATATTCCAGCAACGAATTAAATTTCACCGCATAGATTAACTGCTAGAAAGTAAGTGTTTGTATTAGATACACTCGGTATTGGTAGTGGTATTATCAATATTAGTATTAGACTCGGTGCAAACATGTTATTTACAAATATCTGAACACTACTCTGTTATAAAGGCGCTAGAATACCAGCATTTTTAAATATGTTTGATCAATTTGCATATGTTCTGTTAACACTAGAACTTTATTATGAGCATGGAATATTTATAGCGTCGGAAAAAGCTATATCTGTATGGCATTTGGAATAGCAATATAGTAATACAAATTCAAAATTTGCTACTCTGCCTTTGGCGTTGAAATGAATGTGTAGTGCAATAGTGCTAACCACCAATTGTTTTTGTTCTATTCTCTATTCTTTCTCTTCTATTCTAATCTGTATTTACTGGTGAGAACCTGTTATTGGCTTTTTGTATCACATTTATAAAACCTATTAACATGTTAACAGCTGTTGGATCTCCGAATAGTAATAAATAAATATCATCATTAAAGTCAGTAAATATATCAGTAAATATATGAAATAATGACGTTTATAACGATACTCCCTCACTTTGATCCATTCAAATTAGTGCAGTTAGCTTAGACCAACTCTACGAACTACTCGTTTTACACACAGTTGACAGCTGGAGTGTGAATTCTCAATTTTACCCAAAAAAAATTTTGTTAATTTTTTTGTGGATAATCTTTAAATTTTGGGGATTTTTTCTGAAAACTGTAGATTCACATTCCGGAGCTATCCAAGAGAAAACATTAAATAAATATTCGCAAAATTAAATCAAAAGTATTCATGTCACGAAAGTTTAGCTTCTTTCATAACCATTGTTGAAAAAGTACTTTGGATAGTTGTATTCTCCATTACCGCTCGGGAAAAAACCGAGTCACACAGTCGAGTCATATACCTACTACTAAATACATTGGTGATCTTATTGATATACTATACCTAGGTATAAATTAAAGCACATTTGTTAATTAAATCCGTGTAATTTCACAGCAAGTGGAAATCGTCCTAACCTAAGCAGGATTCGAAACAAATGTATCATAATTATATAATCGTAAGGAAACTTTCGCCGAAATGTATCCATGATATAGGCATAAGTAATTACCGTAGTCTGCGCCTAATTTTGACCAAAATCCTTAAGCTGACCGAAATTGACAAACTTTGCTACATTTGGGAATCCCAAAGAAAATTATGTGGAAATGGAAATGCGATATAATATAAGATAAGATAAGATAAAATGTATTTATTATAATATCCAAAAATTAAAACAATCATAATAAGCTTAAATAGTTACTAATGAAAAATAAAGGGAGAATATTTAAGTATTAAAATGAAAAAAAAACTGTTATTAACAACGTCTGTGTGTGTTAGTATACAAAGTGGGATAAGTCACGGACACTTTTTAAATAAAAAAACTAAACATCCAAAGGGGTTGTATGGGGGTTGAAAGTTAGCAAGGGAGTAGGTGCTAAAAGGAAGAGATGTGGAAATAAGCGAAATTAATAAAAAAAATATATACGCAAAAAATTAGTGGATAGTGGTTAGTCACTACATCTTATAAAACAAAGTCCCCCGCCGCGTCTGTCTGTTTGTGTTTGTATGTTAGCGATAAACTCAAAAACTACTAAACGGATTTTCATGCGGTTCTTGAGGACGGTTTAGGTGTATAATTTGTTAACCCGTGCGAAGCCGGGGCGGGTCGCTAGTTATTTTATAATAATGTTTATATTTAGGTAAATTATTTTTACTCAAACATATCGTATCGTTATCGTTAACACTTATATCCCTCAATGTGAATAAAGCTCTCACCTAATCGTCTGAAGTTTCATGTAAAATTAAAAGTTAGATTACAAAACTTAACAATTTCGTCAGTGAAAATGAAATTTGTATCGTTAATTACATTGTACGGATCTCGCTTGTTCAATTATGGTTACAAATCATTACGTAACCAAATTGTATTTTAATTATCCATTTCGACCATTACACGGAAATTACTAAAGAGATTTAACGTAAGGGTTTATCCCCTACGTCTCTATTTAGTTTGTTATAATGAAATCTATAAGTTGTCTGAAAATAAACGCATTGAATTTTTTAGTTATTTTTATAAAAGCGGGTAGGTACATTTTTAATACACAATAAAAATAAAAACTACAGCATACAAGGTACATACTCGTACTTGTGTTATTAATAATTTACATTGAAAAGGAGCAATCCCGAACTTACCTACATGATGTCTTTTAAATCAGCTTCAGCAGGGATTCGCAGGGAGCGCAACATAAAGATCTATCGAGAGCCGAATTAGAATTTGTAATACAGAATGTTCCGTGGAGAAAATCGGAATTTGTTAATAGGATGTAATAACCAATTAGGAAATTTTACTTATCCCTGTACCCCCGAATATCCCCAGGCACTTGAGTTGCCCCACACATCTACATGTGAACATGTCGAGTATCTCGGTAAGCAGAAACTTTGATGAACACGAATTTAAATTTCAAATTGCTCCGAATAAATTTGCAATGTAATACTCTTTCTTGTCTTACAACTTTTTTTACATTTTATTTCTTTTGAGCTATCTGGGAGTGCTTTTTGGTTGCGCTGTGGGGCTTCATTAACCTTCTTTAACTAGGTGATGGAACTTTTCACTTAAGGGGATTCCGTTTTACTTAAAGTCTAGTTTAATTTATGAAATTGGGTTTCACTTAAACCCTTCCTGGATTTTAATAACTTTGTTGAATAATTTCAGGATACTAATAAAACTTCGCAATATCTACTTCATGGCGTTTCACCTCCATTTGTGAAGGCAGGTAGCATGATATTCTGATATTCTGTGTTGGCTTCCGTGTAGCTTTCATTCATGCATGATAGGTAAATTAAGTATAGACGTCTAAAATGCTTTCTCTTTTCGAAGTTTGGAATTTCTTATCATGTTAGTATAAAAGTAAACACTCATTAGTTTTTTGTAAAAATACCTATGCATTTTATATCTGCAGTTTTACAATAGAAAAAGAAAAGAGAAGTATGCCGGTCAGCAGAATATTATCAATGGTTGATGATAACTAGATACTACATAGTCGGCGCACGCGCTGATCTAGTTTAGAAAATGCCTATATTACCACCGTAGGTTAGGAATGCTTATATACAGTTGCGATATTAATTAAATTAAGTTACCACCATAAGCAATAAGATGTAAGTTAACAATGAATTAGGCAATTAGCTAAGTCTACCCATCTATGTTTTAAGGGAGTTCCCTCTGCCAACAAACTGTGCTGCAGTTTGGCAGAAGAAAAAAACTGTACAAATAGGGTTTTTTCGCCTGAATAAATGATTTGTTTATTTCATTTTTTATCACAACTATATAAGCAGAAGTTAATATAGGTACGGAATAAATTAGACTAAGTTAACCTCCCCAAAAGTACCTTTTACTCTAACTGCGCTAGGTATCTAACCGCCGCCCCAAAAAGAAGCATGATGTTTCATTGAGTACTTACCTATCATGAGTGTTTTCGTCAAGAAATATCTCGTTTCTGTCCTTATGGATCGAAGATTTCAGTTTTTCTGCGTATTTAGGTCCAACTTATATAAATGGGTTAAAGGCGAAAGAATACAGCATATCGGATGTGGATCAAACGAAGCTTCAACGCGCGATCAATTCCATAATACCTAGATAGTGACTAATAGAGGGGTGTCAAATCAAGGCCTAACTAGTAGTATTACGGATAATCTAACTAAGTTATACACACTATACACAGTATAGAGCGGCTTTGACATTGAGGGTCGGATCGAATGGAACGTGAAATTAATAGCACTTGATGTAATTACTGAGGGTTCTGAATTAAATAACCAACCATTAGCCTCTATAGATAGGTCCGCCAAAGATTATATTGAATGAGGAGACACAGAGGCATGCTGGCTGTCAGTGACAAGGCTTCCGTGTGTAATTTGGGATAAGCAGAATATTTGTCTCAATATTAATTTGATCGGTTTCCGCGACAAGGTTTATAGAAACAAGAAGCCAGTATTCGAACTTTACAAATCTGCACTTGATTTGATCAACTCGCTCTACGTCTCTCAATTTATGAAGAGAATGAAACAAATGTTAAATGAATGGAACTAAGCACAAGCTCAAGTAACAGAGTATGGACATATAAATTCTCAATTTTTAAAAATGTGACTTTTTCCTGCGCTCCGATAGACCGATACACTAGTAGTTGGGGAGCCGACGATGCTAAATGTGTACTTACTCGAGCGTCGTACAGACCTATTGGAATCGATATATTAGATGATAAGAAGAAAAAAAAGGTATATAAAGTTTTTTTTTCCAGCGAGCCGGAAAGAGTCTACAATTTTTTTTAATTTCGGGATGTTGGTGGAGGGTTAAAAAATCGTTAAGCAGTTTGTGGGTTTGGTCGTTTTTGTCCACGTTAATGCTATTATTTTTTCTATAACTTAATATAACACTTATTTGTAGGCATTTTCTTAATCTGACGAACACAAGTTTGACGCCTAATTTTTACATTGAAACCGTCAGATTAAAGAAATGCGTGCAAATAATTATCAGATTTAGTAATTAGCACAATTTAACGGCCTCCTAGCCTAGTCGGTAGTGACCTTGCCTACGAAGCAGGAGGTCCCGGGTTCGAATCCCGGTAAGGGCATTTATTTGTGTATTTATCACAAATATTTGTTCCTGAGTTAAGAATGTTTTCTATGTATATAAGTATTTATATATATTATATATATCGTCGTCTAGTACCCACAACACAAGACTTATTAAGCTTACCGTGGGACTAGGTCGATTTGTGTAAAATTGTCCTATAATATATAGCGTTAATTTGGAGTAATATGATCAAATCCACAATCTGCTTAACAATTTGTTGAACCCCCACCATCCCTCCACCAACCAAGGGCTCAACATAGATGGCTAAAAGGCGTAAAGGTAGACTACACGGGGTAGCAATATATCAGTATATCACTCATATCTTAATCTGACGCGCTCGAGTAAACACAAAAATCCCCTCTTGGGCTCACGTACATGATTTTTTGAAATAATAATGGTTGAGCAATGAAGCCAGCAAAAGCTTGCTTAAAAATGAAATTTACAATATAATTAATGTAAAATGAAGCAATTGCAATATGTATCAGTACCTATTCATTTGACATTATATTACTAAGTATACAGGATAAACATTTGTTCAGCCATCAGCCAGTAGGTACTTCGCACAAGAAAGTTACTTTTTTCTTACGATATAATATGTAGGTACATACCTACCTACCCCATATTTATCGCGCATACTTTGAAACTAAAAATAGCATTTATTTTAAGGAGGCGTCATAAATTTTACTCCTGGCTAATTTTAATTCCAAAAAGTTTTTATAACTTTCATGCTATAAAAACCTTTACAACTGGTGTATTGGACGAACATTTTACTGATACCTGGATTATAGGTATAGGTAATCTGTACACAAATTTGCCCTCGTGAACAATGAAAGCGTGAAACTATTAAAACATAGGTACTTCAAAAATAAACGGTGTCTCACGTTGTGACACTTAAGTGATATAAAGACACGGTGTTTTTGTTAACTTAGGCGTATGGGTAAGTAAATTTAAGTAAAATGGCATAGTTAAGTTTCGTTTTTTTTTATTGGTCACATAATAATCATTAAATGCTGTAAGCGTTGTTGTAACACATGCATTATATACTGGGTCAAGCAGATCTTGTCAGTAGAAAAAGGCGGCAAATTTGAAAAATGTAGGCGCGAAAGGATATTGTCCCATAGAAAATTTGAATTTCGCGCCTTTTTCTACTGACAAGATCTGCTTGACCCAGTATATTTAAGTCAACAAAACAATTGAAAACTATGACATATCATTCTCATTTTAAACATCGATATAGGCCTAGATAGTACCTACCTACCTGCGTTTAGTAGCAAATGAATGAACTCCTACTTAACACTAATCTATTTAATATATGTAATTAGGCCCTTAGGCAAGTGTACATGCTAGTAAGGACCTTATTAGATAAAATAAATCATTGATTATCATCAAAATGAGTTAATTAGAATACCTGTGTCTTTGAGGAATCAACTTTATTTTGAGCTCAAGAATAATGCACGCTTGAAATTAACGGAGTTCAAAAAACACGGTATATACATTTATTAATAAAATGTTGTAGTCTAGACTCTAGAGTATTACTTATATTCAAGATGAGAGAGATAAGCTATAAAACAAGTTAGGTACTTACAAGTAGTAGGTATGCTTTAGCTTTATTTACCTACATTTAACTTAAGTCACTTTAAGCAGTAGTGTATTTTTTACAAAAATGTGAAACCTTTTATTCCGAAAAATCCTTAATGCTGCGCGATATTTTGTCACTCGAATTTCCACGTAGAGGTGCAAGCATGGCCTTTGTGCCGCAAATTGAATCATAACGCGAGGTATATAGAGGGTAGGTGGCTATAATAAATTAGGTCCTACCTCCCTTTTACGCGTTCGTGACGTGCTCTTTGTAATATAATTCCATTCCCCTAATTATCGTTCCAAATTCCCTCGATTAGGAAACAATATGGCATCTCCGCCGCTGCGAAATTACGCGGCGTGAGTAAAAGTTATTACTTGACGGCGTATATATTTAATTTTAGAATGAATTTCCTATTTTACATAGGCATCATCTTACTCTAACAAGTAGTTTGATATATTAGACAATATTACTGGGTAAAAGTACTTATTAATATCTGTTATCCACGTATGTTTTTTGTACATTTTCAAACTTTGATATTAACACGTTCCCTGCCGAGTGCCCCCAATGTAGGGTCATGAAGCTTTTTTTTCAGGAGTCTGTGCTTCCACTATGGGTTCGCAAGTTCAAAGTGAAAGCACACTTGGACGTGTGACTGTGTCATATCATTTTGTATCCTGTCACTGTCTCCACAGTGAACGTGTTAAACTTATCTGAGGCAATTCAAAAACAAAATGCTTCCTTTTGGGTCTCACGAAGTATTTAGGTTCAAAGAAAAAAGTTAATTCAACTTACATTAAGAAAAAAAAGAAGCTAACAAGAAGAATAACGATATACTTAAAATTAGTAAGCTGCTATATCAAAGAAAGTATTACTTATATAACACGCAAGAACTACGATTGTTTAGAACTAAATGAAAGTTTCCGGACGAATGTATTGATTGATTGTCCAGAACTTAGCTTTATTACTGATTAATGGAGTCCACTTAGTTGAGCACGGATAATCTCATAATGTGCCACTCTTAATTCTGAAACAAAAGTTTAGTAGGTAAGGTGTTCATTTTACTGACAATATGGGCACAACAGCTTCAAGTGTCGACGGCGTCTAACTTTCCAGCGGCTAGGCACGTCGAGTGGAAACGCTTAGGTAGTATCGGAAAAAGGGAGCGGAATTTTTTTATCATTGAAAATATTTTTAAAGCGGTGGAATACATAGCTCCTTAACATTTGATTATATTATACTGTTGGATGCTGCCTACATAACAAAACCATTAAATTAACTTAGATAATTATTTCTCAGGGACAACTAATTGATGTACCTGTTACCTACAGGTAATGTAAGAAGTTTAATTAAACTCAAGTTTATCCTGGTATAACTAGTATTATCCGAGCCCTTTGAGTTAAGTCCGAACATTTAAACAACATTATGTAATCTGTATTCGGCGTTTACCCGCACCTACACATCAAGGTCTATCCAACACTATGCACTAGCTGGGTAATGTTAGGTGTTACATCATCACTTCTGACATTACCCTCCCAGTGTTGGGTAGACCTTAGATGTATACAGATTACAGGTAAACGCCGAATACAAATTAAAATTGATTAACCAGAAGACTTGGGTAATACTAGTATTATATCTAGGTATACCCAGGTAAACTTAAGTTTAATTAAATGTTAATACTAGAAGGTCTTTAAAAAATGGAAAAGTAAAAAGCACTTTGCGAACGCTAAACAGCAAAAAGTACCACTTTTTGAGCAACTGTATTAAAAATGGAATTGCAAGTAGTAGTGATGCAACGTTTACACTACACTAAGACTTGACGGGTACTTACCGCATCGTTCTAAAGCTCTGAGACTACCTATACGGTTACTGCATTTACTTCCGACATTGCTCTAAAGTCTAACTAATGTTGCGCTTCCGGCTATTTGGTGACATTTATACGTTGGGATGGGACCTAAACTTTCAAGTCATAATAGTGCTCTTCCTTTTATTACCACTTGTCATATTTTTGTTGACATCAAATAGTAATAATACGAGTTAACATATTAAGTCAAATAATTTCAGACAATTAAATTTTCAAATGTTATATTTTAGAGTTGGGTACCGCATAATGTACCTACGGAGCCGTACAGCGCCCTCTATACCTATTATTTGTTAAATACGATACGAAGCATGAATTTGTCTATGGCGCTATCAAATGAAACAAACCGTTGATCAACGGATGTCCCTAACCGTCATTGTGACATTTTTGTTTGTTAGAAAGAGACAAAATTTAACACAGGTTTGAAAAGGATGCTTAGTTTTACGAATAAGGGGGTTAGACTTTACACATTTTAAACGAAACAATGAATAGAAGCGGTATTCAACTTTATGTGTTACGACCACAATATCACGGTTATTTCAAATAGGTACTGCATGATTTCATATAAAGGAGAATGGGCAATTTGTCCCATGGATGTATACTATTGAGACGTATCTCGTTTGAAAGGGCTTACACATAGCATTATTTTATTGTATGACACCAACTTTGGATAACTTGCAGGGACTGAGCTATTTAAAAAAAAGAGTGACGCATACAAACCGGTTTTTTACAATATACTTGTTATGTAGCTAGTTGTTAGGTGTTTTATATGAAAGAACATGAAAAATTCTACACTTCTGTATACCAATACCTACGTTTAAGTACGTAAAGGGCTGGAATTAATTGATAAAACATATGCTTGTTTTAAAAAAACTGTAATTAAACACTTAAGCTTGCTTGTATACGCAAGCCACATATAACAATTAAAAGCCATTTTTATAAGGTATTTTTAGAAAAGTAGACTCGCACTTAAATGCTTGCAGGGGCGGAGATAAAACTAGTTTATTAATTATTTCATTGTGGTAAATGCCGCTTTGATTGTTCTACCTGACACTAGATGGAGCTTTTGTAGCAGAATGGGCATTTTTACTATTTTTATACATAAATGAAACATATCTTATTTGGAAGGTATTAACTTTAGCATTAATTTCTTATATGAAACCAAAGGCCGAAAGTATCCAGGGAAGATACTATTAATTATTTTGATCATGCACTGCGGCGTAAGCTGGAACTAAAAAATGACACTCATCTAGGGTTATTTTTCTAACTATTTACATCACTTCGCATGCCTGAAATATAAAGTTATTGCATTTCGTAAATAATTATTGATATTATTCTTATATTTTCGTATATAATCAAGTCGTACTAAACAACTTAAGTATGTATTTTCAAAACCTCTCTAGTACTGACATCTTGCGTGCAATAGAAGAACCAAATAAGCAGCAAATGCTGGATCCACATAGTCGCATTTAAACGCTCAAAAATGTCACTGAGAACTAAGAATTCACGACTTCATATGTTTGTTTAAATCGGAACGTTGACAATAAAACGAGAGGTCACCATGAACATCGTAAGTTTCATTATATTTGTCTCATTTTGTTGCTCTTACATATTCGAGTGATAAAGCAAGATAAACGAGACATAAGTTTCAAAATTCGCGGTGGGGATATAACCCTGGCGGTCAGGCTTAGTGGTCTATAGAACCTAAAGTCAGTCCAGTCCAGAGGATCAGGGAAAAAAATTGGCGTCAATTTCATCTAGCGTCCAAGGTACTTGATTTATCGCTCTTCAAGAAAATATAAGTAGTAAAACATTAGAGCCGGTACAGGCGGACTGCAACCCGACTGCAACTTGTATAGGAGGCAGCTGCACGCCGACTGCAACGTTGGCGTGCAGTCGGCGCGCAGTTCACATACAGATTGCAGTCGGGTTGCAGTACCTACTTTGTAGTCCGTCTGTATTGGCCCTATGAGTTTGCGTCGCGAGTCGAAGGTGCGTTTCTTTCGTTTGCCTTAAAAAGCACGATGAAATGGTAGCTGTATGACATAAATAATATAAGTACCTATATATAATTATATATTAATAAATAAAACCTTTCAAAACTTCAAGTATAATATATTTATTTCATGCAAACTAAGAAATATTTCACGACATACATTTTCTTCACGCATAAATATTAGCAGGACGAGTCAACAATTCAACGTAAAGCAAGCATTGGGAATAAGTGTGAAAAAGTACATCAAGATTTGGGAATGGCTAGTGGGACAATCTCGGATCATTTGCGAAAGGTTCGCTAAGGGCGTCCGCTAGCTGGCACGGGTGCACGCGAGTGTACCTACGTAGATAAAATCCGTCGCATGCGTCCGCGGCAGTATATGAGCGCCACTAACCACTAACTGACGCAGACGCGTGCGGTGGATTAAGAGCCACCACACACTAGCGTCTCCCGAGCGTCGGTGTCTAGTCAACTCTATGGCTGCTCCTCGACGCAACGTCGGCGCAGCGGCGCCATTTTCCATAGCGCTGACTATACAGACGCCGATGCTCAAAAGACGCTAGTGTGGGCAGGCTTTCCTCATGGACCAACTACGTATGCACAACTAGTTGTACCATAAGGGTTTTTTTTCTAAATCCTTCCCATAGATACAACTGGTTTACTGTCATTTAATTTTAGTTCCCAAATACACAACTATTCTTGGTATAGCCGCGGACGGTCTAGAACATTTTTGATGGCACTACCAGTTCTGCATACGTAGTTGGTCCATGAGGAAAGTCTGAGTGTGGGGTATCCTAAGGTGTAATGCACCCCAGCAGAACCACCTTAGCTTTAATGAATATTAATATCTCTTCTTCCTCGCGTTATCCCGGCATTTTGCCACGGCTCATGGGGACCTGGGGTCCGCTTGACAACTAATCCCATGATTTGACGTAGACACTAGTTTTTACGAAAGTGACTGCCATCTGACCTTACACCCCTTACACCCAGAGGGGAAACTAGGCCTTATTGGGATAATTATTAGGCCTTAATGAATATTAACCCTTTAACCGCCAGAGTCTGATATATAAGACATTACATATCCAGCTCATTTCGCCACAGTCTGATAAATAAGACAGAGATCTGATTTGGTTTTTACAGCACATTTATAACTCCCGTAACTATGCCATCCTTACTCTGCGTGGCACAATTACTGTGGGTGGCGACACGAGCACGCTCGATCAAAAATTGCTGGCGGTTAAAAGGTTAATAATAGAAAAATATCTATCAAATTATAGACTAGTTTAGAATTATTTGATGTCATCTATGTTTAAGCTAAGGTGGTTCAGCTAAGGACCATGACACGGATTAAGTACGATTCCTATCGAACGGGCGGAGTCGGAGCGCGTTTCACATTTAAACGGCCTTAAGCCGGTCGGGTCCTCGCGGACGTGGACGGCTCCGGACGAACTCCATCGCTTCTGCCATACATGATGTTTAGGCACATTGAAAATGCGCTACGCCGCGACCCGACCACTTCTGTCGGTGGGAATCGTATATTAAAGAATCCGCAACGTTGGGCGTGTGCACGGAGCGGGCGAGCGGGTTAATGAAAAATGTAGGTATGACCTGCCTGACGTAGTTGGATTTTACCTTACGATTCCACCTGCTCCGTGCATCCGCGCCAGCTAGCAGGCGCTCTAAAAGCTCCTAATGAGGCTGCTTTGCATTAGGTAGATGCCCCACACGCGGTTAGTTCCTGATTCGCCGGATTCTTTTTTCATCGGATTCTCATATAAGTAGGTAGTCGGATTGTGACGTCCTAAAGTAAATCCGGCGAAACAGGAATCCGGCGAATCGGGAACTAACACCACACGCCGGTCCGGTGTGCGAGCGAGGGATATCGCTGTATACGTACATAAAGCCAGGGATAGACTAGGGACAATTGTCCCACAACAAGTGTCGCCAGCGACGTCGGGTGAAGTCCGGCAATGTCGCGGCATTTCACCCGACGTCGCTGGCGGACAGGTGTCCTGCTGGGACCATTGTCCCCAGTCGCTGGCTTAGCACTAGGCCAATTCGAACGTGCACCTGACGTCAAACCGACATTAGAATAATATCGGAATCATAACAGTTAGCTGTAATTCACGCGTCTATTTCGATCGGACTTTCAAATGTAGTGCACGTTCAAATTGGCCTGACTGTCTCACTCGCACACCAAAGCAGCGTGAGGATCCGCTCATCCGGCCCGCAAACGCGCATACGAATTTAGTTAGGTACCTGCAATAATATGTTACACAACGAAAGCCGCAAAAATATATGACACAATTTTATTTGTAGAGCCATAAGAGTGTCACATATTTTTGCGTCCCTCGAAGAGTAACATACTATTGCAGATGACTGTACATAGCGTAAGGGCGTTCGCTGACCGCCAGTAAGTTACTGGTGCGGTTGCACGGAGCGGGTGAGCGGGTTAGCAAAAAATAGTATGACATGGATTTTTCCTACAAAATGGCACCCCCTTGCGTGCGCCTGCTCCGTGCACCCGCGCTTTGTCCATAAGTAGTAAATACTATAATCCAAGTCCTACCGTAGGACCTAAAATCTTCTTCTGTGATTATCACAGAAAAGTATCAAAGTATCAATAGATAAATACTGTTGACAGTTAGTCAACAGTATTTAATACAATAATTATACTAAAACAATTCATGTACATTAAGAATACAGAACCTATGAGTAAAATGTACCTGATAGGATAGGTACCTATGCATATAATTGAAATAATATTATATTACCTACTAGAAGTAGTACGACCTACCTATTACGTATATACTAATAGTTTTAATGTTCGAACCATTGGTTCTGTATTCTATACACATTATGATTTATTTTTCAACCTTACATATATCTAACCAACTCAACATAAGTAGGTAGGTACTACACATGATTATATGCATTTTTCTTGAACTATGCTTGATTTTTCTTGTTTCGATGCATCCTTGTTGTAGTGTCGTATATAATCTCTGAAATTATAATTAACAATTTATATCTTGTTTCCTGACATGTTAGAAGTTTTTTTTAAAGATTAATAATTTTATTTTTCCATTTTTTATTTAAATACCGTCATGTGGGGTAGCTAGGTAGCATTTGTCTCCAATGGGGTAAGTAAGTACCTATAGACATTTTTTTACTATGTACCTACTCAGTTACTTAGTGACTTTACCACTAGGTATTTCTTATGTTAAGGTCGCCGGAAGACGCTGGATGCGGGTCGCTTCCAACCGGCACGTATGGAGGTCCAAGGGGGAGGCCTATGTTCAGCAGTGGACGTCTTATGGCTGAGATGATGATGATGATGATGATTTCTTATGAGTGACGCAGCAATTTGCAAGACTCGTTCCTGTCTGGCCAAACAGTGAAGTCACTAAACAGTTTTATCCTTCGGGTACGCGTACGCTTGATCAATTACAATTCCTTCAAGTTAATTTTGTATCAATCAGTAACGTCTGCGAACGATGCTATTAAGCTTAGAAATAAATTAAAAGTGGAAAAATTCCTGTCCTGTAGTACTTGAACCCACAACTACGTTCGTTAGGTGGGATGTGGTGGTGGGGTGGTTCAATTTTTCATGGAACCCCTCATCTACGCTGAACCTTGACACAAATGTTCATTAAAAACCTTAGCTACTTGCATAGAAAACTTATCGAAGAAGATAAATCACCAAACGTGAAATATGAACAGTTCTACTCTAGTCCTGATAGTAAGTTCAACTTCATCAAATGGCATTTATTTTAATGGAAATGCTTGGTTTTTTGATGACAGTGAATAAAGTCGGTACATTATGCCTATAAGATTCGAGGAGTTCCCTCAGTTGAGATTAGGTAACATATAAAGATCTGGTCGAATTTATAACCTCCTTAGGTATATAGAATTCGGTAAAAAAATATATATTTTCACAGCACAGTCCTTTTACTAAGAAGGGATACCTACTACAACTTGCGTACTTACTTAGTACTTACTTTTGGTTTTAGATTGGATGGGCCTCGTTGCCATTCCGGGCGGAAAGGGATTTCACCGCATGAAAAAAGAGACACATAGTGAATTGTTGGTCTACCAAAATTGAAAGTATAGTATTTTCAAAAAACGAAGGGTACGGTGGAATGTTGTACGGTCTTCTACAACTTATAATTTATAACCTTAAAATGCCAAATCTCGCAAAATACTCTTCCTGTTTGAATGATACATTATATAATACGTTACGCAGAGTCATTTGTGATTTCACTTTTTGAGTTAGGTTAGATTCATTCAAAAGGTGCAATAATGGCCTGACCCGCTCATCAGAAGTCGTCCTAGACAAAAATATTCCTATAAACATCTTACTTGCTAAAGACTTACAGAAAAAGACATATCGCCAAACGTGAAATTCATGTCCTTGAAGAGTTCCATTTTGATCTACATCAGCTGCTGTCCCACTTCATCAAATGTAGCTTTTTTAGATAAAAATGCTTGAGGTGTTAATGAAAATCCAAAAGAAACTACTTATATGTAACCTATGTGATTTGAGGAGTCGTCCCGATTCCTTGTGGAATCCATCATCAGAATTGGTCCTTGGCGCAAATGTGCTGAATATAAACATCTTACTTGCTAAAGACTAACAGGAATAGATTTGAGGAGTCCCCTCGATTCCTTGTGGAATCCATCATCAGAAGTGGTCCTTGACACAAATGTTACTATAAACATCTTACTTGCTAAAGACTTAAGTACAGGAATAGATTTGAGGAGTCCCTTCGATTCCTTGTGGAATCCATCATCAGAAGTGGTCCTTGACACAAATGTTACTAATAAACATTCTTACTTGCTAAAAACTTACAGGAATAGATTAGAGGAGTCCCCTCGATTCCTTGTGGAATCCATCATCAGAAATGGTCCTTGACACTAATGTTACTATAAACATCTTAATTGCTAAAAACTTATAGGATAAGACATATCGTTAAACGTGAAATTCATGTCATTGAAGAGTTCCGTTTTGATCAAGATCAGCTGTCCCACTTCATCAAATGTTACTTTTTTAATGAAAATAAAATAGTTACTACTTATATGTAACCTATAAGATTTGAGGAGTCCCCTCGATTCCTTGTGGAATCCATCATCAGAACTGGTCCTTGACACAAATGTTACTATAAACATTCTTACTTGCTAAAGACTTACAGGAATAGATTAGAGGAGTCCCCTCGATTCCTTGTGGAATCCATCATCAGAAATGGTCCTTGACACTAATGTTACTATAAACCTCTTAATTGCTAAAGACTTATAGGATAAGACATATCGTTAAACGTGAAATTCATGTCATTGAAGAGTTCCGTTTTGATCTAGATCAGCTCTCCCACTTCATCAAATGTTACTTTTTTTAATGAAAATACAATAGTTACTACTTATATGTAACCTATAAGATTTAAGGAGTCCCCTCGATTCCTTGTGGAATCCATCATAGAAACTGGTCCTTGGCGCAAATGTTACTATAAACATCTTACTTGCTAAAGACTTACAGGAATAGATTAGAGGAGTCCCCTCGATTCCTTGTGGAATCCATCATCAAAACTGGTCCTTGACACAAATGTTACTATAAACATCTTACTTGCTATAGACTTACAGGAATAGATTAGAGGAGTCCCCTCGATTCCTTGTGGAATCCATCATCAGAAATGGTCCTTGACACTAATGTTACTATAAACCTCTTAATTGCTAAAGACTTATAGGATAAGACATATCGTTAAACGTGAAATTCATATCATTGAAGAGTTCCGTTTTGATCTAGATCAGCTCTCCCACGTCATCAAATGTTACTTTTTTAATGAAAACATCTTAATTGCTAAAAACTTATAGGATAAGACATATCGTTAAACGTGAAATTCATGTCATTGAAGAGTTCCGTTTTGATCAAGATCAGCTGTCCCACTTCATCAAATGTTACTTTTTTAATGAAAATAAAATAGTTACTACTTATATGTAACCTATAAGATTTGAGGAGTCCCCTCGATTCCTTGTGGAATCCATCATCAGAACTGGTCCTTGACACAAATGTTACTATAAACATTCTTACTTGCTAAAGACTTACAGGAATAGATTAGAGGAGTCCCCTCGATTCCTTGTGGAATCCATCATCAGAAATGGTCCTTGACACTAATGTTACTATAAACCTCTTAATTGCTAAAGACTTATAGGATAAGACATATCGTTAAACGTGAAATTCATGTCATTGAAGAGTTCCGTTTTGATCTAGATCAGCTCTCCCACTTCATCAAATGTTACTTTTTTTAATGAAAATACAATAGTTACTACTTATATGTAACCTATAAGATTTAAGGAGTCCCCTCGATTCCTTGTGGAATCCATCATAGAAACTGGTCCTTGGCGCAAATGTTACTATAAACATCTTACTTGCTAAAGACTTACAGGAATAGATTAGAGGAGTCCCCTCGATTCCTTGTGGAATCCATCATCAAAACTGGTCCTTGACACAAATGTTACTATAAACATCTTACTTGCTATAGACTTACAGGAATAGATTAGAGGAGTCCCCTCGATTCCTTGTGGAATCCATCATCAGAAATGGTCCTTGACACTAATGTTACTATAAACCTCTTAATTGCTAAAGACTTATAGGATAAGACATATCGTTAAACGTGAAATTCATATCATTGAAGAGTTCCGTTTTGATCTAGATCAGCTCTCCCACGTCATCAAATGTTACTTTTTTAATGAAAATATAAAATAGTTACTACTTATATGTAAACTATAAGATTTGAGGAGTCCCCTCGATTCCTTGTGAAATCCATCATAGAACTGGTCCTTGGCGCAAATGTTACACAAATGTGGCGCAAATAAACATCTTACTTACTAAAGACTTACAGGAATAGGCAAATCACTAAACATGAAATCGTCCTTAAAACCTTATATCTAATATTACTATGTGTTCCTATGTTTTTAAGATTTGAGGAGTTCCCTCGTGGCATCCATCATCAGAACCTTGATTCATTTGTTCCTAAAATGCCTTACTTGCGTAACCACCGTTTGGGTCGTGTAATAAATCTTCAAACTCTAACTTTTTTTACAATAATGCTCGAGTTGTTCATGAAACCCCAATCCAAATGTTAACTATAATAAAGTCTAAATAATGAGGTGAACTCCACCTTCTCCATCTTAATGCCGCCAGCTTGGACCTTCAGTAGCCTCGGTGTCCGACGTCCAACTGAAAAATCCAGAAAGTGCGTTTTGGACACGTCAATTGCCGCTTATAACACTGAGACATCTGGTTCACTGCATATATTTGGTGCTGATATAATACCTGCAACATCACCCGGGTACATTAAGTAAAATATGAATAGCAATGGCTGCAATTGGAAGGTCGTTACAAAAATGTGTTAGATACTGACAAGCTCTGGGCGACACCTATGGGTGTAGCCAACGGGTCTGACCTGACTTGACCCCCATCCCCTACCACGATTTGCGATCGGCCTTGCAGAATGTCAGTGAGGAAGCTGTGCTCAAATTGACACAGTGGAGTAGTTTGTCAGCAATATGTCTATCTGCCTCATCAACCGCCTTGGAAAGGTACCGACAAATCATTGCAACCTGCTTCTTGTCTTCCAACGCTTCAAAGACTTTGCACAGCCTCGCATGTAATTTAATTTAAATAATAAACAATATTTTACGACATGACGTACATGTCAAATACGTTAAATGTTGTATTTTTTTTTCAGGTATCCATAGGGGTGTAGAATATTGGAATCTATATTGTAAGGGCCTCTTTAGACCTTGCAAAAAATTGCATACGATTTTAGATTGCTGCCGGCAAAATGAGTCAACCAATTTAATTATTCGGTCCATTACCGAAATATAATGTGAAATTAAATAATTCTCACGCAATTAGGTATAGGAGAACTTGAATGATAGGTGAGGCCCTAAAGCGGATTGGGTTCTACCAAGAATATAATATATCTTTGGTTCTACTTAAGTTCATAAAGTTTGACCGAAAAAGAAGACAAACTACAAGATTACATTTTATTTTGATAACGCTATTACGCTAAGACTCAAATGGAAATGGGCAGGGCACATGATTAGAGGTAATGATAAATGGAGTAAGAAAGTGACAGGATGGTACCCCAGGAAAAGCAAAAGGAAGAGATGTAGACCACGGAAAAGGTGGGACGATGATATTAGAAAAGTGGCAGGAGTAACATGGAACAGAGTGGCTCAAGATAGATCGGAATGGAAAAGGTTGGAGGAGGCCTTTGCCGATTGGCAAACAGATCTACAAAGAATAAGCAAGAAGCAAATACTAGAATAAGTTTTTATGTTTATATTATCTTTTGTTTGAATCAGTTTAATGTTATTAGGTTAAGTGGATCTGAATAAAAGGCTATATTATTATATTATTATTATTTGTCTGTCTTTCCATATCTCGGGACCATGGGGTCCCGGACCTTTGGGAGGCGTGCGTGGGGCCGAAGCCAACAGCGCAGAGGCCCTTTAAGACAAATTAATCTAAAGGCAAGGGATACACGTGGCGGATACCATCCTCGAACGCACAATATGATACATCCGGAGATGGTCCCCGCCAGGTGCAAAGACTATTGCAGTGCAGCACTTTTGTGCTGCGATGGGAACTAAGGTCATAGGCTATAGATTTGAATGTTGGATGGACTGGATATCGGGCTATGGGAGGAGACTAGCGGACACCTGCCGTGACAATCAGTCTCAAAATTGTATGAGACAGGTGGTGACTTGCCAACTCATAGAGTGGGCCCCGCAATGGCCGCACGCACAGTGCGACAACAGGGCAACACTTTGGAGTGGCTGTAAGGTTGTCGAGAGGTGAGTCTGCGGTAGCCAGATCCCGGTAATCCGTTCAGCAGGCCGCCGGCGTTATGACATTTTACACTTCCAACCTGGAGCATAGGTCCCGCTCTTGCGACTCCACTCTGGCCGGCCAGTCAAGGCAAGCACAGAGGCGAGGGCCAGATGAAAGTGCCCTCTGGAATAGGGGTCCGCGGTGTCGCCACTCACCGTCAGCTCGCCACAAGCTGCCCCCGCGGGGTTATTATTATTATTATTATTCTCTTTATTCAATTAGGGTCTTAGGTTAGGGTTTTACAATGTGAGTATAAAAGTAAAATATAAAAACACTTACAAAACATAACAAAAATATATAAACACATTATAAAAAACCTAACCTAGGGTGCCGCCGGCAGCGGGGCAGGGTCCAAGCTGCCGGTGGTCAGGGCCGCAGAGTGAGGAATCGACGTACTATACGCGCCGTGTCCAAAATTACCGCCTTCTGCATCTGACCCTTGATCCAACCACCCAGCGAGAGTCTCTCTAGGTGTTGGTCGAGACTCTTCGCTATGAGACCGTTCGCTGACACGACTATAGGAACAATGATCGTCGAGTCAACATCCCACATAGCGGCGGTTATCTCGTGGGCTAAGTCTAGGTACTTGCTGGACTTGTCCTTCTCGGCCTTCACGAGATTCTCATCATGGGGGATGGTGACGTCGACGAGCACGGTCCGGCGCTGCGATCGATCTATCAGCACGATGTCAGGCTTATTGGCTACAATAGTCCTGTCAGTGATGATAGATCGATCCCAATAGAGCGTGGCACGACCATTTTCGAGAACTGGCGCAGGTGAGTACTTGTAGTACGGCACTTCGCGGTCCACAAGGCCGTATAGGAGGGCAAGCTGCTGGTGAATAATTCTGGCTACGAGGTTATGTCTGTGCAAGTACTCGCCGTTAGCAAGATGAGAACAACCGGAGATAATATGCCTGAGTGACTCTCCGGGACGGCGGCATGCCCGACAAATGTCGACCGTACCGTCCTTCAGGATATATTTCCGATAGTTGTTCGTCATCATCACTTCGTCCGCAATTGCACAGGCAAAACCCTCGGTTTCTCCGAAGAGGTCCCCGAATCGTAACCAGTTCACCGACGCGAGCAGGTCCACATCGGGTCCCGTGAGGGCCTTGTAGAACCGCCCGTGTAGCTGCTTATCCTTCCATACCGCCTTGCGGTCCTCGGTGCTTAGTACTACAGGTTTGCGCCAGTTCTCGTTCGCCAAGGAGAGCGGCGTGAGGCCCTTGTCAGCTGCCACCACATCACAATGCATCCCACACTCGTTGTTGAGGAAATAATTCCTGAGATTGTACACCTCACGGTTGTGGAGATTTTTGGCGTTTAGAAAGCCGCGACCTCCACATTTCCGTGGGATGTACAATCTCATAACAGACGAGCGTGGGTGCAACATACGGTGAGTGGTGAGCAGCTGTCGGACCCTCCGATCCAGGGCATCCAGCTCGGTCTGAGTCCACCTTAGTATGCCAAAGGAGTATGTGAGTAGAGGCATTACCCAGGCGTTGAAGGCGCGCACTTTGTTGCCTCCTGACAAAAGACTGTTGAGTACTTTTGTGAGCCGACTGAAAAAGCGCTCCATCACCGACCGTCTAATACCTTCTTCCTCAATACCCAACGACTGTGATATGCCAAGGTATTTATAGGTTTCTGATTCAGAGATGGATCTGAAAGACATTGTCTCAGAAAGATGTAAATTTGTTGAATTTACAACTTTCCCCCGCTGTACATGCATAACCGCACATTTATCGACACCAAACTCCATGTTGATGGCATTACTGAAGACTTCGGTAGTTTTCAGTAGCTCCACCAAGTCTTGGCTATTTGGTGCAAATAATTTGAGATCATCCATGTACAGAAGGTGAGAAATGACTTCACCCCCTCTCCGAAGCCGGCAACCTAGTTCTAAATCCTTCAGCAAGGTACTGAGAGGATTCAGAGCTAGGCAGAACCACAGAGGACTCAGACTATCACCCTGAAATATTCCTCGCTCAATCCTTATAAAATCCTGCGGGCCAGGGCTCCCATCCCCGCCTCCTGGTTGACGAAGGACTGTGGTCCATTGCCTCATACACGCGCTTAGAAAGGCTCTTAAAGCTGTATCAACTTTATACAGCTCTAAGACCCTCTCCAGCCATGAGTGAGGCACCGAATCATAGGCCTTCTTGTAGTCAATCCAGGCTGCTGAGAGGGCCCCCCTGTTCCGCCGGATTTGTTGGCAGATGGTCATGTCTATGAGGAGGAGCTCTTTAGTACCACGGGACCCAACCCTACATCCATTTTGAGCAGAGGCCAAAATATTGTTTGCGACAATGTGCGCGTTGATTTTTGCTCTCAAAATGGATGTAAGGAGCTTGTAGAGTGTAGGCAAGCATGTGATGGGTCTGTAGTTCTTCGCTTCCGTGGTACTACCGGACTTATAGAGCAGGAAGGTGACACCAGTTGTTAAGGAAGGTGGGGGAGAACCAAGCTCGAGGGCTTGTTGAAATTGTGCTGCCAAGCAGGAGTGTGAGCATCGGAACCATTTTAGCCAGAAGTTGTGCAATCCATCCGGCCCAGGACTTTTCCAGTTCTGGGCCGTGCGAATGGCACAACTTACGTCATCGGGGCTGATGGTGACTGCCCCCATAGGTTCGATGGACTCGCACTCACGCTCGACAACACTCATCCAACTCCCCTCGGTGTGAGCCTCCGGTGGCTGCGAGTCGGACGCACGAGGGTTGGTTTCCTCCCACTTTCGGTACATCTTCCTTTGGTCACTCTGGAAAAGACGGTTCTGCTGGAATCGGTCCACACGCTCTCTGTAGCGGCGAATACGGTTTGCCCATGCATAGACTTTCTGCTTTAGAAAGTCGATGCGCTCCGTAATGTTGGCCATGTAGTCGCGGGGCCTGATATCCGTCCCCGCGAATGCCTGGTTTACAAAGCGCATTACTCGGGGGCGATTGTTGCCCCCCCTGAAGCAGATCAGCTTTGCGATAAGAGTCCTAAAAGAGCTGATACGTCGCTCGATCCGTATTTGCCATGCGGGGGCACCCCCGGCGGTCCTAGGTGCACGTTCAGAGTCCGGAAACTTGACTCGTGCAACACGGCACGCCGCGATGGCTCCGCAATACATGATCGCGTGCGTATCATCTAAATCTTTACTAGTCCGCAAATATGGCTCTAGTAAAGCGTTTAGGGCTCCCATTAGCGCTAGATTGTGTCTATTCATAGGCAAACGTGGTAATCGTGGCCTAGTATTGGGTGTGGAGTGATACTGCGTAATCGCCTCATCCAAAGTCCTCCTCAGTTGCTCATTGGCTGTACTACTCACACTCTGCGCGAACTCCTCCTCGTCGGCACAGAGATCTACCCGCGGCGCCTCCGGTGCCTGGTCGGGTGCCGGCACCGGATCCGGCGATGTGGCGGGCGGGTCTCGCACCGAGGTGGAAGCTGCGCGAGTAGAGAGAGCCTCCAGGCGAAGCCGATCAAGTGTCGAGTCATCCAACCGCTTTAGCCGCTGGATGACTCGCACCTGATCCGATAGCCGTTGCGCAGTCACGTCGATGGTTGGTTCGAGGGCCTGAAACAGTGGAAGCATTCGGACACGGTACGCGCATAAGTCGGTTCCCCCCTCTGTAGCCCCATAGTAGGCGCGCATGACGTTCTCATTCATTGTTTGAGACCATCGCATGCGACGCACTACACCACCGGCAGCGGGAACCGTGGGCGGAGCATGATGTCCCGCAGGCCCCAAGCGTGCCGGCAGCGGTGGCCGCCCGCGTCGCGCTGGTGGTCGTGGCGGCGGCGGCGGCGGCCCGCACTCGTCGCTCGACTCGCTGGTATCGGGCGCAGTGGCAAATTCATCGCCCGATGACGCTTGTGAGGAGACGGACGAGACGGGCGAGGGTGGTGGGCGTGCGTTAGTTGTGATAGACGCTTGTGAGCGCGTTTTACTCCGTGTGATCATTTCCTTCTGTCATTCGATCATTCTTTGTTGGCTAGCTTTGTACATAGTTACATTTTCGCGGTCATGAATCCCTTTGCGAAGTGTCGCATTAATGTGTAGGTAACTTTTCCACAAAAAAATTCAATAAAAAAGTAATAAAAGCCAGTAAAAAACATATTTGATCACATATAAAAGGAAAATTTAGTAAAAAACGCGTCTGACGTTGACGGCGTCAAGTTTTTTTATTATTATTCTCTTTATTTATTTTTCGTCTTACGTTAGGTTTGTTATAATATGAATATAAAAGTAAAATATAAAAACACTTACAAAACAATAAAAAATACATATAAACACATTATAAAAAACCTAACCTAGGGTGCCGCCGGCAGCGGGGCTTGGCCCAAGCTGCCGGTGGTCAGGGCCGCAGAGTGAGGAACCGACGTACTATACGCGCCGTGTCCAATATTACCGCCTTCTGCATCTGACCCTTGATCCAACCACCCAGCGAGAGTCTCTCTAGGTGATGGTCGAGACTCTTCGCTATGAGACCGTTCGCTGACACAACTATCGGAACAATGATCGTCGAGTCAACATCCCATATGGCGGTAATCTCGTGAGCTAAGTCTAGGTACTTGCTGGACTTGTCCTTCTCGGCCTTCACGAGATTCTCATCATGGGGGATGGTGACGTCGGCGAGCACGGCCCGGCGCTGCGATCGGTCTATCAGCACGATGTCAGGCTTATTGGCGACAATAGTCCTGTCGGTGATGATAGATCGATCCCAATAGAGCGTGGCACGACCATTCTCGAGAACAGGCGCAGGTAAGTACTTGTAGTACGGTACTTCGCGGTCCACAAGGCCGTATAGAAGAGCAAGTTGCTGGTGAATAATCCTGGCTACGAGATTATGTCTGTGCAAGTACTCACCGTTAGCAAGATGAGAACAACCGGAAATGATATGCCTGAGTGACTCTCCGGGACGGCGGCATGCCCGACAAATGTCGACCGTACCGTCCTTCAGGATATATTTCCGATAGTTGTTCGTCATCATCACTTCGTCCGCAATTGCACAGGCAAAACCCTCGGTTTCTCCGAAGAGGTCCCCGAATCGTAACCAGTTCACCGACGCGAGCAGGTCCACATCGGGTCCCGTGAGGGCCTTGTAGAACCGCCCGTGTAGCGCCTTACTCTCCCATGCCGCCTTGCGATCCGCAGTACTTAGTACCACAGGTTTGCGCCAGTTCTCGTTTGCCAAGGAGAGCGGCGTGAGGTTCCTGTCTACTGCCACCACATCACGATGCATCCCACACTCGTTGTTAAGGAAATAATTCCTGAGATTGTACACCTCGCGGTTGTGGAGATCCTTGGCGTTTAGGAAGCCTCGGCCTCCACACTTCCGTGGGATGTACAATCTCATAACTGACGAGCGTGGGTGTAGCATGCGATGTGTGGTGAGCAGTGACCGGACCCTCCGATCCAGGGCGTCCAGCTCGGTCTGAGTCCACCTTAGTATGCCAAAGGAGTATGTGAGAAGAGGCATTACCCAGGCGTTGAAGGCGCGCACTTTGTTGCCTCCTGACAAAAGACTGTTAAGGACTTTTGTGAGCCGACTGAAAAAGCGCTCCTTCACCGACCGTCTAATACCCTCGTCCTCAATACCCAACGACTGTGACATACCAAGGTATTTATAGGTCTCTGATTCAGAGATAGACCTGAAAGACATTGTCTCAGAAAGTTGTAAATTTGTTGAATTTACAACCTTCCCCTGCTGTAGATGCATAACCGCACATTTATCGACACCAAACTCCATGTTGATGGCACTACTGAAGACTTCGGTGGTTTTCAGTAGCTCCAACAAGCCTTGGGTATTTGGTGCAAATAATTTGAGGTCATCCATGTACAGAAGGTGAGAAATAACTTCACCCTCTCTCCGAAGCCGGCAACCTAGTCCCAAATCCTTCAGCAAGGTGCTGAGGGGATTCAGAGCTAGGCAGAACCATAGCGGACTCAGACTGTCGCCCTGAAATATTCCTCGCTCAATCCTTATAAAATCCTGTGGGCCAGGTCGGTCATCCCCGCCTCCTGGTTGACGAAGGACTGTGGTCCACTGCCCCATACACGCGCTTAGGAAGGCTCTCAAAGCTGCATCAACTTTGTACAGCTCTAAGACCCTCCCCAGCCATGAATGAGGCACCGAATCATAGGCCTTCTTGTAGTCAATCCAAGCGGCTGAGAGGGCCCCCTTGGTCCGCCGGATTTGTTGGCAGATGGTCATGTCTATGAGGAGGAGCTCTTTAGTACCACGGGACCCAACCCTACATCCATTTTGAGCAGAGGCCAAAATATTGTTTGCGACAATGTGCGCGTTGATTTTTGCTCTCAAAATGGATGTAAGGAGCTTGTAGAGTGTAGGCAAGCATGTGATGGGTCTGTAGTTCTTCGCTTCCGTGGTACTACCGGACTTATAGAGCAGGAAGGTGACACCAGTTGTTAAGGAAGGTGGGAGAGAACCAAGTTCGAGGGCTTGTTGAAATTGTGCTGCTAAGTAGGAGTGCGAGCATCGGAACCATTTTAGCCAGAAGTTGTGCAATCCATCCGGCCCAGGACTTTTCCAGTTCTGGGCCGTGCGGATGGCACAACTTACGTCATCGGGGCTGATGGTGACTGCCCCCATAGGTTCAATGGACTCGCACTCACGCTCGACAACACTCATCCAACTCCCCTCGGTGTGTCCGACAGGCACCGACCAGATGCTACGCCAGAAGTCATTCATGACAGTAGCATCCGGTGGCCGCGAGTCGGATGCACGAAGGTTGGTTTCCTCCCACCTTCGGTACATCTTCCTTTGGTCACTCTGGAAAAGACGATTCTGCTGGAATCGGTCCACACGCTCTCTGTAGCGGCGAATACGGTTTGCCCATGCATAGACTTTCTGCTTTAGAAAGTCGATGCGCTCCGTAACGTTGGCCATGTAGTCGCGGGGCCTGATATCCGTCCCCACGAATGCCTGGTTTACAAAGCGCATTACTCGGGGGCGATTGTTGCCCCCCCTGAAGCAGATCAGCTTTGCGATAAGAGTCCTAAAAGAGCTGATACGTCGCTCGATCCGTATTTGCCATGCGGGGGCACCTCCGGCGGTCCTAGGTGCACGTTCAGAGTCCGGAAACTTGACTCGTGCAACACGGCACGCCGCGATGGCTCCGCAATACATGATCGCGTGCGTATCATCTAAATCTTTACTAGTCCGCAAATATGGCTCTAGTAAAGCGTTTAGGGCTCCCATTAGCGCTAGATTGTGTTTATTCATAGGCAAACGTGGTAATCGTGGCCTAGTATCGGGTGTGGAGCGGTACCGCGTAATCGCCTCGTCCAGAGTCCTCCTCAGTTGCTCATTGGCTGTATTACCCACACTCTGCGCGAACCCCTCCTCGTCGGCACTGAGATCTACCCGCGGCGCCCCCGGTGCCTCATCATTATTATTATTATTATTACGCTACGCTAACGCGTCATTATTTTGATAGTAATTAATACGTTACCAAAAACAGTGTAGAGTCTGTGCAACTGCAACTGTGTGTATTGGGCCCCATACATGGGCCCCATACATTCAACGACTCTTCTCTACCTATAGGTAATACCTACCTAATATTATGTAAGTTTATAAAAACAAGAACCTAAAGTGAATGATAATAGTAAAAATAAAACTAATGCATTAATAAACTACTTGACTTATTACTACTTCGTAAAGACGGGCCCTTACGAACACGAAGTGACCCATTTCAATGGTGCGCAAGTGGCGTATGTGCACATTTTCGTTGGTGCGCATGTTCGCCTGGCGTGAAAGTGCTAATCATCCCTACTTTTGGCATCTTTGATTATGATTAGGTAAAAAAAGTTAGACCAAGATAAATCTGCAACAATTTTGATAGCACACGCAGTGCAAGTGTTATTTTAAAATTGAAAAACTTCCATGAAATTATGTGCGTTATAACACTGCGTGTGCTATCAAAATCGTTACAGACTTATCTTGATCTAACTCTACAATGTTGATTTGGATGGGCATGTGGGGGAAGAAAAAAATGTCAACAATCTACGTCAAATTATTAATTGCTTCAATCAGAATATTTTATTATTAATCCTTCCACTTCCTTATAAAAGCCATTCAGATATCTATCTGGCACTTTTATCATGTGCCGAAAATCCACTGTCATTTTATTTCTAAGAGGTCCATCTTGACAATGTCTGGGTGTAGTCGTCTTACATCTTCAATTTTGGAATTAATGATTTTCCATCTGAAACATTTTCTGTGTTATAGGTATTACAAATCTTTAGGTCCTTGGCTCCAAATATTTTGTGGACACTAAATGTAACAACTTGTTGGTAGTGGGAATAATCCGAAATAGGTACAGTCGACGTCAAAGATATGTTTACATTTTTCGCCTTATTACAAAGGAGTAAGGTGCAATAGTGTAAACATATCTTTGACGTCGACTGTAGTCGGTACCTAGCCAATACATCCTTACATGGACAGCATAATATTATTAGTTCGTTCGAAGCGAATAGCATCGTATTTTTTAAAGCTGACAATAACTATATCTGCATTTGTCTTGTCTAGATTGGAAACCCACTGTGTTGTGTACAGTTTAGGTAATGACCGTAACAATATTACAAAAAAACTGGTCCATATAAGAAAATGTGCATTTGTATGTTATATCGATTAGGTAATCAATTAATCATAGTTTTTGTATGGTTATATATTTATTTATAGATATTTATTTCTTTATTCATTTATCTACTACTTACTTACCTAATCTGATGAGGTATGTAGGAATTATTTCTTGAGTACAGCCGTGTGTTGTTGGTTTACTTTACATGTAAACTGTTTAACTCTTTGAACGCTTTACATCATAAGCCAAAACATCACTTAGGGGAGGTAGGGGAGCATTGGGCAGTCGGGAGGCTCGGGCACCCTCTTGTGAATCAGGACTTATTATTACAAGGGGGTGCCGGGGCCTCCCGACTGCCCAATGGTCCCCTACCTCCCCTACACGCAAGCGAGCGAATGTAAGCCTGCGGTTGCTTTATGCAATGAACGCAGTGTTGAACGCGTGCGATCAATGGAACGTAAGAAAAGTAATATTTTAAATAATTCGTTTTTATCCATGGAGATGATCACTATAGGACGAGCTATACGAAAAAATAATACTTTCCCATCATCATCGATGGCCACTGCATCCCTGACGGATGATTGTTGTAACGCTGTATCAGGAGCGGTTGAGACGGCCAATGCATTTCCGGTTATGGCTATACAAGCCTATCGCTGGACGGCACTTCTTGCCGCGTAAGTCGCATGTGTGCATTTGTTGAGCCTCTGGATTTGAGACCAGAGCACCAGCCTGATGACGCCTGTGTCTTTTGTCTCAAGTTTTCCAGCCACACTTCGTCGAGCTTCTTCGCTCCCACGTATAGGTCTCTACGCCACTCGGGTCTCATTGCAGCACGTTCCTCCCAGCCGTCGGTACCGATGCCAAAACATTCGATGTCGCGCTTGCAGGAGTCCCTAAATCTTAACATCGGGCGCCCCACGGGTCGTTTTGCGTGTGCTATCACAACCAATCTAACAACATCTCATTATACCCATTATCCAGTTTAGCCTTTTATTTACCTAGTGAAGATCATCAAAGAGCATTGTTAGGTACTCGCTGAGATACATCGGATTTAAAATAAATCAATAGAATGTCTTTCGGTTGGACAAAATTCTAGCGCATTTTAAATACGCTATTTTGTAAAAACCATGTTCATTAATGGTTCATTATTTTAAATTGCATGTTTTGACAATTATTGACAATGTTACATTGAGCGTCATCTTGGCATTACTTTAGAAAGTCCATAGACATCGGTCAACTATCTATATTTTGTAAAATGCTGGAGTAAGACTGTCGAGATTACCGCAATTTAGAAATGCTTTACGTCAAGTTGAATTTTGCCTTGTTGCGACATCTAGCGGTGAGTAGAAAAATTAAGGCGTAATTAACTACATTTAATTAACTAATTAAATGGATTTATTTCGATTCCTGCAAGCGTATGACCTCGGCTATGTTATACTAAAAATAGCTTATACAAATACTTTTCACATGATATACATGGCATGTGTATACACTCTTATTCCGCTGTACAGCAAGTAATTTTTAGTATGACGATTTTGTAAAACTGTAAACTGAAACCCTTTAAATACTTTATCGTTGGTGTTGATACAAAAAACATACGGCATTTTTCATATTATTTCTATTAAAATACGCTACAACTTATTATATCAAGCGTATTATGAAAAATAACTGCTTATGTGCGCAACTGTTTTTTTTATATAGCTCGGTCCCTGCAAGTTATCTAAGGTTGGTGCCATACAATAAAATGATACTACGATTAAGAGCTTTAAAACGATATATATCTCAACAGTATACATCCATGGGACACTGCCCATACTGAAGTGCCCATTCTCCTTTATTTAAAAAGACAGTTGGAATTAAATTTTTCACAACATAATTTTTAATAGCGATCGGGTGCGATGCATACTTATCATTGTTAGGTATATTATTTTATACCATACCGTTATGAACATTATTAATTTCAATCAATGAATGGCACCCTTTGGTTGTAAATTAAATATTGATCAAGGTTCCTACAGTAAGTAGTAGATTTATTTACTAAACCACGAAATCAAATAACAAGTACATTACTACAGAGGCTGGGAAGTAAGGGGTTGCCGGCCGAATGCATATAGACGGCCGAACGTAGTGAGGCCGGATAGTTATGAGGCCGACAACCCCTTTTCACGCCGAGGTATGTATAGTGCTTTTCTTAAACATGCAATGAAATAATAATAAAAATTGATGATGATGATTGTTTCATGTCCTAATGTGATAGGTTATTCAGTGCGTGGGGTTCATAAGGGGAACGAAAATTTTATTATTTTTATTATTCTTACAGAGAAAGGAACATTTTATTATTTTTGCGCTACGACGCATGGTTTAGGAGATACAGACCTATAAATATTTTTTTTGCCTTTTTTTCTTTTTTTTCTTTTCTTGTGTTTTTTCAAATGTTATTAAGGGGTTTCCTAGAGGGGAACGAAAATTTGATTATTTTTGCGCTACGACGTACGGTTTAGGAGATACAGCATTATAAAGTTTTTTTTGTTATTTTTTTTCTTTTTTGTGTGTTTTTTTTAAATATTAATTAAGGGTTTCTTACAGAGGAACGAACATTTTATTATTTTTGCGCTGCGACGCACGATTTAGGAGATACAGCCCTATAAAGATTTAAAAAAAAAAGAAATCGTACCATAAATCATAAAGCATAATGCCTATAGTTTTATTTTAAAGCGGTGCGATAGTGTGTTATCACTTTAATGGCTGAATGCCACGATGGTGTGTCACACATATCTGTGAACAGGAAATTAAAAAAAAATTACTTCCCGGCCTAGGCCTTAAATTTTGTATGAAATTCCTATACAGTTCTCTGGAGTTGCTGCGCCCTAAACGTGATACTTCGAAGCCTGATATAACGCCCGGAGTGACGACATTTCATTGCATGTTTGAGAAAAAACAGTTATTTATTGAACAATAGACTTTGGTAATTTTGGAAAAATAGTGTTAACTGGGGTTATAATTGGATGCTGTTAAGCAATAATGTGTCAACCCACATTAATTAACCCACATTATTTTTTCAATAAGATGTCAACTCAAAAAATTGACGCTTAAAGTTGACATTTTATTGCAAAATGGATGTGGGATGACTCATTTTTGCTAAACACCATCCAATTGCGTTTTAACAAAGGGTTTTTACAATGACGTGTATTAAATAATTATTGTTATTTTAGGGCTTTTCTATTTCAATGCATCAGTATAAGTAAAACCTAGCAACCACGGTTTGATTATTGCAATGCCTATAAACCTACATAGATTTTTCATACATACATCAGGTACGGCTACATTTCAACATTTTCATAAAGAGTAGTTATTAGGCTGGTTAGCAATCTAACCTATCATCAAATGTATAAAGTAGAATTGTCTCCCCAACTGTAAGGTGTAATTTGAAGTTCTTTCGTCGAGCGACGTAGATAGCAGCGTAATTGCGTTTAAAAGCGAAACTTTTGCAACTATGAAAATTGTTGCCAGAATTGAGTTTAACTCCCATCGTCTACTTAAAGCTCGGAGTGTTGACTAACTCTCTATTTAGTTTATGGCAACGAAATTTAATAGAGTCTGTTCGGAAAGAGAAGAGTCGTGGAATGTATTGGGCCCCTACATTCCACGACTCTTCTCTTTCCGCACAGACTCTATAGTTCCCTTTTTTAGCATTATAAAAAGGCTACGCGATCTTACAATGTAAGATTACATGTCTTTTAATTGAAAATCGGTTTTTAATAACCAGTAACTATTACTTATGAAAGCAAAAGAATGTTAATAATTGTATATGACTCATAATTGTGTCATATTTGCCGTGACTTATTTTTCAATAAAAAGAGTCAAGAGTCAAACACGTCAAGATTGTTTACCTTTTTTCTAATGCTAAAAATACGAACTATAGCGGATAAAATGTAAAAGACAATATTATAGATGGGCAGGTCAAAAGCTTAGAATGACAGGACTAACTTATTTATTGGATTATATTATACCATACCATTTACCGTAGCACCGTATCCTACAGACGCTTTTATTTCATTTCATTTCATTTATTCATTCATAGTACTTTGTATAATAATTTAATAATACTGAGAAACAAATAATAATAAAGGAAAATGGTTGTGGCGAGCTGTTGGGGAGTAACGACCCCACGGACCCGAGTGCTCCAGAGAGTCGGTCAGGGCCTTCGTCACCGGCGTGTCTTCGTCGGTCGGAGTGGACCCCAAGGAGAGCCGCAAGACTCTCAGCTCTGGCTTGCCTTAATTGGCCGTCTAGAGGCGAGTTGTCAGAGCTATATGCTCCAGGGGTGGAAGTTTTAAAGACCATAACGCCGTGAGTAACTTCGGAGAAAGCGCAGCACACCTCTCGACACCCCTGAGCCGCTCACGCCGATGTTGCGCCTGGCCGTCTTTACGATGGCGCATCAGGTGCCCATCTAACGAGTGGCGAGTCACCGCCTGACATAGACATAGACATAGACATCTTTTATTGGTAATGATAAATTACAGGTCACAACTTACATATTATTCAATTATTATAACTAAGACATTATTTACATATTATATACACATTATTAACACTGTATAACACAATGCTATGTCAGGTGTCCGGAACTCTTAGCAATAGCCCAGACTTATTTTCCATCCAAATTTAAACCATAGACCAGGACTCTTTCCATTTTTCTGTAATAGCTCCCAATGCTTGCTGAAACCGGTTTACGGGTATCTATTTATGGACACGTGAATGGGTTCCAGCAGGCGTTCTACATGACATAAAAGCTCTCCAAACAGCCTCTACGTGTTGGATCAATATCACCACGCACGCCTTATAAATGACCGGGTTTAAAAACCCGAGAGTTTGTAAAGGAAAATAATAATAATAAAAAAGTAGTTAAGACGATAATTTATTAAATTATAATTTGTTCGTACAGTCAACAACACTCCCAGTTGTACATCGGTGGACCTTATGCCTTTTGTAATAAGGTCCACCGATGTACAGCTGGGAGTGTTGTTGACTGTACCACCATGATAATAATATATTATAAACTGTTAATAATATCATGATTATCCTTAAAAGTGCGAGATAAACAAGTTATTTGGTTTATTTACGAGTACATTATTCGCAACTTCTATTGAATTTAGATAAAATTTGATAACTAAAATACAGTCGATTAAAAAAAGGAGCAGCTGTTTACTGGGGCTCCATTAAAATCTAGACTCATTAATTTACTTTAAGAAACTGAAATCCTTTAAGCCGATTTAAGCAGGTAAATCGGAATAGGTATTCATCTCATCGAAGTTAGCCTCGGGAATAACGTTTGTACACTTTGTACCTACCTACATATTCACATAAACGGGAAAGTAAAAGATTTCTATAATAAATTTGCATTATCAGTAGAAACTATTCCCCGATTCTGGCCCCACCTCTCAGTGGTCACCGATCCTGACCCCAGGGCAGATCCACCACCCCCGTTGAACCTAAAAAAAAAAAAAAAAAAAAAAAAAAAAAAAAAAAAGCCCCCCATTTGAATTGATTGCGCTAGGTCTCAGCAGTGCCCGGCGCCTCCTTCAGGTACTTACGAAATACGCTAATTAAACAATACACCTTGCTCACCACGGTAACAATAGGCTTATCGACCCTTTTCTATTGTTCGATCTCGACTCGGGCGCGTTATTGTGTTACCGAGCATACTACCTGGATGGACCCTTCACCCACCGACGTCTTCATTCATGCCTTCTTTATGTGTGTATTATACTGTAGGTGTTTGTGATAGGTATTAGCGATAGGTATTTGCAATAGGTATTAGCGATAGGTATTTGCAAATTAGCGATAGGTATTTGCAATAGGTATTACCGATAGGTATTTGCAAAAGGTACTTATTTGCGATTTATTATCTTATTATCTTACAACCTCTTGGAGCTATTTCGATTTATAAGGAATACAGTTCTAACCTAACCTAACCTAATTAGAATTTACACAAGTAATCCGTCGGTAGCCTAAACTAACCTAAACCTTCTTTTACCAAACCTAACTTGACCAAACCTAACTAAAATCAACCTAACTTCTCATTTCAAACTAACCTGCTTTCACCTAGTCTTCGTTCAAGTTATGTTTTAACCTAAATACCTAAACTTCTTACCTATCCAAACTAAAGCATCCTACATATCGTATACATACTTACCTATATTGTGCATATTGTATTGTGTTATTTTATTTAGTCTTACCTATTTCTAACTCATTATTTTTGTCTGCGATAAATGCAATTCAACCTAATGTAGCCTTTTTTATTCTTAAACTATTCTATCTTCTTAAACTTAGTATGTAAGTATGTCTCATTATCTAATACTATACAGTTTATTTTCACATACATTTTTATGTTCTTTGTAACACGATAGAAAGTAAACTCGTAGCTACTTGTTTCTTTGTATTATTAAAATAATAACTAGGCGTGTGAGGCAATTCTTGTGCACTTGTTTTCATTGTTATAACAGCTTAATTGCTTTATTGATAGACGTCTATTATATTTTATGCTGACAATGGATTATTATGTGGATATAATTTGGGTTTGAGTACAGGGAGCGTCTGTTTAGATGAACTTGTTGAGACATGTTACTTTGTATGATTTTAAAAAAATAACGAGACGTGTCAACTGGTTTCAACATGATTTAGTCTAATACGTCGGCATTTCTTGTGTGTTGGTATTCATTGTTATAACAGCATAATTGCTTTATTGGTAGACATCTATTATATTTTATACTGACAATGGATTTATTGTTTCCTATTATGCTTTTGAATTTGGGTTTTAGTAAAGAGAGCGTCTGTATTAGATGAACCTGTTGAGACATGATTTGAACGATACTGTATCCTGCTCACTATCACAGTATAAAAGCCGAAGAGAAATGGCTTTGAGTAAGTATTACTGTCGTGGCAGTCCTCTGTATCAGAGCTCCTTGTATCTACTGCAGTATATAGAAATATAGTGTTAATTCAACAGTGAAGTGTTTAAGTGTTTATAGAAAGACCCAACAATGGATGTAAGTATGTCTTTTATTACCGTAAATTACTTTGTTTTGTTTTCACTTGTGTTCTTTGTGTTTTAATTATCAAGATCGTAGACAGTGTGTAAATTATTGTTTTATATTGTTTCAGTTCACTGAAAATACTTTCAAGAACTATTACTACCCGGATGATAATAAAGACGAATCAAGCGATGAAGAGGGTACGCTTGGTCTCAAAGTTAAACAAGCCATCGCAAAGAAACGTTCAGGAAACAATATCGATAGCTTCTTTGAACGACCTAAAAAGCAGTCTAAAGTTGTGAAACGGTCTTCAAATGTGAGCAAAAGTTCACCAGACGGTGTTGCAAACTTGTCATCCGGACAAGACGACGGGGCCTATGCATCACATTTGATTAAAATCGAGATATATGATATGCATAAAATCAAAAACGTCCCACCCATGGAACACTGGAAGCATGCGGACTTCAGATTGAAATATTTTGCGTTGGAAGACGATTTGGAGCTACAAAATACGCGAAATATTATTTATAACATAACAAAGCAATTAGCTTCTAAGGACAGTAGTGTGAAATATTTTATAGATAATAAGAAACAGTGATAGTTATAATTATTAATGATAGTAGTAGCTTAATGATTGTGTTAACGTATTTCTCATTTTTTACCTCTCCTTAAGTACATTTTCCATGTAACAGATTATTTTTATTGTATCACATTACAACAAGTTTTAATTTAATACTTCTCATTTGTAAAGATTACAGTCCCCACTCTTAGAAATCTTATACCTGTAGTCAACTATTTAAATGAAAGTAAGCACTGTATGATTTCTCATTTCATAATGGACTCTTTGAGTTGTGATGTCTACGATCTTGAACTTATCAGGCTCTGTGAAGAAATAGAAGAAAATGAAGATCTATGCGAGGCTGCCCGTCTTGTGAGCCAACTACATCGAGAGGCGTAAGTAAAAGTATTCCTGTTCATACATGTTTATAACTCTTATCCAGTACCTGTTTAACAAAGGATGGGTTCCTCCTAACTTGTTGTGACCAGAACTTATTGTTAGGATAAACGTGGGGTGGGAGAGTGCTGGTTATATAAGCGGGGTATCTCGAGTTCATATCATTCAGTGTTTTGGTGCCGTGCTTGTACTGTGATATCCTTTGCATAATGGTGTTTACTTACTATCATATTGGTCTCACTTTGCCTCGTGATAAGATTGAGGAATTAAGTAAAGAATTTATTTTAGCATATTTTCATAGAAATATAAGAATGTGGTATATATCAAACAAATTACCTCACTCGTTACTGGAAGATTCTGATATTATACCGTATTATACACCATGTGATGGGCATATCAAAAATTCCAAGGGGAATACTCAGTCATCAGATGTGATTGATGGAGTTTTGATGATGCGGGCCTATTGTCAGCAGTGTCGAAAAGACTTACGTTAGTATATACAACCAACTGTTTTAGTAATTATTTTTATTTTATCTGACATTAAGATATTTATGTTTATTATGTATTGTTATAGATCTTCTCAAATAGGACGGGGAGTAAAAAGGACAGCTGCAGTTTTGGAGACCGAAGAATTCTTGGTGAAGAAAAACCGTTCAGCAGCTGCTGAACCTGTAGCATCAACATCATCCGAACCAGTTCCCGATGTCATTGTGAGTACAAATAATAATCATGAAATTGAATGTTCTGTGTGTAATAAGTTTGTTTCTAAAAGATATTTTAAAAATCATTTAAATAGTAATCTTCACAAAAATAATGTTTTAAGGGCTGACATTGAATGGGTTAATGTTCAGTTAATTGAAAATGCTTTTAAGAATAGGGTGGCCACTTACAGAATACTATTAAATGAAAATGTTCACCAACCATTTACTCCCGAATCCATTTTACTAGGAAATAAAGATAAAATCTTTGCATTATTGGATCGTTCCCTCACTGATCACCATGCATTAAAAGTAAACTTTATTTTGAATGCGGATTTTACTCAAGAGAGCAAACAAGTAAATAATACATTTGATTTCCAATTATGTAACAATGTAGTTGATGTTAGCAGCGACAAAAATGATATTTTCGAGTCAGTTGTTAAAGATATATTAACAAAATTATTTAACTTTGAGAGAAAGGACAGTGGATGGAGTTTAGTAAAATTTAACTATCTAGATGTCAATGTAAACAAATTTAATCCATTGCGTGGTTCTTCCTATATCGAATTACCACGTGATATTCAGAACAGAAAAGCAGTTATTAATGTAAAAAATAATGATCATGAATGTTTTAGATGGGCTGTATTGTCAGGCTTGTATCCACCTACAAGTCATCGTTCAAACACTGCGAAATCGTATATAGCGCATAAAAATAAATTAAATTTTAGAAATTTAACTTTCCCACTTAAGGTTGGAGATATTCAGAAATTTGAAAAAATGAATGATATAAGTATAAACGTTTTTGGTCTTGAATACAATTCGAAAAGTAAAAAACATGACGTAGTAGGCCCATTACACTTAACAAAGTGCAAAAAAGCTACCCACTTGAATTTATTGTACATATCCAAAGACAGTAAGGGGCATTATTGCTATATCAAAAATTTATCTAGGTTAATATCTAAACAATTATCAAATACACAGCATGCTGCACATATTTGTGATGGTTGTTTGTCGAACTTTACAACTCGCGACAATTTAATGAATCATCAAAGAAACGATTGTTTCCATGTTTGTACACATTTACCTTCAGAACAGGATAAAAAGAAAAACTGGTTCAATGAAAACGTTTCCTCCAATATACTTACTTTCGATAATTATGAACGTAAATTAAGGGTACCTTTTGTTATTTATGCTGATTTCGAGGCCTTTCTAAACCCGATTCAAACAGGTACAATTAATCCTACTACATCCTCAACAACAAATGTACAAAAACATGAGGTATATAGTTTTGGATACTACATTAAATGTTCTTATAATGATAAATTGTCAGTGTACAGAACATATAAAGGCAAAAATTGCACCCAGGAATTTATGAAGTATATGGAACAAGACTTAAAGGCCATTTGTAGGAGAAATACTTTTGTAAAAACTCCATTGCCTTTATCTAATGCAAATAATCTGCATATTGCTCAGAGTAGTACATGTTATATTTGTGATAAAAATTTAAACGAGGATTCAGTCATTTCCTATAATTACCATACTGGTCTTTATGAAGGAGTGGCACATACATTTTGTTCTGAAAAATACAGGGCACCTAATTTTGTACCTGTATTTTTCCATAATTTGTGTAACTATGATAGTCATTTTATAGTGCATGGGCTTGGTTTGGCGGAAGGCGACATTGAACTGATTCCAGAGAACAAAGAGAAATACATTTCATTTTCTAAGAGCTTACAAATAAATAATCGCACAATTAAATTGAGATTTGTCGATTCACTTAAATTTATGTCCAGTAGTCTTGACAAATTGGCAAAAAACTTGTTGCCTGAACAATTTCATGAATTAAAATTGAATTTTTCATACGAGGAGGATTTTAAACGCTTATTACGAAAGGGTGTCTATCCCTATGAACACATGTCATCATACGATTCTTTAAACTTAACAGCTCTTCCCTCTAAAGATGATTTCTTTAGTTCCTTGTCTGATAGTCACATCTCAGAAGAGGATTATGATCACGCAAAAGATGTTTGGTCTCATTTTCAATGCAAAAATATGGGTGATTATTCTGATTTATATTTAAAAACTGATGTTCTATTACTAACTGATATATTTGAAAATTTTAGAAACCTTTGTCTTAAGACGTATGGATTAGACCCCGCTCATTATTATACTGCTCCGGGATTAAGTTGGGATGCAATGTTAAGAACTACAAAAATAAAACTAGAACTCCTAACTGATATCGATAAAATAGCTTTTATATCAAAAAATATTCGAGGTGGCATATCACAATGTAGTAATAGATACGCAAAGGCTTATAATATTTTTTTAGAAGATTATAATCAAAATATCCCATCGTCATTTCTTATGTACTTTGATGCAAATAACCTTTACGGGTGGGCTATGTCTCAATGTCTTCCTACCGGTAAATTTGAATGGGTAAATACAGATACTGACTTTAATATATCTGATGACGCTGATCATGGTTTAATTTTAGAAGTTGATCTCGAATACCCTAACGAGTTGCATGACTCTCATTCAGATTTGCCATTTTGTCCTGAAAACGTTTGTTTGGGTAATTCCAAAGAAAAAAAATTAATTCCTAATTTAAATAAAAAAACGAATTATGTCATTCATTATAGAAATCTAAAACAGTGTTTGAAGAATGGTTTGAAATTGAGTAAAATCCATCGCATTCTTAAATTTCAGCAGTCTATGTGGTTAAAAAGTTACATAGATTTGAACACCCACATGCGATCACAGGCATCATCCGATTTTGAAAAAGATTTCTTTAAACTAATGAATAATTCAGTGTTCGGTAAGACCATGGAAAATGTTGCAAAACGCGTAAATGTCAAATTATTAAATCACTGGGAAAATCGAGGAAAAACGCAGGGGGTTCAATCTTTGATAGCGAAACCTGAGTTCCATAGTTTATCCATATTCTCTGAGAATTTAGTGGCCGTTCAATTGAATAAAACTAAAATATTTTATAATAAACCGATTTATCTGGGATTTTGCGTATTAGATATATCGAAAACTTTGATGTATGACTTTCACTACAGCTACATGAAAACCAAATATCCAGACAATCTTAAGCTTCTTTATACAGATACTGATAGCTTAGTATATCAAATTTTCACGGAAAATTATTACGCAGATATAAAATCAGATCTTAATTTATATTTTGATACATCTGACTATCCTCCTAACAATAAATATGATTTGCCGTTAATAAATAAAAAGCGATTAGGGTTTTTCAAAGATGAAAATAATGGTAGAATTTTAAAAGAGTTCGTAGGTCTGAGATCTAAAATGTATACCTTAGATGTTGAAAAATATGATGAGAATGATGAGAAAACTGAAAAATATGGTGTTTTATCAAAAGCTAAAGGAGTCAATAAATGTGTTACAAAAAAATTTACTCTTGACAATTACAAAACGTGTTTATTTAATAAAAATTTGCAACGCGCTCAAATGCTAAGATTTAAGTCTATAAAACATATAATATTCACTCAAAAAATAAATAAAATATCATTATCGCATGAAGATACAAAACGGTACTTATTAGAAAACTCTTCTGACACTCTAGCGTGGGGTCATTATAAAATACCGCAATAATGAAAAAGTTTCAAAGTTGTAATATAATCACACAGAACATTCGAATTCCAAATTATTGTTTGTACATTGTATATTTTTAAGGTATTACTTGTAAACATGTAAAAAAGTGTATGAATTTTATTTTATTGTATCTTTTAAGGTATTTTTGTAAATATGAAACAAAAAAAATAATGTTTAAAGTGTAATCCTAAATAATAAAAAAAAAAAAATTTACGTAATCATTTTGTTTTTTTTTTGTCTACTATATCTGAGTTGTTTAAATAGTAATCATCTTTCTGAATATTACCATTTAAAGTCCATCCGTTAACATATCAACACTCACCCACACACATACACATAGATTACGATATCTAATAATGATTCACTTTTATCATCCTTTCACTACCATTGTCGCAGGTCCTAGTGGGTGTGGTAAAACGCAATTTGTTACAAACTTTTTGAATAACTCCAAAGAGATATGTAATGTTGAATTTGATGAAATTATTTGGTGTTATGATGAAATGCAACCTCTCTACAATCTGGAAAATGTAAATTATAGTCAAGGAATACCAGATTTTTCAATTTTTGATGGGAAGAAACCTAAACTTCTTATTATAGATGATTTGATGAGAGAATCAGATGGACGAATCGTTGACATTTTTACGAAGGGTAGTCATCATAGAAACTTAAGTGTTTTTTATATTACACAAAACGTATTTCATCAAGGTAGAGGGCAACGTGATATTTCATTGAATACAAGCTATATTGTATTTTTTAAAAATCCCAGGGATAAAACTCAAATACGCTACCTGTCACGACAAGTTTACCCAGAAAACTCAAAGTTTGTGGACGAAGCCTACAAAGATGCTACAAAGGAGGCTCATGGTTACCTCATGATTGACCTGAAACAAAATACAAATGACATATGCCGTTTTAAAACAAAAATATTTCCGTTTGATGGGCATTGCACAGTGTATGTACCTAAAAAGGGGTTTAAATATGATAAAAATCACCATATTTTAGTCAGTTCTACATGATGCATGCAAGAGTAAACACATATAAACATTTACTTGAAGCATTGCAGTTGCTTAAACCCAAATATCGTACTGCGTTACTTAAATCTTGTGACGATGAAGAGATCAACATTATTTGTGAGTGCATTTATAACGTCCTAAATGGGAAAATTCCATTAGAAAAAAAAGAAAAGACGAAACTAAAAAAATATAAAGATATTTTAAGAAAATTAGTTTCGAAAGGGAAACATAAAATAAGAAAAACTGTTATAGTTCAAAAAGGAGGTGCATTTCTACCTATTATTTTAGGTGCAGTTTTAAGTGCTTTAGTGAACTCTTTATCATAAACAAAATGGAAAACACAAAAAAAATGTTATTAGTTGAATCAGATTTTATTGAAAGGCTGAAACGGAATGAGAGTCCACCCGAAAATTCCTCATCTCGGCTAGATGGAGAGATGCAAAAAATCCTTAAAAGTAAAATGAATGATCGCGAAAAGTGGACGTTATATTCTCAAGCATTACAAAGATTTCTACATTTTATTGAAACAGATCGAAAACCGTTTAGAATACCCATCGTGATGGAGGGGGTAGATCAAGTCATCAACGAAAGTAATGATATTATAAAAACAAAAGTGAACAAAAAGGAGGAGATTGAAAATAATGAGTCAGTTACAGATAATGTAACTGAAGCAGCCACACCGTCATCGTTTAATACACCACCTGGCGAAATAAATCAAGAACTAATGCCAATTAGTCCGTCAAAAATTATAAACATATTACCTAAATCTTATGAAAAAAAAGCTCGAACGTTGTTAGATTACATTGTTTCAAGTAAACCGAAAATTTGGTGGAAACAGACTGGTGAAGTTGTTATAAATAACCAAACCATTCAAAATAGTAATATTACTGATTTGGTAAGCGACACCGTTAGATGTCTTAAACGTCCTAAGCCAATTGGATGGGAAGTGTTTGCTTTACTTTTAAAAGATATCGAAGTTCCTAGGTCATGCATAGGTAATCCTACAAATTTAGCATTTATTAATGGTACTCCTTTGATTGAACCCTTTACCCCCTCCACATCTGTGAAGACGAGAGCCTCAACAGATAAAGATAATAACACTTCTACGCCTCTTGCTACACGGGAGCAAAAGCGATCCGGAAAGAAAATAGAGTGGGAAAGATGGACTCCTTATTAGATATTAACAGAATCTATTATGACGTCTCTAATCCAGCTGGCTATAGCAGTTTAAATAATTTATCAAAGGAAATGAAAGGTCAAATGAACAAAGAGGAAGTGAAAAAATGGTTACAATCTCAAGATACGCACACGCTGCATAAACCTATTCATAGACGATTTACTAGAAATAAATACATTCTCTCGAACTTTAATGAACTTTGGCAAGCTGATTTAAGTGATATGAGTACTTATAGTCAATATAATGATGGGTACAAATATATTCTTTGTGTTATTGATGTGTTCAGTAAATATGCTTTTGCAAGAGCCATGAAGAAGAAGGATTCAGCAACTGTTAAACAATGTTTTGAAAGCATATTTACTGAAGCCAACTCTGTTCCCCGTCACATCCAATCTGATAAAGGTACAGAATTTGTTTCAAAGGCGGTTAGAGATTACTTTAAGAGCAAAAATATTAATTATTATACCACTAATAACCCCGACATTAAAGCAAGTATAGTAGAAAGGTTTCAAAGAACACTTAAAATGAAAATGTGGCGTTACTTCACTCATAAGAATACATATAACTACACAAATATATTACAAGATCTTCTACATTCTTACAACCATAGCTATCATTCTAGCATTAAAATGCGCCCAGTTGATGTTAGCTCTAATAATATTATGACTGTTTGGTGTAATTTATATGATCGCAAAAAAGATAGGCAAATTTCATTAGAAACTAAAAAACTAAATGTAGGTGATCATGTTAGAATCACTAAATATAAGCATGTGTTTCAAAAAGGTTATGAAAGTAATTGGAGTGATGAAATATTTATTATTGATTCGATTATTAACAGATCGCCACGAGTTGTTTATACAATAAAGGATTTAGAAGGTGAACCCATCATTGGTACATTTTATTCTAAAGAATTACAAAAGGTAACTTACCTCCCCTCCAACGAGTATAAAATTGATAAAATAATACGCTCGCGTCGAGTTGCTGGCAGAAAGGAAATACTAGTTAAGTGGCAAGGTTATCCTAATAAATTTAATTCTTGGATACCTGAATCAAACTTAAAGAAAATATGAGTGAAAATAGTTTTTATCTAACTTTGTTAAGTAAAAGTTCATCAGATTACTACACGGATAACACGACTGCACATTTCTTAACTAAATTACCAAAGACCATTAAATTGGATGGAGAATGGGTAGTTGGGTTGGTGGAATTTCAATATCCTTGTTCCATGTATAATGTTCAAGAGCACGAAAACATCATTTATTTAAAGAAAAAGGTGTTATCACCCACCGATAAAACTACAAAAATAGTGGATATAAAAACTCATATACCAGCCACTACATATGATAATATAGATCATTTTCTTCAAGCGTTTAATGAAAACCCACAGTTAAAAAATAACGTAAAATTTCGATATGATGGATTAACAAAACTGGTTGGAATAGCAACAACAAATAAAGAAATAACATCTATCATTACAACTCCGATACTAAGTCTGCAATTGGGTTTTAAACCGAAAACAAATTTAAAACAAAATACATTAGGAAAAAGCCCTGCAAATTTATATTTAGGTTTACCATCTCAAATATTTGTTTATACTGATATAATACACCCACAAGTAGTCGGAGATGTTATTACTTCATTACTCAGAATAATACCTTTAGATCCAACTAAGTTCATTTATGGAGCTTATAAAACTCACATCTTCTCACCCGCTCATTATGTACCAGTTTTACGAAGAGAGTTCGATACCATTGAAATAGATATAAGAACAACGACTGGTGTCAGAGTACCATTTCAATTTGGATCTTCTTGCGTGAAGCTACACTTTCAACGAGTAAAATGATTTACAACAGATCGTCAGTCTCTTGTCCTTACGAACATTATTATTCACACCAAGCCGGCTCTGGGATAGGTATTGTCTATAAGGGAGTTCCATATCAACGAGGACATGGTATAGGCAGTTTTTTGGGTGGACTATTTAGATCAGTGCTCCCTTTGTTATCTAGCGGTTTAAAAACCATTGGAAAAGAAACCTTAGGGGCAGGGGTTGGTTTGTTAACTGATATGGTAAATTCTCGTCCTATGGATAGTTCCATTCGATCACGATTTAAGGAAGCGAGCGCTAACCTAAAAAGAAAGGCTGATGAAAAAATTGATTCTCTCATGTCAGGATCTGGGTATAAAATGTCGAATAAAAGAAGAGAACCGCTCATTACTCGAAAAGCATCGCGACGAAGAGGAAGTAGAAATAATAATAAAAATAACGATATATTTTCAAGTTAAATAATGTCATTTCTACACAGTCATTCATGTGAATGTGCAAAATCTGAATTAGATATATTTGCCCTTCCATCAACTCAAACAAGTATTGAAAGCGGACATTGGATTCATTACAAACCAATTTCATCTTTAAGTGATGATGGCCCCATTGAATTTCAAGTACCTGGATCAGGAGATGACTACATTGATCTATCACACACAATGTTACATATTACTGCTAAAGTATTGAATCAAGATGGGACAAAATTAAAAGCAGATGCCGGAGTTGGACCCACCAATAACTGGTTACATTCCCTTTTCAACCAACTTGATGTATATTTAAATCAAAAACTCATATCACCCCCAAACAATACATATGCTTACCGTGCTTATATGGAAAATCTTCTCAACTATGGACCGGCAGCCAAAAAAACCCATCTTACTTGTGGGTTATGGTATGAGGATACCCCAGGTTTTATGGATACCGTTGACGCCAACAACAAAGGATTTCAGAAAAGACTAGAATTTATCAAAGAGAGTAAGGAAGTGGAAATGATTGGACATTTGCATGGCGATATATTTAACCAAGAGAAATTCTTGATAAATGGTGTTGAATTGCGTATTAAGTTAGTCCGATCAAAAGAATCATTTAATTTAATTTGTCATCAAGATAAAAAACTTAAAGTACAAATAACAGATGCTAGTCTCATTGTTAGAAGAACAAAAATCAATCCTAGCGTTTTGTTAGCCCATCAAAAAGTATTGGCAACAACGACTGCGAAGTACCCCATTACGAGAGCAGAAGTTAAGGTTCTCACAATACCAACAGGGGTCCAGGGTAAAACATTGGATAATATATTTCTCGGACAAATTCCTAAACGCTGTATTATTGGATTTGTATCAAATTCAGGTTTTAATGGAAATTTAGCTTTGAATCCATTTAATTTTCAAAATTATAATATGAATTCATTTAGCTTGTTTGTAGATGGTCATGAAATTCCTTCTAAAACATTACAACCGTCATTTAGTTCTGGTTTAATAGCGGCGGCATATCACACCTTATTTTCTGGAACTGGTATTCATTTTCACAACGAAGGTAATGGAATAAGTAGAACAGATTATGGTGGAGGATATTGTTTGTTATGTTTTGATTTAACCCCTGATTTATCTGCTAGTTCAACTTCACACTGGAATCTTGTTAGACATGGAAGTGTTCGGATAGAAGTACGCTTTGATTCGGCTCTAACTAGCACCATTAATTGTATCGTGTATGCAGAATTTGACAACATTATTGAAATAAACAAAAACCGTGATGTATCTGTAGATTATAATAGTTGAAAAACATAATTATATAAATACAATGTTTTCTTTCGTTTACGTTATTTTGTTGTAGTCATTGTTTGCAGCATCATCAAGACATAAATTGTTATTAATTAAGTAATTATGGATACTAATGAGATTCAATTTTGTATGAAGAAATTAAACCCACTTTTTGAATCAAATGTTTTTGCTGCTAACAAAATACCTATTTGGGTCGATCTACCTGTCTTTATTGTTAGTAATTTGGACCCTGACACGAAACCAGGCTCCCACTGGGTTGCCATACACATTGATGTTACTGGTATAGGAGAATATTTTGATTCCTTCGGACGGAAACCTTCAGGTTACCATAACTTATTTTTAAAAAGAAACACCAGACAGTGGTTTTATAACAATAAACCTCTTCAAAACCATTTTACTTCAGTTTGTGGTGAATATTGTCTAGTTTATTTGTATTTTAAATATCATGGAAAAACTATGACAGATATGCTAAGTTTGTTTTCTGATAATTCTGTATGTAATGACCTTATATTAAGGAATATGTTTAAAACATTTTTTGTGAAATAAAATAATATGTGTACTTAAATAAGATTTTTTATTTTTTCATATAATACAAAGACCTTTTAAACCACACATTTTTTTTTTAAATCTTATTATTTACAAAATATTTCTTAACATTCTTTGTTACTTAAAAAACGAGACGACACAAAAAAATCTGTTACATGGAAAATGTACTTAAGGAGAGGTAAAAAATGAGAAATACGTTAACACAATCATTAAGCTACTACTATCATTAATAATTATAACTATCACTGTTTCTTATTATCTATAAAATATTTCACACTACTGTCCTTAGAAGCTAATTGCTTTGTTATGTTATAAATAATATTTCGCGTATTTTGTAGCTCCAAATCGTCTTCCAACGCAAAATATTTCAATCTGAAGTCCGCATGCTTCCAGTGTTCCATGGGTGGGACGTTTTTGATTTTATGCATATCATATATCTCGATTTTAATCAAATGTGATGCATAGGCCCCGTCGTCTTGTCCGGATGACAAATTTGCAACACCGTCTGGTGAACTTTTGCTCACATTTGAAGACCGTTTCACAACTTTAGACTGCTTTTTAGGTCGTTCAAAGAAGCTATCGATATTGTTTCCTGAACGTTTCTTTGCGATGGCTTGTTTAACTTTGAGACCAAGCGTACCCTCTTCATCGCTTGATTCGTCTTTATTATCATCCGGGTAGTAATAGTTCTTGAAAGTATTTTCAGTGAACTGAAACAATATAAAACAATAATTTACACACTGTCTACGATCTTGATAATTAAAACACAAAGAACACAAGTGAAAACAAAACAAAGTAATTTACGGTAATAAAAGACATACTTACATCCATTGTTGGGTCTTTCTATAAACACTTAAACACTTCACTGTTGAATTAACACTATATTTCTATATACTGCAGTAGATACAAGGAGCTCTGATACAGAGGACTGCCACGACAGTAATACTTACTCAAAGCCATTTCTCTTCGGCTTTTATACTGTGATAGTGAGCAGGATACAGTATCGTTCAAATCATGTCTCAACAGGTTCATCTAATACAGACGCTCTCTTTACTAAAACCCAAATTCAAAAGCATAATAGGAAACAATAAATCCATTGTCAGTATAAAATATAATAGATGTCTACCAATAAAGCAATTATGCTGTTATAACAATGAATACCAACACACAAGAAATGCCGACGTATTAGACTAAATCATGTTGAAACCAGTTGACACGTCTCGTTATTTTTTTAAAATCATACAAAGTAACATGTCTCAACAAGTTCATCTAAACAGACGCTCCCTGTACTCAAACCCAAATTATATCCACATAATAATCCATTGTCAGCATAAAATATAATAGACGTCTATCAATAAAGCAATTAAGCTGTTATAACAATGAAAACAAGTGCACAAGAAATGCCTCACACGCCTAGTTATTATTTTAATAATACAAAGAAACAAGTAGCTACGAGTTTACTTTCTATCGTGTTACAAAGAACATAAAAATGTATGTGAAAATAAACTGTATAGTATTAGATAATGAGACATACTTACATACTAAGTTTAAGAAGATAGAATAGTTTAAGAATAAAAAAGGCTACATTAGGTTGAATTGCATTTATCGCAGACAAAAATAATGAGTTAGAAATAGGTAAGACTAAATAAAATAACACAATACAATATGCACAATATAGGTAAGTATGTATACGATATGTAGGATGCTTTAGTTTGGATAGGTAAGAAGTTTAGGTATTTAGGTTAAAACATAACTTGAACGAAGACTAGGTGAAAGCAGGTTAGTTTGAAATGAGAAGTTAGGTTGATTTTAGTTAGGTTTGGTCAAGTTAGGTTTGGTAAAAGAAGGTTTAGGTTAGTTTAGGCTACCGACGGATTACTTGTGTAAATTCTAATTAGGTTAGGTTAGGTTAGAACTGTATTCCTTATAAATCGAAATAGCTCCAAGAGGTTGTAAGATAATAAGATAATAAATCGCAAATAAGTACCTTTTGCAAATACCTATCGGTAATACCTATTGCAAATACCTATCGCTAATTTGCAAATACCTATCGCTAATACCTATTGCAAATACCTATCGCTAATACCTATCACAAACACCTACAGTATAATACACACATAAAGAAGGCATGAATGAAGACGTCGGTGGGTGAAGGGTCCATCCAGGTAGTATGCTCGGTAACACAATAACGCGCCCGAGTCGAGATCGAACAATAGAAAAGGGTCGATAAGCCTATTGTTACCGTGGTGAGCAAGGTGTATTGTTTAATTAGCGTATTTCGTAAGTACCTGAAGGAGGCGCCGGGCACTGCTGAGACCTAGCGCAATCAATTCAAATGGGGGGCTATTTTTTTTTTTTTTTTTTTTTTTTTTTTTTTTTTTTTTTTAGGTTCAACGGGGGTGGTGGATCTGCCCTGGGGTCAGGATCGGTGACCACTGAGAGGTGGGGCCAGAATCGGGGAATAGTTTCTACTATTATCTAGATGAGCTCTTAGTGCTAAAAAGGTATAAAATGCCCCACAATTCTTTTAGAAAGGTTATAATGCATTTAAATTAGCTAGTTTGTTTTTTCGAGCATTCACGGGCTTAATTTACATTCGGTTCCAGTTTACGACTCGCGATCGAGCAAAAAATGACCTGTTTTCATCCCTGTTCCGTGTCTAATCGAATACAATGATAAGGTTTAAAAAAGTGCTACTATAATCAGATTTCATTTCTAAGTGTTATTCAATCAACATGGTACACGGCGAGTACCAAATGCAATCTGCTTCAAACGTATTAAAGCTACTCTGGCGGATACGACACTAAACAAAGCCTGTTTTACAACAAAACGAAATCTCAAATTTCCTACTTAACTATGACAGCCATCCTAAACAATTCAGTATAATGTGAAAAACCGGGCAAGTGCGAGTCGGACTCGCGCACGAAGGGTTCCGTACCATAATGCAAAAAAAAAAAAAACAAAAAAAAAAGCAAAAAAAAAAACGGTCACCCATCCAAATACTGACCACTCCCGACGTTGCTTAACTTTGGTCAAAAATCATGTTTGTTGTATGGGAGCCCCATTTAAATCTTTATTTTATTCTGTTTTTAGTATTTGTTGTTATAGCGGCAACAGAAATACATCATCTGTGAAAATTTCAACTGTCTAGCTATCACGGTTCGTGAGATACAGCCTGGTGACAGACGGACGGACGGACGGACGGACGGACGGACGGACGGACGGACAGCGAAGTCTTAGTAATAGGGTCCCGTTTTACCCTTTGGGTACGGAACCCTAAAAAACATAATTATTTAGATTTTCGTAAACAGTCTCGATTGGTGACGCAACTGTGTGCAGAGAAACAGATGCATCTGCTCGTGTAATTTTCTGCCTCTGTGAACTTTGCCGAATTAGACAACAGTGGCTCTCTAATCTCCAGAAAGTATTCGGCACCTCGTCACCCTCGGGAGTTCCTACACTCGTATGTCGACTGTCTTCCAAAGGATTTTCTCGAATTTATCCTCAGTTTAACAGTGTAATACTCGTAGGCTTACGGGGCTTAATAGCTAATAGGTACTTATTTTGTATAAGCAGTTATTTGCACTTATTTATTTGCGTTAGGCACATATTTTAATCCCGTTTTAATTAATTCTTTTTTCAATTGAACATTAAAAATCAGGATTAACGATTTTCGATTAGAAAACCGACTTCCCGGGAAGAAAAGTTAAACTTCAGAATTTCCATGGGTTCCTTGATCATTCGAGGAATTTAGCTTATAGCGTGCGTAAAAATCGATCAGAATGAGTCAGAAATCCGTGAAAATAAAGCAACATTACAGTGCCGAAACATCATTTCATTTAACTCAAGACTGTTGGTTAGGTTTAGGTACCTAATTGCACGAAGTTCAAGTGGAAACGTAAGTTAGTTTGGACGCAACTAGTTTAAGTATTTAATTTTCACTTAGCATAATACTAATCAAGCGCACGCATCAAGACTCCAACTACACCGTAGTCAATATTAACTCCTCGAAGTGAAGAAATTCGCATCAAGAATAATTTAGTTAAGCCTAACTGACATAGACCAATAAACGCGTGATACTACCGTTTCATGTCTCCTAAAATCGAACAACATGTTCATAAACTAAAGGCTGTCACTCTACACCTACAGACAGGAACAACTAGTTTTTCTGTTGACATAAATCCTGTCCCTTTGGGAATAGGAAACGACGCGGAAGCGCTTCACAGAAGGCTCTCATGGGCGACGTTATTTATAATCCCGGTACTGTGCCCCTTACTATTACAACTAACTCATGTATCCCTCCTTCACTGATACAAAAGGTCGAAAAGAGACAGTTATACAGAACCGTTAGATGGATAGGAACATGAAAACATGACCCTGATCGGTTTCATACACACACTAAATAGGCAGGTTAAATAGCCCTGAATAGTTTAAAACAGTCAGGTTTGCACCCTTGGGGTTTTACACAGGGTTTCAGCTTGCCTCATTAAAAGGGGTCGAGTTCAGGTAATCGGAGAGAATTTGTCTCAGTCTCTTTCGGAGTGACTAAAATCAATTTAAATCAACCTTCATTATGAGTTTACGTCGTGGTTTGAGAAATAATTGGTAAATAAATACGACACGAGGTCAAATATTTAAATAACAAGAAACTACCACGACAGTTTAAGTCCACTTTCATAATTCTTATACAGCGACGAGAAAGGGCGTGATTTAAATTGCTAACTTCATTCAAAAACTATCAGACGTCAATTAAGGGTTATATCAGATATAAGTTCATAGGTACATACTTTAAATATTTATATCAGAAAGTAGGAAGAAAGTTACATATTGTATTACGTTCAGTTCAGTGCTTAAAGTTAAAAGAAGCTAGAAGCGAACGAGCTATTCTCCACGGGCAAGTCACCGGGCCAAACGACAACTATCACCCCTGGGACAATACATCTTACATTTTTCCGCGATAAGTAGCTTTAGCTTTGTACAATACTGATTTATAGGAGCCTTAAAATATATATTACAGCTGATAAAGAAATCAAAGGTCGTAATAATATGTACTCGCGTCAAGCGAATGCGAAATTGTTTTATGGTGCGTAAATATCTACAGGAAAAAGAAATAAAATCTCGATGCTATTATTAGCTCACATGCGATTCTTATAACCGAAAAGAGATAAAAATGACATGAACTTTTTGTATGTTTTTTAGACTTCTGTTTCCATCGTGTGATGTAGATATTATAGTGTTACATTTCTAGTTGTATCTCAAGAACCATAACAAGCGGTTACATTTTTAACACCACCTAAACTCTAAATCATAATTAGATTCCAAAAAAAGTAAGACAATGTTGCCACTTTTTACTAGCGCGTCTTGTATTTATGTAAAAAATAAGTAAATAAAAGTAGTTTTTTAAATCGTAGGAGTAAAATTACCAATAAATAAATTATCTTAGCGTATTTATTTATAAAAAGGAATTTACTATTTTACAAACAAATTATTGCAGTGGCAACATTTTTTGGAATCTAATTATGATTTAGAGTATAAAAATATATCGATATAACAGTCGAGACTAATGTATAAGTAAACTATCATATCACTACACCTTATAAAACAAAGTCCCCCGCCGCGTCTGTCTGTTTGTGTGTTTGTATCTTCGCGATAAACTCAATAACTACTGAACGGATTCATGCGGTTTCACCTATCAATAGAGTGATTCTTAAGGAAGGTTTAGGTGTAACATTTGTTACCCTTTTGGGCGGGTGGCTAGTAGGTATATAGATATAATGTCAAATTATAGCAAAATGACAAAACACAAACATCAATCGTTAAGTAAATTAAACAAATAACCCAACACAGCTTTGCGCATACACATATTAATGGTTTAGTGAGAATAACGTTATTACTTCCGCTCGCACTAGCCAGTCATTTAATCACTGTAACTGTAGCTAATGTGCCACATTATTTCGGACGAAGAAAGCCGGCGAAATATGGCTCGGACGTGTTTGTATCTTTATCCCTATTATTAAATATTAGATGAAAATAGTCCAGTGTTGTGACAAGAGATTTATTACACATATTAGCTGTCGGTGTTTTTTGACACTCCAAAAATATTCTCAGGTAAGCAGGAGCTTAAATCTTTGGCTTTCCTTTTAATCATTTACCTATACTACTCGTACAGTCATCGGTAAAAATATGGGTCTAGACAACTTACTCAAAAATATGTCCCATAGTTCTTAATTCACTGACATAAGAGTTATGGGACATATTTTTGAGATGATTCGTACATCCATATTTTTACCGTTGACTGTACCTATGCATTAGAGAGAGGATTTCATCGAGATTTATCACCTCGTTGGCATAATTTGTTATATTTCGTAAAATTCTAATTTGAAACCATTTTTACAATTATGATGATATCTCTGACTTTTAGAAAATCAAAGAGGACATAGGACAGCTCATAGGTTTAGCTCCTGCGGTTCTGAATTAAAAAACGTGTATCTCACAATACAAATTTCACAACACATTTTAATATTTTAATTGCGTTGGTTAAACAAAAGTTTATAACGTATTAATAAAACTTGTTTAAATCATGAAATATTTTTTGACAACTAATTTATTTCATTTTGAAATGCTCAGATATGTACCTAAATACCATAATAGTTTAACTGACAACATTATAAGCCAATTGCATTATAAATCATAATTCCGGATAGTGAACTAAATTAGTAACTAATTATCACAACAGAAGGCATCCATCATCGTTGATTATGTATGTGATGTTGATCAGAGTCCGATGGGATACGCGGGAAACTTCCGCGCCATCCACACTCAAACAATCACGAAGCTACGAAAGGGGCCCACTGACACTAGTTTTTACTCGTAAATTATGTCATCTATAATATTCTTCAATGTTAAATAACAGATAGGGGTATAAATATCCAACAACAGCTTAAGGGGCCCACTGATTACCGGGCGATATCGGCCTGTCAGTTGTTCGGAGCTGTCAAATTTTGCGTTTAACTGACAGGCTGATATCGTCCGGCGAACTGGTAATCAAGGGGCCCCTTAAGCTGTTGTTGGATATTTATACCCCTATCTGTTATTTAACATTGAAGAATATTATAGATGGCATAATTTACGAGTAAAAACTAGTGTCATAACTAGAGTAAAACCCTCTATAATGCATTCAAATCAGGGATGTTGCGAATATTCGCATCCGGATGCGGATGCGAATGCGCATGCGGATGCGCATCCGCGGAACATCCGCATTATTTTCAACATCTGCATCTGCATCCGCATCCGCATAAAATCGATGCGGAGCTCATGCGGATGCGTATGTTGACCAAGTCGGTAACAGGAACGTCTTAGCGGCAGCGTAAGGCTAGGTAATTTCGTCATTATATATAACGAAATCTTCTAGATCCCGAAAAGTCGACCAAATTACTGTTTATTAAATAAAACGCACCTATATTCTTGCTCAAATACTCAACGTTTCGTTTTTTTTAATAAAAATTACTAAAAATGTGATATTTGACGTTTTTTAAGTACCAAATCTTGACATCCGCATCCGCGGATGTGAGGCTTTAAATATCCGCATCCGCGGATGTCAAAAAATCTGCATCCGCAACATCCCTGATTCAAATGATGCCCCTCACACTCATATTTTAATTTTTAATGCCTTTCATTATGTAACCACAAGTTTCAAGTTAACCACAGAGTGGGAGCCCCACGAGTCTAACCGGGGAGCCGGCAGGCCTCGTCGGCGATGGCGGGATAACTTGGACTCCTTCTTGAGAGGCTGGCCAGATATTGCACTAAATTAGAGACGAGTGGAGGAAGAGGGGGGAGGCCTTTGCCCAGCAGTGGGACACAGTGGGCTCTGAATAATAATTATAATAATTTCATTATGTAACACTCACATAAAGTACTAAGTATGTCAGATCAACGCTTATTTTTGTAGCTTAGACTATAGGTAATTTAAAGTTAATAAATATTATGCTGCTGTGTTGCTAATTCGTGTCCTCAAAATTGTTAAAATAAAATGATAACCGCGCGCCACATGCAATGTATATGTAGGTAGCGACGAGTAAAATGTTTGAGCATTGGTGAACGAAATATACGAGTACATTTTGACGGTTTTTATATTTTCATATTGTCGCTTACTCTAACCACTATGAACTAAACTGGTCTGTAATCCTAGTATTTAAAACTAGGATTCAAATTTGCTCTGCCGTGCAGTTTTGTTGTGACGCTTAATCCTTTATATTAGTAAGGTATTTTTAAAATGTTACACTCGTAGTATAACTGCAGCGATGGTCGAATGTATTGCCTCAGCGCTGTAATTACTTCAACACTTATTTAGTATGAGTTAATGGACTGTCACAAAATTGCCGGAATTGGATTAAGAACAGTAAGCCTTCACATACTAACCACGTATTTCTTTTTTAGGATTCCGTACCCGGTAAAAACGGGAGCCCTATTATTAAGACTCCACTGTCCGCCTGTCTGTCTGTCTGTCACTAGGCTGTATATCTCATGAACCGTGATAGATGATGTATTTCTGTTGCCGCTATAACAACAAATACTAAAAAGTACGGAACCCTCGGTGGGCGAGTCCGACACTTGTCGGGTTTTTTGGATTTATGGAAGGAAGCTGAAGAGTCAGCCGCCTGGTTTCTCATTTTTACAAAAAAAAATATTGGCTAGCGCCGCGCATCATCACAGATAGAATTTGTACGAAAACTATCCAGCATAAACAGTCATTAGCAATACCACTTCCCTTCTCAGCTTCTTACTTTCGGAATTATAAGCCGTAGAGAGACAATCCACAAATGCAGTTAGATAGTGACCATATTGCCGTTAGATTGTGTCTCCACCAGCGATCTCACTAGCACATTAATTACGCCACACGGTGGTGTCTCGTGAAATATGAACCTGCATCGATATCATACCAGCATTGCACTGACGCCGTTGAATAATTTATAGCCACACGAACAGAAAACGCCTATGACGCTCACCGGATTTAGATAACTCATGGCCGCGTGGTGCTGCGGAAACGAGCGTTCCGTGCGATCATCATAATGTATTATAGCTATAGGGAGTGTAGAGTAGTAGGTACCTATTGTTTTCATAATGTGCAAGAACTTTTTCATTTCCTGTATTTTTTTTAATGTATCAAGCAAGCAAGGTTCAAGCCTATAATATCCTATATTAGAAAACTAGGAAAGTAAAGTCAAGGTTATTAAATAGTTGTTTGTGTAGCGATAGCTATTCAAGTGGCTTTATATTCTGGACTGAAATAAAAGTTAACTAGAATTAGGTCGGTTTAATCATGTTGTAAGTAATTAACAGTGTACAGAACATAACTAAAACTGTCGCAATACAAAACGCTTCCAACTAACCGACCTTTCTGGTAAAGCGGAATTTAATATGCATTTAACTAATTATATAGCTTTTTGCCCTGTCTGCACGGTGCGGTTACACCGTCCTCATAATTCGCAGGGCCTTGCACAAAGTAGAGACCACAGGGTTATATTAAAATTAAACTTTACATTTAAAATGACTTGCAACCTAGTTGACAATTCAATTAGGTAATTATTATAAAGTAAGTAGTCCTGGGGCTAAATACGAGACACTTTTACTGACTGATTGTGACACAGCGAACTTAAGGCTTGGCTTGGCTTGGCTAGCTTAAGGAACTACTTTAAGTATGGCGATATCACGCGCGCCGGATATTTGATATTTGTTATTTGTATTAAGGAAGACATTATATTTGCCATCATTTACCACAAACGTCTATCTACTCGTAACATATTTTTAGCTTAAATGTCGTTGTATGTCGTTGACTCGTTGTGTTATGCTTGGTAGAACTGTAACATATTATTTGCACTCTGTAATCGTTGTATGGAGAGAGCTACACCGAGAAGAGTCTAACTCTTAAATTTACGACGACGACGAATCGTTGTATCTATGTGTTCATAGGTATATAACGAAACAGTTAAGTGTTCATATAATTCCGATATCGACTTCAACAGCTTTTTATTCGATAACTGCAATATGGCAATCATTTACAAAATAGGCTCTCGATAGGTAATCATCCCGAATACCCACGAGTTGATATTCAAGTATTCAATAGGCCTATTTCGTGATTGTAATTTGCAACTGCGTTAAGCTGTTTCACTGGCAGCGTAGCGCTTTTGTCTCAATTAAATAACGCAAATTTGCAAGCGCCATTGATTGAAACGCAACGGTTTTAAGCGCAGCGATCTAATTTGGATACATAATACATTATAAGTATAATAAAAGGTACAAATTCTACATAGGGACATAAAATATTATAACATACATAAGATTAACCAGATTATAAACTACTAGTGTGCCGATTCTCATTCAAATCCATACGCTGTGTACAGATTTACCGACCGCTGCTGGGGCAGCTCGGCAGAGAGGTTTTTAACTAAGTTGCGACCACGTAGGGGACGAGTGGCATGAAAGAGTCATGCAGGATTTGCAAGAGCCGCTTGCGTTAATTTGGTAGTTTTGGAACGAACTTCACACGACTGTTTACATATTTTTACACAGCAACACTGATTTCCAGTACCGCACCAACGAGTAAGTAGTTATTTGTTTTATGTATTTCGTTTTTTTTAGTTTTTTATTACTAAAACATATAGGTTCGTGGAATGACTATACGCATGTATCATTGCAGCTGCATAAAAGTTTAGCCGCAATAAAAACAACAATGATATAAAAACTTAGTTTTTATATCATTGTTGTTATTATGTAAGATGTTATTTATTTTGGAGATACGTTATCAAACTGGTCTTGAAAGAGCCAAATTTTTAATAACTTCTGCAAGTAATTAGTAAAAATAAAATATTATTAAAACAAAGATACAAAATGCATTAACGGCATTAAAAGGTAACTTAATTTAAAGAACGATATTTTCTAATTTTTAAAGAAATTACAATTTAGTTAGTTCAATTCTAGTGTATAAGTAAATCAATAAGACTTTACCCGTTACCATGTTTTTTACAGGGATCTAGTAATACATTTTTAAATTGGGTAATACAATACGTATGTATATGAGCGGAACTGTAGGATGATGACATTGATGACAATGTGACTCTCTTTAGGAGAATCATTCAATAAAGATCAAACGGACGATACCAGTATAATAGTAGACTGTTTATTACACGTCATCACAGCGATTGTTTGTATTTCCTGGCTGGAAGTTGATTACAAAACGTGTATGTTAATTAGTGTTTGCCAATACCTACCATGTACGTATAATTACAAAGAGGCAATGAACTAAAATTGAACCGCAAGTTAGGTTTACTCCTTAATCAAGCTTGATCATAATTATTATTATTAGCTGGAAGAGTCGAGTCGCGTCGACGTGACGTCATCCTCCCAGCGTTATGCCGATTTTGCCACGATTCACTCGGGGTGGCTAGTACGGCTACCACCAGTTTTGACATTGACAGATACGCTCGCGTCTACGTAAATTACTTTCTATACATCTCGCTTGGACTAATATGCGAGTACGAGCGAGATGTACAGAAAGAAAATTACGTAGACGTGAGCGTTATGTCAATGTTAAAACTGATGGTAAACGTACTGAGGTTCGGTCGACAATCAATCCCTACATAAGCCCTAGTTTTTACCAAAACTATTATAGTGTGATCTTCCAACCGAGAGGACAAACTAGGTCTCATTTAGCCTTGGGGGCTGTCCATAAATTACGTCATCGATTTTTGACGATTTTGGACCCCCCCCCCCCTATAATCATCCAAAAATCATGCTTCAAATGACCCCATTTCCTTCTACTTCATGCTACCGTCATCCGATGTCCAGACCCCCCCCCCCCTAATTTGAAATGACGTAATTTATGAATAGCCCCTTGCCTGGATTTCTCTCAATATTTCCCATCACCGGAAAGCTAAGTAGTTTGTATATGTCAACAAACTCATTCGTACCACCCGAGTTTGATACCGCAACCTTGCGTTTCAAAGTCGCACGTACGCCCTAGGCCACCAACGCTTCCTTCCTATCTTTCCTTCGAATTGACCTGACGTACCTACTCGTAGGTACTCGTAGCAATATTTCAGATGTGAATTAATAATTACTTACTTCTTGCAATGAAACATTATTGAGCAAAATAGATGATTCGGTAGTCAAATGAAAAAGTAAGATTTTTTTACATTAGGTAGGTACTGTAAAGAGGGCGACCTGTCTGGAGGGCGACGTGGGCATAGAAAACACACAGTAGACTTTCTTTCAGTATATTTGAGACGTTTTAGTGGCATTCAAAATATACACACATACACATACAATAACTTTAACTATTAGTTCATACTCGTAGAACCATCTTTTTCAGTAAAATAACTCAAAACAATTTATTTGCAACATTAAAACGTTAAATAAAGAAATGTTGGTTACGGCAAAGACAATCAATAGAAATAATGCTTCTAAAACGCCTGCTTGTAAAAATGTATAGTTTAGAAACTTGATTACATTATAGATGACAAAGAAAACAATACAATACAATAATAAGTTATATTTTACATGTCTAATCGCATTATCTACAGTAAAAATGTACCACGGACTTCATTTGTGTTAGTCCTCCACTCGGTAACGAATTGTAATAGAACAAAGGTCAAAGAGAACCCTAAAGGCCAGCGCAAACCGGCGGAGCGCAGCGCAGATCACCGAGGAGGATTTACGCCGCGCAGCGCACACCGGCGAGGTAAAATCCCTCGCGATGCCGCGAGCGCCCGCCAGCCCGAACGCTGGCGGCCGGCGCACCAGGGAGCACTTCGGCGCAGGCCGGGGGATGCCGCGGCATGCCGCCGCGTATACTCTATCACAAGGGATTAGTGACTAGTGTGCACGAGTTCTCCCCCGTCGTTCCGGCGCTACTCCGGCGCACTCGGGAGGCCTCGGCGCATGCCGGGGGATGCCGCGGCATGCCGGCGCCTACCGCTGCGGTATCCTCTAACGTGCTCCTCGATGCCGCGGAGTAACAATCCTCCGTGATGCTCCGAGGTCGGTCTCAAAGCATTTAAATTTATACCTGAAGGTAATTGAAATAGGGAAGAAAATACATTGATAATTTTAAAGTGATCTGCGCTGCGCTCCGCCGGTTTGCGCAGGCCTTTACTCGCCGCGCAGTAACGACATTAAGTATAATTAGACTGGAATAACCATGCAGCAGCTAGCAACTAGCTGCGTTGTTAGCAAGGTTTATTTTACTTAACTCTGTGACTAAACAAAAATGGAATTATTATACTGAAATACGAAATTTCTAACAATTATCACATGCAATTGCACTGAATTGTATATGAATTGTAAATAAACACATAAGTAACGATAACCGTTCAAATTTATGAGCCGCGTTAATACGCAAGTCAAGTCTCACTCAACGCAAATTCATATTTCCTCTCGTGTTCGGGTTAAATCTACCACGCATCGTTTTTAAATTAAACTTCAGGTTATCCTGCCAGCTACTCGTACTTCATAATCAACGCGCTTAAAAGAGGAAATCTCATGAGGATTAGCGTTCCCACGGAGCCGTAGATATCGGGAACAAGTAACAAGTAAGTTGCGTTGCCGTTGCCAGGAGCAGAGATTACCCCTATAGAGTTTGGAGGGATTAGGCGGGAGTCTACTCGTCTAATACTGTTTGACACAACTTCCCGGTGCTATTTTATTGTAATATACGAGAGGTAAATTGTGTTAATAATCAAATACATGTATGGTAAACAAACATTTTACAGGGGCGTGTATTTATAAATGTCTACGTTTATTTGACTTTACTAAGTAAAACCCGGTTTGACCCTCGGGTCTGAGCGTTTGATCTCGATCAAACGTTAAATAAGCCTATTAAGCCAAAAATACATTATAGGTATGCTTAATTGGTGTATTCAGGTACAATCTTTGTTAAAGGTTTAGCCTATAATCGTTGATAGCAAATAAGTATAAAACTGAAATTTTTATGACACATTCGTTTCAGCGCCTCCATAAAAAAGTTTTTGCGTTTTCATTAGATGAAGTTGAAATTTGTAACGATTTGGGGAAGTTCGAAGTGTAATGAGCCTTCAGTCTCCTCCCCCCTCAGTCTTGTGAATGATGTGAAAACTCGACTTGAAAGTTTGTGCCAGCTATGGATTCTTACACTCATAAATATTGATTGCAGAATCTTCTTGGATATTATTTTTATACAGAATTATTTTTGAATCACGTTAACGTTTTATGTACAGTCCTAAAAAATTAATCAAGTTTGTTGCGTTACGTTATCCATTGTATTCAAATAATACAATAAAAAAGTTCATTTCCGAGTCTCCGAGTACTCTTTTCGAACAAAAGGTCTCGCAGACGTATAAAGGAAGGTTAGGTATTTACGTACTTTCTTTGTGAAACACAATTTCTTTCTCAGTGTATATGACGTGTTTTGTAACACTAAGATAATCATATACCTAACCGTCAAACTATAATGCCATAACTCATAAGTTCTCATATTATGATAGATGCGCAACTCACGAATATAAACTATCCTTCAAGTTAAAAGCTGTTAAGATTCCCGTGGCGCAAAAAATAAATCTCGACGGTAGAGTCTCGCTGCCTCCTAGCAGGGCTATATAACATTTCATTAGCGGTCAGCCGAGACGTTCCGGTTACACAGACAATAAATTTTCATTTTTGCGAAAGGACAAGTGAAAAGAAAAGATAAATAGGGAAGGAGATTTGCCTTACGAGCGCATAAACTATTGGACGACGTCTCGGCGGCTAGGAGCCACGGGGTTTTTGTAAAGGAAATATTTGAGTAACAAAAAAGGCAAGTGTGGACATGGATCTCCTTTTTTGGAATTATTCATGAAGCCCGGAGGTATAATTTAGCAATATCTTTGACGATGTACGATATAAAGTCATTAAAAAGTTATTAAAATGCAATTCACATTATACTTAAGGCATAGTTCATACTGCTAGTCGGTATCTAAATGATATATTAAGTATATATGTAGCATCTACTAAAACATAAAAACATGACTAGTTTAAAACATATTGATTGGGCCAAACAGAAGCTTTTTAATATGCAGAACTATTAGTTTGCTATTCCAATAAAAGTTTTAGCATCATATTATGTTTTATCACGCTTATACCATGCAACAAATTAAACGTTTTCATAGAGTTAAAATTGTATGCTGTGCTGCATTCAGATTAAATTTATTATTTATTATACGTTGTTTAGTTACATTACTCTCTATGCATCGCGCTCACACCAATAATAAAACGCGGACGAGATGCACATATAAATATCAAATTAATAACAGAATTTTAAAATTCGAATTCCACTCTTAGATAGAGAAGTTAGCGTAGATAAAGTTTTATAACATTAGCCGAGCAGGGCAGCTAAATGAAGGATTACAGAGAAGGTACTAAAGGCGGCTAAGATTACACCACATCATTTGCACTAATTACACTTTATCTCGCTTTATGAGCTTCAAGTTAATAGAAAGCCGACTTCACAAAAGTATGAATCGCAACCTGCAAGTCTGTTGGTAGAGGCACTTGCTTCAACGAAGACATACTAGAGATTAAATAGTTAGTTTTTTTTTTCTAAATTTGTAAAAAAACACTGTTTCATACCGAAGTTCATATATAAAGCAGCCTGCTTAGTGCTTATGTGCTGGGTTCGGATCCTAATTCTATTTATTACTAATAGTGTATAAATAATAGCATTTTTACGGCATAGTTTTCCCGGAAAGTAGTAACATTTTTTGATTGTTTATTCTAAAATATTTCGTAGGTTTACACAAATCAACCAAAAAAAAGCTCCACAACAAATAATCAGTAATGATAAATCATTACAAAAGGGAAACGGTTTCCAGAATATTATTTTAGTTTTTCCCGTCTACTCGAACATTTATCACCGCGGAGAAAGCTAGAAACAAATTACCGTCATGTCTGGCTGCATGCTTGCCAGTTTATATGACTTTATGTGACCAGCTTCATCCCGTATCATGTTAGCTTCGTTGATAAATTTTACTTAAAGATGCAGGTGCTAATGTGTTTTATAAATGGTTTCATTTCATTTTCTGTATTTTATCTGTATACAAGGACCTTTGATCAATTACATTCAGTACTGGCTACTAAATACTAACCGCTGGTCTGCTTATATTTAATTCATTTATATATGATTAAAATTTATTCTTAAAAGTGCCGGCTCCAATTCAATTAATTCACGTTATGAAAATGAAAATTACTTTGGAGTCTTTTACCAATAAATCAAATTTTGTGAAGTACATAAAAGTAAGTGCAGTGAGTATGCAAACAGAGCGCGAACTGGACCACTGGAGCCACATTTCCCTCTACCCTTTTTGAGGGTACCTACCCAAGAATTAATGGGTCAATTTTCAAATACGCGTTTTTTGCTGTCCCACGGCTGTAACTCGAATTCCATAGGACTAAAAGACTGGGTATGTATATATTTTCATCCAATGTATTGTGAACTTTAAATATAATGTTCAACTGTACCTAAAATATTATTTGTTTCTGACAAAATCGCATTTGAAGTTCCAAAAACGGCGAAATTTGCCGTTTTTTGCGTGTCCCAGTGGCGGAACACACCCAATAAAAAAATCATAACTTTGGATGTAGGCAACGTATTATGAATAACTTTATATTTTTATAAAGAGCATTTTCTAGAGAATGGATATAATAATTTCGATAATTTAATGCGTTATTTAATAAAACAAGAGAAGCCTTTTTATCGTTGTCCGCGCGGCACTTGTTTTGTTATGGCTTAGAGATACCCCCCGAAATTTTCTTTTTCTATTGAATAACGGTTAAATTAAATTTACGACGCAATAGTGCGGTTAGTTGAGCGTCGATTAACGTCGAATGTGGACGTGGAAGCAGTTTTATTTATATAAAAACAGGCAAGAATCTCTTTCGATATATTTTGGTACAACTACAACGACATTTGTATGGACGCTTAATATGTTGGTATACAGTCGAAATAAAAATGTGTATTTTACAATAATAGTTACAAATACAGTGTTAAAATATGTAATAAAATACATAAGCGAATCGGTTATATTGTGTAGGAAATTTCGCAAAAAAATATTATTCGCAACATTTGTATGGCGACATTTGTACGGCTATTTTGACCATATAAATGTCGATTGTGGTATACAAATGTCGATATACTGCCATACAAATGTCGAAAAGGTGTCATACAAATGTTGTCAGGGTTTTAAAAATGCCACAAAAACAATAAATAGTGCCATAAAAATGTTGATACTGTCATACAATGTCGAAAAAATGCCATATACATGTCAAAAACGCCTTATAAATGGCTAAATAGTGCCATACAAATGTCGATATTTAAACGTCCATATCTAGCTAACTATAAAAAGTAGAGTGGTGCCTCGTACAGTATATTTTTTGTTGTTAAAAAGCCTTTCTAAAACGATGATTATAAATCAGATTTTCCAAAAATAAAAAATTGCCATACAAATGTCGAAAAAACACCCTCTTCAAAAATTGACCCTAATCTCGTGGCTAGGACATTAGAACAGCTTAGTACGATCCAAGGAACAATCTTACCATCAAGCGACATCGCCTAAGACAAAAGTAGGTACATACTGCTCCATAAATTTTTGCACTTACTTTCCCTATTGATTGACTCAATTAGCGTTGCAAACGCAACAGCTATTAGGAATATATTAAAATATTTCCAAGATGTACGCCTACTAGGTATTTGTTTAAAAAAAAGTATTTTATTCTTATCGCTTTACTCGAATTCACGGTTGTAGTTAATCAACTTTTAATATACAAAGACACTTTTCAGAGCTCCATTGGTCACGGGGACCTTTTCCCTACCGCTTAATGGCCAGTGCTGACATTTTAGAAAAGGGTCACTAATTTATCTGAACAGAGTTCCGTAGGCAGCTTCGCCTTAATTATAGTTTAACTTTATTCCTGTCACAGCTGGCCTTTGTAACCAGCGAGCAGCTGCTACAGATACGTTCTATTTTGGCTTTTATGATCATGAACTTAAGGTGCACCGTATAGAAGAGCTGCGTAAAGTATTATATTACATACCCACTCATCGTCATTAGTGATGTTTGCTAAACCAACAGTGCGTGGATGCTATAAATGAGTTTAGTCTTGTATATGCAAACACAATTTTGATTTTATACTTTTTAATTGATTGATTGAAAACGGGTAAAAGGGGCGTAAAGGGAAATACTGAGTATACTAACGCGTTAGTATACTCAGTATTTCCCTATAATAATTAAGCGATACCTTTGTCAAAATTGAAAATAACTTTCTGACATTAATAAAATGATTTTCAGTTGGAATCAATTCATACGTATATTTATTTTCCGAAAGCAATTTTCTGCACCATTCAAAAGGGATGGTTTCTTACGACATCGTATTCTTTTTTAGCTTTGTATTTTCCCTCCTTCATATTTAATAAAACGTTTTAAAGGTTTTCAAATCTGCATTATCAATAGAGTATGGGCAATATCATCGAATCAATACGATACAGAATTATGCCATTAACCCAATTTGAATTTACAACTTAATTTAGACGTTTTACGTCGATTCGCAAGAAACCCTCCCCCATTATGAAAGGTTTCGCGAGTGCTCGGCGGGACCCATGGGGGCAATCAGCTTGAAGGACACCCACCTGAGTACCCGCGGTAATCACAAAAATGTGCTAAGAATTTGAGACTCCGATAATCTTGGCTTTGCAAAGATATAGATAGATTTCAAAGAGAATTTCACTCAGTAAATTACCATCAAATTTCTCATTGAACCGCAATATCATTGGATTTATAAGTAATATCCCTTTTTTATGTTTAATCTATGTTTTATGTGAAAATCGATGACTGAAAAGTTATTGTGCTTATTGTGGGTATATTCGATCAAATTATTTTAATAATATTAAAGCTTATATTCTCGTAATACACGTGTCCAATCAAGATGGGCGCAAAGAAGCCGTCTCCAATTACATAAGTAGTTCCACCGATCGCTTATATAAGGACAAATAACCAAAATTGCTTTTGTATTGTTAGACAAGGAATTAAGGGTAGATATGGCTGAGTTCGCGCTGAAAGGGTTTAATGCAGCGAAACCGCAGACAATCGTCCCCTAGAGACCGCCGCCCGATTTGCAGAATCAGATTGCACGGCCAAATATAGCTATCCTTTTTCTCACTTGTTTTCAGAGCGGGATAGCAGAGGGTAATTTAACTCACGGCTTTCGCGACTTAGCTGAATCGGCGGACAGGTAAACGTTCTCCGTTCAACACAATCTGGTATTTCGCACTTTGAACTTGTTGTTCAAACTCTCCAGGGCGATTCCATCTTATTTGAAACACTTGATAATAGCATGAAACAAGTGAATATAACACATTTATTACATTAAATAATACAATTTTAAACGTATTTAAAAACAGTTGTACGGTAGAAAGAAGAGAAATCTAATCTTCAACATGGTATAATAATATACTCCGCCTGGTACTCCATTCCGAGATTCGCGTATGACCTAACTGACACGCGCCTACGTCATCATGCTGTTTACAGGTTCTCAAACTTTGAAATGTGGGAGAATTTTAACCAACGGTGAAAATTATTTTAACGGCATTAATTTTAAGTTATTCATGTAGAAACATAGTAAAATAAAACAAATCTAATGTATTAAATTAAACTTTATTTATCTATACAAGACAAACGTTTAACAAACTAATTCACAGTTACACATTAATTACCAAGCTTAGGACGTGAAAAGTTTGGAAAACACTGCGACTGCTGACACTGAGCGAGAAGGAAATAACAATTAACACGCGTTCGACAAGGATGACGGTCAGGGCATGAAGTTATCTAGATCCGAATTGTCAAATGTGCCCAGCGCTATCCTGTGTTGCCAGTAGTATAAACAGAATTACCCGAAAGTCTGAAATTTCTTTCGTGAATCGGAAGATATTGCTAACGAGTAATTAAAAATGACGTGTTATTGTAAAATTTAAGCTAAAATACATATAAATGAAAATTATAAAATTATAAAGAAATATTTTAACTTATTAACCATAGGTATAATGTACCCATGTAACATGTTATGTTGAAATAAAGTGGCAATGTTATTGTGACGTAGGCCCGTGTCACTCTGGGAATGGAAGACCATGTTTTATTAGACCATGATCTTCAAGGATGGGTATTCCACAGCCGTCTTCAGATCCAAATCTTTCTATCTTTCTTCTCGTTCCTCTAATTCTTAGAGAGACCGCTCTGATGATTGATATTTGTATTTTGACTTTGATCCAGTTGATTATTTGTGAGTATGGTTTGGACCATTTTTCACGGAGCTTAAGGCATGTTCTTATTATGAAGGATTCATATTCCGTTCCGACAGCGCCATCACAGGAGACCACAAGGGGAGTGAATGAGGCTCTGAGATCTTCTGCAGCCAGGTCCTATTTGCGATGTTTTTCGCGAGCGTGTATTTGGGCAATCGTGGGCCATGTGAGTAGACCATACGAGGCGGCGTCGGCATTTACAATGCGAACGTCGAAGAACGCCTTTCTCGCTGGCTCCCATACGCTTTCCAATAGTAAGTCGCTTATTAGCCCTGGTTGATCTAAGGTTGCGGCACGCATTATTGGCTCATTAGTAGCCGAACCCCATGCTGGTTCAGCCCAATTTTTGATATCGTCTCTGTGTTGGTCGTGGCCTCTTTTTATGAGCCCTCCCTTCTTGCAATTAAGTGCATGGTTTAGGTTGAAATTATTTTCGCCACAACCGTCGCAGGTTAGTGGCAGGCTAGAAGGTTCATGCCCGTATCTAATCGCAAGGCCGTCACGAAACTGCGTTGCTGTTAGGTCGGTATCATCAGCTTTGGTCGGTAGTACTGTTAGCCACTGTGATGATTTTTTGTTAATTACCCTTTGGATGCATTTCTTTGTTTTTATTGTTAGCTTATCCATGATTGATTCTAGTTCATGTTGTTCATTATTTTCTCGCTTTTTTCTTTCTTCTTTTAATGTTTCATATACATGTTTTTGATGGTCTTCTATGTTAATTTCTTCGCCGGTTCGAATTGCATCTATTAGTATTTTGTTGGCATTTAATGATATTGCATGTGAGGTTTTAGCTTGCTTTGTGGGATCATTAATTGCAAGGCCTCCGAGCCTCACTGGAAGAGCAAAGAGTTCATGTTCTATAGATGTTACTTCTCTGCCTAGTATGGAGGGTGTTAAATGAGTCTTGATTGCGTTCTTTAGGTCATTGTAGTCTTCGTCTGTTCCAGTAGTCACTCTTTGTAGGTATTGCCACTCACATTGTAGTGATTTTGTAAATACGGTATGTACAGCTTGAGGATATTTTTCACAAGCTTTTGTTATTCTAAGGATGCAATCAGTCCAATTATTTGTTTTTTGTCGTATATAGTCGGTTATATCGTTTATGTCTCCAATAAAACTTCCTAAAAATCGTTATGCTTTTACAATTTTGATTACTAATTTATCGAATTTTTGTTTGGCAATCTCGGTAAGGCCTTCTTTGACTATTAGATAGCTCATGTTGGCTCAGGGTAGTAGCCATATCTGGGTCCTTCTTTCATTAGCAGATTAAACCATTCTAGTATTTCATCAAATTTGTCTAAGCATGCAGAGTCATCCGCATACCAGTTCTGAATGTACTTATTCTTGTTTTTGCATGTTTTTATTAGTGGTAATATTCCAATCGCGTACATTTGCATTGCCAGAGGATCTCCTTCGGTCGTTCCATGAAACAATCAATATTAGATAAATTTACTAAAATACATAAAATTACTGCGCAAAATTTATAGGATCTACATAAATTTTCAATATCACTCAAAGAACAAGTAGAAGACATTTGTGTCTACTCGGAATACGATACCTACCGATCATATCGATCGATTAAATCTTTCGGACTCGGATCTGTAGATCTCGGAGAATCTGTAGATATATATTATATGTCAGTGTCAAAACTGACGTTTCTTCAAACAAAAACGTCAATTTTGACACTGACATATATATCTACAGATTCTTCCCTTTACCGAAATAGGTAATGATAAAGTTTTATAATTTTTACACACCATTACACACGGTACAACATACCTCCGACGTTTCGAGGGCGACAGTGCACACGAGTGCATCTAGTTTCTCTACCGGTCCGGTGCCAGGAAAAAAGGAAATTGGCACCACCCGCGTCAATGCTGCAACAGTAACTTTGCAACATGGAAGGCATGACCTTTATTCCGGCAAAAAGTACAGATCAGAAGTAAACTTTTAATATATTAAAAAAAAAATTTTTTTTCAGGCGAATTTAATCTTATTTGTACAATTTTTTCTTCTGCCACACTGAAGGACAGTTTGTTGGCAGAGGCAACTCCCTCCAACATAGATGGGTAGACTTAGCCAATTGCCTAGTTAATTGTTAAGTACATACTTACACCTTATTGCTTATGTTGGTAACTTCAATCAAAAATAAGAAAAAACTATATTTGTACATAATATACCATTATACATTGAAATGTCATGATCATATTAAGAAAATCACATCTTTAAAAAAAAATCAGTTCATCTTTGAAGAAACTAGGAAACATATCTACATATAATATACATAATACAGTGCGAATACTTCCCAAACAATAACAAAACTAATCACCACTAAAGATCGCGAACGTTGTAAAATCAATCACCGCAATCAATCTTGTACTGACAAAACTTTCTTCCAATAATAACGTGCTCGTCGACTTCCCCGCTTAACACTAAGAAACTTTCACTCGATCCCAAATTTGCTAATTTCGGTACTTAGTCACGAGCGAACTCATTATCGGTCGTTTTATACCTCCTCTACAAGTAATTTCTTCAAATATTTATGGTGTCAATTAAAAGTTTTAACAAGATTCTTTGATTATTACAGTTTGGTGTATCGAAAGATGTTGAGCGCAATTTCAATTCAAAGCGAAAGTTTGTAAATACGTACTGTATTGGTAGTCTCTTGGCGTTCTCAATATATAACCATTTGCGTCATGCAGCGCGAAAACCATTATAAACGGCTGAATTTCAAATAGAAGATAAACTGCCGGTGAACTGTAAGCTGGCAACTTATACTAATCGGGAGCGAAGTTTGCAGGGATTAAGAGTCTTTTCGGTTTAAATAATTTATCATGAAATCATGGGCAGGTTTACTGCCTCAAAATGTTTATAACACTTTGATATAAGTTTATATGCAGATAAGCTAGAAATTTGCAAGGATAATTGTCTGCGGTGTTTCAGGTGAAAACACTATGTAACGGTAATCTTTGTTCGACTTAACTGACTACATACATATATGTGTCTACTCGTATGCCTACCTACTGTGCGGTTATGTGTCTATCTAGAATACACTTTTCTAAGGCTAGGAACATTGACGTAAGATGCCGTGGGGAATTTTCAACTAATCGACATATCTTCCATGTTTTACATTATTAATTAGAGTGCCATCTAGTTAATAATGGAAAACATGGAAGATATGTCGATTAGTTGAAATTTCCCGTAGTCGAAATTGCACCCCTGCACCTGTACCTAACGTTGGATTAAACTAAATAGACACCCGTATAACCACACGATATTACATTTACATTAATATATTATGTACATAAGTTACGGTAGTCCTCACTTCACACATGACAGTGTCATAATCCTAAGATTATAATACTATCATATAGCCCTACTTGTACAAGATGAGCTGTTAGATGACGTGTAAGGAAAGATGAGAAAACGATTGTTGTAAGTGGCCTTTTGAGCGGACCCTGTCCGTCGATGCTAACCCATCTCAAAGGTCCTGCTTAATGGCTCGTTCCGACGCCCACTACGACATACTTATGTAAAATCATTTTCTTGCAAGTAATATTCCACTCGATAGTGAATAGATTCAGGCTTTACTTTGCGGAAATCCATATTAATTAAAACCAAAATATTACTTTGCTAATCCGCGAAAAGATAACGTGCTAGTCAATCAGTGCTAACCCGTTATACTTACTTGCATATTTTTCCCGAGGCCAACTCAGGAGATGATCATCTCCTGGAGATGCCTCGTAGAGAGGCGAAACACGTGTCGAATATTGTTCTTTTGGTGGTGGTTTGTTATATTTATTTGCGTATATATTTTTGCGGTGGGAGGGTGAGAACCTTACTTGCATGTAAAAAATACGCGAGTAAGTATAACGGGTTAGCACTGATTGACTAGCAGGTTATCTTTCGCGCAGCCGCGAAGCGCCTGCGAAAGAGATGGAGGGAGGCCTTGGAGGATGGCCACTATGAAACCGAACTATAGGGGCTATTCTCCCGGTAATGGACGAGTGGGTGATTCGGGGCAAGGGGGCCCTGACATTGAGGGTGACGCAGGTGGTGTCCGGACACGGCTGTTTCGGACACTAACTGCACAAAATACAGAGGGAGCCGGGGCCTCAGTGCCACGAATGTGGCGCGGCGGACGATACGGCTCAGCACACCCTGGAAGAGTGTAATCGCTGGGCCGTGGAAAGAGCTGCCCTTAGGGCAGCGACGGGGGGGCGGACCTCTACTACACAGCATAATAACGGCGATGCTGGGTAGCGAGAGAAAATGGGAAGCGGTGGCCTCCTTCTGCGAAGAGATCATGTCGCTCCTCTCAGACGCAGGCGGGTCGAAGGCGGAGAGCATATGCTCGCCTCGAGCCCTAGTGGGGCCAGCGGGTACTTAACCCGCATTGCACGGCCCCACACACGTCGTAGGGGGTTCAAGCGTTTCTGATCCCCCCCCCCTGCATGTGAGGGTGCCCTGGCGATAAGCCGGGGCTGCCGGAGGGCGCCGTGGTGGAATGTCATCGATCCCAGTGCGCCCTCACGAACGGCAAAGAGGGTGAAACGCCGGAGTGGGTTTAGTGGGTAGGGCCAAATTCTCCCCCCCTCTCGCCAAGAGAGGGACAAGGAGCGGCGAGTCCCACACACCTTGCGTAAATGCATTCCCACTCCGTCAAAAAAAAAGTTTATCTTTCGCGGATTAGCAAAGTCATATTTTGGTTTTAATTCCACTCGATTACTGATCCAGGTTATTTGTAGATACTGTTCAAACGTAACATTATTGATAGGAATAATTACTACATACTTGCAAAAGGTCCATCATCTGAAAGATAAAAAAATCAATTATCTGAAAGTACCGCAATTCCGACATTTCATAATCCCAATTTTCAATAAAGAAATACTTCGGTATGTTCGAATAAACTAAGTACTTACTCAAAAACCTTTTACCTAGACCTGAATGTACATTTTAGACAAAGAAATTCGCAACCATGTATTTTAGTTACCCGTGTATCGAGTTGATAGTACATCGTTTATATAAATACTTTTTTCAGGACAATATTTGCCAATGAACTGTTTAATATTTTAACGTTATAAGAATTCAACATTTTGCGAAACTAAAAAAAAAAACAACATTCTGGGAAAGTCAACATTTTGGGATTTCAACATTTTAGGAATTCAACTTTGTGGTCCTGGAGGAAAACTTCGTGTCATATATCAACTCACGACCTATTAAAGCGTTCGTTCATCACGGCAATTAATTAAATAGCGTTTTAGCCGGGTGTCTGAGGCGTCGGGATTTGGGTTTAATATTCGGGCACACATTCCCCGACCAACTCCTGAAACTTGTGACAAGTGCCGAGATATTTAGAAGCTAGGTGTTGATCTTTTGCGCAGAACCTCCCCTGTGCAAATTTAGATGGCGTCCTATTTATTATATTACAAGTTACAAGCGTGAGGTAAACGAAATAAGAATGTAAGCATTTTTTTTCCGGCTAACGATAATAACAGAGTAACTTTTTCAAGGATATTTGTTCTCCAACATTTATTTATAGTAATCATTTTTTGACAGACCAAGTGGCTTGATGTTACATATTCCTGCCGTAAATAAATCGTTTTAGGTGTAGAAATGACACAATCGAGTTATTTATTTATAAGTGTACCTATATTATATTGACAGACTGGTACATAAGAGCTGGTGCTTCATATTTATGAAATATTGACAATTCAGTTCAAATCTAGCGCACTGTAATTATTATTAAACACATGCTGGAAAAATTATCAAAAACTTATCAAAACCGTAAGACGTACGAATCGAATGGGTAGCATGTCGCAAACCCATCTCATATGTAAACCTAATTGCGTTACTGTTGTTATAATTCCATTACTAAACTTGAAGCTGATCTGTGAACAATAATGAATATTCAAATTCCACTGAGCACGACAGCCAACAAGCAAACAAACAAAATAAACAGAGGCGTACAAATGGGAAATACTAAATTGTATCTAAAGATATCCTTCTAATGACACAGCGATATATGCGTGAGCAGCCGAGCGCGCTCAAATGAGTGAATTCACCTGTACACGGTTTTAATGAGTGCTTAATGAAAGTTCCAGAGCAGTGAAATATGAGCGCTCTCGTGAGTTATGAGCTTGTCACACTGTGACCCCGCTCTTATCTATTAACGTTGGTACTGAGAGAAATATAGTAAGTATAGACTCCATACATCAATTTTGATACCAAAACGACTATTATTTTCGCAGTCGACATCTAGCATCGAGTAACGGAATTATCAGTACCGCTACTTGATACTAGAATTCTCTACTGTCGCGACTCACGAAAATTGTATTGAACAAACAATTTACAACTAATATTAAAAGCAGAAGGAGTTGAAAATAGAGTTCCGATTAATCCGGTTATAATATTAGCTGAAAATTGTTGAGCATTAGACTTTTCGGTCGTCGGAACATCTATTGTCAAGTAGCAGTACTGATAATTCCGCTACTCGATGCTAGATGTCGACTACGAAAATAATAGTCGTTTTGGTACTAAAACTGACGTATGGAGTGAGCACTCTATGTATTTTTTTCTCTATGGTACTGCGCAACGCGTGAACGATTATGTCCCATCGCTTCTTTGTTTGCAATGTTGATATCTTGGAAGGATTATAATTTGAAATCTGAAGAGCGCAGTTTGTATGGAATAGATCAATAAGTAGAAAATATGGTCACGTGGAAAATTACGCATCTGATAATGACATTGGGGGAGAAGGTACAGTCGACGTCAAAAATATGTTTACACTTTTGCACCTTACTCCTTTGTAATGAGGCTAAAAGTGTAAACATATCTTTGACGTCGACTGTACCTACATCTAGTTTTAACAGTAAAGGTTACATCCGGAATGCGACTGCAGCAGCGTTGCTGATGCAGTGTCATATGCCTATTGTCACGATTGTCACTAACAATTTCCTTGATAATTATCGTTTTTATCGTTGGGTACATTGCTGTCGCGATTAGGTAAACCGTTCAATCTGTCACTCATTTTTTTAAGGAGATTGGCCACAGAATATTAAGTAACCTTATTATTTAATATCCGCAACGGATATTCATCGTGTTCGTAGCGAACGAAACGCAACTGTCACTGTCGCACTAATATTGAAGAGTGATAGAGAGAGATGACTACGAAACGCTACGGAGCGTTAACGATTGGCACGTTGCGGATTGTTGCAGCCAAGTTTGAACATACCCGCAGAATTGGTGAGAGACTGTTCAGTCAGCCCTCTGGGTCCCGAACTTTCTGGTCTCTCGCCAAAGCTGTTCAGGGGAACTTTTGCAGGGTCTCCTTACCATCCTTGCACAAACCCGATGACTCACTGGCTCATTCCGCAAAAGAGAAAGCAGACCTACTTTGCTCTTTATTTGCGTCGAATTCTAAACTGGACGACGGGGGCAATACACCTCCCACTATTCCGCAATGCGAGTACTCTACTCGTATACCCGAGGTCCGCTTTACTCAAAGCGCAGTAAGGCGTGCTCTCTTTGCCCTCGACGTCAAGAAGTCCAGTGGGCCAGACGGTATTCCTGCTGTTGTATTAAAAACGTGCGCTCCAGAGTTAGCTCCGGTTCTGACGCGACTATTCTCGCTCTCATACCGCTCAGGGAAATTCCCGTCTTCCTGGAAGATTGCCTGGGTTCACCCTATACCCAAAAAGGGTGACCGTACCGACCCTTCCAACTACCGGCCTATTGCGATCACCTCCCTGCTCTCTAAGGTGATGGAGCGTGTGGTAAACAACCAGCTCTTTAAGTACCTCGAAGACCACCAGCTAATTAGCGACCGGCAATACGGGTTTCGCCGTGGTCGTGGCGCTGGAGACCTTCTTGTTTATCTCACTCACCGATGGGCCACCGCCATAGAGAGTAAGGGAGAGGCACTGGCTGTTAGCCTGGATATCGCAAAGGCCTTCGATAGGGTTTGGCATAAGGCACTTCTCTCAAAACTTCCCTCATACGGGCTTCCTAAGGGGTTGTGCACATGGGTTTCCAGCTTCCTGTGTGGGCGTAGCATTTCAGTCATCACTGACGGAATATGCTCGGACTATAAGCCCATAAACGCTGGCGTACCCCAAGGATCTGTACTATCGCCTACCCTGTTCCTTCTGCATATCAATGATATGTTATTGACTAACAATATTCATTGCTATGCAGATGAAAGCACTGGCGATAGCTGTTCTACAGGTCGTGTAAACGCCCCCCCTGAGCAGGTGTCGGAGTGTAGGATGCGACTTGTGTCTGAGATCGAGACGTCCCTTGAACAGGTCTCCGAGTGGGGTAGACGTAACCTCGTCCAGTTCAACCCCAGTAAGACACAAGTCTGTGCGTTTTCCGCTAAAAAAGCCCCATTTGTCACGGCGCCAATGTTTCAGGGCGTTCCCCTTACCATGGCTAAAAGTATCGGGATACTTGGTGTCGATATTACGAACGAAGTCCAGTTTCGGAGTCATTTGGAACATAAAGCCAAACTGGCCTCCAAAAAGCTTGGGGTGCTTAACAGAGCCAAACAGTACTTCACACCTAGTCACCGGCTTTTGTTATATAGCGCAGATTCGACCTCATAGGGAGTACTGTTCTCATGTCTGGTCTGGCGCTCCACAATACCAGCTCCTTCCTCTTGACTCCATCCAACGGCGGGCAGTTCGTATTGTCGGCGATCCCGAACTTACTGACGGCTTAGAACCTCTTAGCCTTCGGAGAGACGTTGGCTCTCTTTGCATGTTCTACCGTCTGTACAATGGGGAGTGCTCGGAAGAATTTTTGATTTGGTGCCATCGTCTCGTTTCTATCACCGCACCTCCCGCCAAAGGAGCAAAGTTCATCCCCACTTCTTAGATACATGACACACCAAGAATAAGCGGGCATCTCGCTCGTTTCTTCCCAGAACGTGCAGAATGTGGAATGACTTGCCTCCTGAGGTATTTCCTTTGCGCTACGACATGGGATTCTTCAAGAAGCGGGTATTTATGGTTCTCAAGGGTCGGCAACGCTTAAGTGGCTCCTGTGATGTTGCTTATGTCCATGGGCGACGATGACCGCTTCCCATCAGGCGGCTCGTCTGCTCGTTTACTGACTATAACATAAAATAAAATAAAAGTTGGCTACGCGGCCAGGTCCTTCTCCAAACACAGCTCGTTGAGCAGTTTGAGCACTGAGCGGCCGTCCGTACATTTTTGTGGAATTGTTATTTTTCATTCGTTTTATCAATCGTAATCGATGAGTTTGATCAATAATAAATACACCTTTTAAACGCAATGTTCATATCATTAACTATTTTGCAAAATGGTGGGTTTTAGACCTATGTTCGTTATTTTTTTCCATCGAGCGAAAGTAGTTGTAGTTGTTTAACTAGGTTTCGAATCGATGAAGTTACTAGAGAAAGGCCTCAAGATTGCTATTGTAAAATAATAACCACTCTTGCAGATACTTATTAATTTATTTTCTTCTCTTCATTTCAACTTAAAATAGTATTCACAATCACAATAATCTTCTCGACTTATTACAACCGTTTGTCACCACGACTCGAAATCAACTGAGAGCGTTGGCCTAGTGTCGTTTCTTTTTATACCCAACCAATAACCACCTTTTCCATTTCAAACTTTAAAACAAATTAAGTTAAACTATGTTAAATACCAAAAACCCAATACTATTCATATTTTGTGGCAACCGTATTATGATCTAAAACAACGCTACGATTTTTCAAAAACTGTTGGCTGTACGCACTGCACCTTAGGAATATTTTATAATTAGGTTTTTTATAACTGTAATACATAATATTTATTAACTTAATGTAATGCATTGATGACCCTAAAACAGTCTGAGATATGAAGAAAGAAGTAATGCACGAAAATAACGTGAGTAAGCGTAGAATTATGGTGTGTTTGGCTGTCACTTCCACAAAATACAGACAAACGCGGATGCCTCGAAGGCATAGCCTTTGGAGTATTTCTTTCTTTCATCATTTCGCCCAGCGTTAGAGTCGATGTCAACCCTTGTCAGGAAGATAGACTTCAATTAATTTTATATTAATGTTGACAATTTTACGAAAAAGATGATACCACCGTTTTAAAGGGCCGTGTTGATATTAGATATTTACAATATAACAATTTTACGTCTGATATATCCACAAAAAAACTAGTGACTTTAACTTTGAATTCTGGAAGAAAATCTACGTACGATTAGAGAGTATGCGATATAAGGATAACAGTTTGAGTAATCGAGAACCCGTGGGTCATCTGAAGGTAAGTGATCACCGTCATCAATAAACGCCCGGTCTCCTGAGTACGCGTATAAGGATTTTCTGAGATACGTAGGTTACGTAACTATATTCTTTTTGTAGAAGGTGGTGTTTTATATTATGAGTTAGTGTTCCAATAATCGTAAAGCCTAGCTTTTAAATAGTTTGGCAGACCTTTCATGAGGCAGTTATGCTAATGCATATGAGGTGTCGGTAGTCTTGCTTCAATTATTTTCATTACTAGCGACCCGCCCCGGCTTCGCACGGGTTAACAAATTATACACCTAAACCTCCCTCAAGAATCACTTTATTGATAGGTGAAAACTGCATGAAAATCCGTTCAGTAGTTTTTGAGTTCATCGCAAACATACAAACAAACACAAACAGACAGACGCGGCGGGGGAGTTTGTTTTATAAGGTGGAGTGATGAAAGCGGCGCTGCTATAAATTTATATTTTTAATATTTATCCAGACTCCTTTACACACATAAATTAGCATGTGTTTGCATTAATTAAAATGTTGTTAGATTTAGCTACGAACTAAACATGAATTAGTCCTAAAAGCAAATGTATATTAACATACACAGTTTTTTATCTTTTGCACCTGACTGCGACTTGTTTGCTGACCAGAGTCATAAACTTTAAAAATATTTTTTACGTTTTTGCGAATCAACATAGGTAGCTTATTAATTACTGTCATATTTATCTTATAATATAATTATAGTACCTATAGCTTTTTTATTACTTACTTAATTTTACAGCGCATTGGCGCCCGTTAGCTGTAATGCTTTAAAATTTTATTTCAATAAATAAATGTAGGTAATTAAATACGATGTGTTCCCAGATTACACACTTCTCTTACACAATATAATGGGTTTTTGTAACAATACGAAAGAATGGTCATAAATTTACAATAAAAAGCATCCTTTTATCATTAAAATTATGAGTAAGCTTTTCCGTAAAATGAATAATTCTTGCCAGGATAATTTGTGTAATGTTACATACCGTACATTTCAAACAGCTGCTCCAAACATTTCAAATAGGTATTTAGTGCTCCAGTCTAGAGTCTAGACTGAAACTTACATAACCCTCATTTTATTAATTTTGGAACTATTAAGGCGGGATTCCACCAGTGTGCGGCACAAACATAATTCGTATAAAAATGGTTGTGCCGCACAGTGCGTTTAGGTTACTCTATAAAAGTTCAGATTAGATATGTACAAAAAATTGTACGTGGGGTCTCAGGAGGATACCTAAGTGTCTTCCACACGATATCTCTGTACATTGCTGTAAATGTGAACTCGTGTCGATTGCTAGTTGGTGCTAGATTTAAATTCACTATCTCAAGTACAAACTACTGCCATTAATATCATTATACCCGGATTGGCTTCCGGAACATCCTCGACAAAATATCCAAATAATACCTAGGTCTCTAGTCGTTTATAAAGGTCGGTTGGATGTTGTTTTAAAATGCAAAATACACTTATTCTAAGGCAACTTTTGTCTTACTCATTCGTGTTGAGACGTACTTATTAAAAAAAAGTTTAATAACTTACTAGGTAGCAAAAAGAATAGATAGTACAGAGGGGTCCTGTCATTGTAAATTTTGTAGTCACTGTAAATTTACTGCCATCTATCGACACACGACTAAAACTCAAAATGAAAACGTATAAAGTTATCAAAAAATGTATATATATTATGGATAAATTATTTTATTATTTTTATATCATTTTGATCCATGTTCATCCACTGATATCTATGTGTTAAAATTGTTAAATATGAAACGGTGTCGTCACGCCATCTAGCCGAGGATAGGCTAAAGGTGTGTGCGCCATCTATTCGAGAATGACTTTTACTTGAATTCCGAGGCACGTTTTTTCCTTAGACTTTATTCGTCTTATACGAAGTTACATATGTCTTTGTAGGTAGTAAGTAGTAACCTAGTAAGTACCTAGGTAGTAGGTAGGTACCTACATTACAAGTTAAGAAAACCGAATAATAATATGTTTTCTTAAGTCTATTGTACAAGTCTTTATTGCCGACTGTACTATATAGGTACTTTAGATAGCTAATACTTAGCCATCTACTTTTCATCGAGACGATTCTGACGAGTACAGACATCGCATGGCGTTGTTTATTACACTGTTCCTTTCCTAGTGTAAATTTTCTGTTTCGATCACCAAAAAGCATGCTTGTTGATGCCACTCTAGCTTAATTGATAACATTGCGTTGGTAACAAAAGATACGTAGGCATGCCAAAGATCAGCCCAGTCGGATACAAAAATGGTTGTATAGGGTTTACAACATTTGAAGGACTACTATAAACTGACATTCGAAATTTCAAAGTTAAATGAAAGATTGTGTGTTGTAGAAGAAACGATAATCTAAGTATTTCACAAGACGATGTTTTATCTCTAAATAAGTCTTAGGGGGATAATATAAATCCATCGATGTCATAATTGTTATGTCCCGGACAATTAGGCGCTATAGGAAAGCAATAAGGACCCGAAATAATACGCTCCCTATCTCCCCAAAGAGAGCATTCATTCCTAAGTAAACGGCCCTCTATCCCATAACGTGGTTAGTTATATGCTACTGAATTAATTGTAATCCTTATAAACAAACATCTTTGCAAAAAACAGTCCTATAAAAGGGATAAAGTCAGGATCGAGGGCAACCTTTTAGTTAAGTAAAGGCCTTTTTAGATAAAATTCCTCACCTATAATGAAGGCCCGTGCTGGCAGGCACGCTCAAAGTAAATTGAATCGACGTGCCGATAGTCGGAAGTCCCTCATTTCCTTGCATTTGTTGTCACCCCCCACCGTAGGCATTAAATTTTCTTCTATGTCCCATCGCACGCCCGTTTCCGGGTATGATGTCCGGCCCTTCGCTACTCCATTCGGGACAAAAGTAAATTAAGATTGTCCTTCAGTTTTATTCCATTGGCCCTTTGTATCGACTATTCCACGTAACTAACTCGGAAATTGTAGGTAATTCTGAGTACAACTAATCCGCTTTTGTCCACAAAGGGCCTCTATTGTTTTCAAACTTCACCTCAATTCACCGCATTGTTAACAATGTAGCTTTTCGGTTAAAAACACGTGTTCACACCAGTGTATAACCAGCATGCAATGATGTATGATATACATTATTATCAAAAAGTCTTAAAACTACATACCTAGTACCATTAAATAAGTAGTCAACTAACCAATAGAAAAATGAGGCAATAGTTATTTGTACAACAAGAGATCAAAGTTTGATATTTCTTCGAGTGCTTATTTTGAGTCCCGTGCAAGCGAAAGATTCTATAATAGATTCACGAGCGTAGCGAGTGAATCTAATTTAGAATCTTGAGCGTAGTAAGGGATTCAAAAGCGCACGAGATGTAAATAACTTTGATCTCGTGTAGTACACAAAATTTTTCACCCTAAGCAGTGAGAACATACCTAGAGGGACAGAGATAATAGAACCCAAGTATATCGAACTTGTATTAGACCCCGCATGTTGAAATGACATTTGACTATAAAGGTCACTTGAATGTCATTTTGTCTCACTCAGTGAGCAAAATGCGATTTTGCTCACTGTTTTTAAGAAGCAAAGTACCCTTGTTCGAGCTGCTGAGGTGAAAAAGAAAATAATATTAAGGATTTTCGCAAACCAAATGTATGTAGGTAAAGCAGGTATAAGTAGTTGCAAGGTGCGAAGCGTCCCGCGGTGTCAATAATCTACGGGAATCTCAAACTAGGCTCGCGGGATTGTGATAACGTTGAAAACGGTTTATAACACTCTTAAATAAAGTTAATAGCTCCCCGGAAGTTTTTCGTTGTACCCCCTTGGGCCATTACGCAGCGTTACGATACGATTTATTCCGCGTTTATAGACTTAGGCCGGGCCCAGGATTCCGTCTTATAATGTATTTAGACGCCAACTAGACTTGTACGAGGTGGATTTACTGATCCGATAGAATCTTTTCTCTCGCAAGGAAATGTGATTTTCGAAGATTGAAGTGCTATTTAGAAAACTGACCTAGCAAAGGAACATTCTCGTCGAAAAAGGAAACGTTTTTTATATAAAAAGGAAATGTATAAATTGAACTAGCTACACACGTATTCAGTACATCATAAAAGTCTGCAACAATGGTATACACATAAAAATCGGTTGCGTCCATTATATCGATCACATAAATCCGTCTATCCTTATTTTCCGGCCGATAACCGGACCCCGTCGTAATCCATTGAAAGTGCCTAATTAATTGTAGAACATTTGTTTCGAGGATCACGTAGAGTCTACAGGTGACATCATGATAAATAAACGATCGTATATAAAAGGGAATGTGTGCAGGCGATGCCCCACCGTTGAGTTTTTATAGCCAGGCTCCTATTAATTACCGTATGAGGGCTCTGCCCACGACAAATAAAGAGTGAATGGCTTTTTCCGGATCACGAGGGTTTCCAGCAACAAAATCAGTGCAAAAGGTACCGCTCTGTCACTTGTAATCCTTTATGTTATGATTGCGATGATTGCAATAGTATAAATTAAACATAAGGTTGAATACTTCCAAATATAATTATACTCTGTATATATGTCATGATCTTAAACTTAAGAGAAAGAAAGCATAATAAATAATTATGCTGTAGGATCGGTCGATATTCGAACAACAAAATGTGTACAGAGTTCTGAGTAGGTACTTACGATATTTTATGCGAAAAGTTGTTAATTTGAACATGTTTATAAATTTTCGTACCCCGCTAATGTAAGTAGACTAATATCAATCTGTGTCAGGGTACACGAGTCAAGCTGTCAAAACTTCTAAGTTTTATGCAGATTTGTGTATAAAATCGAGGCAAAATTCAGCGATTTTTCCTGAAGTTGGAGTCGACACTCGCATTCATAACGAGCCTTTGTCAGCCCATTTTTCACATTCTGATTGAGACGAACTGTCATGAATAAATCTACTGCTTTTACTTATACTCGGAAATTAAAACGTAAAATGTCTGCGAACAATCTGTGAAGACGTTATTACACTTGTGGGTACTTACTCCCATAGGAACAAAAATATAAAATACATTACTACTAGGCAGTTTACCATAAACGACGTTTATTTTGATCGACTATTTGATTTTTTTCTGTAGGTAAGTTAACTGTTGAACTACCCAGTGGTTCCTCTCCACTGAAATTCCGCCACTGACGGACTCGGCGGGGCTATCAGTTTATTAGTCATTAAAAAGGTATTCAGAATAGGATTCACTAAACTAAAGTTACGCTTCCGGCTTTGCATTTAATTAATTTTATAGCTACTTGTAATTAATTTTAGTTAAAGGAAACAAACGACAGATGTAGATGGATGTAGTCAAAACTAACGGAAACACTGATTGCGAATCATTGATGACAATGAGTAGGTACCTAAACAATTGTTTATTCCAATCTCCTTAGACGGCAAAAATCAGAAAAAAAAGAAAACAGAAACCGAAAACAAATCGAATGTCGAAAGAATCAGAGTTTGCGGGGAGAAAATTCAGGAGAGAGAATCTGTCAAATTGCGCAGTAGGTTGGAGTTGGCCTGAATAAGATTGACATTCTACCACTTTTTGCAAGTAAGTATTATACATACTGCGCTTATTTCAAATACGTTGAAAATCAACTGAGGTGCAGCGGGGCAATTTCGACTGCAGGATAATTTCAATTAATCGAAATATCTTCCATGTTTTACATTATTGACTAGAGTCTCACACAACACACACAACACATCTTTTTCGCTATCTGGACATATATGGCACTCTAGTTAATAATGTAAGACATGGAAGATATTTCGATTAGTTTAAATTATCCCGCAATCGAAATTGGCCCGCTGCACCTTAATCAGGGCGCTTAGCCAATGTGCCAATCGTTAACCCTCCGTAGCGTATCGTAGTCATCTCTCTCTATCACTCTTCCTCACTAGAGCGGTAGTGGCAGTTGCGTTTCATTCGCTACGGAGCATTAAGGGCTGATTTAGACGGCGCGCGAACTCCGACCGATCAAAAACCGCAATCAATGTAATGAAACTCTCATGCGAGTTCTCGCAACGTATAAATGAGTTCCCTTAACTGCACGTTGGCTACGCATCCAGGCTGTAAATTATGTAGTGGAACTCGAGCTACAATAATTTAGTTTAAGAGCTACTTAGTTTATAAGTATAACATAAAGTATAACACGTATAACAACACTTCGGCATTTAATCGTCCACAATCAATTTGATTTCTCTTTTAATAACAAAACTTCCGTGAGACACAGACATATTAAATATATTAAGAACGGGGTCACTCACGTATTTTATACGTAAAATACAATACGTGAATAAAGTACGTCAGTGAGACCCGTTCTTAATATATTTAATTTGATTTCTTTTTTAGGGTTCCGTACCCAAAGGGTAAAACGGGACCCTATTACTAAGACTCCGCTGTCTGTCCGTCCGTCCGTCCGTCCGTCCGTCCGTCCGTCCGTCCGTCCGTCTGTCTGTCACCAGGCTGTATCTCACGAACCGTAATAGCTAGTTGAAATTTTCACAGATGATGTATTTCTGTTGCCGCTATAACAACAAATACTAAAAACAGAATAAAATAAAGATTTAAGTGGGGCTCCCATACAACAAACGTAATTTTTGACCGAAGTAAAGCAACGTCGGCCGGGGTCAGTACTTGGATGGGTGACGGGTGACCGTTTTTTTTTTGCCGTTTTTTGCATTATGGTACAGAAGCCTTCGTGCGCGAGTTCGACTCGCACTTGCCCGGTTTTTTATTTCATTGTGCACAACCACCAACAATTCAATAGCACCCTCAGCAATAATATTCTTTTGTCATGATTCAACGGAATTTCAATTCCCAACATTGATTCAGCTGAGCTCGTTATAAATTTGTGTTAACCAGAATACGCTGACGGCGACGCAAACACCGATAAATAATAGCTGCAGCACGGTTTGCATGCACTAATTATTATTTCATTAAATTATCATCGCTGCGGTGCATCTTTACCGGCATAAAAGCCATGAAGAGAAGAGCTGCGCTGCAGGATAGTGTTTATTAACTTCCTGTACGAGTATAAGGAGAAATTCCAACAAGACTGACGTGGGAGACATATTCAGGTAAACATTTAGTAAAACTAAAATGTCAGCTTAGGTAAATGCTTCGGTTGCCTACTGATAATTGTCACGTCCCGCCACCGGGCTGGCTATTTATTATTAATATAGAAATTTGCCTTTAAAGTTTTAGAAATGTCAGCATTACTTTTTGTAATAATCGTAAAACCTTTATTATTATTATTATTTGTCTGTTTTTCCATATCTCGGGACCATGGGGTCCCGGACCTTTGGGAGGCGTGCGTGGAGCCGAAGCCAACAGTGCAGAGGCCCTTTAAGACAAATTAATCTAAAAGCAAGGGATACACGTGGTGGATACCATCCCCGAACGCACAATGTGATACATCCGGAGATTCACGGGTACTGGAATAGATACTCGTGCACCGGTCTTAGCAGGCATTGGAGCCATTGTAACAAAAATAAGAGTTTAGGGCTATGGATGAAGTTTGGCTGGGGCTGTTTGGCAGCCACTGTGCCAACTCGCGTCTTATGCATCCTTTGCTTCCACCTCTCGAGCATATATGTAGCTCTAACGACTCCTCTCTGGCCTTGGCCAATGAAGGCAAGCCAGAGCTAAGAGTCCTGCGGGTGCCCACCGACTGACGAAGACGCGCCGGAGATGTCTCCATCTCCAGCAGCAGATATAGCACTAAACAGAGATGAGTGAAAAAAGAGAGGGGAGGCCTTTGCCCAGCAGTGGGACACAGTGAGCTAACAGATTTTCTGTCACTGTGACCGACGTCAGGGTCTCCCATCTCTGTTTAGTGCTATATCTGGCCAGCCTCTCAAAAATAAGTCTAAGTTATACCGCCGACGAAACACTTTACTATTTATTTTTTTTGGTTTCAATTCTATTTTTAAATTATGAATAATAGAATTATTAATATGTGTACCTACATATTCAATAATACCCACTGAAGTTTTAGATTTCGTTGTAATTCTAGGCCATGAAATATCCTTTAATTGTCCAATGTCCTGTACTTATAAAATAATAACTGACAATAATAAGATAATAGATTAATCAACCAGTTAGTCACAGATAGCAAGGAATCAGACATTTATACAACGATATACTGCCCGGGGCTTCATTGGCGCGAACATTAATTTCCTTAACGCTCAAGCCGTCTTTACTCTATCTTCTGATTATACATTAACCCAAGAAAATCCGTTTTCCAGTTATCTCTGCTTTGTTTTCAAATGCCCATTAACTGACATGCTCAATCATCATCTTCAAATAAAATAATAAAGGATTGTCTACCTAATTGTTTTGACTTATTTATCCATAGATAAGGGTTTGACAGCCTAAAGGCACCATCCAAATTGCGACAGCAATACTTCTTGCAGTCACAATCGACCGCAACGACACTAACACAGAGCGTTTTATGTAAATTAGCTTATATTTTCGTGAACTTGGCATAGAGAGAATATTACGGACATAAACCATCGATTATTCCAAATGTTACTGAAATAGCATTCTCTTTAGCCACTCTAGTTGCCAGAAACCTCGGTTACACCTTTTATGGCCTCATAAATTTGAGAATATCGTAAGCAAATAGAAAAACATTAACCCCTAAAGCAAATGGTGTGCATGAAAGGAAAGATGTGTATTTCTGATTTGAGGAGTATTATCCGGATTAAGACGCTGAAAAGACATACCTACGAAACGCAAGTTTTTATACACGGTCTTTCTTTTCATACATTTGCGGAAGAAGTCATTTAATAAATTGACAAAGTAAGATAAAAAAAACTAAACGTTTTATTAAGCATTATAACGTTCGTGCTACGCTTTATGGTTCTTTGCATTAGGTAAATCGTTTCGTTAGAAAATATTCATGTTAAAAAGTCATTTTTTATGGATAATTCCTGTAGGTACATTGGCAGAGACTATCGAAAGAAGCTTATAAAAGTTATAAAATACACGTACGTTATTCATAACATAAACTTAGCAACCCCTTAAATATATTTTTCTATGCAAGAAGATCCGCGGGTAACAGCTAGTTATAAATATTAGGCATCGAGCTTTATCCAGCAAAGAGTTACCTATTAAAATCTATTTGCATAAAATTTCTCATATAAGATATTTTATAGACGAATTTGATGTCTTCGTTAAATCACAAGAATATTATGTAAATTATTAATACAGTAATTTTATACATTTCGCGTTTGCGTTAAATCCGGTAGTTCTGATTTTTAGCAGACGTGTTTTTGATGTTGGCCCAATGAATAATACAAGTTTGTGACTTCGAGCGCCGAACGCAACTTTGTCAAATATCGAAAAATGGGGGGTAGGCACGGTACGATCTCGTGTCTACCGGTTCAAATCAGCTTTGTTTGACCTTAGAAACAATTGTGCCAAGCGGCATCGCCTGAGACAAAAGTGCATACTCACTGCACTTAAATAGCCTACGAATACAATTTCAAAAAATTATAAATTTTGAAAGGTTTTGCTTCGGAAACTACTAGATGTGCAGAGACAATTCTAGTCTCGTATTGTAGAAAATTTAGTCCACTTTAAAAACGTCCTGAGAAGGCACTATCAAAAACTAGTCCTTTATGGTTATAATCGCCCAAATCTAAAAGAGATTTTCGCGGGTTTTTCGATATTTGACAAAGTTACATTCGGCGCTCGAAATCACAAACTTGTATTATTCATTGGGCCAACATCATAAATAAGTCTGCAAAAAATTAGAACTACCGGATTTGACGCAAAAGAGCCAGGTTACAAAATTCGACAAAGTTACTGGATTGGAGGCTGAAATATGGCAATACGTAGGTGAGACTCGATTTAGTACTTTAAGCCTTCATGAGCAATTAAATTCCAATTTCCATTCCAAAAATTTTTAAAGTATATGAAGAAAACCTATCCATAACAGGCTTTTCGGTCCGATTCGAAATTTAAGATACGTCAGTTAATAGATCTAGAAACGATATGGACAAATACGTCAGTGTCAAATGTGACGTTTCTTCAAACAAAAACGTCACTCTTGACACTGATAATCTAATCCATATCGATTCGTTTCTATATCTATTAATTGGCGTATCTTAAAGTTTGAATCGGGCAGTTAGTCGGTACTGTATTTCCATCATACGTGGGGGAGTAAATATAAATTACACTTTGAGCAATTGAAGTTGGAAAACTCGTACAATTTCACATGAATAGAGCCCGTATCCTACGTTACTACGTGAACTATGAAACTTGTGGTCTTAATCAACTTAAAATAGTTTCTGAAGCTGCCTGGGTTCTGCCAACTTTTTCAAACAACGTAATTAAGTCTGAAGCCCTGCAAATGTCTGTTATGTATAGTGCTGAAAATTAGTTAAAGAAACCTAACAAGTGGGTTCGAGATGAGGAAACTTATTTAATTTTCTCATGGCAGCGTGGCCTGTTCATTTGTAGAAGTCGTTTTTGTCCTTTGGTTTTCCGTAACAAAATGTATAAAACGTAAGGAGACGTATTAATTCATGAAAATGTACATTTTTTGGACTAAACCTATTTGTAGGGCCACTTAGAACAATAACCAAACTGATTACTGAGTCCTACTCAGTACCTACCTGACCTGTACCTATACTGAGATCATAGAAAACTATGACGTCATCTTTCTCGTACTATTCCTTCAGAAGACAATCGTTTTGACGTTTCAAGTTAGCTGAATGACCCGTTAGGAAAGTAGCCAGTCAGTCTCAATCAGGCAGATATAATACTACTACGTTTGACTATATTAAAAATAAAATTATTCAAATTGTTATATGTACTTACACTGACAGTCATTTTTACCCGCATCAACGTAGTCGTTCTCAATAATTTAAAGCGATCCAGCAACCGCGGTGACAACTTACACAAAACCTCCACCCCGTAAACGACTGCTAAAAGTTAGTCTACAAAATAAGAAGGGCCTCTGTATCCGGGTCGAGCCGAACTGTGTTAGCCACAGCGCGATAAAGAAGGCAATTTCCTAAATAGGGCTTGTGAGGATTTCCCTAATGTCGGTGGAAAAATGGATGGGTTATTTGCGATTGCCACTCGCAATAGTAACCTATTCCCTTAGAACGTAAAGTAGCCATGCCGGTTTATTGATGGCCTTCGTAAGAGGTACCCGGAAAATAAATACAACTGTTGATCTGACTGAATAAAGTAATGAGCGGCAAAAAAAATCCAATTACAACAGGGAAAACGTTTAAGCCAAAAAATTTACTCGCGCGCGACTAAAATTACGTGAGTTAAACCTTATTTTTTGGCTTAAGTTGGTATGACTGACAGTTTAAAAGCGAAAAGGTCGTAGATGACGTTCTAAGAGAAAACGTAAATGCAATAGGGTATTCTTTCGACCAACCGTTAGGAATAAACAAATTGATTGTATTAAGTATCGGTAAGAAGGCCAGTGCTACAAAATGCATAAAAAGCTTAAATCACTTCATCGTCTGAATACCCTTATAAATACCATCAAGGAGGAATAAAATGAAGTGAAAAAAGTCGGGAGCCAGACTATTATAAGCCTTACAGATCCTGTCAATTTTTTATGTTAATTTTAAGTTTTACCTAATGGTAACAAATCTCAATGTGATTACTCTGACCAATGACAGTAGGTAACTCTCTATTTCAAATTCTCTTTGCTCTGACTAAAGCTGTATGTAATGAAATAAGTATGAAATTAATGTACCTACCTATATCTCGATGAAATTCTTTAATGAACGAATGCATCTGAAATTAACAAAACTACTTTACCGCGTTTCCTATAGGCCACAACAAATTGCGTCCCATAAATAACTGTGTTATGCATTTTCTTTGGCGAATGATAAAAGTTGGCTTTGAGAAAATGGAAGACAAATCTCATCATTGCTTTTAGCTTGTTTTTCCGTCAGCCGCCGTCTGTCGAGTCTAGAAGGTTCTACTTACTAGTTTTTTTTTGTTTGGCTACTTATCTTGGAACTAAGAGTTTGCGAGTTGTGTCACAAAGTTACGATCTTAAAAAAGCAAAAGCTTGTTAAATCAACATACAGTCAATTGTAGTCAACTTACTAAAAAATATGTCCCATAGTTCTTAATTCGCTGGCATAGGAGCTATGGGACATATCCTTGAGTATGATTTGTGCACCTATATTTTTACACTTGACTGTACAATAAAGTCGCAAAAACTCAGTTCACTCAGTTGCTACAAAGTATATTTTTAATAGATCTGTATAGATACCTACCAAATACCGAATGAGTCTCATAAAAGTCAATCACGTTTGATTGACTATCGTTGTAATTGTATTTTAGAATAAGTAATTTCTGTTTGATCAAAGAATTAAGGTTAAAATTTGCAATGCAACCAACTTTTCGTTCACTTTTTAATAGCGTGTAAATGAATGTCAACGGATTGACGCGGCCGCGGTAAATTGAAAAGTTATCATCCGCATCATCAGCGCCGACAGCGACATCTCTTTAAATGGTTCGTGTATTCTCATTGACTGCACAAACTAACCGTCATTACATATAACGTAACCTCGAGATCCTCCTTCCTTGGATCATTCATAGGTAGGTACGTGTACTTTAAGAGTTTACTACGGCCATGTATTTTAAATAGTAGGTATATAGTTTTTGTTGACAGCTTGTTTAAATCCATTTAATTTTCGACCTTAATATAAATGAATATAAAGTCAATAATTTATTCGCTCGCAAAGATTTGCATAAAGTTGCTTAAAAAAAATCGTCGTTTTCTGTTTTCTCGCCGACTTACTTTCATGTACATTTTAAGAGGAGAAAGGTCGCTGAGTAAATTACTAAGTATTATAAATTTATTCCTAGTCAAATTATAAGTATAAAACCAAATGGATAGGTAAATCATGAAGCAATTCAGTTTGTAAACATGGATATTTATGGATAGACTTTGGCAGAGTAGGTACATGTACGTATTACTTAAATATGAATAAAGAAAATTACATGTTTGATAACTGAAAAAAGATAAACATGTTTATATCGGCACACGTAACGATTCATGGATCGGAAACTAGCACCGGTTTATTTATTTCAAGTGTTGATGGAACTCTTTTTGATAGGCGCCCCGGAGATAACACAGAAAAGGAAATGTTTCTTTTGCCCCTCGTCTCAATGCGTCGTAGGTATACAGGCGCGCACGTTCAATAAGATTGAAACGTTGGCTCGCGAAGTGCCGTCGAGCAAAGGGACGTAATAGTAGCATTTGTACAAAAGGGCGCCCTACATAAAAATTGTTTTGCTCCGGACCAATGTTTCATTACTATTATATTGATTGAATTGCTATACGTTATGACCATTTCCCGTATAGTTTAGTAAAAACCGTTCTCAAAGAGCGCAATTTGCGATAAAAAATTGCTTTTCTTTTTGTAACATTTAAGGTGGATGAAGACGTGATTGTTTTTAATCCCTTCGACTAAAAATGGGGGAGGTTATAAGTTTGCAATGTGCGATTATGAGCTTGTTTTTTAACCGACTTCAATTTCATAGAAGGAGGAGGTTCTGTATTCGGTTGTGGCTATTTTTTTTTTTTTTCTATGTACGTTCACCGATTACTCCAACATCCGTAGTCCGATTTGAGTAATTCTTTTTTTGTTTGAAAGGAGCTACCTCCGAGTTGGTCCCATTTTAATTTGGTTCTGTTCTGATGATGGGATCCATGAGGAATTGAGGGAACTCCTCAATTTTTAAAGGCACATGCATGGTGTTTTGGGCGTTTTCTTAAGCAACTCGAGCATTTTCTCCCGAAAACCACCAATTTGATGAAGTACACTTGATGATGATGATTATTTTGATGATAATGATGATGATTTCTTTAAATGTAAGTATGTTCAGCGATTACTCCGGCACCTGTGATCCGATTTGAGTAATTCTTTTTTTGTTTGGAAGAAGTTACCTCCAAGGTGTTTCCGTATTATTTTTGGTTCTGGTCTGATGATGGAATCCATGAGGAATTGAGGGAACTCCTCAATTTTTAGAGGCACGTGTTAAGTGATTTCGGGGTTTTCTAAAGTAACTCGAGCATTTGCTTCCGAAAACCACCAATTTAATGTACTGCAACTGTAGCCTTACCACGAGTTTGACATTGACACATTCGCTAACGTCTTATGCATCTAAATGTAACTTTTAAACACCTTAGTGTGAGCGAGATGCATAGGAAGTAAGTTACAAACATGCTAGCGAATATATCAATGTCAAACTCGTGGTAAGCTGGTAAGGCTACTGATCGGGGATTAGGGGTTGATGTGCTGTGAGGTTGAGTGATCGGGGGGCTGAGGGATTGGGTCAGTGGCGGGGCGGGCGGATGGATTTAGTTGACAGGAATTATAATTTCCTAGACGGACTCGAGAAAATTTCTGGTTCAGGGTCGAGGGGTTCCTGGATCAGGGGTTGATGCGCTGTGAGGTTGAGTGATCGGGGCGTTGAGGGATTGGGTCAGTGGCGGGGCGGAGGATGGATTTAGTGTAGTAGTGACAGGAATTATAATTTCCCAGACGGACTCGAGAAAATTCCTGATTACATATTTATTAAAGAAATAGGTACACGAATTTAGTGTTAAACATGATGTTGTTTTTCATTCATGCGTCGCGCTCTTAACAATGCGTTAAAACTAAAAATGGAAAAATAAAAACTTTTTACAAAAAAATAGCAAACCGACTTCAAAAAGGATGAAATAAAATATTATCCTTTTTGATGTCTATGCGTTACCAACTGATATGTTTGAAGTCGGTGCCAAGCCAAGTAATAACAATACCAGTCAAAAATAATCAGATTTATGGCTATAAATCCCATTAGAACTGTACTAATAACTATTACAAATGTGTAAGTAATTCTGTCTGCCTCTTTGTCGCCTTTTCATGGCTAAACAACTGAACCGCTTTAGGTGAAATTTGGCAAGAAGGTAAATTTCTTGAATTGTTTTATATTTTGAAATGTAGTCCTCTGGATAAGGAACGGGAAATTACTCAGTCCCAATCTCACACTTGCGTGCTATAGACTGTTCGAGCATTAGTAAGAAATGCTCTTTAAAAAATACGACGGAAAAAAAATTCATTGGATTTCCACTAATGTGCCGACAAACATGGTACAGACTGCGCCAACAAGGTTTGATCGTGTGTTCTTAGATACAATCGACGTCAAAGATATGTTTACACTTTTGCACCTTACTCCTTTGTAATAAGGCGAAAAGTGTAAACATATTTTTAACGTCGACTGTACCTACAGAATGTACGTTCATTGTCGTCGTGTAAGGCAATCCAACGTAGGTACATCCTTATCGAATCGCACCAAAATCATGGTATGCTTCAAAATTTGGCACCGACTTCAAACATATCAGTTGGGAACGCATAGACTTCAAAAAGGATAATATTTCATTTCATCCTTTTTGAAGTCGGTTTGCTTTTTTTTTGTAAAAAGTTTTTTTGTAATCTGTACCCGACACTTGACAATTAGGATAAACGCTCAAAGCTTAATGCAAATTGCTCTGCAATCGTCAAAAAATCATGTCATTAGATATGCCTGATGTAAAAATACATACACCACAAACTACAGAATATTTTGGGTTTTTGATAGTTGCAACCATATATCTGTGGATTTTAAACCCCATTGAAATCTTGTTACTAATACTAATCCCTCGCTACTTTCGCTGTCAGCGAGCTGTAATCTCAGTAAACGGTACGATTAAAGATATGATTAATCAAAATATTCAAATATGGATTTTGTGAGGTTACCTACTCATTCGATGAAATCCCTAAAGGCTTTTAAAAAAAATAGTCTATTTTTTGGCGCAGCATAGAAGTAAAACCCGGTTGAAAATCCCTTCAAAGTTAGAGCCGAGCCGCTAACAAAATCCAAAGTTACGGCTTTGTTAGGCTACGTGTCTGCAGCACCTAGTTGATCCGACCTTTAGATACACGCGAGCCCACAGAATTTTTTAAGTTCATTATTCAAGACTTTCACAGAAATTTATACTTCTTCGCAACAGTTTTCAAACTTAACCCCGACTTTAACTAGCCTACTTTTGAGCTAAATTAACCGAAGTTTGAAACAAATCATAATATCCCAAAAGCGTCCACGGATGATACCGTGAATTAAGATTTACGCAACCAAAAAGTTCTTGAATACACAATTACAGAAGTTTTATCTCAGAGCTGTAAGCGTAGTAATCACATTTGTCGGGGAAGTTGCACGGAGAAAATTGTCTCTGGTGGTGTAACGAGGTCGGGACCGAAGGCCCTTACCACGGTCGCACTAGCCAGCGACTTGAACAAACTCATAAGTGGTAAGTTTCTTTTAGTGTAGCTTACTAAGACTTGTTTGTCGTGTGCGGCAAAAGTCTTGTAGTGGGCTAGTAGATAAGATGCAATTATGAATAGTGGGATGCAGTCCAACACTCCCCGTTTATCTCCCTGGGACACTTAAAAGATGTCCAAATGTTGTGTATGTTTGTCTCTCACATGTGTTTATATTCTAACATTCTTAATTGTATGATTTTTCGCTTTTTAAATTTCCAAAGCTGCTGCGTCTTCTTTTCAGCTTGAGCAAAATACTGTTCTCCTTTACAGATCGCATTTCTATACTGATTCTCTTGAAATTGTGTGAGCTAATTCGATAATTATATTTTCGATTAAGTTTTTGGACATTTTAAAATCGCGTGATCATGGCCGTTCGCGAGGTCTCCGCTCACAGAACCACTAGTAAATAACACCGTTATGTAAGTATAAGCAGTTGAGGCTACCGCATGGCAGACCTACTAACATCTGAAAATAAAGGTAAAAATAGTTTGCAAATATTGGAAGTTTGCAATAAAAATAAATGAGACACTTTAAACAATGGTAAGGTACTTGGTGTGGAACGGCAGTCACCTGCAATTCTGGATAACCGTCGAGAATTAATTCAACTTTGTGCGCCTCTTAATGTCAATTAGGCAGTTCCTTTTATTGATTGCATTTGTATTCAATATAGTTCCCGACTTCAAGCCAAGTGTTTAGAAAGTTTAAAAAAATAAGGACTTGATCTTATTGCATTTATTTTAGTTAAAATAGGAATACGAGGTTTTTACGAAAAAGGGCACAAACTTGTCGGTTGCTATAGGTATAAGGTACAAACGAAAAATTATAATCTTTGGCAGCTGACAAATTTCAAGTGCTAGCTTAGATATTCGATAAATCGCACTGAAAGTGTTTTGTATTTTGAATAAGTATAATAAGTTGCATTTATTTTCGATGTTTTTGACAAAGTTATATATGTAATACGATTATAATCGTTTGATATATACCTGCTAACGTTTGATAGACAGGTTGTCTAAAGAGAAAAATAAACTTTGCACACATTTTCATAAATCTAATTTTTGACACAATCTCTATTCAGTATAAGCATATTCGATTACCTGTGTGTGTTTGTGTACAAGTATGTTGTATACGTTGATCCGGGCCGCTCGGTAACTAAGTAAAAGGCCGGGGCCTGGCGTAAACAAAATAGACAGTGATTGGGTGTCTCCTGCCGCCGCTATCTGAATGGGTTGACGTTCTGCTGGCTGGATATGACTACAATGCTCATTTAATAAAATATATTTTTTTTCCTAGCCTATCTGAGTGTCCCACTGCTGGGCAAAGGCTTGATTTCCACGACTCCTAATTTGGTGTTTCCTCCGGCCAATTGTTCAGGAAGCTGTCCAGGGAACCCGCCATCTCCGTTTGGGCCTACCCCGTCCACGTCCCTCTACCGGCATCTACTTGAAGGCTAAGCTAGCCCACCTCTCTGGATGCATGCGGTAGACGTGACCGGCCCAGTCCCATTTGAGCCTAGCGGTTTTATATAAAACGTGAAATAAATAAATGCTGTTATTATCAGAGAATACATATATACGTTAAAACCGAAAACATAATTATATGCTATATAGTATATGCATATACGTTTTTAGTGTAACATAATATACTTTTAGTATATACCTATACAATATATTGATGCATGAGAAGGGCTCTAATAAATTTATTATTATTATTAAAATTAGATAAAGTCGGTATATAACGACGGACGTAGAGAGTAGATACGAATAATCTCAAATTAAATGTGTTATAACATAACATTTCCTTATGCATAAGTTGAAGCATAAAACCTATACGTTTTCGCCCAAATGCCACTCATACATAATAACTAGTCATGGTAAACCTAATTTATATTGTGTAACTTACAGATGTGCAAGTTGCGGAAAGTTTCCATAAAATTCTATAAATTCTCGGAAATTTCATGAAAAATTCACTAGGAAATATGGGAAATTTAAATTTAAAATTGAAAAGTTTCAATTCACATATAAAAATGAAAGAAATTTTCCGCATTTTGGAAAGTTTCCTTAAGCACATCAGTAGTGTAACTCATCCCGCAGGAACTATGGTCGTGTAAAAAGCATCACTAGCGGAACCACGTAGAACAGGCGCCCGATAATGTGATATTCAGTTCAGGCTAAACGAGGGGTCCACTCAGTTTGTGTTCACGAAATTTAAACACCGTATCGCCATGGCTCTTGTATAAATAGAGGGACATGTGCTTTCATTTCTCCGATCCGGAAGGGCTTTTTAGGTCGTTAAAAATCTATGCGAAGAAGCCCGCTTTATCCATAAGTGAAAAAGCAATTCGAATTTCCAAAATGACGAAACAACAGAACCCTATTTTTTTTTCGTTGTAATAACTTACTTATAACAATAATACGTTCAAAAAAAAATATTTTGCATGAGAAAAATAAAAATAAAAATTTCATCTAATACAAAAAGCTACACTCCGTCACATTTTTTGGGACAAAAACAAGACAACGAAAATAATTTAGACCCAAGTACCTACTTAAAACATTTTAAAAGCCAAATAAAATGGAGTTCTATGTTTTTACAATAAACGTCAACCATTTTTAATAATAAAGTTAATTAAATCTCTGAAGGTCCTGTTTTCATTTTTTACTCAAGTTTAAATAACAAGCGCGCTTCAAAGTAAACTACTTTATTATTTACAAAATGAAAACGAGCACAACCACACCATCAACTTTATATTTATAGTGTCCTTTCATCACAAGACTATCAGTTCGAACTTCCGGTGCTATACATTTATAGGTAGGTACGGCAAACATAAACACATATGTGAATACCTAATGTGCGTGAAGTGTTTTGTAACTTTGTTATGACGTATCTTTATTCGGCCACATCTCAAAATTTATGATCATTGAAGATTCAATCTTAATTTAAAATAATAAAGTTAAGTTTCCAATAATCATAAATTTTGAGATGTTGGCGTATAGCAGGCAGGGAACGACGTATTTAAAAGTGGTCTTAGAACGCAATCATACAATATCTACACACTTAGAACCCTTCCTTAAACATAAAAGCTATCAAATCCAAACACGTATACACCAATACAATGTGACATCCCTATACATTTTAGATTACCATGAAAATCAGATGTCAACATACAACCTAGCAATATACTTTCAAGCGTCAGAAACATATCAATGCCGTGGAGTTTATTGAAAATTCAAGTCTGAACTCAATATTCATCTCGTTGCACAAACAGCTCATGTAATAGGTGTAGCGTAGAAGCAGAGTATATTTATATAAAGTATTGCAAGTATTAATGCGGGCTGTACACACTCGTCGAGAGACTCCGGGACAGGCCAGGAACGAGTGTGTACATGCTACTCCCTTCTTGTCTCGTCTCGCGCTTCGGATCTCTCTTCTTCTCTCTTCGCTTGGATCGGAGCGGTGCCGAGACTCTCTCGGCGAGAGGCTCTCGACGAAATCGATATATCATGCCATAAGGGCACCGCTAGCCTGAATGGACCTAGATAAGTAATGACGAGCAATTTTCATCTGAGATTTGAATGAACGTGAACTCCTAAATATTCGGAGATAGGATACTGTTGTTGTACTTGTTCTGTGGCAAAGTAACTTTGAAGGGGGTTCATTCGGATGCAGGCGGCGCTGTAGTAACGTAATATGCTGTTGCCGGAGCCACTGTTTTACCACCGGCGACAACGTGCGCTCGATACTGATACGATATGCAAGTGTTCTAATGGCACTTTGCCGTTGGTGCTCGAGGCTTTTGTGCTGCCGTGGGGGTAAGACCCTTGTCGATGCATACCTAATCAACTTATATCCGTGCCAATTGTAAATTTATTTTAGTTTATAAGGGAATAGAATAAACGGTGACTTGGAGATTTTTTGCGATATTATTGAAATGTTGATAATAGATCATGTTATTGAAATACCTAAGTTATTCAATTGTACGTAATTTTATCAATAAAAAGTTTATTAAACGAATGCATTATGTTAAATCCACTAGAAATAAATTATTTATTTATAATAAGTAAGATTACTTAAGGTATAAGTAGATATAAAAATATTTTTTGATACTTATATGTATAATGCTGAATATTTTACTAGTAATGAGGTGAGGATTCAAACGTAGGTATTGAGAATGTCGTTTATATGACAATAAGCTTCGGACCAAGGCCTCTGTGTATATACATAGTATAGTCTGCCCAATCAGGAATATACAGGAGTATACCTCTGAAACGTAGAGCCTCTACCGATAGCACATTCACACAACATAGATAGGTTACACCTTAATTGCCGATGTGATTGATATCTTGGTCGGATCGTGTCAGAAACAAGGCTATACTCCGCCGTGCTAATGACAGCTACATGGAAGTCTATCTAATGTGACGACAGTCACGATAGTGCGGTCATGTCTCCCGTATGTTCAATGACAGAGAGGCTAAGCGCATCTTTTATTTTGAGCTGGAAGGTGGCAAGCGGAAACAGGGCGGCCAACTTTTGCGCTACAATGATGTGCTGAAATGCAACATGCGGAGAAATGACATTGAACAATCGCACTGGGATACTTCGGCACAAGGTCGACTGAAGTGGAGGCATACAGTGAGTATAAAAGTGCAAGTCTTCGAAGAGCAGAGTCGAGTAGAATTGTGGCGTGATGAGTAAAATCCAAACCACCTGCGTTTATAAACTACAATTTTATCGGGGGCGTGCTGACTTGGAGTGAGTGTGGACGTACACTCACTCCAAAAATAGGATATGTCAGTCACCTGAGAGCTCACGATCGTCGTTCTCACTAACTAGTACAAATAGTCGCCGTGGCCGAAACCGACCAGGGCATGATGATGGTGATGACCTAGTAAGTGTAGGTACAAAGTAATGGTTTCCAGGAATGGCTGGAATACTATGTTGTAAGGTAAATGTCCAAATGTGTGCGGCTATAAATTAAGGTTCAACATGGCAGTTTACTGGAGCAGGTATTTGCTTATTAGCCTTATAGCCATTACAATTACTTAGACTACATAGACATACTAGCCTTTAAACACTAGCACCGAGTCACGTACCGCATAAGAGCAAAAACAACAGCGCATCGGCACAGGCTGCCCCAGGCTAAATAATTAGTCGCTTCCGAAGACAACTGAAACGGAAATTGGACGCGCGTATGCCCGTCTGTCTGCCAAGTACTGTTGCATGCGTAAACTCTACCACGAAAATGAACTTGAAATTTCACATGTGCGTCATACCTACGAGGTAAACACGATTTTAAACGTTAGATTTTTTTTCGGGCCCATATATTTTTTTCTTTCATTTCATAGGATTTTTTTTTATAATATTGCACAATTTCAAAAAGAGACCGTAAGCATGGCAACGAGTTTACAAGAAAAAGTTGATACACCCACTAAGGAATTATTAAAATGTAAGATATTCTTTCGCTTCATTTTAAAAGTATCTAAATTGTTTTACAAACCATTCATTGCATAACTAACATTGTGTTAGTAGGTCCACCTGTTCGGTTCAAAAACCTTCGGCGCTCAACGCTATGGTAATGTGAGAATAATATTTGTGTTCCCTTGAGGAAAACTTTATAGGACAAAGCATGTAGGTAATGTGAATACGTATGAGTGACCTTACTCGTACAAGTAGCTCAGTCAGTCATAATATAAGGTCAGTGCGATCAATCGAAACCCAGTTAATGTAAAAGCCCCACAGATGTTTGTTTTGGATGAAGCGGGAGCAAACATTTCTCGCTTTGTGTACACCTCCGGGACAATATATGATATCAAGGATATGTATGTATCGAGGGGTCAAATAGTCGGTATTTTGATTTCTGACATCGGGGCATTTTTAGTCATGCCAGGAGTTTGAAGATTAATGCAATTCGATATAGGTATAGTGTAGTAGGTAGTATAGTAATCACTTTATTGCACACAACCATAGAGAAATAGAGTAAGACAAGAGTGCTCACTCCATACATCAGTTTTGGTACCAAAATAGTTCATATTAAACTTTCGTGAGACATGTTTTAAATTGTTTATACGACAACGGTTTCACTCACTTGAATTTTTAGTCGCTATTGGCGAATCGCGATCGCGTGGACATAGTAAGTGCAGTGTGCTTGACGCCGGTCGATGCAGCCGCCCTACCAGACCTTGACCTGACAACTCCGGCTGCGGAGTGCACCGCGCCCGCCGCCCCCGCTCTGTCAGCGCGCGCGCAACGAGCGACGAGGCGGGCGGCGCGATCAGTGCACGAGTTGCAGCCGCCGCGAGCACTCGAGCCTGAGGAAGGACCCCCGACGGGCCCTAAACATGTCGCCAATAGCGACGAAAAATTCAAGTGAGTGAAACCGTTGTCGTATAAACAATTCAAACCAAAATAGTTATTTGTTTTACAAGGGGGCAATGTTGTTGCTTAACCGCTCGTGCTAATATTGATACCCGAACAAGAGAAAGATTCCAAAATTGAACTATGAGCGTAGCGAGTGGTTCGAAAAATGGAATCTTGAGCGTTGCGAGGGTTTCAAAGCACGAGGGTTAAACAAAATTTGCCTCCGAGTGAAACACAAAATTTTTCACCACACCAGCCCGAAGCAAATAGGTATTAAATGTAAAATATCAAACAAAATCAAACCAAATCAAATCCAAATCATGTTATTAAATATTTATCATCCAAAATCATCATTTAAAAGTCTATTCTACCAGCAAACATAAGAAAACAATTCAAAAGTTTGCATTTGATTACTTTGCCTCACATGTGAATAAAATGCAACTTTGCTATCAGTTTTTGAAGTGCAAAGTAAGCCTTTCCGAGCTGGTGGGGTGAAAAGACTATTATGTTCATAGTCAACATTTAGCATCGAGTAGCGGAATCATCAGTACTGCTACTTGACAATAGATGTAGCACCGACCGGAAAGTCTTATGTTGTTGAGCATCTTTAGGACTTAATAATAATAACATGCCACAAAACGCATGCATATTATGAAATATGTAAATAGAAGTGGGTAGGTAATTTCCATCCCGCGGAATTAAATTAAATGTACCAAAACAGGATGTGCCTATTTCGAAATCTACTTACAGAGCCTAAAAAAATACTTCATTTTTATTCTACCTAAACAAATACCAGCAGCTATCTGCGAGAACCCTTTCACGGATAGAAAAATATTACGTACAGGCCCGTTCCGTATTACAAGCTAATTAATTTATGTAAGCTAAGAGCCCGGTTCAAGCATCTAGTTGCCTTTTCAACCGAGGGATTTATTAAAGGTATTATTACTAGCAACACTAACAAAGAAAAGGATTGGTATAATTTCTCGACATTCCGCGGTTTCGTGGGTGCTATATTAAAGTAATGTTTATTATGGTAACAGCTTTCCACCCTTGGGTTTCCTTATCTTTTTGACCCCTTTCAGGCTTGCAATTTCAATTTCATGTGCAGAGGTCGGGTGCGCCGGTATCGATGCTCCGCGCGGCTGTTTATTTTATTACTTGTGTGTAATCTTATCCTTAACATCCACAAAGGGACTTTATTGGCCGTCAGAACACTACTCACTTCTGAACATTGGAAAAGCAAATACGCGATTTTTCTGTTTATTATTTCGATTAATTAGTAGGTAAGTAATACTTTTTTTAGCAAGTGCTTTGCAAAACTTTATCGTTTGGTGGTCTGATTGAGAATGAATCTGCCTTTTTAATGATAAGCAGCACGAAAACTAGAAATTAATTAAATATTTTTTACAAATACGAGTAGGTAGTTATAATCATCGTTATAGATATAACAGATGTGAAGGTACTAACTGACAATAATACTCTCAAAGTACGTAGTTTGTTTTCCTCCCGAAAATAATTATTCACTTGCAAACTCTTTTACGTTTACAGCGTAAACTTATCTCTAACGTAACGATGCTTTCCCCGTAGCCAAAAGATATTCAGACGAGATTAGTGAAATGAAACGGGAACGTCGGATGCTGCCTGTGGCTTGCATACATGCTAGTGGCACTTGAATTAGCATGCAATTTTCCATACTTTGAACACATTTAACTCAGATGGCTTCTGTTGCGGCAAGTTTTGGAAACGTGAGATTGACGTTAGTTGCGCTATTCGGTTCCTGCTACAAGGGTAGGCTACTTTAATTAATTTGCGTCGATTCAAATGTAGGTTAACGTAGCACGGCGTAAGTAAAAGCCTTTATGCATCGTGTGTACCTATTCGTTTTAACTCTGTGCGCTTTTAGAAACTACTGCTTTTGCAAAAAATGAACTGTTTAATGCACTCACTACCGCCATCCATTGAGTTTGAAGTCGCCAGGTGCCGTAATTAGTTCAGGTTCAAACTTATAGAAGCGTTTACTTAGATTCCATCCTTTAACGGAAATAAGTGTTAATGCATTAGATGCAAAAATAAAAATAAAAAATATAAAATATTAGGGGACATCTTACACAGATCAAACCTAGCCCCAAACTAAGCAAAGCTTGTACTATGGGTACTAGGCGACGATATACATACTTGTATAGATAAATACATACTTATATACATAGAAAACAACCATGACTCAGGAACAAATATTAGTGTTCATCACACAAATAAATGCCCTTACTGGGATTCGAACCCAGGACCATCGGCTTAGCAGACAGGGTCACTATCCACTAGGCCAGACCGGTCGTCAAGGTATTAAAATACGAGTGTGAGTTTATGAAACGAACGAAGTGAGTTATAATAATAGGATCACACGAATGCTGTACCGTTAAATACACTGCTTTATCTACACGCATCTTATAAGCTCTCTATGATGTGTTCAAGAACTGCATGTTACGATCGACATTGCGGCGGAGCTCTGTTGCATGTCGCGGATATCACGTAGGTAGCGTCTATGAAATTTCGCTCGCTCATTTTACACTGATTGATCAACATGCGAGATCTGTCAAAATTGTTAGAATCTGTGCGGAAACAGAAGAGTCGTGGAATGTAACGGGGCCCATACATTTCATGACTCTTCTCTTTCCGCACAGACTCTAGCAACTGACATTTTATTTCGAATAAACCCTCATCTGGCTCATATGAATAGAGGTCCATTTAAATTCCTTTGTTTTTCAGATATATTATGTTAGAAATTTGAATGTCATTAATGTCATTATACATGTTCACATATAAGATTTTATTTGTGCCTACCAAAACAGTTTATATTTATGCTGACCGATATTTTCGGTTTTTGGACGCATTATTAAAGGCTTATGATGTGTATGCGTAGAAAAAACATTATTATAATTAACTCAGTGTCGTTCAAGGCCAGTCGAGAAAGTCAGTATATAAGCACTACCTACTTACGTTCAAGGCACTGACTGCGGTAAACTACGTCTAACATAATTCTTTTTAGGTAGATATGCACAGCCAGTCCTCCTTCTTATGAGACTGAAAATTATGAAATGACCGTCATAATGGCACCAACATTATGCGAAAACGTGCCCCGAAAGTAAATGTTTTTGATCCAGATTCGGCCGTTTGTGTAAAAATATCGTCAGATTTTAATGTTTTCTTGTCATCGTCGTTGTAATCGAGACGTTTATAGCCGAATTATGATATATAAACATTAATACTTACGTTATTATCATAGCAACGATCTTATCGGCGAACAGATAACAAAAGATGGCCGCCTCGCCTACAATACCGAGTTTTGAATTTTAATTAATGGAATTAATTATCTGTGCAAAATAAATAGGGAGGGTTATTCAAATATTATTGTTTTCTCCAGTTTACTTAAAAGACAAAGACAATTAAGAACTTAATGTACTTACCTTAAACAAAGTAATCTGAAGATTGCTATACACTCTATACAGCATGTTACAATACCACAATGTATATATAAGAGAAAACGATGGAATTAGAAAATAATTATGCGCTACATCTGTAAGATCCATTGATATAAGTTAATTTCTGGTGAGATAAGTCATGTGAAAAACATTTTTACCCATGAATTATATATAAAAAAAATAATTAATAAAAAACACGTTTTTTTTTAAATTAATTCCGCCCGGAAAGTATTTTAAAAATATTTTTATTTTTCAATACTAAATATAAATATTAATACATGAAACAGCAATCTCATTATTATAACTATATATTACATTAAGCTCTACTTCTACATATCATTATATGCGAAATGCTAAGTAGGGAGTGTACAGTCTGCATCAAATAGGTAAAGTGATAATGATCGTAATACACCTTTTACTACATAGATAGGTGGTGATCGAGATAGCAAAAAATGTGGTTTTTTTTTGCCGGTGCGATCACCACCTTTGCTCGATATTGTTAGACGATTTGACTTTTGCCAACTATCAATCAAATAATGGGCCGCTAAGCTAGCGCCACTATCGCAGCCTTTTAAACCCCTTGTTTAGACAAACTCCGCTACAAGTTAAGCCTAAAGGGCCACAGATAACAATCAGTCAACCAACTGCCAGTCGGTCCATTCCGGTTCAGTCCGGTTATATTCACAACCAAACGCATACCGAATCGCCTCTTGCAAACCATAGCGTAATATTGGGCCAGACATATAGTTATTGGCCCTATTTTGTAGTAATTGTACACTCTTAACAATGAAGACTTCTATTGCCTTGTTTCTTTATTCTGCCTTGTTAAGTGGCCAATTACTATAGCAGTCACCCTACCTACACTTAATAAGATCTACAAAATGACTATGATACTTAATCACTCATGCGACGTAATTATTTTCTTGCAATTGTAGTAAAAACGTCAGTAAATGAAATCACATGCATATTGAAAAGTATTACGCACGCAAACATTTACCTAAGTACGATTTTGGTCTGCTATTATTTGCATAAATCGATATAAATCAAAGTGTTTATATTAAGTAATAATAATAATAATACTTACTATCAGTCAACGCAGGGCAGCTTGTGGCGAGCTGTTGGGGATTAGCGACCTCACGTACCCGAGTGCTCCTGGGGAGTTCTGTTACCCGCAAGGAGGGTGGGTGGGACAGGATTCTCTGCCTCTGGCTTGCCTTAGCCGGCCGGCCAGAGTGGAGTCGTTAGAGCTATAAGCTCCAGGGGTGGAAGTGAAATATGCATAAGACGCGAGTTGGCACAGTGGCTGTTAACAGCCACTGGGTAGAAAGCGGCACACACCTCTCGACACCCCTGAGCCGCTCACACCGGTGTTGCCCTTGAGCCATCCTAGATGTCGCTTTTTGTGGGGGCCCATCTTGTGAGGGCGAGTCACCGTCTGCCGGAAATAAAATTGCATACCGTTTTATTAGGCAGGCGTCCGGTTTTTTTACCCCATAGCTCAGTACTTAGTCCATCGCTTTCACCCAATAACCTAGTTCATTTTAGATTCCATCAACTCTCAATAGCCCTTACACCCTGGCGGGTGCTGCCTCTGCGTGCGTCCCATGACACGGGCAAGGGCAGTATCCGCTCGGTGTACCCCTTACATTTCATTAAAGTGTCAAAAGGGCCTCTACGTGTTGGCTTCGGCTCCGCGCATGCCTCCCAAAGGTCCGGAACACCATTGTTCCGTGATGGGAAAGACATACAAATACTTACCTATATCTCTCAGTAGGTATGAAGTTTTCTAGGTATAGGTATACATCGACAAAATAAACACATTTTAATTTGTGTTAAGATCGTAGTGCTCCATTTCAAAATATTCTGTTGATTTCGGTGTTTGTAATTTTTTAACACAACATAATGACGTCGAAATTTGAATGTGAAAAACCTACTTAATAAAATAAGTCTTGTATATTCCTAGAATCAACTAAGTGAAAATAATAAAATGATATTACAATTGTTTTATGAAAAACTGTTAGAGGTCAAATAAGTAGAGTATTTGATACAGATCTGGAGGTCAAGTTCTACTAGGAACGAGATGATGTTTTGCAAATTAGGTTGAAAACAGAGAGGGTGGTTTTGTGATCGCCGGCGGGATCCGAAGGACAATGTCAAAGATAATTATCCAATTTGTAGCCTCTCACTGCTTGACCGGGGGTAAAATAACGCTTAACTCTGCTGCCCTTCAGCAACCATAATTATTATCGCAATATTGATACAGACATTAATTCGTTGTCTACTTTTGAACCATATTTAGCGAGAAATGCTTGTTTATGTATTGTACCTACCTACATACTTAAGTATACCTATCTACGCATTGTTAACATCGTAACAGTATGATTGTACGTATACCGAAAAATTATATGACTTAACTTCCTTAGTGTATCATTCCCGACGCCATTACCTTGCCAAAATGGAGCTAAAAGCAGCAGCGGCGCGGTCGCAAAGAGTCAAACGACACATCACTATATACGCTTTAATGTCATCATACCATTACGAGAACGTATCACCGAAAACAAGGAAAATCCGAAATCATGACAAATCTGTGTACAAATTGTGGAAGCCACAGAAAAAGAAAGCCACTGAAGATTAATGTGAGCGAGTAAGGGAGCCTGGATTCGTTTGCATTTCATTACCAGCAAGGAGATACCATCGATCGTTAGCTCCCCGCATCTTCGCGTGACAACATCATAAACAGAGGAGCAATCAATTCAACAGTCATCCATTAGCGCGCGTGATTCGTTCAGTTCAATAAGTACGCTTTACACTTTACGCTACGCATATTACCGGTGTATTTACAGCGAAATATATTAATGACATTTCAATTTCATCTTATAAAACCGTAATTAAGTTATTCATCAGTTGGAAAATGGATACCTAGGTACATACAATCCATACAATTAAAATTTTACCAAGTGAAACGTTCGGTGGCATATTAAACTTTATCCACCTAAGACGTGACTTGCCAAGTCTAGAAAGTGTTTACATACGGTAGGACCTAAAGTATATAACCAAATCCCGCTGGAGTTGAAACATACCACTAGCGACGAATGGTTCAATAAAAAACTTAAATCTAAACTGGCGTCTGACGTGTACTAAGTACTCAGTCAATGTCTTTACGAGACCTAAAACTATACCAAGTAGATAAAACTATATATATTTATTAACCAAATAAAAATAAACAACTTGTTCGCTGGCTCAGCCTTGCCTGTCCAATTATGTAAATCAAATAATTAATTCATTATAAGACTTAGCATTCAGCATTGTACCTGACAAGTAAAATTTTATTTTATCAATATAGAATTGAATTGAATTGGTGCAACAAAATTCTACAAAGCAAGGGTAAACAGTTACTACCTGCAGAGCCTCACGTGTGACAAAGTCGACAACACACGTCCATCCCCATCCAGCTAATACCACGTAACACTAATCACATTGTCTCTTTCTGTTCGCATGAATTCTCATGAGTGCTGTTCAGTAGGAACTTAGGAAATTACGCTTTAACAAGTACTTAACTCGGCGCATTAAAGCATGAAATATGCGTTAAGGAGTTCCATTCTGATTTTCATAAACATTACCGCTTCAATAAATAGTACTTTTTGAATGAAAGTGATTGATTTGTTAATGAAAATACAAATATTGTTGTAAGCCTGTAAGTTTTGATCAGCGGGACCAATCTAGCAGTTCTAACTAGAATAATTTTCAAAATCGGTACAGAAAAGACTATCAGAAAATAAATGTGATGGTAGTTTGATTCATCTGTGAGAAAAAAGCTAAGTGGCACCACAAGAACTGTGAACACTTTTTGCTTGCTATAAATTGCCGGTCTAGAAATAAAACCTAAAAAGAAAATGGGACATAAATTACAGACCTTTCCGAATTGAGTTTTACTGAATGTTTTCTTTATGTGAATCGGTAGGCAAAGGTAAACATTGTGGGTCAAAGAAAATTAAAGTACGAAATAGTATCGAACACTGCATAAGAATACTTAAAAATTATTTTTACACCAGTTGTCGTATATAGCTAGGAATCACACATGTTTTAGGTTAATCTTTTACGTTTTAAATTGTAATAATTTTACTTTTGTGAGTGTATATCATGTTTTTTACTTTTGTGTGTGTATATTATGTTAATGAATTGCGTGGAATGTTATGTACCTAGTTATAAGTCTAGGATCCATGTTTCTTTCATACGTGTTAATAATTAATGAGATTGGCAGAAATAAACAAAACTGACTCTGCATATAACACTCACTAGTTGTGGAAAAGTACCTACGGCCGGATATTTTCCTATATAAACCCGAGCCGTTTGTTGCCTGAACACTCTCCAGTAAATAAACTCAAATATATGTGTTTTTATTTCACACAACACATATACCGGTAAATTGGCGGTAAAAGCGGACTTCGAAGCAGCACAGCGGCCGGCGCGTTCCAGATTGCCGAGTTCCTACGCTTCACGACGAACATTGAATAAAAAGATACAGTCTACGCTCCACACCAGTCCTTCAATGTTTGTTTACGGTAGACGTCCACAGGGCCGTATCGGACGCATCGTACGCAACGCAACAGATTGTAGTATTATTTGTAGGTATATGTCGGCGGCAGATCGTAAAATCGGACAGATATGAGGACATAATGTTTGGGGAAGCCGTATTACGGTAAGCTGCGACCTATAATTGGCGTATAGGTAATGACGGTTGGCATTAAGTCATCGACTATCTGCTCAAACACGTCACTGGAGACCTCTATGTCGCGCATGGATTCATCTCCGAGTGGACGGCTGACATTGCAACGCATCCGTCTAAAGCCTCACAGGGTGTGAATGTAACAGTACGCGTAGTAGCAGTATGTAAAAGTAAGCAAATAATTTGTACATTTACGGGTAGTTATAACATTTATTGATTAACCAACCAAATACAAAATCACCTGGATCTGTCACTGAACGACCTGGCCTACATTATTTGATCATGTAATGTTTTCATCTACCCTCAACTGGCTTAAAAAGTTCTCCGAATTTTACGAGTTAAGATTTCGATTTCTGGAAATAGCATCTGTGATTTCAAATTATGATTTTAGTAAATGTCTCCATAATTTATTAAGTTACCTTGATAAATCACTATTAAATAAATATAAAACATTAAATTACCTTAAAAATGATAATACAAACTATCTCTAAACTAAATAAACTTAAAATAAACAGCCTATAAACAAAAAACGTCCCCCAAGTCACTGCCGATGGGCTGTGTGCCCACTGTGCCCAGAAGGCTGGCCGCATTGCCACGTTGTATGGCAATGCTTATGCGTTGAGCAAAATACTGGCCAGCCCTCTGGTCCCTTGTGGCATCTATAAGGCGCTCAGCCAAGGCCATGTATACGCGGCGCGCGCTTGGCCCCCACGGCCCCAGCGTTTCGACCCCAAACGCCTCAAAAATATAACTACTGTCAAGGGTGGCATATTTGCGGCGTTTGAGGTCTTCTGCCACGGACGCGGCATGACCAGCATCTCTGCTGGTGCCCGGAAGGTGGGACGGCGCGAGGGTGTCAACGCATGTTGCATCCCAGACTAGTCCAGGCCGTCCCATCCCATCTTCCAAGGCACCAACGTCATACCGTCGGGCCTCTTCCCATCGTCCCTAGCCAAACCGACGGGCTCGAGTATGGCCGGGACTTTGACGCTGACAAAGGCCCTTCGGATGACATCGTTGATGCTGTGTCTAGGTATGCGTCCGGCGCTTCTGCCGCAGGAAAGCCCATGATGTCCAAACTTATCCACCATGGCACCACAACGACAGTGATGGGGGACGTTTGTTAAAGTCCCTATGCGCAAACAAGTCGCCAGTCTGAAAGTGGTGTTGTCCAATAAGGTCCCTATGGACGGAGAGGGTAGGGCTTGTAGCCACAGACCCGACTCGCACTCCGCAGTGGCAAGGAGACGAGCTCGATCCGCCGTACTAGTTGACGTATCAACAACATTATTCCCTATTAGACGACAGAGCGGCTCGTCCCATTGCCTCTGCGAGCAAGGATTGGCAGGCGGGTCTGTGTTGCTACAGGTTAGTGACCAAATATTCTTGGCCTCGGTGCAATGTGCTGCCTCTATGACCCCGAGAGAGCGAATTAAAATACCTCCAATCAGGTTTTGAGCGCTATGCACCGAAGACAAGAAGGCAGGTAGCGACACACTGGAAATTTTGCGGATACCCAGGCCACCGTGCCGAATAGGCAGAGAGGCCTGGATCCAGGACCTTTCTTCAAAACGTATATTGAGAACAGATGACAGAGTATCCTGAATTAAGGAGTCAAGTTTTAAAAGTAGGGTGGGATGCTTCCAGAGGTGACTACAGCGGAGAACATAAGTAAATTTGGGTACGAATAGGCAATATCGAATGATGGAAAAGGCGATATGCATATTAATTTTTAGTAGGCGTTCCGAAACAGAATTGAAATTTTGTATTTTGGCATTGACATATTCGTCGAAAGATTGATCTAAAATAGGGCAGCCAAGAAGGTGAAGCTGATTGTCACTGATAATTTTGATTCCGGGGGCTATCATAGCAAAGCTGTCCTCTATAATTTAGCAATCGGAGGAAGGGTTAAAAAGCCATTTGAGGGTATTTAAATACCTAAAGATACAGACTAGTGCCCGACCGAAATAATTATACACAAATTGCGTCACACGAATGTCATGCTTTTTAACGTAAAAATAATTTTTGCGGTGGCATTAAAATTTCAAGGTTATGACTATTTATTTAATTTCTGAATTAACCGTATTAAAGTAGCAATACTGCTCAGACACGCTATAGGGAAATCCTCCTGTTAGCATTTGCACTAACAACATAGGCGATGAATTATTAATTCAATAGATAGCACTAATAGTGTAAGCTGCACCGAGACATGGATTTACCTTCACAAGGAAGATAAGGATGAGTGGAACAGCTTGTTATGGACATTCCGACATTTACACTAGGTACCTACTGGTTAAATTACTGTTTTGCCTCTGTAGGGGTTAAAGGTTCAAAAGCTATTAAGGCATAATTTCTTCATATGAATATAACGAGAGCATGGAAAAGTTTAACCCAACTCGACAATTTCAACATTGTTTATTTGTTTACTGCTGAGCAAAGGCCTCTCGCCTCTCCCCTTGATCGCTACGGCTCCCAGTGTTATTATTGTTATTAAATCGAAATCTTTCAGGAAGTATTTAGTAGTTCTTCTAACAACGTAGCCGAAATCGACACTTGCTGGACATAATAAGCCTCGACCCAAAGGATCTTAATATTAGCCGATCCGCCGCTTCCCGAATGCCCGCATTCAACAGTTTCGTGCCATGTAAATTTCTACAGCTCGATACAACAGGTGCCGTAAAACGGGGCGAAAAGACACGATCTTTAACTTCCAGCACTTTTTTCACCTAATAAAATAAAAAAAAATTACTTCATTTTTTGAGTCTTCCTTAGTTCTTCAATTTTGAGTTTGTGATTTTTTTTTTCTTACCTAATTTAGAGAAAATCAAAGGGAACTATTAAGTACCCGTTTTTTCCATATCCTTAAAACGGGGTGGATAGGCACAAAAAAAATCCCATATCTCAATATCCAGACCAGTGCGCGCGAAACCGCGCGAGCAAACGAAGAGAGCGTGCCTTCTTAACTTTATAATGTTTATTTAAAAAACCGGGCAAATGCGAGTCGGGCTCGCGCACGAAGGGTTCCGTACCGTCCGTATAATGCAAATAACGGCAAAAAAAAACGGTCACCCATCCAAGTACTGACCCCGCCGACGTTGCTTAACTTCGGTCAAAAATTACGTTTGTTGTATGGGAGCCCCACTTAAATCTTTATTTTATTCTGTTTTTAGTATTTGTTGTTATAACGGCAACAGAAATACATCATCTGTGAAAATTTCAACTGTCTAGCTATCACGGTTCCTGAGATACAGCCTGGTGACAGACGGACGGGCGGACGGACAGGCGGACGGACGGACGGACGGACAGCGAAGTCTTAGTAATAGGGTCCCATTTTACCCTTTGGGTACCGAACCCTAAAAATAAGCTAGTTGGTGTATTTATGTGTATAGCATATTCAAAACTAGTTTTCACCAAGACTATTCGTGAAACTAGTTTTAATTAGAGAAAACGCGTTAAAACTACGAATGGAGTTTCACTGTATCATGTACGTAACATTTAATACCCTTGTTATGTTAACGACAGTATCTGGATAAGGACGTCCGAAAACTACTTATTAAAAATTAAGGAAACAAACGAGTCGCAAAACTATTTTCGACTCTTTCGCACCAGTGAACATGAAAAGAGAAAGGGGGCCCTTTATTATATGAGTTGGGTAAGGAATAGGACACGGTCACATGTGGCGTGTGACTTTTATGTCCTCTTCGTGAACACTTGGACTCGTTTTATTTGATGACATGACCTAAGTAATATTTGCTCGGAGAATATCAGATTATTGAAATTGTCTTGGACCAGGCAGCACAGTACATAGGTAATTGTTGTTCGTTAACAAGTGTTTCAACACTTTGTGTGGAGGTTCTATAATAATTTATCTTTATTATTATAACGAAATGTACCTTATTTAAAATTTTACAAATTCTTCAATACTTAACATATATTACTAAAACCTTTTTTACCAGCTAGCTCACTTATTTAAATTGTTAAAATAAATGAAAAAAATCTATCTAGGCATTGTCCTAAAAATTACGAAAAATTACAGTCAAATGGCAGTTACACAATGTTACAACTTACTAAAATAATATATTACCTATTCTTAGTTGTTGCTATTGCCGCATATGCCATAATTAAAGAAATAACTCTTTTAACTGGTAAGTGCGAATGTATTTATTTACACACTCGTAGTACAGTCACCTGCAATTATATGTTACTCTTCGAAGGCCGCAAAAATATGTGACACGCTCTTATGGCTCTACAAATAAGATCGTGTCAGATATTTTTGCGGCCTTCGTTGAGTGACATATTATTGCAGGTGACTGTACTCGTAGTTTTGTTTACATATGTATTACAATGGTAATTGGTAATACATATGAAAACAAATATTAAACAATAGGCATTTATTTACAACAATAAACATACCCTGGTATGTTTATAGAAATATCGAAATTTAATTTACTTGTCCTGCAGGCAGTACTGACATAAAGCAAAGCGAGCTTCCCAAATTGAATCTATCGGTTCACTTAGTTCAGGAGAGGTAGTTGAGCGATCGATCGCGAATACCACTACACTGTACATAGCATAGGAAGCACACTTGGCTCCTAGAACACACTTGAATAAGAAATGTGCTGGTAATAGGTACGTAGAATACTACATTATACTCTGTGAGAAGAATTCGAGTTTATCTCTATCTGAGCTTCTTTATGTAAGTATGGGGATGGCTCTTATAAAACATCATTTTTGTCTCTATTTTGGTACTTTCAGCGTAGGTTTTAGATCTAATACAAGTGTGTATTTTATACTTGTATCTACATATGGATATGATGGTACGGAATAAAAAGTTAATTTAATTGATACTATATAACGTTGCTCTTAAATTTTCGGTTCCTATGTAGTAAATATCACCGGGCGACGTCCATTAAAACATCAATTTCAATTTTAACAGAGCCTGAAAAGATTAAAAAATGTCGGCTGCTATTGAATTACCAATACCGATTATTTCTGATGCTGCATCAGTTTGCTATATGTTTTTATTATTATTTCATTTAGATAGGACTATATTATCGAGCTACCTTCATAAAATGGAAACATGTTTCCCAAACCGATGCGGTCCTACATCAGAATGTATTTATTTATGACAGATGTCGTGAATATTATTAGGTGAATCCGGTGATAAATTTTCATATCGATACATCGAGTTGGACGCTTGGCTGGAATCGTTTCCATGGGTGTAGAATAAGCACATGTATTATAGGGCCAACTTATAATTGCATTTATCGTTTCAGGTTCAGTTGATGTATTTGCCTTTATTAGGATATTAAGCGATTGTCACATTTTTCGCAGATAATAATATTTCTAGGTTGTTGTTGCCGCTAGCGCGCAAACAAGGTTGTGCATGCAACGTACCTAATAATTACATTAATTAGACTTAATTTGGGTCGGATTAAGATCAAAATAAATACAAAAGATGAATCCAAATTAAACTGATTCATCAAGTCCCCAAGATATACATATGAAATTCGACACATTACATGAGTTTAACGATTAAGATGTAACTTTTCGGCTCATGAAATTGGCAAGTGTCTTGTGGCTAACTATTGTTTTATATTTTCCCCTTTTAATCTTACAGTAGCGGCATAATAAGATTTGCTGACGCGATCGCTTGGACAGGTCTCCAGGAAGACCAGCGTCAAGATACCTGAATGACCCGTTTCGCGGTAGACCCGTTTGTGTAATTAAATATGTGTACAAAACGCGAGAGTTTAAAGTGTTATGTACCTGAAAGGTAACTTCACATCAAGCTGAGGGGAGACCTTATCAGTGACCTTTATGTTTTATATTCATAATTCATAAATGTGTTGTATTAGATTTAAGCAATACTGTAAGCGTCCTGAATAAATTTATTTTCTCACTTCTTTTTTTCTTTCTATATGATAAGAGTCGAAGAGCTCCTGTTGCACACCTGCGCAAGTTACGTGCCACGTAAAGCAGTGATTAGTAGTAATAAAATGTTCGTATTAAGGAAAACACTTGTCGGCCACCATTGTTTATTTCTCCCTTATCGAATTAGGGAGGAGTTTCCGAGAAATTACATTAACAAGGAAGAGGGCGAGGGAATTCCAGCATAATGGCGACGTCGACTCGTCCCTTGCCGTCACTCCGCGAAGCCGATAAAATGCGCTTGGTGCACTCTACAGTCTCCAAAGAGCTCGCAACAAAACAAACGACTTTAAAAAGCTTGCCATTACCTTCAACACGTTAGTACGGGGTGCCGTGTCAGTCAGAATATACTTATAGGTATTTTACTAGACTTAGTTTTACTTAATTTGATACGCTATACAGTATTTACAAAGCAATATTAACTATGTAACTTTACATATGTGGTCGTGCAGGGTATTTCTTGCCTAATACGCAAGACTGTTATACATAGTTATTTGCGATACAAGTGCGGAAAAGAGGAAATTCGAAACGAGTGGCGATAAATTAAAACACGACCGAAGGGAGTGTTTTAAATCGACACGAGTTGCGAATTACCTATTCGCACGTGTAAACCCTTTAAACTTTTGACCGACGCACGGAAAGTGCTCTTTCCCGCACTAGTGCTGTGCTATGAACTGTAAAGACTAAAGTTGCGCTATTATCTACTGATTTGTATAAGAAATGGCTGACATCAATAGCACATGACATCTTGTTATCATTCCAAACCGTATCGCAATTATTCCATGCCTACCTTTGAGGCGACATAATCAGTCGAAGCTGTCGTTCCGGCCACGTGACGATTTAATATCTCGGGCGAACCAGGTAAGGGGCGTTGTCGATATTCGCATAGGTATTAACGGATCTCAAAGTCAAGTTACATTGATTAATCCGCGAACTCGATTCGCCCATGCTCGCGTGACTTGTAGAATAAAGATCTGCTACGGCGTAGCGGCTCGTAGCACTCCATTGCATTGGAAATGCATAGAGATCAAGCTTGCTTTGCATTCATGACGTATGTGCCTACATAAGGAATGGTAACTGAATTTGATATGATAAGACGGTAGGTATTAACTCAAAATGCGTTCCTTTGTTTAAGCAGTCTAATTTGCGTATATGCCTATGCACCTAATGCATCGTATTTAGTTATGTTTTTAGGGTTAGCTACTTCTTTTAAGTCTTGCCGTCGTGTACAAATCTTAGTTTGACTACCATTTTCGTATTTATAATAAAGTGTTTTACTACTACTACTAATTTAATTTGTACTAAATAAATTTGTATTCAATGAATACTTGGGAACAATATTATAAAGATCAACTGAAAAGTTTTCAACTGAGAAAAGCTTGTATTATAATACACGACTTGATATTTATTTACTTGCAGTAACCAATGATAAGTAGGTATTGTTTACTTTCAAATACTGCGAGCAGTTATCAGCATCAACAAATAAATGCCCGTAACTACACCTGTTATAAAGGATGTTTTTTTAAAGGTATACAAATTCAAAATGAAATAAAACACGTAAAAATAAATTTTATTATCATGGTATTGGTTTTATTTGTAAGATATTCTTATACCATTAGTTCTTAAAAATGATTTTGGGCATATGGGCACCACGGCTGGCTCGAATGAAGCGTAATCGGGAAGTCCAATTTTCGACCACTTTTTCGAGCAACTGGGGCCGTATATTGGCAACGTCAATGGTTTATCTGCGTAGACCTGTGATTTCACATATCCCCAAAGCAAGTAATCCATAGGTGTGAGATCACACGATCGTGGAGGCCAGTTCACAGGTCCATTACGGGAAATTATGCGCTCATTGAAAACGTGGGTCAAGCTGAATTTTGTTTTCGGCCCATTCACCAAACGTACGGCGCGCATAATGGTCACGCGGTTTCAACTCTTGCACAAGTTGGATCTTGTAAGCTCGCAAGTCAAGATTCATTGAATGAATTCTTCGAATAGGTGAATTTATAATAATGTATGCACTTCTTGCTTAATTTTAATAATGAAATGTATTATGTAAAATAATGTATTATAAATATAGAATAGTAATGTACCGAATAATATGACGTGTAAAATTGTATTGGTTTTATGAATAAATTATTGTATTGTATTGTATTTCCGCAAAATGTTCCACAAAGTGGATGGGCACAGCTCCAATTGCTATGCACGATGGCGAATCGACTCATTCGTATCCTCTTCAACACTACGCTCCACAGCAGCAATAACTTCTTCTGTGCGCACTGTAAGGCGTCTTGTGGATGCGTATTATCAACTATTAGAGTGTGCGTGGTACGAAAACGATCCATGGTTTTCCGAATAACTTGCTCGGGTGGACGATTATGTCGACCGTAAAATGGGCGTAGCGCACGGTAAGTTTGGCGGACTGAACCATGATTTTCAAAATAAATTTGCACAATTTGCAATCATTGTTCTGAAGTAAGTATATTCATTGTATAAATGGCAAAACGTAGTGACCACAAATATCCCGCCAACTGTTAAATTGACAATCACTAGAAACAGTGTTGCCAATTTAAAAACCAAACTTCTAAAAAAAACACCCTTTATAATAATACGTTTATTGTTACGTAATAAGTTTAATCTTATGAAAATAAAATATCAACCGCAATATTCTTATAGAATAAAATCCTTGTACAGCCTCCTGCAATAATATGTTACACAACGAACGCCGCAAAAATATCTGACACGATCTTATTTATAGAGCCATACGGCGAGATTCGAGAAATGAATTAGAGAGTCACTAGATATGAAATAGTAAAGATATGTGACGTTCCACGGCAAAAGGTACCTTATGGCGGTTGGCGCTTACGCTATTATTAACGCCGCTATAATATTCAGCAGGGGCAATGGTACCTTTTGCCGTGGAACGTCACATATCTTTACTATTTCATATCTAGTGAATCTCTAATTAATTTCCCGAATCGCGCCGTTAAGAGCGCGTCACATATTTTTGCGGCCTTCGATTGCAGGTATTCTATGTACAAGGATTCTATTCTATAATAATATTGCGGTTGATATTTTATTTTCATAACATTAAACTCAAAAGGCCGTCGCAAAGAACAATTTCCTACCGGCCTCGGCTGACCGAAGGCACTTTACAAGCCACTTAAAATAATGTTGAATATAACGAGGAAGCCGAGATTCAAGGCATAAATCAAAGTAGGATCCCCAGTTCGAGCCCGTTTCGCTAGCCCAGCCTAGTCATAAGTTTAAATGGTTACCTGGGCACTTTAATTAAGTCTATCGTCAGCACTTAGCAGACAATTCGACTAGACTAGTTCTATCAAACAAACAGGAGTTCAGTGCAATTACCTCCCTAACCCAATAGCAGCCGGAATCTTCAGGTGGTCTGGGCAAACTTTGCACATTGTTGGCGGCGATCGTTTACTGCGGCCCAATACTGTGTCCAGCGGTGTCCACGTCGATAGGCAAACAGTCGACATTTTAGTGTACTGTTGTTTGATGTTTCCCCTTTTTTATTTACCCCGCAAATTAAACTCTATCTAAAGATAATTTGTGGTACTTTCTGACTGGTACCTACGCGTGTGTGTGTTAACTTTTATTTTTTATTCTATAGACTTTTAAATAATTGGAAGCCCGATTTCTTTTGAACTTGGGTAGGTACTGAATTTATAACTTTCTTATAAACAAATAGAACTAACATAAATAAATTAAACTAAGAACTAAACAAACTAAACTAAAACTACCTACAAAGTAAAAGCTTACAAATAGAAAATTGGCCCCAGGTTGTGCCTTCCGGTAGGGTGCCGAGAAGGCTGACGGCGTTGCCGCGCTGAACTTTATGATTATTTTATTACTTACTGAATATTATCTATTAAAACTTCACTTGAATCCAATCACACTGAATTATTGCTCTAACGAATGTTAGGCATATAGGTAACAACTCGGGTTAGCTTATTAGAAATTCCTTCAAAATCGACCTACATTATTTCGAAAGGAAATTTAAATTTTGACCTACAATTATTTCATACACCTGGTATAAATAGTCTACAACAATATATATTCATACACAAACAACATAAACACATTCTACATAATAGTTGTCCAACAATGCCCCGAAGTCGGGCACCAAATCAGAATCGCATCAAAAACAACTCCGAAAACAACAACATCGGGCAAACTATGTTTAGAGAAACGATTGAGAACGCGATTACGGAGCCGAAACCATGAATATTCATTGTGCAGATGTTCGGTTCCATCAGATAGGCGTGTAGCGAGTACCGGGTATGCCCGTATTCGAAACCAATCAAGTCTGTAGCCACCTCACTCACAGCTCTGCGTGTTATCACAATAGGCTAGGACGTGTGAACGGTGATATAACGTCACTGTCTCCGCTAACCAAAGATCACTCACGTAATGGACGAAGCATCTAAGCTTTGGCTCTAGACCGACCCCACTATAGTATTTAGTATTAGAGTGGGAGCACTCAATCTAGTTGCTTTGCGTCTATTGCGTCCATGTCTACGATCTGCGGCTCGCATATGTAGCCTGGAAGCTAAGAAACTATACCTAATTCTTTTTGCATTACAAAATACTACACGATCTTGACGTGTATTTTTATTGAAAATCGCTTTTAAATAACTAATAACTATTACCTATGAAACCAGAAGAATGTAAATGAACATATATTTAGGTATGCTATATAATTGTTACATATTTGCTGTGGCTTACTTTGTAAAACTGTTTTTCAATAAAGAGACACGTCAAGAGCGCGTAGTCTTTTTCTAATGCTAAAAAAACGAACTATAAGACGTGTAAACCGTAATAGTATAATGTCCCTATATCCACTAAAAATCAACATTCACAAGTACAAAATAGATGGAGTTTACTAAATTTAGAATGAGAGTGGTAGTGGTAGAAGTAATATCAAATTATAGCGTTGAAGAGGACAAAATAACACAAACGCGACACATTGACACCCTTTATGGCGACACTTAACCTACGAGTGTTGGAGGTACCTACGCATGCACGAGTAAATGACAAATAAAAGTGGAGTTTCAGAGGTAAATAGAAAGCATCAAAGAAGATATTAGAGTCTTTGTAAATGCATTATAATGAAGAATCTATTGAAAGTAGTCTATGTCATCAACACAAAGCTTGCACGGTCCTATATGCCTTCGTTGTTTGCGGTATAAAACGTTATTTCCACACATACGAACTGTATGTAGAAGCGAATAGTGTCGCGGTGGGATATCATACTCATGTTACGATAAACTTATTCAGACTTTTCACATTTACCGCTAAAGCAGGCGTGAAAATGAGTTCGTACCTGTAACATAACTGTACGAGTGATTCGATGCTGTCCCATTAGTTACCATAAAGCAGAGACGCTATTAGATTTTCGTAAATTGATCAGCCTGTTGCTATCTCTATTGCACGCGCTTAATTAGTTGCTGTCCCGTCCATGATGCCGGACAACAATGCCACTGTGCGAGCTTGACAGCAATATAAGTAATTATGCGCGTGCAATAGAGATAGCAACAGGCGGGTCAATGTATGAAAATCTATATGGAAAGCGTCTCTTCTTTAGCAATAACATGACAAATGACGCATAATTTATTGGAATGCGGATTTGACGTACTAGTATATTAGTGTAGTGCAGTCAACTGCAGTCATATTTTATCAACAAACTTTTAATGAACGCTTAATTACAAACATGAATAGAAGTGATACAACTTAATCGTTTATATAACTTATTTTTAGTACCTAGTAACATATTAGTTTTAAGATAAAAATGTATCAATATCAAATAGTGAATAGAATCAGGCGTTACTTTGCGGAAATCCATATTAATTAAAACCAAAATATTACTTTGCTAATCCGCGAAAAGATAACCTGCTAGTCAATCAGTGCTAACCCGTTATACTTACTTGCGTATTTTTACATGCAATTCATATTCCCACCCTCCCACCGCAAAAATAAATATAACAAACCACCACCAAAAGAATAATCCTCGACACGTGTTTCGCCTCTCTACGAGGCATCCTCAGGTTATCTTTTCGCGGATTAGCAAAGTAATATTTTGGTTTTAATTTGTATCACTATCAATATGTATTGATCCTTAGTTAGTCTTATATAAATGAAACTTAATTATGATTTAATTTATTTCAAAGCTACCCAAACTGTTATAATGAAAGGACTCAAAAAAATGCAGGTAGCACTAATGCAGTAAAGAACGATGTATGCATTTTTCCGTAGCTTTCCAGCATATGCACAAACCTTTATAAACTTTGGAATTACGAGTACCTATGTTAAAATATCGTTATTAACACAGAATATCTTACTATTTTGTCAATTGAGGGTTTTATTTTACAAGCAAGGGTTTCGTTGTAAGCACCAATGGCGTCGTAAAGCTTTTACTGATGTATTAACTGTAAAATGAAGACGGTTACAATGTAATAATAGTGAAATAACAGTGCAATTTAAGAAATACGTGCCTCAGAAAAGATTTATAAGGAACGTTCCAGGGGTGTCGTAATTCACAAAGAGCCGGGCGTGTCCGGGAATTTTATATTATTTTATTAAGGTGCACTATCAAATACGGAGGCGCAACGAACTTATTGTATTTACTGGTGAGTGTTTTATGTTGACACGGAGGAAAATAGCTTAAAGCTTAAGGGTGCGTTCACATTGGGTTATAATTTGCGGCTTGTAGCAATCAGATAGCATCCAGTAGCATTTGGAAATACAGTGTCAATGCTAGGAGAGCTAGCCCCGGAAAATAATATACGAGTATGATAACGGGAGCATCGAAACTAGACAGTTGGTTTGATATTCTTTATTACTGGATCCTGGAGTCTGGCAGCTGTTCTTCGGAGGAGGTCAAATGCAGGCAAATTTTTGTTAATATGTAATATGCAATTTATAAATGAGACCTCTTCGGCACTCCTCACGTACTTAGGCTTTTTTTTGTAAAAGTTTTGCAGGCCCTACACTCTAATTTCCCCTGATGAACAGCTGCCAGCAAACTAACTAGAGTAGTATATATGACACCGTAAGATTGTGCACCCGTTAGTTTATAATCTAACGTAGGTTAGGTTAGTTTATAATCTAACTGCCGTCAGTTTATAATTTAACTAGCGAGATTATAAACTGACGAGTGTTTACAATTTTACGGTGACATATATAAGCCTAATGATATTGTGCGCCGCCGTTCGTAGTCGTTGCATGGAAACTGAATGGACTCGTTGATAAAGCGTGCATCCTCCATTATTGCATTGCGCTGCGCGCATCACCTAACTATGATGATTTCAAAAGTTTGTCAAAATACCTTCATTGAAGAATTTTCGTACAACATTGCATATTAACATTAAGATTTATCATTCCAATACGCTATTTATCGCGGACTCTTCGAAGCGGGAATGTTTATAATTACCTCAATGAAGAAGGCAGTTAATTGCATTCAGCGCATTTAACCGAAGTTATACAGAACTTGCAATGTGCCGAGTTAGCAACAGCTACAGTGCGAACGGCATTCTGGAATTACTAACAAATGTAACTTGAATTTAAATAAATACTTGAAATGAAGTTCGCTCTTCGTTTTTGTTTGTTCTGAGAAATGTACTCATTGTGAATATTAACCCTTTCTCTCACACGCTGCACACACACACCCACACAGTACGAACAGTTTCTGAATCTGGTGGATATTCCCAGTAGAGCCAACAGAAAAAACTTTCCTAGAACTCGCCCTTTGAAAACGAGTGGTTCGATTTTTCAAAGGTTTAATTTTGAAGAACAAATCATTTCGTATAACGGCACTATGGTTCTCAAGGAGCGATATGTACTTTCGACCCAATGGGTAAATAAGAAACTATAAGACAACCTAAATGACGTGTTGAATAAAATCATAACAAACATAATAATTCTTAGCGCCACTTGCACCATCACACTAACCCGGGGCAAAAAGAATAGATAGTATTTCCATAGTAAATTTTGTAGTCACGGTACATTTACTGCCATCTTTCGACACACGATTAAAACTTAAAATAAAATTAAAAATGTATAAATTAATCAAAATATGTATACGGATAAATGATTTTTAATTTTTATTGTTCCATACTGACCCATGTTCTTTCACTGATATGTGTTAAAATTTTTAAATATCAAACGGTGTCGTCAACGCCATCTAGCCGAGAATAGGCCAAAGGTATATGGCGCCATCTATTCCAGAATGACTTTTTCTTGATTTCCGAGGCACGTTTTTTTCTTAGACTTTATTTATCTTATACGGAGTTACATATATCTTTGCCCAGGGTTAACCGGTTGAACCGTTAACCCAGTGTCATATTGTACTGGTAACCATGGTAACTCCAGGTTTAACCGATTAACCCCGGGTTAGTGAATGGTGCAAGTGGCCCTTAACCATGGTGGTTCCAGGACGCATTCTGTACCCAATCGGCAATACCCTTGAGCAAACCGGTGGGAATAGAGTTTTATGGACGCCTCTTAATTTTCCACGGTGGCATGGAAAATTAAGATCCTGAAACATGGAATAGAGGCGAGGTGGTGCTGTTCTTCAAAAAAGGTGATAACAACCTATTGAAGAACTACAGACCCATCACGCTTCTGAGCCATGTCTATAAGCTGTTTTCAAGGGTCATCACGAACCGTCTCGAACACAGACTTGATGACTTCCAGCCTCCCGAACAAGCCGGTTTCCGAAAAGGCTATAGTACCATAGACCACATCCATACGCTGCGGCAAGTTATACAGAAGACCGAAGAGTATAACTTGCCATTATGCTTAGCGTTTGTGGACTATGAGAAAGCCTTCGATTCGGTGGAAACATGGGCGGTGCTTGAGTCTCTTCAGCGATGCCATATTGACTATCGGTACATCGAAGTGTTGAAGTGTTTGTATAGTAACGCCACCATGTCGGTCCAAGTACAGGAGCAGAGCACGAGGGCGATTCCATTGCGAAGAGGCGTAAGGCAGGGAGACGTTATCTCTCCAAAACTGTTTACTGCCGTAATGGAAGACGCCTTCAAGCTCCTGGAATGGGAAGGACTTGGCATCAACATCCACGGCGAATACATTACTCACCTTCGGTTTGCCGACGATATCGTAGTCATGGCAAAGTCGAGGGAGGAACTCAGCATGATGCTCGATGACCTCAACCGAGTTTCACAACGGGTGGGCTTGAAAATGAACATGGACAAGACGAAACTTATGTCAAATGCCAATGTTGTGCCCATCCCAGTCTCTGTTGGGAACTCGGTACTCGAAGTTGTTGACTCGTACATCTACCTAGGACAAGTAGTCCAATTAGGTAGGTCCAACTTCGAGAAAGAGGTCAACCGCCGAATCCAACTCGGTTGGGCAGCGTTCGGGAAACTACGTAATGTCTTTTCGTCCGACATACCTCAGTGCCTCAAGACGAAAGTCTTTAATCAATGTGTGTTACCAGTGATGACTTACGGCTCCGAAACGTGGTCTTTCACTATCGGCCTCATCTCAAAACTCAAAGTCGCTCAACGAGCTATGGAGAGGGCTATGCTCGGAGTTTCTCTACGTGATCGAATCAGAAATGAGGAGATCCGTAGACGAACTAAAGTCACCGACATAGCCCACCGGATTAGCAAGCTGAAGTGGCAATGGGCAGGCCACATTGCACGCAGAGAAGATGGCCGATGGGGTCGAAAAGTGCTCGAGTGGAGACCACGGACTAGCAAGCGCAGCGTAGGACGTCCACCCACAAGATGGACAGACGATCTTGTTAAGGTCGCCGGAAGACGCTGGATGTGGGTCGCTTCCAACCGGCACGTATGGAGGTCCAAGGGGGAGGCCTATGTTCAGCAGTGGACGTCTTATGGCTGAGATGATGATGATGATGATGATATGAGTATCATTTGTAATATTAATAATAGTTGTGGTAATTATAATGAAATGTTTAAGTTTCTCTCATGAGGTTATAGAAAACACTATGTTTAGACTGTTTATGGGTATGGGTAGTTTCTCATAACTCTTAAAATTAAGACATTCCTTTAATTTTCTTAAATAAGTAGCGCGGCATTTTAGGACACTCAGTAATTTTAACTATACCAAACTCCTCATCAGATTCGAACATATTAAAATTATTTGTATACTCGCGTCATTTTAATCGATTACCGAACAACAGACGACAAAGCAATCTGTTTGATTACGTTTCGACCCATTTCGAGGGTCGTAAACTGAAACATGACTTGACTCGCTACGAAAGCCAATATTAAAATATAAAGGCGCGACAAAAAGCTTTACTATTTACCCCTAAATAAACAATTAAAATCTGAAAACTTTATTATGTTTATATAGCAAAGATTTAAAAATATTTTCATAGAAATACATAGTCAAAACTTACCGTCGAATTAATTTACAAGATATGCAAATAAGAAGTCTCGAGCCTTCCCAAGCATTTGCGCTGTTTACCATCACAACCTCATGTTTGAAAGTAGTTCGAGTTACAAATAACGACTTTTTTCACGGTCCGTAAGGTTTCTTTTGCAATAAACGAGCGGGAGAAGATAACCTGCCGATCTGAAGTCTCCCAAAGCAACGTTAAATGAGTTTTGAATAAAACAACACAGTCGAACTTAAACACCCCACGGTAAAGTATACATTGAGTAGTGTTACTTAAGTAGTTTTAGCCGAAGCCGCATATTACCCACACTACCCGCAGCTGTTAACTGGGGCTATACTAGAAAGGATAAAGCTAATATCGCAAATAAATATATTATTGGCTCACTAAAGACATTTTTCAGAGCAAGAATGTCTAAATTTCCATCAGAGTACTTACTCAATACAGAGTGCAGGGTTTCGCCGTTCCATGCCAGTTGCCAGTGTTGCTGTTATTCCTATGTTCCCGTAGTTTTGCGCATTTTTTTGCTGATACGGATCCACTACCCAAAATGAACCACTATACACCACCACCCAAATTGTTACGTTTCAAACGTAGCAGGGGAAATTTCTTTTTTTTAGTTTGGTACTCACAACGACACCTAGCGGCATTGTGGTTGAACAGACCGCACAGGATTGTCTTCAGCGCCATCTATCCGCACAAGATGGCACTTGATCACTTAGTCGCAAGCTGTTACTCTAGGAAACTTTATGGTTCTTATTTAGTATTAAAGATTTTCTTTAATGATTGAAAGATTTAGGTTTAATTCTTCTAAAATATTAATACTCAATATCGTTAGTCTTTTAATATGATAATTTTCAAATATTGTTTGGGACATCGTTTGCAATGCCTGGCAAAATTCCTTGGCTGTGAAGCGCGGATGTAGATTGAAAAAAAAAATAACAAGAGAGGAAATTGATTGTCGAGCGCGATCAAGTCACTGAGATTTCCGCAGCCATGTGAGAAAGTTGGTGCAGATCTTCTCTGGTCGCTTTGTACGGGAGCCATCCCTGTAAAATATGGAAACACACCTCGACTTCTTGTAGCAAGCAAACAGAACTCAACATGGCGTCCCATATTAAGTCCCTGTAAGGGCAAATTAGGATTATTTTTTTATAAATGTCGGCAGTGTAGCATCGGCAGCTTCAATTGAAATCCGGCTTTAATGCCGGTCTCTACCCTGGGTTTTTTCTTCGGGCACGTGTCGGCGCTGGGCGTTGCTGTGGACCTTGGGCTGGAGCTTCGTGCTGTTCATCGCGACGTTGGCGAAGCGGGCAGGCAGCCACCTGGACACGTGGCTGACGGTGTCACCGCGTGTCACCGCGACTCTTGGCTGTTTCCCTGCGCGCCTCTGGAGCAGTGCGTGGCCACGGCTTCACCGTCTTCCGCTATGGACACGTGACTCAGGTGTGGTCAGATCTAATTTGTTATTGGCTCTTTCGAGCTCGTGATTACTGTTGCGCATCGCGACGTTGGCGTGGTAGATAGGCGGCCACTTGGACACGTGGCTGACGGTTTCGGCACGTGTCACCGCGGCTTTTGGCTCCAACCTATGCGCCTCTGGCGTAACACGTGGACACAGCCAGACTGCCTTTTACTATAGACACGTGATTTAGGTGTGCTAGTATTAATAGACTTTAATTAGCTTCACGCAATAGTGGCCTCTTAATAGACTTCAAGTGCTCAGTGCATAATTAGTGTATAGACTTAATAAACTTTAACTGAGGCTGCCTAGCCAGTCCGATAGCATAGTGTTCTTAGTATACTTAATAGCATAAGGTTATTTTCTGTACTGCTTTACTGTACTACTACTGTTTTCCTTGTGTGAAGCTTTGGAAATTATATTTAATTGTGTCGAGCTTGAACAATAGTTTTCTTTTTTCTCATCTTAGCTTTACCTATTTTGTACGCTCTATAGCGTGCTGGCGCCCAATATTACTCATTTTCTCTCTCTAGAATTAATTTAGTTGGCAAATAGATTTTTAGGAATAACACAGACGTGTAGTGTGACAATAGAGCGTCAGACCCACGAACCCTGAATACCACCAATAGTCCATAGCTTTATAAGACCAAAACGCTTGTTACAAAATCACCCAAAACTACCCACGTACGACTACGTGCATTTGGGTAGATTCTTAAGATTATCTCCTTAAGCACGGCAATACGGCAACCCCAAAATTCGTCAGGAACAACACTGTACCATGCGTATTTTATTGAAAATTCGCTCGCTATAATGCAAGCATTAAAGCCGTAACAGACTACCGCACCGCGACTTTGGTGCGGTGCGGCGCACCCTATCGATAGTGTGTAAAGTGGTCGCCGTACGTGCGATAAGGACGCAGCTATAAATTAGAGCGAGAGAGATATATTTTGACCGCACCAAGGATGCGGTACGGTGCGGTTGTTTGTTACGGCTTTTAATTCGCACGATTCGCGCTGCATATGTGTTGCTCATGTCAAGGTCGTGTCATATCAATAATAAATCAAGTTGAGATTTTTTAAACCTTAACCGCTGCCATTTTAGTCTCGATTACCTACCCACCAGAATGATTTAGATGTTTAAAATATCAACCCTGCCACTCCTGTCAGGAACGATTTTTGGAAACATCGTCCGAAAGTTAAATTCAGCATGAAATTGTCAACTTATTTTTATCGGCATAATTCGAAGTTCACGTTACAAATGGCTCCTCTTCGTACTAATTGGTAACGCCTAATTGGTAGTCCCTGCAGAAAAATTACTTTCATCAACGAGCGAAGAGTTTCATAATTACTGCAATTAGGACCATTGCGGCGTTTTGTTCAGACGAGGCGCAAGGGAAGGGGATTGGCGAACGTGTTGTGTATCCAAAAATGTATTTATTATAAAAAATAACACGGGGACAATGTGGCGTTTCAAAGTAGATTGTTGGATACTTAGGCCCCGACCCACGCCTTATCATTCCCCATTTTAGGAACAACTCAAGCCCGCGTTATAAACGTTTTTATTGTTATTTTCATAAGGTTGAAGTGGAATCATATGAGTAATATCGACTTTTACAATTCCTGAAATGAGTCGGTGGCTACCACGGTAAAACGCAATTTTAGATCCTGAATTAAAATTATCATACAAATTATTAAAGGATTAATGAAAATTAAAGATGATACCGCGCTATAGTTCGTTTTGTTTAGCATTAGAAATAAGGTAAACAATCTTGATGTGACTTTTAATTGAAAAACACATTTTAAAAATAAGTTACGGCCAATGTGTAACAATTATGAATCTAATACGATCATTTATATTCTTCTGCTTTCATAAGTAATATTACTGATTTTTATAAAGCGTTTTTCAATTAAAAGACATGTCAAGATCGCTTACCTTCTTTCAAGTTCTTTCTAATGCTAAAAAACGAACTATAGAGTCTCTCGACGACGATTTTTATTTTTTTACGAAATGGCCTCTGAATGACTTCTTGTTTATCGATTACTTTTATGTCTCGAGCTCACACACTCGGATAATTAAGACAAATCGAGTAACGTAAGGCACATTAATGTGATAAAGAAATAAAGAATAAAGAATAATTAGGCCCACGCGTTTGGTCTCAAGCTATAGTATTATGTCATACATAGACTGATAAACTCATTTGACATTACCCTCCTTTGCTTTACACTGTTGGGAAAAAAATAGACTTGACGCTCTGACCTTTTAATAAAAAGCCCCTAGAACAAAAACCTTAAGTGCCTATTTACGAGCTCTCGAACGTTTCTATACCTAAAGCAGAACGGGAATTAAAATAGGTATAAACTGCATAATTAACAATTTTAATTCACAGAGAAAAGTTATTTTTCTGTTGGCTTAATAGTAAAACTACAAAGAACAACTATCTAGGCACTCAAAAAAGTATACTTAAGTAAGTTATCTACGCTTCGCTATCTCGGATATAAGTTGGAATGTTTCTGTAAAAGCTTAGCGCAAATAAAGTACTTTGATGCGTCTTTCAGGATATATGCACAATATGCACATGTTCACCGCTGTCTGATGCCGGCTCCGTTAAAAGCCACTAATCCATTTGCCTTTCATGCCAGTACGGAAAATGCACAGATATTGCGAGAAAAATATTCAGAATGTATGAAAACAGAACCAATGTAAATTGAATATGATGGTTACTTTACCAGCGGCAGGTCGCGCGCGCATTTTTAAAAAGGAAAATGCATTCATGAAAATATGGTTATCAAGGCAGGATAAAATTCGGTCTAACTTGGCGTTTAAAAACTTTGGCAGTAACGTAGAAATTGACTTGCGAAAAAGGCATTAAATTTAACGCTACAGTTTTCGAAGGTGTTTCCGCAAGAGCTTAACCTTCCCACAGCCAACCGCGTATCGAAATCCCTAATCGATCAGCTGTAAAGGGCCGGATGAAATAAGATTCTAAAAACCATTATCAGGGGATCTCCCTTTTGTATTCAGCCCCCGCGATCCACTTACAGCCAAGGCAGGGCGATGACAGTTTACGGGATCCAATATAGGACGTATTTATTATTCACTGTGCTTCCATATTTCATGACGTTGGCGTTCGCTAACTTAAAACGAGTAAATGATGCCGGCTAGACGCAGATCTAATCTCGCGTTGGCTGTCGGAGGCACCGTGCCCCGACACGCACCCAGATAAATAGGCCGCTTTGCATTATGTATAACTTTTCTTCAATGGAACTATACTTATCTTAGATATTTTGGCTGAAAATACAGTGTGACGTTTTCGTTTTATTTTGCCTATGTATGCCTACATTGCGTACTAAACTTACCTATTCTTTTTTGCAATAGACTATTTACTAACATGACAATCTGAATTTGAAAGATGAATATATCTCGTATTGGTTAATTACTAGTAAAATAAGGTTAAGTTTTAGATATTTTAAACGAGAACAGATTTAACCAAATAAAAAAGGATGTCCAGCTTTTCTATCTGCCAATATCAATTTCAGAGTATAGGTACCTTATGGGAAAAATAGTATATGATGTGGAGTTGGTCGATCTTCGTCTGTTCCAGCAATAGTTATTAATTATTTATTTTTATAGTCAGCACAATTTGACTAAAACAAGCATCCTTCTAAAATCAAAACTGAAACCAACCCTAGTCGGCCAAACGTTTTCCCGCTGTAAATAGGTGATTACAAAGCATACCATAAGTACTAATGTGCCTTTCTGAGCCCTTTCTTGTTCCTTCAAGTTAAAGAAAGCGACAAAACAATGACCCACAAGTTTAGTTCAGGACTGAAGTATGTGAGGGGCGGTTTCAATAGTTAATAATAGGTACCTATCTACTATCCTTAATTTTCGGGGATACGGGGATGGAAAATATTGAAGTCGACAGACAAAGTGAACAAAAGCTCATAATACAAAGCCCGAAATAAAAAGACGATACTTTTAATCGTTTCCTTACAAAAAGATTCCCTTTTTCCTGCACAAAAAAACAAATATCCAAGGAACGCGTAGATTCAGCTTTCGCAACAGGAAGCCCGAACGGAGTACTATGCAAACAACACAGACCACATACCTACTAGATGAAACCATACCTATAGACGACTCGCAGAAACGGCACATTATTGCTTCTTTGCTCGCGGTTATTACACTGATGTGAATTCGAGCTATGATCGCACACCGAAGCGGCGGCGGCGTGTGAATCCGCAATATCCGCATATTCCGCATCCAATCTAAAAACCGCCTTAGAGCCCTTAGAGGACGTTCACGTGAAGGGCGTAAAAATTGTTCCATGAGGATAACATGCGTTATAAAATGGTATTGGAGATGTGCAGTTTGCGGTGTAGTATTTTGCAAGTTAAAGAACATTTTCGCGTGGCGATTGCGAGTCTTCTTATTCGTTTCATAATGCAGAGTCCATAAAATATAGTCTATATCAAACAACGATAAAAAATAGGAAACCAGCGAGCATTCTCGTAAACAAACTCTGTTTTAACATGTGTGCCTTTACATTAAGCCGTGTTTGTTAAAAACAAATGCCCTTTTGTAGCCTGTTCACTTTGTAGATGCAGTTTACCTACAGCTAATACCATTTTACGCTTCGGTACATAATTAACATGTTAAAATAGGTACTCAAAAACGTGTACGAATAAGCTTCCGTTTTACCTACAGTCGGCGGCAAATCAATTTTCCATCTTACGCTATTAGGTAAGTAAATTCAAAATGTACTGTGTGTCAATATTTATTTATTTCTCGATGCAGTAATGTTGGTTGTGTTAACGAGTCATTTTTCAAAGGGTAAATTTTCCGCGTCCAGAAGTAAAACGTAGGTACCCGATACATTAAAATAACATTTTTTGTTGAAATTAATAGCAATTAGTTGGTTATAAAAAAATTATAAACCCACATAACTTGATTACCCCTGGTGCGTCCATTCCCCATTTTTTTAACAATCTGCCCCGAAAAAACCAAGTTCTATCTATAGGTACGACAGAACATGAAATTTATTGTAACATTTTTACATATTTACTAAGTTTTATTTTATTGTAAAAAGTTATTTATTATTAAATGTTACAACTTCAAATTATTGTTTATTGTTTAAAAAATACACTTTGTTTCTCATATATCGCAAAAAACTTGATAAATATGTTATTTAATTAACTTTAATATCCTTATACCAAACCGGATCCGGTCCGGCCGGATTATGGCCAAAATCCGGTTTGGTATTGAAAATCAGTCCGGTTTGCAATCCCTACTCATGATCCATATTGATCTACAAAATTCCTAGAATGCTGAAATTTGATATGTAAGCTAGTATGAGTAGGTACACAAACAACAAATAAATCCTAAAACATTTTATTTATTTATTTATTTTATTTATTTCCACACTTACAACTATCTTTACAGGTGCTAAACCTAAGTCAATAGTGCAACTATTAACATATATAATTATATATCTATCTAACATATGTATATCTCTAATTGATGTTATGTCGCATATAACATAATATGAACAATGTGGACTTATACCCTCCAACCCCTTAAATTAGGGGATGGTAGTTTGTATGTGACTTCCGCAAATTTTGATGCTAGAAGTCCGAAAATTGAGTCCCTTTGTTGTTAAAATAATAAAATATGTAATAGGATTTTTAGTAAAACACTCTTAAAATTAGGGGATGGAATTTTGTTTGGGTCAAAAAGAATAGATAGTATAGAGGGGTCCTGTCATTGTAAATTTTGTAGTCACTGTAAATTTACTGCCATCTATCGACACACGACTAAAACTCAAAATGAAAACGTATAAAGTTATCAAAACATTTATATATATATGGATAAATGATTTTATTATTTTTATATCATTTTGATCCATGTTCATTCACTGATATCTATGTGTTAAAATTGTTAAATATGAAACGGTGTCGTCACGCCATCTAGCCGAGGATAGGCTAAAGGTGTGTGCGCCATCTATTCGAGAATGACTTTTGCTTCAATTCCGAGGCACGTTTTTTCCTTAGACTTTATTCGTCTTATACGAAGTTACATATGTCTTTGGTTTGGGTTTTCCCAGACATACTTAATATCTTACTACTGTAGATAAAATAATAGACAAGATGCAAAGATGAGAAGACAGTGGGCTATGAAAAAAGGCAACTGAAAATAAACCCCAAAAAAAGAAAGGATAAATTAACAATTTTTATTGTCATAGACAGACATTTTCATGTAAAATGTTGCCAAGACGAGACCATTCGCTCATGCTGTCAATAAGTCATCAGATCTCATGTAGAGCCAAGCTTGTAACTCTTCTACGTACCCTACCTATTACAATATGTACATTATGTACCTACCTCCATAGTCATGCTCGCTTTCAATTTCAACGCACTGAATTGTAACATGGCAGTTCGTACTTCAACGTTGCGTTTCTCGAATGTAACTTGGCACAGTACATGATATGTCTACGCAAACAATACTACCTACTAACTACTAACTGTCCACATGTTTCACATGACCACACCACACCACAGCAACATGCATCTCTGTTTCTGGATATTTTAAACCCGACACTATGAAGACTACTACGGGTAAAAATTAAAATACTTTCTTCTCCTAGTTTCCTAGTACTTACAGCCCTTCTCAAGTTCTCTCTAGCCTCCTATATCATAAAAAAGTATTCAAAAGACAATAAATTTCGACTTATCATTCAAAAAAATCAAGAAATATTTGTCCCTGACTGTGATGCCTCCTATACTCATGAGATATGTTGTATGGGCGTCACATATTGTAGGTACCAGAGATAAAGTAAATACTTAGACATAAAGCTGTATGTTACATTTTAAAGTTCCCGAGTTCAGTTTGCAATCTCAAACTACACCTAGAGCGTGCGCCATCTACAATCAGGCAAGAAGCGGCAACAATTTGCGTGGAGGTGGGTGCATAAGCCACTTTACCCCCTTCGTCTTGTCTTCCTACGTAGACAAGTTTCCACTGCGAACAAGCAGCTAACTAGCAAGGCTATGTAACTAAAGATAATGTACTCAATTCGTCTAGTATTCAAGCTCGTCGAAATCGGAGAATTCGGAGCCGGTTGATTTCGCAGTTCGAGTTAATGAAGATTGGATCTTGTTAATTAGTTTTCATTGGGATTGTTTTGAAAATACTTCAAGTGTTAGTTAGATGATACTTAACACAATATGTTTGCCTACTTTAGTTGTAAATTACATGCACTTACCCGTCCATATATATACATATCTAACACATCGAAGCGCACAATATAAAGCTTCATTGTGTGGATGAGACCGCTCTAAACAATAAACACGCATGGTTACTTTTTACACGTGCAGTCTGTGGGCAACATTTACGCAGAGGGCCTATAATACGCTGAGAGTTCAGTACAACAACGTCCTGAGGATGCTGTTGAAACTGCCGAAGCACTGTAGTGCCTCTGGCATGTTTGCAGAGGCGCGAGTGGATGACTTTTACGCCATTAGGCGTAAAAGAATAGCGTCTCTGCTGAAGCGCGTGCGTAGCAGTGATAACAGCCTCCTGAGGACGTTGTCCGAACGTCTGGACTGCCGCCTCACAAAATACTGGGTAGAGGTGGTGATAGGCAGGGCTAAATAACCCATCTTGTCCCGTGTTCCTCTCTGCACGCATTATGTATATGTTAAGGTAGTAAATAGTTATAAGTTTTATGTAAGTACTAACATAGGATGTAAGTTCTTCTGGTTAGCTAACAATAATATGGATCTGTATGGTCTGAAATAAACAAATTTTATTTTTATATTTTATTTTATTTTATTTATTTATTTATTTAAAATGGTGCGTGTTTATGTTTAGATTTCGTGTGTTTTATTTTTATTCTAAAGCTTTCATCAGTAATAGGCAAAATACTTTCCACATTTTTGATAAACCTGCTTTTTTCGAGTATAAGTACGTTTCGTTCTCAGGTGAAGAATCTACTTTATTAGTTGTCAACAAGACGCTAGGTAGGTACTAGCATAAAGATGCAAGCAGAACTCGTCCCTATGACAACCAACAAAGTGGTGCTTTTTGCTTCTAGATGTTCTTTAAAACTACGTTACGTACATCCTTCAATAGGAAATAGAAGATCAAAAAGATCGTACAAGCCCGCTCCACGAAAGTATTTGAGAATACCTAAGCTTAAAGAAAAAGCAACACGACATCGCGCCGCCAAAGATCTCAGTGAGTAAGTGAAGTCATCGCTGCCAGCAGGTGAGTAAGCTCCATCCATTGATAGATATTACTTCCTTCTCCACTCGGGGTAAATACCTAGCCATGTTATCGCAAGAACACGGGCCTTGAGGTCTTGGATTTCCAGATTTATTTGACCTAGAAATACGTGAAAACTATGTGTAGGGGGAGCCTGCTTATATTGTTGCGACTGAACCATCGATTCGTCTGTGTTTTGTAAGCGTTTGAAATGTCAGAGTCTTATTCCGATCAAGCGCAGGATTCAGCAAACACTGAGACAAACTATAGATATTCTTAGAGTACGCTAAGGTTTTACGGATCGAGATCAACGTTACACTGGCTAGCCTTAGCGTATGACTCGCCTTCATTTGTTAGTAAACGGGAACTCGATCTAGTGGCTGCCGTACACCGTTCGACGGGGGCAAACTGAATTAGGGACGTTTTTCTCCATTTTATATCTCTCGCCCTCTAAGGAGCGACGAAGTGGTGAATTATTGGACTTACTTTATTTTATAAAACGATTTCGTCTCGGAGAGATTTCTGTTTACTTTGCCACAAAACGCTTTTCACGTTCCAGCCACATTAAATTGATATAAATTGATAGTGAAATTGATTTCAATTCATTGGTTTCTATTGCCATATTTGTATAACGAGGGATTTAATAACTAAATTGCTCTGCTCTGCTATAATTATTTGCGTCTTTGACGTGATTTGTGAATTACAGAATAAATACCTATTTATTTAAGTACAACAAGTCGATCAATTTTTGTTATTATTTACTATCATAAGACAGCATACATTTTTTATCCAACGTGCTAATACAGCTCGGTAATATTAGCTCGGTGTTGTTTTCCATTTGTCGGGATCTTTGCTTTTTTTTGTGCATATTTCCCGATTTTTTTAGTTCCCCATGTCATAAAGTCAGGATCTGATGATTGGGACCTGGAGAAACTGAGGGAGCTTTTGTTATATTGTATTACACCTATAACGGGTGTCGAACTTGGTAAAGTGGAATAAAAAATGTAAAAAAAAAAACAGAACATTAAAATTATGGCAGTGGCAAACTGTTCTGCAAATTAGGTTAATTTAGTTAATAAACTAAGCGTGTAAGGAGTTGTCCACCGCGTAACCACGACAACGAGGTAATATAAAGAGTGGGGCCTTGTTACATAATTTTCCAAGGCCTATATTATTGTACAGGATAAAGTTGGTGTATTTTCTTGCGTGTGTAATTTTGCGGTGTTTCCTTTTCATTAACTTTCCACGCACAATATTGCAGGCTGGCCATAAACTCGGACGGAGGTGCTCAGTTACAGCGAGGTCAGGGATAACTTATCCGCTAGATAGCGCAAATAGAACAAGCGCTGATGGCCTAGCGGTAAGAGCGTGCGACTTTCAATCCGGAGGTCGCGGGTTCAAACCCCGGCTCGTACCAATCAGTTTTTCGGAACTTATGTTACGAAATAACAATGATATTTACCAGTCGCTTTTCGGTGAAGGAAAACATCGTGAGGAAACGAGACTAATCCCAATAAGGTCTAGTAACCCTCTGGGTTGGAAGGTCAGATGGCAGTCGCTTTCGTAAAAACTAGTGCCTACGCCAATTCTCGGGATTAGTTGCCAAGCGGCTCCCATGAGCCATGGCAAAGGGCCGGGATAACGCGAGGATGATGAAGATGATAGCGCAAATAGAACTAAACGATAGCTATAAGCACTCCCATTACTGAGTATGAGGACGCGATTTCATTTGGGCCCACGTCAACCAAGCATACATAAGTTGAAAAATTAAAATATTTTCACAAATAAAGTTCCATTTGGAAACATTGGCAATTGTAATATAATGTTTGTAGAAGCACCTGAGTGGTTCGACTGCTAGCGTACTTTAGTGTGGTGTCCAGATTTCGTTGTATACTTTTCTAAATAAAAAGTCTAAAGGATGTTGTCTATAAGTGAAACACAAGTAGTTTCGCCCTCGTCTGGGACTAATGAGACTAGCGGAAATATTATACTTTTAATGAAATGAGACAACTTACTGACATGCAATTAGCCACCATTCAAGAAAAAAGTTACTTAATTTAAGTTACATAATATTAGAATGTAAATATTATTATTATTTTATCTATGGGTGTCAACAAGAAGTTTATAAATGCCCAATATCAAGGCTTGAAGAGCTCAAATATGACGTTCAATGACGCTTGAATGAATTTCTTCAGGCTACTTTTCTTAAGCTCAATAGCCATTCTCATATACTTACATAAATACCGCTCTACCAAGTAAGCTACCGAGATTTACCAGTGGAAAACGCATACTGCCACTAGTATTCCTGACAGTTCATTTTTCCTGTTTTTGTATATTTCTAAACATGGTTGTACTATTAGCTGACATTTCTGCTTAATATTAAATTAATTCAGACTGGATTTATTTTGGAATACTAATTAAATCTAGTCATGCTAACATTTCGCCAAAACGAGCGCGACCGCGGAGCGCTGACTATCGTAACTCGAATAATAACATTACCCTCTACACTATATATCAGTTTTATTTTGCAGTTGAGCGCAAAGGCTATATTTTAACGCATTTTTACACCGAATATAGCGGAAATAATGAACCGTACCGCGCGGGCGTCGAATGAATTAAAACTAATGGAACAGTTAATTTCTCATGAGGATAAAGCTCTCGGCCGAACTCAGCCGTACAGAGGTGTTCCTCCTGTCGCTTGCAAAGTCCAAAGGATCAAACGCACCAGTATATTGGCTACACGCGAAATGCGTGGTGGAAACTAAAGCCTGGCCAACCATTTCCGACAGTAAAAAACGGCTAAAAATTCAAAATTTCTTAGTTTATTGTTTAGTACACAAATTGTACGCGTCATTACAGTAAAGAAGCATAAAAAAGGCTGTCATTGTGTGAGGTATTTAGGTAGGTGTACTAGGTTTTACACTGGTCCGCCTGAGCGACCGACTAGACTGCGTTCGGTCCTTATGCAACGTCCAGTCCAGATTCTGTTGCACTCGCTTTGCTCACACTCACGCTTTTCATTCCCTTTTTTAACACAGCACTCAGTGTATTACTGTTGCTTACTAAACTTAAGCGAGCATTCAATTCGGACGAACCAGTGTAAGAGCGATTTTTGGTAACGCGTTGTCTTTGAAGTTTGTAGTGATGATGATCACTCGTTATTCGATGAATAATGATAATGAATCGTGAAAAGATAATCGATTCGATCTTAGTACCGATTTATTATAAGTTAACGTACTCTGTATTGAAGATCAAATCCATGCAATTAACTAACTTATTATTAAAATTATTAAAATAACTAACTAGTTTACCTATTTGATTATTGTTTGTTGAAATGATTGAATTCTGCGATTTTATCGATTTCCTTAACTTTCGGGAATAATCTACGTCTAAATAAAAGGTTTAAAAAGAACTATATAACGAGTACGTAATACTACGTAATTTGATAAAACGCCTAGAATTTATAATGATCTAATATTAGTACCAGTTTGAAGTTTTACTTTTTCAGGTTTTACAATGTGGACAATTAGATATTTCAAACTTTAGTTGGATTAAGGCACAAAGCTCGCCAGTACTCAATAACAGCAACATTACGCCAGCACCACAAATACAGATGCAATCGTTGTAAAACCAGCAATCTTGCTTTTGTTACCTCTAACAAATTATTTTATTTGGCCCGTAAACCAAGCGGTGGATAAGCATACTTCGTGAGATACCAGTGCCCTGTGGTAATAAAATATCGGACCACGACTATGCCGGATAACATGAATGTAGAACTGTAAATTTAAATCAGATTCAACACGAGTATTTATAATTATTTTTCCACATTTAGCTCACTTCATAGTGCGCTTTCCTTTTGATTATCATTTTCCTTTCATATCGAAGTTTCTATACCCTTTGTCTGTTCGATTCCATTTACATACTAACACCAACTCAGTCGATCTTCCGAAGTTACGCCATGAGTCAAGTAACATTCAGAATGACATTCAATACAATTGCAAGTGCCTTTGAATCAAAATGTTGCGGCGTTTTGCCAGTAAGATACTGTTACGAGTACTGTCTGTTACTACTGTTAGAGGCGATGAAGTGTGATATTCAAAACAACTCACTGCATATAATATGTACCTATGGATGGAGAGCGCCGGAAAATGGTACGTGATAATGACAGCCACGAAACTAGTCAGTTAGATTGCTATACTATCCATATTACTGGATCCAGGCTGCTTATCGTTGGGGGTCAATCAATGCAGACCCACGGCCAAGGTTTTTCATACTCTTAGCCTACGTATTGTGCAAGATTGTTTCAATTCTATGTATCTGTTCTATATTCTATATTCTATATATTTATTATTCATGTATACTGTATATGAAATAGGGATTTGAACGTGAGTAGGGAGAATAAGCGGTACCTATACCTATTTTCGAGTGTATGTATTATAGACCTTTTTTGACGCCGCCCAATGCCCACGACCCAAATGGAGCGTGATTGATTTCATTAGACTTCATTAGGCTCCTTTCAGTTGTCTTGACTTTTTTATTACGCATTATTATCAAACTATAACCTCCCGTTTGACATTTACGTAATAAAACGTTCAATTTAAAAATTAACGATGGCTATTTAAATGTGCATGTTTGTAGAAAAATGACCAACCTGCTGATGCTCTAATGTTATAGTTTTATTAGCGAAACCAGCACTAACGCATAACGTCACTGAAGGTTTCATCTAAATGGTCCAGCAGTGCCGGATATTACTTCATTATAAGCAGACAAGGCGACGGACACTTCCTGTCATAATATATGAGAAGATAAATTATGTATGACACAAATATCTCAGACCCTCCCCGGACTGCCTTACAACTCAAGCCTTTAATAAAAAGTAGGTAAGCAGGCCGCAGAGCCTTCATCCATAAATCGTGTAAGTGATATGATACCAGCCCCTGTCATCATTCAGTTGATCGAATTATTCTCAATTTCTGCACTTAATACTTCCCCTTTCCCCTTGCTTACTACCGTAAAATGGGGTGAGTAGGGATTACGAGGGCAGTTGGGTTATGAAAGGGGTGAGGAGGGATGGTATTTTTAGACCAGAGTTATCACATTGTTACGTAAATACATTCTCTTGAGAGGTCAAGCTATTGTAATATTATTTCAATTCTAGCAATTGTCCCATCTCACTCAATTCCTATCCCCCTGAACCCCGACTACGGGGTGAGCTGGGATTTCTTACTATTTTGTGTTTATCGTTGAATGAATCTATGAAATGAAACGACAGATTATCATTGAAAAACTAAAGATCTTACTACCGGAACACTTTTAAAGTATATAAATTAACGTGCCACATATAAAAATAAACTTGTATTGAGGTTTGAACTTCGGATTTGTCCCAACTCACCCCATTTTACGGTACTATTTTTTTTACTTCCATTACTGTAATTTATTTTTGTAAACCTGTGTGTTGTGTACAATAAAGTGATTACTTACTTCATACTTCAAATATGTAAATTTATTTTGAATATCTGATATTTCTACTTATGATGAAAGTATTCATTGTTGACGCCCTATTAAGCCAGATTTATGTTTAGGTAGGTACTCAATCAATACGATTCATTATCAAACTGCACAACGGGACTTAATCGCGTATTTAAGTTTTAAGATTTACCTCCGACGTTTCGAGGACGGCGTTGTCCCCGTGGTCTCGGAGAAGACTGGCTCAAGTTGACATCAACATCTTCTAGCCGCGCGAGTTTTTCGAACTACCCGCACTTGGTCTTGTTTATCAGTTTGAACGTTTTGCGCACTAGGGATGTCACTCTGTCGACACACAACACTAACGATATTCGATTTATCGACTGTCGATATTCGTTTCCGCTTACATTTACTAATGACTGGATTCCATGTGGATGAGATCTTAAAACCCTCGTCCCGATTAAAATTGCAATGTTTTTTGATTTCAATGGCTTCCCGCACTTTTCTACTGTAGAAATGGCGATCCGTGGAGAGGATTTTAGGGTTATGCAGCTCAATCCAGTGGTTTGGTCCTGACTCCAGCAAATGCTCAGCCACCGCAGACTTGTTGACCTGACGATTTTTGACAGCTGCGATATGTTCCTTAACTCTTTCTGCTATGGTGCGCTTAGTTTCTCCGATATAGGAACTACCACAACTGCAATCTATTTTATAAACGCCAGGTGACTGGAACGGAATAACGTCCTTCGGTGACCTTAGGCTCCCTGCTACTTTGGATAAAGGTGTGTACACCGTCTTTATAGAGTACTTTCCAAGTACTGTGCCAACTTTATCCGTTACCCCTTTTACATACGGCAAAAATGCCGGCTGTCTGGAGACATCAGGACGTTTCCGCGTTGCCTTTCGTCTGGGTTGCCACTTTTTTACCTTGTACCCGTTCCTCCTTAGTACCTCCTGAATATGCGACATCTCACTCTCTAAATATTCAGGGTCACACAGATCATGTGCTCTGTTTACTAGCGAGGTAACCACCGATTGTAAGTGACGAGGATGGTGGTGAGAAAGGGCGTTCAAATACCTGTCAGTGTGTGTAGGTTTCCTATAAACAGTATGAGTTAGGGTTCCATCCACTCGACCAATCACTTTCACGTCCAAAAACGGCAAACTGCGCTGTGATTCCAATTCATACGTGAACTTCGTCTTCGGATGAATTGAATTTAGATATCGGAGTAGTTGCTCCACCTCCTGCTTCCCACCCTTCATAATACAGAAAACATCATCCACATAGCGCTTCCACAACTTCACCGCCCAAGGCTGCAAGTTTATACTGGCTTCGATATGCTCCATCCAGATATTTGCCAAAACCGGTGCTACAGGGCTACCCATGGCTACCCCATCAATCTGGAGGTAATGTTTTCCACAATACAAAAAGTAGCTTCCTTCCAAGCAGTTCCTCAGCAACACCATTACTGACTCCGATATACCCTCATCGCTCAGTTTCCTTCTGACTACCTCTAGACATTCTTTAACGGGAACATTGGTGAAGAGCGACTCAACGTCAAAGCTCACCATTACCTCATCTGGTTCCAGCGTTATTCCCTTGAGAATATCCATAAAGTGACGAGAGTCCTTCACAAAAGACGACGTACTACCCACAAGCGGCTGCAACACCGACGCAACATGCTTTGCAAGATCGTAAGTGGGAGAAGAGATTTGACTCACGATAGGCCGCAAAGGCACATTCCTTTTATGTACTTTTGGCAATCCGTACAGTTTAGGTGGCAGTACGATCTTATGAGCAGTATTATGAAGGGTGGGAAGCAGGAGGTGGAGCAACTACTCCGATATCTAAATTCAATTCATCCGAAGACGAAGTTCACGTATGAATTGGAATCACAGCGCAGTTTGCCGTTTTTGGACGTGAAAGTGATTGGTCGAGTGGATGGAACCCTAACTCATACTGTTTATAGGAAACCTACACACACTGACAGGTATTTGAACGCCCTTTCTCACCACCATCCTCGTCACTTACAATCGGTGGTTACCTCGCTAGTAAACAGAGCACATGATCTGTGTGACCCTGAATATTTAGAGAGTGAGATGTCGCATATTCAGGAGGTACTAAGGAGGAACGGGTACAAGGTAAAAAAGTGGCAACCCAGACGAAAGGCAACGCGGAAACGTCCTGATGTCTCCAGACAGCCGGCATTTTTGCCGTATGTAAAAGGGGTAACGGATAAAGTTGGCACAGTACTTGGAAAGTACTCTATAAAGACGGTGTACACACCTTTATCCAAAGTAGCAGGGAGCCTAAGGTCACCGAAGGACGTTATTCCGTTCCAGTCACCTGGCGTTTATAAAATAGATTGCAGTTGTGGTAGTTCCTATATCGGAGAAACTAAGCGCACCATAGCAGAAAGAGTTAAGGAACATATCGCAGCTGTCAAAAATCGTCAGGTCAACAAGTCTGCGGTGGCTGAGCATTTGCTGGAGTCAGGACCAAACCACTGGATTGAGCTGCATAACCCTAAAATCCTCTCCACGGATCGCCATTTCTACAGTAGAAAAGTGCGGGAAGCCATTGAAATCAAAAAACATTGCAATTTTAATCGGGACGAGGGTTTTAAGATCTCATCCACATGGAATCCAGTCATTAGTAAATGTAAGCGGAAACGAATATCGACAGTCGATAAATCGAATATCGTTAGTGTTGTGTGTCGACAGAGTGACATCCCTAGTGCGCAAAACGTTCAAACTGATAAACAAGACCAAGTGCGGGTAGTTCGAAAAACTCGCGCGGCTAGAAGATGTTGATGTCAACTTGAGCCAGTCTTCTCCGAGACCACGGGGACAACGCCGTCCTCGAAACGTCGGAGGTAAATCTTAAAACTTAAATACGCGATTAAGTCCCGTTGTGCAGTTTGATAATGTTTAATAATCGTGAAAGTTTAAATCAGTGTAATACGATTCATACCTAAAATAAGCGGCCGAGATTCGCAATGGAGCACCTAAGAATCTAATATTATGTTAAACAAATACTGTTTATAAAATGATAGCCTAGTATGGAGTCTCATGACTTGAGTTGACTATGACCGCTAGTTGAGGGGCCCACAGATTACCAGTTCGCCGGACGATATCAGCCTGTCAGTTAACAAAAGCAAAGCAAAAGGTAACAGTTCCGAACAACTGACAGGCTGATATTGTGCGGCGAGCTGGTAGAGATAGACACAGCCCTTTAGTTTTCGACACTTCGAAGTAGAAATATAAAAAAAAAACTATTAGGTAGATCTCTCACAATTGAATAATAAATGATATTGCAATCGCATCAGTAGAACCGGAGCAGCTAACAAATTTCGGAGTACCCCTCGTACATGAAGATAAAGTTTAACATTCCAATCAACGAATATTCGTAATTGACTTTTTCGACTTAGGGGCTGTTCATAAATTACGTCATCTATTTATGACGATTTTGATCCCCCCCCCCCTAAAATCATCCAAAAATCCTGCTTCGAATGACCCCGTTTCCTCCTACGTCATGCTACCATCATCCGATGTCCAGACCCCCCAATTTGAAATGACGTAATTTATTAATATACTTCCATAGCAATAGGTAAATATATTGCTGTGGAAGTTCAAAGGTTTTCTCTAATTGGTATTCCATTAGCAACATATTCATTAACCTAATCGATACCGAAAGCTTATAAATACTTATAGTAAACTTGATACCCTCTGTAACCCAACACATTGATTAGTACGAGATAAGTGCCAGCAATAAGTCAGCAACAATTATTCTAGTCAAAATCAATCCACGATATTAATTTTCCCACCCTCATAAGGCACGCGTGAGCAGACAAATAACTCTGAAACTGTTGTAACATTCCGTGCACGTCCTATCCGAAACTATGGCGAACCGAGTCTGAAGATACAAAGAGTCTACGCAACTACTAAAGTTATTTTCTTTCGTCTGTCGGTTTTTGAAAACGTATCTGCAATGCACCTCAGAGTCAAGATGCCTTTGAGTGAGTAAACAAGTTAGCCCGCGTTGCAAAGTTCTATGTTATGTCAAGTGAAGCGTAGAATTTAAATTTATCGTACCTTTGCCGGCTGCTATTGCCGAGTGTTTCAAACTTTGCTACCTCTCCATTATATGACATACGGAAGAATGTGTACCGGTGATTGAGAGGTACACGTCAAATAGGTAAATACAGTTCGATCTTACTAAAATTGCCAGGTACTTGGCAGGTCTGTTGCGCTTTCGATTTAAAATGTTTAAATATTTTCGAAGCCTGACAATTTCACAATACCATTAGAAAAGATTGATGTTCTCTTGAAAAAAAATCCTATGTTCTGTACACTGATATCGCAGTGACCAGATAATTATCCCATCCCATTATGGTAAAGAGCCGACTGCAAAATTTCGAACCGACTTCATACCGCGATGAAATGCACAATGGTTTCCCATAAAAGTGGTGCTAAGTCCGAATTTGATAGTCTGCCACGGCGGAACTTGCCGAAAGTACGAAAAAGAAGGCGCGAAAAAGGGGAGCTGATTTAACCCATCTGATACCGAAATATTAGTTATGGCAGCAGATAGAAATTTACATGTAGACGCAGAAAAGCGAAGTCTGACAGTATTTTTTTTGCCGGAAGTACTGGGCAGACGCTCTCAAAGGTGACCATCGGGACCCCTAAATTAACCCATCTGATACCACCATGAAATGAAACCAATTCCTGTCGGTAGGTATGAGCCCTCATTTCAAGAATATCTGCCAAAGCTTTTCCTGCCGAAACACCTTGACAGACGAGATTATGTAAGCAAGGGGACCATCGGATACCCTGAATTAACCCATCTGTTACCGAAATAATAGTTATGGCAGCAGTTAGAAATTTACATGTAGACACAGAAAAGCGAAGTCTGTCAGTATTTTTTTTTGCCGGAAGTGCTTGGCAGACGCTCTCAAAGGTAAAATTACAGTCGGTAAGTATGAACCCTCATTTCAAGAATAATAAGTCTGCCAAAGCTTTTCCTGCCGAAACACCTTGACAGACGAGTTTATCACTTGAGAGTCTGTCAAGGTGTTTCGGCAGGAAAAGTATTGGCAGACTTATATATTCGGTAGGCAGTAGGCAGCAGCGCCGCGACATAGATGATGATTTACGAAGTTACTACTAACGTAAATGTGGCCATTTCAGAGCATCTTTGAGAAAATCATGTTAAGTAAGATGTTAAGGTTCCGTCACACAGGCGCGTTTTATGGGCGGGACGTGAGCGCGCGGCGTGAGCGTTTTATATGTAAAAGCGGCGCGCCCCGCTCACACGCCGCCCGCAAAACGCGCCTGTGTGACGGAGCCTTTAGGTACCGATGACGCTAATATAAAGTAGATACCTATACCCTTCGAGCAACACCGGCTTCCGACACATCGGAAGGGAGGGGCCCAAGCGATATCTCACCGTACAAATCTTTCTGCCATTTTTCGCGGGGGGAAAGGTGCACACAGTCGCACTTCTCACACACTTACATACAAAATCCAATCTGTAATGACGACACAAATACATAGAAAATGACACACGCCAAAGACAAATCTTGCAAACCTCGATCTCTTTTTGTGTACGGACGAGTGACAAGTGTCACAACACGCACACTAACACATTTTCGTTGAAGTATGTTATTGTATTCTGAGAGATGAGAAGTCGGATTTGTCGCTCGACCGATCCGCAATTTGTACTGAGCGAGCAAAATCGATAAATCCAACAATTACATGAGACTAAAATATAATAATTGTGTTTGAATGTAATTAAACGTATGATATGTAAAAAAAATATTACATGTGAAATGTAACACTTTCTTTTTGTAAATTTGATGTCCCCGACCTCTTTTTATAACAAAAAACCGAGCAAACAGGCATTTTTGTGCAGCAGTGTTCACGCGCGCGACTGGACTCGGTCTAGTGAAAAATCCAAGTGCAACTAGTTTTATTACCCGCGCTAGATTAGATTGACGCGCTAATCTTGTACCTCGGCAGAGGGGAAATAGTGCGAATGCCGCCTCCCTTCCGTGTTGCTCGAAGCCTATACCTATAACTATAACATTACGTACCTGACATATCATGATAATATTGATGATCTTCATTTTGCTGTTTCCAAACTCTGGTAAGTAGTAATCTTATTTTCCTCAAAGGTTAGACGAAGTGGTTTCTTCATTTTTTCACTAGGGTCATGCACTGAATAACAAGAAAATAATACAATGAAACTAAACCGTGAAGTGATACAAAGTTTACACAATATTCAGTCCATTGTCCAATTGATGTTCAATCTTGGGTTCAGTCATTTTAATGTAATTTCACCGCAAAAGATCACACAGATCCGGAGTAAATCCTAAATGCTTGACCGTCTTTTCGGTGTTGACAAAATACGACAGTTACGACACGACAGCGACAGGGCATAAACCAAAACCAAAACGGAAGTAAATAAAGAAAAGCAAAGTCAATTTCATCCTTAATATTTTTAAACTTCCGGCACAGAATAAAATAATAGTACTATCGTCATAGAGGAACAATAATATAGAGATGACACGGGGGAGGGGCCAAACGACCGTACGAGATGCACTTATGAAAATTTCAGTAGGAGTAGCAGAGAAAGCGGTATTATTGCTTGTCCTTGCCACAGTCTCACTTTTTGTTTGTTCCCCACCAAAAATTTAGTATGGTTTATGGTGGGCAACAAATAACCCGACCGAATTAAGTAGATTGTTTTTGGTAGGTTGTCAGGAATGTTAAAACGTGTTTTTAATATTGTCGCTTTGCGTATGTCTTGTCCCTCACGGAGGCACGCGTATAGCTAATCTATGTAATACTAGGTCTATGACTATCGTACAGAAACTTCCTACAAAACCGAAGTTTGACAGCGGTTCAGGGTCGAATCATGCTATCCCTTTCTAATATATGGCACTATCCCTTTCGGCTATTTAGGGTTGTCAAAATTCAAGTGATTATCTTATCTGTGGTCGTGCACACAAAAGGAAGTCAAGTGGAGCCAACCCTAATAATTGCTCGGAGCAATGCTGAGCCGAGCGGAGCCGAGTTTAGCCGAAGTCAGCAGTTTCGCACCCCTGCTTCCGGTCAAATCATTATTCCTCGGTTTTAGCGCGTTCAGAAACTATATTCACATAACTAAAATCGGTATCTAGTATATAAACAAGGAACTATTTTTTCATTAAGCTATTAAAATAAAAAATAATGCGTGAAATATAGATGGTCAAGCAAATCTTGTCAGTAGAAAAAGGCGCGAACTTCAAATTTTCTGAGACGATATCTTTTCTCGCCTACATTTTTCAAATTTGCCGCCTTTTTCTACTGACAAGATCTGCTTGACCAACTATAGTTAAGCATGGTCTGAAAACAATATTACTTAAGGTTCAGTCCGGATGTAACATATCCGGACTGAACTTTTGTGTTGAAGATTGTATTATAAACGCACCTGACAGTGACAGACGTCAATTGCCCCTTGACATGCAATGAATTCTGTCCGCTGTTGACGTGTTGACTTGTTTTTTCTGAGTAATATTTAATGACAGAATTGAACAGACCTTGCGTTGTGTTGCGTGACTAAATCAAGCATTCAGGTAGCTTCATGTGTCTAGGGAAAATTAATCAGTTATTCTCATCCTAGTTGCGAAACAAGAACCAGAGGTGCAACATTTTTTATGGTAAGTGTTATTTTAAAGTATATTTAAGTTTAACCAGCTGTGCATGTTTTTATTTGGTAGACTTTTAGTTAACGACATATAATATGTCTTTCGACTTATTTGTTAGACTATATTTCTAAAAAAGTGAATAAATTTTGCTCATATCTGAGTTATTTCTAGCAATGACGCACAATCATGGGGTGTAATTACTACTCTCAAGGATACACCTTACACATCCGTATTATAGTGAACTCATCATTGCTTATATGCATTCATTAGGAAGCTTGTAGAATTCATGTAAATTTAATGAATATAATGTTCCTATGTATAATAAAAACATTATTCACATCAAATAATTAAAGAAAACATTATTCTCAAATTAATTATGTAGTAAAGTTGAACAGACGAAATATTGACATTCCATGGTCTTTTCTCTGATATTTACTTGACTACAAAAAAATTGGTAGGTTAACTTAAACAAAAATAAAAATATTTGATTTCTTATTTTGTAATCCATAACTAGTTTGGCATAACTAATATGGTTACACAAGTAACAATATAATACAGAAGTCTGCACATTGGATAGACTAACTTTAAAAAATACTAACGGTGAATAGGTTTACAATTTCCATTATGTAGTTTGTATCATTTAGAACTGTGGTTGTAGTGGCCGGTCTTTGTGAAATAGTCCACATAATTATAAATAGAAGAACCCTTTATTGACTTTGATCTTCATAGATATATAGTTTGTTTATTACACTGACTCATTTGGATTAAACACTAAACTTACATTGCATAATTCTATGCTTAAGAGTCACACAATCCTGCCGCCAAAAAGCCGCACCCATACAATCGAAGTTACATTCTCATTTGATATGCTTAAATTACATGAAAATTGGTATGAACATTTACAATAACATAATAATAATAATATCTGGAGCTGGACGCCCTGGATCGGAGGGTCCGGTCACTGCTCACCACACATCGCATGCTACACCCACGCTCGTCAGTTATGAGATTGTACATCCCACGGAAGTGTGGAGGCCGAGGCTTCCTAAACGCCAAGGATCTCCACAACCGCGAGGTGTACAATCTCAGGAATTATTTCCTTAACAACGAGTGTGGGATGCATCGTGATGTGGTGGCAGTAGACAGGAACCTCACGCCGCTCTCCTTGGCAAACGAGAACTGGCGCAAACCTGTGGTACTAAGTACTGCGGATCGCAAGGCGGCATGGGAGAGTAAGGCGCTACACGGGCGGTTCTACAAGGCCCTCACGGGACCCGATGTGGACCTGCTCGCGTCGGTGAACTGGTTACGATTCGGGGACCTCTTCGGAGAAACCGAGGGTTTTGCCTGTGCAATTGCGGACGAAGTGATGATGACGAACAACTATCGGAAATATATCCTGAAGGACGGTACGGTCGACATTTGTCGGGCATGCCGCCGTCCCGGAGAGTCACTCAGGCATATCATTTCCGGTTGTTCTCATCTTGCTAACGGTGAGTACTTGCACAGACATAATCTCGTAGCCAGGATTATTCACCAGCAACTTGCTCTTCTATACGGCCTTGTGGACCGCGAAGTACCGTACTACAAGTACTTACCTGCGCCTGTTCTCGAGAATGGTCGTGCCACGCTCTATTGGGATCGATCTATCATCACTGACAGGACTATTGTCGCCAATAAGCCTGACATCGTGCTGATAGACCGATCGCAGCGCCGGGCCGTGCTCGCCGACGTCACCATCCCCCATGATGAGAATCTCGTGAAGGCCGAGAAGGACAAGTCCAGCAAGTACCTAGACTTAGCTCACGAGATTACCGCCATGTGGGATGTTGACTCGACGATCATTGTTCCGATAGTTGTGTCAGCGAACGGTCTCATAGCGAAGAGTCTCGACCAACACCTAGAGAGACTCTCGCTGGGTGGTTGGATCAAGGGTCAGATGCAGAAGGCGGTAATATTGGACACGGCGCGTATAGTACGTCGGTTCCTCACTCTGCGGCCCTGACCACCGGCAGCTTGGGCCAAGCTCCGCTGCCGGCGGCACCCTAGGTTAGGTTTTTTATAATGTGTTTATATGTATTTTTTATTGTTTTGTAAGTGTTTTTTTATATTTTACTTTTATATTCATATTATAACAAACCTAACTTAAGACGAAAAATAAATAAAGAGAATAATATCTTTATAGGTACCATAGTACTAGACTGATCAGGTACTAAATTGTTGTACAAAGATATACCTAATAAATAAGTTAGTAAATATTCTTTATTGTGCACCATAAAGTATATAGACACAGAAAACGAAATACATGTTTAAGACTAGGTAACAACAGGCAGTAAAAAATAGAACGAGTAAAAATTTTGTAATATAAAACTTCTGTTAATATAGTTCGTTTTTTTAGCTTTAGAAATAAGGTAAACAATCTTGATGTGTCTTTTAATTGAAAAACCCATTTTAAAAATAAGTTACGGCAAATATGTAACAATTATGAATCTAATACAATCTATATTCTTCTGCTTTCATAAGTAATAGTTACTGATTTTTAAAAAGCGTTTTTCTATTAAAAGACATGTCAAGATTGCTTACCTTCTTTCAAGTTCTTTCTAATGCTAAAAAAACCAACTATAGTAATAGTCCGTCCGTCCGTCCGTCCGTCCGTCCGTCCGTCCGTCTGTCCGTCCGTCTGTCCGTCCGTCCGTCTGTCACCAGGCTGTATCTCACGAACCGTGATAGCTAGACAGTTGAAATTTTCACAGATGATGTATTTCTGTTGCCACTATAACAACAAATTTACAACCAAATTTACCCGTTTTACCCTTTGGGTACCCAAAGGGTAAAACGGGACCCTATTACTAAGACTTCGCTGTCCGTCCGTCCGTCCGTCCGTCCGTCTGTCACCAGGCTGTATCTCACGAACCGTGATAGCTAGACAGTTGAAATTTTCACAGATGATGTATTTCTGTTGCCGCTATAACAACAAATACTAAAAACAGAATAAAATAAAGATTTAAGTGGGGCTCCCATACAACAAACGTGATTTTTGACCGAAGTTAAGCAACGTCGGGCGGCGTCAGTACTTGGATGGGTGACCGTTTTTTTTTTGCCGTTTTTTGCATTATGGTACGGAACCCTTCGTGCGCGAGTCCGACTCGCACTTGCCCGGTTTTTTTTTGTTTTCTCGGTGTGCCTAATAGTAACCATTCTGTGACATGTTTAGTCCACCTTAGTTTATCTGTTGTTGTTGTTCGACATATATGGCCAGCCCAGGCCCATTTACTATAATACCTATAAACTTCTACTTGCTCTCATTTCTTTGTATTACAATTTCTAGCAACGAAAACTAATACCAGACATAGTATAATTGTTACTCGAATATTCATGTCTTTCATGATAAATTTGCTTTTAAGAGGATGCTGCATAAACACCTGCTGAAATAAGAGTATGAGTAGGTAGTATCCATCTTAATATATTAATATGTATGTGAGAATTATGTAGTAGTATATTCATTGTATATATTTTATTATTTTTATCTGTGTATTGTATATGTAGTTTATTATGTTTTTCAGTTGTTTGCAATAGTTCTTAATTAAATTCTCTTACTTTTCTTCTCGCACCATTTTTATTACATTTCTGTTTAGCCCTATGGTTGACTGGTAGAGAATGCCTTTAGGCATTAAGTCCGCCATTTGTACATTTTATTTGTATTTTGTGCAATAAAGTTTAAATAAATAAATAAATATTCAGAATGTCGTTTTAAAATGAGAGCGTAATTTCAATTGTATGGCGGCGTCAAGATGCGTGTGACTCTTAAGTCAAGGTATGCGGAATGATCTAGGTATAGGATTTATGCATGGTCAATAATGTGTAGGTAGGTATACATTTCCAGCTCAATTGAAATTGATGCATCCTGCTATTATTTGTTAGATGGTCTCAATGTACATTGTAAAGAATCACTACAAGTGAGCGTGTATGTATAGATGACGTTGACTTCAAATTATTACTATTTTTATACAATAGTGAATAAATAAACATCTAAGAATAGGCTGGATATCCTCTGGAATTGTAAGGCTATGCTTCTTTGTATTGGGAAAAATGTTCTATCAATCGTTATAATATAGGCCATTAAAAGGTATATAGTCGGACCAAACTAATTCATGGCATTTACAGTGACAAAGTGTGGCACTGACGTCATTAATGTCAAGTTTCTGTAAAACATGACTTTTATAATAACACTCCCTCACTGTGTTCTGTTCAAGTTGGTGCAAAGTTCGCTTAAACGGACTCAATTTCATTTCTAGTATGGACTTAGACAAGTCACTGACTTACCTACTGCTTTCGTTACTACATAGTCGTGTATTTATATTTAAATGATTATACCTACCTAAAATAAAAAGGATTTTTTTTCATACTTTCGCATTGTTTTTATTATTAGGTACTTACGTGTCAATATATCATTAACTTGCCTCTATGCTTCGTGACCCAGCACCTATGGTCAGACAGTTAGGTACCTACTCTTTGATTCTTCGAGTCCCTTCATACATTCTTGATCAAAAGCATGTGCTTGATACAGCACACGCACTCAAACTAGAGAATAAAAAGGGATTACTATTGTATTAAAACATTTATTTTCGGCTGTAGACATAATTCCTATTTCATATTTCACGCATGACGTACAACACCATAAAAGCGTCGGATTCCGTGAAGGAACACTTCCTTTCGACTCTGCTAACCTAGTACCCCGTCGCAATTATGGCGGCATGCCAGCTAGAGCCCGCTAATATCGGTGCAGACTCAAACGGTTATAAGTCACGTTTCACCAGAATGCCCAAAATCCGGTGCAGTAAACGAAAATAAAGCTGCAAAGTATAGGGTTTCCAAATAAAACTAGGAAAATGTATTTTAGCGGAAGAGTTTGTAAAATCATATTTTGCTACCATGGCGCGCGTTAATTAAAAACAGGTACCTACATTTCAAGGCATGGTCTTATTATTTTAGATGATGATGAGAAGTAGAGGTATAATGTTTGCGCTCAGGCCTCTTCTCGTCTCGTGTCAAAAAAATTACATTTCGTCCCTTTGCACTTTTTGCAGGATCAGGATCACTTTTGATTGGGAAATGGCTCATACCTAGAGAAATATATAGAAATAAAAAAGATCAGGATGATCTCTACTGATCTCTACCCCTCTAAGTTTCTACATTTGCCTAAAAAAACCTGTACAAATCTTACAGTATAACATTCTTACATTTTGATAATATTTTCCCTATAAAAGCTATGAGCAGTATGGTTTCTGTTTTCCTGTCATGACTGTAACAAGATAAACGTCTCAGTGCTCAATACAGGGTGGCCCAAAAATACGTTGACAAAGATTGTTACTAGGGCATTTTGTTGACGTTTATTGTCAACGTATTTTTGGACCAGCCTGTAAATAATATTCTGTTGCTAATATCGTAGCTAAGTTAAAAAATGACTTGTACTGGGACGGTGACGAGTTGACTCGGACTCGGACGTCTACTTTATTAATTAAGCGCGCGGTTGTTTTGCGATAAACGCATGCGTCAACGGAATGTAGGTAAAATGACAATGCGTTCACCTCGTAAAACACTGTAATGCCATTAGATTATCTGATGTACAATGGGTCTGCGGCAAACGCATTGCGTTTAAAGCTGCGTTTATCTCGCATAAAACAACCAGCACGCGATTTACTTTCTTCGCTCCGTATGTGCATTTTCCAATGATTGGCCTCTGGATTACCTATGAGTTTTCCAACAAGCATTGGTTTCCCAACACGTCAGGGTGAATCCAGACATTCGGTAACCCTAACTGCAAGCGATAGCTGCGCAATGGCGGAAGTTTATACTTTATGACAGCAACGTTGGTACACGGTATCATGTCGCAGGCCATCGCAAGTGCGTGGTATTGGAATTTGAAAAACTGAATGTGCGCTGTTATGAGTTTCAATCTTACTAGTGAGGTTCTAGGTACGAAGTACAAATACCACAACGTTTGCTACATCTTTGGTAAAGTAAACCATGTTGAGCCAATTAGGTCGGTTCTCCTCTTGGATCGACTTGAAGTCAGACAAAATTAGTGTCCACGCCAAATCTTACGATCTAACCGGAAAGGCACTTCTGACAGCTTTACCGTAGTGTTTTCTCGGAAAAAGTATGAGTAAATACGTAGGTATGCGGTCATAATTTAGCATCAAAATGTCAAAAACGGGTAAAAATATAAGAAAATACTCGATCATGCATTATTTTTACGCTTCGGTACTACGTGACGGAGATATTAGAGCTATGTAAATGTTACAAATAGACTACACGGTTTATTATGCGAAAAATCGTTTAAAATTGAAACGTTCATGTGAAGGTACAGTCACCACACGGGATTGTTATGCCATTTAGGGTTCTTGCTAAATTGGAAATTCTATAGCGTAAGTATTGAACAACCAATTTAGCTAGGACCCTTAATGGCGCAACAATCGCGGAGCGGACTTGATCTGCATAATACCCCTTGGGCTGAACTTAAGCCATGTCTTTTATCTAAATGTACAAAAAACAATGTAAGTAGTATCAAAGACATATGTAACTTCGTATAAGACGAATAAAGTCTAAGGAAAAAACGTGCCTCGGAATTCAAGTAAAAGTCATTCTCGAATAGATGGCGCACACACCTTTAGCCTATCCTCGGCTAGATGGCGTGACGACAACGTTTCATATTTAACAATTTTAACACATAAATATCAGTGAATGAACATGGATCGAAATGATATAAAAATAATAATATCATTTATCCATATATATACATTTTTTGATAACTTTATACGTTTTCATTTTGAGTTTTAGTCGTGTGTCGATAGATGGCAGTAAATTTACAGTGACTACAAAATTTACAATGACAGGACCCCTCTATACTATCTATTCTTTTTGGTAGTATTTAGTAAGTACCTACTTATTGGTGTGTTAGATTTATAATAAAAATATAATTTAATAAACAAGGAAGATACTTACATACGTATCTATGTAGTAAGGACACAAGCCAGGCTTGAAAGTAAGACAAGTGGCCATCACGTAGCTTCCACTGTGGGATAAAATATGACGACGTAGTTAGGTATACAGGGTGGAAAAATAAGTCGCTCCCTGGAGGGAAACTACCTTAAATCCTTAAGTTGGCTCATTTTACTTAAAGGAGACATTCCTTTATTTTTATAAAGAAATAAAACTGCATTTAAAGATTTTTCTTTTTTTCTTCAATTTTGCTTGTCTGAAAAAACTTTTGAGTACAAAATATTCGATTATATGGATATTTTGTACGACAGACGAGTGTAAGACCTAATGTTTCTTGGAGAAATGTTATCATTAACATTAACTAGCTGTATCGACTAGTAGAAAAAAATTGCGAGTGTTTATTTTTTGGAACTTTTACTCGGTTCGATTCCCGGTCGAGACAAGCTAATTTATAAAAATCTTTGAATGCAGTGTTGTTTCTTTTTAATAATAAAGTAATGTCTCCTTTAAGTCAAATGAGCCAACTTAAGGATTTAAGGTAGTTTCCCTCCAGGGCCCGACATATCTTTCCACACTGTATACAGCGTAATTTTTATAATAATCTCCTTGACTTTATGAAATTGACATTGCGGATAAGAGTTCAGTCTGCTATGTTAGTATTATTAACCTTTACCGCCAAAGTGGCGTACCATATGATACTTTTACACAGTCGGGTATTATCAGCGGTATTATATATTAAATTGCTTATTACTTAATATTGTTTTCTCAGAAGTGATTGCCATATAAATACGATTTATTTGCCTATTGTAAATTCCATTATTGTCAGAAATTTATCATAAAATGGTTAACCCTTCAAGTGGCGCCAGCGAAAACGCGAAAAGTGGTCAAGTGGCGCCGCGGATTTGCGCAAAAGCAGTCACGTGGCGGGGCTCCGATGGGTGGTCAGCGCAGATTATTTATTTTTTACAAAATCGTCGATTTAAGATTTTCTATGTTTGAAAGTATATTAAATCACATATCGTTATAATCAGCGTTAAATACGCTATTTGAATATAGCAATTAAATTATTATAATGTTTATACATTTGGCCAGACCTAATAAAACTCTGGAAGAATGACAGTTTTCCAGTTTCCTTGTTAAAAATGAATACCACCATAAAACAAATTGATGATTGGAGGTGATTGCTATTTAATTATCAAATTAAGACTTTTATTTTTAAGATTATATGATTAAAAGGGACCTAAAATTCAATTTATTTTACAAAACAACCTCTTAAAAATTAAGAATGAACTCGGACTAGGCGGTCGCTCCCGTATGAATGGTCCTCACCAACAAATTTTATACCAAGTGTATTTGTGTTTCTTACGGTATGCTATCCTTGTCTAACTCGCTACCTAATTTTGGGTGCTAGAAGAGCGTAACTATACTTAAATGCGTTCAATTTGACCTCTAAATACGGCAACACCTCATTAACCACTCACTGGTGGCCGACAGTTTACTGGTTTTCGCATCGACCCGTGATTGGTGGGCCGCCAGTTTACTGCTTTTCGATCCGACCATTAACGGGTTGACCGCCACTTGAAGGGTTAAGCTATTTTGAATTCGTTTAATCTCTGTCTCTTATGTTTGCTCCCGGATGTCATTATGTATTTGTGTGTGTTCTAAAAATAGTTATATATTTTACACAGGAGATTTAATTGCCCTCAAATATATGCTATCCTTATCCAAACCAGACCCCGTAGATAACATGCCAATCGCTAACGCTACGTAGCGAACGGAACGCAACTGTCAGTGTCACACTAATATGGAAGAGTGATAGAGAGACAAAGAAATTCGAAGCGATCGTCACCTTGGCTAGGCCGCCAGTAGTAAATAAATGCACATAAATAGATGTATTGCTATATGGTCGACGATAGTACAACCGCTCTATCTTCGTATCCTAATGAACATCTCAAGGATGTTTACATCATTCTATAAACAACCGGTTTTTCGCTCGCGATAAAAATCGCTAAAATGAAGCATACCTAGTTTTTTTTTGTTTTTGTGCATTGATTGGTAGACTAACAAATAGAATAGAAGACGAAGAAGACTAACAAATAATAAAATACGATGTCCGTCTCAAAGCTGTGGGCGTTTACCTAATCCTAAGTGTAAATAAGATAACGAGATGCAGTTCTTTTTAAAGCTAACGCTGCTGGCACTTGCTTCAAGTAAACTAAAACAAAATATGACTGACGTCGATATACGTAACAGCTATGCTTGAACGTAATTCAGAAATAGACTGATTCGGTGAAGCGATTTATCATTTAGGCTATAGCAAGAGCCCGGTCTGTCTTTGAGGGTTTTCCGCAATAATATTTTCATGAAATGTAATGCATTACCAAGAATTGCTAGTGTCATGAACTCAAGATGAATCTACGCCTATGATGTCATTTAATTTTACAAATTACCAAGTAAACAGTGTTATCAGGCTCGGACAGTCATTTCGTAAACAATAAGTGATTTAGTCGGTTAGCGGCGAAGCGCTATAGCCACTTTTGTGCGTATTTAATTCAGTCGTGATTTGACCGTCCTCGCTGTGTGGTAGTGTATCCTGTTATCTACCAAACCCGCAGTTAAAAGTCGTAAGTTTAAATATTTTATCGCATAAGTACATTTTCTGTGCAACGGTGCATAAATTCTCACGTACGATTCTGAGTCCAATATTCTTTCAATCTAGTCAAACAGTGTAGATACCAGTTCGGTTTTATATTCCATGTAATATATGCAGTCAGTAGCCGAGAATCTGTGTAAAGCGCACCCGACTTCACGAGCGCATTTTATCTGGCGTCACCGTCCCACGGGCATGAAGTGTGAACACGCCGGATATATCCGCCGATATAAATCCCTGTAAGCGACACCCTTACTTACACCCGTGGCTTGCAATCCCTGAATTTGTGAGACCGGCTGCCATGCACCGCGTCTAGAATTTGAACGCCCTAAATCCCGCTCCGCTGCAGCATAGCGCTCGTCACGTACTCGCATTTGATTCCGCATTATATCACTAGACTGCACTTCAAAAGGACAATTTGGTTCGTAAAACGGCAGTTTGTTTCACGACCTGAAAAAACAATCTTGAACAGACAAAAGGTATCAATAAACTATTATGCGGATAGACAACGAATGAAGGTGCGGTTAGAGGTATGGCCGGACCGCCGGTGAAGTGCGGAGGTGACAGGCGAGCCGTTAACGCCGCCGTTACAGGCTCAAGTGATATATGAGCTGCGAAGTGGCTCGGTGCCGCTGTCACTTCGCGTTCCGCCGCCACACCGCACCCGCAAAAAGATAAAAAGGATTCCGAAATACGATTCACAAGTGGGCTGCCGGAAATGGGTAGAAAGTTACCGAGCACGGCTTTATGTCGGGCAATATATCTCCCGTATCGCTTCACATCCAATTTCTGCTGTATGGCATGTAATATCCCCTGGGGGTCCTTTTAATTTTTAGTCCGACGTCCTTTTTAATCAGTACGAAGCCATTAATTCTAATAGCGACGCCACTAATCATACCCGAGCCAGCGAGTCGCCGGAGCAAACATGGAAGAAAATTGTGTAAAATCCTTAACTTAGTCTTCGTGTGAGTAAAGTGGTAGGTAACTTAGCGCGTGTCTACCCTTAGCCTGACCCGCGTGACCTTCAGTGACCTGTGACATTAGGGGCGCCCCATGCCGCCACTATAGCTCACTTCGCTTTCCATCAATGACAAATTGATTGCCATCGATCCCTTTTGTTTCGTGCTCATGCGGAAAAGTACGAGTACACTTATTTTCAGAAATAGTTCGCCCGAGTTGTGCAGGATATTTTGTTGAACAATACCTAAACTAAATATCGTGTGACAAAGTTTTCAATAAAGCGAGATATTTGCGAGGATATTCATTCGCAAATCGTTTTTCCCAGCGGTCCACAGTTGGTAACGAGCTTATGCGGAGCGGTCTCAGTCGAAATTGTTTGAGGAATGTGGCCACGTGTCATAAAGTTGCAACTGACGGACGGGCGGGCTAATATTGCTTGTGCTGAGTGCTGAAATGTGCAACGGCAAAGTTTCAACTTAGCTACATATCACACATTCGTATTATTCGAAGATAACTCGATGAACTTCAATACTAGCGTCACCTTTGCATCTTGGTCGTAATTTTCATTTGAAGAAATGCCTTACGCATCCGCGCAGAAATTCAAAAGTGTATACCTGGTCTACTGTAAAGTCCCCAACACGCATTGGGCCAGCGTGGGGACTAACTACGGCTCAAGCCCTATCGCGTATGAGAGTAGACCTATGCTTTAAGATGTGTTTGCCATTTGAAACAGTACCGAATGCACCGATGCATGCAATAGAAAAAATATCAAGCAAAATTGCGGTGTAGTAAACTTGAGCAAATCAGGTATGTATAAAGAATGAAGGAGGAGGTTAAAATATACAAAGACCTACATTATGTGGACTAATGAAACACCTGATTTGAATTTGCACTGCTTCTGAATTATGCTAGGTATAATTAATCATAATCATTCATAGTACCTAATATATAGTGATTGACTAAGTTATTGTGCACAAATTGCATTTCGGGAAATCGAGTTAATTAACCACCTATTCATTAGTCATTAGTGATGGGTACAGCACAAGGGTTGAGTGAGTGTAGTTTGGTTATTGATATCATAATCCAGGTTAAAGATTAATGAATATCCGCAAATCATATACCGATATACAGACCGATAAAAAAGTATCCCAAAGTAAATATGTATTTAAAAAAAAACAAAATACATTTCGTTATATTAAACAGTCCTATAGGAAAAACAAAATTACAACAGGAAATGCGTTTAAACAGGAGCATAAGATTCATAGCGGATTTTTCCTTGTAGTCGTAAACAGATTTATTTACTAAGCGTGTTAATTCATCAAAGCATTCTATTCTTCGTGGTTAAATACAAATACCCACTAAAATCATACTACATTGATATTTTAGGGAGTGGTATTTTATACCAAGGCTGATATCTGCCTTATTGTCGATTCAATTCGGAAATTAAAATAACACAACAGTAAATTGTTCGTACTTCTAAAAATGGAACTGAAAAAACCGGGTAAGTGCGAGTCGGACTCGCGCACGAAGGGTTCCGTACCATAATGCAAAAAACGGCAAAAAAAAAAACGGTCACCCATCCAAGTACTGACCCCGCCCGACGTTGCTTAACTTCTGTCAAAAATCACGTTTGTTGTATGGGAGCCCCACTTAAATCTTTATTTTATTCTATTTTTAGTATTTGTTGTTATAGCGGCAACAGAAATACATCATCTGTGATAATTTCAACTGTCTAGCTATCACGGTTCGTGAGATACAGCCTGGTGACAGACGGACGGACGGACGGACAGACGGACGGACGGACGGACAGACGGACGGACGGACGGACGGACAGACGGACGGACGGACGGACGGACGGACGGACGGACGGACGGACAGCGGAGTCTTAGTAATAGGGTCCCGTTTTACCCTTTGGGTACGGAACCCTAAAAATACCTATCACAAATGTATCCCGCCAACAACATTCAAATTATAAACAACTGTCATGTTTTTATGTTTGCTTACACTTTCCCGTAAAAAGGCATTTTATTATTTTCCAAAAAGTTCTTCGTGCCTCAATTCAAAATTAACAATTAGGACCTATTCTATGTAAATACTATTATTTATGTTCTGCATAGATCTCTAGGTACTCTTGATAGTAGATCAGGGGTCACCAAATGGCTGACCGCGATCCGGATCCGCACCGCGGACCTATACAATTTTAATACTTATATAAAAAAAATCAAGTAGAAACGGACCGCTATGGTTACATTATTTTAAAAAATCGGACCCCTGAAGAAACTAATTGGTGACCCCTGGTCTAGATCAGCGGTCGGCAACAAGCGGCCCGCGAACCTCTCACTTGCGGCCCGCGAGCCTCCCTGGCTATTTTGTATGTAATATTGACAAACGGCACAATGTCTGATAAAGTCATAAATATTAACAAAGTGCGGCCCGCGTCAAGTTCGGTAACTACTATTTGGCCCTTAGCTGCTAAAAGGTTGCCGACCGCTGGTCTAGATAGATTCCGAACCAATTATTATTAAAAGGTTGTACCTATATAGATATAAGATAGTGTTCTTAGACAATTTTTATTGAGTTTGTTTGAGTGGGTTCTTAGAATCAGATTCTTATTCGCCGAAATGTTTAGCTCATATTCTGCCTTCGATTACCTAGAAACGTAATTATTTCTACATCAAAGTCAAAGTAACAAGTTACAAATGCATTATTAATATATCTAACCTTTAAACCAGCAACTCTTGTTTATTTTTTTATTTATACATATATATATTTCGGGGATCTCGGAAACGGCTCTAACGATTTTGATTAAATTTGCTAAATGGGGGTTTTCGGGGGCGAAAAATATATTTGATTTATCATACAAAATATGTAGGTAGACATAACATGCTTTTCTTGTGTTCCAAGCTATCTGAATACAGGTGTCCAATATGTAAATATTAGTGATTAACGGATATTGCTTCCTATTTATTTGTTCTCTTATATCTTTATGCTGTTTTTATTCATACGGAAAATAATATCTACTTAAGTAAATACCTATGTAATGGACTCGTGTTTTGTTTTTCCTAGGGATATACATAAGTCTAGAAAGATAGGTACAACCGAAAGAAGTATCCGATGAGTTTATTTAGCTTCCCACTGTATTATCTGTAGACTCAGCCGCCGCTTTTTCACTTTTTTGGTTTACTAATTAATGCCTTATTACAGAATTAAGAACAGCCATTATCTTCATTCAGAGTTTATTTAGCTTAGTCTAACGAGATCGTTTTTTGTTCCAGATAATAATGGATTGGAGGACGGGTCTTCTGATCTTAACGTGCGTGTTCTACGCTGATAGTTTTTCAAGTAAGTAATTTATTTTTAGTCTTGCGTAAATCCGGTGTACATCGGGTTTATGGTTTTAAAATTAATACTGCGCTGCGCTAAACATATTTATCTCTGCAAGGAACTTCCTGTTCTCGAGCGTCGTACAGTGAACGTGACCTTTATAACTTTAACTGATTAAATCGGATACGCATGTTAGAGCGTCGTACTTCGCAGAGTAATTATTCTTTAATCTATGTTAGCGATAGTTAATGACTCGCCGAACACGGGCTTCGGCCCACAGCCACTGGTGACGCTCGCAGGCACGTCTTCGGTTCTCCCGAGCTCCCGTAAGATATGGCTCGAATCCATTACCTAATGCACACATAAAACGAGCAACCCGACGCCTCGAGAGTAGCAAAACAATGAGTTATGATCCGACCTTATGATGCTCTTTTTATTTGTTTTTATTGCCTCTAAACTCGCACTTGCCGAGTCGCAAATTCCGTGCCACCAAAGAATTCTTCACATTTCTCGCTCTTAGCTTAAAATGTTTTCGGCGTCGAGTTTTTTCTTCCGCTTTTGTGTTGTTCGGTTGAATACGTTTTATTACTTTTACAATTCACAATAATGTAATTTTTATTTGAGATAAATTTCGGTTTCAGTCCCCATTATGTCGAAATAATTTTATTGGTTCGTAGGTTCTGAAGCGGTTTGTCCTGGTGTTTTCTTCTTATAATTTTAAGTATCCGAATAAAATGTTTTTTAGTACATTCTCTAAAAAACATTTAAGCTACCTAGGTAGCATCTAATTAAAAATTCTGACGCCGTTTATTTGCCACGGAGCACGGATTTAATAACTTTAAAATTCATTGTAGGCATTGTAGCTTACCGCGAACAAAACAGATTCCTTTTGTTCATTCACAAATAGTGCGTAGGTACTGTGCACCTACTGTAATTTGACAGCGCGGAGCAACGAATAATCCCTTTTCCCAAGCCACTATATTGTCAGCAAAAAATGAAATAGTATCAGACACTTTTATCGCAAACAAAGCACAATAATAGGTACATATTTTTCTCTTTATTCGAAGCTGGTCGTTTCTAATTACAAGAAGGAAAAATTGCTTTTACTTCGATTACTTTATGGCTCGTTAGATGTAAAGCTTTCACTGAACTTTGCAATGATTAATTTAATACTTATTTATATTTATTTATATGAGCCTAGACCTAGAGTGTCCCACTGCTGGGCAAAGGCAATTATGTTTTTTCTATGATAACTACACGACATGTTAAACGTTTGTTATCCAATTTTAAATCCTGTTTGTGCATGTCTCTAAAAGGCCCTTTATAAATTGGTCTAATAATCGTCACAACTTTGTTCTAGTATTTTGTTATTTTATAAGGGGTTTCCTTCAGCTTTGACGCGCATGAAAAGCGTCTATTTCTTTACTTTGTTATTCCTTATACTGTTTTCTTAAACGCCCGTCGCAAAGGGTTGTTTTATTTCTAAAGTGTTTATTTGGTCAAGGTCAATTCTTAAGGCGAGAAGTCCCAATTTTTAAGAAAATGATGTAAAATTCTGCATGTTGGTTAAAGCCGTTTTAAGGGTTCCACCGCGCGCGACAATTCTTTCAAAATAAGACGAGAGCTGACAAGGAAACGGAACACCCTATCTATCTGAGTCATAGCAATACACTAATTTAGTATTTACCTAAGCCTAAATTATTTAGTGCGCCCTGTAAAGCAGGGATCGGATACCGGTATTTTTTGTATGGGAACAAAACGGTATTTTTTCGTTCTTTGTTAATTATTTCATTTCTAATTGGGCAATCTAATTGGTAATTATACGACGTCGTTACCTAAAAACACAACTGAGTCCTACATTTCGAGTATAAAATTATCCGAAAAATATGGTTTATTGCAAAAAATAAGTTTTTGATCCTGTATATATACATTGTACATTCAGCATCAAAGGTAGCAGATCAGACTACTCATCTAAAGCTTTTACCATTTTCTAATAGCTTAACATTAGGAGATATGTCTCTATATGTAGCTCAATTACTCTGCTACTGATACGGTTGAACGTGAACTGTAGAGATATACCTATCAATGTATAGAAAAGTATTCCAGGGTGGCAGGCACTTCTGGCGCGTTGTTTCCTTGATGCTGACATTGCTGACTGTATAATGTCGCTGTAAAGCGTAGTCGGAGTCTACATGCCATTTCATATCAAAATGTACTTGGTCATATCAGGTCATATGAATACCCACATATAATACATATATGTTTAAGAAACATGTGCATGATTTGTGTTTGTTTCCAGAATATGGACGCACGTGCAAAGACATAGGGTGCCTTAACAGCCAGGTGTGCGTTCTGGCAGAAGATCCCTGTTCTTTTGGCCACACCAGGGACTGTGGCACTTACCCAACATGCAAAAAGAAGACTGAAGTTGAAGGTATGTTCGTCTAGATTTAAAACTATCTTACACATTGACGCTCGCATCCCCACCATCGGCGCGATTCGGGAAATGAATTAGAGATTCACTAGATAAGAAATTATGAAATAGTAAATATATGTGACGTTCCACGGCAAAAGGTACCTTATAGCGGCTGGTGCGACATTGGAGCAGCGTTAATAATAGCGCCAACCGCCATAAGGTATTTTTACCCTTGGGACGTCACATATCTTTACTATTTCACTATAAGTAGTAAATCTCTAATTCATTTCCCGATTCGCGCCGTCATGTGTTCATTAGTCGAGCGTATAGTTTACTGTTTGGATAACATCAATACGTTACCGACTTTTTGTATTGACAACATTACTGTCGAAATCAGTTCAAACATCCCACATACATACATTAGATAGTGACTGTATTTCCTGCACGAGCATAATATCCGCGTTAATCGTAAACACAGACAACTAAAATAAGAGATGTATGTAGATACATACTCAGTAAAGAAAAATGCTAGGCTCAGAATAACTATTGTTATAAATTATAGCAGCTAATGCCTGAATATCAACTGACTGTTTAACCTTTTACCTACCAGGCTGACAGTTAAAAATGACAATCGAAAGTCAGTCTTACTGATCGCAAATAGAACACGTTTGAAGTGCCGTATGTGGGAAATATATCCCTTAGCCTGGTAAAGAGTTAACAAAATTTAAAGGTGTAAGGTAAATATGTATTTATCAATAATGTAAACTCTTAACAAAAATAAACAAAATCTGGACTTGCTAAAATGTTATACAGAAACTTTTCGAAATATTATTAGGTAGTAATTGTTACATTTATAAAATAAGGTAAAAATACTTATTTCAGGATCACACGCTGAACCGCAGCCGTCGGTGCCTAAACCAGCGAGACCTCAGACACCCTCGAGGGACTCCGACTCTGCTCCTCACTACCCTCCGCCCGCCCCGCCCGCTGGCGGCTCGCCTTATGGAGGCTCCGCGCCATACGGCGGCAGCTCGAATAACGGAGGAAGCAACTATCCTGGAGGTTCGCCCTACGGAGGTGGGTCTCCATACGGAGGTGGATCTCCATACGGAAGCAACACAAACGGAGGCGGATCTCCATACGGAAGCAACACAAACGGAGGTGGATCTCCATACGGAAGCAACACAAACGGAGGCAGCAGTTACCCAGGAGGCTCACCTTACGGTGGCGGTTCTCCTTATGGAAGCAATTCAAACGGAGGAGGAAGTTATCCGGGAGGCTCTCCTTACGGAGGCACCCACGGTGGTGGCTCGCCCTACGGAGGAAACTCACCATACGGTGGATCCAACAACAGAGGAGGTAATTCGCCATATGGCGGCTCAAGCTCTGGAGGTTCAGGTTTCGGTTCTGGCGGCAAAGGAACCTTGGACAGCATATTCAATACGCTGAACAAATACGCTAGCGGAGGCGGAGGCGGAGGCTCCAGCAGCGGCGGCAGCGGCCAGGGCCTGTCCAATATCTTCGGCAGCATTCTCGGCAATCTCTCTAAAAACGGAGGCATAAACAACTTGTTCAACACCAGACCGATTATGGAAAATCCCAGTTATGCCTCTCCCTCAAATTCTAGGAGTTCTAACTCTAACTATCCGTCATCAGGATACCAACCGGCTCAGAACAGGAACTATGGGGGGACGCACGCCAAACCCAATGCGGCCTCTACTGTCAAGCCCGCTACCTATGGCTGGAATGTCGGGTAAATAACAAATTCAGTAACAGTAACATGGGTGGAGTTTTAACTATTATTTTGCTAATCTAAGCTTCTTGCAGTTTGTTTTTTTTTCCTAATTTAGTCATAATCACAATTCTGCACTAACAATTTTATTAAGTATCTAAAATTCCACTAGGTAACATGCTCTTGGTTAATGGCAAACGTAAAATAATTACAAACGTTTAGCATACAATACCTAATATCATGCGAAAAAAATATCTCCAAAATTATGTTGGCACTGTATTCCGGGCATTCATATTTTCTGCTTTTGTGCTTGGGTGCAGTACCTATAGCAAGGTACATATATCGCTTTGTACATATAAAGGTTATACCAGCAGCTTATTCAATCTCTATTATTGTGAATTTGATTATTCTAGTTATAATTGTATCACCTTATTGACTCTATACCTAACTGAGCTACCCAATTGTCATTTAAACAAATACCTTTTTATAAATCACCTTTGCCTTGCTCACCAAAGATACTCGTTCAAAGTATTCATACTTTACAGAATCGGTATTGCGTTTTTCAAGTCTAACTAATATATTGAAGCCCTTTGAACCCCACGCATGGCCGCAAACTTGCCTTACTCACAAATAACTACACACCGTCACAAACACGACCTGCGACTGCGGTGAAAAGTGCTGGTAGATTAATATTATTATGATAACTAATAAGAATCTCTTAATAATCTCTAATACTAATGATATTCCCTGTTTTTGTGTAAGAGAACTACAGGTGGAAAGCTAGAATCTCCTAAGAGTGGTATCTGCTGGTCACATTACAAAGTTTGACGAATATTTGATTACTTTGTCAAACATATCAACATTGGTGAAAGTCCAGAAGGAAGAAGTTTGATAGAAACAGAGATTTGTTCAAATATTTGATGCGGTTTGTAAATAAGATGACCTGCCCTGCATGGACTTACTCTGGACAATGGCTATACTGGATTAATACTATTCACAAACTAATTCATAATTTATAGGAGGCTAAAATGGGTAACATAATGTCTGAATTCTAATTTTGGTATTGAATATGTCATAATCATAAGTATATAGAAGTGTTATTGTCATTATTTTGTAAATATCACAACTCGCACATATTCGTTACCTATTGTTTCTTTTTATATTTTACCATTATTTAGTTGCAATAATATGGCTATGTTATTACGCTAAATAACTCGTTCCAAGTGTCCCTTTATTTATCAAACTAAAAATAAAAAAGCTTTATTATACGGCAACATTGTATCGATTAACAATACGCTTTAAGTGGAAGTGATAGAGACTATATTTAAATGAAGTGAATACCTACGTTTGATAAATAACCTTCAGACGACTTGCGACGAGCCAGAATATAAACGCTATGTAGATAGTTCAATGTATCAATACTCTATTTTAAGCTTTATTAGTGCGTATTTGCTTTTAGTGCCATTCTAATGTATTTTATTACGTCTGTTTTCAGCGTGATACTGGTTTTGACATACCTGACACAGCTATACCTCTACAGTATGACGCGGGGTTGAAAACTAATCTAGTTATTTATTGTTATTGTGCTAATATGTATGTAATTTGCAGAAATTAATAATTGTGTCACTACTGTTAATAATATTTTAACTAGATCGCCGTTTCAAACTTTTAATCGCCTATACGCCAAGAAACGCACACGAAATTATAAACTATTTTGTCACTTTTTCTCTTATATCTTAAGACGGCGGTTAAAAGTATTTTAATGTAAGTGTAAGTGCTAGTGTTGTTTTATGTTTTTTACCGTATTTATGATTCAAAATATATTGTCTTTAAGTGCCTTATGTGTATGCGTGTCACTTAAATGTAAAATGTGATAGATAAGATAATCAATAAGACACCTAAACTAGTAGTAAGCATTTAAGAGGATTCCCTCAACATAGAAGCATTTTTATATTATTTTCCAATTTTTGTTGCAGTCAGGTTTTAACCTACCTGCTAATAACTTCTGGTGCAAGACTTCCATTTTATAGTACCTGTGAAAATTTGATTTAAGAAATAAATATTCAAATAAAAAATACACCTTTATTCATTTGCCATTATAACTAAGACTAGAAATATATCTATAATATTTATGTTGGTGGTTACGGGTTGAATGCAATAGGAATGTAAACATTTACTTGTTTAGCATATATATTTAACCTCCTGAACACCATAACGGCCTGGCCACGACATTGCGCGACTGGCTAAGGCGACAACCATAGGTTGGAGCGAAACACAGCGATCGGACCTTTCGTTCCCACCTATGGTTGTCGCCTTAGCCGAAGCCAGTCGCGCAATGTCGATGCCAGGCCGTAAAGCCATAAATCGTCAAGGATTCCGCATCTGTAGCACCATTAGCAAAAAATATTTCTTAATGGGGTTGCCCGGTCGAAGTATTTCACAGATGGCGCCAGCATCGATCGGTTTTACAAATAAAAGGTCCAATTACTTATTATTTAATTTTATGGCTTAGATGCTCTAGCCCTTTAGCCTTGTCTCGTATACGCCCCAGATCATTTGGACTGCAATTTACAATTTCAAGGTTATTAATTTAGTAGTAAACTTTTGACCCCTAGTCAAGACACGGGCATACGAAGGGCTAGACTATAGACTAACATCTCATAGAACAAAACTAGAGACAGGTCTCTCTCCCCTCTCTTCTCCCGGCCGATTTCGGCCACAGCGACTGCATTATATTATGCCTTAATGCCTAGGAGCGGGAACTGAGCTGGTCCGCTCGCTCGTGCGCCCTCATGTGACTGCAGTACCCAATCTTCGTCTGCAGAGACAGGTAAACTTATGCTGGCGCCATCTATAAAAATGATGCCAACCCCATTCCTTTACAATATGCTTTACCTGACGGAGATATTTGGGTGCGTGAAGTTGGCATTCTGGAAGTTTGATATATAGATGGTCAAGCAAATCTTGTCAGTAGAAAAGGGCGCGAAATTCAAATTTTCTATGAGACGATATCCCTTCGCGCCTACATTTTTCAAATTTGCCGCCTTTTTCTACTGACAAGATCTGCTTGACCAACTATAGTTGCCATCTTATTAGAATAATCCAAAATTTACAATATTAAATCCCGAACCTCAAATCTCAACAACTACATAGTAATCAAAATTAACACCAAATACCCTAGGTACTTCAAAAACCCTTATAATGTAAAATAAACAGCAGCAAAAACATACTTGATTGTCATGGCAACAGATTCATCTTTATACGAGTATGTCAACATTTGTGCTGCTGTATCTTAAACTATCACGACTTATAAATATATTACCATTAGGTACATAACAATTATTTATGTATGACACCGTAAGATTGTGCACCCGTTAGTTTATAATCTAACGTAGGTTAGGTTAGTTTATAATCTAACTGCCGTCAGTTTATAATTTGACTAGCGAGATCATAAACTGACGAGTGTTTACAATTTTACGGTGACATGTACAAAACACTGATTTAAACTTTCACGATTTTACTCATTATTCACAAAACTTTCGGGTTAATAAACAAGACCAAGTGCGGGTAGTTCAAAAAACTCGCGCGCGTAGCAAATGTTGATGTCAACTTTAGCCAGTCTTCTCCGAGACCATGGGGACAACGATGTCCTCGAAACGTCGGAGGTAAATTTAAAACTTAATTTTACGCTGTCCCGTCGTTGTGAATAATAAATTAATAATGGTTTGTAAATTTATATAAAACCATACATTTTTATCAGTGGAGAAAATTATTGGTTATTATTGCTTTAGTATACAAAAACAATCTCGAACTTGGAAATCTCATTTGTTCACCTACCAATTATTTTGCAACATTCGATATTGATATAAAAGTAAGAATATTGATTTAAAAAAAAACATTATAAAATTTAAAAAATACCAAAACAATTTTTTGAGCAATCTCATAAAAACCCCTTTAAAAAAAAGTAAAAAACGGCTAGACCATTACAAAATAATAATTTCTCTAAATCTCTATTAAATATATGTAATTAATCTCTATCAATTTTCCTTTACTTTTTCTCCCGACTTATTGTCTAATTTCTCTTGTACTTTCTTGGGCTTGCGTTTTTGTGTTTTATTCAACACAACACCCAATAAAAGGAACGCGAGCCACACACCATACCAGTAGTGGTACATAGATGAATAGTATATCCAGATTCGATCAAAGGTGAGCAGAAGGAAAGCGGCCGCTTGATATGACTCTGAGTGGGACCTTAAGAACCACATCACAAATCCAACTATCTTCTTTTTCTGCAAAATAAGAGCGCATTTTTGATGTTTGATGATTTGGGAATGATTGTTTTCCTCTTTTCATACATAAGACTTCATATATAATGGATGTAACATTTATGTAGTGGGTGGTGAGGAAAATAAACGAGCCCGAAAATTGCCGACGACAACGACACTGCCAAGTCGTGGCAAAAATGTGAATTTTCGTGGGCAGTGGTCAATTAAATAATGTATCTCGCGCCAAAGGCCCAAGTCATGCACATAACCACTACAAACAAAAAAATAAACTTAAGCCCCATTTACACGGCGCGAGAATGCAAATTCCTGATCTGTCTAAATGGGGCTTTAAAAAATCGATTAGCACACCTACATAAGTAAACTTGTATAAATATATAAATATACATGTAGGATTCATTTACTTACCATTCCAGTGGCTTCTTTGTAGTAAAGCTTGTAGTAAATATCTTCGGCCATCAAATAGAAGGGACAAGCATAAATGCAGAAGAAATACCCAGCGTGGAATCCATGCCATATCACAGACACAAACAGCGCTGCATGAATCCTGGAGAATAAAATACGATACAACTGATCAAGAATAGAGTAAATGAAATTGCATATAATATATCGTTTCATTAAGCCAGCTTTATGAAATAGCCTGACAAATGGATTGTAATTAATTAGGTAAGACATTTTGCCTTTCCGACACAATCTATTGTGAAGCTACTACTATGTTTGCCAAGAATTATTGTCCATTATCAAATATCAAAAATATCAAAATATATTTATTTCCTTAAAAACTTTTCACAATATGACATAGGTAGAGACTTCCTATTAGGTAAAGAAATACCTGTATCAGGAAATCCCGCTCCTCTATAACAATTCGTCTAGTAATATAAGGTCTAATCTAAAGTAAACAAAGTGATATAGGTATATAATATTAACAATTTAAATTAATAAAAACTGAATTTACGCGTGTGTGTGTGTGTTTGTGTGTGTGTGTGTGTGTGTGTGTGTGTGTGTGTGTGTGTGTGTGTGTGTGTGTGTATGTGTGTATGTGTGAATGAGTGAGTGAGTGTGTGTGTTAAGTGTATATTTATAGTAGAATTATTAATTTATGTTATGTAGGACGGTATAGGAGTGATTCTGTTTGCTCGTAATCGAGATTCAAGTCTCAAATGTAAATAAAGGGATACCAAGACGCGTAAAGTAGTGTAAAATAAATCGGGCTCTCGTTTAACAATCGAGCTATCATAAACGTTCAGCGTCATCTATGTAGTCGACGTCAAAGATATGTTTACACTTTTCGCCTTATTACAAAGGAGTAAGGTGCAAAAGTGTAAACATATCTTTGACGTCGACTGTACTTCATGGCTCCTCTACACGATGGGCCAGCGCCGGCCACTCCAAGGGACGCATTTATGCGTTAGAGGGAGCAAGTGATATTGCTATCTCATTCTACCGCATGGCTGCGTCCCTTGGAGTGGCCGGCGCTGGCCCATCGTGTAGAGGAGCCATCAGCCATCAAATTTGCGGCTACAATTACCTATTTCCACTGCCTGTAAAGTAGGCCCATTATTCCTTTGCTTGGCATCTTGGATATCTTGGTATTAATTTGCTTAAAGTTCAACTATCTGTGATAGAACCAACGTAAAAACAAATGTGTCGTTTCCAAGCAACAGGTACCACATTGTCGCTTGCCATAAGGACGCTCTGACAGGTTATTCGTATAAAGATACAAGCAAATTTCGTCTTTATGGTAAGTGACAAAATCTTTGCTTGAAAACGTCACAAATCTTACTTGAGCGGTTTAACAGGGAACCTCTTGTAGACAACCATGGCGACCCAGTACTGCACAGCCTTGTTCCAGACCTTCATGGAGTCCCGCAGTGTCTCCACGGTCTCACAGCCCCATACATCCATAGACTCCATGGTTTTGAAATCGTATTGAGCTTTCTTCGCCTCTTCCTCGGTCCTGTAAACATAAATAAATAACGAGGGGCCTATTGCATAACAATTTAATAAAATACAAACTAATACGAGGGCTGATCCGAAAGTTGCTAGCTGCTCCGGCTCTACTCATGCGATTGCAATATTATTTATACCATTGTGAGGGATATTTCAGTACTTATAGAGGTATACGGCCAATTAGTTTTTAGAAAACGCATAGTTTTTTTTATACTTTGACATGCCAAAGCGTAACCATCAGCCAGGATGATCAGTAATTGAGACTCCATTATGTATTATGTGGTATCATTTTATAAACATTATTAGTTTAAATAAATTGTGAAAAATACGCTGTTTGTTTCTTAGTAATTTCTAACTCCATAAAAAACAGCTTTCAGTAAAAAATATATAATACAAAAAATAAACGCATTAGTTTAAAAAAACATCCATAATTAGCATTGTTATCCCTCACAATGGTATAAATATTAATAATATTGCAATCGCATGACAGCCGGAGCAGCTAACGACTTTCGGATCAGCCCTCGTACTAGTTTCAGTTTAAGTCTTGTATGTATACTCGTAATGTTCCGGTCAAAATTAGACCCATGAAGCGCCTGCATGAACATCATAGTAAAAGCGCCGCAGAGGTCAATCGCTTCTCATTATAATTTATGGTTTTTATAAAGAATTTAATGTCATATGTCAATATTCCTGTACCATCAATCGCCCACCGACCGCACTGATAACTGTACATCGGTGGACTTTATGCCCTTTGTAATAAGGTCCACCGATATACAGTTAGGAGTGTTGCTGTTTGTAGGTACCACAAGAGATTAGACGTCTCAGTTTATATGTTTGGAGTTTTTATCACTATAAGCCCTTCAGACCCTTGAACACGTAAACTAATAAAATAAATAAGTCCGTACATTTGTTTGAGCTTCAAATATCCAACAGTGGGACCATGTCCGGTCCTATTCCTGCCTTCCACAGGGTACGCCCCGACGCCAGCTGACGTGCACACACTCTCCGCCAGTGTCATGCCGGAGTAAATTCGTTGGCGGAACGCGGCGAACAGCACCCATGGATACATCATTCGGTAGACGAAATTTCTGTTGTTGTGCTCTTCAGTCAGGACATACTGAAAAAAAAAATTGGTAACCACCCTTATTATTAACCCTTTACCAGGCTAAGGCTAATATTTCCCACATACGGCACTTTAAACATGTGTTCTATTTTCGATGAGTAAGACTGACAATCAATTGTCATTTCTGAAATGGCAGCCTGGTAAAGGGTTAACTTTATGACTTCCCTTCATAGATAATAATCGTTTTTTTTTTACAATAACACCCAGGTTAACAACTTCGCCGCGGCAATTAGTATAGCTCGTAATTAGCGATACTTTGCATGGGGACGTTCGACCAGGAGGTAGGGACCACAGTGAACGTGTTAACCGGTGAAAGTCCCATTCAAAAATCTAATGTGTTACACACTGATTGATAATTGACCGTAGTTCTGTAGAAAGCGACCAACTTTTTATTTTTGTCAAAGTGACTTACACCCTAACTCAGTAGCTTTGGTCGCTATCTGCATTGATAAAAAAATTGAGTTGGTCGTTTTCTGCATAACTACGGTCAATTATACAGAATAATGGTATACTTATTACTAATATGGTGGCACATAATAGAGAGCCAAGCAAAAGTAAGGAAACAATAGACATTCTCATATATAGTGACCCATTTTTAATGCATTTAAGTGTAGTTTTTTTCTTATTCTACCAATTAATGTAAGCTATAATTAATTAATTTGTACCTACTACCTACCATTAGTCCAACATTCTAAACTCTAATATTAATAGGAAATACCTAAACAATACCTACCTCTAGGGGCCAGATGTTGGACAAAGCCAGGTACAGTGATATGTACAAAGGCACCATCTTCAGTGAGTTGATTGTGGCTCCCAGGCAGTCTGCATACTTGCTGTAGGGCAAGTTGAAATAATCATCAAAAGTCCTGTATCTGTAGTAAGGACCTGAAAATTACAAGATAACAATAATTTCATTTCAATACACATTCCATTATGTGCATTCCATAAAGTGCTGGTGGCCTAGCGGTAAGAGCGTGCAACTTTCAATCCGGAGGTCGCGGGTTAAAACTCCGGCTCGTACCAATAAGTTTTTCGAAACTTATGTACGAAATATCATTTCACATTTCACACAGCATGCCTGGAAAAAGTATACAGCGAATTTCCAGTGCTCATGGCGGGCACGGATCGAATTCACAAACAAGCCATCTTTGACAAAAGGTACAAAATACAATTATTTGAGGACGACAACTACGAAGGACTCAATCCCCGGGAGCTGAGAATCTTCACTGATGGGTCCAAAACAGACAGCGGATCAGGCTCTGGAACCTTTTCAGAAGACCTGAACATGTCAATCACCACTCCGCTAGAAGCCCATAACTCGGTATTCCAGGCTGAGTGCATGGGCATCATTAACGCGGCGGCTGCCATCACTGCAAGGAAGGTAGTAGGATCCTCCATCCGCATACTCTCCGACAGTAGAGCAGTCTTAATGGCCCTAAAAAGCCATATAGTCACATCCAAACTTATACACGAATGCCACGAACGACTAATGGAGGTATGTCAGAACAATAAGATCACCTTACAATGGATCAAAGGACACAGTGGATCCCGAGGTAACGACGCCGCGGACGAGCTCGCCAGACAAGGATCGGGTGCGGGGGCGATTGGCCCGGAACCGATCCTCCCGATACCGTTTAGTAAGGTACGCTCAATGCTGCTGGCACGTACAGGGAAACTACACACAGAACACTGGCTAAACCAAACTGGATGCAGACAGGCCAAGCAAGCCATGCCGAGCATGAACGGTAAGCTCACAAGGGCGCTCCTTCAACTAGGAAAGGTTCGACTGAGTATGGTAACCAGTGTCATGGACTTTTTAACAAACATCTTTTTATAACAGGTGTCACAGACAGTCCCCTATGCCGTGGATGCATGGAGGAAGAAGAAACAGCCTCTCACGTGGTGTTGGAATGCAGCGGATTGGCCCCATACAGGGCAAAACATCTCGGATCCCCGAGTGACCTCCCCGAGGTCCTACTCAACATCAAAGGTCTGATAGGATTCCTCGAGGAGCTGGGCTGGCAAGACTAGTCCACCCCCTATCACGCAAAATAGGCGCAAGACGTCGAGTTGCGGAAAATCGCCCGAACTACAATACAATCATTTGATATTTACCAGTTACTTTTCGGTAAAGGAAAACATCGAGAGGAAACCGGACTAATCCCAATAAGGCCTAGTTTCCCGTCTGGGTTGGAAATTCAGATGGCAGTCGCTTTCGTAAAAAATAATGCTTACGTAAATTCTTAGGATTAGTCATCAAGCGGACCCCAGGCTCCCATGAGGCGTGGCAAGATGCCGGGATAACGCGAGGAAGAAGACACATTCCATTATATTACAACTTACCTATTTGAAATATATAAAAGAGATTGTCTCAAGGCATTAAGTACGCCATTTGTACTTATTTTTTCTTGTGCAATAAAGTTTGAATAAATAAATAAAAATATATTAGTAACATTAAAGTCTGAATATCTATAGTAGTAAAATCTGAAATTATATTTTAATTATATATTACAAATTATATTAGACTAATTACCTGTAAGTAACCCAACATAGGTGAATGAATAATGAAACAAGTCTTCAAGGTTAGGATTAATTATTTCCAAAAATTCATCATCCTTGTCCGTCTCCTTTACTTCGGTTTTATTTTCTTCCTTCTTTCTCTTAGCCTTTCCAACCGCTAACCAAGATCCGTTGATTTCAAATGCTACTCCCACAACTCTAAGAACAATTATCATCTCAATGAGATTGGTTTGTCCTGATGGTAGCGGGAAACCAAATTTATCGGATAGTCGAAAGAAGAACAGGTAGCCAAACATGAGGAAGAATGTGACCACATGACAATATCTGAAAAAAAATGCAATTGAGTGTGTGTTTATTGGGCATTATAAATATAGGAAATAAATAAATAAATATAAAAAAAATATAGGAAAAAGTTGCCATCATAATTCATCAATTGCATAAATCTTAGTAGAATCATGTTAACAGTATCCTAACATAAAGAATTAGAATGTATGGTTTCTTTTGCTGGAGTTTAAATTAACATAAATGCATTTTATGTCAATGACCTCCTTAAACGAAGAACCTAACTGTAATCCCTTTACTAGATTTACTACTGATAGTAAACTTGCCAGACAAGTTTATCGACTTTCACAGTAATTTGGATAATTGTACTTATATGATTTTTGTATTTCTCTTCAATAAAGCCATACGATAATAATAATACATAAAAGAAACGATTTTAGTGAATGTATTACTGTTTACTATATGTTTAATAAAGTTTGGGAGACCTTTTGTTTTACTACAATCTCAGAAAGTACTGGACTGGTTTGAAAAAGAGATCTCCCTAAAAGCTATATTCAAGGATATAATATATCTTGATTACTGTAATTCATGCTAAACACGGGGGCAGATCGCTAAATAAATAAGTAAGCAACTTACTTTACGGTCGCCAGTTTAATAGCTAAAATTCCAAGAATAGCTGACAAAATAGGATGTGCAGCATTGTATCCCGAAACAATAATAATAAGAAGAATTCCAAGCCCAGTTCCAGCCCACTTTCTTGCATTTATTGAATTAATGGACCGATAATACGGTCCTATCGCAACACTGAACAATAAAAGCGATAAGTAAATAATATCATTTTTGTTCTTAGCCAAAAAGGCCCACATTTCGAGGCTAATTATATGTGGGCAATAAAAATGCACCTAAATAATAATGATAGAATCAAAATAGAAATATAAAAATAATGAATGAGTTCGAGACGTGAACGGGATCAAAGAGCATATAATCACTACGTTCTAAGAGGCGGAACTCCATAGTACGTTTTTGTCAAACGGTTCGTTTTGACAGGACTTGACTGACGTATGACTGATGAGCATCTATTCATACCAACATAAAGAAAATTGTTTATAGCACAGATAAAGAAATATATTATCTATATATTTATCTATGGTTTATAGAAAGCAGTGCTATGAAAAATCGATAATAGTGAGTTCTCGAAACGATAATAACCGACATGATAGAAAGTAGTGCTGCGAAAAATCGATAATAGTGACTTCCTAAACCGATAAAAACCGTCCTAAACTCATTCAAAACTTTTTATCGTAGAAAATAAAACACCTGTGAGTTTATTACAAACTTTATTAATTTCTTAAGTTCATACTTGGTATATACAAAAACTCATTTATTATAAATAATAAGTGTTCTAAAATGAATATAAAACTAAAATTAACTACAATTAAGATAACTGAAGCTAAAAATTTTGCGCCCTTGGTAGGATGCCCATCACGCAGGCAGCGTTCCCGCGCTGGATTGCTATGGCCAATCTTTGCGCGAGAAAGCTGCCTGCGCGAGGATCACCTGTGACCTCCCTTAGGAATTTACTGAGCACCTTGTGGAGTCCCCGAGCCCCCCTACCCCATGGACCTAGTGTCTCGACGCCAAAGGCTACATATTCGTAGTATGCGCCGAGACAACTATATTTATTCGCCTTGAAGAGTTCTCGGACGTCAGCCGCCGCCCCGGCCTGTTTGCTGGTGGCTAAAATGTAGGACACCGCCAGCGTATCTGCGCAGGTGGCGTCCTACACCAGCGCCCGGCCCATCCGCCAGGGGATCAACGACATCCCGTCGGGGCGTTTGCCGTCATCCCTTGCGATCTGGGGCTCCAGAGCCGCAGGGACGTCGGCGCTGACGAGCGCTCTCCTCAGGATGTCGTTGAGCGCGGCGTGACGGGATAGGCGGCCGGCGCCCGAGGAGCAGGCGAGTCCGTGGTGGCCAAGGCGATCAACAGGGGCCCCACTAGAGGCACAGCTGTGGTCCACGCATACATAGGCCCCGACCCGGAGTCCGATAGCAATTCTGAGTGTTTGGCTCGATGAAAGTGCCGTTGTTGGGTGATGGATAGGCGTGCAGCCATAAAATTAGTAAAATAAAATGATTTATTTACCAATAAACTATGGTTTACATATTTACCAGGGGCCCCCGCACTAGGTGAGACCTGGGCTACATATAACCGCGAAAATCGAAGTTCGCAAATTGCGGGCATTTTTCTCTGTCACTCTAATTACACCTTCATTGGAGTAAAAGAGAAAAATCCCCGCAATTTGCGAATTACGGTTTTCGCGGTAGCCCCTCTGTATCGTAGCCTATCTTATTCTACCGCATGGCTGCGTCCCTTGGACTGGCCGGCGCTGGCCCATTGTGTACAGGGGCCTTTAGATTTGTACAGTATCTGGATTTAGTTACTTAATAGGTATAGCATGCAAGTTACAAAATTACTAAAAATTACACTTAAATATTTGCGTACATTATAAAATATTACTTAGTATAGCTTCTAGCGGTTTCCACGTAGTTAAGTGATTGAAGAAGAGTGTAGGTAAGCTTTTTGGCCTCAATAACTGATCTGTCTTCGATTTGAGATAACAATGCTTTAGCATGACACTGTAGGTTGAAGCCTTAAGGTGGTCCTCAAATCGTTTACCGAAGGCGGAGAAGACTTTTGGAACAGGCAGGTTAAAGATTCGGTTTTTGAGAATAGAAGCGAGACGTAACAAGTCATGAGTGTAGACGATTTGTGTGTAAGCAAAACGATACTGTGCAAAAATAACTGCCGAACAGTCAGGCCATAGCTTCAGCGTAGAGTTCAAAAGTTGGAAATCGAAAGGGTCATTGTCCAGACTCTGGAATGGACACAGCTAGGAGCCTTGCGTGGTCCCTTCCCGACGAAGTGTCAATTGGGGATTTTAGAACGGCAGTGGGGGCTAAGTTGTCCCAGGCCCTTTGCCTCTCGGGTCTAGGTGGAACATCTGGCAGTTTAGCTAGCCAGGCTTTCTTGGCCTCATCCAAGCACGCGATCTCGCAGTTTGTTATTTTAAGGATTTTACCTGCGAGATCAGACGTGCTATGGATTGAGGACAAGAATGCCGGCAGAGCAATACTCGATATTTTGCGTGTTCCTAAACCGCCAAACCTAATGGGCAAAGAATCTTGGGTCCAAGCCGGTTCATTAAAACGGACATTCAAAATCGATTCCAGTTGTGACTTAAGGAGACTATCGATAGGTTGGACTAAACTAGCGACTTTCCAGATAGGGCAGCAATGGAGCAAGTACGTAAATTTGGGAACCAACAAACAACATTTTAAAATAAATAAGGCCGAATGGCTACTAATTTTGACTAAACGATCTGAAATAACATAAAATTTAGAAATCGATTTGGCCCTACTAGATTGGTGTGCTCAAATTACGGCACCTATGCTATTAAAACTGCACGAGACCATGCGCTTGGCGGGGAACAGAACCCTATGGAGGAACCTTGTCTTCAACAGAAGGATATGATGTCACGATCCTCAGTATTGAGGGACCGACTGAAGAGGAGGGATAAGTCTGCCAGGACCGTTTTTGAGTCTCCGCTGATGGTGCCGTCGTCCAGGTACCAAACATGCAGTATCAACGTGAGACTATGAATAGCTGAATTAATGGCCAGACTGAATATATGGTATATATATATATATATATATATATATATATATATATATATATATATATATATGTGTGTATATATATATACATATTTGTTCTTATTGCACAATTTGAATACTGAATGTACAAATATGCTGTACCTATGTTTTTAAACACTGAACTGTACAATAGTAGATTGTTAACCAAGGGTTGAAAGGCACCCATTTCTGTCGAGGTAGTTTGGCGCTCGAACGCAGTGAGAGCGCCAATAGTCCGAGACGGAGATGGTGCCTTTCACCCGAGTTAAACACTCTACTTTTCATATCGAATGCGAGGAAACCAAACAAGACAAGGCAATTTCGCAAAATCAGTAATTGAAGTACCTAATAGACCTACGGCCATGATTTTTTCCTTAGGACTTACTTGCAATCGGAGACTTTACATGTGTGAAGATTAATAACCCCTAGCGAAAATCATTTAGATTGCAATATTTACGAAAACACATTTTTTAACAAACTGCAGTAATTTTAAAATTATTTGTTCATTATAGTATGAAAATCAGCGGGATTGCCTCTTACTTTTTAATTTTATACTTTTTCGTTCTAAAAGCCGCAACAGACTACCAGAGCGCACCGCGACCTTGGTGCGCCGCACCACGTAATAACATAATAAAAGTATTTTAAATAATAAATAATAATATAAGACATTTTTATCTTGTACTTTATTTTATTTTCATGAATATAGTGGTAAATAACTTTTAAAAACCCATTTAATAACGTACAAACGTTTAACTGTGGCTGTATACGATTCTGCCTTTGCTCATTTACGCAAGGGTAAGGTTTAAAAAAATATTTTTGGTGTATTCCTTTTGGTTCCCGCCTTATGAAATCGAGTAAATAGAATTCAACGAAAGAAATCAAGAATAATTTGTTTTTAACAATTTACTTACATCATTTTTTATAAAAAAAAGGATCAACGTGGGATTAGTAAAATTAAACAATTACCAATTGTTCCAGGCGAGGAAATAAAGACACTATTTTTCCATTTTGTTTCCACCCAGTTGTTCGTGAGACGGGGACGCAGAGGAGCACACCACTTTTCTGCGCTAGAGCATAAACGTATCACTTTCTGCGCACCTTTTAGAACAACAACGACCCACTTTCAGAGCGTGAGATATGAAAAATATATTCTGGTAGAATTTACAAACGGATACACTGTACTCGTTACAAAATCTAAAGCCCCCTCCTCACTCGTGCGCGAATCGCGGCGCGAAGCCGCGAACGCGAGTGAGGCGTCGATTTTCGCAGACAGCGAAATCGACTCCACACTCGCGTTCGCGGCTACGCCCGCGATTCACGCGCATAGTCTGGAGGGGGCTTAACATGTTTGTCTAAAGATTTTTCAAAAACTAATCTTAGAATTAATATATTTAAATAGGATAAGGTAAACACAAATATATCTGTAAAAAGGAAGTAGGAACTAACTGAATTACCGTCACACACTCAACTCAACAGTCGAAATTATATATACCTAGCTATAACTTTAAGCCTCAGCTGTGGGCTGTGTGTGATAGTGTGTGTGTTAATTATTACGCTATGAGCTGATCCTCATTAACCCCTGACGCAGAATGGCTACAGAATCACAATCTCCAAGTTAATACGCATAAAATAAAACTCATTCAGTTAAGACCCTACCAAAACGAACCCATAAATCTAACTTTAACCAAAATAATAAGTTTATGGCAAAAAAAACATTTTTAGTACAAGCTTTTATTGCTGACTGTACTTTTATTCCACGGGCAACTAATACTCATCGAGACAATTCTATAAACCCAAAACACAATTAGGTTTCGTTGTTTTATCACAGAGTTCCTATGGCCACCTCCTGTCTCGCCTTACTTATGTATACAAATTTCCAGCTTCATTGGAAGTCGGGAAGTGGGTCAAATTTAACTTGCAAGATTTGACCCGTACAAACATAGTTACATAGTCTGTACTAAATATAGTGTGCATTGATACCATCAATGAAAATAGAGTGTATAGAGGCGGATTGTCAAAGTAAATTATGTAGCCACTGTAAATTTACTGCCAATATCTTTCAACAGAAAATTAAAACTGTTAGAACGCCATTTGACTTTGATCCATAAGGCTGATTAAGACCGCGCGCGAAGCGTATGCGATTTTAGCTACATTGCGGACTGTTGGTTAAGTCCAATTCAACCGACCGATCGAAAACCGCAATGTAATGAAACTCGCATGCGAGTTCTCGCATTGACTAAATGAGCCCTTTTATTCTTTCACTGATATGTGTAAATTTGTTACATATTGAAATTAACGCCATCTACTCGACTGTAGGCCAAAGGTTATGGCGCCATCGCTAGAAAAGATTGCACCATCTCTTTGGCCTACTCTCGAGTAGATGGTGTTAATATTAATATTTAACAAGTTTACACATATCAAATACTATTACTTATTCTGTGATATCAGTGAAAGAATAATGATCAAAGTCAAATGGCGTTCTAACAGGTTTAATCTTCTGTCGAAAGATGGCAGTAAATGTAGAGTACTGTAGCTACTTACATAATTTACCATGACAGTAACTCTCTATTTAAAATTCTCTTAGATACCATGTTTTAAAGATGGATTTAAAAAACAATTTATCTGGTTAAAGTCCTAAGCTACCTATTAGGCAGACTCTTAATAAAGTAAACTCGATTTCACTTTCATGAGCTTCTTCAGCAATTCTTTCTTCGTTGTATTGTAATCTGTAACAAGTAAAATTAATTTAAATGTAACTCCGTAGAAATCTTTGGTCTCTTAAATGCATTCGTACAATGCAAACATAAGTACATCCGCGCAAAAATTAAAACATGTATGAGAACATTTTACCAAGTGGATGAAATTAGGCTTGTTTTAAGCAATGGTATGTATGCAGGCAGAGATTAAAAAGTATTATTTGGTACTATTCCGCCGTATACCTACATCCTTTAAAACGAAGATGAGATAATAATATGCTGTGCGTAAATATTAACCAATAACTTTGGAATTAATTTTCAAACTGCTGAGAGATAAACATATTTTTTTAATACGAGTAACAATACCATATTCACTTACCTAGTCTTTTGATTTGCTCGCTGCGTTTTTCGATTATCAGAAGCAAGAACTAGAGTATCCCTAGACCCGCCAGGTTGTTTGTCAGCAAAGCGGGGGCGTTTCGCTGGTATTGACGCTGAAATCAAATAATCCGCATAATTATAGAGGTACTAGCTGCTCGCCTCTTTATTAGTAGTATTAGTACCTACCTACTTAAAAATGGAGACCTATAAGCTCTAGAAACCACGGACCGGAAGACGCAGTGTGGGAAGGCCCTCTACAAGATGGAGTTGTATGGGGTCGGCGCGTGACCGGCCGCTGTGGAGATCGTTGAGGGAGTTCTTTGGCCATCAGTGGACGTCTTTCGGCTGATATGATGGTTATGATGATGATGAAGCTTTCGGAAACCCGTCGCGCGAGTGACTAAAAATACGTAAATGCTCTACCCATCCATGCAGTATCATACCATGACCGTGCTGTCGTGAACGTATCAAGCATGGAATGTAAGTTAGTGATAAATAAGAGCTCGTCAACATAGGTAGAGTTTTTTTGATACTCCCACGTCAGCAGCGGATGTTGCTAAGCGGACGAGGTGTTCAAAATTACCTTGATACCATCTTGATACGTACTTATTCTCTTAACAATACAAGTCGCGTTAAGATCATTTTGAACACCTGGCCCTTATAGTAAATAACCTTATAATCGGTCAAGTCCTATAAATTAAATACCTTTGTACTTAAATTACATACTTCACTGCAGGCTTCAGTTATACGGACTCTACTTGTCTGGTCTAATGTATGGTTTTGAACCATAACCATTTCTTGTTCGGTGGACAAGTCGCATGCGCAATAGGCAATAGCATTAATTGAGCCAATAACATTTTTTTTTCTCAATTCTACGCTTACCTTTATCCGGTCGAATGCTTATTCCAGATTTCAGACAAGCTTGGCCTGTACTCGTAGATGCAGTAGCTGAAGTTTGTGCTGGAACATTTCACACGTTAAAATAAGTTTTAAAAATAAATTGCAAACATAGGTACCAACATAAAACATTAATAGTTAGTACCTTCACTTATTTTTATTTGTCAGTCGTAGTTAGCTGTTAACCAAGCAGGTAAGACTTAGACCGTTTAAATACCTTACTTTGAACTTCTTATCTGTTTTATACCGATCTATGTTTTATAGTTGAATTATCGAGAAGATGGAATTGCATTTGTAGTGGTTGTATGCTGATAGTACAAGAAAATAGAAAATTCAAATATAGAATGCCTGTAAACAAACAATACTACTACATATGCAATTCCACGCTCTCGATGATTCAACTATACCTAGTAATAGCTGATACTAATGACCTACTTGAAGACATGCATATCGGCGTCCGCGTGAGAGCAAATCTCGCATACTACCGAATACCTAGTAGGTAAAGAATCCTCAAGTAAACTATTAAAAAAGAGCATGCGAAGACCATCTCCGTATAAATCCTTAAGCGGACGCACACATTTAACTGGTTTCGATGAAACTTGCATGGGGTATGAACTTTAAGATGTTTTGCCCCGTTTCTTAATTCCCAATGATACCACACTCGTAGTTCGTACCTATCAATAAGCGAGATTATCATACTAATACGTACACGTAGATTAGAACGTTATTGATAAACCGGTGTTGATAAAACTTCCACTGAATAACCTACTAAGTTGAGATAAATGTACCTATGCCAAATATAATATTTAATAGAAAAAAAAAACGACTTCTCAAAACAGTCTGAAATGCCATATATGTAAATTATTGGCTGACATTTAACTGATCACCATATATAGTAATCCACTTCGTCACCTTTTTCTAGTAGCATTTCGTTTCTGTAAGGGTCGCAGTTCTTACCTAACCTAATAATATTAACCTTACCCACTTTTATAGTAGCATTTCGTTTCTGTAAGAAGCGCTAGTGGCCTAGCGGTAAGAGCGTGCGACTTGCAATCCGGAGGTTCGCGGGTTCAAACTCGGCTCGTACCAATGAGTTTTTCGGAACTTATGTACGAAATATCATTTGATATTTACCAGTCGCTTTTAGGTGAAGGAAAAAATCGTGAGGAATCCGAACTAATCCCAATAAGGCCTCGTTTACCCTCTGAGTAGGAAGATCAAATGGCAGTCGCTTTCGTAAAAACTAGTGCCTACGCCAATTCTTGGGATTAGTTGCCAAGCGGACCCCAGGCTCCCATGAGCCGTGGCAAAATTCCGGGACAACGCGAGGAAGATGATGATGATGATAATGATGATTTCGTTTCTCTAAGGGTCACAGTTTTATCCTACCTAACCTAACCCACAAAATCGAAATCGCCAAATGTGTACTATGCGTCGTTCAAGAGTTCTGTTCTGATAATCATCAGCAGTTCCACTTCATCAAATGTGACAGTTTTTAATGTAAATGCTTGATTTTCTGATTAAAATACATAAATCTCTGTATGTATGCCTTTAAAATTTGAGGAGTTCTCTCGATTCCTCATGGATCCCATGTTCAGAACTCGAGCTTGACATAAATGTGGCTTAAAAACGTGAGCTATGCGTCGTTGAAGAGTTCCGTTCTTGACCATCATCAGCAGTTCTACTTCATCAATTGTCACTTTTTTCAATGTAAATGCTTGATTTGTTGATAAAAACACAAAAATCACTATATGTTATGCCTTTAATTAAAGATTTGAGGAGTTCCCTCGATTCCTCATGGATCCCATCATCAGTAGGTACTCGAGCTTAACAGAAATGTGGCTTAAAACCTTAACTTGCTTAATAGTAATTTTGAAGACCTATCGAATGATGTGCTTATGTTGATATTTCTCAAGAAAAAAACAATTTTAGTTTCATACGACGACGACCGGTCTGGCCTAGTAAGTAGTGACCCTGCCTGTGAAACCGATCGGATCCCGGTAAGGGCATTGTATGATGAACACAAATATTTGTTCCTGAGTCATGGGTGTTTTCTATGTATATAAGGATGTATTATCAGTATAAGTATGTAATGTATATCGTCGCCTAGCACCCATAGTACAAGCTTTGCTTAGTTTTGGGCTAGGTTGATCTGTGTAAGATGTCCCCTAATATTTATTATTTATTTATTTACCTACCCATGGAGTGTATTTGAAACTACGTACCGAAGCGTAAAGTACATCAACACCACTTAACTAACGTCCATTAATGGACGGCTGGCAGTCCTCAAGTATGAGTTTCTCCAGAAACTTCCTACCTCGCACAGACAAACTGTCGAATGAACTGCCGCGTGCGGTATTTCCGGACCGTTTCGACCTTCAAACCTTCAAGAAAAGAGGCCAGCATCGAAATTAGGAAATTACAACCCCTACGGTGTTGCGACTGTAATGTTGCGGGTATCCATGGGCGACGGTAATCTTATCATCAGGTGAGTCGTGTGCTCGTTTGCCTCCTAAGTAGATAAGTAGGTACATATAAAAAACACACATGTTCCAAATTTTATTAAAATACCCTTATACTTATCTTATAGTTTTGGAGTAAAATTACTGTATATGTATAAGTGTTTCTTTTATTGCTATTTTGGCTACGGAACCCTAAAAACGTTCACAAATCGGACTATCGGTTTCGAAGAGAAACGTGGATAAACTACTTGAGATCTGTGTGAAAACTAAAATACTTTTACCTAAAAGCAAAACTAGCATAATTACCATTTTCACTGTTTGATGTTGACAGAGGTACTCTGGCATGTGTAGATCTGACCTGAATCTGGTTTGCAGCTGAAATTTAAATTATTGTAACAGAAATAAGGTAGAAGTACTAGTGCTTGACGCTGCACTAGTATTCGACATGGGCACTTTATGTCAAAGTAATATAGGTTAAATTTGAACGGCGAAGATTTTTCTGTATTCAAATTTAATCCTTGTCACTTTGACATAAAGTGCCCATGTCGAATACTAGTGCAGCGTCGAGCACTAGTACTTCTACCATAAGTTAACATTTTTAGATTAAGTACTATTACGTTATTGCGGTGCACGGCGTATGGAGTTATCCATACGCCGTGCAGCGCAATAACGCGGTTGGGAGCGGCAATTTATCTAGAAAAAAAAGATCTTCATGGACTTTCCATGTGCGACGGTAATCGCTTATTTACCATCAGGTGATTCGTGTCCTCGTTTGCCTCCTATATAACTTATATAGAAAAGCCTATGTTTATTTTAATATCCTTATATCTTATAGTTCTTGAGTAAAATGGCTGTGATCTACGGACGGACGGACGGGCGGACTGACCGACGGACATGAGGAAAGTATAACGGTTTCATTTTTGCCATTTTGGCTACGGACGGAACCCTGAAAACGATCACAATTCGGACTAACCAATTCGAAGAGAAACGTGGGTAAACTGAGGGCCTATCGCGAAACACGTTCGCCGTGTTACTTCTCTGTCGCACATACGTAACGCAACACGTCGAACGTGGTTCGCGGTAGGCCCTCTGAAGTCTGTGTGATTTGAAAATACTTTTAAAGATAACTAGCATAATTACCATTTACCTACTCTGTTCGATGTCGATGGTCTGGCATGTAAAGGTTTGCAGCTGAAATTTAAAATTCTGGTGAAAAATTATTTTAATATTTTTAACATTAGGACATGATGTCACGATCCTCAGCATTGAGGGAACGACTGATGATGATGATGATGATGAGATGATCTATTTTTTATGGGTAATCAAATATACCTACTGTTACTGTCTGTCTTTCGGGGCTCCCTGAGGATGGGGGCCCTGGGCACGAGCCCCGTGTGCCCTTATGGGAAAGACGTACTGACTTATATAGTAAACCACTTATTCATAAAACTTAGCATCTACCTATGTTAAATTTGTCCCTTTCTAACAAACACAAATGACAAAATGACGGATAAATATAATCGATTATCAAGGGCTTAAAAGCGTTTATGAATAGAATAATGTCATAAGAATACTGTTGTTGAAATTGAAATAAGTACCTTCAATTCAATCTCTCATAGCATAGCATACTTAGTACCTATTGATTGAAGTTTCTTGTTAGATGGACATTGTTTCCATCAAAAAATAGGTAGGTATATAATACTAATAAGTAATTAAAAATAATGAAATAGCTGTAAGTACTACCTACTCTGGACTGGAATAACCGTGATGTGCACAAAAACAGGCCAATTCGAACATACACTGAAATCAGAATAATAATTTATTTTAATCATCATCATGCATTCATTGTTAAATTTAGTCATCGTGCGTCTTGCCCGCACCAATACATGTACGGAAAAGTACGATATTTGAAAGACATTAGTTAGATGTCATTATGATCCAACCTCACAAACACCCAATTATATGACAAATTGTTTACAGTACCTATTACCTATATTAGGTACTCAGTAAAATTCCTCCTCCTTAGAAGGTATCATGAACCGTGATAGCTAGACAGTTGAAATTTTCAAAGATGATGTATTTCTGTTGCCGCTATAACAAGGAATACTAAAAACAATATAAAATAAATATTTAGTGGGGCTCCCATATAACAAACGTGATTTTTTTGCCGTTTTTTGCATATGGGCACGGAACCCTTCGTGCGCGAGTCCGACTTGCACTTGGCCGGTTTTTTAAATTATAATATTTATAATATTAGGTCTTGGTTCAAAGTTTGTTTGGGGTTAGCTGGATGAAGGGATAACTTCATCTTTATAATTTAAAATGTATCTGTTGCTGTGCTGGACTGTTTTAAACTTACCTACGATAAAATGTTTATTACTTACCTAATCACTTAGTGCCACTTGCACCATACCACTAACCCGGGGTTAACCGGTTAAACCATTAACCTAGTGTCAAATTGTACTGGTAACCATGGTTACTCTAGGTTGAATCAGTTAACCCCGGGTTAGTGAATGGTGCAAGTGGCCCTTAGTGGGCTACAACTAAGGCTAATTACTAATTATGGCTAATAGAAAGTTACCTTGTCTACTTGCAGCATGTTGAGGAAATTCTCATAATAATTGGTATTCCGACAGTGGAGGTGCGGAAAGATTTAACTTTGGATAGGCTTTTTAGGGTTTTGTAGTCACCTAGAAACCCTTATAGTTTCGCCATGTCTGTCTGTCCGAGGCTTTGCTCCGTGATCGTTAGTGTTAGAAAGCTGCAATTTGGCATGGGTACATATATCATGCATTGCGGCAGCGATAATATAAAAACTATAAAAAAAATTTTTTGTTCCAATAGCGTGGGGTACCGTTGGATAGGTCTTTCAAAACGAATAAGGAGACCCTTTTTTGATATAGATAATTTTTCGGAAATAATCGCTCCAAAAGAAAAAAAATATGTGCCCACCCCTCTAACTTTTGAACCATGGGTCCAAAAAGTATGACAAAAATCGTGAAACAAAAGCTTAATAAATAATTTCAATGAAAACTATAGCAAACATGATCGGTCCAGTCGTTTTTGAGTTGTTGCTAAAAATCTCCTTTTTCTTAGTAAAAAGACGTACAAAGCGCTGCAAATAGGTACTCCCTGTAATTTATAATGTACCTACATGATACTTACGAATATCCCCCGTTTGGCCTATTTTGACAGAATCGTAACTACGAAACTCTACACTGAGCAATTGAGCATGCCTCGACATGTAAGTAGCTTATTGTCTTGCCAAAGTCTCTCCGTTCAAAATGATCGCCACAAACGTGACGAATCTTCTGCAACTTTTCTATGGGTAAATGAACGAGATCTTCTTTTCCAGTCTAGCTTGTCTAACCCAAGTTATACACCTGTAAGCAAAGTGGTTTTGGCTTCCTTTTCATTGTGTACTGTAAACATAATATTGAGGGACACAAATGATGCAAATTAAAATAAGTATTGCAAACATAAGAGGAAGATAGTAGTAGTAATTAAGTATGTGCTTTAAAGTGATTGCGACATTTGGGTTCATGCAGGACTACTTTCAGATAACTAAAATATGAAATTGAATAACACGTAAGCTTTTATAGTAATAAAAGGTCATATTTGAAAAAGAAATGGAGATTATAGAGATTCGATGATGATAAATAACGTGGGTTGTGTCGGTCTAATAAGTACCCTGTGCCCTAACTATTAGAAGAGACTTACAGGTAGCAAACATAGCAAATTCAAATAATACACCGCATAAGTAGCAAATAACATTTTTAGGAATTTATTAATTGAAATAGACGTCATCTTTGAATGCCTGGGAAGTATTTGACCAACAACTTTGATAACTAGAGACTGATGACCCCACAGTCAAACTCATTGTTGAGTTTTGCTGGGCTATGACTATTTTTAAGAATACCTCTGTATTTTATTAAATAAATACATAAATAACATTTAGGGCGAGCAATACGTGCTTGTTCCTCCTATTACGGAGTGGCGGAGACCGGATTCGAACCGGCGTCTCGGTCGGTCTTTAGCTTGTTACGCGGCTGATAAATCAAAATGTTTAATAAAATAATTTGATTTGTTCCCTGGTAGTTAGTTGTATTTCGGGACTTGTAGACTTACCGCTGTTCATCCTTGAGAAATCTGGCAAAGAATCCTCCTCGAGTGATTTCTCAGACACCGCATATTTCACAATATCGGTTTTTGCCGGCCATTGTACTATTTTACAACAGTACGGGTTTCTGTTTCAAATCACCACAAAACCCAGGAGAAGCAAACTCAACTTTAGAAAACTGTTATTGTTTTGCAAAATTTGCACACGAATTGTCAATTTTGTATTTCAAAATGGTTGCCGCTCGTATACGCATAATGTCAAGTTGGCATTTCAACAGTGCTGCCGCCAATGCCACGCCGCTGAACTAATTATGACAAATATCTTTGCTATACGTTTGTTCGTAGTAAGAGAGTTTCTCGCCACTGAACGGGATGAGATAAGAAATGTCAATGTCACTTGAATTGAATATTGGCAAGTGTGTTCCACTCTCACATAAAAATATCAAGTTGAGTTTCTGTCTGTGCCATGAATCTAGTATAGTATTAAAACTGGATCTGGCATGAGGGTGGGGAGAAGTGACAGAACAGGATAGTCTTATGTATCTTTCAGTAGGAGTAGCAGCGAAAGAGCTATTATTGTTTGTCCTTGTCACAGTCTCACATTTTATTTGTTCACCACCGTAAATTTAGTATGTATTATGGTGGGCAACAAATGATTTCGACCAATCACAGTGTCGCATTTGCGTATATTTGTCCCTCACGGAGAGTCTGTGCGGAAAGAGAAGAGTCGTGGAATGTATGGGGCCCTTAGAGCATTTAGTAACTGGAGACGCCTTGGCCGTCGTTTTCTGTACAAAATAGTCTACCGATGTTTGCGGGGGAGGAGCACGTCAAATAGCCATGTCAGATAAACGTCAGTCCATACAAAAGTTTGCACAATAATAATTGTGCAAGGTTTTCGGCAGAGGACTCTTAAAGGCGAATCCAGTTGTTAAATGCTCTAATGGCTCCTCTACACGATGGTCGACGTTGACCAATCCAAGGGACGCATTTATGCGTTAGAGGGAGCAAGTGATATTGCTATCTCATTCTACCGCATAGCTGCGTCCCTTGGATTGGCCGACGTTGGCGCATCGTGTAGAGGAGCCATAAGATGGGGCCATTTGCTGCGTCCTGCAACACCGTCGACGCTGCTGTATGTGTCCCGTCTACATTACCTTACGAAGGTCGATGACATCGTAAAGTATGTGAAAACGAAGACCGGATTCATCCTGAGGGTCGCGAAGTTGGAATCTCGACACAATGCGGATTTTAATTCGTTTGTGGTGAGCGTTCCGACTGACCATCTATACTTGGTCAAGCAGATCTTGTCAGTAGAAAAAGGCGGCAAATTTGAAAAATGTAGGCGCGTAGGGATATCGTCTCATAGAAAATTTGAATTTCGCGCATTTTTCTACTGACAAGATTTGCTTGACCGTCTATAGCAACCTTCACCAAGGAGGAGTTTTGGCCGAAGGGTGTCAAGTTTCGGCGGTTCCGCGGCCGGCTCCCTGACACTGCGGGGTTGCGTAATGCATCGCAGCCATAATGTGATATGTAGTGTTTAGTTTTTTAAAGTTTAGTTATAAAATATATTTTTATATATACTTGGTCAAGCAGATCTTGTCAGTAGAAAAAGGCGGCAAATTTGAAAAATGTAGGCGCGAAGGGTAATCGTCCCATAGAAAATTTGAATTTCGCGCCTTTTTTTACTGACAAGATTTGCTTGACCGTCTATAATATGTATGCTAGTTTTTAGGTATTTATGAATGGGCCATTAGTTGCCTGAAATAAAGATTTTCATTCATTCATTCATAAAGTGATATCCAGACGGGACTTTCTTTTCTGATCAAATCGTTCGATTTGATCATCCCGTCTGGATACCGCTTCATGATAATTTCTAATGACAAAGTGGGTTTGCCAGAGTATAGTTTTGTCTAGTCAGAGGGCCTATCACGAATCACGTTCGACGTGTTGCCTCCCTGTCACACTCCCTGTTACGTACGAATTTACAAGTGCGACAGAGGTCTCAGGGCTATAACCGCGAAAATCGAAGTTCGCAAATTGCGGGCATTTTTCTCTGTCACTCTAATTACGCCTTCATTGGAGTAAAAGAGAAAGATCCCCTCAATTTGCGAATAAAGTTTTCGCGGTAGCCCCTCAGTTTTGCAGTTTTTGGCAAGTGGAATGCTCCCAAAGCTGTTTAAGCTACCTCAAAAATCGCGGATGAGAATTCCATACATATTATATTATTGACAGTGACACCGTAGTGACACTAACATTGACATTTTATATTTTATTGGAACGTCATTTTTGTGTTGCTGGAGTGGAGTTTCAAAGTGTATTGATTTTTCATTTCCCAATCCCTATTTAAAATTTAACCTAAGTAACAATACAATGCAATTTATGTTTCAAGAACGAATGAATTTAAATAATACTCAATTATGAACGAAGAAGACAAACAGGCGCTTATCCAAAGATTTAATATTAAGATTGGAGATGATATTAATAACTTGGCTAACGCATATGAATTAGAAAATGAATATGTAGAAAAGCGCGACAAATTACAAAACTCTGTAAGTACTTATTTTCATTATAAATGTAAGATTTGTGTTCCATAAAAAAATGCATCATTTAACATAAGTAGAAGCGTGTTTCTAGCAGATTTTGGTCAACTGACCAAAAAACTTTACTAGTTTCTAGGGTTGGCTCATAACATTGGAGTAGTAAATTACTTAGAAGATTGTTATTGTTACCATGGTTACCAGTACAATTTGACACTGGGTTAATGGTTTAACCAGTTAACCCTGGGTTATTGGGATGGTGCAATTGGCACTAAGAGTTCAAAACTCGAATTTAATTTATACTTTTACAAGTATGACGGTACTTATGAGGTTAATAAATTAACATATAGTTTGATAGATTTACAATAAGAATAAAAATTATAATCCATTCATGTCTTTTCAGCTTCAGGCAAAGAACACTGAAGTCCCTACAAAAGTAAAATCATCAATAGATAAAGCAAAGAAAAAGCCTGCTCAAATAGCAGAGCTCAAAGAGAAAAATGAAAAGTTGCAGAACAAACTAGACCAGTTTCTGGTCAAATCTGAGCCCCTGCGTGCAGAATTAAACCAAAGGTTTGCAGCTATCAATAAACTAGTGAAGGTCCAGTCATATTTGAAGACTTATATAGAAGTAGAAGATCTGTGGTAAGTACAATATATTAATTAATTAGAAAGTTTAGTTTATAATTATAGTAAACTTTAATTTACATGTTATTAAGCTAACTTTAAGTTAAATCCGATTACTTGTGTGTCTGGTGTCGGATGATGGTCTCTTTTTTTTTTTTTTTTTTAATCCTTTTTTTTTTAAGGGGTTTTGTCACGCAGTGACAATGTCACCCCCGTAATGAGATCTAATAGTAATAATGATGTAGTAGTGAAGTATTACCTACACCACTACATCACATATAAGTATAGTTTGCACATCAACCTGGCCTCGTCTGATAGTGGCGATGCCAGGACGATGTTGCAACTACCTATGTTGGTAGATTTAATAAATGTCATGTCATTCCTCAGCGCCTCATTACGGACACATTCCATCAACACATGGTGAACATCTTCTATTTTATCGCACTCTTGGCAATTTGGTGAAGCCGCTAGTTTCATCAGGTGCTTGAATTTGTTTGACGGAATGTGCCCGGAACGAAGTCTGAGGAGTGATACTACCTGTTTCCTGCTAAGCTTTTTGTCAAACCAGGGGACCTGAGGGGGCTGACATTGAACTGTTCGGTACCAGATTCCTTTAGTGAGAGACCGCTTATCAAAGTATTCCCTCCACATCTGCCTGCAACTAATCCTAACTTTACCTAGTACTTCGCTGTGTACTGGTATACAACGGTATGGAATACCGTCGGTTATTGCAAGTTTTGCTGCTCGGTCAGCCTCCTCGTTACCCATGATGCCAACATGAGAAGGTATCCACTGTACAATCACTTCCCTATTTAGTGTACGAAGTTTGTTGATGGATTCAAGGATGGTGTAGGCTATCGGATGCCCTCGACTGCTCGAGGGTAACCGAGCCAAATGTGAAAGGGCACTCCTTGCGTCTGACAAAATTACACATTTGTTATGGTCTATAGACTCTACATATGACAACGCTTCGGCTATGGCAATAAGTTCACAGTGCATAATAGATATATCAGCTTGTATGTTAAACTTTCCCCGGAAATCCACCTGAGGGTCAAAAAAAGCCGCCCCACATCCTTGTTTCTCCTTGGACCCATCAGTAAACAGCTTATAAAATGTGCTATACTTACTTTCTAAGAGATCATTACATAACCTATATAAATCTATTTGGTTCACATGTTTTTTGGCAGTCTCTAAACCCTCTATAAAAACATATATATTATTTGATAAATCGTAGCTACTTATCCAACTATTCATTGAGTACATAGGTAATTGCTCATGTGATTGTACTGGGAGGTTACAGAATTGGTTATAAGTTTCAATGAGTAGCGGCTTTTTCTTTGTTCTCCAATACCTATTTTCACATGCCCTATTTAGTTCTTTTAACACATGTATTGTAGCATTATGTTCCAAGCATTTGCCTCTTAAATAAAACTTAGCCGCCAGGTATTTCCTCCTTACAAAGAGGGGCTGTATGCACAGCTCACTTTCCATGACATGTATTGGGGTACTTCTTATAAATCCGCCAATAACCCGCATAGCTTGGTTTTGCACTCTGTCCAGTTTGCATAAATGGTTTTTAACACTAATATCGTACAAAAAACAACCATAATCCAGTCTACTACGTAGGATAGAGATATATAGGCGCCTAAGATGGGTTGGATGGACACCCCACTTTGCTCCAGCTAGAACCTTAAATACATTTAGAAATTTCAATGTTTTCTCACGGGTTTCATTTATGTGTCTTCCCCATTTTAGGCTTCTATCTAACCACATACCTAGATATTTCACACAATCAACCTGTTGCACCTTATTGCTGCCTATCTGTAAATTTACTCTATATTTGTTTACATTCCTAGGATGACCTCTAACAAATACACAGACTTTAGTTTTTTTATGTGATACATTAAGACCCATTCCTTCTACTGTGCTATTAAGAATATTTAAGGAATCCTGTACTGCATTAACTGCATCCGAGAGGTGTTTGCGGCTGGCATAAAGTACAAAATCATCTGCATATTGTGATACAAATATATCTCCCAGCTGTTTACAAATATCTAGAGTCGCTATGTTAAATAGTAAAGGAGATAAGGGGTCCCCCTGTGCTAAACCCATTCCCGTAACTCGAACTAAGGATTCATGACCCGACAAGTCTATAGCCAGTTGTCGTGAATGTAAAAACTGCCAAAGATATTTACAGATAACATTGTCCACACCAAGGTGGTCTAGTGTTTTCAGGAGACAAGTTAAACTAACATTATTGTAAGCACTGTCTATATCAACGAAACAGCCCACCGTGGCAAGCCCGTTGGTATACCCAGTCTGGATTCGTGAAACTAGCCTAGTTAAATTGTCCATGCAAGATCTGAATCTCCTGAAACCTATAGTCTCATCTGAAAAATGGTTTCCCTTTTCGATATACCATTCTAGTCTACGTGTAAGAATTGTGTGAAATATCTTGCATGGACAGGACAGCAGAGAAATTGGTCTAAAGGTCACATCTTGCCTTGTGTCTGCACCGAGTTTCGGTATAGGAACTATTTGAACGCTGCGCCACTGTATCGGGACAAAGCTGCTAAATAAAAATATATTAAATATATTTACCAGTACATGTTTGGCTACATCTGGAAGATGCCTAATCATAGAAAAGGATATATCATCCATGCCCGGTGCTGTATCAGATTGTTTGATAGCGTTCTTTAATTCATGTACCGAAATCGGCGACGACAAACATATGCTATTGCTAGCAAAGGTAGGGGCTGCGGGTGTTACATAATCTGGTGCTAAACTGCCTAACAGATGCTCAGCCTTCTCGCGGCTTATTGTTGTTCTAGGTGCTTTGTAGCCCTTCAGCCATTTCATTTTGTTCCACATTTCACTAGAGGATGTAGCACTATCAACACTATCACAAAACTTTTGCCAAGCCTTAGCGCTTCCTTGTCGAATCAGCCGCTGAGCAACACTAACTTTATTTTGTAAAACAGATAAATTATCCGGTGTAGGGTTCCGTCTGAAGATTGCCAACGCTCGACGTCTCTCTGCAACGGCCTTAGATATATCTTGATTCCAGTAGGGTCTTGGAGTAAATTTTTGCTGACGAAGAGGATTCTCACATATTTTAATTATAGGAATTGAGGCATTCGCAGCTCTGTCCATAGCATCAATGAACTTGTCATATGCCGTTTGTGGGTTCTCTGGCAGGATCAAGTCCGTGAATTCTTCTTGTGCAGTGGCTCTATACTTTGCCCAGTCGGCTTTTCTAAAGTTACGTCTGTTTTTATGTCTATCAGACTTATTAATATCGGTATTTAATTTAATCATTAAGTGATCGCTGCCAAGATTTTCGTTAAGTACTGACCAATTGAACTTTAAAGCTATATCTGCAGAAGCCAGAGTAACGTCAGGGGAAGATTTCTGTACTGCGCCGTTCACCAATTTCATTCTCGTGTGAGTACCATTGTTCAGGGTAACAAGACCCTTTTCAACACTAGAATCATGAATCTGTTCCCCTCTCACATCCATTTTTATTGACCAATTAGTGTGGTGGCCATTTAAATCCCCTGCTACAAGGCATTTCCCGTCAGCTAGTGTAAATATCTGGTCCCAGTCCCTCTGTGTAGTATAAGCCGTCGGTGGACAATATATTGATATTACATTTTCTAAGAAACTACAGTTTAGTATCTTCATATGGATCAATTCAATATGTGTGTTGGTTAGTTGAGAATTACATTGTTGTGCTTTAACTGATTTGTGGGCTAACACTGCCACACCCCCATATCCATCGCCACGATCAGATCTGAATATGTTGTAACCACTTATCTTGAATTGGCTAGCCGGGTCAAGCCATGTCTCACTTATTAAAGCAAGGTGTATCTTTTCTTGATGTAATAGCGATTCAAATTCTAGTCGTTTAGGGCGAATGCTTTGGGCATTCCATTGTATTACATTTAGGGTGATGTGTGAGTTGTTACGGTCCATAATTCTTTTATAAAGCTTAAGCCTGGCAGATCCTTCATATACTGTAAAACTATTGATATTGTCCCCTCTAAAAAGGTACTCACACAACTTTTGATCTTATCTCTCCATGCAACACCTTCCTCTTCAAACAGTTTCCTCTTAAGTTTAGCCAACAACAGCTGCCAGGTAATTTTTTCTTTGTGCTCCGATCGTTCTTCTTGGCTCTTGGGACCACCTTCACTGACACTCTTAACCGACATGTTGTCATCAAATAAAATCTCCGCTTGATCTTTCCTATTTTTCACACTTTTCTTCTTGTTTGCATTCACTATCCTATTAGAGTTGACTTTAGTTGAGTTTGTTTTAACCGAATCCGATTACTTGTGTGTCTGGTGTCGGATGATGGTCTCTATGACAGTTCATTTTAATTCCGTACATGGCGGGGAGAAGTTGATAACTCGAGATTATTCTACCGAAGAAATTTGAACTTAAAATAAAACTACATAAGGTTCAAATTTCTTCAATTTTTTTCCGCCAGATATCAACTTCTTCCCGCCATGTACGGTTATATGAAGTTGCTATCACTGAAAATGTTTGTACCTAAACTTTTTTTAGAAGTTTTGCACATTCAATTTAGACATGTCACTATAAAAATATGGTATAAACATATCTCTTCAATTATTTTTTAAAAGAGACTCCCCACTCAAAAGAGACTAAGGAACTGTCAAAAGTCAAAAGGATAATTCAATGCAAGGGGTATAGATAACTACAGAATATGACAGGTCTTTTACATGTTATAAATTAGGGAAACAAATGATCAATTCTGATTGAAAAATTAATGTATGATTTTGTTTTAGCCGTCAATTGTCCAACTGTAACGAAGATGAGCAGAGTGTGCTGCTGTTTGGAGCACTTAAAGAGCTGTGCTTACAATATCACGATGGCCACAGAGGCACTTATTTCAAGGAATACACACACTACTGGCATAATATACTCAAGGATAAATTAACTAAGTATGATCTATAATTATTTATTGGTGGCATACAATTATATGTGGTCAGCAATAGCTTCTATATAGTTGTAACTTAAATAAAATTAACATTTTGTACAGTCAGCAGCAATACTTGCTAAGCGGGCGAGGTGTTCAAAATGATCTTGACGCGACTATTGTTAAGAGAATAAGAGTGCGTCAAGGTAATTTTGAACAACTCGCGCGCTTAACAACTTCTGCTGCTGACTGTATCATGCAATATACAACATCAGTAAATGAAAAGGAATCTCTATAACAAGAAGATTTGGTATTTTGATTGTCACTGCTTATGTGCTTTGGCAAGGCAGGCAAGGTCAGCTAAGCTAAGAGCTGTCACGGCCAACCAAATCAGCTAAGATTAAAATTTACCTTTTTGTTTGCAGACAATATGAAGATGTATTAAAGTTGCTGAAATGGCCAGTGGTCATGCGCCCCGACATGTCCCCTTTGCCTAAAGATGTGATGGTCAAGTTCCATAATCTGACCAAGTTTTTATTCCTTATTGAAGAACCAGACGATGAACAAGCCAGAATACAGTCAGGAGATTTCAGTTTAGGTAACATGAATTTGTTTAAAAAAAAAAAAGATTGCATTATCATAGAAAATGCAAGTTATAGGTAATATAATTTACTTAAGCAGGCCACTGACGAGCCTTCCAAATGGATGCCGTTACAATGGATTCATCCAAATGGACGGCATCCTAATATTAAACATTGTACGTTTTTGACATTCACGGACCGATTTTGGATTGCAGCCACGCTATTTGGACTGTTGGAAGGTTCGTCAGTGGCCACCTGAGTAGTCGCGTCTTTCCGTGAAACGGGAGTGCTCGCGTGGGGAGCATATTGCTGCCCATACTAAACGTGATTTTTTGTTTAAAATAAAGGATAAATCAGTTGCAACCATTTATATGGGATAAAGTAAATCATAAACTATTAGAAAAAGTAAAATTTATTATAGTTTACAGATTTACACTTAGCAGTACAGAAAACATGACCTTGACAAACTTACCGTGTTCAAGTAAGGAGTTTTTTCGCCACGGGCGGCAAAATACTCATAGAGCGCGCGCTGTAGGATTAAATTAATTAATCTACACTAAAAATATATATAAGCCAGCTACAATATTTGCTTTCTTCCAGCAGAAAATCCCTGTTTACCTGTAAAAGTCCTGCTACGGCCGCTGAAAAAAAGGTTTACATTCCACTTCACTGGGTCTCGGCAGACCGCGCGCATTGACCGCCCTGAATGGTTCCTTACTCAGACACTCACTTGGATCAAGGATCACCAGGGCTTCGTGAGGACACATGTACAGCCAGTTGCTGACAAACTGCAATTGAGACATGTTCGGACAGTTGTAAGTGTTACTGTATTTTATGTATACATATATATATATAATAAAGATAAGCGCGGATGGATCAGGCCTAAACGGAGAATTTGGGATGACTTTGACACATTCCTCAGCATTTGGCCGGAAAAAGCACAACAACGGTAGTCAGATCAAGGGGCGAGGCTTTTGCCCAGCAATGGGACACTATAATAAGCTACAAGGAAATAAGGATCATGATGGCTTTAAGTTTGGATCATGTGGTCAAGTAACTTTATTTTGTAATTTAAAACCGGTAAGGTCTTCCGCACCATACTACATAATGTAAAGTGGATGATACAATTTTATCGTCCCTTCCTCATTGAGCTGATCTGATGACAGATCCCGAAGGTGATCCCATAATAGTAATTAAGTATTAAACCAATACAACTCCATTATCAGTCGACAACGACGAGCGGGCGGACCAGCTCAGTTCCCGCTCCTAGGTATAATATAATGCAGTCGCTGTGGCCGAAATCGGAGAGCCTACGTGAGAGCTTGTCTCAAACATTTTTTTACATAAATTTATAATTTTCAGGACGAATTCAACGCTGGCCTTATCTCTTTTGCCGCGGAAAGACTCCACACCGTCCTCGGCATGTATAACGCACACGGGGTCAAGGAAAAACGCGCGGACATGGACGCGGCCTTCGCGCACGCTGTGGATGAGGCTTTAGGGTTCCATCGTGAACTGGTACTCATAACGGGGCATGAGGTTAACAGCGTGCTATCTGTGCTGACGAAAGCGGAGATCTTTGTCAGATGGCTTTCGGTTGAAAAGAAATGTGAGTGCGTGATTTGTTTACTTCATCGAATATTAAATATTTATTTTCCACTTGTTCAATAGTGAGAATAAGATTGGGTTGTCCCTTTTGGTGCCGAACGACCATACTGATAAGAGATTACCATATAGTTTATTACCGCTCTCTGCTTCAGAGGTATCATGGTTTAGCGTACATTTTTTTACACACCCCATCCCCACACGGTAGTCTCTTGAGAAAACCTCGGCAAAGGATTCAAAAACGTATAGTTTTTGGATGGAAATTCCTCTGAACTCCATTTAGGTTCCAGGGTGTTTTCCCCGTAGGTAAAGGAACCCCCTTTAGTGTTTCCCTCTCGCATGTGAAGTGAAATGTAGTGTTCATTGAAATGTAGCGTTGTACCGCCCAAATCGACCTGATCTTACTGGCTGTTTATTTATTGTGTAACTAGCCTAAAATTTAATTGCAGATGCCTTATCAAAAATGGACGAGACGATAGACACCGAGTCTTGGATCGAGCCCGTGGCCGGCGGCATGGGTTCCGCCGTAGGGTCTGTGCTATGGGTTCCGCGGGGCGCTGATTGGTTCATGTCGCTGTTGAAAACCATTGAGGACCGGTATGCTGTGTTGCCGCAGCCTGGACATCGGTGAGTCATTTAGCAACAGATTATTATTTAGTTAGTGGGTTGAGCTATTCAAAGGTGTCAGATGTGGATTGCTGACTCTTTAGAAAATTTTATTGTTTTGATGAACCTGATACGCAGTTCTTCGAGAAAACCTCGGCAGGTAGTTTTATTTTACAGCTAGAGCGTTCGTATGAGGTAATTCTATAGAAAGTGATTTAGCCGTCGACGAGCGTTGCGATGGTAGAAAGCAGCTATGCTCATCATGTCAAACAATTCTTTTAACAACCAATTATACAAACGATTTAACACATTCAAGGCTCAATATCGTTTGTGAATCAGGATCGTCGACGATTCACAGTGCCTCTAGACCTAGTCAAAGAGTTACGCTGGTATTCAGGTGCTCCTTCCCAAAGAGCAGTATTCCGTATGGGGTCATAGTGTCTGAAGTATCAGAATGAACAAGTAGCAATTAAACTTTAATACCTACATACCATATATTTGTTGACAGGCTTCAGTTTCTCGAACTCCAACTCGAGCTGGTCGAGGAGTGGCGCGTGCGGCTGACGCAGCTGCTGAGCGCGGCGCTGGGCGTGCTGCCGCCGGCCGCGTTCCTGGCCGGCGCCGGCCCGGACCCCGTCACGGCCGTCGTCAACGCGGCCCACCACGCTCGCACCGGCCTGCTGCAGTGGGCGCACTGTCTGGTACTTTATGACTTTGTCCCCGGTACTTCGGTTGATACCGTAGATAGCGTCTAGCGTCACGTTCTATGCGTTCCTGGACCCCGTCACGGCCGTGGTCAACGCGGCCCACCACGCTCGCACCGGCCTGCTGCAGTGGGAGCACTGTCTGGTACTTTATGACTTTGTCCCCGGTTCTTCGGTTGATACCGTAGATAGCGTCTAGCGTCACGTTTTATGCGTTCCTGGCCGGTGCCGGCCCGGACCCCGTCACGGCCGTCGTCACCGCGGCCCACCACGCTCGGACCGGCCTGCTGCAGTGGGCGCACTGTCTGATACTTTATATCCCCGATACCTCGGTTGATACCGTAGCTAGCGTCAAGCACCACGTTCTATGCGTTCCTGGCCGGCGTCGGCCCGGACCCCGTCACGGCCGTCGTCAACGCGGCCCACCACGCTCGCATCGGCCTGCTGCAGTGGGCGCACTGTCTGGTACTTTATGTCTTTGCCCCCGATACTTCGGTTGATACCGTAGCTAGCGTCAAGCATCACGTTCTAAGCGTTCCTGGCCGGCGCCGGCCCGGACCCTGTCACGGCCGTCGTCAACGCGGCGCACCACGCTCGCATCGGCCTGCTGCAGTGGGCGCACTGTCTGGTACTTTATGACTTTGTCCCCGGTACTTCGGTTGATACCGTAGATAGCGTCTAGCGTCACGTTCTATGCGTTCCTGGCCGGCGCCGGCCCGGACCCCGTCACGGCCGTCGTCACCGCGGCCCACCACGCTCGGACCGGCCTGCTGCAGTGGGCGCACTGTCTGATACTTTATATCCCCGATACCTCGGTTGATACCGTAGCTAGCGTCAAGCACCACGTTCTATGCGTTCCTGGCCGGCGTCGGCCCGGACCCCGTCACGGCCGTCGTCAACGCGGCCCACCACGCTCGCATCGGCCTGCTGCAGTGGGCGCACTGTCTGGTACTTTATGTCTTTGCCCCCGATACTTCGGTTGATACCGTAGCTAGCGTCAAGCATCACGTTCTAAGCGTTCCTGGCCGGCGCCGGCCCGGACCCTGTCACGGCCGTCGTCAACGCGGCCCACCACGCTCGCATCGGCCTGCTGCAGTGGGCGCACTGTCTGGTACTTTATGACTTTGTCCCCGGTACTTCGGTTGATACCGTAGATAGCGTCTAGCGTCACGTTCTATGCGTTCCTGGCCGGCGCCGGCCCGGACCCCGTCACGGCCGTCGTCAACGCGGCCCACCACGCTCGCACCGGCCTGCTGCAGTGGGCGCACTGTCTGGTACTTTATGACTTTGTCCCCGGTACTTCGGTTGATACCGTAGATAGCGTCTAGCGTCACGTTCTATGCGTTCCTGGCCGGCGCCGGCCCGGACCCCGTCACGGCCGTCGTCAACGCGGCCCACCACGCTCGGACCGGCCTGCTGCAGTGGGCGCACTGTCTGGTACTTTATGACTTTGTCCCCGGTACTTCGGTTGATACCGTAGATAGCGTCTAGCGTCACGTTCTATGCGTTCCTGGCCGGCGCCGGCCCGGACCCCGTCACGGCCGTCGTCACCGCGGCCCACCACGCTCGGACCGGCCTGCTGCAGTGGGCGCACTGTCTGGTACTTTATGTCTTATTGTTTATTTCACGCTGCTCTATCTTTGAATTGTCAGTAGCAGAAAGTTACTTACAAGGAAGGGTACCCAACTATCCGACTCCGATTTCATTTATTTTGATATATGTTATAGAGTAGTCTAAAATAACGGACACGTATTTTTTTTTAGCTGCCCAAACTCAATCTGTTAGGAGAAAATGGCCTTCAAAGTACTGAAAATTGACCAAACCTTCTAATTTCATAGAAAACTTTTTTCAAAAAGATTGATAATTTTGGAGGCCATTTTCTTCTAACAGGTTGAGTTTAGAGTGTATACTGTATGTTCCGAAAATCGTTATTTCCTAATTGCAGTTAACACCATTCGCATTATTTCTCACTTTATATTTTTCTCGTAATCTTCCTTTCCCTATAGCAACTTTAGTCATTCGCATATTTTTCCATTCTATTTTTTTTTGAAAAACTTATTTTCCCGGTATGTTTTGTAACCATTCGCATTATTTTCCATACAATTTTTTTATGAATAGCTTAATATCCCTATGTGTTTTATGACCAGCCGCATAATTAAATAAATAAATAATAAATATTCAAATATTTTTGTTAGCAAAGAAGTAATAGTAGTCGGTTCGTAAATTGATGATTAGTAAATACTCTAAGGTTGAAAACTAGTTGATTAGGCATAAACGTTTAAATAATCATAGACACTAGATAATAATCAATATGCATACACTTCAACATACGTATCTATCATTGTCATATGTGACATAACATAATTTAGTCGTTGTGAGAATATAATTCTTATCTTCTCAAAAAAGTAATTTGTCAGGACTTTCAATGGCTTCAAGCAATTTGGAAGATAGTGTTGCAACTTTTAGCTTCATTGAAAGCAACCGCAGAGGTAAAATTTTGATCAAGGGCGGTCGGAGGCATTACTTAAAACGCGAAAATCACAAATGCCGGACTTCTGTATGGACTTGCGACAAGGTTGGTCATTGCTATGGCTCAGTATTGCTCAACCCTGACAAAACTGAGATAATTCGAGAGCGCGAACATTGCTGTATACCAGACCACGAGAGCATTGACATAGAGCGCAGCATAATTAATTTAAAAAAGATGGTGACCACGTCATATAAACCAATCCCAACCTTGTTTAAGGAAGAAATGAGGCAGTTTATGACCGTTGAGTATATAGACAAACTGCCGATTCTACGCAACAAAAAAGATAGTTTATATAGAGCCCGCCGCGAGGAAGAATCTTTCGAATGCTGCGAAGACATCCTGTTACCAGAAAGCTTAGCCCAGGACTGGCTTTGTGTCAAAGAAGACGACTTTTTAATATTTGTTACTGAAAAATCCAAGGAATGGCTCGCAAATTGTAAGAAGTTTTTTGCAGACGGTACTTTTCGGATCGTTCCAGAACCGTTTGTGCAATTGTACACTTTTCATGCGGACATTGGGTCTACTGCTGACCACACAAGAGTACTGCCTTGCATTTATGTTCTATTGCCCAACAAGCAGCAGGAGACCTATGAAAAAATGTTTAAAAGTTTTCAACAAAACATTCCTGGGTTTCAACCTGATGAATTAAAAGTGGATTTTGAGAAAGCGGCAATCAACGCGTTCCGCAAACTGTACCCGTTAGCAAAAATCACCGGATGTTATTTTCATTTTTCGCAAGCACTGTACAACAATGCAGAAAAATTTAATATATTATCTAGACGCGAGGGTTGTACCTATGTAGCAAAATGTGCGGCCCTTGCCCATCTGCCGGCCCTAAAAATTCACGAAGGTTGGATCGAAATTTCGTCAGACATGCCACAAATGCCAGGCATCAAAAACTTTAATGAATACATGTCATCGCAATGGGTTCAAATAGAAATGATCCACATAGTATCGTGCTTTAAGCAGCGTCACCGAACGAACAACGTGACTGAGAGCTGGCACAAAAAGATTAATAATATAATTAGAAAAAATTCTAATATTTTATTAGTGCTCTCAGAACTGAAGGACGAGGCACAGGCAGTCGATTTCCAAGAGCTACAAAATGATGTTCGCCCTGATGTCTTTCGGAAAAGGGCTAAAAAATACATTGCAATGGACATGAAAATCGATAACATTGTTAATAATTTTCTGCTGGGAAAATATGACATTAAAAAAAACCATCTTACTTTTGGCCTGCTTGAAGTATTAATATGCTTGTCAGTTAAGTTAATGAATACTGATTTTAACTTTCACAGTTGTCAGTCATATTTATGAAACATAATTTTTAAGAATAAAAAAAAACATTCTTTAAGTTTCAATAAACGATATTAATTTATTCATATTTTTTTATTTATTTATTTATATGAGCCTTCAGTGTTCCACTACTGGGCAAAGGCCTCCCTCCTCTCCTTTCAACCATCCTAATCTTGACCCGTCTAGATACATAGAATGGGAATAATGCGAATGGTTAAAAAACATATCCAGAAAATAAGCTACTAATAAATGCACAGAATGGGAAATTATGAAAACGGTTCAAAAACATATCGAGAAAATAAGCTACTAATAAATACATAGAATGGGTAAATATGAAAACGGTTCAAAAACATATCGAGAAAATAAGCTACTAATAAATACATAGAATGGGTAAATATGAAAACGGTTCAAAAACATATCGAGAAAATAAGCTACTAATAAATACATAGAATGGGTAAATATGAGAATGATTATAATTGCTATTGATAAATGAAGCTTACGAGAAAAATAAAAAGTGGAAAAAAATGAGAATGGTATTAACTGCCATTTAGGAAACTACAGTATACACTCTGAGTTTAGGCAGCTAAAAAAAAATACGTGTCCGTTATTTTAGACTACTCTATAACATATATCAAAATAAATCAAATCGGAGTCGGACAGTTGGGTACCCTTCCTTGTTAGTGTTAGCTATCGCAGCTAAATCGAAAGTAGCTCCTATTACAATATTTAAACAAGGATAAATAAAAAATTATACATTATACTTAATGCAAAAAAAAAAATCAAAAAAATCTGCAAGTTGGCCTCAAGGGCTCTTTATGCCTCTCTCTCAAGCAAGGAAGTTTTATAAGTTATAGAGCAGTGAATAATATTAGCACGGACTCTGTTATAATTTGTTACACTGCTGTAATTTGGTTAATTCGTTGCAGCACTACCTCCAACTGCACTACTACCGTCGCCAGTTCCAACATTTCACCCAACAACAACACCATGACGAGTCCGAATCGGCGTCCAGCTCCAATGAAGAGTCTGACGAATCTGGCTCGGATGGTGATGACGAAAAAGAAAAAACAGGTATAACAAACGATACTGAACCTTACTGTATAGTGTTAAGGTGTAAATTTGCTTGTAAACTTAAAGTTTTATACACTCTTCACAGATGATGACGCCTTGTCGTTGAAAGATGTGGAGCAGAAGGCGAAAAACCAAGCTATTGATGAAGTTATGCGACGCAATTCAGTGTTGCCTGAATTGAGCCAGTTTGATATCGTAAGTTCCTCAAGTTTCGAGTTTGATAGTGCAATTATTTTTTTAGGTATGTACTTACTACATCGGAAAAACTTCCGTTTTTCCCAGTTAGCGAACGAATTCTAAAGGGTCCAAGAGATCTCCGAACTCCGAACAAAAATTTTATAATAACTAGATTTGATTTTTAATTGTTTCTTGTTCTAATATGTTGAAAATTTAAATCGAATACGAGGACAAATTTCTTGTAGGTAGTTTTAATAACTTTGTAATTTTTTCATCGCAGACATCGCCAATAGCAAACTTGACCGTAACGGAGCCGCTATCAAACGACGATTCTGAAGAGGCGGGCGTGTTTGCCGAGGCGCCGGCATTACTAGCGCGTTTGCGTGACGCCGGACTTACTGCTCTCGCCGACCATGCTCTGCTCGAGTTCCGCGCCGCCATGCGAGACTACAGGCGGCAAAAGTGAGTTCGTACAGCTACACTATTTACTTTATGGCGATAACGAGATGCTTCACACACATCGCCAATAGCTGCCGCTGTGACGGAATCCCACGACAATTCTGAAGAGGATGGCGTATTTGCCGAGGCGCCAGCGCCGTTGAAAAACAGCCTAGAGGCAAAATTCAAAATACAAAAGAGGCAATAAAACATATTTGTGCTAAAAATAATATACAGCTGATGTAGTGCATAATTGTTTTCTTTCGTATTTTCTCGGAAACGTTCGTATTTGTCATGCTACTTCAATCAACCTAAGTACTTTTGTACCGTACCGAGACTGGCTGAAATAGCAATACACGTTCGTAAGTTTCCGTGAAATAATTATGCACTATATCTGTAATATACTAAGTCACTCGTTCATTCCAGATGGCACGCAATGTTGGTAGTAGAAGAGATAGCGCTCTGCGTATCCACGCCTCTGTGCGCGCCACTGTCCGCGCTCTGCACGCGCATGAACAACGCCACGGCCAAACTGGCCCCAGTCCTGGCTGTGAGGTTCAGGAGCTTCCTGGCTGAGAGCGTCGACCAGTACATCTTCGAGGTAAAGTTACACATAGACAGCAAGGTGTTGTTCTTTCCAAGTAGAATATATTATTAAACTTTACTTACTGATACTTATACCAGTCAGTCGCGTGCAGCCAAACCTTTAATCACCGTTATTCACCATAATACTTATCTCCTCATTAACCTTACGAGTTAACCCATAGACTTATAGCATGTATGCGTGGAATTCGTAGATGCGCTTTTGTTATTGATAGTGTTTTTTTTAAAGCAACAACAAGTTTATTTAAACTGAAACAAGGAACAAAAAATACATATATGAAGGCTGCCCCGTCGTCAAAGCCTAGGAATTTTTTTGTGGATTTAAATCTGTGCCGTTTGCCGCGGATGCACATGCTTGTGGCTCTGATTATTGAAATTGTGATTTTTGATCTAAGCCAGCCCATTACGACACTTAGGGATCTGTTCCAGCGGTCAGCAATAGCTTCACCGAGGCGTTTAGTGAAGGCGGACATTTGAGGAGCGAAGACTCCGTCGACGGATGTGACGAGAGGGGTGAATGTTGCGTGACGTTTCTCACAGGCGCTGCTATATGTTCGTTTTTTTTTTGATAGTGTTAAGCAGTGCGGCTGCAACCGCATGAAAATTAGTCGAAAATGTGTATCTACGCGAGACTCGTTTTTCCTTTCCTTGCCCCGCCCCGGCCGACTATCAGTTATTATACCGTCAGGTGACAAGCAACTCACTAATTACTAAAAAAATGTAAACAAAAATCGACCTTCTTTTAGTACTAATATGGTTCACTGTGGCTATGAACTTGTGGTGGTAATTAGTGAGTTTTGCTTGTCACCTGACGATACAGTGTCTAAGCAGGTCCTTGCAAGACGAGGGTATAGCTTTGGGCGCACTTGAGCTTTTGTTTTTTATGAGATCGCTAAATCACACCCGGTATTTTGTTGATCGAAAAGTTACATCCCCTAGAAATGTTACAATTTTTGCATCTGAATACGGTTCCTCATTTCACTTGACTAAGGGTGGTATTCCACCTGTCCAATTTCTTTGTCCAATGTGTATTTTGTCTCACATTTTGCTTAATGAGAGAGTGAGACGCAATGCACATTGGACCAAAATATTGGACAGATGAAATACCACCCTAATAAATGATGGTTTTAGGAGGTGGTGCTGGAAAGCTGGTTTAACACGGGCGGCACGATCCAGTTCACGCACGACGTGAAGCGTAACCTCGTGCCTGCCTTCGCTCCGCCTAATAAGAGCGCGTCGCAGACCAACCTACTACCTAAGTGAGTAATCGATATTCATTTATTGTCAGCATGACTTTATAGCATGTGTTCTGTTTTGCACGTAGATACAGTCGACGTCAAAGATATGTTTACACTTTTCGCCTTATTACAAAGGTGCAAAAGTGTAAACATATATTTGACGTCGACTGGACATGTGTGTCAACTGTCATATGTATTTTGTGATGGATAACGGGTTTCAATTTTTTTACTCTATATGAGGCCAACCTTGAAGACGCAAAAAACACAGCTGTCAAATCAAATCAGCATTTCGGCAAATCTATGTGAAGGTTTTCTATGGAACAGCAGATTTCTTTTTTCGTAATTTTGGGGCTGTATCTATAGTAAAAGTAGGTCAGTACATATTCACCCCTCAGAGTATTGGGCATTGGTCAGACATAGAAAAATGACCTGTATACTACTATTAGGCTAGACTATTGTTAGGCTGTAATATTGTTTTTATGATTATTAACACATTCGACACCGCGTACCCGACTCTCGGGCACTCGTAAACTTTACTCAGATGCCGGCATACCCGCTAGTCGGGCAAGAGCTATAAACCTACACGCGACGCCGAAGTGCCCGACAGGCGGGCAAGCATTGCATCTTCACTACCTCAGGGCTGCCACTGCCACTAACAGAAAAAATTGTAAGACTTCTGATTATTATGTGGTCGAAAAGTTGGTACAGTTGATTATTATATTTTATTACTTCACTTTGTATTTTTATTTATATACTTTACCTAATGCGATTACAAAATAAAAATTCTTATTAGTTGGTTACGTGAAATTGCATACACGGGTATGTATCAATAGGAGTTTTTCGTAAATCGTACAACCTAATTTGTGTTTACGAATATTTAGTAAGTATAGGTATACATCTATTTCATGAGTATTCATAGGATGATTTTTGTGAGACAAAATTCGGAGAAAAATAAACCTAGAAATTCAACTAAGTACCTAACAACATTCTAACTTCTAAGCGGCAGTTCTCAGAAAAAGACAATAGGTCAGTCATCATAAAACAGCACTGCACTGCAACTGCGTGGAAGCAAAACGTAACAAGTAGCTTTGAATAGTTACGATAATTAGTACGTTCGTACACTTATATACAATAAAGTCGCAACTTCTTTGACAAAAGAATCTAGTTACTGTGATCATACACTTAACCCTGGAGATGTTGTTTACCATCCCTTATCTATTTGAAGTTTGCGACCCGGGTTTTTTTTCAACCCGGTCTCGGTGTAAAATTGCAATCGGAGCCATTCCGTAATGGTTTGTGATGTGCTTCGGACGTTGTTGTGTTGTGTTAATTTTCATTTTCACAGCCCTGAGCGTCCGCCGCTTGCCCGACTAGCGGGTTCGCGGCGTGCGGCATTGAGTTGCACGTCGTTGCCCGACTAGCGAGTACTGTCGGTTTCTGGGGTATTGTTTGAAATTTTGCCTGGTTGCGAAAGTGTTAAAGGTAGAAAACCAAGTGTAGATATAAAAACATTATCAATCACAAACGAAAAATAAATTCAATGTATATTCCACTTTCTTCGCCAGTGTTTTTTTTTGACTAAACTGCTTTTTATGAAATCTCACACTACAATGATGTTTGTAAAGAAAATTAGCTCGACCAACACGCGTACACACACACGGAAACACGAGCGAACTAAATTAAATTAATAATTAATGCTTTTCATAGTCCTCATTTTGGACTGCCTTTAAGGTTCCTCATTTTAGTTTTAATTTTTCCGTTATTTTTGCGTTGAGTTGCGTTTCGTGATTTTTCTGGGATACTCTTATTTTATTTTAATAATTGGCAAGTACCCTATTTCTTTACCCTACTTATCTTCCTCGTTATTCAGCATGTTACGTAGATTTTATAAATTTTTAGGGTTCCGTACTCAAAGCGTAAAAACGGGACCCTATTACTAAGATTCCACTGTCCGTCTGTCTGTCATCATATCTCATAAACCGTGATAGCTAGTTGAAATTTTCACAGATGATGTATTTCTGTTGTCGCTATAACAAGAAATACTAATAAGTACGGAACCCTCGGTGGGCGTGTCCGACTCGCACATGTCCGTTTTTTTAGGTACCTACTCTAAATTCTTATCGAAGAATCAGAAAAAAAAATCTTTGGGTGAATCAACTTTTTCTTTTCGTTGCCTTGGGTGGGTTCTCCTTTAAGTCACTACACACTATTACTACATAAATTGTTCCGCATGTATTTACTTTCCAATATTGTTTTGCGCTAAATTAATAGAAAAACATTGTTTCATACAGAAATCATGCATAAATCATGGTTTTTCTTTTAATTTTACGTATGTGTGTGTCAAAAATGTCGTGTACAAATTAGGGATGTACCGACTAGTCGCCGACTAGTCGGGAAAGCCTACTATCCGGCCACATTTGTAGTCGGCGATTAGTCGGCGACTAGTCGGCAAAAATGGCCGATTAGTCGGCACTTTATTAGTGAAAGAAAAGCAGAAAAAAAAGAAATCAACAGTCAATATTTACCATATGTTTTATGTTTATTTTACTAAAATACCTATTCAGGGTGCATACGAAAACTTTTGTTCATATAGTTGGTGGGATCTTGTTTTTCTCTAAAGGGGCCCGATTTTTGAATTTTGACCGCTAGTTTTCGTGTATTTCGTTCAATAATATCTCCACTACTAGGCATTTGAATTCTACGAATAGAATTGAAAACGAGTGGTCAATACCACTCGATTCCATATTTCTATCGCTCGTATTTCAAAAATTAGCATTTCGCCGTTTTCCACCGATTTTCGAGTTACGAAGTCGAGCAATCGAAATTCAAAAATCGCTCTCCAGGTCGATCTCAACTGATTCTCGTGTAATATCATGTGCAAGTTCGATAGTTAATTTTTTTTATTATTATTCAGTTTTTGTTTTTTTTTTAATGGTCGAGCCATGAGGAAGTATTAATTACTAGATGAAAACCCGGCTTCGCTCGGGTAAAATAAATAATAGTAATAGGTAATACTCATTTTGAATTAAGTAATTATTTACTTTTACTTCATTAGGGCGAGCGAAGCGAGCCCTATCACTAATCGACGAACTATGCATTCTTGTGGTACACTTTACGGAAAAACTACTGCACTGTTAGGTTTGAAATTTAACATAGTAATTTAAATTCATGTCTAGATGTGTTATCAAACATAAAAATATCATTTTATAAACCTAAAAAAATAAAATAAAGTAATAACACTTTGTATTACTACTAGCGCCATCTGTTGGCAAAATGATGAATTAACATTCGTGCTAATGTTAATTATTTCTTTCTCTAACAGATGGCGTTAGTAATAAATAAATAAATAAATATTGCACATTCTTATACAAATTGACTAAGTAAGAAGGCTTGTGTTGTGGGTATTCAGACAATACGATACCTATGTGGTGTTTTCAAGTTCAATAATGTCGATGGCGCTTACGCCATTAACAACGATGAATACCAAAGTGGGTACAATTTTGGATTTAACCCACCTCGCTTCACTTGGTTTGATTCCCATTTTAGCAATTAAGTTTTTGTGAATACCTACTAGAACAATCAATCTTGCTGTATATTTACTGCGGAGGTCAATTTCCTCGTATGTTTTGTGACGCTGACGATGTGATGATCAGTCATGTTGTGTTAGCAAACTTAAATCGGGTATTTTCAGTTCGAGATACAGTTTTGGCGCCATTAATTTATTACGTAAGACGATTTTGGGGTGGAGGGGGGTCGAACATATCTTATTTTTTCTTACAAGGGGGTGGTAGGGGGTTTTCATAGTTCTTAAGCAAGATCACAAAGATGCGATTTTTTTTTAATTTCTATGAAATTATGACCTTTAAAATAATACTTCCACACTCTATGCTATCAAACACGGTGCAGAGTTAGCTTAAACGAGCTCAAGTACCTTTGTACAGGTACAAATAAACATTCATAAAAATATTTTTTTGAAAATAAATTATATTGGTGGGAGGGGGACGGGGTCAGCCTATTCTTATTATTTCTTACATAGGGGTGGGAGGGGGTCAAAAACTGGCAAAAATTGTCTTACGTAATTAATGAATGGCGCCTTTAGTGTTACTATTGCTTGGAACTGCTAAAATTATAAATAAAGATAAGCATAAGTAATTAATACAAACTTCAGTGACTTAGGGCCGATACAGACGGACTACAACCCGACTGCAACTTGTATGGGAACTGCACGCCAATCGAAACGTCGGCGTGCAGTTCAGCAAAATGACCCAGTACCCTGGCAGTACCTAGTAGAACTCAGGTTTGGTGTAACAAAGGCACATTATGGTTTGGTCATCCGACTCATCTTGATGAGCACTTATTAGGAGAGTAGTACCCAAGATAGAGCCGATGCCGAACCCTGGCAGTACCTAGTGGAGCTCGGGTTTGATGCAACATACATAGACACACGCTGTTTTGGATATCCGACTCGTCATGATGATCACTGGGTAGATCAGTACTTTCAGTACCCAAGATAGCTGATGCTGAACCCTGACAGTGCCTAATGGAGCTCGGGTTTTATACAACATAGGCACACGCTGTTTTGGTCATGCAACTCGTCTTGATGAGAACTTAGGAAAGTAGTACCCAAGATAGAGCTGATGCTGAACCCTGGCTGTACCTAGTGGAACTCGATCAGGTTTGATGCAACATAGACACACGCTATTTTGGACATCCGACTCGTCATGATGAGCACTTGGGAGAACAGTACCCAAGATAGAACTCATGCTGAACCCTGGCAGTACCTAGTGGAACTCAGGTTTGTTGCAACATAGGCACACGCTGTTTTGGCCATCCGACTCGTCTTGATGAGCACTTAGGAGATTAGTACCCAAGATAGAGCTTATGCTAAACCCTGGCTGTACCTAGTGGAACTCAGGTTTGGTGCAACATAGGCACACGCTGTTTTGGTCATCTGACACGTCTTAATGAGAACTTGGAAGAGCAGTACCCAAGATAGAGCTGATGCTGGACCCTGGCTGTACCTAGTGGAACTGTGTGTGTTAGTTTATGTGCGGAGCAGCGTGATTACCGCCAGTAGGTGTCCAGACGGGATAGTTTTTCGATCAATTGTGTGGAGTGGACGCAAAAATAAATTCAAGAACATTGGCTCGCTGACCCAACATTATGTAGGAAAGCCAGTTGGGTTCCTTACAAAAAGTACTGGGCGACCGTGTAGGATGTAATGCACTTATGAAATTGTATATTACGTGTGGATGATATTGGCAATTTGATTTTGTCGTCTGGATACGTTTTTAAAGGACAAAGTAAAAGCTGTAACAGACAAGCGTACCGGACAGCACCCGGTTCGGTACGTTAAGGTAGAAAACCTCCGCGAGCCCTTACAAAGCGCTGCTTTTTGCTAGTACTTTCATCAAGGCGGTTACAAACCTATCTCATCTCAGAAAACTTTAAATCCGTAACATACAATCATAACTCGAAAAATGTACTATTCCGATATATCTAAAAACAAATATGTAATTAAAAAAACCTAATCCGCTTTTCTGGTAGCAGTTCGGTTCTGTAAGGGTCGCAGTTCTAACCTAACTTACTTCTGGTTGCAGTTTGGTTCTATAAGGATCACAGTTCTAACCTGACCCACTTTTCTGGTCGCAGATCGGTTCTGTGAAGGCCGCATTTATAACCTAGCCCACTTTCCAATCTCAAAAGAGGGAACCCTTTTGTACCTACCCTTCATGGCACTAAAGTGAAAGTATGGAAATTATCACTACTATTTCATTCTTTAATATTAATGCCTATCCGTTAATATGAAATTCGTTTACAAAAAAAAAACTGAATAAGTGCGAGTTGGACTCACCCATCAAGAACGGAACACTTTTAAATATTTGTTGTTATAGCGGCAACAGAAATACATCATGTGTGAAAATTTCAACTGTCTAGCTATCACGGTTCATGAGATACAGCCTGGTGACAGAGGGACAGTGGAGTAAACTGAAATAAAGGTTCCGTCACACCGGCGCGATTTCAGAGCCGGGCCTGAGCGTTTTATATGAAAAAGCGGCGCGCCCCGCTCACGCGCCGCACGCGAAACGCGCCTGTGTGACGGAGCCTGAAATGTCAAACCGGGCAAGTGCTCGCGCACGAAGGGTTCCATACTTTTTAGTATTTGTTGTTATAGCGGTAACAGAAATACATCATCTGTGAAAATTTCAACTGCCTAGGCCTATCACGGTTCATGAGATACAGCCTGGTGACAGACAGACAGACAGACGGACAATGAAGTAAAACTGAAATAAATGTCATATACCTACTAAGAAAAACCGGCCAAGTGCGAGTCGGAATCGCTAATAGGTTCCCGTTTTTTAGTTACCCTTTAGGTACGGAACCCTAGTATGAGTGTAATAGATTTGTAACCGGTCAGCAATGTGAGTCCCTTGGAGAAGCAGAGGTCTAGTCTAAACCCCCACTTACCATCGGCATTAACAGCCTTGTATTCTTGTTTGCCACCAACATGTCATATTAAAACATATTAATAAAAATTTACTCGGTCAACAATGTGAGTCCCTTGGAGAAGCAGAGGTCTAATCTAAACTCCCACTTACCATCGGCATTAACAGCCTTGTATTCTTGTTTGCCACCAACATGTCATATTAAAACATATTAATAAAAATTTACTCGGTCAACAATGTGAGTCCCTTGGAGAATCAGAGGTCTAGTCTAAACTCCCACTTGCCATCGGCATTAACAGCATTGTATGAGTTGTATGCTTGTTTGCCATCAACATGCCATGTTAAAACATATTAATAAAAATTTACTCGGTCAGCAATGTGAGTCCCTTGGAGAAGCAGAGGTCTAGTCTAAACTCCCACTTACCATCGGCATTAACAGCCTTGTATGCTTGTTTGCCACCAACATGTCATATTAAAACATATTAATAACAAAACCGGGCAAGTGCGAGTCGGACTCGCGCACGAAGGGTTCCGTACCATAATGCAAAAAAAAAACGGAAAAAAATGCAAAAAGAAAACGGTCACCCATCCAAGTACTGACCACGCCCGACGTTGCTTAACTTTGGTCAAAAATCACGTTTGCTGTATGGGAGCCCCACTTAAATCTTTATTTTATTCTGTTTTTAGTATTTGTTGTTATAGCGGCAACAGAAATACATCATCTGTGAAAATTTCAACTGTCTAGCTATCACGGTTCGTGAGATACAGCCTGGTGACAGACGGACGGACGGACGGACGGACGGACGGACGGACGGACGGACGGACAGCGAAGTCTTAGTAATAGGGTCCCGTTTTACCCTTTGGGTACGGAACCCTAAAAATTTACTCGGTCAGCAATGTGAGTCCCTTGGAGAAGCAGAGGTCTAGTCTAAACTCCCACTTACCATCGGCATTAACAGCCTTGTATGCTTGTTTGCCACCAACATGTCATATTAAAACATATTAATAAAAATTTACTCATTTCATCAGTCATATCCAGCCTAGCATTGCATTGGCCCCGCTTAAATATTTCTTTAATTTGTTTTTAGTATTTGTTGTTATAGCGGCAACAGAAATACATCATTTGTGAAAATTGAAACTGTCTAGTTAATCTAGTTATCACGGTTCATGAGATCTTGAGATACAGCCTGGTGACAGACAGACGGACAGCAGAGTCTTAATATTTAATAGGGTCCCGTTTTTACCCTATGGGTACGCAACCCTAAAAAGTGACCAAGGCCTCCAGTGCCCTAGGCTGGAATCAAAGCAGCGTCCTCTGCTATTGCAGCAGGTGCCTGTGCCATTCTGCCACCGGGCCACCCACGGCGGCATAGGTCGAATTTTTCCAAGTATACTTATGCACTACTTACTGAAGGCTTATGGAGCCTCGCCATCTCTAAGCCTAAATTAAATATTTTCTGAAAATAATTTGTTTTGATCTAATAACATATTGGAGTCCTCGTAATAGGGGTCCCGTTTTTACCCTTTGGCTACAGAACCCTAAAAATCAACCTTGTTTTGGTACTATGTACTACGCTTCACTATGACTCTGAAATTTTAGCTGGAATTAATATTTTTTTGTTGTCACCTGTCAAATTAGAATAGAATAGAATAGCCTTTATTGACCAAAAAATTAAATTTCAGCACATATTACATTTAAATAAATTCACATTTCATTTATATCAATTAGTTTCAATATTTTTTCCTTAGTAACTTTATTAAATAATTTTTATGTCATTGCTTTTTAATAATTATTTCAGTCTGCCTTCTTGGCATAGGCCTCCCCCAGCTCTCTCCACAGCTCTCTATCCCTTGCCGTCCCTATCCAATTAGGTCCCGCATGCTTCTTTATGTCATCCGACCACCTCATTATTGGTCTCCCTTCTCTCCTTTTTCCATCTCTAGGATACCATTCCGCTTCCTCTCTATCCCACTTATCTTTACCTTCCCTTGCCATATGTCCAGCCCAACCTGTTGCAGTCAAAAGTGTGAACTGGCCAAAGAACTTTTAACCGACAAAAACAGGCAAAACTGCTTTTGACTGAGCATGTTGGTCAAAAGTAGTTTTACCTGAAAATCATACCTATTTCTGGCAGCAGTTTCGTTTTTAGGGCGTAGCAAAAAAAAAAATAACCCTAACCTACCTATCTCTGGGAACAGTTTCGTTTTTTGGGCGTAGCAAAAAAATAACCCTAACCTACCTATCTCTGCGAGTACTTTTGACTGATATTAACAGTCACAACACAATTACTATTAACCAATGATTTTCAGGTAAAACTACTTTTGACCAACATGCTCAGTCAAAAGCAGTTTTGCCTGTTTTTGTCGGTTAAAAGTTCTTTTGACCAGTTCACACTTTTGACTGCGACATATATACTATCTATATATCTTATTATATTTAATCTTATATTCAACTTACATTGACTCCGGAGATAACTTATTAGCTTTATGCAGTTGACTTTCCAATTCACCGATACACCTCAAATTTGATTCATAGTCTAAAGCACAGTTATTAAATATGTCCACAATACACTGTAGCTTTTTGCACTGTTTCACACTGGCAATGTACTTAATTAGAGTGAGTTACAGTCAGCTGGCACTTAACTCAAAGTTTCTTTGAACAACGTCATTTTCATCTCGCTCACTTATTAGTTTATCACAGCTGCTTCAAGGTTGCTTTCACTTGCATTTCCAGGTAGCTAGTAGTGCCTTGACATGTAAGAATATTTGGAATCATTCTGAAATATTAAAGTACAACTGAGAGACCGATGTTTATACTAAACACAATACACCCATGGAACGCTTTGAAGTTCAAATCTCGTTACGTTACGATGGCGTTTGCACTTTGCACTATGTTCGGTGACTATTTTTTATTGTTAACACACACAATACACTATTTAACAGGTTTTTATCACGTCTGGAGTACCGGATAAAGTATTTTCGAATAACAGCCGTCGTTGACGTCTAGGCAGTGTTGCTATCGTCTTAAAAGCCGTAACAGACTATCGCACGTTCTGGCTTAAAAACAAATTTATGTAATAATTATACCGGTATACATATCCATATGAAACGAAACTTAATGCAAATAATAACCATTATACATACCGGAAAGTCATCAAATAAACAGTAATATTCGTCTTGCTTTTTATTAAAAAAAAAACGACCAACCTAACTTGTAAGCATGTTTGCAGTTTCTAAACGCAACGCATAGCTGTCAAATGTCAACCAACAAATTGAGCCTTTAGTATTGTTTGTCGAAATTTTTTCACTTTTAAATGCAAAATACGCGACAATACGAATTTTGCGGATATATGTTCTCGATTCAAAAGTGATATTTTTTCAAGCTCTTTCGATTGAGCATAATTTCTTTTGGTTTTTCCGTCAAAGCGGCTCGCGTTTATTAATATAGATGTTATTGCAAAATTTAGAGACTTAGGGCACGTTGCTCGTATAAACACGCTGACCACAGGGGATAGGTTCTTAACTGGTGACTACTTACGGGAAATAGAGCCTTGGAAATACCTCCTACAAGCTGTACTGACGGTCTGCTCAGGATCGCAAAATAAAAGAACTAAAGACAGAAATTGAACGAGGATTCTTGTGATAGGTCTTTGAACCTGTAGAGAACACCTTTTAGCCAAGCAAGATATGATGAATAGCGCAACCAAAGGAGCAAAACTATTGTTTTTCACCTGAACTTATACGAAACTAATGATCTGGCCGACTAGCCGACTAGTCGGCCGACTAATCGGCCATTCGAGCGCCGATTAGTCGGCTAGTCGGCCAAATCAATAGTCGGTACATCACTAGTACAAATACGTTGTGACGTTGCCAATCCATGCTTTACATTCTCGCGCGAGCCACGAGACGAGATTACAGTGCCGTCATGTTTAGCCTTCTGAGGAACGCGAGGAAGAAGAGACTGAATATCTGGAAAACCGAGCATTGCTCGGAAAATATATAAAAACTCAAAAATGCGCATTTTCCTGGGAAAACGTGCTGGGGCCTTACTGAACAACATTTTCTACCAACTCCGAAATCACAAAAAAATGTTTGGCCGTTTCATACATTTTGGTCGAGTGGATGTCAACGTTTTCTACCTAATCTAATAATATTCGCAGTATTAATAAAAATTTAGATTCGTTCGTTATAACTTTACATAGATTTCACACAACTTTTGATGCCATAATTTTGACTGAATGTAGGTTACAAGATATAACGCAGATAGAGCAAATCCCGGGCTATGTATCTTATTACTCCACGCGAAACATTAACCAGAACGGCGGGGTAGTGGCATATATCAAATCTTCTTGGAACGCTGTTGTGACTGAACCATCCATCAATGAGGCTTGCGGTCTACTAATTAACATACCTGATCATTTGACAATTCTTGGCCTGTACCGGTCACCTTCCTTTAAGAACGCTACCAACTTTTTGCTCTCACTTGATGAGATACTGAGAAATTCCAACAATACTAAGCAATTTGTTGTAGCTGGCGATATTAATATTGATATTTTATCAACTGAGTAAATGTGTCAGATTACTTATGCCTCTTGGATGAACACGGTTTAGCGGCGGCCATCACAAAACCCACTAGGGAACAGGCCTGCTTAGACCACATATTCGTCAGGTCCAGGTTTAAAGTTGTAGGCATAGCTTGTGACACGGATATTACAGATCATAAAATGGTTGCTGTTGGAATTGCGTCGGTGAGATCCAGGTCGGCGAACCACAATAGACTTCGAGCATTAACGGACTTCAAAGGCGTCGCTGCCGAGCTTTCCACAGTCAGCTGGGCCCCGGTCCTGGAAACAAATGACACGAACCTGGCACTTGAAAACTTTATGATGACTCTAAATAATGCAATTCAGAAAAACACACATGAAGTAAAACTAAGTAGAAAAAAGTTTACACTAAAAGCGTGGATGACCCCTGGATTACTCCGCTGTGCTCGACATCGCGATAGACTGCATCTTAAGGCAAGGCAACATCCAAAAGACGACCCATTGCAAGTGACCTATAAGCGATACAAAAACTTCTATAACAACCTGCTAAGAAAATTGAAAAACGAACATGAGCGAAGCCAGCTCCTGACTAACAACAAAAACCCTAAGAAGCTATGGAGCACAATTAAAAACATCTGCAATATTTCGAAAAAACCCTCACATCGCCTTGATTTGATTGATCCGGCTGATCCCATACAATCCTTGAATAAATGTAATAATTTCTTTTCTTCAGTAGGCAAAAAGCTGGCATGTGAAATTACTGCTCAAACTGGAGAATCTGAAGAAATATTAGCCACCAAAGTAAACACGAGTAAAAGTCCCTCTGAATCCTTCTTTATGCATCCTACAGATGCAAATGAAATTAAAGGAATTATTTCACAGCTGAAAACAAGTACTGCACCTGGCTTGGATGTTATCAGCAGTGACCTAATTAGATCTGTCTGTCACCTTATTCTAGATCCACTAACACATATATATAATCTGAGCTTAGGTACTGGTATTTTTCCAGAGCAGTGGAAAATAGCAGCTGTCACTCCAATTCATAAGGGCGGCCTCAAGACTGAACCTGGTAATTACAGACCCATATCCTTACTTAGCGTTCTGTCAAAGATTTTGGAAAAACTTGTAAACAACAGACTCGTCAGGTTTCTGGAGAGAAGCAGAGTCCTGTCGGAACGGCAATTTGGCTTCAGAGCACAAAAATCAACTGAGGATGCCATCTCACTCCTAGTCAATCTTATATCTACCTATTTAGATAACAACATTAATTGTATCGGCGTATTTCTAGACTTGGCTAAGGCCTTTGACACGGTGTCGAAACCAATATTGCTTCGAAAGCTCGAAAAAATTGGAATTCGTGGAGTGTCACTGGCCTGGTCTGACAGCTATTTAACTGACAGAAAGCAACTAGTCAAAGTGGATTCTCACAAGAGCGGTTTGGATAGCCTAGATTTCGGGGTTCCACAGGGCAGCGTTCTAGGCCCCACATTGTTCTTGATTTATATAAACGATATACACTGCCTTAACCTCCCCAATGCTGAAATTATCTGTTACGCGGATGACACAGTAATTCTTTTCAGTGGAGACAGCTGGGAAAAGGTATACGCAGCAGCTGAAAAGGGTATAAGTTGCGCTGCAAATTGGTTCCGTAAAAATCTGCTAACACTAAATAGCAAAAAAACTAATTTTGTATGTTTTCATAAATCGGCTGCTTCTAGTCCTCCTAATTTAACTCTACCAATTAAAATCCATACCTGTAAAGATGCTGGTATCTCACCATGTTCTTGTGAAACTATAGGTCGCGTAGAAGTCATTAAGTATCTCGGCTTGCTCATTGATGAAAATCTAAACTTTAAAGCCCATATCTCCTGTCTCTCCAAAAGAATTAGGAAAACAATGTACATATTAAAAAAGCTACGGCACTCCGCGGATCTGACTCTTTTAAAAAATATATACATATCGCTGTGCCAGTCAATAACTACTTACGCTATATCAGCGTGGGGCAGTGCTGCCAAAACCTCTATGTTAATTGTCGAAAGAGCTCAGCGCTCTGTCCTAAAAGTTATGCTCAAGAAGCCCTACAGATATGCAACAAAAAGCCTTTATGCCGAAGCCGAAGTCCTAACGGTCCGTCAGCTCTACATACACAAGGTTTGCCTCTCAATGCACAGATACGCGTCTAACCTGGATAATTACTCTGAATTGCTCTCTAAACGCATTTTTAAATTACCTATTCCAACAGTCAACACTGCATTTGGTAGGCGTTTCGGTGATGTTCTTAGCTCTAGGATTTACAATTCTGCTGTAAAGTTACAAAGTGGGTTGATACGTTGCACGGTATCGGAGGCTAAACGGTTCCTTTTTAAATGGTTATTATCACTGGACTACCAGGAGACTGAAAATCTACTTTTAAGGGTAGTTTAAGGTTAACTCTATACAACTCTATATATAATAACTCTGTAGTCTATCTAATTTTGTGTTCTCTAGGAAGGTAGTTTCTGTAAAACTGTAATGTAATGTTATTTATTTGACTAACAAACAAATCAAACAATGTACTTTTAGTTTATAATTTATTTATTTTCTCTACTATTCCAACTGTCACTCATGACATACAAATGCATACTTGGTCTCCCGCGGTACAGGCCTAGCCTAGTGCAGGGACACCTGGAAATTCGGTACTATATTTAACCATGCTATGCACCCACCCGATGTCACAACAATTTATGTACTGTACTGCCTGTTTTGTGCGCAATAAACTTTTTTTTTTTTTTTTTTTTTTAATCACCTTGGACAATATAGCTAGTTGTTCAAAAAACGCCCTGTATATATCTATATATAAGAATTGCTCGTTTAAAAATATAAGAAAAATAAGATAGCACAAAAGGGACAAAAAAAACAAAAGGAAAGTTTGTACTCGTACCAGTCTTGAACCCGAATCCTCTTGCACGTATTTCCACGAACATACTGCAACGCTATTGCAGCATACTGACGTTATGTGAAATTGTCTACTAAAAGGATCACGGAAACACTGTTTGCGTGTGAGTAATAGTAGGAAAAAGCGTGGCAGCAACACTCCGTCGGCTTAAATGGAGGTTTTTGCACAATGAAGTTTTCAATGTTTATATTAATAGTTCAATATTTACTTAAAGAGTGCGCTAAACATACTTTCAAGTATACAAATACCAAGACCATTCCACAAAAAAATAAAACCCGAAATTTTGCGAAAGTGGCGCCATCTAGCGAGAGTTAAGCTTTGAGTAACCTAGTCGAACCACCTTAAAACTTAGCTCAGATACACTTTACTTTGTAGTAGTTACAGGCCCGTTCCATAAAGTGGCAGTCGAACGTGGTACACAAACTTCTAACAAACTGCTGCTGGCTAACGGGACTCAATAAAAATAAGAAATAGTTGATCCACCCCTCTGCTAACTGCGATGGTCAAGTCTCCTAACTTCTCTAACACATTTCAGGCTGCTAGAATCGTGCGTGCTCCTGAACATGGAGTACGACGAAGCGCGCCGGCTGCGCGGGCTGCTGCGCGCGCACCCGGGCACCGGCGCGGAGGCGCTGCGCGCGCGCGGCGTGCGGCACGTGGCGCCGCCGTGCGCGCTGCGCGTGCTCGACCAGCGCACCGACCTCGGCGACGCGCCCGAGCGCTCCGTCATGGACCTCTTCTGAGGGTACGAGGGGGGAGGGCTTTAAGTTGGCGTGTGCCGGTGCCGGTGCCGGTATCGGTGATACCGCTTCATTTTGTTATTGTTAAGCTTTGGTTTCCTAGGAAAGCGGTGCCGTCATATAGCGGCCGTAATACAGCAGTGAATGACGTCGCTAGAACGTTGTCTATGTAAACGAAATGGCGTGATTTCCTAGAGGGCGGTGACTGACACCGCAACGTCAAAAAACGGTGCCGTCATTTGCATGACGGTCGTCTGGACGGTGTCGATAGTTTCGTGAACGTTTTATTTGATATCGGTGAAGCCATTTCTACTGAAATCAAGTAAAATCTCAAATGCACCTTCTGTACCAAGAGATTTGAATAAATGATCTTCCGTACTACGATTATTTTCCTCTTCTGATGATAATTCATCCTCCAAGTCATTTATTAAAGCTAAATCACGGTCCTCCATTTTCTCTCCTGGATACGTTTCGTTTGACCTTGGTGGCTGACGGTGTATTATGACGCCGTAGAACTTTCCACATGTCGTCACCGTAAGACGGCCGTCTTTTTGCATCCGCAATATTACGGCCGCTATATGACGGCACCGCTTTCATAGGAAACCAAAGCTTTACATATTACAGTTTACGTCATTTCATTAGCAAAATATCTCTTTTAGTCCTAATAAATGAACCGAGTTGCGCATAACAACGAAACTATAAAAAATTAAGTATTTTCAACCAATTGTGGTTTTAATTTTTACTTGATTGAAAGCGTATCTGATTGATTTGTAATGCAAGCGAATTCCTTACTGGATTAGTACTTAATTATGATTTTTAACAACACTTATTATCCAGTGCTGTGGGCTCAGCACGGTTCCATTTTTATCGACTATCACTATGCGCGTCCCTTTCGCACTTACATACTTGTTAGAACGTGACAGGCATGGTGTCAAGGGATAAAAACGCGACCGTGCTAAGCCGCCTGGCTAGTTACACTACTATAAAATACCTCGTCCGCGACAAACGTATAAACATGGAAGTATTTGCTATAGTCGGTAACGTAAGAATTGATTTTTGATAGTTATAATTGTTATAAAACTTATATATTGACCCTTATCTTATACGTATAAGACGGTACGGTAAGGCTTTCAGTTAAACGGTGGGTCTTAGGTACATATACATAAGGGCCAATTTATAACTATCAAATTACCTATTCGCACATGTATCGTACAATGTTTTACAGTACATTATGGCAATTTATATTTTCGAAATAGTTACGTAATGTGCTAATTATCGCACTAGTGCGGAAAAGTAGCACCATATCGCTGGCCCAATATTACAGGGTTCTATGTTACATTTTCAAGATAGTTGAGTTTCGACTTAATATCACTATGAAGAACCCTGTAATATTGGGCCAGCGATATGTACTGTAAAATCTATTATTACGTTGCTTCGACTATTATTAATGAGTTTTGATTGTATAGCAACGTTCTGAAAACATTCCAATTTAATATTACATATTTATAATTCGAGTTCAATAATATTTGGTGGTAATGTATAAAAATAGGTGACGTCCCACGAGTAAAGGTACCTTATGGCGGTTGGCGCTTACGCTATTATTAACGTCGCTCCAATATTATTGCGGCGCCATGCGACGTAAGCGCCAGCCGCCATAAGGTACCTTATGCCGTGGAACGTCACATATGAAAAATGAAGCGGTATTACTAAAACGGCATCATTGATAGTGTGTTAAATAGTTCGGAAGCTGATATGTATAGTTGTTCGGCGGCAATTGGAACTTTTGTTTTCTTTAGTAATTAAACTAAACTCTTTAGAGCTAAACGTAATCAGAGGTTGAAATACACTATTTATTTAAAATAAGGCTAAATGTGCCAATAACTATAAAGTGCTGATAATAGGAGTATTTCTTACCATGATATAATAATAACAATTCAATACAAATGATAATAAAAACAAGTTGTAAATGATGGCTATGCCACTAGGGAAACATTAGCTTCGATTTGAATTTAAATCTTCGAAATTAAATTCATTAATTCTGAATTTACATTTATCTTTCTTGAATTATATTTGTGTAGTATTTCGCGTAGAATTAATATATCTGGTGCGAAAACTACCAGTTGTATTTAGAGCAAAATATCAAGCATTTCTACTAGGTACAATAAAAACACGAAAGCATAGCGCTTCAATATTGTAGACTCAACTCAACAAGAAGTGTATCTTCGTCTGATTTTATTGTCGTGTTCGTTTTCATATAAATGTAGCAAGTAGCCTTCAAAGTATTTGCATCGAAGAGCGCGGTTGTTTTATGCGATAGGGACCGTGCGCGTTGGAGGGCCTGCCATCTTGTGGCCTGAATCGGAAACATATGTGCACATGTACATTGCCAACGCAAATGCTACTACCATCTACCGTTCTCTTAGGTACGTTTCCTTGTGCATAGTAGGTTCTGCCATCTTGTGGCCCTACATCGGAAGCATAAACGTCACATTTACGCCTCGCGCCAAAAATCTGACGGCTCCTATGCTGCCCCCTATAGATCATGCACGCTCCCTATAAACGGATGCGATCACGGAATTTAGGGAAAATGACAATGCGCTTACCGCTGCGTCTATCGCATAAAACAACCGCGCGTTTAATTAAGCCATATATGATTCATGTCACAATATGCTATTTTTATTATTTTCAATAGAGCCGCCGACACAAGCTGTAGGTGTCGTGAATGACATAATGGAAAGTTTTAATATATTTTTGCTACTCAATTTTTATACGAATGTAATTTAAAAATTACGAAATTTTATAGATATGTTATATTTTTTTCTTAAATTTTATATTAAGTTATTTATCGATGAATTGATACGATTGTTAATGTTTGATGACTGAAGGAATGAAGCCTCCCTCTTGTATGTGAATGTTAAATGTTCATTCAACTCCTTGGATATCAAATAACGTTAATTGTCGTCTTCAATGTTAGATCCGTGAGCATTATCATGTGTCGTTTGCAGAGAAAAGGGACCTTCTGGGGTAGGTGTTTACCTCAATATTACTGATCTAATACTAATGCAACACTTCGAGCCGTAAAATCCTGCTGCTCTAATCTCCGTTTTCTAGGTAAACGACACATATTCTATTTTAACTTTCGATGTTCTAGGTTAATCAATAAATGACATCAAATGTGTATAAATGAATAGTTTCATTTCATAATTATTTTGCATCACTAGCACAGTTATTATACCTACACTACGTCAAGTTACTGGGCATTTATTTGCATATGAGTACTGGATGAGAGGTACATATTCAAACTCTACAAATCTGTTTTTGAGTTTTTTAAACATTTATTTACATACAATATATATACAGTGGTACTACTAAACGAAATTAATAACTAGCTTAAATCTAAAATAGGCCCTTGAGGCATTGTACCAAGGATGCTGGCGGCATTTCCTCGCTGTATCGCAATGCTGATACGTTGTGCGAGGTAGCCGCCAGCTCTTCGGTCACCAGTTACGTCAACCAGACGCTTCGCGATTTCTGCGAACAACTTATGCGCGCTGGGACCCCATGGACCTAGAGTTTCAACACCAAATGGTACAAAATGGTACTCTCTACCGAGGCTCTTATATTTGTTACGTTTTAGAATTTCGGCGCTTTCCGCCGCTCCGCCCGCTTTTACAGTAGTCCGTTGGAGGTGGGACGGTGCCAGTGTGTCTACGCAGGTAGCATCCCACACCAACATCCGTCCCAAGCTCCAAGGAACTAAGGACACTCCATCGGGCCTCTTGCCATCATCTCTGATAATGCCAGTCGGCTCAAGAAGAGCAGGCACATTGATGGTGGCAAGAGACCGACGGACTATGTCATTAAGCGACGCATGTCTCGAAAAACGGCCTGCACTTTTTTGACAAGATAATCCGTGGTGTCCCAGTCGGTCCACGTCCGTGCCACAAGAGCATATGTGTGGCGTACACACCGAAACCCCGAGTCGCAAACCAGTCGCCAGTCTAAGGGAGGCCGGATCCAAGAAAGTACCAGTATTGGGCGAAGGATGGGCATGTAGCCAGTAACCGGCTTCCCGGGCTCCGACCGCCAAAAGCCTCTCGCGGTCTGGACCTGTACAGTTGTTTAGGAGAGTATTGTAAGTTAAATCACAGTAAACATTATCCCAACTCCTTTGTGAATTTGGGTTGTCTGGAAATTGTTTGCCTGGGCAAGCAATTTTAAAAGCATTTTTGGCGTCCTCAAAGCCCGCAATCTCACAGTTTGTGGGCAAAGCCCTTAAGATATTTCCTATGAGACCAGACGTGCTATGAGTGGACGCCAAAAAGGCTGGGGAAGCCACACTGGAAATTTTGCGAATTCCTAAACCTCCAAACCGAATGGGGAGGGACGCTTGAGACCAGGAAGGCTCACTTAGCTGAATGTTTAGAATCGTCTCTAAACTAATTTTGATCAAATCATCTATGGGCGACAATAAATTTTGATGTTTCCAGAAAGGACAACAGCGGAGCACATACGTAAATTTAGGGACAAAAAGGCAGAATTTAAGAATCACAAGAGCATAATGAGGGCTAATTTCGATTAAGCGATCCGTGTGACTTTTGAATTTAGTTATGGAGTTAGAAATATAATCGGGAAAAGATTCTTCGAATATAGGAGAACCCAGGAGGCAAAGAGAATACTTGTCTACTGATTTGATATTGGGAGTCAGATCGTCAAATTTGGGTTGTAAGTTGGTCAAAGTACAAGAAGATTTTTGAATAAAGAGTTCGCATTTGCTGAAATTCAGTTCTAAACCAATATTTTCGAAACTACTCTTAATAAAAGACAAATCAGAGAGTACAGCATTCACGTCACCTCCTAGGGTTTCGTCATCTAAGTACCACACGCAGCCATGCGGTAGAATGAGATAGCAATATCACTTGATCCCTCTAACGCATAAATGCGTCCCTTGGAGTGGCCGGCGGTGGCCCATTGTGTACTGGGGCCTTTAGACTACAATTGTCATTTCATAGCGAATGTAGCAAAGTAAATTCGCCGTAACAAATCCAATGTGCATGTCAAATCGTAGAATAATAATCAAGTTCAAGTGTAGATAGTAAATATACCCATAGTTAAGCACATACCTACCTACATACATAATAAGCTAGTTAAAAACTTATTGTCTTCTATTGTGTTTGGTGTAAAATGTTGTATTCAATGGCTCTGTGTTAAGTGTTGCATTACAATGACAATGATGTTTTACTGAACTAGTAATTAAATATGCTTCTTCACCAGCCAGGCGACGCAGACAGGTTTTCCCGATCGATATAAATGTCGGCGGCCGATCGTAAGATCAGGCATATCGTGAAATTCCTAGGCATATCGTGAAACGTGAAAATCTTTGACTCGTTCCCTGAGTCGACGGAGCTCCGCTACGCGGGGCTCCTATTTCTGAGCAGTTTGCCCTTCGGGCATCTGAAGCAACCTAACGAACCTATCCTACCTATGTGTTGGTTTAATGTTACTATCGTCAAAACATTACACAGGAACATTACGATCTGCCTGATCTTACGATCGGCCTACGACATAAACATAAACTAGGCTCTGTGAGCTGTAGATCTCGAGTCTGTGTTTGATTTTGGAGCTTAAAACTTTATATGTAAATGTATGGCTCTCCCCAGGACTCGGAACCGGTATAGGAATATCTGTTTTTTGTTTTCTAAACTTTTTATGTCCAATATAATGGCATACATATAATATAATTAAGTTTCATAGTTGTAATATTATTCGTTCATTCAAAAACCGGTTAACTGATGAAACGCGAACTAAAAAAATTCGTATCTTGGTAGAACAGTTCTTTAACCGGTATCTAACCGTAAACGGAAACGAAATCCTTTTCGTTCCCGGGTAGGTAAATAAACGAAAACGGTTTGAAAAATAAAACGGTCACCGAGCTCTGCTCTGCCTTTTTGAAAAACTTCCTAGAACTGAATTGGCAGAAAAAAATCCATATATAAATATATTAATTATCGAACGCACACGAAAGTACTTATGTATTTTTGTCCAATATGGAACGGGGACGCTTCGCGCTCGATCGCTCAAATATAAAATAGTCGTATGTGTCATGTGTCCAACTCGCTTCGCTCCGCCGATGGAAAGGCCAACATTAACACCAGTAAAACATGATATAGTAATTGATTTGAAATAGTAACCGGAAAGTTGTATGTACTCTATTATAATTACATAAATCATATACAATATTAAAACAAAATGTAAGCTATATTTAACGACACGTCAATCAGTTGACATTCACATCAACGCAGACATTTGTTTTATAAATTTGAATCACTATTTGAATCATATTGGACATTTATTCTACATGCTACCATATTATGCGTCGATGCATAACAAAATTACTTACTCAATTATTTGAAATGTCTCCCTTCGAGGGGTTAAAAGTTTGGTTAAACGCAAAGTCGAAATGAATAACTTAGTTTGAAATTTGCTCATCACTTTTTAATTTTATTAATTGTAGGTACAAATATTAAAACGCGATTTTGAAATTAAAATCCCCAAGAGAGTTAACAGGGTGTTGAAAGATTGTAAAGGGAAGTGGACGAAATAAAACTTCAAGTATGACTTGAAACTGCATTTATGGACTATTAAGTAAGTATACCTAATTCGAAAGTGACAAAACTTTTTAGAAATTCCTCCCCCTAGGGACTAACACGGGTTGAAAATTTGTATGGCTAATGAATAACTTATGAATTGAGAGACTTGAAATGAACTACAACAACAGACTTAAAATTATATTAATTAGCATGAAATCCAATTTTAGTGGTTTTGAAATTCTTGCAGTAAAGTAAAGGGTATACAAAGTATTAAGGTCACTGTGGCCAAGTAGATACTTTATTTTTTTTTTACTTTGGAGTGATCTAGTTCCGTTAATTATTCACCTATGTACTGCTTGTAATCGCATACGATGAAGAATTTAATAATTAATAGTTTAGCCTTAGTGACAGATCAATTCAAGCACAAATTAAGCAAAAACAATGGCATTTTTTTTAATTTGGCGAGTAGACGGACTTCCCGTGCAGTTTAAGGGAAGTCCGTCTAGTTATGATATCAGCCAATCTATGGGTGCGTATATGTTCGTAGTCAAATTCCTAAAAAGAACGGATCAAGACAATGAAAAGTGTATTTTAAACTTGTTAATATACGGTTCAGATTCGAAATAAGCACCATTTTTCTAAAACAAAGGCAAGTCAAAGGCATATACTACCAAAATGGGGTGGTAAACCTTTTTTGGCAAATAATTAAACAAAATAACATAACATTTAACAGTTTAGTATTAGTACCACTGTATATATATTATGTAAAGAAATGATTAAAAAACATAATTATTTTTTTTAATTTCCGAAATAAAAGATCAATAGTAATTTGAAAATGAATTTTAATCGTTTCTTTTATTTTACTGATATCAAAATTTAATAAAGTAACATCATGCGCAAAGTCAGGAGGATTTTTTGATACCTTATCAAATCGTTATAATATTAAAGTCGCAAAAACAGTTGGTAATCTCTGATTTAACGAAAGCCGGACGGACTTGCCTTGAACATAATAGACGGACTTTCCAACTTAGTCAAATTTTAATATGATAAATTGTGGAACGTATAATTACAAAACTAAGATAATTTCTGATATTTTAAAAATAGAATAAATACAACTGGTTCTTATGCTACCTACGTAGCTACTTTCTGATGCACAATCTTTTCAAAAACTATTTTTAACCATTTCTTTTCGAACAGCTGTCGCACTATGACTTCGAGTTCAAAACACAAAATGACTTGTTGAGGCGGATTGCTCTGAAGTTGGTTGTCACAGCGCCATCTGTTTTACAGTGACGGAACTAGCTCGAAACACTGGTTAATTGACTGGACTCCAAAGTCGCATACGCCTTCAAATTCAAAAGTTATAACGTGTTGACGGACTTGCCTTGTAGACGGACTTGCCCACAGTGACCTTATGTAATTTTTAGAAGTGATTTTTTTTTGTAGACTGTGTTAATAGTAGCATTTTCAAAATAAGTATTAGGTAAACTTCCACGCTAACTAGGTAGCCGGAATTAGCTATTTTACGGTCATAAAATATCTATAGGTACACATACCCAAGTGTGTACCTATTAGGGTGGAGCACGCTTTTATGGAGAAATAATTCATAATCATAATGTTTTAAACAACTATTACCTATACTAGTTTAGTAGTGTACCTACTTGTAAGTATGTATATTTACCAGTTAATACTTTGAATATTATTTTAATATGCGGGGGCATTTACTCCCTTTGGATAGTAACATAATATCGTCATAATAACTTTTTATTTTTAACCCAAGAGGTAACCTTTGGTCGCAATTAGAAACCTAAATACTTAAAAAAAATACGCTCCACCTTAATACACAATTTAATCTTTTTCCATTTTCATAGGGTGGAAAAAGTATTCATGTTTATAACCGTGACCTGGGTAATTTAATATTATTCATTTCAGTAAGATGAGAAATACCATGCTTACCTACTTTTCATTTAAGCTTTTCATGGATTAAGCGTGTTTGATATGCATTGACAAATTTATTTATTTTTATCGAGAGAGATGAGAGATTAAAGCAAACTTCATGTAAATTCTTGATTAAGATTATAACTCCGATTTTGGGTTACCTATCAGATATTAAATAATCGTGATTAATATTTACCGTGATAATTAAACTATTAACTGAATTCGAACACCGTTTCTTATTTGGCTCTTAGTACGCACTCACCCCCTTATTCATAAAACTTTACGGGCCTGATTTAGTTAGATTATGTTTTATCCATTTCTTACAAATACATAAGTCAAAATGACAGATAAGGACAAACGATTATTAGTTAATTGTGGTTTCTAGCGCGTTTATGAATAAGGGGGTCAATGATGTCAATCCAATCCAACTGAACCCGTAAAACTTTACTACATGATTCATTGTCTTGAAATTAGATAAATATGTTATCATGATTAGGTACAACCTATTTAGTTAGCTATGATTTAATATTATTCTTCTAAATTTTCATTATAATTTTACATGTCAAATAACCATTTTACCGATTACCGATATGTTCAAGGTATACATTTATTCGTCAATTCCACCTTATCAACTAAATCACTTTTGAAACTGACTGTACTAATTGCAGCGCTATCTTTATGATCTCGTTAAACAAATAGCAGATGGAATTATAATTAATGATAAAATAAGATAAACTGAATATGATCAAATATTTTGCTGCTTTAGGCAAAATCATGCCTCGTCGAATGTTCCTTTGGAAAAAATCATGTCATCAATATAACTGAATGTCTTTTTAGGGTTCCGTACACAAAGGGTCCCTATTACTAATTATTAATTAAGACTCCACTGTCCTTCCGTCTGTCTGTCTGTCACCAGGCTGTAACTCATGAACCGTTATGGTTCACAGATGATGTATTTCGGTTGCCGCTATAACAACAAATCCTAAAAACAATAAAATAAATATTTAAGTGGGGCTCCCATACAACAAACGTGCTTTTTTGGTGTTTTTTGCGTAATGGTACCTACGGAACCCTTCGTGCGCGAGTCCGACTCGCACTTGGCCGGTTTTTTTTCATAAAGTAAGAATGGGGCATAAATATGTGCCTATTAACTCCTTCGCATCGAACCAATTTAATGTCGTCATTATTTAGTTCTCGACCAAATTATTCCATGAATTAAGATAAATGAACTGTGCAACCTTGTCGTCATTGATGTACTTGTTAGCGATAAATTTGTATCATTTATCATATCATTTAAAATGCATCCACATAGTAGGGGAGCCCACGGTGCTAAATCGAGCGTCATACAGACCTATTGGAATCGAAATATTAGATGATAATAAGAAAAAAAAATTATATAAAGTTTTTTTTTCCAGCGAGCCGGAAAACGTCTACAATTTTTTTTAAATTTCGGGAGGTTGGTGGAGGGTTAAAAAATCGTTAAGCAGTTTGTGGGTTTGGTCGTTTTTTGTCCACGTTAATGCTATATTTTTTCTATAACTTAATATAACACTTATTTGTAGGCATTTTCTTAATCTGATGAACACAAGTTTGACGCCTAATTTTTACATTGTAACCGTCAGATTAAGGAAATCCGTGCAAATAATTATCAGATTTAGTAATAGCACAATTATAGCGTTAATTTGGACTAATATGACCAAATCCACAATCTGCTTAACAATTTGCTGAACCCCCACCATCCCTCCACCAACCAAGGGCTCAACATAGATGGCTTAAAGGGGTAAAGGTAGACTACACAGGGTAGCAAGATATCATTCATATCTTAATCTGACGCGCTCGAGTAAACACAAAAATCCCCTCTTGGGCTCCCCTACCAACACTATCCACAGACCACAAAACTTAGTAGTCAAGTTCTGGAGTCATGCTCCTATGTAGGTACCTAGGTACTTCTAGGGAAAAATACTAGGCAAACAAGCAATGACATGAATCTTACAAAAGAGAGATTTGAAAATGTTGCAACGTAGTAAAGCTAATTAGAAAGAGCATCGGGGGTATCGAAAAAATAATAAATTATTTCAAAGATGCACTTTTGTCTTAGGCGATGTCGCTTGTCACGATTGTTCCTTGGGTCGTACTAAGCTGATCCAATGCCTTAACTCTTAGCTACCCCTTAAGGGGTTGAAAGTTTGCATGCATGAAAAAATAAAAACAAACAATAAAGACGAAATATAATAATAATAAATTTCTTTATTGTGCACTACTAAAGAAAAGTTCATAATACAAACAAAGACAGGATTTTAAGATAAAAAAAAAAAAAATATTATAGTACATTTCGAAATCGACTAAGCCCCACGGTAAGCTCAAGAAGGCTTGTGTTGTGGGTACTCAGACAACGATATATATAATATATAAATACTTAAATACATAGAAAACAACAACTCAGGAACAAATATCTGTATCATCATACAAATAAATGCCCTTACCGGGATTCGAACCCGGGACCATCGGCTTCATAGGCAGGGTCACTACCCACTATAGGCCAGACCGGTCGTCAAAGGACTTAAATAAGTAGGTAACAACAGGCGGACTTATAGCTGTAAAGCGACAATAATACAAAAATTAAAAAAATATTCATACTTACTTTTAAAATGCCACCTTAACATATTCATTGCCACCCAGCCAAAGAAGACGTCCGCGCCAGGCCACAACAATTTCGTCATATAAAGCAGTAGTAGGTACCACGATCCCGACAATCGGGTCGTTCGGCCTGGGAACGAAATCATAAAATACCCGATAGTCGGGTTTTCGGCACTGAATGTGTTAATCTTAACCATTATCCTAAAAAATAAAATGTTTGGTGCAAAAATCCATGTTTTCGTATAAACAAGTTAATAATTATGTTATAAATATGAATTCCACATTTCTTGTCCCTAATTTATTCGAAAATGATATCAAACTTGACCTGGCGGCTTAGCACGGTCGCGTTTTTATCCCTTGTCACCATGCCTGTCACGTTCTAACAAGTATGTAAGTGCGAAAGGGACGCGCATAGTGATAGTCGATAAAAATGGAACCGTGCTGAGCCCGCTGATAGCTATATGTAGGTAGAAACAGAGCTCGAACTCTGGACCACCGGAGCCCCCTTTCCCCATTCCCGTTTTGAGGCTAGTCAAGAATTAATCTCGTGGCTATAGGATTTAATGAACTAAGTACAATCCGAGGAACAACCGTGCCAACCGCGATGCCGCCCGAGACAAAAGTGCCAACTCACTGCACTATATCTAAATCTAATTATTTACCATAGCTATCAAACATTTATTATTACCTAGTTCTATAGGTATTTTCACATCACGTTCGTCACACGGTTCTTATGTACGTCAGTACTTAACGTAAAACAATTATTGTAATATGATTTTACCGTAAGTATCGATTTACATCGGATATAAAAATTTATACGGATATTGACTACAGAAATTGAAAGATATAGAGCGACGTCTTTAGACGCACTAAGGTTTTCAGAGGACCTACCGCGAACACCGAAGTTCGCAAATTGCGGCCATCTTTCTCTGTTATTCTAATTACGTCTGAATTGGCGTAAAAGAGAAAAGATGCCCGTAATTTGTGAACTTCGGTTATTATTATTGTGAGGTTCGGTTATATTCGTTCGCGGTAGGTCCTCGGATCTCTGTGATTTGCGAAGCGTGTTTTTTATTATTAGGTACGTAGGTTTCACAATAAACGTGTTGATTAAATATGTAGGTTTTACCCGATCTTTTACTTAGGCAACCTAATCAAAGAGGTGTAAAACCAGTTTGTTATAACTTGGTTAGGTCTTGAGGAAAATTATGTTTTCATCTAATTTCCTTAAGGAAGGTGTGGAATCCAAATAAATACCTATATACGATATGTGTCTAATTGACAAAGTCAATTTTGAGGCGATTAGCAGGAAAGTATAAATATCGACTAAATTAAATATATAATTTAAGAACCAGTATGATTTAGTTTCACTTATAACAAATTGGTTAATGTAAGTAACATTAGATTCGTCTCACACGTCTGGGCTAATTGCTTTAGAGAAAATGCGTAGGGTATGTCTATTCACGGCGCGATTCGGGGAATGAATTAGAGATTGTCCTTTTGCCGTGGAGCGTCACATATCTTTACTATTTCATATCTAGTGAATCTCTAATTCATTTCCCGAATCGCGCCGTCAGAGTGCGAAGGATTAGCAAGTTCTCTCCAAAGTAAAAGCACACCCCGGACACTGGCGGTCAAATGTATGAAACAAACGCGTTCCTGGGTGGATTTCAAAATCCTGCGAAAACTTATGGTTCGGTCTTTATAAAAAAAACTAGTAGGTTGTGCGAGTTGCAACTTTTTTATATGTTTTTAAGAACTATTATCTTAATGTTCCTTCAATTACCATCTCCAATAACTTAATAGTTTTTTTTATATAAAATGTTTTATGTGTCTAAAATCATCACCGTCTACCGGAAAAATCTGAACCTTTTTGTTTGCAGTGAAAATTATAGCATACCTATCGTACGATTGCGATTTTTCTTTTACTTATATCTTTTCCATGTTGTTGTTTAACACATGAAAAAATATGCAATAATTCCTTCACCGAGAAAGTACATTTAAAAATATTTAAAATTTTGTCACGAATATTCGTCAACACCGTCATGGTAATGTCAATGTGAGCTTATCTCCGTGTATGAACAACGAAATACCGCTAAAGGTCCTTGCCCTATTTTTCACTTTAATATAGAATGCCAAAAATGATTTCACTATAAAGTCACATCATTGAATCGTGAGAATTATTACGAACAAATTTGTAAAACGTAGTTTGTCACGACAGAGCATCATCACCGTTATGCTTTGGTTTAAAAAAGTTACAAATGATATATTAGAAATAATTATTGAAATGAATGGCAAACTACATGAAGTTTATTGTGTAGCATAGACATTAACTACTATTATTCGTATTCTAGAAATAAAAACAAGAAACTCTCAAATCGTCAACACCATACCCATCATCACCGGGAAAAAATGACGACCGGTGATGATTTCATGTGTATGGTGATGACGGTTCTCAGAAACTTTTCTAGTTATTTTGCTATAATTCATTATGAAATTAAGCTGTATGTTTGAAAAACGTTCTCTATGTCTTCTAACACTATATAATGTCTACCTTATAAATGTAGAATAAATGTAGAAGAAGATATGACTATTTTTTTCACACTAGAGGATGGTTAGTTTTAAATAACATTTTGACTGAAGTAGGCAAAATTTAGGTCACTTAGAACTTAGAACATACAAATGTTTATTTTTTATTATCTAATAATGTAAATCGTGCAACTTAGAGTCTGTAATAATTGCATGTTAGTCGTGTTAAAACAAAGTATTTAAACAAGCCACATATATTAAGTTTTAAGCGACCATAGGCTACGGTACTGGCTCACTATCGTAATGGCCTTATGTTTTTTGATAATATTATATTAATTGATGTATATAATTATAGCAATTAATAATTATACCATTGGGTAGTCACCGGACCCAATACCTAACATTTTGTAACTTATGACATGCATTACAAGTAGGGGTCTTGCAACTTATAAAACACTGATTATATATTAATGTTTAGCTATTAAACAATATGTATATGGATTTAAATCATTATAGCTATTTTTAAAGTTAATTTATAAAACAACAAAAATACAAACTTATGCAATGAATCAAATTATCAAAAAAAAGTAATATATCATAAAAATTAAGCTCACTGGTAAGCCAGCAATTTTATAATATGATATAAATACCAAGTTATGCAGTAGATAAAAGAAGATGCGGGTTTAAACTGATAATAAGAGTACAATATTGTTAATATGATTTAACATTGAAAAAACCCAAAAAAATAAATGAATACATAAATTGCCTATTTCGGAATATAAATTATTTAAAATTATACAATAAAAATACTTATTATATATTTATTTATATGAATAAAATGTATTTTTTATAATTTTCTAAAAATAATTTATGTAGCTAGTCTTATGTTCAAAAACATGTTATTTGTAATGTTTATTAAAGTTCTAAAGCCTTACAATTAAAAAAGTTTTTGTTTTTTTAATACGTTTTGAATACATATATAAATTAGTTCCCAAATCGTCATTACCGTACATGCAGTGTCATTACCGTCTATAAAAGAGTCATTACCATACCATGATTGTCATCACCATCTTGCGTTTTTATTTTCCGAAAGCGATAACTTCAAATATAAGCTACAAATGATTGTATAAATACCATAAATATCCTCAATATACAGCCCCCTATTACTTTACCCAGCTAGAATCGTGTTAAATTAAACATTTAAAAAAAATGTTTTTTTGTATGGTGAAATTTTTGGTGATGAAATCCACCCTCCTACGCACACAGTCTAAGCTCGTGTGGGTGAACGCGTACCATGCTTGTGTGAGTGAGATAAGACGGGCTAGGGTTCCCGCCATTTTGTTGTCAAGTTCGATGACATCAATGACTCAAAACTCATTGCGCGAATTAGGAAGAAATAAGAATCGTATTATGTTGTAAGGTGGGTATCTAAGCTCGATTTATACAATAGTTTCCTATTTTGAATCAGTATAAATGAAGTAACAAAATTTTTGTAAGGAAATTCAGGCCTCCAAAATATTACGTAAGTTGAAAACATGATTTTTTGTTCATATTATGATGTTTTCAGTGTGATCTCATGATCTGATAGGTTTAGGTCTAAAACAGATAGGGTAAAAGAAATACTAAACATAAGTACCTATTGTAAGTTGATATTCTACTAAAACATAAAACACTTTAAAAATAACTGGGTATGTACTTGCCTTGATTCATCCAATGGGAATCTGTAGAACTTTCTTTTCGTTTTGTCGTTTATAGAGCTTAAACAATCGTACACAGCACAACACACGCCCATTGCAAAAAGATTTGTAAATTTGTTTAATATTTTACGTGGCCTCCGCTCTGCGCACCGCGTCGTCGCGTCCTTGCCAGCCGGTAACTGAGAGGTAACCGAGAGCGGGTGGGCGGCACTTTCAACGGGAGGCAGGGAGTGTCCATACTGTACGTTAGTACTCTTTATTATACTGTGGTAAAAGCCTATTTAGACGCTTCAAGAACTCGCAAACAATTTTCGTTACATAATTGCGGTACTTGGTCGATCGACTGAATTCATTGTATTCGGTGTAAATTTCATTCGACAGCGTGACGTGACGACGTACGCGTTTGCATTAAGTGTCATTTTGTATGGGATTTTGAGGGATCAAATCGTCCCGCTTGGCGCGCTTTTCAAAATCCCATACAAAAATAGACATAACGCAAACGAGAACGCACGGCACGCTATCGAATGAAATTTACACTAGGGGTTCTGTGGTTAGTAAGGTATAGAATATCGCACTCCTTGTTTGCAGAACTCCGTTTGAAGTTCCTCGAGAAAACCTCGGAAGGAGTTCACTCCACCGCCTGATATTAGATACCATTTCAGTGTGATGTTGCTAGTTGCAGTTGGCTTCTATGCTGAAAGTCGCAGTTCTAACCTAACTTAACCCACTTTTCTAGTAGCAGTTGGTTTCTGTAAAGGTCGCAGTTCTAACCTAACCTAACCCACTTTTTTAGTAGCAGTTGGATTCTGTGAAGGTAGCAATTCTAACCTAACCTAACCCACTTTTCTAGCAAGTACAGTCGACCTCAAAGATATGTTTACACTTTTCGCCTTATTACAAAGGAGTAAGGTGCAAAAGTGTAAACATATCTTTGACATCGACTGTACAGCAACCACACTGTAACTTTCCGATGTAACTAACAAATTGGTGACGATATTGACGATTTCATTAAATATCCCTATCACCGCATATTGCCTCAAGTGATGTCCATTACTCCAATCGTATCGGTCCATTATAAATGCCTATACGTATTTAGTATTGGAAATGATGCTTGTCAATTTGCTCAATTATTAGAATAGCTTATTATTACCAGGTGTTTTATTTATATGGCCAAGAGCAGTAGAGAAGATATCATTCATTCGTATAAAAAAGATACGAAAACAACCATTAACATCTTTCCTGATAGTACATATTATATTTATGCTCGAGAATATAAAAATGTGTAGGTATGTTTGGATACTTTCGATGTTTGAATGTTTGTTGCACAAATATGCAACTGACATTGACTGAACAAAGAGTTAAATCTAACATCTACAAAATCTACAAATACTTATAGGTTATAATCTAGTAAGGTACCTACAGTACACACAGTTTATAAGTACCTACATAGTACTTTTTATCTCGAGAATCACCCCCTAATGGGGTTGAAAAGATGGCACGCGAAAATACGTAAGAGTGGGGAATTAATTTTTCATCACACTCGCTCAGTCAACGTGGAATTGCACGCAGGTTTAGCGGGAGTTATAGAAAAAGCGTTCTCCCTAGGGAGTTGTGAAGTTTCTAGTGCCATAATTAACAGTTTTTTTGTCTTTATACTTAATTTTTGTATCGCAAGTGTGATGAAAAACATTGTGTGTAACTCGGGGCGTAATAATATTGCAAACTCGAGTCTATAAATCGCTCCGGCAAGCCGTCGCGATTTAACTTACTCTCGTTTGCAATATTTAACTTACGCCCCATGTTGCACAATGTACTATATTAGCAAGCTGAAAGTTTGTATCTCCGTTTGAAGGTTTTAGCAAGGCACGCATTTTTTGACACAGCGTGATATGCATGCATAAATCCGTTGTGGTAAGGATTGTAAACTCGGGACTGTTATTTGAGGTAAAGGTTATGAAGTTAAATAAACAAAACAATATCTGGGAAAACATATTAACACTCAAAAATGCGCGTTTCCCCAGGGATAAGAACTAGCTAGATCGATTTTTCGCCCCCGAAAACCCCCATATAGCAAATTTCATCGAAATCATTAGAGCCGTTTCCGAGATAACCGAAATATATAAATATACATACGAGGGAAGGTACAAATATTCGCGGAATGAAGTGGAAGGAGGTGAAATGGTACAAAACCTTTTTTGTTTCTCTTTTACGAGAACTCTTTAGAAAAAAAAAATGTAGATGTCAATTCAAAACCGTCATTTGTTTTAAAGATATCGCCCTTCAAACAAATTATTTCGGAATAAACGTGCGACCATGGAGCAAATTGAATATCGTGCCGTGATAAAATTTCTATCGAAGCAAGGAAAACCTCCGCAAATTATAATTAATGAAATGAAAGCCGTCTATGGGGACCAGTGCCCTGCTAAAACCATGATTTACAAGTGGCATGGCCTCTTCAAACATGGCAGAGAGTCAATTGAAGACGACCCTCGCCCAGGACGGCCGATTGTAGTCACATCGTCGGATATCGTTCAAAAAGTTGAAAAACTCGTACTAGAAGATGCTCGACTTAAAAAGAAACAATTAGCTGCATTAGTTGGTGTATCAGATACAACAATTTTGAGGATCCTACATGAACATCTTGGCATGACGAAAGTGAGTGCTAGGTGGGTACCGAGAATGCTCAAACCGCAGCAGATGCAACAACGAGTTGAAGCATCGAAGCAATTTTTGGATCTGTGCGGTGACAATCCTACCCACATATTGGAACGAATTGTGACTGGGGATGAGACTTGGGTTCATCATTTTGAACCTGAGTCGAAACAAGAGTCGATGCAGTGGCATAAGAAGGGTGCACCACCTCCGAAGAAGTTCAGGGTATCAGAATCGGCCGGAAAGGTGATGGCTACCATATTTTGGGATTCAAAAGGAATTCTCATGATTGACTACAAGGACAAGGGTGTTAACATAACTGGGACATATTATGCAGTGCTATTAGAAAGACTACGTGAAGCCATTAAGGAAAAAAGGCGGGGAAAACTATCAAAGGGTGTGTTGCTGTTGTACGACAATGCACCGGTTCACAAGAGCCATGTTGCGACTGCTGCTCTTAACAGGTGCGGCTTCGAATCGCTGGTTCACCCACCCTACAGCCCGGATCTGGCCCCCAGTGATTATTATTTGTTCCCAAATTTAAAAAAAGAAATACGAGGAAAAAAGTTTTGTGACGATGAAGAAGTTAAGGAGGCTATTTTGGCTCATTTTGAGGGCAAAGATGAAAAATATTTTTTTGATGGTATACATAAGTTAATTAGTCGATCTGAAAAATGCATTAAACTCAAGGGTAAATATATTGAAAAAGAAAAATACTTCTATTGTTTTATTTAATATGCAAATACTTCATTCCGCGAATATTTGTACCTCCCAAACAAGAATAGGGTATTTTCCTACTAGTCAAATCAGTTACTTTTTAGGGTTCCGTACCCAAAGGGTAAAACGGGACCCTATTACTAAGACTTCGCTGTCCGTCCGTCCGTCCGTCCGTCCGTCCGTCCGTCCGTCCGTCCGTCTGTCACCAGGCTGTATCTCACGAACCGTGATAGCTAGACAGTTGAAATTTTCACAGATGATGTATTTCTGTTGCCGCTATAACAACAAATACTAAAAACAGAATAAAATAAAGATTTAAATGGGGCTCCCATTCAACAAACGTGATTTTTGACCAAAGTTAAGCAACGTCGGGAGTGGTCAGTATTTGGATGGGTGACCGTTTTTTTTTTTGCTTTTTTTTTTGTTTGTTTTTTTGCATTATGGTACGGAACCCTTCGTGCGCGAGTCCGACTCGCACGTGCCCGGTTTTTTTTTAGAACTGTCAAAACGATTTGCTAATATGGAATTTATATGAAACATTTTACATCGTGACGTCACGGTCAACTCACCTACTTTTTATATTTCTATCCGATTTATTAAATAGAACTTGTGTTTAAAAATAACTCCTATCTGTGTTTTTCTAATAATTATTAAGGTGCTTTATTTCATGCATGGTGTAAAATAATTTATTTTAAATACAGTATAATACCCTATTGCTCGTTTAAAGGTATAAAATATAATATAATATCTGGCAAAAAGTTTGAACTTCTCGTAGGTATCTGGAAATGGAAAACCTGTCGTGCTACCTTAGTATTTTCACTTAATCGTGTCAATGGTATAATTTTAAGTATAAAATAGATTTCTTTTCTTGCAACGCTGCTGGGTAGTGGACCAAGCTAACTCTGCGTCGACACTGATGCTTCATATTTTGACATGACACGTGACACACACACACACCTTAGCCTCTACCATCAGTCTTGACATTGACATAACGCTCACGTCTACGTAATTTACTTTCTGTACATCTCGCTTGCACTAATATGCGAGTACGAGCGAGATGCATAGAAAGTAAATTACGTAGACGTGAGCGTATATGTCAATGTAAAAACTGATGGTAGACGTACAGGTCACTGCAAAGTCTGTGCAGATTTACTTCACACAAGTTACTTACCTATTTACTTAACGTATTTTCAGTATGAGAATCTTTAGGTATTTATGAAACCTTCATTAGTTAATTACGTAGGTATCTCGGTGCTTAGACAAAGTTTGTTATGTTTTTAATATTTGCAGCCTAATTTTTTCTCCTTCCGGCTTCATTTGGCCTGCTTTAATAGTATATTTTCTGGTTGACTGTACACAACAAGGTTGAACACATGTAGACGATCTGAGAGTTAATTGACTCAAAGATCACGACAGAGCAGGTTGTGTGTTGCTGATAACATGGAACTGACTTGTGTCAATCACGTAAGTACCTATTTCATAATAAGTACCTTCATATACGAGTATGTAGTAAAAATGTACGTCGCTCTCATAATCGTGTCATTATTAATATATAGCAAAACGGCATCTGTGTTATGGGAGCTGTTTATTAGGAGCTAGGATTTAGGTAAATTGAATTTAAGTATGCGGTAAAAGAGTAAATAGGTAAATACTCGTAGGTACCAAAATAAGTTAGAATTGGTGGACAGGTAAACTCATAGTAATAGTGAAAAACCGGCAAGTGCGAGTCGGGCTTGCGTACGAAGGGTTCCGTACCATTACGCAAGAAACGGCAAAAAAATCACGTTATTTCTATGATTCTATGGGACCCTTAAATATTTATTTTATTTTGTTTTTAGTATTTGTTGTTATAGCAGCAACAGAAATACATCATCTGTTAAAATCTATCACGGCTCATGAGATACAGACTGGTGACAGATAGACAGACAGACGGACAGAGGAGTCTCAGTAATTGAGTCCCGTTTTTACCCCTCGGGTTCGGAACCCTAAAAGTGGCTTCTAGATGAAGTCGAAGGTACACATTTTCCTTTAACTCTTTCAACGTATCTGAAAAACGAGTACAAACATTTTAAGTGCATTGTCCAGTGCTTTGAAAGCTCTAACGATGCGTTTGAGGTACTTAGCAAAATCCCCCTCTGCAGGCTTAGCACAGGAGAGCCACGACTGCATCTCGTCTGCGAGATAGACTGCCCGACTTTTTCTAACTGCTGTACTCATTAGAGAGGGACGGGTAGTCTATCTCGCGAGATACTGTCGTGGCGCTCCTGTGCTAAGCCTACTGGTCCTAACAAGAAAAGAAACAAAAAAATCTCGGCCTTGAATTCATCGAAAATTAATCGGCCTGTCTCAATTTTTCTGACTACTTTATGTGGTTTATTTATACAAGTGTAGTTATAAATATAATTACGACAATTACGTAGATATACATCCTATAGATGTCTCAACATATCAATGGTTTCGTTTCAATCAGACCTGTCTTATCTGAGTTTTTTTACTATTTAGTTGTACCTACATATTTATTACTCGGAACCTGATCTAGACTGTTCCTGTAGACATAGCTCGATTCTTCACGGTTCATAACACGTGGCCATGAAGGCCGTTAAAATTAGTTTTCTATTTGTATTAATTACCAACAATTCATTTTTAAATTATTTTGAGAATACGAAATAGGTACGTGAATTAATAGCTGCAGTTCGCAATTACATATTATACAGTTTGTGCTTGATTGATATTTTCCAAAAATAGTAGATAACCAAGGGTTGAAAGGCACCCATTTCTGTCGAGGTAGTCCGAGACGGAAATGGTGCCTTTCACCCGAGTTAAACACTCTACTTTTCATATCGAATGCGAGGAAACCAAACAAGACAAGGCAATTTCGCAACATCAGTAATTGAAGTACCTAATAGACCTACGGCCATGATATTTTTTCTTAGGACTTAATTGCAATCTGAGCCTTTACATGTGTGAAGATTAATAAACCCTAGCGAAAATCATTTAGATTGCTATATTTACGAAAACACACATTTTTTAACAAACTGCAGTAATTTTAAAATTATTTGTTCATTATAGTATGAAAATCAGCGGGATTGCCTCTTACTTTTTAATTTTATACTTTTTCGTTCTAAAAGCCGCCACAGACTGCCGGACCGCACCGCGACCTTGGTGCGCCGCACCACGTATTTATAACATAATAAAAGTATTTTAAATATTAAATAACAATTTAATTTAATTAATAATATAAGAAATTTTTATCTTGTATTTTATATTATTTTCATGAATATAGTGCTAAATAACTTTAAAAACCAATTTAATATCGTACAAACGTTTAACTGTGGCTGTATAAGATTCTGCCTTTGCTCATTTACGCAAGTGTAAGGTTTAAAAAAATATTTTTTCGTGTATTCCTTTTGGTTCCCGCCTTATGAAATCGAGTACCTATAGAATTCAACGAAAGAAATCAAGAATAATTTGTTTTTAACAATTTACTTACATCATTTTTTATAAAAAAAGGATCAACGTGGTATTAGTAAAATTAAACAATTACTAACTGTTCCAGGCGAGGAAATAAAGACACTATTTTTCCATTTTGTTTCCACCCAGTTGTTCGTGGGACGGGGACGCTGAGGAGTACACCACTTTTCTGCGCTAGAGCATAAACATATCACTTTCTGCGCACCTTTTAGAACAACAACGACCCACTTTCAGAGCATGAGATATGAAAAATACTTTTATTTAATAATCGAATATATAGAGATTTTTAAACATTTTTTCTTGGATACAATATCGATCTGCGGAATTGTTTACCTCTCACAGTTGCCAACGCATTGCTAATGCATTAGTATGTAGGTACATAACTACCTTTAAGTTCATTATGTCATTATCATTAACCTGCCAGTCACATAATAGTCTTAATCGTGATGTCCCTTTGCTGTGCGTCCTAAATAAGGAAAGATGAAGCGTATTTTATTCACAGAACAACCACACACAAACAGAGGTGGATCCAAAGATCAAACCGCCTCCACAACCGCCGCCAGCTGATGAGCCAGCTCAGAAATTTGTGAGGCATTACGATAAGGAACCCTTTGACTTTGTCTCTGAACGGAACCTGTCCAAATCTACCAAGTGAGTCTCCGTCAAATTTTTTTTTTTCAGGTTTAATTTCCCCGGTAATGAAAATTCAATGATTCCCTTCGCGAACAGTAAAGTGTTTTTGCCTGGACTTACATAGGTAAATGATGGAAAAAAGTAGGTATAAATAAAGTTTATACTAACTAACGGAGCAGAAGCATGCAGCGCTTTGTACGTCTTTTTACTAAAAAAAGAAGATTTTTATCGATAACTCCAAAACGACTCTATAGTTTTCATTAAAAATATTTATTAAGCTTTTGTTTCACTTTTTTTCATATTATTTGGACCCATGGTTCAAAAGTTAGAGGAGACACATTTTTTTTCATTCGGAGCGATGAGACCGTCATGTGTGGAGCTGTCAATAAATTATGTCAAATCGAGCCCCTGCGCGATGATTGGCGTTTGCTTTATCTCGCGCGATGACTAGCCTTCTTCAGTTTTGTGAGGATGCAAATCGATTATGTTGAATCGTTACGAGAAAACTTATTGAGTTACCGAATACCGAACTATTCAATTTTAGACCATTATACTCGTAGCAACGAACGTCATTGGAAATAAGAAATATAGTGACGTGATAGTGACCAACTGACCATACTGTTGACAAAGAAGCGTCTTGTCTTTGCTTATGAACAGTTAACGAGTCAAGGGTTTGAATTTCATAGTTCAGTGATTCCGTAGTGATTTGTCCTATTCATTTAATTTTAATGGTACCTAATTTTATTTAAGTAGGTATTTAATTAGTAACACCTACACCTTTTTGTGCTGTTATGCAGCTATCTCCAGTAGATAGCAGCGTAACAGCAAGCAGCAGCAGTTAGCGCAATCTACCACTTTTAAGATGTATACCTACTCAGTAAAATAAATTGTATTGTCATATTAAATAGACGATAATTTAATAATTTCAGCGTCCTTGAATCGACTGGTCATCTAATAAAAGGATGCCTTGGAGGTGGCATATTAGGCATACATGAAGCGTATATGAAAGCGGGGCTATGGACTTCGCTCGTTCTGACGGTAGTCTACGGGTTCTATATCACGTACTGCGTACATGTGAGTACTTATGAGTTTTGTGTTTGATTTCTTAGACGAATAGGTTAGTAATATCATCAAGAAGGGTAAAGCTCCTGGCTTATAACGTTTCTTGATGATATTACAACAGAAAGTTTTTTTCTGGGCCTCCGCTAATATAACTTATGCTACATAGATTCATTGTTGTTGTCAAGGACGTGATTTGTTTAATTACCTGTTATTGCTCGTACGGTATTAACAATAACTTTAGTCATATTGACGGTTTCAAATACCCGCAAAACGTAAGGGTACCTAGTCTCTTCATTGAACATTTTTTTTTAAAGACTATCAGTTAAGAAAATAGTTTCTTTCATTTCAGTTACTAGTAAAATCAGCGCAAGTGCTGTACCAAAGACTGCATGTGACCACATTGTCGTACCCTGACGTGGCCGAGGCTGCCATGGAGATCGGCCCATTCCCCACGCTGAGGAAATACAGTAAGTGGTTCAGGTAGGACATATTGCTTTCAAATTTATACCGTATCCCAACCAACCAACCAACGAACAACCAATCAACCAACTCTCTGAATGATTAAAATTATACTTGCAGAGTCACCGCATTCGTCTCAAACATATCAGTAGGTAGCATATATATGTACCTAATCAATCATTAGTGAGTTTCTTTTTTCTTACAAGTATTTATTATAATAAATCTCCTAGCATAGAATCACGTCCTTTCTTCTCGAAAACAGACGCTTTTTTAAATATACACACCCAATTGTACATCATGTACAATTGGGTGTGCATACAAAAGCGACAGTTGTAGCTCTTTAATATTAATAATCAAATCTCGTTCACGTCAAATGTCGACCGATGTTGATGAAGATTTGTTTCAGGTACGCAGTAGACACAGTCATCTGCATAGATCTGTTCGGTGCCTGCTGCGTTTACCAGATTATCATAGCGAAGACAGTCCTCCAAGTAGCCGAGGGCGTGGACGATGACATAAGCAGACTCCGGCTATATGTGCTCATCCTGCTGGTCCCTATACTGCTGATGTGCATGATAACCACGTTGAAGTACTTGGCGCCTTTTACGTTGCTTGCCGATGTGTTTATCGGTAAGTCTTCTGTGGTGTTACTGTTAGTTTACGTCGTTTTTCGTCGTTTCCTCACGCTTGATATAGAGGCCAATCACAAAGTATTGTATACTGTATTGTAAGTAAAAACCTGTCAAATGCGAGTCGGACTCGCGTTCCAAGGGTTCCGTACATTACCCAATTTTTAACAATGTATTTTTTTATGTGTAACGTGAATGAAATGTCTTTAAAAAAACCCGTAGGGGTCGGATCAAAAACTAAGTAAACGAGTGCGACTCTCACGCTTGACTGCACATTTCTAATAGGTTTTCCTGTCATCTATAGGTAAAGAACTTTTGTGTTTTTTTTCAGTCAGTAGTTTCGGAGATAAAAGGCCGGGAATGGTCGGACAGACAGACAGACAGACGCACGAGTGATCCTATAAGGGTTCCGTTTTTTCCTGTTGAGGTCCTACAAACGGACGGGGTTTTGGACAAGTGTCGATGTTCCAATTTACATATTTTTGTAATTTTTATGGTCAGATTGGGTTTTTGAACCCAATTTAGGGTTGAGGAAAGTCAACGACTTAGCATGCATGATCTTTTTGCTCTTCGAAATCTGGTATCTTATGTAAAATATTTATTCTTTTGCATTAGATTCGATCTCGTTATTCAAAATATACAATTCATAATTTTACACGAATTCAAGTAAAGTGGGTGTTTATTTATAACGTAGTAGATATTTCTATCGTACATTGCAACAGGCGAGGCTTCACAAAGGCTTGTCATCAGCCATGCATCAATAAGCCTATAACAATAAAAGGTACTGTAGAGTAGGCTCACACATAATCCGCACTACCTTTTTTGACCGCTCTTATAAAGCTGTTGCAATATAAATAGGTATGTTATTTCAGTGGTATGCGTGGTAGCGACATTATACTACAGTATGCGCGACCCCCCACCAATCAGCACCATCCCTGCTTGGAAAGATGGCATGGGCCTGTTCGAGTTCAGTGGCATTGCCATCTTCAGCATGGAGGGCATCGGGGTCTCGCTGCCTATTGAAAACAATATGAAAGACCCCCTCAAGTTCTCCACCGTGCTTTGCGCTAGTAAGTACATTTTCCCCGCTCATTAGCAACGTCTGGAAGGACGGCATGGGCCTGTTAGTGGTATCACCATCTTTGCCATGAAGAGCATCCTGATCTCGCTGCATATTGAGAACAGTATGAAAGATACTTTCGAACTATTTAGTACAATTTTCTTCCCATTTGAATCGTACTTAGTAATCGCTACGTAGCGTGGTAAGACGCTTTGCGCTGATCGACTTTGGTGAGAAAGGTCCAATAGGTCAATAGGTACAACATTTCAGCGAACGTTATAAATACGATTAGTACGATCACATTAGTTAGACAGTTTGGACTTTGGTGCAATTGGCTCTTAATAGTTTAACTGAAATTATTTCTAATTTTGTGAGAATGATAAATATGGTACCTACTGGTTTATTGTACGGACGAGTTCACAAACATCATTACGGCTTTTAAATATGTTTATTTACTTGTGAACTCGACTGTACCTACAAAACTATTTTGCGTATACATGTTTATTTATAACATTTTTATTCTGTTTTATTTGTAGGTATGTGCGTTGTGGTTTCATTTTTGATCTTGGTTGGATTTTTTGGCTACTGGGGATTTGGAGAGCTTTCGATATCACCAGTGACTCTGAACTTCCCTATTGATAGCGCGTAAGTATAAATACCTACCTTTGTTACAAAAATAATAATGTAAGTGTTGACAAAACCAGACGTGGCTCACTCCGCGATTTTGTTAAGTACATCCGTTCCACACCAATTTTGGTGGCTAGCCATAAGCCGCGCGTGGCGCTGTCGCCACCTAGCGGCCATACCTGTCCTGATCGTAACAGACGCGTTTTGTTAGAGAGTGAGTCAGAGTGTGACAAAACCTAAAAGGTATACGATTATACCATAATAGTTCTCTGACTCGGGCATAGGTGCAGGTATATTATACCTGATTTTAAATTTCTACTTAATTAATACTTATTATGTAGGTACTTAATATTGGTTCTTTTTTTTTAATATTTGAGTATAAATTTAGGAAATTTTCAGAAAGCATTTCATGAAGTAAGTATACTTTACTTATGACTTAGCAAGTGTGAAATTAACACATATCGATGTTATTTTACAGGTTCCCAGTAGTCCTAAAGTGCCTAATGGGCATAATGATATTCATAACCTTCGCGCTAAATTTCTGGGCGCCTTTCAACCTGGTATGGCACTACATGTCTAAGAAACACGATCCTAAGAAGCACTGGCTATGGGAAAGGGTGTACAGAGCTGTGTTCATCGTTGGCATTAGCGCTATCGCTATTGGATTTCCTAATATCGGAAATTTGATGGGTTTGGTAAGTAATTTAGAAATTTCATCTAAAATAAATATTATGTGGTGGTGTTGTTTACAAAGATTAAATTTAATTAATTAGGAATATTCTACGTAATTAATAATGCCATGATACCAGTTAAAGAATTTTTATAAACAGATTGCAAATACAACAAAAAGTTTTGCAAAATAAAATACCTAGAGTAACCTTCAATTACGGCACCCTTCTATTGTCGTCTTTTTCTGCAAAGCGATAGCTAATATAGGCTCTATTCTATTAGGGTGCTTTCTAGGAAATGTGCTTTTACCGGTAATTTCAAAGAAAAAATCCCTACAATAATGAGCAATAAGTATGTACAAATAACCATTTACTGAATCTCCAGAAGGTAAGTACGTACTCCAGCTAGTTTATAAGCTCATTGAAGCCATGCACACCCAAATAAAAAACAGAAATTACAAAATAAAAAAAATATTGATAATAGTTTTTTGTTACAGCTCGGAGCTTTTTGCCTGTCAAATATGGGCTTCATCTTTCCCGCCATCATTGAACTACTTGTCATTTGGGAGGACCCAGGGCTAGGCAAATACAAATGGCGTCTATGGAAAAATGTTTTAGTGCTACTAGTAGGCGTCCTGTTCTTTTTTGCCGGGACTTATTCCAATTTAAAAGGACTAATATCTAACTTACAATGACCCATGATGTACACACAGCTGCAAAAGTGCATGGACACTTTATGAATTACTTCCTTTCACAATGTGTCCATACAAATTTTCAGCTCGCTGTATTGTCCCCTGCAATATGATGTTACTCTTCGAAGGCCGCAAAAATATAGGTGACACTCTCCACCATAAGTTCTGCAAATAAGATCGTGTCAGATATTTTTGCGGCCTTATTGCAAATGACCTGCAAATTATTGCAGGTGACTGTACAGACGAAGTCAAAGATTAAAGAGGTTTATATTAAAGAGGTTTAAATTTTAAAATTACAAAGTAGTAAGATGCAAATGTGTAAACATAATCTTTGACGTCGACTGTAATTGTAATGCATACTTATTTTCCATCGTATTTTCACGGAATACGAACGTGTCTTGCTTTTTCAGTCAGTCTCGGTACAAAAATTACTGAGGTTGACTGAAGTAGCATGACAAATACAAACGTTTCCGAGAAAATACGATGGAAAACATTATGCACTATATCTGTAATAAAAATAGTAACAAAGTAACTTACTTACCCTTTCTTAATGCTTTAAACTGGGATAGCCATCAGAAACCTAGAAAATATTATAAACGTAACCAAAATACATGAAGTATGAAACATTAAAGGCCTCTGCACACCGGCTGCGTGTGCGTGACGTGCACGTGCGAGTGCGGCGTTATGTTACCTATACAGATCCTTATGACAGACGGCACACCGCTTGCGTGACGTGTGCGGCTCCAACATTTTAGAACACGCGCACGTGCACGTCACGCACACGCAAGCCGGTGTGCACAGGCCTTAAATTTGTATTCCTCCGCCTCGGCTCTCGCCTTCTTATCGTTTGTCGATGTCATTTGTCATCGTGGCTAGGCGCTTTAGCTCACCGCTCTAGATGGGTACACTATTGTCATTTATTGTAATAAATCCCTGCAAAATTAGGTTTACGTATTTGAGATACCTAGGTACCTACTAATAAAGTTTTTTTAAATACTTAGCTGTATTTATTTTAACTATCCTAACCTAATCTAACACTGGAATAAAAGTAGGTAATAAAACCATCCTCAAGGAACAACCACTTCAACTATCCAACAAAAAAAAAACACTACAGTTACCTCAATTAACATGACGATGATGATGATGATGAAATCAAAGAAACTCCTCCTCCTCAAACCTACATATAAATCCCCTTGACGTAGGAATTAAGGTATATTAGTCGACGTCAAAGAAATGTATACACTTTTGCATTTATAGTATTTTTAAAGCGGCATGGGTACGGTGACAAATGTCATCACAATACACAGCGATATTTTTCGATTTAACGTTAAATATTGTATGGAGATGACATTTGTCACCATACCCATGCTGTTTGAATACTACCTACTATAATTTCACGGCAAATGATGATGATGGAATTTTCTTTTGCAGAGTTGGTCTTTTTGACTCACATATTACGATATTACCTACATATTATATGCGAGCCAATCAAATTTTTAAATACGCGCCACTAAGTATTAGGTGGGTACGTACTCTTCTCACTTCGCTAATAATTATTACCTATAAATACCACTCACTCGAACTACAGCTAACTCGGGTATCGTCAATTTGGAGGTTACTAGAAAACTCAAACTTGAGATTAAATACTTTTATTATTTCTCTTCCATTAATCTAGCTTAGGTATTATTACAAGGTTATTCCTACTTCCACGACCAACACTAGAATGTCGCAACTGGCCCGGTTCCCCATCGCTGCTCCCTTCCCCCTTCCAATCACTAATCACCTGTCAGAATTTCCACCAATCACCGATCAGTATTTTCGCGCCATTTACCATAGACGGCTGTCTATGGTAAAATGGCGTACCGCGCATTTCATCGACCAATCCTCGATAAGTATTTACCCGCCATTTCAATATAGACCGAAATTGTCTATGTTGAAACGGTGTTTCCATGTTTTTTTATTGAAAATAACAATCAAATTAAGGCTTCTATACACGAACCCTAACAATCGACCATCCTGATGACGGTTCCGTCCCGGAACACGTTCCCAGGTGGAAACCCTAACAATCGGGATCTTGACCAGTTGCACAAACTTCACATCATAAAGTTTAGGTAGGCACGTATACTACTTGTTAAGTAACAACACTAACAACTACTAGTATTGAATATTTTTAATCTTACTTTTACATACAAATTATATATTTAAAATCAATTAAATAGTATTCAATTCAAGTTGTCAAAGAACCAACAACTATATTATATTACACTAGTTTTTAATAACTATTACAGTTTTATAAAGCTCAAAATCAACTCGCGTATCACGACATGTACTTATGAATTCGAATAATCAGATCAATAATGGCAAAAATGGCTTTCATATGAAATAAAACAATTTGGCCAGATTACATTTATGAATACCTATGAATTTAATCACATTCTAGACATTTCGAGCCCCGATAGTCAACGAACTGATTGAGTAAAATATATTAAATAATTGTTTTATTTCATAGATAAATTTACTTGATTGAAGATTAAATACATTAGTCAGTGAGCATAAATGCCAATAACATGTCTCGATGACATAAATCGACTAGCTTACAAATCAAAATATGTTGCATAATCGAGCAAATCATTCATACAATTTCATGATCAATAGAAAAAGCAACTTTCGAAAAATCACTTAAGACTTACTGCCGATCGATTAGCAGTAGCTTACAAAACTAGTGGAGTACCCAACGATCGATTATGGGTATCCACTTTAAGAACCTTGGTTTTCGTCCGATCGAATAACGAAAAACCAACTAAAACCCCGAACAATCGATTATCGGGTTGCCTTACCGTTGGCCCCACAAGCCGATCGATTACTCGTGACGGGCGCGGAAGGACTTGATTGAGTTGCCTCGCCGTTGACCTTAGGAGCCGATCGAATACTCGTAAAGGTGCGGGAGGACTTTCGCAGCATCGAAACACGAGTCAATCGTCGTGGTCTGAAACAACATTAATCATCCTGTAGTTACATGCTACTTTTACTATGTTGGAATACAAATGACAATACATATTTATGATCGAGTTATGACATTAGTCTCGAATATTATCATCATCATCATCACTGTTGCTATTAGAGTCCGAATCATCGTCATTTACCTCGAGGGCAGCAATACTGATCCAAGGTTTTATACGGTCCGCAGCAACCGTCGTAGGTCGTCGATTTTCTGTACATGACAGCCCTGGCACGGGAGCAACCGTGTATCTATCCATACCTAAATCCTTAATAATACGGTAAGGCCCTATGAATGATGGCATAAGTTTTTTACTCTGACCGTCATTGTTAAAACATGTCTTAGTTATTTTGACAAGGTCTCCTACTTTGTACAAGCGAGCTGGTCTCCTACCTTTGTCATAATATTTTTTTTGTTTATCCTGTTCTGCATCTATCCTAGCTTTTACTTCGCTACGAATATCGGATACATCCCTATCATCTCTGGTATCACGAGTGATTATGTTCAACGCGGGGTTCACCTCACTATTCATACCCGGACCAAACATTACCTCTGAAGGTGCTCGCCCAATAGTCTTTTGAATAGTGTTATTGAGGCCCCACTGAACTTTCCCCAGGTGGCTATCCCAGTTCTTTTCGCCAAACTTCACACTCAGCGACCTCAAAGAGTCGAGCACGGTGCGGTTATACCTCTCGACTTGACCGTTTGATCGGGGGCTAGCTACCGCATTTAGGATGTGCTTAATACCTTTGTCAAGGCAAAAACGCTCAAAAGCGCGAGAGGTGTAACAACTGCCGCGATCGCTAATAAGACGGTCAGGGTTCCTAAACGTGCAAAATATATCTTCTAAGGCTTTGATTGTATTCTGTGTGTTAGTATTTCGAACAGGCTTCAAAAAACAGAATTTTGTGAAGCTATCCACAACGACAAGCAAATGGGTGTAGCCTTTATTGGATTTGACGAAGGGTCCAAGGTGGTCAACATGTAGCGTGTGGAAGGGTACTTCCACTTTTTCGATAGGGTGAAGTAAACCCTCGCGAGTACTTACATTGTTCCTTCCGTACGCACACTCAATGCAAGAGTTGACGTACTTCCTAACGAATTTGGTCATCTTGGGGAACCAATAACTCTTTCTGATTCTCTCCAAGGTCTTTTCTACCCCAAAATGACCAATTTCGTCGTGGTTTAATCGACAAAGTTGCCACCTCGCACCCTTCGGTACAACCCATCTAACTTCTTCCTTATCACCACCCAAATAACGGTATAGCTTGTTTTCCTTTATGACATAATTGTCCTTTATATATCGCAAACCCTTTTCGTCCACCCCGTCACTCAAAATTGCCCTTATCCTATTTAACTCCGAATCACCTAACTGAAGAGTATGCAGCCAGTCCTCTTCGCTGATGGACATAACGATTGGAAATTGATCCACAAGAATATCTGACGGTTCCGCAATTGGGTTACGAGAAAGAGCATCTACGTGTCCCATTTTCGTGCCAGCTCTATATTCGACGGAACAGTCGAACTCCTGTAGTGTCAACCACCAGCGCGCTATCCGAGGGATAAGATCCCTTTTCGAGAACGTCGATCGCAAGGCACTACAGTCTGTAACAATCTTAAATTTTCGCCCTAACAAGTAGACCCTGAATTTACGAAGAGCGCATACCACTGCTAGAGTTTCCAACTCATATGAGTGGAAATTCTTCTCTTCTGGAGAAGTTTGACGGCTGAAATAAGCAACGGGGTGAAAGAGATCGTTATCTGAGGATCGTTGCAGAAGTATGCCCCCGACACCTAGCCTACTAGCGTCCGTGTGTAACTCCGTCTCGGCTGCCGGGTCGTAAATAGAGAGTACGGGCCTTTCAACTAACCTTGCCTTCAGATTTTCGAACGCCTCTTCCTGACTATCTCCCCACTCCCAAATAGAATCCTTCTTTAGCAGTTTGCTGAGCGGCAATGATATCTGAGCGAAATCCCTAACGAACTTCCGAAAATAACCCGCCAACCCTAGAAATTGACGTACGTTGTGAACGTTCTCAGGTCGGGGAAACTTAGACACGCTCAAGATTTTCTTTTCACCTGGCCTAACTCCTCTAGCACTAACCTCATACCCCAAATAATCAATCTCCTGACGCAAAAAGTGACATTTCGACATATTAAGAGTAAGGTTTACGCTTTCGACAGCCTTCAACACGTCTTCGAGGCGCTCTAAGCATTCCGCGGGGCTTTGACCATAAATGAGAATATCGTCGATGTATGCTGTCGCCTTACCAAATCGGGCCGATCCTAGTATTGAATTGATCATGCGCTGAAAGACAGCAGGAGCGTTTGCTAGCCCGAACGGCATGCGATTAAACTCTTATTGGCCGTCCGGGGTAACAAACGAGGTGAAGTGCTTGCTGTGCTCTGAAATGGGAACTTGGTAATACCCAGAAGCGAGGTCGAGAGTGATAAACCAAGACTGCCCAGCGAGGCGAGCTATCTCGTCCTCGATAATGGGCTCGGACTATGCCAGCCTCTAGCATCTCTCCTACCATTGAGCGCACCTTTTCTCGTTCGTGATGAGATAGCCTATAGGGACGATAAACGACCGGACGTTGACTGTTCAATTCAATACTCATCTCAGCAGCGTTGGTGCAACCTAGACTAGCAAGAGAAGAAGCAAAACAATGCCTATATTTCTTCAGTAAGTCTAACAATTTATCTCTATCATCGGAAGACACTCCGTCGCCTATCCGGACCTGCTTTACATCAAACTCTGTCTCGACACCTGTATCTGTGGGGACCTGGGCAACTTGCTTAACCATATGCACGCGTTCTGCACGACAAAACACAACATTTGGCAGAATTTGACAAGAATTTGCGCACGGCATTACCAATACATATATGCTCCCCTTAACAGAATGATAAAGACCGCCACTTACAATGTATGTCTCGTTAGGTCTACCGGCTATAGACTGCTTCACTAGGACATCGCCATCGAATGCTGTTTTTGTCCCAACCCTAACTGAAGCTGCACCATGAAGCTGCACAACGCTGAAAGTGTGGTACCGCAACAATGATTCGTCGTCTTCAACTACATCAACGCAGGTGAATTCATTTGTAATATTGAAAAACTGCAGTTTGTTGGCATCCTTGTATATTGTTATATGAGCCTGCTCCGTGTAAGACTGCCCTACCAAAATGGGCCTATCCAACAATTCGTCGTCGACAGCTCTGAAACTAACAGTGGCTCCTACCCCGTCAACCGAGAGATCAAGTGTCAGGCTACCCAACGACATAGTTAGGCCATTACCGAAACCCTTCATTAGTGTGGGAATATGGTCGTGCGATATACCCAACTCCTTTACCGTAAATTCCCTAATCAAGGTGAGCTGGCTACCAAAATCTATAAATGCCGTAAGAGTCCTACCCTGCACTACTACATCCTTGAAATACTTAGAACTGGGTCTAGAGGTAACATCAGAGTCAACAAGATTAATTTTCATGACCTTTGGTACGGTAGTGTTAGAACTAGTCGATTTATCGCCAGGGACGCTATTCTTAGTAAAGCACTTTTCCGCTGTATGGCCTATCCTGTTGCATTTTGTGCATTTAATGATGGGTTTAGTACAGTAAAGGTAACTATGACCAAGTTCCTTGCAATTATAGCAACCCGATTGTTGCCCCGGCTTAAGGCCAGGTTTAGGTTGAGCTGTACTATTTCCCCCGACAAAAGTATTACCCATGGTCCTATTTCTGACATGGTAACGATCTGAACTAATTTGACTCGATTCTTTGTAACTCATCAGAAAAGGCAGTAATTGATCCGGGTGAGTACAGCGCAACGCTAAAGCACCAGACCTAAGCGTTCGATCGGTGATTCCATGTATTATGCAATCCGCGGCGCGTTTCCCTACTATGTCACACTGGTTAACTAGACTCAGTTTCTCGTAATAATATACTTCTATGGGTTCATTAAACTTGCTTTTTCTTTTGAGCATGTCTTCCAAGATCTGGCCATAGTTTTGGTCACAAGGAAACGCGTCCAGCAACTTTGCTTGCCACTCTTGCCAACTAAAGAGAATCGTATTTAGGCTTTCGTACCACGTCTTGGCCAGACCTTGCAATTTCTGCATGGCGAAATTGCGTGGTAGTCCTCTCATCCCAACCATACACAGCAGCGCATTCATTAACCTTCTTCAACCAAATATCCATACGTTGATTTTTGGTTGAAGGGTCAAAGCCAGGTAAGATGTTTTTGTGGTCTATTTTCTGTAAAGGCTGTTGTGCGGGCTGTGCAGGTGGTTGGGATGTAAGACCACCCCTTAATTGCAAAATAATATCAACTAAATCCTTTTTGGAAAAAGAAGGGCTACGTGACCTTTCATATCGTCCAGCGTCGTCACGATGCTCGGCTGGTCGCTTGGCCCGTCTCTCAGGCCGATGCTCAGCGTGCTGTTTCTCCTGCTGCTCAGCTTGGCTTGTGACACTTTGCTCAGCGTGGGGTAAGGTGTGGTGCCGACCAGGTGGAGACCGGCTGCGGTGCCTCCGACTCGTTGATCTTCTGTCGCAGTTACGTCTTGAAGAACGACGCCGGCCTTCAGCTTCCCGAAGTCTTGCTCTTTCTCTCTTCAGCTCCATTTCCAGCATGTGACATCGCATGCTGCCAGATTCTCGACGAGGATGACACGTAGGACTGGGACTTCGACTTCGCGTGGCTTCTCGGGCTTCATTTGGTTCCACGTCACTAGGGGTCTGAAGCCTTCGTCTAGAACCCCGATCTGCAGGAGGTTCCGGTGAAGACATGGTGCCTGAAACTCAAGACGAAGGTATTAGAATAATTCGTAGTAACTACCACCACTAATAGCATTGATGTCAACTGTTTTTATTTATTTAATAAGAAAATAGTTATTGGAGCTACGTAACAAACCACAGGAATGTACTAATAGGCAAATAGATGCATTATGGCTTGCACTACCAGAAAACTATAGGACTTAAGAGATGAGTAAGCATGATGCAAAGAGAACAAGTACCAATTGATATTTAAATAAGTTCGAAGCGTAAAGAACATGTTTAATAGTACTGGAGCACCAAGATATCACAAGCTTAATTAAATAAAATGAAACCTTTGCATAAAAAATTGTTACGTTTCTATTGAATGCTATTTAACGGACTTAAGAAAACAGTAGGTCGGTAGGTAGGTTTCCTAGTTAACACATGTTGTGACGTCTACCCGAAAATTAAGAACAATTAGGATGCTAAGTAACAAAACCACTTTTGTAATTAATGTTCATGAAAACTATGGGTTACGGCACAAAATGTTTCGCTAACACGATTGCTACACAGGATAGTCGAACACTGCTTTTAACGGTTGTATGTACCTGTTGTATAACACGTTAGGTAATTTTATTCTACGTACGTAGAAGTCTTATAGCGATGAAGTTAATGTCTCGAAAACTACAGCACTATCGAAAACACTAACGAAATTTGAACCCAGATAATCGTAACGAAATTAATCACTCAACTGTATTTCTAAAACTAATGGGTTCAAAATTATACCGTGATACGTTTAAAATAAAAATTGTGGGTGTGTACTTACGTTTTGGTTGCGTTTTCCAACTTCTGAAATATAAATACCACTCACTCGAACTACAGCTAACTCGGGTATCGTCAATTTGGAGGTTACTAGAAAACTCAAACTTGAGATTAAATACTTTTATTATTTCTCTTCCATTAATCTAGCTTAGGTATTATTACAAGGTTATTCCTACTTCCACGACCAACACTAGAATGTCGCAACTGGCCCGGTTCCCCATCGCTGCTCCCTTCCCCCTTCCAATCACTAATCACCTGTCAGAATTTCCACCAATCACCGATCAGTATTTTCGCGCCATTTACCATAGACGGCTGTCTATGGTAAAATGGCGTACCGCGCATTTCATCGACCAATCCTCGATAAGTATTTACCCGCCATTTCAATATAGACCGAAATTGTCTATGTTGAAACGGTGTTTCCATGTTTTTTTATTGAAAATAACAATCAAATTAAGGCTTCTATACACGAACCCTAACATACCTAGGTATAAGTACTTATAATCTTGAGATGTCTACTGTACTAGGTACTTTAAAAAAGCGTGTAGTGCAAGTTTTATGCACAGCATTTTGAATCTAGGTAATAAGCTTTGTTTTCTTGGTTTTTGCGGCATAGGCTAACCAAATTGACATTTACTGCCGTTGTAAATTCGTTAGCTATTGCTCTGCATCTTATCAATTTCTCCGATAACTAAAACAATAATGTCTCGTGTAACAGATTTTTGCAGTACATTAATAATAAGCAACCTATTTAACTGCTTAATGCAATTAGTAGACCCTCAGTCGATGCCCTAATAAACAAAAACATAAAAAAACAATGTTTAAATAGCATGACTTTAATCAGTGCTTTATCAATAATAATAAAGCTACATACCACACATGCCTATCGATCGGTCTTTGGCAAAACTAGTAAGTATATTAAGGCCAGAAATTTGACTTTACCGCGCCCGACATTTATAAAAAAAATTAAATAAGAAAAATATAGGTAGGTCACGAGAGTACGGGCTCACACGAGAGGACGCCCAGGATCGCGCAAAGTGGAGTAAAACAATTACCTAGGAAAGCGGACCCTAGCAAAGGCCGGGATAACGCTACAGGTAAAGAATAAGAAAAATATGGGCGTCGAATTTCGATTCGGCTCGTGCCATTGAGTTTTCGACTTATATCATTTGATATTTATTAAGTAAAGGTAAACATCGTGAGGAAACCGGACTAGTCCCAATAAAGCCCAATGAGCCTTGGCAAAAAGCCGTGATAACGCCAGGAAGATGATGATGAAGATATAATACCTATGAGAGTTATAGCGATAACGGATAGGGAGCCACAGGCACTTGGACACAGATAGAGCGGAAATTTACTTAATGGAACGACTGGTCTGGCCCAGCGGGTAGTGAGGCGTAGTGACCCTGCCTGCGAAGCCGGTGGTCTGGGTTCGAATCCCGGTAAGGGCATTTATTTGTGTGATGAGCACAGATATTTGTTCTTGAGTCATGGATGTTTTCTACTTATGTATTTAAGTATTTGTATATTATATATATCGTTGTCTGAGTACCCACAACACAAGCCTTCTTGAGCTTACCGTGGGACTTAGTCAATTTGTGTAAGAATGTCCCTATAATATTTATTTATTTAAACATACAAGTCCTTCTTTTGTCCACACACAATAGGCTACATTCCTATTTCCTACTAGTCAAATCAGCTTCTTTTTTAGAACTGTCAAAACGATTTGCTAATATGGAATTTATATGAAAACGAATATAGTGACGTCACGGTAAACTCACCTACTTTTTAATATTTCAATCCGATTTATTAAATATAAATTGTGTTTAAAAATATCTGCTATCTATGTTTTACTAATAATTAATATCTGGTGCTTTGTTTCGTGCACGGTTTGAAATAATTTATTTTAAGTAGAGGAATCATCCCTATTGAAATTAATTAATAGTTCCATCAAGAGTATCAGAGGAAAATTATCAAAGTGTAAGATTTCGTTTTGTTTAGACCAAACCAAAGACCCAAGGACCCAATTATAATTACTTGGGGCCTTGGGTCTTTGGTGTACTAACTGTCAAATGAAATCCAGTTTCCAAACGCGCTTGCTCTCTAGATTTATTGAAGTGATGTGAATCGTCGACATTGAGGTAATAGTTAAGAGGGTTGTATTGTAAGACTTGTACTTACAAGTACAACGGCGTTTATAACAGAAAATCCGAGAGAAAAAGCTCGCCGCCTTGTAAGATGCCAGCCAGTATAGTTTCCATTAAAAAAATCTAAAAGATCATTTTAGATACATACATTCACTGTTTTAGACATTGTCCGATGAAAGTTTTAAACAAAATTGTCAAGATTTTGTTAATAAACTGCCCTGCAGCCCTGCAGCCCCAAAAAGGCTTCATTTTAAAGTTATATACCTGTGGAATATTAACATTATAAGTGAATAACTAGTGAATCAGCGTCTCCAATCGATTTCATGGCAAAACCTAATAAGATCAGCTAAGCAGGCCACGGGCTGGCAGTTAGATTATACGAGTCATGGTTTAAGCACCAAAGAAAAATATGATTAAAATACTTACAATTATTGTGCTTTTAGCCGCTGGGCTCGAATGTAAAGTAATACCGGACGAAGTAAGTTAATTGTAAATTTCGTTTATTTTTTACCACATTTTACACTTGTAATAATTACCTATATTTTAATGGCTAAGTGTTAAAAGAAACTTTCTCCAAAAAAAAAACAAAAATATATTTATAATTTACCTAAGGGGCTATTCATAAATTACGTCATTTCAAATTAGGGGGGGGGGGTCTGGACATCGGATGACGGTAGCATGAAGTAGGAGGAAATGGGGTCATTTGAAGCATGATTTTTGGATGATTATAGGGGGGGGGGGGGGGGTCAAAAATCATCAAAAATCGATGACGTAATTTATGGACAGCCCCTATGTAATCTGTTGTACCATATACAATATATAGGTACATAGTTATTAAAAGTACTAGGTATTCAAAAATGTTTGCAAAAGCTTAGGTAAATATTTAAAAGTAATAATGAATCATTAATGTAATTTATTGTTTTATTCAGGTCTCGGCTCCGATATCCCCAGAAGAACGAACAGCTGGAGAATCCGATATTTCCCCAGAACAACGCACAGTTGATAAATCCGATACTTCCCCAGAAGAACCATCACTTGATAAATCCGATGATGCAGCAAGCGACGCAGCCAATTCAAGAAGTACACAAGAAAATTCTAAGGAGGGGACAGTAGAAGAAAAAGAAGCTAAGTCTAAGTCTGACACATCGGAAGCGACTGAAGAACGTAGCGCTGCAGAATCGGGAAGCTCGGAAAGGCACGAACGATCCACCGACGAAACCAGCAAGGAAGGTAAGAAGGAAGAAACCAGGTCAGCAGACGTTAAAGATGGAAAAGCTGCCAGCAGAGCATCCAATTCAGAAAAATCTGCAGATTCTAGTAGAACAGGCGTAATCCCATGTGGTAAGTGTGCAGGGACTTTAAGGAATTCCAAAGGAAATAGTGACTCAAGCCAAACAAGATCAGGTGAACATGATAATGCGTCGCCAGCAGAGTTGAAATCAGGAATCATCAAATCTGACACTGCTGAACGAGATGATGCATCACATATAAACATTAAAGAATCAAGACAAGCTCCTGAAGAAGGTAACATAGAAACGCCCAGTCTGCGAAGTGCAAGCAAAGACAATTCAAAAACCGGATCTGGAGAAAACAAGAACTCTAAAATAGCACCAGTTGAATCGAAAGGCGCTAGTGAAGATTCGCAATTAAGAACTGCAACCCCAGAAGAGAATGTACCAACTTCCAAGGATGCTGAACAAGACGCTAGATCAGATTTATTATCAGACGTCGGTGTTGAATCGTTGGTGAGATCTGATATTGAGGCTTTAACTGACATTTCTCCAGTAAAGAGTCTCAGAATTTTACATCAAAAATCTCCTCTTCGAGATGGCACGCCTGATTTGCACGAAGCAGCAGCAGAAACGAGAATGGCTCCAAAAGAAGACTCACCACTGTCAGGGCTGCAGGTTAATTCTTTCGGTAATTAATTTACAAAATAATATTAATTTGCGGTTCACAGGCCAGGTGGAAATTTCGTAAATCGTTTTCTCATGAGCGATAACTTTATTGTGAAATACTTGAGAATGTAAAGTTGTATCATAAAACCTCGTATAAACTTTTTGGTCAGTTTCGTGGTAAGATTAAGTACCGGAAGTGCACGTCAAAACCAAAGCAAAATGGAGGGTGCCGTACCTTCATACAGTATGAAAAACAGAATATGAATTTCTTGGGAAAAACTCAAAATAATTTTTATGGAAAGCATTCCATTTGGCTTTATTTTCTGTTTTTTTTATTCACACTCGATTCAATATTAAAGAGGGGGAGAGCATATTATGTTTGACTTTCGGAGTGATTATTTTCAAAAGTATTGAATTAATTACAATACTACTCTTAGCAACTTTATTATTTTAATTTTGTTTGACTTGCCTTGCAGTCTATTTTATTTGTATTAAATTTTCAAAGTCTAACAAATTTAACTATTGTTTTCAGGTAACAGCGAGACCGGTCAGTCGGAATATCCATATTCGCCTTTAGAAAATTCAAACCCCGATATTTCTAACATGTTACCATCATTTTCTAATATAAATCCAAGAAATTCTCCAACTGGGAAGTCATTTACTTCGCCGCAAAATTCGCTTCCACCTTTTGATGCAAATAAAACATTTAAGTTACTGCCACCTCTATCATCACCGGAAGGAAATGGAGGGTTTAAACCTCTGCCACCGCTGCCACCTCTGCAACCAATGGAACCGTTTAAGCCACTGCCTCCGCTGCGCCCTCTAGAGTGGAATAGACCATTCGAATCACGACTTTTACCACCGCTGGAACCAATGAGGTTTCTTCCACCGCTAGAACCCTTCGGAATATTTAAACCGCTACCTCCACTTCGACCTCTTGTAAGGAATAGACCATTCGAACCATTGCCACCACTGCCACCTCTTGAGCCGATTGGACCGTTTAAACCAATGCCCCCTCTTCGGCCGTTAGCGCGTTTCGGACAAATTGACTCACTGTCACCGCAAGATCAGATAACTTTATTCAAGATACTGCAGCGCCTTCAACGACTGCCTCTGCAGCCTATTCAATCAAAGCCGCCTTCGTTTAATCCTTCGCCAAGCATGTTTTCGATGATAGAGGAAGCCGCTCCTGAAGGTTCTGAAGGGTTTTCTAGAACATGGCACCACGCTGTAGCGACGCCTACGACAGCTATGAGTTTTTCGAGAACGGTCGAATACCAGTAGGCTTAAGTAAGGACTAAAGTTATGATTACCCCATGTTATTTTTATCATGTGCATCAAATATGTATTTTAAGATGTTGATTAAGTAGAATATTGCGTGAGAGTTTAATGATACTCTAGTTATATAATGTTTTTAATTTTACAAGTAAGTAGGTACATTTTTATAACACATAATATTTTTTATATAAGATATAATAAATATATTTTACATCAGCTAGATATAACTTGATAATGTATTTAAAAAAATAAGTTCAGAAAGGCAAGGTCAATAATATACAAATAATGAATTACGGCATTTCATTTTGACCTCAAAACATTTCATTAATTTGTTCCATAGAATCAGCCAAATCACAGAATAAATAATAGTACTAGGTACAGAAGACTCACTCTCTAACAAAACGCGTCTGTTACGATCAGCACAGATAATATGGCCGCTACGTGGCGACAGCGCCACGTGCGGCTTATGGCAAACCCCAAAATTGGGGCCGAACGGATGTACTTTTAGCTACCTGTAGGAAAGCGACGAAATCGCGGAGTGAGCCACGCCTGGCCAAATGTATATAATATCAATATCATACGTCAATGACTCAAAGTAACCAGCATTTTTAATTATAGTTCGTTTTTTTTAGCATTAGAAATAAGGTAAACAATCTTGACGTGTCTTTTAAATGAAAAACACATTTTAAAAATAAGTTACGGCAAATATGTAACAATTATGAATCTAATACGATCATTTATATTCTTCTGCTTTCATAAGTAATAGTTACTGATTTTTAAAAAGCGTTTTTCAATTAAAAGACATGTCAAGATCGCTTACCTTCTTTCAAGTTCTTTCTAATGCTAAATAAAACGAACTATAGACCTGGATTCGTAATGAGGCTTTTTAAAATCCTTAACCTTGGAATGACAAGTTATCATTGATAACTTTTATTTAATTAAGTTAATTAAAATTTTGATTAATTTAATTGGTCATTTCCCGGCATCGGGCTAAGGGCACTTACTTGCATGGGAATATATAGTTTGGCAAAATGGAATTTGGAAAATATACCTTATAGGATAATGAACTCAAAACAAAAACGGCCGTATTAACTTTGGACGCATAGATTTGACGAATCCAGCAACATAAAAACTAGTCTGATGTATTCAAAAGGTACTTAAATACATAATACAGTACGTAGCGGCCCCCTTTTTTTAAAATATATTTCGTTAAATTTAAATAATCACGATTATTTAGCAGTGGCGCTAGTGTGCACGTTGATGGGCTCTTAATCCGTACCTACTCGTATTCTGTACGGATTAGGGAAAATCTATAGTTTCGGAGATAGCGTTGATATTGTATTTTTTGAACTCCAGATTTGTCACTAAAGTTAGATATTCTGACGAAACCATGGACTATCGTGACATGATTTTTATTGGTACTTCGTATGCTCTAATAAAGGACATATTAGTTCCACATGAAATAGGCACTTTACATGAACGATAACAACGACATTATTAAGAAGATTTATTTACGTTTAAGGCGAAGTAGATTCAGACTACTACTAGAAAACTACTAAAATTTAGATTTACGTTTTTGTATTGATTTTAGCGCAGAAACCCAGACTAGGCATTGATTATGGTTTCGTTCATATGTAATGTAATTTTTTTGGTAAGTAGAAGGTACCTAAGTAGTTAGAAGATTTAATTATACGTTATCGTCCGAGTAAATCAGTAATATTTACTTGACTTATGCTTTATCTCCTCTTGAACTGAAGCTTTCCTTCCATTTTTCCAGATTTCCTATCCTAAATATAGATATTAGGTCATCAAGAGAGCAAAGTTAGTTTTCGCTGCGAGTGCTGATTAAGAATTTCGAGGAAGCGTAATACTAATAATAATCTAATTTAGAAATTGTAACCTAGTAGTCTAGTCGACAAGTTCAAAATGGTGAAAAATAGAGATAGTACCTACTACCTACTCTTAAAATAAGTTTTTGGCAAAAATTTCATTTTTGGTACTAGATTTTATCGCTGACTGTACTTTTCTTACGACAGACAACTAATACTCATCGAGACAATTCTAAAAACCCCTAACACAATTAGGTTGCGTTGTTTTATCACAGAGTTCCTATGGCCACCTCCTGTCTCCATCATCAGATCAGTTTGACAGTACCATATTATTGTATTGTCATCAGAACTACATACAGCTGCCAATTTTCATGACGCTCCGATCCTTGGAAGATGGTTAAATTTGTTACCTTAGATTCCATTACATAGCTAGTTACATACAGGTCGAGAGTTCCTATGGCCATCTCCTGTCTCCAGCATCAGATCAGTTCGACAGTACCATATTATTGTATTGTCATCAGAACTACATACAGCTGCCAATTTTCATGACGCTACGATCCTTGGAAGATGGTTAAATTAGTTACCTTAGATTCCATTACATAGTTATTAGTTACATACAGGTCGACCTAATAAAAGCTTGTTAAAAATACTCGTGATGAATTTATTTGAACACCAGAACGTATACGAGTATATGCAATTTTTAAGGATATTCTTTCTCATTACTCTCATTAGTCATTAGGTATACCAGGGTATACTTACATTTGCGGGAAAGTCCCTCTTTCTCTAAATAAATCGAAAATAACGATTTTGATAACGTTTCTGAACGTATTGAATTGACAATCTTTTTTCAGGGCTCTACTAACGTTGTAACTTGCAACAAGTCGCATGCGGCGCATGCCGATTTTTTATACCTACTTTTCGGCGTTTCTTAGGCATGTCTAGACGGCACAATATTTCGCACAATCTGATTAAATTATCAATATACTTGTGTGGTGCGGATGCAAAAATGAAATTCAAGGACATAGGGTTGCCGATTCCACAGACACAGATACTTATAGCGACCATCTCCATACAAAATTATACGGCTAAATATGGATGGTGTAGTATTTTGTATGGAGACGTCCGCTATTTGACGGCACCGCTATCCTAGGAAAGCAGAGCTTTACAATTGCTCGGAGCAATCCTGAGGCGAACGGAGCCGTTTGCCCGGAAAGAGGAGTTTCGCATTCGCACCCCTGCTTTAGTTGCCAAAAGGTCTGTGGAGCCCATTTACCAACTGTCAATGTCAATATTGTCCTAATGTCAATGTGATAGATAGGCATTTTTTTAATGGTAGTTGAAACCTATTAGTAAACATCATTCTCTTGAAAGTAAATTAAAATAACTATGTAATTTACATATAACATTCTTTTAAAGAATTTTGTGAAGCATTAAAGGAATTACAATTACGGTACCTAAACATGGGTAAACGCTACCACTGTGAATATTGTGACAAGACGATGGTTGCTACGCCGGCAATCGTGAAAACGCACAATAAAGGGCTTTTACATCAAAAACTAGTCCAAGAACATTATCAACAGTATAAAGGTAATTTAAATACTTACTTATGTGACATTTTGGTCCTTTGCTAATTTATTATGAAAATGTCATTGTTTGTTAGTTAACAAAGTTGAAATATATTTACAAGTTGACCGTCTAGCATGAGTTGCGTTCCGTACCTTGAAGTTGCGCAAGATGTATGGAGTCGCGCGCGAGAACGCAACTCATGCTAGCAGGTCTGGTTTAAATAAAATTCAAAAGAAATATTTGTTATTTAGAATTATGTTTATTGGTTGAGAGATTATGTTTAGTTTTATATAATTTTAGTACCGGAGACTATCCTGGAAGAAGAAAGTATGAAGAAACCATGCAGTCGGTTTATGAGGGGAGAATGTCAGTTTGGTAGCATTTGTCGCTTCTCTCACTACTTCCCGGAACAGTTGCAGATGCTGAAGGAAATTGGTAAATAACATTATTTCAACTTCAGTAAATTAATAGAGTCCATCTAAGCTACATTTGCATAGACTTAAACAGAACAAAATGAGGAAGTGTCATTATAAACAGGGCCGGATTAACCCTAAGTCAAAGTAGGCAACTGCCTAGGGGCCCCGCCGGCTCAGCGCACACCAAGTAAAATTTTGTTAGGGTTCCATTAGGGTCAAAATTCATGAGTATATTTTTTATTCTTATACCTAATGAGTATTATTGCCTGTATTATTGAGCTTTGTTATTGTTTTTTTTTTTCGATCCATTCTTTAACTTTAAATTAATGAAATACTGTAATAAAATTCAAGCAATACGTTACAGTATATGGCGCGTATTCTGCGTTGTATAAAGTTCTCCTGTTATATAAAGTTGTGAAAGTGTCCCCAGTTTTTTAATAGGAATGCTCGACCTTCAGCCTCACTTTTTACCTCAATTTACCATTGGTTTGTGTTCCACATCTCAACTTCAGCTTAGCCTTTGACCTCGCTGCGGTCTCGCTTTTTAATACAATGGACATTGGTTCGTGTCTGTGCTCAGTTGATTTATCCTGAAGCCTGATGAAGCACGGCTTTGACTTCGCATGAAAGCTCGCCTTACTGGGGCACATCGGACTTTTAGGTCCAGATGAAGATCGGTACCCGGCCTTTTAACACGCCTTTAAAAAATTTCGCGCTCATTGCGCTCGCGTTTATTTTTCGTATTTAGCTTGACTGGTGAATGAATAGAGTTAGACCAAGAAAAGTCTGCAATGATCTTGATAGCATACGCAGTGCAAGTGTTAGTTATACGTCATAATTTCATAGACGTTTTGACGTTTTGCGAGTGCTATCAAAACTGTTGCAGGCTTATTTTGGTCTAACTCTAGTACTTAATAATAGGGGATATTACTGCAATGTTCTGCCGCCAGAGTGCAGCACTACCGACTCAGTAAATTCATACTTATACATACTGTGCCTTAAACTGATTTTGACAAGTTTTCACAGACAATAAAATATGACATTGATGCATCAAGGCGGTTTGTTAACAAGGGCCTACCGGTAAACGCGAAAATCGAAATTTAGTTATCTGCCTCTTTATCGCTCGAATATGTAAGAGTGATAGAGAGATTAGATAACGAAATTTCGATTTTCTTGTTTCGCGGTAGGCCATGTGATTGACGTGACGTGTGATGTGTCAATGTGGTTTGTTTACTGTATGTGCCACAAAACAAAGGTGCCACCTACGCAGAGCTTTGCCTAATATTCCCTATTTAAGTAATTTTAACATATGGAAATTCTTTATTATTAGGTTGATTCTAATAATGTGGCTCGGCGTTTGGTCTTATAGTCGGACAATCGCTGTTCAGTCTCGAAAAATATTAACTATTGATAAAATCAAGTTTATGGCACTAGTTGAGCTTAGCCTTTAACCTCGCTTAAAATTTGCCATTAGAGGTAGATAGGAAAGTGACGCTGAAGCTCACATCTTTGATATGCCACTGGGAATTGGCCTTAAGCCTAAGGGCTCTCCCCATGCTTGACGAGACGCGGAATCGGCAAAAACCGATAGAATAAAGCTTTATGACAACGCGATAAGAGCGAAAAAGACATTGTTCGATTCGGATCGGCTCGGCCGACGCCTGAAGATTGAAATTAAAAACACAAACTTATTTCCCTGTACTGAATATGCTGTGTGCAGAATTGACTGTAGGGGGCCCCGAGCCTCGCACTGCCTAGGGGCCCCGACATGCTTAATCCGGCCCTGATTATATTTTCATATAAATTTTACATTAATGATGATATTGGCACACTTTGTAATTGCAAATGGCATCCAAACTCAGAGTTAGCTTGGTCTGGCTCTACTCATTTTTAGTAGTTTCTACATAGTTTTTACTGCTGTGGTGTTAGTGTCAACAATTAGAAAATATCATACTGGAAACTCCCAATCCTGTTGACTTCTTTAAGCTGTGACTAGGAAAGAGCTATATTCTTCTTTAGTTTGTGTTTGATAGATAGCAGGAACATGTTGCCTGTGTTATTAACAATATCTTACTAAAGCCGCTGACTTAGTTAATATAGTGTTAGTATGACTAGCACCAGTTAGAATTTATGTAAACTTACTATAGTTCGTTTTTTTTAGCATTAGAAATAAGGTAAACAATCTTGATGTGTCTTTTAATGGAAAAACACATTTTAAAAATAAGTCACGGCAAATATGTAACAATTATGGATCTAATACGATCATTTATATTCTTCTGCTTTCATAAGTAATAGTTATTGATTTTTAAAAAGCGTTTTTCAATTAAAAGACATGTCAAGATCGCTTACCTTCTTTCAAGTTCTTTCTAATGCTAAAAAAAAACGAACTATATACATTTACTCTTTTAAATACTATTGTACTGTTATGTATCTCATCTTACAGTTGCATCAAAGAAACAAAAACAAACAAATCCTTTCCAACCATCACTTGAAGATCTGTACAAAAAGCTGCAAACTGAAAAATCTACAAAACCCAGTGAGTCAGACAGCAACACCATAATTTATGATAAGAATGGACTGACCCACATTTTCCCCTGGACTTACAATGAATTGTTTGAAAGTTATGGCACTTTGCCCCCAAGTGTAAGAAGAGTGAATTTGGAAGAGTTTTACAATTCTGAAGTTAATGAGTGGGGATAACAAATGTTATGTTATGTGAATACCATTAGCCATTCCACAACTGATGATTGTTTTTAGCAGTTTGTAGTTCAGATTGTATAGCATGTGCACTACAGAACAGGTCATGCGTGTATCAGTGATGTCAGTCTGTGCATAGTGTGCTCGCGTAAGTCGTGTACTGCTGTGGAAGTATCTACACCTACATTTTGATACAAAGCGTTTTTTTACCCACGCGCGTAGCTCGACTGTGCGCAACAGTGGGGTTGCGGCTAGAATGCGGTGCCAGTATGGTTAGGTAAAATTATGTAGTTCGATCTATACATACATACTACCTACATTTAATAAGAGTTATTACAGAAAACGTCTTCTTGAATGCATTCTTCTGTTCCACGGTATTGTTCGTTTCTTTGGTAGATAATACTCAGTTTGTACATAGTTTATATATCGAAACTCTCTTGGTACTTCATATCTCATTGCATTATACTGAAAAAAAAAAGTTTCATGTACTTATTTGAATTTGAGCATTGCTCTTTCTATGTGAGATATGACACCGCTTACTTTACAACAAGAGTTAAAATGATTAAATTGATTTATGATATCGTTATAAAATACCTATGTACCTACAATTTGATTTCATATAAAAAGCGTCTTCGGCATTTACAACCACCATATTTCAAAATGTTTGATAAAATAATTTGTTTTTATTTCAAAGTTACTTAATATATAAATGTTTTGTAAGCTAAAAATAATGTTTTACTAATGTACCTAAATAGTGTGTAAAAAGCCATACCTGTTGTATGCCTAATATTATAAAAAACACTAGAAAAATATTGTATGCTTCCATTGTTGCGTGATAAAATTTCTATACGTATCGTGTAGCCATAGCCATAAAACATTTACGATATAACGTAGCTTATTCATCATGCGCAATTTACTTATATTACAATATTACAAATTTTGCTTACACTTTTCTGACAAAGAACTATGAAAAAAACTGTGAATAATAAGCCGTATTATTATAGAATATAATTAAATTATTTTTATTTATCAAACGAGACAAATTACATGTAACAAAAATGGCCTCATCTCAGCATGTTGCTGGTGGCTTCCGGCACTGATTTTCCGATTATAAAGCAGAGTTAAAAATTTAGTTCTTTGTTAGTTATGGAATTAAATTTCCATTTGTCAATTAGGTAGTAAGTATTTTCTCCTAAATTTGAAATCTGTGATTAACTTATAGGTACCTAACCTAGGTATTATACTTAGATGTTTTTCGCCTCTAGCCATGTACTTCGAAAACCTAAAGCATATCCATATTATCCATACTGATATTATAAAGGCGAAAGTCTGTCTGTCTGTCTGTCTGTTACCTCTTCACGCTTAAGCCGCTGAACCGATTTAAGTAGTTGAAATTTGGTATAGAGATAGTTTGAATTCTAGGGAAGGACATAGGATAGTTTTTATGTCGGAAATCATCCCTAAAGAGAGTGTGAAGGGGGGTGGAATTTAAAGAGTTAATGAATTGCCTTATAATTGATGTAAGCAATGCTCAAATTAAATGATTGCTATTAAATTGTATCCAGACGCTATACTACTTTAGCTGATGTTACTGATCCCACGCAGACGAAGTCGCGGGCAAAAGCTAGTATTATAAATGCGAAAGTTGGTCTGTCTGTTACCTCTTCACGCTTAAACCGCTGAACGGATTTAGTTTAAATTTCGCATAGAGATAGCTTGAGTCCAGGAGAAGGACATAGGACGTTTTTATGTCGGAAATTATCCCTAAAGAGAGTGAAAAGGGGAGTGGAATTAAGAGAGTTAATAAATTGCGTGTTAATTGATGTAAGCGATTAAGCTTATCAAATTGAATGATTGCTATTACACTTTATCCAGGCGCAATACTTTAGCTACTGATTCCACGCAAAGTCGCGGGCAAAAGCTAGTACCTACATATATGTAAAAACTGAAAAGCTATCTACCTACATCTATAGCTATAAAAAATTAAAAATGTATTCTTAATGAATTGACTGGTTTTTGATACGACTTACCTTTTTAATAGATAGAAATGCAATTACATCAATAAAACTTCAATAAATTCAAGCAATGTTTTTATTTAACAAATTAATCTTGATATTGTACTTTTGTCTTGTCTTTTAGTTTGAATATCTCACTCATCCGTATAAATTAATATCTATACAATGGCACAAATGCACTTCAAGGGCAATTTAAAAAAAAAATACCTTAATCAAATATGTTCACAGCCCTTTAGTGATATATTTTCTTAAGTTTGTTAACAAAACCTTTGGTAGGTACATACATAATTTAAAAGTGCCTTTGTTAATATAAATTAAAACATTTCAAATCCAAATTGTGATTCCAATTTAAACAGATCTTTGTCTAACTGTAAGACAGTAATCCATGTTGGTACAGTCCGCAAAATGCGGCCCTGCATGCCTGCATACATGGGATTACTTATATTTATATCTAGCTGATTGTACCTCAGTACCACACGTACAGTCACCTGCAATAATATGTTACACAATGAAGGCCGCAAAAATATCTGACACGATCTTATTCGTAGAGCCATAAGAGCGTGTCACATATTTTTTCGGCGTTCGAAGCGTAACATATTATTGCAGGTGACTGTACACGATCATACGAGGGGCAAACTGAAAGTGTTTAGAATAGAAAAAGCTGAAGTAATTAGGACGTTACTCTTTATTTTAATGCGTGCTTTATCTCTTTCTGACCACGCGTACAAATTTTCATTAGGATAGGATTACCCTGAAGCGCACACCGCTCATTTTTTGACACAAAATAATTTAAGTAAGATTTATTTAACAGTGTCATATGAATACTGAGGCCACTGAGGGATATCAAAAACTACTGATATACAATTTTTTGCCAGTATTTTTTATTAACCGCACAACTTGTCGATGTAAACTTTTGACGTCACTCTTGAATGACATGCTTCTCTATGATCATCCGTTGAATAACTACAAAAGCGATTAAATGTGTAATTTAAAAAATAAACAGACGTACAAGAACTAGGCTTCATTATGAAACTGTAACTGAAGCCTACTGTAACTCTGTTGTTGGCTGAGCCCACAATGAAAATCGTTATAAATAGTAATACGAAAAAATTCTTAGGTCGAAATTGGAATAACGCTCTACGTACAATTTCCAAATTGCCATCAATCACAGATAACGACCAAATTGCATATACCTCAAAAAAAGTATAAAGAGTTATATTTTCATAAATAATATGCCTCTTTTTGTTATATGATCTCTAAGTAGCCTTTTCTAAGAACTTTCAGAGTTGCCTACGTAATACTTGTTTTTTTACACAATACATATAGGTACATTATGCTCTTAATAAATATTTTATAACAGTCCTTAATTAAGATAACTTAGATTATATTTACAACAATTAGGAAAGAAATACTTAATACTATAATTACAAAATACTTCATATGAGTTATGAAACAGGTGGATGTTAACTTACTTCTATTTATTTCAGAATATAAAATAATAAGGTAAGGTGGTGGGGTAAGTAAGACTAACATTGTTTATTTTGCTCGTGGCAAAACAAATAGTATGAGGATTCCATACAAATGATAGTCTTACCCCACCTTACTTTAGGTGGTTGTGCAACAAGAGGGCAAATACGGTTTTGGGTGCGAGGCCTGATTTCAATCTCCGATCAAGTGAAAAATTCTTTTACAGTACATATGATCCTATTTTCCCGCACTAGTGCGTAAAATAGCACTTTTCGGGCGAAGTCAAAAGTTTACAGGGCCATATGTACTGTAAAACGACGATGCGACGACTTGTACGATACACTTGCGAAAAGGTAATTCGCAACTCGTGTCGATTTAAAACACTCCCTTCGGTCGTGTTTTAATTTATCGCCACTCGTTTCGAATTTCCTCTTTTCCGCACTTGTATCGTAAATAACTATAATAGATTCACAAGCGTAGCGAGAAATTAAAAGTCACAAAAAGTTCAAATAATTACGTTCTCCTTTGTTACAATACCATTTTAACCACGGCGTTTTGAAAGGATAAAAAAAAATCTTAAAAAGATTGCGAACTACTCAATGACAAACCTCGCGTGATACAAATAAAAAAAAAAACTGCGCAGTCTTAGGTAGGTATAAGAACGCTGCGCGCGCGGTAATCTGAATATTTATGCGTTTCGATACATCTTGTATTTTTAACCAAAAATGTCACCATTCATATTTATTTATTATTTATTTATTCATATTCGAGTCGTTTCAATCTTTAATTTCTTTGATATTTTGATCGTCTCTATTTTAAATTACTATACACTACACTGGCTGTGGATTACAATATTTAGAGAAATTCCCTAATAAACCTTATCTATAATTAAACGCTATATTTCCCTATTAGCTAGGTAGCAATAATTAACCAAGTGGACAACATAAGTATAATGTGCAATCACATAATCCGCTGATTTGTTTTTGTTTTTAATGTCCACAAGTTTGTCAATTTTCTCTCCAAGAAGCTGCTTTAGCTAAAGCCTCGACATTGTCAATTCATATAAAAACACCTATATAAAATTTCATTTAAATATGTATTTAAATACTACACGTAAAAACGCTCTAAGTCTATAGGTACATACATTAGTTCTCTTAACATACACATTCAATAACTCCCAAGTCCCAAGGGCCCAGTTCGAATGTCGGTTACCTAGAAAAGTAATTCACTGACATTTTAATATCGGCTCATGTTCTCCATTAATTTTCATTATTTTATTTTTTGCACCATTTTTAGCTACATTACGTCACTATTTTGTCTCTGCACGATACTTTAACTGTCCGCCGCTTTTTTCGATGACAATTGAAATTATACTCTTTCACATTTTTATCAACAGCCGGCAACGGGTAGGTGCCAAGCGGTAAATTTTTGACGTTGATGTCTAATCCAGTTATTAGTGTATTACTAGGTAATACACATACAGATAATTCTCTCGTATTCGTGCATCCTAATAGTTACAATTTGATCTCCGCGTTGACGGATCGCGTCATCTCGGCCTCCTGCTGCTTCCGAGGGTCCTGGGCGGTGATGTTCCACCACTGCTCGTCGCCGGAGGCCCACGCCACGAACACCAGGTTCGTCACGATGAACACGGCGAGGGTTATCCAGAATACGAGGCGCCATTGCACTAAGGTGCTCTGAAAAAAAAAGTATTTTATAGTGGTGGCAATCGGTGATTGTGCTTCAATTTCAATGTGTAGAGCTCTCTGAGCCTAAAGTATAAATATTTCATGGTAATCAAGAAGTTTATAGAAGTTTATTAAGATTTTGACTGCAATATCACGTCCGCGACGAGACGGTAATTTCAATTTTATTTTGACACTACTCACATCAGGCGTCAGCAGCCCCACTAAGTACGGAGCAATGATGCCTGTGATCGCCCCGATGCCGTTCACGATGGCCATAATGGTGCCCGCGTAGTTGGAGCTCAGGTCCAGCGCGTTGACCTTCATGCCGGGGTAGAAGGCCCCCATAAGGGCCATGGAGGCGGTAAACAAGATCACCACGGTCGTCGTGTCGCAGCCGGAGTATGAGGCCAGGATCATGCAGATTCCTGGGCCTACTGACGCTGAAAATTAACAGTCATCGATTAATACGGGTATAACATTAAGGATTGTTTTAGAAAAATGTATATTGAGAAAGAACAGCACGCATGTGACAAAAAAGTCAGAATCCGCTGTAGTTCACTGTTGCATTAACAATTGGCCCTGAGATACAGGAACATCTCACGACGACGATGACCTTTCTTCTACATTCATAGATAATTGATGATAATTCATACATATTACCTATTCTTCTGGGTGTCGTCTACAGTTAACATAAAATATGATTGCATTGCCTGAAGAGCCAGTATCGGTTCGAAAACTTCATCTTTGATAATTGAAGAGTTCTCACCTATCGTTGTAAACGTTTTCCTGGCATTAGTAACCGTCATCCAGTTGTGCTTGACGATCTTGTCGCACATCCAGCCGAACACGATGGAACATATCCACATGACTGCGTACGGGAGTGCCGCCAGCGTCCCAGTGCGGTGGATGTCGAACTTTAGCACTCCGGTCATATATTTTGGCAGGTCCGTCACCATCGTGAAGTAGCCGTAGTCATGGCCGATCTGAAACGTGGTAAGGACGTCTGAGGAGCGGACTTTCATGTAAGTTTGATGACATCATGATTATTATCGCTCCATTTTATGTGGTGCCTGTGGTGGTATAGATGGAAATGCCGAAGTAGCCGAGTTTACGGGAAGAAATAGTACATTATTGTCGAGGCTCGGAAGTAGCTACTTGCAGGCTGAGGATTCGTTTTAAACGGACGACCTTGGGAGTCCGTTTAATTGAATCCGAAGCCATCAAGTAGCCTTCCAGCCGAGTCATATATAGTGCTTTTCTCAAAAATGGTGCAAGAAATATAAATATCATACAAATATTTTACAAAAGCAACGTTCTTACGTATAAATTTTCACAGAAAAAAGTAGAAACAATTGAAAAAATGAGCTATGCCGCCTTTTTATTTTTTTAATAAAAAATAGAAGTGTATTTTTCTGCCGAAAATACGCCAACCTATTTGAGACAGCTAAATAGTCGCGGTACTAATCATCTGTTTGGCTGTTTAATGGGCCTGTGCCTTCATTTGATATGGCCATTTCAACTTTTAAAAAGTTTGGAACTCGACAAATAATGGAATTTGTATGCAACATTGCAGTCCCAAAATCGAGACTGCAATGTTTTTAACTTTTTAATTTTTGACTGACCATAAACTACGCGCTTCGCGACCTATTTTTTAAACGGCAAAATCGACTTTGCCGTCCATTTTTGAGAAAAGGAACTTCCGATGTCACTCTAATAAATATAATTAGATAGGTAATGTACCTATTATAGTTATAGTAATATATCAACTTCTATTGGAATAATTCTATGGACCGTCATGTAGCAGCTATGCAAATGTGTGTTGCTTCCTTATCGTGATAAATGTTACTTTCCTTCACCGTAAATTTTCATAATGATAGGTAAGGGGCTGTCCATAAATTACATCATCGTTTTTTGACGATTTTGGACCCCCCCCCCCCCTAAAATCATGACCCCGTTTCCTCCTACGTCATGCTACCATCATCTGATGTCCAGACCCCCCCCCCCCCCCTAATTTGAAATGGCGTAATTTATGAATAGCCCCCAAGATAATTTTACCGGTATAATAAATAGGTAGTATAGGTACTCGAACATTACATATTGGTGTAATTAATAGCCTACCAGGAACTATAAAAGTTTAATGTCGAAATTAAATTAACTCATGGAAGTACTTATCTATTTGGTCAAGTGTTAATGTGTTGTATAACAGCAATTAATCGAGACTACTAATACTTACCTACTCTAAGATGCCACTAGTTAAGATAAATAGGAGGTAAAGAGCATGAAGAGGTAAATCAATAATTATTTGCTAAGTAGTTGGACCTGTTTATTAACTCACCTGGGCACACACAAGGGCCCACAACGGCACAGACATGAAGATGGCCTTCCACGGGATGGACGAAGGTTGACTGTTTCGGTGGCTGCCCAGTGCCTCCTCCAGATATTTCTTCTCCTTGTCGGAAATGAAGGGGTGGGACTCGGGGTCGTTGTAACAGAGCACCGACTGTTAAAAAATCGAATTCATAACTTCACTTCGCTTTTATTGTTATGATAGTACTTCATGTCCGTACAGTAGGTATTAGTGTGGTGGTGGGCCCATATGAATTGATAGTAAAACTATATGTCAACGCAACACCAAGGTGATTTAGAGTAGGGCGAAAATTTGTCAATTCGAGACACGTGAGAGTTTTACAAGAAATTTATTTTTTATAACAAGTACCTATACTTAAATTTTATTCATCAAATAGCAAACATTATGTACAGTCGCTATCAGATAAGTATATCGGAACAGCCAAGGCGCACACAAATATCTGAACACGCCTCTAGTCAAGGCGGTAGAGGCGATATATCTGATGCCGACTGTACCTACCTATCTTATACATACACCTTATACAATACACCTTTCTCGGTATGATACCTAGCAATCTGCTGTTACATAAGGAGTCTGGGAGGTGCAGGTTAACAAGAGGTATCTAGTGCACCTCATAATTTTCTTGCCCATTGTATTTCTCACGTTTCCGTACATATTTCTTAGCAGTGCTAGTACGTGGTTTCTTCTTACCCATAGAATAAACCACAGTATGCTAACAGCACCGAAGAGGTAGAACACCGACTGCCAGTCGCCAGTCTCCTTCATGATGAGCCCGGAAAGGTAAGTGCCGGCGATGTTTCCGATCTGCGCTCCTCCGAACACTAGTGAGCCCATCCGGCCCCGCTCGGTGATGGGGGCCCAGCGAGCCAGCATGGCGTTTAATGCTGGGAATGTGGTACCCTGAAACGATCAAAGGTTTTATTATAATCCAAGACGTATTATGATCTATGTTCAATATGTTCGTAGGAATTCTTATTTCTCCGGCAATGATCAGGCAATGGTAGGTATCGAGGGTCATAAACTTAATCTAAAACCAACCTTTAGGGAAACGTATGGTAGGATGTTATGGCAGTATTGCCGTGGTCACTTTCTTTTTTTAGTTCTGGTGCACGCTTCGGTTGTTTGTACATTAGATTAGTTGTGTTCACCTTTCCTTCGAGCACCTTCGACTCAATACTCAATAGTATTAGCTACGTGAAGATTACAGTGCTCAAAGCACGCAAGTGAGCACTAATACAAAAAAAAAACTTACCTCTCCCAGTCCTTCCAGAACCCTCAGCACAATAAGTCCAGTGGCGCCCCCCATGCTGACCGCCCACGGCGTCAGCAAGGTGAACACGGCCGTGCTTAGCACCCCGAAACCAAGCGAGTATTTGCCGCCGAACCTCTCGGCCAGCATGCCTCCAGGCAAGTGCGTCACTATGTACCCGTAGTAGAACGCGCTGAGTATTATTCCTTGGGTTTCTTCGTTCCAGTCGAAACCAGATAAATCCTGGAAAGATAAACACAAATGATATTTAAATGTTCTTTGGTATTTTTTAGTGTTCCGTACAAAACTTTGTTCACGGAACACTTATGGGATCACTTCGGTCTTGTTTTATTTATATCTTGAAAAAAATATCAGGTTGTTAACGCGGCGGTGTAAGTACATATTCCGGTAATTTCTCAATTACCAACGGACGCCTACAAATTGTTATTATATTACTTGTACTTAACTGTATTTCTTGTGTTATTATTTATTAAAAACTATTCTAATCTTAAGTCCTGGAAAAGTTTTTAGGGACTCATCAACATCATCATGGTTTTACATTCGCAGTCCTGGCTACACCCACACAATACACATCACACTATGACATTATGACACGATAGTAATTAGAGTTACGGAACTATTAACCTATTTAATATGTGAAGATATATTTTAATAGGTAGGTATCGAATATAAAAGTAATTAATAATCGATGACCGTATTGTGATATGTCTCAATTTCACAGACGCCCACAGCTCAATCAACAATGACACAACTAATAGGTAAGTAGGCATTTGTAGTTAGGTAAATAATTAAGTGTCTAACCTAATTTAGTGGACAAGTTATTCGAAAATTTTCTAGTTAGTAAGTAGTATAAATGGTGGTAGGATTTGATCTTATCAGCGCATTGCATCTTTTTACTACCTACCGATCTTGATTTTCCAGGGTAAGCCAGCACATTAGATCGAACATTACCCGTGGATTTATACAGGTAACCGTCACCGCTTATTGGATTAGAGATTGTAATATTAATACTAACTTACCTACGTATTAAGTAGGATCACCCGTGGTCACCGCGGTTCGTAAGTACGAAATTCACCGATTACAATTCCTATCCTACCATCTATTCGTATTAAAGTCCGGCGTGGATTTCTTAACCTCTTCCTCGGTAAAAACCATCATCAAAGTCGGCGGAATTGCCCACCAAAGCATCTGCATCTGTTACGGCGACGCTGAGGCATACCCGAATGGTGGTTACACTGGTTACAGACTAAAAACCTTGCCACATACTTACATTAGGATCGGCCGTGGTTTCCTCGATCTCAGCCGGGCACGAACCCTCATTGTAGCCGGTGGATGCGGCCTTCCGTCGCACCATTTGCGTAATGGCAATGTTGAGACACACCCGCATGGTGTACGCGTTGGCCACCGCCAGGAAACCCATCACTGCCATCACCCATCGTTGCGGTACGAAGAAAACTGAAAACAAAGTTTTGTGATAAACTGACTTATTTTCTAAGTTAATGGCATTTAATTGTAACACAACAAACATGCCGTGTTTTAGATTAATCGGGAGTTTACAGAACGAACCGAACGTTTGAAAATAATGGCGTTAAGAACTAAAAGAGACCTACTAAATGAGCACCTACTAAATTGGGTGGTTACTTTCCTCTACTTAAAATAAATTATTTCACACTGTGTACGAAATCATAAATGAAACACCAGATAATTATTAGAAAAACATAGATATCAGTTATTTTTAACCACAATTTCTATTTAATAAATCGGATAGAAATATAAAAAGTAGGGGAGTTGACTGTGACGTCACTATAGGTACACGTTTTCAAATCATCATTCGCTTGCCCTTATCCCATTCATTTGGGGTCGGCGCAGCATGTCTTTCTTCAATATCATACCTCTCTCTCGCCCGTCATCTCATCATTCACTCGCGTTCTTTTCATATCATCTCTCACACAGTCCATCCACCTTTTCTCGGTTTTCCTCTCCCGTTCTCAAATAAATTCCGAGTGAATTAACTCTAATATTAAGATGGGGTGAGCTTATGCTGTTTTGGGGTATTTTCATAGTACTTTCGCTTTGATTTTCTAACGACGGGACTTTTTGTAATCTCTATTTTAGAAATGTCACTACGTTTAAACAATGTGGGGTACCTACAGTTACCCAGCGATAAATATTGCACATCGGTCTTCAGAAAGAGACGCGAGAAAAAGCGCTGGTGGCCTAGCGGTAAGAGCGTGAGACTTTCAATCCGGAGGTCGCGGGTTCAAACCCCGGCTCGTACCAATGAGTTTTTCGGAACTTATGTACGAAATATCATTTGATATTTACCAGTCGCTTTTCGGTGAAGGAAAACATCGTGAGGAAACCGGACTAATCCCAATAAGGCCTAGTTTACCCTCTGGGTTGGAAGGTCAGATGGCAGTCGCTTTCGTAAAAACTAGTGCCTACGCCAAATCTTGGGATTAGTTGCCAAGCGGACCCCAGGCTCCCATGAGCCGTGGCAAAATGCCGGGACAACGCGAGGAAGAAGAGAGAGGTCTTCAGAAAGAGACAGCGAGAGAGAACGTGACAACGGTCTACGAAGCCGAAATTCCGATGTGCAATATTTATCGCCGGGTACTGTAAGTACGTGAGCCCGCATGAAAGACATCAACTTAAGTCGAAATTCCGAACTACCTCAACTACCTATGCCACTAGTTCGGAATGAGGTTAAACACTCAAAGATACGTATAGGTATCTTTGAGTGTTTAACCGGAAACAACTGGAAACAAAAATGACAGAAGTCTAACATGATTTTCACCTACTGATGTGCAAGTTGCGGAAAGTTTCCATATAATTCTATAAATTCTGGGATATTTCATGAAACTTTCACTAGGAAATATGGGAAATTTAAATTTAAAATAGGAAAGTTTAAACCCTCATACAAAAATGTAAGAAATTTTCCGAATTTTTCCTACGTTAAATTTCCGAAACATTTCACAATTTTGGAAAGTTTCCTTAGGCACATCAGTATTTTCACCACACCGGCTCGGAAAGGCTTACTTTGCACTTCAAAAACGGATAGCAAAGTTGCACTTTGCTATCAGTAATAATTCACATGTGAGGCAAAGTAATCAAATGCAAATTTTGAGTTGTTTTCTTATGTTTGCTGGTAGAATTGACTTTTAAATGATGATTTTGGATGATAAATATTTAATAACATTCATTTGAATTTGATTTGGTTTGATTTTGTTTGATATTTTACATTTAATATTTGCTTCGGGTTGGTGTGGTGAAAAATTTGTGTTTCACTCGGGGGCAAATTTTGTTTAACGCTCGTGCTTTGAAACCCTCGCAACGCTCAAGATTCCATTTTTGAACCACTCGCTAGGCTCGTGGTTCAATTTTGAAATCTTTCGCTTGCTCGGGTATCAATATTAGCACGAGCGGTTAAACAACAAGTTTGCCCCCTTGTAAAACAAATAACTATTGTGTTTCTTTGAATGACACGTTAGGTTTTTAAACGATTGCAGCGCCATCTGCGTTTTCCTTTGCGTGTTTACCCTCATTTCGAACTATTCGATGTCGCTAAGTAAGTAGATGAAAGATTAGATGAGGTTAGTAGATTAGTAGATTAAATAAAATGTAACTAAAAAAATGCCATACTAAATTGTTGCCATGTTTAAGCATTGTACAGTCAACGGTAAAAATATGGGTGTACACAACTTACTCAAAAATATGTCCCATAGTTCTTAATTCACTGACATAAGAGTTATGGGACATATTTTTGAAATGATTTGTACACCCATATTTTTACCGTTGACTGTACGTCAAAAATGCGACAGTTACGTAGGAAGTGGCGCCCTCAATAATTTTCTAGAATTTCTTGTCGGACTATAGGTGCCTGCAACTTAAAAAATTGTTTAAAACATAATTTAATCGTTAAAAATGTGTCCTTCGTAAACTAAGACTAACGACTTTTTTTGATGTCCTTTGCAAATACATTGCATCAAGCATGTGTCGACTTGCCCCTATCCATACTAGTATTTCATAATGTACAGTACCTACCTATTGACCTACCTGGGCATTTTCACTTAACTGTGCACCTTTAAAGGGGCCCACTTATTAAGAGTTTTGTTTTGTTCTAACTGACAGGCCGATACCGTCCGGCGGACTGTTAACCAGTGGGCCCCTTTAACGGCCGGTTAGCAATCGTTACAAAACTGACGGTCAATTTCAAATCCCATACATTTTGTCAGGAATGTAACGGTTAGACGTTACTGAAACACGACTAAGTCGCGCTTTAAAGTACAAGTTAAATAAAAATGCCCACCTACTAGAGAATGTAATAAGTAGTTGACCTAGACAAACTGTAAACGTTGGTAAATACAGAATACAGCTCTTTATTGGTAAAAGCAGATTTTACAGATTTTTTTAAATAATGTAATATTGTCGGATTCGTAAAAACATTCCTAGTAGGCAATTTGAAACAAATTAAAGTCTCGTTGCCCGTTGAGACTTGACTTACATTAACCTAGTATGCACCTATTTAGGAATAACCTAGTGTTTACTGGCTCAAGGATACTTTTTATGATAGCTATTGGCTAATTCGAAGACCTTGGTAAAATATTGCAACATTACTACCTTCTATAACGAAAATTACCGTTTTAAAGCCGTTAAGCGACAAATCGAAACAATACTCTAAAAGACCTTGTGTTACTGTACGTAGTTTTACTATTTCGCAATTCTTGTAATAAGCAGCATAGATAATTACTAGAAAGCTACTGCAGAACCTGACAAAAACTAGGTATCATTAGTTTAACTACGAAATACCTAATCAAATAAGTAACATTATAAACGTAATTAAGTGATTGTATGAGCATTTAGATCGAAATTGTAATAACCTTCAAATAAGACTTCCACGTTACGTCTTCCTGTTGTAAAATGTACATAATCATGTCTCTGACTGCAGTCAATTTATCTATTCCTTATTACCATTCGTTTGAACGTTAATTATACTTGAGGTTTTAATAGATTTGCATTTAATCCTTCCAATCCAATGACTTTTGATATTTAAATCCTCGTCTTAAACAAAACTTGCATTATCTGTATAAATGACTTCCGTATGACGTTAAACTAGTTTTACACGATGAAATATTTGTGTCATGCCCTTATCATGCTTTGTAGTGACTCAAGCAAGAATGCATTCAGCAAACATTTGGTCAAGTGTGCACACATCAGGGAATCCGTGACGGTTAAAGCACTCTGGCGCAAAGACAGACTTTAGTTTGACATGTACCTACCTATCAAGTGATGCCTATGCCATGATGATGATGATGACATTGATGAGTTACTGGCAATAAATAATAAATAAGAATGATAACGTTCTAAACGTTTCTATAGGTTATATGCTTGCCATACTTATGCGTATCGGTAAATTGAAATGGAAAGTCACCCATTTTATCCCACCACTTAAACATTTATTTTGTAACCTAACTCCCCGTATGATAGCACAATATGTTAATTCTTGAAGAAAGAACGGTAGTTGTAATTGTTTGAATATATGTACAGTCAGCAACACTATTCGCTTAGCACCTTTGCATAGAAAATTCTATGCAGGGAGTACATTTTCTTCTGCACTGCAGCTGACTGTACCTATGCCTAAATAGAAACTCGTTTTTGATAATCGGTTAAAATTATTGTGTTATGGTCTAGACTCTAGTGACTGAAAAGGCCGTATAGTTTGCACTTATAAACATATCGGTCTTATATACGAGGATCTCGTCCGATCCGTTAGCATTTGCTCATCCGGTATGTAGTGTATTAACTATACATTGAGATATAATCAGCTTAGATAAACATCGACCAAGTATAGCTTGTAATTGAGCCAATTAATTAATATAGATAGTATTGTATTTAGGATTGCTTTAGGTAAATGTTTTACTACATGAAGATCTATGCCACATTTTTCCTTCTGTAGCATCAAATCTCGTTTTTACAAGAAAGCGTTGAACCCTTTAATGGGCCAGATATATAAATTTAAAAATATCTCATCGTCACTTTGTATGCAATGAAAGCTGTGCGTCAGACGCGCACTATTCACCAAGACGATGGTCACGGTCGTGTCAAAACCGTAACAAACGGTTATCAGAATCGTGTTCCTTAAAAAAATTGCATAAGAAAAAATACAAAAAGATGGTGTTTTAATGTAATAATTTTTGCCTGGTACAATATTTGAGTGTACCCTATTAAAGTTAAATTAAGATTATTTTTGAAATGAATGCAAAAATAAAACACTCGTCTCTGCAATCAAGTTTTATAATGTCTACATTCCACTTAAATCACAGTACAATCAATTGCAAATACTGTTTAATTCACGACATACGAAGATAATAACTCAATTTACGACTAATATTGTGTTGACAATGGTTGACACGTGTTTTTTTCAGAAGCCTATTTACACGCCACCGTGTCAACGTGTAAGTGCAGCCGAGACGCGACTAATCACACTGATCCTCGAACAATGACCACGGATACGTGGAATCAAAGGGCGTATGTGTAATTGTTGTCATTCCTCTGTGAAGCGAACCGTGAAGGGTTTAACAATGACTGGAGCATCTGGACGGAACTAGATTTTCATAGGAGACGACGAGTTTGGTTCGGATAGCCAGTTGACTTGACGTCATTAAGGGTCGGTTGCACCGAACCGTCTGTCACCGTTCACCGTTTTAGCGTTCGCTAAATTTTATTGTACCTATAGAAAGTTTAATAGTTCTCTGCTGCTTGACGTTGATCAGTCTGTTAATTGTGGTTGGTGCAACTGGCCCTAAATCTGCAGATTTTTATAAAGAAAGAGGTTAGCAGTTGATTATTTGACTGATTTCTTCTTAATGTTTTCCTTCTGTGTGTTCCTTACAACCTCGGACAACGTGTCCGCACATTTCAGAACACAACTTATATTTTCACCACTCCATTGAGTAAGGGTTATTTATGATGGGGAATATACCTTTGCGATCTCAATTATCTAAAAAATCCTTTGGAAAGGAAACCGTTACAGTTAGATGAAAATAAAATTGCCGAGGTACCTATTTGAACCATACTTTCAGATCCAAAACATTTTTTAAACGATATACCTACCTATCCAATTGTTAATTGATGGAATGAATGTATTAGGTACAATAGGAATAATGAATGAATGTCAAGTTCATCATATCTCTTAAATTACAAAAGGAAAATAGGACTGAAAATTGCCGTCGCGTGCTTATAGTTAATAAACTACTAGGTAGTTTATCAATAATAAATAATGTTGTAAGTATAAAATGTTTGCAGTAATTGGTAATACAGGCATTTATTGATAATACCAGTGTTAAAAATTTTTCTTATAGAACACGGATCTCCTATACCTACACATTGCAAAATACGAATACTAGGTACAATAGGTTCATGGGTAAATAAACTTTTAGAACACTGATTTCGTGTCCCTGATTTTTGTATGGGAAATTGGTGTGTCCCTGATATAAGTATGGGAGCAAACTTTTTTCTGCTACCTTGCCGTACAAAATGTAACTTTTAACTAATCAAGTTGGAAATTTTAATGTGTTAATTAAATACTCAATGCCGGTGTAAACAAAAAGAAAAAAAATCATACATGTAACCATATGTACAATATGGGTCATTGTGGTAACACAATGGTGTCAGGTACATGTAATAATATAATGCAACGGTTTAAAACCTACTTAACGTCCGTCCATTAAGTCCATTTAGAAAAGTTCTCTCTACGATATCCGCGGTTGTCGCTTCAACAACACTTAAGTAATTATCGGTGTTAACTCGGTGTTTCTATTGACACACTAATTGTTAATCGCCTCTCCACCTGACTTGAATAAACGATACGTAACTCTGACATGCACTTTCCAACGCAGCGTGTTTTAGAGATTCTGTTCTCCTATAGTCTTTGTCTTCTCTAAGGGGCCCACAGATTACCAGTTCGCCGGACGATATCAGCCTGTCAGTTGTTAGGAGCTGTCAAATTTTGAAAACCGACATGCTGGTATCGTCCGGCGAACTGGTAATCAGTGGACCCCTTTATGGATATGGTTGTAAAAATACAAACTTCCAAAATAAGCATTTCTTTTACAGTTTGTTACACAAAATATTGCATTCAGTGATTTTGTTTTGCTTAGTGTGTTTATATTTAATGCTGTAGAAACTATGTACGCATGCTAAGCTTGAGTAATATTCTATGCCTCATTATTACTACGTCCATTAGTCTAAAATAGTAGGTAGGTACCCTAACATTTTTTTTTATAAACAGCGTTTTTTATAAGTTTCGTTATACATTATAGATAGAATTGGGTTGTATATTAGTCTTTCAGGAATTGTAGAAAAAAGTCTGCACAAAGTCTCGCAAGTTACTCATAATACTTTTTCGGATTATACATGGATCTAAGGACTGAAAAAGCTTTGCTGATTATTTATATTAGAAATTGGATCCTGTTTTTAGTACGTAAGTAATATTTGGTTTTCACGTCATGTTTTTAGCTCTTTATTTTTATTGTGTGTTGTAGGTAGGTATATTATGTCAAAACAGTGTCAATACAAACTAAATATGTAAAAAATAACTACCTACTAAAACCCGCCCGGGTTGCCCCCAACGAAAAGGTGCCCATCACACTCGCTGCGTTGCCGCGTTGGATTGCGATGGACAGCCTTTGCATCAGGAAAAACCCGGAATATGTACGTTTAACGGCATCACCAGACCATTAAATATTTAGACTATTTTAGACAATCGTAATGCTGCGCACGTCATCGACATACAAAGACAATTTTATTATTTCCGATTGCCTGAACAGAATACTGATGGACAAAAAAAGGTTCTAACGTCATTTCATTAAAATACATGTTTACTTATAGGTATAAATGAATTTATTAAACAACTTAAAAACAAAGATTTTAGGTTGTACGTCAATTTCCACAGTTTATTTGTCCATCTAGTTTTCAGAAACAAGACAGTTTGCATACCTACCCTACATTATCTTTGGAATGGTTTGAAAACTATTTAGTCATACCAACAAACAACACGTTACCAATTTTATTTCATTAGGTAGTTTGTCTGTTTATTGTGGATATCTGTTGATTTATAAATATTTTTTCTTCTTATTTTGCGTTTTTGTGTCCTTGGTTGTGCTATATTTTTATCTAAATGTTGCTTAATAATGATGATATGATATCATTGATATCTCTATGGCATGTAAGTTTTCAATGTTTTCAAATAAAAGGAGTGAAATTCTTGTCACACATTAAATTTACATCAACAGAAATTCAACTTGCGCACATCATTAGTATTACTCCACCGCGCAAAAACCAGGACCATAAGACGGCACGTTCCTGTCGAGTCGGCTACTAAAATTGGCATTGGAATTGAGAAACTCGTTAGTAGTAGTGGTTTTTACCGCGTACTCGCAGATCGCAGATTTCTATTGAACCGGCCGATGCATTCCGGCGGTATACCTAGGTACAGTGTAGAAACATAAATCAGTAACTGGCTAATTGAATTTGTTTTAAGCAACCATTACTCAACTTTCCTCTAGAGTCTAGGTCTATGTATGTAGGACCCTGAATAATGGACCGCTTAGTCATGGAGTTGAATGTCCTGATATTGTAATTTTGGTTGTAACTAATACACTGTATGCATTATCATTAATTTACTAACGTATAATGTAAGTATAAGTATATACTTTTTGAATAAGTTGCACACATTTATCAACCTATCCAGGCACTTGGGCAAAATTTCCTGTCTTTTCGGTTGTTTGTCTTATCTTCGGTTGAGATAATTGGTTGGAATTTTTGTGTCGATACTGTTTATGGTTTCAAAATGGCGGAGTTATATGGGTTCGCAAGGTCTACAGGTCACAGAGACTAGTTTTTTATTATCATTTACTACATGTTACCTAATTAAGGTGCAGCGGGACAATTTCGACTGCGGGATAATTTCAACTAATCGAAATATCTTCCATGTTTTACATTATTAACTAGAGGGCCATATATGTTCATCAGATAGCGAAAAAGATGTGTTGTGTGTGACTCTACTTAATAATATAAAACATGGAAAATATTTCGATTAGTGAAATTACCCTTCAGTCGAAATTGTCCCGCTGCACCTTATTCTAATTGGAAAAATCCTGAAGTATTCAAGAATTCTCAGGTTCAGAATAAGTCATGTAGTAATGAGTAATGGAATGCGTATGCCGTTAAATATTTATAACTTAGCTAACATTCCTAGTTAAAGTAGATAAGTACCTACTGATAATAAAGTATTTACTGTGCAGGTATCGTATGAGACTGGTGGGCCAATGGCAGACCTGGAGCAGTTGCCTTCGGCAGACAGGCTGGCTGGCAAGCGCACGATCTTACCGTACCAAAATGGCGCGTAAGAATCTGAATTCTGATGGACATGCGCCATTTTACTGGATGGACTTAATGTAGTCGTAAGTACTTATACAGGGTGTCCCAAACTTATGGGACATGAAGGGGAAGTACCTTAAATATCGTAGATAGTGTATTTTGCTCAAAGAAGACTTTATGTTATTTTTAAAAGTTAGTAATTCTGCATTTATAGATTTTCTAAAAATTACTTGCTTCGTCTGGGAATCGAACCGACTTAAATGTCAAAAAAAAATCACCCTACTTTTATGATGCCAATCGAAAGAATAGCTAAAAAATAATAACTCTGCTTAAGTAACATTGTATTTTAAAAGAAAGGAACAACGTGAAATTAATCATTTTAATCAAATTAAAAACATACATGAAACTGTCGATGTCGTAGTCAATTAAGTGGGTATTTTTTTGTAAATTAATTAATTAAATGCTCAAAATGTGATCCCTCTTGTCTTACGAAAATCGCCAATCTTTTAATGAGTCCGCTGCCTGTTGATTTTCTTATCATTTTATGGTGAACACTCGATGTGATATGGCACAATTCTGTTTGCAACTCGCCCACGTTCTCGTATCGCTTTTTGTATAGCATATCTTTCACGTATCCCCAAAAGAAGAAATAATTCACCATAAAATACTTTCCATTTTTATTCTTTACGACTACTTATAACTAAAAGTTAAAAAGAAACATAGATTCTAAGGATTAATTAGCACACACAATACGCGACAGGAGTATCTAATTAATACTTAAATCAAACGGAACTTCATTAGCAACAGAGGCAACAGCAACAGAAAACCAGTCATACAAGAACTGGGGGCTTGCCGGCAAGTAGGCTATAGCTACGTATTTGTATCTGTATTCCTCCATTAGCTATTTAGTATTTTGATAAAAAAGTAAGCATCACTCGCTAGACCAGATCGCAAAGGAGATAAAACGACAGCGTAAATGTGCATGTTATGTTTTGTGGGTTATTCCCACTAGTTACCACCAAGTTGTTACCAGTGGTAACTACTGGGAACTTTTTTCCCACCACCAACATTTTGTTAGAGTTCAATACAAATAAAACAGTATAAATAGTACCTATACTATAAATAAGTCGATTAGCTATAAATAAACCATACCTAACTTGATAGTTAATATTAAAGTTTTACCTTTGTTTAAGGCTATGCCGCTATTTGTATTTGTTTTCCTTTCTGCTCTATATTTCTATTTGTTTTATTTTCACTGTATTTGAGTTTTACTTCTTTGAATTTATAATTTGTTAATGTGTCATATGTTCTATTTTACCGTGTAAGCGAATTGGTAAACTACTGTAAGCTTATATGAGAGAAATAAATGGTATTGTATTGTATTGTATTGTATTGTATTGTATTGTATTGTAGTGTTTCCGATTGTTAGGGACAAGAGATTTGAAGCGGCATATATTCACTCCTGTTACTTGAGGAGTCGAATACGCCCCCAGAAAATGAATCACAGCAACACCGCTCGCCTAATGACAGAGCCGGCAGGCTGGCTGGACCCCTTTCTCCGTACTCGATAAATCAGCTCCTAGTGTTCGTAATAAGTAATAACTGAGGTAACTCGCATCTAGATCGTTATTGCGGTTCCACTAAATATCTAAACAGCTTAGTGTTCCCCGCAATTACTGAGGTAATATGCCTGACTTGCTTGTTAGTATTCCTATTTAATTACAGAATGAATTTGCCTGCAATAGTCTACATCAATTTGATTTACGTAGTGACAAGTCAACGAGTCGTGTCAATACGGTTGAGTTGATAAAAACACACAATGATCATAAAAAACAAAATACAAAAGTTGATTGGCTGGGATTTCAAAGATGTAAATATGTAAAGTCATTGTCGATAAACTGACTGTCACACTTTATAGTAGAGCGGTGTCTCTATCTAACCTTATTTTTGTAATCGATTAACAAATTGGTATCCGCTGACCGTGTCAACTCATTTCACACTTGATGAAATCAATGGTAAATAATTAAAATTCTAAGTAGTACATTTTTAACTCTTTAATACAAGCTTAGCCCTCGACCTCTGGAATTGAAAAATATAAAATTAAAATAAAACTGTACAATTGAAGTACTAAATTGAAGAAATCTCATTTAGCGATAAGACCGCCTATCGTTTGTCTCTATAGGTCCTTAATTTAATTTTTGTATGTAAGTAGGTTTATACAGTTTTTATTGAAATGTGCCTAACCAAAGTAGTACCTACTTATCTAATCGAAATACCTACTTATACCTTTCTTGGACCTTATTTACAAAACCATGACAGTAGTAGTCCCAAGTCTTGATTTAATCGGGATTAAAGGATTATTTAGTGGTTATTAAAGGACTTTACAAATGGCTCCAGCATAGGTTTTTCCTATTTCTAGTTTTAATTTGTTCTATGGGATTTGCCTTATATTTTGGCAACCGGGAGAACACCGCCGGGACAATTCTAAAAAAATAAAACAAAATTTAACACTATTAACAGGGAAACTTATACTGGCGCGTGGTGTCGCCATCTGTAAAAAGCTTCGACCGGCCAACCCCAGGGGCGTATTTACCCTAGGGCCATCCGGGCCATGGCCCGGGGCGCCAACCTCCAGGGGCGGCATATGCCAACCCCCAGGGGCGGCATGCCGGATTGCATTTTGTTTTTCTTCCTTGACTTCTGGGGCGGCAAAACGTATTGGCCCGGGGCGCCAAATTTCAAAATACGCCCCTGGCCAACCCCATTGGTTAGTAGCCAAATTAGTTGCATGCTCGCAATCGATCTAGTTGAGCTTATAAGTACCTTCACGTAGGTAGAGCCAGAGCCAAATCACCATCAGTGTTTGAGATGTGTTTGAGCATAACACTCTGAGATCAGATTTAATTAAATCGTAGTTACTGAATACACTCTGAAATCGTTATGCAGACATACGTTGTAATTTCGCACATTATACCGTATATAGTTTAAGTTCGTTAAGATCAAATTTACATTTCCAGGAATCAAATACATTATCCCAGTGCCCAGACTTGTACAATTTTTACATAATGGCTAATCAGATGCCATGTCGTGTGTCATGCACAACCTTGATTCTGAAGAGCTGATGCCTGTCACAATGCTCACAATGCAACAAATGTCTATTGTAGCTTTTAGACCATGCATTTCCTGCGATCCTGTGAACTAGTATGTCTAGTACATAATTCCAGAATCATTTTAAAACCGAAGTTTTCAAGTGCTTTCTTTTTTTAACTTTATGTAAAATCTGCTATTCCTTCAACTCAATTGCTGACTACCTTTACTTTAGAAATAACCGTTCACTAGTGACTTTTTATTAAATACAAAAATAATATTTTTTTTCACGTAATACTGCCTCGTTGTCTGTAGTTAGTCTATTTATGTCTGGTCGTTCAGAGTAAAGAATAATACTTACTAAAAACTTCTAAACAAATAATATCAAGCTGTCTCCTCCTCGTCGTCTCAGGAATGGATGGTAATAAATGTTTCATGTGCCTCTGAATCACGGTGTATATTGTTATACTGATGATGATCAATAAATAAACGATTTCACTTTATTGATTTATTAATCCAGTTTACTTCTGACGTAGTCGCCATTACTCTTTTAATTCCTATACAATTAGTCACGTGTCTCCTCACACTGTCTCCTACAACGTGACTCCTATCTTCGCTTAGTGATGACATTGACACCTGTCAAAAGTTGTTAATTACCAACGTATGATTCATCTCGGCGATGCATCTCAGCGTGTAGATAATTGCAATTAAGCGATCTAGAGTGCAATTGTACGTTGTTTTTAGGGTTCCGTACCCAAAGGGTAAAAACGGGACCCTATTGCTAAGACTCCGCTCTCCGTCTGTCCGTCCGTCCGTCTGTCTGTCACCAGGCTATAACTCATGAACCGTGATAGCTAGACAGTTGAAATTTTTACAGATGATGTATTTATGTTGCCGCTATAACAACAAATACTAAAAACACAAAATAAAATAAATATCCAAGCGGGGCTCCCTAGGGGGGCTCCCATACAACAAACCTGAATTTTTTTGCGTAATGGTACGGAACCCTTCGTGCGTGAGTCCGACTCGCACTTGGGCGGTTTTTTTTTATGGTTCGTAACTTAGCAAATATTGTGTGAAAAGTGGTCGGCCATTATCACCAATCCGAATCCCTATGTACTTACTTACCTAATTTCGTATCCTACTTATGATTTATTCTTAATCTATGTTTTTTAGATTATTTAGTACTAATGGAGATAGGTACCTACTTGTATAATAAATCTGACATCTAACGGTAATGTTTGGAACAAAGTTTTATTATGACAGCTTGTAGCAATGACGAAGCTTGAATGAATTCCTATCTATGAGTAGGTATACGGTAGTACGGTATTGGCAAGAACCAGTAACTAACTACTACTAATGTCTACTAATACTACTGATGATTAACTTATAGTGTTCCGGTTACTAACTATTTGAAAAAAATAGTTATTTGTTTTACAAGGGGGCAAAGTTGTTGTTTAACCGCTCGTGCTAATATTGATACCCGAGCAAGCGAAAGATTCCAAAATTGAACCACGAGCGTAGTGAGTGGTTAGAAAAATGGAATCTTGAGCGTTTCAAAGAACGAAACACAAAATTTTTCACCACACCAACCCGAAGCAAATATTAATTGTAAAATGTCAAACAAAATCAAACCAAATCAAATCCAAATGAATGTTATTAAATATTTATCATCCAAAATCATCATTTAAAAGTCAATTCTACCAGCATACATAAGAAAATATGGGCACAAAATAAAATTTCATCCAATATTCATATATAGAGTCTGTGCGGAAAGAGAAGAGTCGTGGAATGTATTGGGCCCCATACATTCCACGACTCTTATCTTTCCGAACAGACTCTACTATGAACTGCATGTGATGTGTGTTTGCTTTAAAAAGGGATTCCGTCATATCATACGCCTGATACTGATATAATAGGTGGACTGACGACCTGGTTAAGGTCGCAGGAGTCCGCTGGATGCGGGTGGCGCAAGACCGGTCATTGTGGCACTCTTTGGGGGAGGCCTATGTCCAGCAGTGGACGTCCTCTGGCTGATATGATGATGATGATGATATGCCTGATAGAGTTAACATCTAGTATTGTATTAACAAATGTTTATGACAGCGATACCGCCATAAAGGACATATGAGTCGCTTAACTTCGAACTCAGGTAAATCCATCTGTCAGATTATGCGATTTTGGTATTAAGAAAAGGTAATAGGGTAGATATTTGCTGAGAGGGTCGAATGGATTTACCCGAGTTTGAAGCTAAGCGACACATATTACATTCGTTATTTTACAGTTGACCGTCAAATAGTGTGAATAATTATAGTCCGAAGATAGTTGACATGCTTGCCACGGCTAGCGTTGTCATCGGTTTTAGTTGATCCAGCTAGCAGTTGCACATTTAATCCATAACTCTATTGTTTGGCGTAGATTGTGGATGAAGCGGTATCCAGTCATAATCATAACAATCCTGTCTATCTTTATTATGGGAGTAAAAAGAATACGGGTATTAAATTTCTTCATATTAACTCACATTTATAGACGGGTCTATCGAGAATTTATTTTATTACCTTTATTTACCGACGTTTCGACACAGGTTACCTATATTAGGTTATATTAAATTTCTTACCGGGCACGATTATGTCATATAAATCATATAATCCTTCGAAAAATCATTTCGAAGTCAAAATCATAATCAGTCATTTGATCAAAGTGACACAAAATGTTTGTATGGTTGGCTGATAGCCTGATAGGTATATGTTTTTTTCTTTGTAGTTGTACGTATTGATAAATACTAGAGCCAATAAATGCGCCATGAAAGAAAAAATAATATAAAAAGGTAGCAACAGGTGGTCTTATCGCTACTAACCGGGTTCTTCCAAATACATCATCATTAACTTCTTATTTATTATCTTGTCGATGGAGTATCTTCCAGCATGCTTCCAGCTTTCCCTATCTTGTGCCAGCTCTTTGACTATACGGCACGACCCCTACCTTTTCTTTACCAATCCAGCCCTCGAGTACCAAACGCCACAAGAGGCCCGTCTTGTAGCATGGAAATCGCAGTTCAATGAAGACTCGCTAAACATAACACCTAACGAGCGCTTACCACCTGGCGCAAGAGAAAAATGGGTGACCTGGAAGTCTCTAAATAGACTAAGATCGGGAGTTGGCCGATCCAAAGACAACTTCCTGAAATGGGGAATCAACCCGGGACAAAGTGATGCACTATGCGAATGTGCACACTTGCGATTTGCGGACGACATCGTCATCATGGCTGAGACGTTGCAGGATTTAGGGCATATGCTGACCGGTCTAGCTGATTCTTCTCAACGCATAGGTCTCCGGATGAATTTGGACAAAACGAAAGTTATGTTCAACGAACGTGTTGCTCCGGGACCTATTGCAGTACAAGGGGCTATTCTCGAGGTTGTTCAGGAATACGTCTACCTCGGGCAAATACTGCAGTTAGGAAGGAACAACTTCGAGAAAGAGTCGAATAGAAGGATACAGCTGGGCTGGGCAGCATATGGGAAGCTGCGTCGAGTCTTCACGTCATCAATCCCAGAGAGTCTGAAGACAAAAGTCTTCAATCAGTGCGTCCTACCTGTGATGACATACGGAGCCGAAACGTGGACACTCACGGTAGGACTGGTCCATCAATTCAAAGTCGCTCAGCGAGCTATGGAAAGGGCTATGCTCGAAGTCTCTCGGAGGGATCGTATTCGAAATGAAGTCATCCGTCAGAGAACTAAAGTCGTCGACATAGCCCACCGGATTAGCAAGCTGAAGTGGCAGTGGGGCGGTCATATTAGCCGTAGAACCGATAACCGTTGGGGTAGACGAGTTCTCGAGTGGAGACCGCGCATCGGCAAACGTAGCGTAGGATGCCCTCAGACTAGATGGAGCGATGACCTTCGCAAGGCGGCTGGCAAGAGCTGGATCAGAGTTGCCGCAATTCGTGCTCAATGGCGTGCAATAGAAGAGGCCTATGTCCAGCAGTGGACGAGAGTAGGCTGATGATGATGATGCGAATGTGGCGACCTTCAAACAACGCAACATATGATGCAGTGTTCCCTGTGTCCAACTATGTGCACTACAGAAGACCTCATAAGAGCTACCCCCCGGGGGTTAGAGGTGGCAAGATATTGGCAAAATACTATTTAATTATGATCCCTTCACACGATAAGAAAGAAGACCTTTTCTTTCACTTGAAATATCATAAAATTAATAAATTAGGTACCTACTGAAAACTTCAAGAACTATAAGAATGTACGAGGGTGTATATCTCTTTAGTTTCCGAGCTAAGCTAGGTCAGTGTGTTCCCATTTGTCGGCGCCGGGCACAGCTGGGAATATTAGGTATTTTCATATAAATCATTCCCATATGTCTCCAATACACCTCTAGGTAGGTGTTAAAAGGCGTAATGTAATGGATACTAATCAACAAGCGACTTTCTCATTGACCTACGATGTATGCTAAATATTGACATGAGACTGACCGAAATGAAATAATCGAAAGAGTAGAGTATAGTAGAAATATCTACTCTACACGAACTCTTTCAATCCTTAACCGAATTGAGTTTTCCATTCCGTTACATTCCTGATACAAATGACAGAACGAAAAATGTATGGAAATTTTAGGACACTTATTCTCATAAGAAAAAAAAATAAGTGAGGACAATTTTTCGTAGAATGGCTAAGATAGACTGTACACGTACAGTCAGCTGCAGAGAAAAGGTATCCCCCTGCATAGCAGTGCTTGGGTAAATTTTCTCTGGTGAATGACTTTATTAATATGTATAAATATTATATTTGGTTAGATATTAACTATACTAATAAAAAATAGTCGTCAGGTGTCCATATTAAAGCTTAGTCCGGTAGACTTGTATTCTAATATTTTTATAGATATTTTATGGATGTTCAATACTTATTTATAACCATACTAAAATACTCTTTATATTTGGATATTATGGTACAGGGTTGTATTGTATTTTACAAGCAGATACGTCTGCGAGCGATAGGTGCTACAAATTTTTAAATTTATTCCCTTTAATAAGAAAAATTGGGTTGGTTTTTTAAAATAAACTTTCAAACTTACATTTCGATAAAAGTAACTGCCAGCCGGTCAACATTGTGATAGTTCAATTCTAAACGGGATGCACTAAATCACTAAGTCTGTGTCCGCATCACTGTCCAATCACCAAAAAATAAAAATAAAACATTAAAATTTTGAATAACACCCACAGTCACTTCAGTGTTTTATTTATAAATATGTTTAAAGTTATTTGTGTTCGATTCGAAAAAATAAAAATATTCAAATTTAGAACGTAAGGCTCTATGCGTTCGCGGCGCGGGAGTGGTAGGCATTCAGGCGAGGCGTCATACGCGCGTGCGGCTCTGTTCGCAATAGGCGCGAGCGCAGACGTTCCGGCCCTATATAGCACGGCGAAGATGGAGGATGATTGACGAGCCGAATTAAAACATGAACCCCAATCACCTGATCAGAGGGGTTTCTGTATGATATTTGACCAAAATTTGGCGCGGACAATATTTTTACGAAAACAATTTTTACCTATTTTACCATCTCACCCCATGACCCCACCTTCCAATCCAGAGGGAAAACTAGAACTGATCTTTTTTCAATCATCCCATACCACATAATATGATACTAGGTAACAACATAAATCTACCTACCTCTATAGGTAGCTACCTATGTACTAAATGTAATTGAATACAAATATTCTCAGGGTTTTTTTATCTTCATATTTGGTTACCTATTCTAATAGTTGTATACAATAGGTACGCTAATGATAACCATAAAAGTTACGTATTTACACTAACTGTTTTGTACCTAACCTCATAATACTCGTATGATTTGTAATTCGAGGTATTACTTCAAGAATCTAATAGGTTGTGGGTATTATATTGTTAATTTGCAAGAAATAAGACTATAAACGGGGGGTCAGGAATAAATGGTTTCTAAGAGCGCAAGAGCTAAGCTTTTAGATGTTTTTTCTAACTTTCTAACTTGCTTGGTAATTATTTTTGTGAACTTGTGATGAATGTCTTAAAGCTTAGTTTTATAATCTACACAAAGAGCTCGGGACAAAATCGTCATCGCAACGTCGTTAAGCAACTGTTTCGAATAAACCATGTTGGCAACCATTTATTGTTGACCCCCGGTTAATAGTTAGTTATACTGGGCATTTTCCGCAAGTCGACAACGATTGTGCCTATTTTGCGTGAAGACGAGGTAGCACTACTCTAGCCACCCCAGCTCCTCCATGAAACCTAGCAGTGTCTTCAGGTTGCTAACTGCCTCCTTCAGTGTGCACGGAGTCCCTAGGTATTGGCTCCTGTATACTTCTACCTGCTTACAGTGTAGGAGAATATTTTTTGCTGTTTCTTCTTCTTCTTCCCCGGTTAATAGGCATTTGTTGCAAATTAATTCTAGTATCTATCTTCGAATGAAGAATACCTCGCATTACAAATCAGCCTGTAGAATAGGTACCTGAAACAAGACTAAAGAAAAGAAAAATGTACTGATACAGTCAATAGTAGCGCATTAGACAACGCATCATAGTATCTGTCATTTTCTAATAGCTTCACAAAAATATATTTATCAAATACATCTACAACATATCTTCGTATTTCGTAGCTGAATCGTATTTCCTATACCTAAAACTGAATTGCATTTGCCAGTTATAAACACATTAATCAATCGTGTCTAGTCTAACATTGCAATGTTTCCGGTTTAAATGGAGCGGCCAAAATAATCCTAATTACATTAATTACATAAACGCACTTACGTAATCGTAACAAGCACGAAAGGTCAAGTTTAGAGTCTAGACCCAACCGATCACTACAGTTCGAAATGAGTACGAAGAAGCTCATGTTCCATTTTCACTGCACTTTCAGAGAAAACAATTTGGAAAAAAAATATAGGGGCTTTTCTTGTCATTAATATACTTTTAGCTAAAATTTCTATATTAATATCATTCTATAAAAAACCGGGCAAGTGCAAGTCGGACATGCGTTGCAAGGGTTCCGTACATTACAGAATTTTTAACAATTTATTTTATTATGTGAAACGTGAGTGAAATGTATTTAATACATCCGCAGGGGTCGGTTCAAAAACTAAGTAATTAAGTCCGACTTACGCTTGATTGCACATTTCTAATAGGTTTTCCTGTCATCTGTAGGTAAAGACCTATTTTGTGTATTTTTTTTTCAAAATTCTTGACCTAAGTAGTTTCGGAGATAAAGGGGGGGAATCAAATGGTAAATTTTTGCTTATTTTCTTAAATTACTTCTAAACTATTTATCTTAGAATTATAAAAAAAAAAAATGAGATTCTCACAATGAGCTCTTTCATTTAATATAGGTATAACACGATATAGTTTGCAAAACTATTTTTTTTAATTGTCTCATTTACCCCCAAAAGTGCCCCCTATGTTTAAAATTCATTTATTTACATTACATGTCCGTCTTCGGGTACTTACATAAGTTACATATGTGTACCAAATTTCAACTTAATTGGTTCAGTTTCAGAGAAAATAGGCTGTGACAGACGGACAGCCAGATGCACGAGTGATCACATAAGAATTCAGTTTTTTCCTTTTGAGGTACGGAATCCTAAAAATTAGGGAATCCGTAGTCGGCTGGTTGTGAGGTAGTGACACTAAGTTTATTTTTTTTCCATGTAGCCATTAGCTTTATTAAAAAATGTTTAATGTTTCAAAATGTCTTAAAAATCTGTTCATTCATTGATTTTAATATAAAGAAAAGATGTCATCAACGTTAATTTAAATGAACACGTCATGAAATGCGTTACGGGTTACGGATACTTTTAACCTGCCTTACTAACATAACTAACATTGCACAAGTTTTACCATTCTAAACATCAACCCTTTGTTTGCACAAGAATAACAATTGCAAGTATCTGTTTAAATGAATCCCTATCTAAGTAGGACCCATTAGTTATTGTCTCAGAGAACACTGATCCTGTAAGAACACAAATGGTTAAACGACGTGTTCTTGATCTTAAATATTTAGAAAATAATTTCTACATATAAAAGTAGGTACCTCTAAAGTTCGTGAATATAAAATATAATGAGCTGGTATTACACCTAGTAATTGTTATTTTTTATAAAACACTGATTTCAACTTTCACAACTTTTACTCATTATTATTTACGAAAACGGGACTTAATCGCGTTAGTATTACGCATACGCGATTAAGTCCCGTTTTAGTCAATAATATTTTTTGTAAATAGGTACCTAATATGCGATGCGATTCAGTGCAAATAAACTTTGTGATACATTGCAATTTTTAAAAATTTTCCAAAACTTCGAATTTCATAATTATAAGTTCTAGGCAATCCATTAATAACTTTATTCAAAACGTAGAACTAAATCCTCCTCCGTCCTCATAAACATTTCTCAGAAAAAGTAAGATTGCTTTTTAATATTCAATAAAAAAAAACTATAAGAATTTGTTTGTTTAGAGAAGCAAATAAGCTAGTGCGTATTATTTTGCACAACATCAATAACATTAAACATATTATACCATTGTCTCTACGTCATTGTTTTCATTTTTGTGGTTTAATTTCAGATGATACCTACATTACGCGACCGCGTAGAAGTTGTACTTTCAACACACAACACACAAACAACTTTCAACCACATTTTAATCTGCTTTCGGGGTTGAATTTTCATTTTTTAGTAAAGCTCTACAACATTTTTATAATCTATGTTTCCTAACTTCAATAGCATAGACAATTTTAGGCTGTGCGTTGTCTTTCAGTATTTATGTTACGCTACTATCTTACGAGTATAAATTATTTTATTTCGCAGAAATACGAACAAAGGTCTACTTATTTTATGCGACATGAAGGAGTGCTGTTTAGAAAACAGTATTACATATAACAAGAATTTTAAATGATCAGTGATGAGTGGTGGTTAAGTTTTAAGGTATTCATTTTATCATCCCTGCTTTGTGTGTATTATGTATTTTGATTAATAAATGACCTTTAATGATCAGTGAATTGTGTTCTTGACGGTATACCTACTCGTAGTCAACAAACCAACTGCGAATGAACCCTAGATTGTAAATAAAACTAAACATAATACCTTGCCGAAATTCGTCTCAATTACTCTCTTTGAAAGATTGAACATAGATTGAGTAGATAATCTTAACTTAAAATAAGTTAACCTTCTGCTACAATCCAACCGCCTCATTTGGGTCGGACATTTCACCCTTTGCATTGATTAGTTTGTTTGCTTTTCTCCTATATAATATCAAGAAGACTGGTAAATTGACAATAGGTACCAAAAAGTGATATGACGTAAGGTTTGCAGATACACTAGAGTTAGATCAAGAAAAGTCTGCAACGATTTTGATAGCACACGCAGTGCAAGTGTTATTTTAAACGTCAAACTTCTATGAAATTGTGACGTAATAGCACTTGCACTGCGTAGGCTATCAAAATCGTTGCAGACTTTTCTTGGTCTAAATCTACTCACATTGCTGAGAAGTTTAATCCTGTCACTTTCCATATCATTTATTTTTCATAAAGATTCAGAATAAATAATTGTCAATGACAATATAATTTATTTAATATGTTTTGTAAAAAAATTATGAAGACGGGTTTTAGGTGTGTTATCTTTACCTAATTAACTTAATGCCAAAATTATACAGTGTTAATAAATTTTGCGATGATTTGTACTTAACTAACTGATTAAATCATTTTTAACTGTATTTTTTAATAAATAAACCATCATGTTTTTCCAAAGATAGTAACAAATTTATTAGATTTACTACCTACTCATAAAATAACCTGATATGTATATTTTTATAATTAATCAGACAGTTTGCGGAACACATTTGTTACCGAGCTCAGCGGCCTGATTCGATTTTTCTTTTCGATAGCGAGTGACATCATAAATGTTGATATGATGTTGCTATATTTGGAAGTTTTCCATAAAATATGTCAGTATCTAAATACGTCATTTGACACATGACTTGTTAAGTTGTTATATTTAAATTTACCTGATAATAACTTCACTTCTCATAAAAATAGTGAAAAGGTCATTGTCGCTATGTCACGAGATGTCATTAAAACAAGTCAAATAGTGTATACGTTTTATGAGCATATTTTATCTATATTTTGTAATAGATGTATTGCTTGTAGGTTATTAGTTGTCCAAAAAGTTGGTCAAAGTTAAGCGTTTCTGCAAAAAATTATACGAGTATTGACCGCTTAACCGACTTTGGATGATATTCTGTTTTTAAGTTTACAATTTACGATTTTTAGAGACTTTCTCAGCGAACTTTGTAGCAGGCATGGAGGATTATTAAAAAGGTTTATAGATATTCATTACCATTGTGATGCCAATTCAATTTCAATACCAATGCGCAGATACTTTTGTAACACATCTTACCGCGACTTGCGCGAGGACAAATCGATGCAACTTGTATATGAAATCATATTAATCGCGGCAATATGTGCTGGTCATGCTGATGGTACACATATTAACAATCGTTTATGCAATTTGTTTTTGATACCTATTTGCTGCGTCAAATGGACGATTTTCTAATAAGTCTACCGATCGATTTCCGGGTAAATTAATCAACCGTAACATTAATAAACAATGTAATGAGCTACCGAATGTAATATTGCATCGAAATTCAGAATAAATACGCATCGGATTAAAAATAATAAGTAATTGTAAATGTTAAGTATGATGTGCGAATTGTCACACCAACGGCACGAGTTATTTGCTTAGAGGAATCCCAAAAAACATGAGTAGGTATATTTGTTAATATATTGGTTAACAGTTTTCATTTGAACCTATGCTGTTGTGAGCCTGTTAAATAAAAATTCAATAAACACTACAATCGCCATCAGAATGTCGGAGCGCCTAAGATGCTCACAGATAGGTATCTGAACATAACACTTTAAACTCTCGCGTTTTGTACACATATTTAATTACACAAACGGGTCTACCGCGATATAATTTCATTGTTTTTACCTTTAATTCCGACGTTTCAGCTGAGTTGCACCAGCTGTGGTCACGGAAAGACTGACGTCCCAACAAATGTCAACGGAGATATTAATAAAACACCACTAAACTACCCGAAATTAGTTTATAAAAATGTTCGGGGTAGACAAAGAAATTGCAGCTACCCGTTAAAGTTTAATGTTTATTGTCCACGGCACGGCGGCACGGCGGGTTGAAATTATATCGCGGTAGACCCGTTTGTGTAATTAAATATAGGTATCTGAACATGCTCTTTACAGCCCGATTCGAACCTTAAGATACGTCAAATATTACGTCCAGATACGATATGGATTAAATAAGTATGTCAGTGTCTAAAGTCACGTTTCTCCAAACAAACACGTCACTTTTGTCACTGACATATCTAATTCATGTCGTATCTAGTCGTAATATTTGACGTATCTTAAAGTTCGAATCGGGGCCGTTAATGTTTTGATAACACATGCTTTGTTCAGATATTTGTGAACGCCTAGTTCGCTCCGATATATCCGATTGATAAGCGTTTGAACGATGTTCATAACGTAAATATCAAACTAACTAATATAAATATATGCGAAATAAGACCTTGGGGTGCGTTGATAAGACTCTAAATAGGAGGAGAAGTAAATGCGGCTCAGGCGCAGGTGTTTGTAGTGAAATCTCAAACGGCGTGCGCGAGGCTCCTTTGATGGAAACTTCCATCGAGTATTTACAGATCCTCATTATAATTATAATCGGAACACGCAGAAATGAACCATTAGTTCAATTAGTTGGACACCTGAAAAAACTTGAACATACTTAGGTACATTTTGATACCTAAATTGACATTTTGTTTTGGTTATGATTTGTCAGCTGTCAAGAGTGACATTTCTGATTGAAGACAATAACCTATTTACGAGACGTAGTTGTCTCACCATAACCATTTATAAATATTGATAATTGACGATCCGTGGAAATCACAACTAAAGTCCTAAACTTGTTCCGAGAAGGAATCTTATGTAAATACTCAGTATATGGTGGTTGTTTTTAAATCCTCTTCTATGTCCTATTTACTGAGTGAATGACTTGTAACTGCGGTTAACTTAGTTTGTCGAATAAACATGATTATTTTTATAGAAAAAAGTTATTAACGTAGACACGTACCTAAAGTCTTTATAGCCGGCTAACCAAACTGCAAAGCAGTGTTGGCCGTAATGGTTAATTCTAATTAACAATTAATCAATTGCATTAACCATTAATTCCGCAATTAATCAATTGCATTACGCATCAATATAATTAAAATTAGTTAGAATTGAAGTTTGAGACGTTTAATTACATTGATTGTCAATCTGCATTAACGTTTAATGGAATTAAATAATTTATTTCATAAACTAATAATTAATGTTACTTTTGCTTGGAACTATTAAAATTATAAATAAAAATAACCATTAATACAAGCTTCAGTGAATTATCAGATCGTGATACATATTTTAACATGAGACTCTACACTATATGTTTCTATACACTCATTATAGGTGTATTCCTATTTGTCGCTGCCATATGTGAGTTGGAGACAAATGGGAAACGGGCACAAATGGGATTTATATGCAGAACCTATTCCATCTGTTCCAGGTGGGAACAAATGGGAAAACATCAGAAAATGATGTGTTCCCATTTGTCCCCACCTTATTGGTGTGGAGACAAATGGGAAACGGGGACAAATGGGATTTATATGCAGCGTCTATTCCATCTGTTCCAGGTGGGAAAAAATGGGAAAACATGGGAAAATGATGTGTTCACATTTGTCTCCACACCAATAAGGTGGGGACAAATGGGAATGTTTTATACGAATGAATATGAACGGCGGGAAACAAAAGGGATACGCCCGATATTAGTGTTCCCGTTTGTCTCCGCTCCAATGAGATGGGGAAAAATGGAAATATTTATGTGCAGCTTCTTTTCCCATATGTTTCTATACACTCATTATAGGTGTATTCCTATTTGTCCCTGCCATATGTGAGTTGGAGATAAATGGGAAACGGGGACAAATGGGATTTATATGCAGAGCCTATTCCATCTGTTCCAGGTGGGAACAAATGAGAAAACATCGCAAAATGAAGTGTTCCCATTTGTCCCCACCTTATTAGTGTGGAGACAAATGGGAAACGGGGACAAATGGGATTTATATGCAGCGTCTATTCCATCTGTTCCAGGTGGGAAAAAATGGGAAAATGATGTGTTCCCATTTGTCCCTTCTCTCATGTATCGCGTAGGACACGTGGATAGGGGATAAGTGGGAATACGCCAACAATGCACCCATTATAACCAATAATGAGTGTATTCCCATTTGTCCCCTCGGGGAACATATAGGAAAAGACTGCATATAAATATTTCCCGTGTGTCCCCACCTTATTGGTGTGGAGACAAATGTGAACATATCATTTTCCCATGTTTTCCCATTTTTTCCCACCTGGAACAGATGGAATAGACGCTGCATATAAATCCCATTTACTCCGTTTCCCATTTGTCTCCACACCAATAAGGTGGGAACAAATAGGAACACATCATTTTCTGATGTTTTCCCATTTGTTCCCACCTGGAACAGATGGAAGAGGCTCTGCATATAAATCCCATTTGTCCCCGTTTCCCATTTGTCTCCACACCAATACGTTGGGGACAAATGGGAACACTTCATTTTCCGATGTTTTCTCATTTGTTCCCACCTGGAACAGATGGAATAGGCTCTGCATATAAATCCCATTTGTCCCCGTTTCCCATTTGTCTCCAACTCACATATGGCAGGGACAAATAGGAATACACCTATAATGAGTGTATAGAAACATATGGGAAAAGAAGCTGCACAGAAATATTTCCATTTTTCCCCATCTCATTGGAGCGGAGACAAATGGGAACACTAATATCGGGTGTATCCCTTTTGTTCCCCGCCGTTCATATTCATTCACATAAAACATTCCCATTTATCCCCACCTTATTGGTGTGGAGACAAATGTGAACACATCATTTTCCCATGTTTTCCCATTTTTTCCCACCTGGAACAGATGGAATAGACGCTGCAAATAAATCCCATTTACCCCGTTTCCCATTTGTCTCCACACCAATAAGGTGGGAACAAATAGGAACACATCATTTTCTGATGTTTTCCCATTTGTTCCCACCTGGAACAGATGGAATAGGCTCTGTATATAAATCCCATTTGTCCCCGTTTCCCATTTGTCTCCACACCAATAAGGTGGGGACAAATGGGAACACTTCATTTTCCGATGTTTTCTCATTTGTTCCCACCTGGAACAGATGGAATAGGCTCTGCATATAAATCCCATTTGTCCCCGTTTCCCATTTGTCTCCAACTCACATATGGCAGGGACAAATAGGAATACACCTATAATGAGTGTATAGAAACATATGGGAAAAGAAGCTGCACAGAAATATTTCCATTTTTCCCCATCTCATTGGAGCGGAGACAAATGGGAACACTAATATCGGGTGTATCCCATTTGTTCCCCGCCGTTCATATTCATTCACATAAAACATTCCCATTTGTCCCAGCTTCATGCATGGCGTAGGTCACGCGAATCGGGGACAAATGGGAATACACCAATAAGCACCCATTATTACCAATAATTACCAATAATGGGTGAATTCCCATTTGTCTTCGCGGGGAACATATGGGAAAACCCTGCATAAAAATACAGAGACAAAAATTACGATGTTTATTCTTGTTAATTGTTAATTATCAATCACATTTTTAATTTTCATTCAAAATTGATTTAATTTTTAATGGTTTGTAAAGCAATAACCATTAATTCTTTTTAATTGTTAGTGGTTCGAAATAAATTAATATTAATGCAAATTGATGATCAATGCAATTGATAATTAATTTCCCTTCAATGGTTAATGGTTAATGGCAATTAACCTTTTCAATGGTTAATTTTTAATGGTCAATTGCATTAACGTTCGGCCAACACTGCTGCAAAGTCGCTTTAGGTACCGTAAACCGGGGTGAATAGGGATGGCTGGGCTCCCCAGCCTGGGGTTAATAGGGACTAAATATAAAATGTGATTTACCTGACAATTTATTAAAAAAAATACCCACACAAATTGTATCATTTGATTCAAAATTAATAGTAGATTTTAGATGTTACAATTTGTGTGGGTACTATTTAAGAAATTGTCAGGTAAATTAATTTTTAAGTGTTGTGCCTATTCACCCAGGCATCCCTATTCACCCCGGTTGACGGTATTATAAAACAAAGCACATTGATGTCAAAACCGGATTCGGGCATTTAATTCGGTGTTGATTTGATTGAGTGTCAGAGCGCCAAAATTTTAGCTAAATGGAAACTGGGTCAAATTCGACTACCAAACATTCAGTTTTTGAAATAGCGCACTCTCTGTATCTAAGTAGTGCCGGAGGTAGAGTCAGACCAAGCTAAGTTGGCAGCGATTTTGGTAGCCCAGACGGTGCAAGTGTAAACGTCAAAATTTCATAGAAGTTTGACGTTTAAAATAACGCTTGCAGCGTCTGGGCCTGGGCTATTGGTGTCAACTTAGCCTGGGCACGCCCGCCTGGGGCTTGGGGTGACTCTAGAGTGGTTAGAGTGGTGGCTAGAGTGGTTGTAATTAAATCCCAATAAGACATTATCACTTTCATAAATACAAATTGCTTCTTGCCAAGTGTTTAAGAATAAATCCTGGGTCCAAGCCAAGATGACAATTGTACATCAACAAGACAATTGTATATCAACAAAAGCCGATCGGAAACATCAACAAAAGCCGATCGAAAAGTAAAGTAAGTCCCCAGGTAAACGCATCTCATTAACACGGATTTTAGTGTTAGTCATTAGTGTCATTACATAGCATTACCTAACAGTTAACCTTGAACAATACAAAACTTCAACAGGCTTTCTCTGCGTAAAAACAACACAAAAGATGCTGGCTAATTGTTGTTTGTTGTGGACGTTTGGCTTAACTCGGCTAAAAGATAGATGTTTTGGTAATCTGCCGGGCAATGTCACGACTCGCAGCCACAGCAACCTTGCGTGGTAAGTACTTGCTGAAAGGAAATCGAGAGACAATGCGAAGTCTTTGCTGGGCTATTTGATCATTGTTGCCACATTTATGTTGCAACGTATCTAATAATTGCCTTAATTCAGTACTGACTCGATCGCGCAAATACGGCTAAAACACTGTAGCTATGTTTTTGCGTTATAGTTCTTTTTTTTTAGCATTAGAAAGAACTTGAAAGAAGGTAAGCGATCTTGACATGTCTTTTAATTGAAAAACGCTTTTTAAAAATCAGTAACTATTACTTATGAAAGCAGAAGAATATAAATGATCGTATTAGATTCATAATTGTTACATATTTGCCGTAACTTATTTTTAAAATGTGTTTTTCAATTAAAAGACACATCAAGATTGTTTACCTTATTTCTAATGCTAAAAAAAACGAACTATAGGTAGTTTTTCCTATTACGGCCGTAATAGGGTAACTACCCGGGTACCTAGATGGTAACAACTCCGTTAAGCAGGGCTGGTCTAAGAACTATGAATAGATTTAATTTTATTATAAGGAAATTATTTTGCATAGATACAGAATTATAGAGATATCAGAAATTCAGTACAATGTATTATAGGTACCTATTAAATGTAAAATCAATTAAAATTAACACCTCCGGATTGAAAGTCACACGCTCTTACCGCTAGGCAACCAGGCTCCTTTTTGCAAAAGATTAAGATCAAAAAGATAAAAAATACTCAATTTCATCAAAAAGTAATCGCATCAACATTGTTAAATAAGTTATGATTTTGATACATTTGCGATAAAATTTCGCAATAAATCCATGACACGCTATGATATAGGTAAAGGTCTTTTTTACATTGATTTAAACATTATGCCCCACTTTCTATCATTATTATACCTCCCCTCCTCCTCTCATGGAAATGACTAGCTAGGTCAGTTATTATTCTTTTCCATTAGTAGGTATAACTGGTTGCAAAATTGAAGAAAAACTTTAGCAAAAAAAACCGGGCAAGTGCGAGTCGGACTCGCGCACGAAGGGTTCCGTACCATAATGCAAAAAAAAAACAAAAAAAAAAGCAAAAAAAACGGTCACCCATCCAAGTACTGACCACTCCCGACGTTGCTTAACTTTGGTCAAAAATCACGTTTGTTGTATGGGAGCCCCATTTAAATCTTTATTTTATTCTGTTTTTAGTATTTGTTGTTATAGCGGCAACAGAAATACATCATCTGTGAAAATTTCAACTGTCTAGCTATCACGGTTCGTGAGATACAGCCTGGTGACAGACGGACGGACGGACGGACGGACGGACAGCGAAGTCTTAGTAATAGGGTCCCGTTTTACCCTTTGGGTACGGAACCCTAAAAACGGATATTTGCAGTTATTAATTAGGTATCGTGCCGATTGTTTTTAGTGTTCCGTACAAAACTTTATTCACGGATAACTTTTATAATTTGTAAAATTTCTGAACAGATGAACAAGTAATTAACACGAGCTGTGTGCGACTTGATCCCTGACATTGGTGGGGGTTAGGTACCTACAGTGGAATCACGTGAACACTTTTGTGCCACTTCTCAAAAAATGCCCATATCACTGTTACAAACTACCCTTTACCAGGCTCACTTCGCGATTTCGTCGCTTTGCTACAGGTAGCTAAAAGTACATCCGTTTCACACCAATTTTCAGTGGCGGATTTCCCATAAGGCACAGTAGGCCCGGGCCTAGGGCGGCGAGATATTAGGGGCGGCAAATTCTGACAAAAATTCGCTGATGATAACAAGAAATACCTAACTCAAAATTAGGCCAGGCAACGAATTCTCAAAAAAAGGCATAGAGGGAATTGCTTGGAACACAATTTTTGACTTCGTAACTTTGTTTGGACTAGTTAGAGAGGTGAACATATCAAAAGTCCCCGGCAGTAGCCCTAAGTCCCATTTTTCGATTTTTCACTTATATCTCGGAAACTATGCGTTCTTACGGCATGATCATTATACATAATCGAAGCTAATTAAATTTGCTCCAAGTTTTACTCAGTCAAGTTTTTCGATATCTTGGTGATTTCGCAGTTTCGGTCGCGCCAAGATGGCTGAAAAGCATCAGCTGATCGAGTTTAACTGTCATTTATCTACAGGGCTCCCCACACTTGTGCGCGAATCGCGGCGCGAAGATTGTTTACGCCTTCGCGTCTTGTTCCCCGTTTTTAGTCGGTTTTTCGGCCTGCGTCAATGGAGCAAGTCAGAATAGTGTGTAACGTGGAGTTTTGCTAGTCGAGCGAACGCGCGAAGGCGTGAACAATCTGCGAAATCGACGCAACACTCGCGTTCGCGGCTTCGCGCCGCGATTCGCGCACGAGTCTCGAGGGCCCTGTAGATAAATTATAGTTAAACTCGATCAGCTAATGCTTTTCAGCCATCTTGGCGCGAACTAAACTGCGAAATCACCGTGAAGTTTGCGAGTGTGGAGTCATACGTCAAAGTTGAAAGGACATTTTACTCTTTAAATATGATTAGTAATAAATAAAACTACCCAATAAACTGTTAAAATCTTTCGGGTTCCTTTCCTCGTGAGCACCGTGAATATTATTGTAGGAAATGTAATGCAAAATTACAGACGTTCAAGAGCGGATATCTCAAAAACTAAACAAGCTACTTACCGGTCGAAAAACTCGACTGTATCAAACTTGTAGCAAATTTAATCAGCTTTCATTTTGTATAATGATCATGTCACAAGGACGCATAGTTTCTAAGATATTATAAGCGAAAAACCGAAAAATGGGACCTTCAAACCCCCTACCCCCGCCCGCTCAAGGGCCTACGAGTCCAAACAAAGTTACTAAGTTAAAAATGCGTCCCAAGCATTTCCCTCTATACCTCTATATCTCTATACCTTTTTGTTGCCTGACCTAAATGTAGTCAATATGATGGGTGCTGATGCTGAGAAAGGGGGGCGGCTACAGGGCCTGGGGCCTAGGGCGGCAAAGACTGCAAATCCGCCACTGCCAATTTTGGTGGCTAGCCATAAGCCGCGCGTGGCGCTGTCGCCACCTAGCGGCCATACCTGTCCTGATCGTAACAGACGCGTTTTGTTAGAGAGTGAGTCTTCTGTACCTAGTACTATTATTTATTCTGTGCTTTTACGAGACTAAAGGCATTGCACCTATGTATTTTGATACAAACGCTAGTTTCACTATTTATCTATCAACCTGAATGTTAAAAGTTTGAATAAATATTGTGATTTAAACTTAATATCAACATCTTAACCACAAGTCAGCTTTGTTATGTGGCGTGTTATGATGTATGTATATTCACTTCACGTTGGTACAATAAAGACCCTAATCACGTACATAGATACATTTTGCTACAGGAAAAAGCTAATATCCTTAAAAAGTACCTCAGGGTCTTTACCGGCCACTGACCGTTTAGAAAATTTACGAGTGTTACGTTTGTGGACTTTATTTTGTATTTATTTTACAAGAATTTGTGCTTTTCAAGAATAAAACAACATTTTGTAGGTATTAGATAGACCCACACACGAGTGACAATTTTATTTATTTTACATTTAGTCACATGAGCCGTAAGAATATTATTTCTAAGGCGTGTAAACAACGGCGCCAATTTGAATATCGTTCAAGGCGGTGCATTTTTCAATTATATGTTTTTACTCTAATTTACCTACATCTACTATTCGATATATGTAATTACGTCTCGCACCCACGAATAATGGTCTGGCCTTCTCTACTAATCTTATAACAGGTACGGAAAAAAAAAGTAATTTTTCATCACTGGAGATTTATTTCTACAACTGATTATTTTTACTGTCCGAGTCCGAGCCATCTTCTGTTGAAATCGTCGATCCATCACTACGGAATGCAGTTCCGTCCTTGCACCTTTTACCCTAACCACTTATTAACCACTTCTCCGATGTTGAGAGCAAATTAACTGCAATGTGTGGGTGCATAGTTGCATACACGTAATGCGCCTTTCACTAGCCACTAGAGTGCGCCACCCGCGATGTCAAACCGGATTTTCATAGAGCTATGTCGTCGATTTGCAAAATATAGTTTAACTTATATCAACCTCTATGTATTAACAAAGCCTACGTTAAGAAATCTTGTAGTTTAATGATGTAACTAAATGAGCTTTAATTAAATGCATCGATATCGATTGCTGCGTGACGAACTTCAACCTATGTAATTTAATTACTGGAAACGTTGTCAATTTATTGGTTACAAAATTATTTTGTTTAACGACACTTTTGTATTTATGTTTTAGTAATATACAAGTTTCCACGAAGAGGTTGGCTTATTAATTTAATCTCAAAAAGTCAAGCTCCTTTTAACTTTTAGACCCTTGAGTCTACAAACACGCATCGAAAACGATGCTCAATTTATCTGTCTGGTATTTCTATACCATGATGCGTGAAAAAAATGCTTTAAACTTTCAGGGTAACTTCCGGTACGACAACCTGGCCCTGAACAAGATCACACATGCCTTGTCCGGTTGGCACGCGCCTGGCAACGTACTGCACCAGTTACATTACAACCAGGCAAAAAACAAACAGCCTTGGAGTCTCGACTCTTACTTACATATTACAAGGATGACTTGAACTAATTAATATTTTTCCCTAACGCGTTTAGGTACTTAAAAAATAAGATGTCATGTCAACCCACATAAACAATATATTTTTTCAGTATTGCCTAATAAAGTAGAATAGCGTAAAATAAATAAGCGCAAAATGAGTTCGAAGCCAGTAACGGCACATTGGCAAGTTCGGTGCGTCAGTCAGTAATTGATTGGTCGGTAATTGAAGGTTTTGCTACCGGTCCGGTGCAGTAATGGCTTAGGCGCGGCAGACTGCCTGGCTGCCACACTTATACTCGACTATCTACTGCTCGGGTGGTATGTTAACGTGCCTAAGATGTTAATACGGCTAGCTTCAAAAGGCGCTAGGTACTTTGCAATAAGTATGACAATTTACAAATTGACTTTCAGCAGCCTGAAATTGACTGACTGCCCAAATCGACTGTACCGGCAGTTAAAAATAAGAGTGATGATACTAAACTGAACCCTCTTTAGAAAATAATAGAAATATTAAAGAAAGGACCAAGCAATCCAAAAAGTTTTTAGTTGGTTTGATTTGTTTGGTTTTTGGCAAAAACTAAATACTTATGTATAAAATTATAGCACTTAAAAGTCATATTTGACCGAGGCACATGAGTTATATACCTACCTGACTTATTATAAGATTGTTATAAAAAAAGAATAAAGATGAATATAATTCCATAGCAAACCTCCAACCTATTTAAATAAAAAACTTGTCAACTTTTAGTCGGTGGCTGGTAGTGATAGGATACCTACTTCTGAAAAAACCTAGGACTCACTTCCTTATTCTATATTTAACTTAATTCAATGGCCTTCGCTTTGTTAAAAGTAAATAAATAAGTCAATAACTTACCAACTTTTTATCAGTGCAAATAGTTAATACACATTCGATTCCACTTATTGGTACTCGTTCGCACACATTAATAAATATACTGAATAGGATGTTTGCAAAAGCGTTTTTCTAGGAAGGCACTTCAGCCAAAACAAATTATTGCTGTTTGCCGGGCTTATGACACGAATTTATAAGTTAATTTAACATAAGATCAGAAGCAAAGTCACGTACATGTTTAGATTTACATATTTAGTTGGTTAGAACTTAAGTATCAGCTGTTTTATGACTGGGGTAGTGGTTAGGTACATGTTTATCTGCCAGCCCAATAAATAAATATCAATCAAGTTTTTTTTTTTAATATTATCATAGTTGTAATCAAGATAGGGTTCTATGTATACTGGTACTTCATTATTGATGGCATTGGCATTCCAGTTGAGAAGTGCTTACCTACATTGTTGCGCTTGATATATTTACCAATATATATCATAAGCTACGTACAAGTACATACTCACATTATCACCGTTATATCGTTACGTCGTGATTATTTGATGAGCAAGGTAAATAAACAAACATCTTTATCGCGACTGTTAATTATCATGCAGGGCAGTGGAAATTTTTACTTAGCTTATTACGGTCGGTGGACGTTATCCGTGGGCATTCTTAGTTGGAAGGACTGTAGTTAGTACATGTACTAACTACAGGCATACAATGCATTTGTACAAATATAGCTGGTTATGAAGACTGTTTTGCTAATGTTTCAAAAATTTCTATCGGTAGACTTGGTACTCTACATAGACTTATTTAGTCAGAGATTTTTCGTAATTCATACCTAATTAGAGAATTCGATTTGATAGGCTAGTCATGTAAAGTTAGCGAGATAAATACAACACTATTGTCCTAGGTACCCTTTTCTATGGTATAATCTACGCTTAGATACATGACTGTACAGGATTAAAACAATACATGCATTCAAAACTGTGACACTGATCATATATATATACTTATACCTCCGATGAGATAGTTTTAAAATTACACTCAAATAAAGTGTATTTATTTCATAAAGCAATAACAAGTAATATAAACAAGAAATTATAAACTAACATTAAAAACTACAACTAAAATGATAAATAAAGAACTCAATCATTTCATTGACCCAAAGGTCGCTATTTTAATTTATGTCGCTATACGCTAATCGAGTCACGGGTGAAACAATATATTTTATTGTAGAGCATTGTAAGTCCTGTTCTAATATTATTAGTGATAGGTAACACCTCTGTACCTGCTCATAATTTTATACCCCTCCCAGGTAAATCATTTGCCCTTGTACAGTCAGCATCAAATAGATAGAGAAAGCAATTGGTCGTTACTATCTATTTGATGCTGACTATACTCTACATTTATTGGTAGAGGCGGATTTATGTCCTTAGGTACAATCGCGTACAATTCAAGAAAATCATTCGATACGCAACATAAAGGTATGTTACTGATACGCAGCAGAATCGTGTAGTCTCCGACGTCCTCGGCAACAATGGTGTCCATTCGGATGCAGATACTCCTTGTTTCTCAAACGAAACCGAATCCATTCCATTGTTAGGCAGCACTTTTGCAAAAACGTCCATAGTTAAAAGTAATTCTCACTTTTATTACGAGTAATATTATTAGTTTTACGGCGGTTTCAAAATACGAATGTAGTATTTTTGATGCTGGTTAAATGTCAAGAAACAACGCGATACTCCAGCATACATGAGTTAAACGTTCCACACACCCGACTTATGAATTCAAATGATGATAAATACTTGAATGAGTATTTATTGACAATAACAATTACTCGTATGTATAGAAAATGGGAACAGATACAGTAATTACATTGCTTGTGAATAATGATATCGGTTGTGATAAGTACACGCGGTCACTGGTTTCACAATATAATACAATTAGGATACAAATAAAGTTAGGTATTTAATAGCCGTAATTAAGTATAAGAGTGATTATGGATCGATGGGCTACATTCTAATCTTATATCTGTAAACGAGCAATTCTTGTATATTTATTTATTTATTTATATATTTCGGGGATTTCGGAAACGGTTCTAAAGATTTCGATGAAATTTGCTGTATGGGGGTTTTCGGGGGCGAAAAATCGATCTAGCTAGATCTTATTTCTGGGGAAACGCGCATTTTTGAGTTTTTATATGTTTTCCGAGCACAGCTCGGTCTCCCAGTTATTTTAGTGGAAACTATATCACGTACTTATCTATTTTAGTGCCGTTATAACTGTTATAAGAAAACTGATCCCTATCTGAGTAACCTTGACCGTATTTGGCGTTTGATGCAGACATGCAGATCATGCAGAGAAGTTAGACATCGGGGCCCGGGGGGTTAGCCAAGTGAAAATCTAATGTATACAGGGTGACCTTAGCCATTGGACAAACCCTTAAATCCCACGTAGGGTTACTTATCAGAAATGCTCTAAAGGCCTGCGCAAACCGACGGAGCGCAGCGCAGATCACTTTAAAATTATCAATGTATTTTCTTCCCTATTTCAATTACCTTCAGGTATAAATTTAAATGCTTTGAGACCGACCTCGGGGCATCACGGAGGATTGTTACTCCGCGGCATCGAGGAGCACGTTAAAGGATACCGCGGCGGTAGGCGCCGGCATGCCGCGACATCCCCCGACATGCATGCGCCGAGGCCTCCCGTGTGCACCGGAATAGCGCCGGGACGACGGGGGAGAACTCGTGCACACTAGTCACTAATCCCTTGTGATAGAGTACACGCGGCGGCATGCCGCGGCATCCCCCGGCCTGCGCCGAAGTGTTCCCTGGTGCGCCGGCCGCCAGCGCTCGGGCTGGCGGGCGCTCGCGGTATCGCGGGGGATTTTACCTCGCCGGTGTGCGCTGCGCGGCGTAAATACTCCTCGGTGATCTGCGCAGCTCTCCGCCGGTTTGCGCTGGCCTTAACGGTAATATTTCTTTAATTAGAACAAAAGATAAAAAAATAAATTATCAAACAAAATTAATTTCTAATAATCGACAACAAAAAGAAACATACTGTATTAATTATTGGCAGTGCTTTTGACAATTTGTTTGAAAATGTGCCGCAATATAATGACATTTGTCAAAAGTCAGAATCTTATTAATGTCATAAATAAAAAAGATAATCAAAACGGTCGAAGAAGGTTTCATACTATTTATTACCTCAGGAGCTACTAACACATACAGGTTGCCCCAAAGTAAAAAAAATCGTAATTTGTTAATTTCTTCGTAACCGCTACACCGATTGTTATGATACTTTGTATACTGGTTCTAAATACCCTAATGCATACGTGCATTTCGGCTTTGTCCAATGGCTAGGGACATCCTGTATAATGTATATTAAGATAGTTTGTAAATTTCTCTATGCTAGTGAATTGTAATATTTTTTGGATAAATAAGTAAATTCCTAAACCATAAAATCATTTTATCGTCGTTCGAAAATGCAAATCAAAACTTATTAATAACTCTGTTATAATATGTTTATGTTACCTAATTATGTATGTACTTATGGAAATAATGACGTGACTGTTTCAGAGTATGCAAGGGTTTATTTTTCTATTTATAAAGGTATATCTTAGGTAAGAATATATCGATTTACATCGCAGCACTTTGCAGGATTGCAGATTTCTAACTGTTTACCCGAAGACATCAAGATAATTATGAATAATGCTAGCTGATTAAAGAATCTCCAATCCTACTGCGTTTTTCTATATTTAAAACAAAATAATTGCAAAGTAACACACGAATACATTTTCACTACAAATACCGTGGAATACGAAAGTACCTAACCTAATAAAATAATAAAGTGCCAATTGTGTCATTCAGCGAACTGCCATCGTACCAATTCCTGAATAATTTAAGTGTAAATCGACACGCCAAGTTCAGCAATTCTATGTTTACTTTCTATTTCATATAAAGTCCAGCTGTCTCTGGTTTTATTTTATACTTTTCGATGCTGGAATCAAGTATCAACTCATCATGAAACTGTTCTGCCTTGCGGTGTTTCTGTTTACTATACAGGGTAAGTATATTTTTCCAATATACTACCTACTATTTAATAACTAATGGATATCGTACTAACCAGGTACTAATTAACATACACACTGACATACCACGGATACTAATATACGTTTTCATTAAGTAGTTACTCGTTTTTGTTTTTGTTTAATACTTATTCTATGTCATTTACTGCTTTTAATATGTTTTGACTTCTTTCATATACAAGGTGTAACAAAAATAGTGGGGATCCGTTTAAGGGCATATTCGGTTTCGTGTTCTGAATAGGTAACAGGTAGAACAAACATTTTTAATCCCGATTTTTTTTTCTATGGGGAACGTCGTCCAAGTCGTTCGACTCTCCATAAAAAGGTAAAAAAAATTTCGTGTCAAAAAATATTTTCATCTACTTTTTCTAATCACTACACGATATGCGATACGAATATGCCCTTAACGGATCCCCACTATTTTTGTTACACCTTGTATTTCCCCTATTAATAAAAAAACGCATTTAACTGATTTGCAGACCGAAGTGATCTCATAAGTGTTCCGTGAAAAAAGTTTTGCACGGAAAACTAAAAACCGTTATTATTTTTAGTTGGTTGTTATGCGGAAGAAGCATCGAAGCCGGCGATGGTTGCCGACGTAATCCGCGCGATGCAGCGGCCGTCGGCCGTGATCGCTATGCTTTGCTGGACTTCGAGTAAGAAAACTGACAATCCGGATCGAAAATAGATATTCACGATTTGGTTTTTATAAACCTCTTATTTATATTTTTATTGTATTTTTTTTATGTTTCACCGTTATTTAGCGTACGCGTACTCGCGCGTAAGCTCGATAGACCAAATGTACGGAAAAGTAACGCGCGCTCGTAAAAACCAAATCTAGGTAATGTAGGTAGTTAACGCGCGTATAAGCTCGTACCGCCGAAACAAACAACCAACGCGCGTAAAAATACGCTAGTCTGAAACCGCCTTAACCTTAGGAAATCCATAACAGTTTATTTCGTCCTAATCGTCCTATCGTTAATCGTCACTGATTTACGACTGGAACTTTAGTTACAATTTTAAATAAGGATTAAAAATTAAAAATATCCTAGAGTAAAAAAAAATATATTTAACAGATTTGAAATTGCAACTATATTCGGCACTCGAAGGGGAAAATGTGACACAAATAACCATGATGCAGTTTTTGAAAGCGGGCACAGTGGCCGAGCGACATGCGCAAGACCAGCACATTGTCTTCCTGGCTGATCTGGACTGCCCGGATATTGTCTCCTACTTTCGAACGGTATTGTAATCGTATCTTGATATTCGTGATCTCCATTAAGAAAATACATACGGACAAAAAAAACACACAGACAGACATTGCTACATTCAAAAAGTAGGCAGCTATGTATCTATGGTTCCGGGATGCGTGTTATAATCGGAAATCACATTTTCTGACTCTAACAATTACTGTCATTTGAGTCATTTCAGTGAAAATAAGAAAGAAAAATAAAACTCAGTAAACCATGGTCACCGTACTTTTTTTACACATTGATGTATGGAAAGTGTCATAATATATGAGCAAACTTTATGTAGGTATAATAATAATATCCTGTTATTGATAAAAAAAAATTGTTCTGATTTCTGATTAATTATTACTTATACAGTGGAAACTGGATAAGTGGAACCTGGGTTAGTGGAAAACCTCTTTAAGTGGACCCAAGTTCTCGGTTCCAGTCCCTTGGCAACGAATTACCTCTATAAGTGGAATTTTGGGACCTCTATAAGCGGAATCCATTTTTTCGAAAATTTCTTATTTTTACCTCTGTAACTGGAAGCAGCCGTCTCCGAAACCTCTATGAGTGGAATAGCTCGGCGTTATAAAATTTGTATTTTTAATAAACCGTCACAAGGAGGGTAGTTTGTTTCGTTAACATTATGGTTCGTGTTTTAACTACGTATTTTTTATGAGATCACACATCGTTCAGTTTTTTTTGCATTAAAGTACAATCGGTACATTGATTTATTTAACCATACTGGTTTCTCTTGCATAAATAAATATTAGGAGTGATTTTGTTTTTGTAATTTTGAAAATTGTATACGAGTAGGTACTGTGGATTATTTACAGTATTGCTTTTTTTAAAGTCAGGATTACATACCTATTTTTGTTAATACATACATATCTACATACATATTTAATAAAAGATGATTATTTCAGTCTTGATCATACCATACGTGACCTCTATAAGCGACATTACTAGCATCCACAACCTCTGTTAGCGAGAGCCTCTGTAAGTGAGAAAATGTTTTATTTGAACCTGGTTTAGTGGAAAACTGGATAAATGGAAAACCTGGATAAGCGGAACTAAACAGCCGGTCCCTTGCGATTCCACTTATCCAGTTTCCACTGTATTTCACCCTGTATTCGATTTCAGAGCAGTTTAAACAAGCATTTCAGATCACCCTTCCGTTGGATACTGATCGATTCTAGCAATAATGATACGTCTGAAAGCTATATTCCTAACGCGGTTGCTAACTTCGATATATTGGTTGACTCTGAAGTAATACTAGCTCATCATTTGGGAGACGGATCGTACAGGTTACATCTTAGTAAGTACTTATTTAAAGTAATTCCCATACAGAAAGTCCCATACGAACGCAATGTTACCCATATCAACCCAACTCCATTTGTAGGGTTCCGTACCCAAAGTGTAAAAACAGGACCCTATTACTAAAGGGGCCCACTGATTACCAGTCCGCCGGACGATATCGGCCTGTCAGTTGTTCGGAGCTGTCAAATTTTTGTTCTAACTAACAGGCCGATATTGTCCGGCGGCCTGTTAGTCAGTGGTCGGTTTTAGACTCCGCTGTCCGAGCGTCCGTCTGTCTGTCTGTCACCAGGCTGTATCTCATGAACCGTGATAGCTAGGCAGTTGAAATTTTCACACATAATGTATTTGTGTTGCCGCTATAACAACAAATACTAAAAACAGAATATAATTAATATTTAAGCGGGGCTTACATAATACAACAAACGTGATTTTTTGCATAATGGTACGGAACCATTCCTGCGCTAGACCGACTCGCACTTGGCCGGTTTTATTTAAATTTATGGCTATTTTTTCTCAGCATTCTTGAGTTTTAAAAATAAATTCTTATAATATACCAATCTCCGTAAGTAAATTCACAATTATACACGGGTATACGGTTCTTAGATAGCCGTGGAATGCGTATGCGCCTTAAGTTATTCAGTTCTACAGTTGTTTTGCAGTTTACAAAATAGGTTATAACACGGATTGGAAGAAGGAATTTTACGGCACTTGGGATGAAAGCAGACGGTTACAAAAGGAAGTTATGGAGGGAGAAATAATCTTACGTAGATTAGACCTGGAGAGTTTTGAACTTGCCATCTGCTACGTTCTCACCGATAATGACAGCATTAACCATCTTTATGATAACGTGTATGTTGTTTTTTATGTTATGTTTCTTAGATTTTTGTAGACTTAATTAATTCCATATTCACCAATGAAGTTCATGAAAGTACGGAAACAAATTTAGCAAACAAATAGGAAAGTTGAGAAGACTAAGGTAGTATTAAAAAAAAAAGAATACAGAATACCAAGTCTGACGTTTTCAACTTAAAGGTAGGTTCCAAATACCGGTTGTCGATAATGTTGATAGGAAATTGAAGCTTAACATTCACTGCCCCCGACGCACATGTGCGTCCACCGTCATACAAGTTTGTTCTAGGCCACGCCCCCTGGCAGTGAATGCGTTAATGGAAATAGCGTCTTATTGACAACCGACACCCTTATATAAGTAACCTTTTAATTGAAAACGGCACAAATAATCGAGCAATGCATGGACCTGAAAATAGTTGTGTTTTACAATGGACTCAGGGGAGCAATGTTGTTGTTTAATCGCTCGTGCTAATATTGATAGTGGTTCAAAATGTGGAATCTTGAGCGTTGCAAGGGTTTTTAGGCACGGGGGTTAAACAAATTTTGCCACCGAGTGAAACACTAAATTTTTCACCACACCGACGCGAAGAAAATACTAACTGTAAAACATCAAACAAAAACAAATCCAAATGAACGTTGTTAAATATTTATCATTCAAAGTAATAATTTAAAAGTCAAATTATACCAGCCACATAAGGAAACAAGTCCAAAATTGCATCAAAATACTTTGGCATTCTTGTGGATACAATGCAACTTTCTCATTAGGTTTGAACAATCAAGAGTTAGTGTGGTGAAAATATTTTTTTTACTTTTATGACATATTAAATATCTACATCCGGTAGGTATTTCTCCTTACTTTATATTACCTATCTCCAACGGTCATAATAATAATCATTGTCCATTGTTCAGGAACGACCACATCGACACGATAACAAAAGTAAATTTTCCAACAACGAACCACTTATTAGATTTCCTCAACGCGAGCAGAAAATATGTGTTTGCTAACACATGGGGATATCGAGTCAATGGCACTTGGAACGGAATGACTGGTTATTTGGTCAAGGAAGAGGTTGAAATTGGAGGTAAGTAATGATCTAATGATTGAAAATGTTATAGGTAAGGACAAATGAGTCGCTTAACTTCAAACTCGGGTAAATCCATCTGTCAGAGTAGATTATGCGATTTTGGTATTAAGAAAAAGGGTAGATATTTGCTGAGAGGGTCGAATGGATTTACCCGAGTTTGAAGTTAAGCGACACCTATACGCTTGTCGGCATGATAAGAAAAGTATTCACTGTTTACATGAGAGAGAACTAGATGTTTCGTGTGATCTGTAAAATATCCGATAGATTGGTTGAATATTGTTCTAACTATCCTAATACAAAATAATATGTTTACAGGCTCACCGATGTTCTTCACTTCAGAACGGATCTCCATAGTCGATTACATATCGAGCCCAACTCCAACTCGGTCCAAATTTGTTTTCCGCCAACCAAAACTCTCTTATGAAAATAATTTGTTCCTTTTGTCCTTTCGGGCATCTGTTTGGTATAGCTCCATAGCCTTACTTCTATTATTAGTTATAGTTTTATTTATAGTCACGATTTGGGAATGGAAGAAGACACGCGGGCACGAAGATATAAAGGTACCTACCTACACCAAATATTAAGTCCGTATTGAAATTCATAATTAAATAATTTGTCAATAAAACTTTATATCGTAAAGTGTGATGAAATCTACGGTAAAAGCCCGTATAATATCTATGAAATTTCCCACACGGTAAATGAAGCATTTTTCATATTTTTATGTATTTTTCCTCTTAGGGTCGTTCTCAAAAAATATCTTTGCGGTCTAAATTGCTGCGACCCATACAAAATATATTAAAAGAGTCGTTGCAATTAGACTTAGACGCAACAGCAGACATATTATCAGAAAATGACCCTTAACGGGTGTTCTCTTGAAAACGCAATTTTTTGCCCAGAAGCGACCAGCCTATGTGCCAAGTGCCAAAAATATGTAGGACCTATACAATATGGGCAATACGGTTGGTATACATCTTTTTGGCACAGTGATGGCTAGTTGTATCAACATTTAGTAATCATAAATACTTTGTTGGATATAACTTTTGCAAAACCTTTTACTATATTTTAGATAGAAGCAGATTCCGGCATCTTAAGAGCAAGTGTGGTTGATGTGGTGCTTTTGATTTATGGAGCTGCTTGTCAACAAGGAAGCACAGTTGAACTAAAAGGTATGTATTCAAAATTTACTTTCTTATAAAGCTTTATTTACATCAGTATAGATAACTAATAGGCGTACAGGGTGAAACGTAAATATTACATTTCTAACTCTATAATTGACTAATTAATTCACTCAAGACTAAATTGCATAAACTATGGCTATCCAATGACTTGTGTTCTGGTTTAGTACTAAGTATTTTTATTTAATTATGTTTAATGTATATATTTATTCCTATGTATGTATTTATATTAATATGTATTTTATATGTGTATTTATATTAGAATGTAGGCTAAAGGTTTTAATTATTTACTTGGGTAATAATTGAACCATAATTTACTTTTCTGTACGTGTGTTCGTTTGTCTGTCATTTTCATTTGTCTACTCTCAATTGCTCAAAGGTGGACTGGAAGAGATTCCTTGTAGGGATAAGTTCGCCTTTGCACATTGTATACTTTCTTTTAATTGTATCTTAAACTGTCTAATGTACAGTAAAGTGTTTACATACATATACAAATTAATAATTCACAACAATTATTTAGGTACCTAGTTATTTAATTAGGTGTATCTTAACCTGTCTTATGTACAATAAAGTGTTTACATACATACAAATTAATAATTCACAACAAGTATTTAGGTACCTAGTTATTTAATTAGGTAAACCAAGTTAAATTTAGTTTGTCCTAATTTTCCTAAATCCTTGGTTACCCTACTCTAATAAATAAATTGGCAATAACATCAAAGGCGACATGATGCAGTAGGCAGTAGGGTATCCATGTAGGTTGATAAATAGAAATCAAATTTTTCTCATGGTCATCATTCGTCATTAAGTAGTTAATTAAATAGCTTCGATATGAATATGGTTTGCAATCCGGATCCGAAATGTATGAAATTATCCGGATCTGGATCCGGATCCGCGGATATTCCCATACATTTCGGATCCGTCGTGCAAACCCTAGATATGAATTATTGCATGGCGCTCCGTGTTAATTTTAGTAATCTTTAGCGGAAAAATGTCATTAGGTACTTACCCATTGGACTCTGCCAAAAAGTAGGTATACATTGCATACCGGGGCAACGGAATTTACAGAACTTTTAAATTTCTTATAACACTGATTACCAGCAGTAGCATTGCAGCATCAAAAGAAACATGCTCGTATTCACTTTTTTTTAATCCTCTCTTCAAAATGGACTGAACACACGTTTATTTGTGCTCAGTTCATTTTTAACATCAAGCCCAAACGGGCTTCTAAACAGAAGCTTCCGTTCAGACTGTAAGGTTTAAGGTAATTCCGAAAACTTGAGAATGTCAGTTAATTCTCAAACTGAACTCTATTATGATAAATATTAGGGGCGATTTTCGAAAGTAACCGACATTCTGAGGTAGTCGGAATTACACTTTACCTAAATAATGTCAAGGCTTATTAAATACCCAACAGGCTCCCTAGGCCGTATTGTCATGCTGATCTTATTCCTGGCTCTGATGTTTCTGTACACTTCGTATGCGGCCAACATCGTGGCTCTGCTGCAGTCCAGCTCTTCGCAAATAAAAACACTGGAAGACCTTCTCCATTCTAGGATTAAGTTCGGCGTCCATGACACTGTCTTCAACAAATATTATTTTTCGGTAAGTTTGAAGTTGTAGCTTACCGTAAAATGTGCATATTTTGCTCCCCACTGGGTAAAATTTGTGCTCCAACAGTTTGTATATGTGATAACTATATCACAACCTCATGTCATATAAGTATTAAATCATGATGAGGAAAATTAAAATTAGGTTACGAATTTAGGAACAAAGTACATACTTTATAGGCACATTTCACGGTAATTTTTCTAATTAGTATAACCATGTGTACCTACCTACCTCATGATTGCTGCTCCACCATATGGATAATAATAACACTAGCTTTCTTTTCTTCTTTTCTAGTCTAGAGTTTTGTTTTTGTTGCCACACTAATACTACATATTTAAGTACTAGTAGGTATATATTTATCGAACAATACCGGTAGTCTGGTTATGTAACTTCAGGAACTTATTAATTACTAGTATTTATAGATACAATAACGTTTTATTTATCGCATTGTTCAAGCATCTATTGTTTTACAGACAATGGGTAATTCTGTCATAAAAAATGTGTTAAAATGTGGTTAGAAAATAATTAAAGTTTTGTTAATTTAATAGGTCTATTTTTACATTAACAGACCGCAACGGAACCTGTCAGAAAGGCCATTTATGAAACAAAGGTGGCGCCACGTGGGTCAACACCTAGATTCATGCCTATGGAAGAAGGCGTTAAGAAAATGCGAAAGGTTAAGACTAGTTACTAAAAGATTAATGATCATATTGAGGCTATTCAACTTTTTTAAATGGCAGCAGGGCCGGATTTCCGCCTAGGCCCACAAAGCCCGGGGGCCTAGGGGCCCTGGCAACCTACAATGGTTTCGAGGTGGAGAAGGGGGCCGCCCTAAATTCCAAGTGCCATACTAAGTGCCTATTAGGGGCCCTAGGTCTCTAAATCCAAGCTTGAATGACAGTCTTGTCATAGTGACAGCATTTACTATCTGTTTTTTTATTAACTATAAAGTAACTAATGATCGTTTGAAATTTCAAAAGATTGCGATGAAAGTTAAAAAAAAAACGCTTTAAGTCGGTACTTACTAATACTTAATTACTTACTACATTTTCAGGGTCTATTCGCATTCCATATGGAGACCGGCGTTGGCTACAAATTTGTAGGAAAGTACTTCCAGGAAAGCGAAAAATGTGGATTAAAGGAAATACAGTATTTACAGGTGATCGACCCCTGGTTAGCGGTTAGAAAAAATACGCCTTATAAGGAAATGTTCAAACTAGGGTGAGTAAAGTTCTAAAACCGACTTCGCAGTTAGTCCTGCATTATCACATTATTTGCTTAGGTACCTACCTACTTTGTAGGTACCTAAGCAAATACTTTGTAGGTAGGTAAGATGTAATATAGGTAGTGAATTATCGATTTAATTTTCTTCTAGAACAAAACGTATCCAAGAACATGGTCTACAATCAAGGGAGAATCGCTTGCTATACGAAAAACGACCTAAATGCAGTGGCCAAGGGGGAAGTTTCGTGTCCGTGAGCATGGTGGATTGCTACCCAGCCTTACTGGTGCTATTTTACGGATCTGTGTTCTCTGTTGGTCTGCTCTTCATAGAAATATTGACAAAACGTAGAAACGATATTCTTAGGAAAATTAGTCGTGCAAAGACGCTTAGTGTTGATGTGGGAGATTATTAATTATTGTCATTTGCTTAGTGGTAGTGCCGTTGCATGTCGCCTAGCATCCTCTTTTTATTGCTTTTACCCTAGCAACATATTAGAGAAAAAAACGCTTGCTATACGAAATTCGACCAAAATACAGCGGCCAATGGGAAGTTTCGTCTCCGTGAGCATGGTGGATTGCCATACCCGGCGTTAAACGTGCTTTCATGTAGGAATAATTATGTTACATGTCGCCCAAAATCTTCTTTTTAGTGCTGACACTGTACTGTACCTAATAAGTTTATAGAATATAGGTATTATATAAATAGTTGAGAAATACTTAATTGGTGATTATATTAGGTATTTTCTTTGAGTAACCGTAGGCTTATATTATTGGTAGTGTAGTAAAGTTAATAAAAAAGTAACCAACAATTTTACTTTATTTTCCACCTAACTTCAACGTTTTTTTTTCTCTATGTGGTTCAGATATCACATAGGTATTTTGAGAACTACTTTCCACTGAGTGTAGGTACCTACGTGTGATTGGAGTTAGTCATTAAGTAGGTACTGATTTGTTTCAGTAACATAAAGTTTTCAGTTTCATGGATCTGGATCAATCACTAGTCAGGTTTATAATGTATTTTTTATTTAAATTGGTCGTAATCGTAAAGCTGACCCATTAAGGCCCATGGTTAAAGTAATTGCAGGTTCACTAAGGCTGGAGTTTCCTGTTCAAATTACCGTCCGCACCTCGGCTAACGGAAACTTAATTGCGATAAGACAGTTTAAATGACCTTCGGGAGACTTCAACTTCATAAAATTTTGGGTTGCTCTAGATGTTAACTAAATATACAGGATGTCGGGTTCAGTGGTATGGATCAAACGAACGTCAATAATAGAGGTCCTTAAGAACTACCGATTTGACCCCCATCCCCTTAACTTCAGCGTAAATATATGGTTTCATTGGTTTTCGTTTGTTTCATATTGAAGTTTTCGTTTCACCGTTGTTACAAATTGCCAGTGACCCAATGTCGTTAAATACGTGGGAGGCAGGGGTAAATTTTCTCACGACACGGACCTATCGCGATGAATGGCCATGATCTTAGGAGGTATGAGGTATTGTTGGTATGTATAAAATAAACAATAAACAATTTTTGGTTACATATCAGAACACCGAAAACTGATTTACCTAATGTTGAATCACCTATGCTTGATTCACCTAATTTTTAAATTACCTATCGATCATTTTACCTAAACATTGACTGACCTAAGTTTATAATACCTAAGCTCAAATAACCTAATGGACGAAACACCTAATGCACGATATACCTAATGCACGTTTTACCTACTGCACGTTTCACCTAAAGCTATTATACCTAATGAACGAATCACCTATAGCTGATATACCTAATGGACGATACACCTAAAGCTGATATACCCAATGAACGATGTAGCTAAACTTGATTTACCTAATGGACGAAATACCTAAAACTGTTAAACCTATCGCACGAAATACCTAAAGTTGATATACTTCCTGAACGAATTACCTAATTTCGATATGCCTAATGCACGGAATACCTAAAGTCTATATACCTAGTACAAAATTCATATCATTTTGCTGAATGATCAAGTGGCAACTCCACCCAATAAATCGTATGATTTCCCAACCTTACAGTAGAAACTGTTTGTTTGGATAACAACTTAAAAATATACTTTTTGAAACGCTACTTTTAAGGTAGTAAAATGATTTCGTAAGTCTAATACAAAATTAGTTATCTTATCTTATCTTATCAAAAACTTAATTTTTGTAAGTTAACAATGTTAACATCATGACGATGAATAAAAGTCGGTTTTGGCACTGTTTGGTCGTAGTTAACCTAACACGCTCCTCCTCGATTTGCTCGTCGTCGCACCTATCTCGACTCTGGCAAATGACTAGACCTTATATTATAATAAAAAATAGTAAGCCAATTGAATGATTTAGCAAAAAAAAATACCATATGTTGTATGTCCTAATAATATTCTACTAAACAATAATTATATTTTTGATTTTAGGTACATATTTCGTTCATTAAGTGCATCGACTTGAGGTATTTCGTGCATTAGGTGTATCAAATTTAGGTATTTCGTTCATTAAGTATGTTAACTTTAGGTAATGCGATCATTAGGTATACCGACTTTAGGTAATTCGTGCCGTAGGTATGTTAACTTTAGGCAATTCGATCATAAGGTATACCGAGTTTAGGTATTTCGTGCATTAGGTATATCAACTTTAGGTGTTTCGTGTATTAGGTATATTGGCTTTAGGTATTTCGAGTATTAGGTGTTTCAACTTTAGGTAAATCGAGCATAGGTATTCTGAGCTTAGGTAAACCAATTGTAGGCGAAACGTGAAATAGGTAATTTGTTCATTAGGTGTTATGAGCTTAGGTTAATTGATCATTAGGTAAGTATTTAAAAAAATAGGTGAAACGAGCATAGGTGATTCAACATTAGGTAAATCGATTTTCGGTATTCTGATATGTAACCCAATTTGTATATCACAATCAAAGTTAGTAGCAAAGTGCCGCTCGCCGTTCCCCTTCGCTGTGCTGACTAGATAAAAACTACTTACTTACAGTATTAAACATCAGGATATTTACTTCCGGCTAAAATTGCTAATTAACACTGACTGATAAAGCCGCATTTTGATTTTGATTATCATTTACGATATTGATAACAAAGATAGCGGGAAAACACATGCATTCAGTATCGATTAAGTATTTGTTTAAGAAATACAATGAATACTGGTATTTTGTTAGTGCTTTGTGCGCTGGTGGGTAAATCCATGGGTAAGTCTAGCTTTAGTGATTTTCTTTTTTTTATGTTATACCATAGGTTAATAAATACACTTTAGATAAAAGAAATAAGGAGATCAAATAGCTGTGCTAATAACATTAAATTTCCTTTTTGTTATTTCCTATCTGATACAGGTACAGTCAACTGTAAAAATATGGGTGTACAAATCATCTCAAAAATATGTCCCATAACTCTTATGTCAGTGAATTAAGAACAATGGGACATATTTTTGAGTAAGTTGTTTACACCCATATTTTTACAGTTGACTGTACGTATCATAATGTAATATTTTAGTAGGTAGTTTGTATTTAATCTAACTGGTATACTAGTATTAGGTACTTAGTACCTATTTACGTAGCTACGACAAATACCTATGTAGCTCCTTGGATTTCACGGGCCTATAAATCTCGGTCTTTTGATAGGCTTGCCTGGAGATATAGATCCAACACGTAGAAGCCTGCTGGAACCCGTTCACTGGCGCAACAATAGATACCCGTATATGTACCAGTCCCAGCAGGAATTGAGACTATTATCAAAAAGTGAACATTATATCAGTCTATGGAATGAAGTTTGAGTGGACTATGAAACTGGGTATTGCAGAGGTCGGACACTTGCCATAACAATGTTTTACACGTTATCGAGTCAACACCTATTTTATTATCATCAAAACCGGAGCGCTGATTTTGTACATCATGCACGTCTTTTCGGTTCATTATAATCTGCCGTGGTTTCTGTAGGTGAGCTAAGATGCTACGCTTGCTCGTTCTCATCCGTGGACACTGACCGGTCGTGCGTGGAGGTGACCGACGACACGCGCACCGTCGACTGCCCCTACACATACTGTACCATTATGCGGCAGGAGTTCGTCGTAAGTGAATGGATGCTATTCTATTGTTCTAGGCATTTCCGTAAATTTTACATGATAACAGCGATTTAGGATTATAGTGTAGTTGAGTAACTATAATTTAGTGACAAATCCTATGGTTAGTCTACTTAATTTTTATTAGTCACGTACCCTCCAAAATTTGAAATTTAAAATAACATAAAATTATAATATTGTGGTAGATAGGTATGTTGATATAAATATATGCCGATTTAAAATACTTACCTAGACCACTGGTAGACCATCACTACTCATCATGATGTAACACTAACTCGTAAAGGAGGTTGTGATATAGACAGTTTTCATAAATAAAAACGGTTGGAGCAAAATTACACAGTGGGGAGCATTTTGAAGCTCACTCCTTACTTGCATTCCTGAAGCAGATGCAGTTGAGCGTCGGTGGCCTTAGTTAGAGATTAGCTATAAAATATCATAATTACTTATAATAAGTAAAGTCGCTTACTCCAGTGATTGTGGCGGTTTTTAAGTTCGCTGACACTGTGGGACAAATGTTGGAAGCTAAATTTGACCCACTTCCCGAGTTCCGATTGAGCTAAAATTTTGGATATAGGTACATGTAAATCGGATGACAATGCAATATTAAGATGACATGGAGCTGATTTGATGATGGAGACAGGACAACTCTGTGATAAAACGACGCAAACTAATTGTGTTTGGGGTTGTTAGAATTATCTCGATGAGTATTAGTTGCCTGTAGAAACAAAAGTACAGTCAGCGATAAAAGCTTGTAAGTACCAAAAATGAATTTTTTGCCAAATAATTTTCCAGGATCCTGTTGGAGAGGTCGCCAGTTTCATCAGAGGCTGCGAGGAAACCCCTGATTACCTCAACCACGACATTACCGACACCACATTCCGCACTTATTATCGAGCGTGCACTAACGACCTTTGCAATATAGGTAATTAATATAATTAATACGTAATCTAATATCCCCATTAATTAATTACGACTCACGTGAGCCGTGGCCGGGCCGGAGCTTCCGGAGCTTCGTTTTCTGGAGCACCACATGATCAGCCATCCTAGAAAATGACACGTCGGACGCCTCGACCCGGTCATGGCCCAGTCTAGCGTGAGTCACGTCACCCTTTACCTGCCTGCCATTGTTAGATTTTTGCAATAGCTATAACGTGCGATAAGTAAAAAGACTGGTGTAGAGTTAACTTACTGAACTACTTTTTATTTTTCAATAGGTGATGGAATCCAGTCGGTGGTGGGAGGTAGCCTGTCACCGACGCCGGAATATGTGGGAGACAACCTACTCGTTCCTGGCACTGGCGGCGGAGCTTCGGCTATTCAGATTAGTTTCTTATTGTTATTCGTTCTCTCTGCCATTACTGTTTATGTTTAATAATTTAGTACACAAGAAAAAAGTATGCAATCTTTATGCGGACTTCGTTTTTTTTCGTATAGAATCATACTCCTTTTAATAAGTTTAGTCTTTACTTTAGTCAGTTGAAATGTATTTATTTTTTAGATAGCCTACATTATATATCATGTTGCAATAACATAAGGGGCTCTACAAATTTAATATAAGTTGGTCAAGCAGATCTTGCCAGTAGAAAAAGGCGGCAAATTAGAAAAATGTAGGCGCGAAGGGATATCGTCTCATAGAAAAATTGAATTTTGCGCCTTTTTCTACTGACAAGATTTGCTTGACCATCTTATATATATCACCGAAATCGTTTGCGAAGACATAGTCGAAACTCAAAGATAAGAGATATCTCTTTCTCGCTCTTACTTATGGGTGCGGCGGCCCTTTAATGCTATCTACCCACGTTACGGTTTCCATAACAACTAATATGATGCTTAACTGTAAGTCATTTTGTGCAAATCGAATATTTATGAATAAACGTAAGATTAATCACATAACGTAATGAGACTAATGAGTGCAGTTGATTATACGAATATTTATTTTATAAATAGACTCGAGCATGTGCAGACTTCGGAACGTATCACGAGATTTTGACAGATTCCGTAGCGCAAAATGTCATTCAAAGTGATGTAGGTTATGTTGTCTATATTTTATATAAAATGTAATTAGTAACATAAATTAATAGTGCTGGTGGCGTAAAACACAATATGAACACTTCACCCACCAAAACCAAACAGAAGCTGTCGTTACGGAAACGGTTGTTCGTTAAAAAGTCACCCAAAGTTGGCTGCTATGTCGATACAGATTCCAATGATGAGTTTTCACAGTCGACGTCTCGTCCGATTTCCCCGGCCGACCCATTCCTTGCTCATAGTCAGTTACAAGTTGATACGAGCCTGGAGTCTATCGATAACCACAAGAATGCGTCGGAGCCGTTTAGCAACAACACAAGCCAAGGCAGTGATCACTTTCACAAGGACGACGATACCAATCCTCAGTGCTGTAAAACATTCTTCAGAAGATCTCGGCCGAGGAGTCTAGTAGAAGCACAATCAAAACCTGACACCAATTCTAGACCATGCAGCCCAGTCACTAGCAATAGTCATAGTGAAAACTCAGTCTCACAAACCAAGTCTGAAGAAATACCCAAAGTTACTGTTAAGTTTCCAAGGAATGACGATCCTCGAAAGTACTTTGAACATTCAGGGTCCTTTGAAGGTATAAAACCAAAGAGTAAACTGTTTGTCAAGAGATTATCAGCTGATCATTTAATATCTAACGACACCAAACCACTGTTTCATACATCATCTCCTGAAAGTGATAGAAGCAGTTCCTTAGATCGCAAAAGAAGGTAAGTTATTATTTTTTTTGTATTAAGTCCCATGAAAAACCTTGGTGGCAGGATGCCGGGGAAATAAACAATAAAATGAATCAAATTTGAATGAATTGATAAAAAAATTATCATTCTGACAAATAAAAAATTAAGTGTGCCCCCTAATTAAAGGACAGAGGGTTAATGCAATCAGGAGGTTCATTTTACACACTCACGGTGGCACCTGATACAAGGAGTTGTCAAAAAATCATTAGTTCAAAAGCTAGATTTTCTTGTATTCACTGCTTTTTTCACCTGTATCTTTTAATAACTTCATTATGCTGATAAATAATGCAGACCTGAATCAAGGTGTGAATTTTCTTGGTTAATTTAGAATTATATTTATTGAGTATGATTTAATGTCCTGGGCAGTGTTTTTTGATGCTTAGTTACATTCAATGTTAACTAATAACTGGTAAAAGTATGTGGTGTGCGCTGTATAGATACTTACATCATAACTTTCCATACAGGACAAAGTCAACAATAACCAGATCTCATTCCCGTGCGGGTAGCACAGACAGCTTGGTTCGCAACTCTCTGCTCGCTGCTCAGGTGCTTCGGCTCATTCCCACTCAGGAGGCGAGGGAGAGGTTGTGTCTATGCCTTATTCTTGATGCTAGCTTTATGTGCTTTATGGTTTTGGAATGCTTTTTATAATAGGTTGTGACTATGTCTGTCAAGCCATTCCCGTCAGTAGAAAAAAGCGGCAAATTTAATGACAATGTGTTTAATGATTCTGTTATACTATTTATTAGTAGCATTAGTGATCCAAAAGACTCGAGCCTTTTAGCTCTTTTTTTAGGGCTCGCCTCATCTCTCGACGCCTAAAAGGCTAAAAGACTATTTAGCTCTTTAGCCCCCGAGCCTAGTTTGTTTTAAGAGCTTAGACTCTTGGAGCTAATAACCTTATTAAAAGACTACATATTTTAAAAGCTAAAAGTCCTTATCTAAATATTAAGACTCGACATTTTTTTAGCCTCGAAGCCTTTTAGCCTCAAAGCCTAATGTAACAAAGGCTGTTACTACTACGTTTAGCTGACCTAAGTTTAAAAAATCTACCGTACGAAACTGATAATTTTATTTTATATCACTTTTGGTCGTTCATGAAATTTTGTTCAAATAAAAACGTCACTTTTGAGACTTTCTTTTTTTTTTTTTTCTGTCTTTCACATTTGAGACTTGTATGGATGGGCTATGTCAGTGTCAAACAAGTGACAAAAGTGACGTTTTTATCTAAGAAATGTCACTTTTGATACTTGTATGGATGGGATATGTCAGTGTCAAACAAGTGACAAAAGTGACGTTTTTGTTTGAATAACAATACCATACTATTCCATGTTACCATGCCAAAAATACCGTACCATACCATACCGTACCTTACCATACCATACCGCTCCATCCATACCATACCATAAAATAGTATATTATTACGGATTTGAGATACAACTATAGCGCCTGGATAAAGTTTAATTGAATGATTGCTATTCAATTAAAGTAAGCATAATATGCTAAACTTTAATTGGAAAAACTGGTACTTACAACTAGTTTAAAGGGATACTTTAGATTTATCTACATACGATATAGTGTAGACTATCAAATCTTTACACACCTACTATTATCTAAGTAATTAAGTATGAATGCATTCATAAAAGTTAAGAGTTTATATAACGGTCAAGTTCTTTTTAAGGTTTTAAGCTTTAAAAAGGCTTGAGCTCTTAAAAAGGCTATAATTAAAAAAAAAGGCTATAGCCTTTTTTAAGACTTTAGCCTTATTAAAACCTTTAGCCCTTTGAAACCTTTTTCATTAAGCCAGCTCTAAAAAGAACTCGGGAGCCTTAAATTATGGCTAAAAGGACTCGAGTCCTTTGGAACACTAAGTAGCATGGGTTTTATTATTGTCGTAATAATTATCTATTAAAAAAATGTTCAAAGATTCTAAAGTCATTTTAAAATTCCAAGTCAAATATGTACCTAGGCTTCAAATTCGCATGTATATTATTGTTTTGTTTTGTTGAGTTATATTTGAATTCTGACTAGAAACGAATAAAGATTTGCAAACCGAAAGGACACTCGACCGGCGGCGGCGATCAGCCATTTCAACAAATGCAAGCATATGCGAGTGGCCTCGGTACACGCTAGTCAACTCCCTTGAACGCTCGACGCTGGTCGTCGAACGCGCCTCTGGTCGCTTGCCGAGGCCGTACACTTTATTATTAATGTAACTACATATTTCTTATTTCATTACATAATGTTTTTCAGGAATTATTTGTATGGGCGACTAGCATCCCACTCCCTTCTGGGTGCTGCTGAGTTGGAACACGTCTTTCCAGAAAGGGAGGTGAAAATATTCGTGGGAACATGGAATATGAATGGCCAAGCTCCACCCAAGTATGTTAATGAGATTTCGTCACATATTTAAATTTGTCTAGTGAAAGGCAGTATTAATAATGGGTATTATTCCGACTGATTACCTTTTAACTAGACTATTTTGTCTTCCCAAAACAGTGTAGTGATTTCATCAAATCAGTTATTGAAAGGAAATGACAATTCAACGGTGTCTTTTTAAACATCTGTATTGACTGCAGTGACTGATATTATACTTAAAAACCGGACAAGTGCGAGTCGGACTCGCCCACCGAGGGTTCCGTACTTTTTAGTATTTGTTGTTATAGCGGCAACAGAAATACATCATCTGTGAAAATTTCAACTGTCTAGCTATCATGGTTCGTGAGATACAGCCTGGTGACAGACGGACGGACGGACGGACGGACAGCGGAGTCTTAGTAATAGGGTCCCGTTTTACCCTTTGGGTACGGAACCCTAAAAATAAAATAATTCAGCAATGTTAAGCGACATTTTCTAATTTCAGAGAACTAGCTGACTTTATTTTCCCGAACCAAGTGAAACACGTGCCAGACATATTCGCCATCGGCACTCAGGAGTCATATTCGGAGCGGACAGAGTGGGAAATAACCATTCAGGAAGTCTTAGGACCGTCACATTTACTCCTTCACTCTTATTATTTAGGTAAGATACTTTAAACACACGTTTATACGTTAAAACGTTTTTGAAGTGAAAACTTCTTTAGCGGCGCTTTGCACTTTTTGTGATGGGGAAAAAATGTTAAACTCGCGACAGGTCACGTGACCATAAGATTCGTAAGACGTAAGACGGACACGTGACCTGATCGAAAAACTGTTACAATGTCATTGAGTTTTCACTTCTGCCGGCACTCCCGGAGGCGAATTTACAAAGCCTATACTGATAAGGTCCAGATGCGAACTGAACTGGATTAGCTTTTGTTTGGACAAAACTTGACCAAACCCTAATCCATTACAGTACAGAAATTTACTGAAATCGTATAGACTTTGTTGGCTAAATTAATATGGATATTGTTGCTACAAATGCTAGTTTGTTGCGATCTAAACTTGAATAATATTTTAGTAATGACTCCGATTGTATTGCATTAATTACCGTTCGTGCTAATTACTTAAAAATACCTATTTTTTTTTCATTTAAGAACTATATCAGTTGAGATTTCTTATTAGGACATGTTTAATGTGAAATCGTAATACAATTATAAGTCGACTGTATTTTATAATACATTGGTACATAACGAAGTAGATGATTTATTTAAGGACCAAGATTTACTACTGTGTTCTGCCTTTTCTCCGAAGTTTTATTGTCCGAATTTCACTTGCCAGACAACTTTTCGCAGATGATTTACTTTGGCAACCAACATTCGCCAAATTTTCATCATGACAACGTTTTACTTTATAGAATTATTGTTATGTAGATTATTACTATGTGTACAACGTTTGGAGTACATTTCTATGGTCAAATCATTCAACTTGCTAGATATTTATTAATACGATATCGTCTAGTCATTTGACAGAGTTCACTGAGTCAAGATAGGTACGACGACGAGCGAAGCGAGGAAGAGCGTGTTAGGTGAACTGCGACCAAACAGCGAACCGACTTTTTTTTTACATAGAACGACTTTCCTGGCAACAGTTCATTTTCCTGGGGGTTGCAGTTCTAACCTAACCTAAGCCACTTTTCTGGCAACAGTTCATTTTCTTGAGGGTCGCAGTTCTAACTTAACCTAACCCACATTTTTGGTAACAGTTCGTTTTCTTGGGGGTCGAAGTTCTAACCTAACCTAACCCACTTTTCCAGCAACATTTCGTTTTCTTGGAGGTTGCAGATCAAACTAACCTAAACTACTTTTTTGGCAATTTACATGAATACTAGGTGAAAAGTAATTTAGTAAAAAAATAATTGTTGAAATCAATATTCAGTGAACTTTAGTGTCGTACAAATAATACTCGATGAATAATATTGAATAATGACGGCGAGACTCCGCTCGACTAGGTATTGTGAGAGCATTAATGTTTAAATATATCGCGACAAAATCTTAACCATTTGAGTAAATAAGTATTATTAAAATTTAGATATCACATTCAAACGTGCCTGAACTTACTAAACTCGACTAGGTTTTGGCGTGAATAATATTTGAAAATATGTATGCAAAAAGCTAATCCATTTCAGTGACTACTTTTTACCGAAACGGTATAGATATTGTCAAGTAATATGCATAAACAAAAGCTCACCTATTAAAATCTGAGTCGTGACTGAAATAGTATAGCTTTTGTAAATTCGCCTCCCGGAGTACAACCCGTTGTTTTTTTTTTTCAGTTTATTTCATATCGTAGTAAGTTTTACTTTTTAAAAACAGTTTTTTAGTTAAACCTATTATCAATTATCATGTATACAGAATTTGAAGAAATCTCTTCAAGTTTTAAGAACTAACCTTTGAGTAGTCGGACAACCCTATACAAACATATATATTTGCAAACTCGGGATTGTGTCTAATCTAAATGAAAAAACAATTATCACACTTGATCGCATCATAAACACATTAATCATCATTTGTACAGTCGACGCCAATGTGCACGCTTTTAATTGTCAAATCTTAAACCTTATTCCAAATACATAAGGTTCACCAATGATCAGTAATAGTGTCGCTGTTAGTACCTACACTAATTTAATAACGGAAGGCGAAAGAGATAATATATTCTTGGTCTCTGTTTGGCAACAATGAGATGGCTAATGTCACGTCACATCTAACAATGGACATACAAATGTCACTAAAGTAAAATAAACTTTATATCCTTAGTATGAGGTCTATAAAGGCAAGGTGGTCATCAATGTGCAATGTTACAACTTATAAGATAACATTTTATTCGCAAAACATCAAGCTATATACAATGCCCTATAGGCCTGTAATAATGACAAATATTTGTTTTGTTTTTATCTAACCTTGGTCCTTTACTAGTCGATTTTCTCATGTTATCAGTTTTAGTTACCGGTCTCTTTAGCGCGTTCGTTACCACAAACCCAATTAACCAAGTTAATTAAAGCAAGACCGACTGATTAAGAACCGCTCAGTTAATGTGATTTACGTATATTCGAATAGAATGTCCGATTAGATTATACTCAAAGGTATTCCGAATTTAAAACCGAGCTGAACTGAACCCGAACCAAAAGAAATAGTTATCGCTGGGAAGTATTTTTTAACCGACTTCAATTTCATAGAAGGAGGAGGTTCTGTATTCGGTTGTGGCTATTTTTTTTTTCTATGTACGTTCACCGATTACTCCGACATCCGTAGTCCGATTTGAGTAATTCTTTTTTTGTTTGAAAGGAGCTACCTCCGAGTTGGTCCCATTTTAATTTGGTTCTGTTCTGATGATGGGATCCATGAGGAATTGAGGGAATTCCTCAATTTTTAAAGGCACATGCATGGTGTTTTGGGCGTTTTCTTAAGCAACTCGAGCATTTTCTCCCGAAAACCACCAATTTGATGAAGTAGACCTGATGATGATGATTATTTTGATGATAATGATGATGATTTCTTTAAATGTAAGTATGTTCAGCGATTACTCCGGCACCTGTGATCCGATTTGAGTAATTATTTTTTTGTTTGGAAGAAGTTACCTCCAAGGTGTTTCCGTATTATTATTGGTTCTGGTCTGATGATGGAATCCATGAGGAATTGAGGGAACTCCTCAATTTTTAATGGCACGTGTTAAGTGATTTCGGGGTTTTCTAAAGTAACTCGAGCATTTGCTTACGAAAACCACCAATTTGATGTACTGCAACTGTAGCCTTACCACGAGTTTGACATTGACATATTCGCTAACGTCTTATGCATCTAAATGTAACTTTTTATGCATCTCGCTCACACTAAGGTTAGTACGAGCGAGATGCATAGGAAGTAAGTTACACACATGCTAGCGAATATATCAATGTCAAACTCGTGGTAAGCTGGTAAGGTTACTGATCGGGGGTTAGGGTTAGGAGTTGGAGAGGAGGGTTGTTGGTTCAGGATCGAGGGGTTCCTGGATCAGGGGTTAATGTGCTGTGAGGTTGAGTGATCGGGGGCTGAGGGATTGGGTCAGTGGCGGGGCGGGCGGATGGATTTAGTTGACAGGAATTATAATTTCCCAGACGGACTCGAGAAAATTCCTGATTACATATTTACTAAAGTAATAGGTACACGAATTTAGTATTAAACATGATCTTGTTTTTCATTCATGCGTCGCGCTCTTAACAATGCGTTAAAACTAAAAATGGTAAAATATAAACTTTTTACAAAAAAAATGTAACGAACTTAAAAAAGGATGAAATAAAATATTATCCTCTTTTATGTCTATGCGTTACCAACTGATATGTTTGAAGTCGGTGCCAAGCCAAGTAGTAACAATACCAGTCAAAAATAATCAGATTTATGGTTATTCCCATTAGAACTGTACTAATAACTATTATAAATGTGTAAAGAATTCTGTCTGCCTCTTTGTCGCCTTTTCATGGCTTAACAACTGAACCGCTTTAGGTGAAATTTGGCAAGAAGGTAAATTCCTTGAATTGTTTTATATTTTGAAATGTAGTCCTCTGGATAAGGGACGGGAAATAACTCAGTCCCAATCCCACACTTGCGTGCTATAGACTGTTCGAGCATTAGTAAGAAATGCTCTTTAAAAAATACGACGGCAAAAAAATGCATTTAAATTTACACTAATGTGCCGACAAATAGGGTACGGACTGCGCCAAGAAGGTTTGATCGTGTGTTCTTAGGTCCAGTCGACGTCAATGATATGTTTACACTTTTGCACCTTACTCCTTTGTAATAAGGCGAAAAGTGTAAACATATTTTTAACGTCGACTGTACTTACAGAAAGTACGTTCATTGTCGTCGTGTAAGGCAATCCAACGTAGGTAAATCCTTATCGAATCGCACCAAAGTCATGGTATGCTTCAAAATTTGACTTGGCACCGACTTCAAACATATCAGTTGGTAACGCATAGACATAAAAGAGGATAATATTTTATTTCATCCTTTTTTAAGTCGGTTTCATTTTTTTTGTAAATTTTTTTTATTTTATTGTATCATCATAATTTATGAAGTTGAGTAGATAGTGATTCACCTTTCATGAATTGCCAATTAATAAATGGTTTTTTTTTTATTTTATTAAATTTATGGACCGTTATTAAACTATTTTAGACAACTAAAGCCTAACCTAACCGGCCATTATTAAATTTGATTTACTAAAATTAGTCTGTGCAGAAATTAGTGGTTTGGAAATGAAATTCAATGACATGAAAAAAAATATTTAGTTTATTTTTTTCTTTTCACAGGAACAATCCACTTAACAGTATTCATCAGAAGAGATCTAATATGGTTCTGCTCGCTACCAGAAGACGCCAGCCTGTCTGTACGGCCGGGTACCGCCTTCCGGACGAAAGGCGCTGTGGCCATATCGTTCGCGCTGTTCGGCTCGACCTTTCTGTTCGTGACCGCGCACTTGACCGCGCACCAGGAGAAGGTCAAAGAGAGAGTCTCGGATATCAAGAGAATAATTAGGGCTATCGATTTACCAAAGAATTTGCCGTGCAGACATAAAAGTAAAGGTATGGTGTCCATAGTTGTATATAAATTTTTGGTACAAGCTTTTATCGCTACCTGTACTTTTCTTACGACAGACAACTAATACTCATCGAGACAATTCTAAAAACCCCTAACACAATTAGGTTGCGTTGTTTCATCACAGAGTTCCTATGGCCACCTCCTGTCTCCATCATCAGATCAGCTCGATGGTACCATAATATTACATTGTCATCCGATTTATACATGCATGCAAAATTTCAGCTCAATCGGAAACCGGGAAGTGGATCAAATTTAACTTGCAAGATTTGATTACAGACAAACAGACAACGGTCAGGTGAAAGTAAATAAAAGCTTGTAATAAAAAGCAGCATAATTATTGAAACTGTGTAAGCATATACACGGTGGCTCAAAAATAACTGCATTCCCGTTGCCAGGGAGGTTTTGGGATTATACTGAGTAACTTTTTAAAAATTTGGCTGTTTCATCATACATTTTGACTGGTCCATTTTTTTCGCGATTTCGGGGTTGGTCCCATAGTAAAAGTTGCTCAGTACAATCTCAAAACCTCCCTGGCAACGGGAATGCAGTTATGTTTTAACCACCGTGTAGATATGTTATAAGGTTGATGAATGACATGGTTTGTTTATATTATTCGTTCTATACGCCGTGTAATATCATGGGAAACGAAAATATCCATACTCGTTATTTTCCAGATGTGACAAACAACTTTGATTACGTTTTCTGGTGCGGTGATCTAAATTTTCGGCTGGGTGAACCGAGAACTGCTGTTTTACGGTGGATAGAGCAGACTGAAGTAAGTAGTGATACACCAACTACGGATTTGGCCGACAAGCCGACTAATTGGCTCTCGGATACCCGATTCTAGTTAGGGCAAATCGGAATAATGGCGTTACCAACTAATCGCTAACTACAAATGACGCCAGATCCGACCCTACTAGTCGGCGAATAATCGGCAGTTACTCTGGGACATTGCTAGATTCGTTTGTACCTACCGACATCTAAAAAAAACCATTTTACCGTTAAAATTACCTACAAGTTACCAGAAATTACATAACTATATTGATTCCTCAAGCAGCAATTAATTACTTAACCAGCGCTATATGAACGTGTTTCGCTTTAGTTCCCACTGCCTCATCACCTACCGCACGGTCTGCTGCACGCCGACCAGCTGACGGCCGTGCTGGAGGACGGCGCCGCCTTCAGAGACTTCCGAGAGGCGCCCATCACCTTCCCGCCCACATATAAGGTAACAAAATACACAACACAACATACAGTCATCATCATCCCGGTTCTTTGCCACGGCTCATAGGAGCCTGCTGGGATCCGTTTGGCAACTAATCCCGAGAATTGGCGTCGGCACTTTTACGAAAGCGACTGCCATCTGACCTTCCAACTCAGGGAAACTAGGCCTTGTTGGGATTAGTCCGGTTTTCTCACGATGTTTTCCTTCAACGAAAAACGATTGGTAAATATCAAATTAAATTTCGTACATAAGTTTCGAAAAACTCATTGGTACGAGCCGGAGTTAGAACCCGCGACCTCCGGATTGAAAGTCACACGCTCTTACCGCTAGGCCACCAACGCCTTTTACAACGCAACATACAGTCATATCCAGTATTTGTTTTATATGATAACGTGATATATTAAGTAAAAAAGTCAGACTTCTAACTTATTTTGAATACTATTTTACCCAGCTACACTTATATGGTTGTATCACAGAGCTAGGTCAGGATTTCGTTAAGTCTAGAAGAGAAACAGTCGAATTTTAAAGTTAGATTCAAATTTTGAATTTCTTTGCCGGCTCAATATCGCGTCTGTGGGATCCAAGGGAAATTAAGACTAAAATCATAAATGTTTACAGTACGATCCTGGCAGTCAGCAATTCGACACTTCAAGCAAACAGCGCGCCCCGGCCTACACCGATCGGATACTCTTCAAGGCCAGGACTATGACTGGGAACTCCTCGGCCTTCTCAGGTGAATATTTACCGGTTGGCGGTTGAATATACACTTTCTTTGTATCTATTTTTACAACACACATACCTAGTCCTTAACTGTCTTGCCCAATGAAACTAACCTAGCAGTTCAAACCCTTTTCTACAGTGGGAGACTTGTTCCCAGCCTTAGGACTTTCTTTCAAATTTCTATCTGTCTCTTCTCTACCCCCAATACCTAACTTTCTGCCTAAACTCTTCCTTTCTTTCCTTGCACTACTAATTTTAAAATTGACGGGCTCCAGTGATTTCAGGTCTACGCCGTTTGAGCGCAGTTCCAGTGCAGTCGGGGTTGAAGTGTGAATTATACAACTCTGTGCAGTCGATATGCACCAGCGACCATAAGCCGGTGTGGGGCTTGTTCTCGGCCGCGCTCCGCCCTGGCACCGACGTGTGAGTACAAACTATACCTTATTGCTACGACATAAGGTCTACAATATCAGTCATGTCAGGGTTGAAGTGTGAATTATACAACTCTGTGCAGTGGATATGCACCAACGACCTCAAGCCGGTGTGAGGTTTGTTCGAGGCCGCTCTCAGCCCCAGCACCGACGTGTGAGTACAAACTATACCTTATTGCTACGACATAAGGTTCACAATGACCCCAGTCCAGTCAGGAATGAAAAACGAATTATAATAACTCTGTGCAGTCGATTATGTACCCATAATAGTTGCTAGATTCCGCTGAACTGCTTCATATGTTTCGTGGTAGGTACCTAAACGGATTGTCAAACTATAAAATATGTACGGAGCCGTCTATTTATTTACATCAGATTTGAATTTCGAAACGAGTTTCTTTTTCTTTCATTTCACATCTCTTGTTAGTATTTGCTTTTCCAGTTGCAAAATAAATTTAAAATTTCCAGGGTCCCTCTAGCGGCGGGGCTGTTCAACCGCGAGGTGTACCTCGAGGGCATCAAGCGTAGACGAGCAGTTCTCGACCACGCGCCCGGCACGTCCGCCGTCTGCGCCATTCAATAACCCAACCACATAATTGCTTTACTAAAATAGACGTCCGGTACGACATACACATGTAGTGCATAATTATTTTACATCGTTTCTTCACGGAAACGTACGAACGAGTCTTGCTTTTTCGTCAGTCTCGGTACAATAAGGTTGACTGAAGTAGCATGAAAAATACGAACGTTTCCGAGAAAATACGATGGAAAATAATTATGCACTACATCCTGTAAGTGCTTATATTGAACCACATAGTCCGGCTACGCATCTGTAATAGGGCTACGTGAAGGGAGTTTTTCGGCTCGGACCTTCGACAGAACCATTGTATTTGGTTGACTACCAAAAGCGTGCTAGACATACTTAATGGAAGAAACCAAACCCTTAGACAAAGCCCGTTGTAAAAGCGACTTTACCCTATGCATCAAAATCTGTTTTGGACAAAAGAGTTGTATGTCGTGTAGGAAGATTGACTAGCCGGAGGTATGTAAATTAGACTTAGGTACATAAGATTACGCCCGACCAGGACGGACCTTTGTGATTCAAGTAAGCATTTGAAATGCAGTTTAGCGTAACAATGTAAGTCTAAACTGTAACTGTTGATTCGGACACTATTTTAATAAGGCAATTATTAATGTTATAATATTTTCTAATGGTGTTATTCATAAACGCGTTACTAGCCTGAATTACCTATGAATCGTTTGTCTTTATCTGTCATTTTGACTTATGTATTTGTATGAAAGGAATAAAACATAATTTAACTAAATCAGGCCCGTAAAGTTTTATGTATAAGGGGGTAAAACTTTTTTGTTACGGGGCTAAGTATGTTTCTAATATCTTATATCAGTATTTTAATCAAGGTGCCACATTTGGGTTTATGTTTGTTTAGTTAATATTGTAATAAATATCTGTAATTCTGAATGTAGGGAACAATATACATAACAATGGTTTAATTTCTTTTGAAATTAAGCTTAATGCACAATTTCGAATTGTAGATATGCACAAATTATTAGTAGTATCAAGGTCCTTTGATATTTAAAAATTTCGGTTTTTATTTAATAACAACCCATTACATTATTATTTATTTAAAAATATATTTGTTCAGTACCAAAAGGTACTTCAAATATTCTATTTATATAGGTATTATTAAAAAAAAACAGGGCTTAACTGACCTACAAAATCATGGTTCAAAAGAGGTTATTTAGTACAAAGTTTATTTACTTATTTAAAATATATTTTTCAATAAGTTGCTCATTTTACAACGCAATATTTTATTTTTGAATATTATTTATAGTGCAGAATCGCACAAATAGGTACAAAATGAATGTTTATGTTTACAGTATTGTGTTAAGGGCCCACTGATTGACAGTCCGCCGGCGGACTGTTAATCAGTGGGCCCCTTTACGAATATTATTTCAAGTTTCGTTACCTGGTTAATTGAGATAAGTGCTCAAATAAGTTGGAATTAAGACACATGATAAACACACGAAAGAAGACATTGAAATATATTAATTTTGTTATATTTAAGTTGTTTAAGCTGTACCAAAAAAAGACATCGTCTAGTCATTGTATTGTTGTGTTGCAACCGAGTACTTAAGTACCTACATATTTTATTTTAAAAAATTTGCTTATTAAATTTTGTTATTACTTAATGGCTTTTTACGGTATGTTAGAAGTTGGAATTGGAGTGGATCTGACAATCACGTTAGAGCTATAGAATCCCAATTTTAAAGTATTTCATAATATTACAAGAATTGCCTGTCCAATATCACTTTTAAAATTCCAGATACGTGTAACTAAGTTATTTTTTAAATTCTAATCTTTTCATTTAGGCAGTATACCTAAAGACGTTATTCGAAACGATTCATTTGACAACGATGCGATGATTTGCAAATGTTCACTTAATTCACTTAAATGTTCACTTAATGACCTTAATTGTGACTGAGTACTCTGACCACCACAATTCCAAACTCTTACCAACTGTCTACATATATGTAAAATGGGTTCCATGCCAATGATATGTCATAATTTAGGTATTAGTACAAGTATGTGCATGAGATGTCCATAAGTCATAAAACTAATTGCTTATTTCTTAATATTACGTTTTAAAAAAGCTGTTTAACCGTTAAAATATTGATGTTTTCTGTAGAGGTTTTAAGGTGCTTTTTCAATGATGGAGCGAGGCAAGGACCGAATTCAAATTGGATCCCTAACAAACAAATAGGTACCTACCTAGTAACACCACCGTTGTGATGTCTTGCCTCGTCGTTAAAAAAAAACACCATTGTAACCGTCCAATCTATTGAACTTTCTATCTTAAGGTTCGGCCACACCGCTGCTCAAAAGGCTCTTTTGAGCAGCGGTATCGCACGGAATCGCAGTGACGTGCCTTAACTGTCATATACGCCGCATTGACATATGTCTATATATGTCAATGATACGCCCGCCGTGACGTGCCTCATGTGAAACTACGATGCGTTTGAGCAGCGGTGTAGAGAGCTTGCGGTAAAGTCGTGACGTTTACGGCACGTCACTGTGATTCCCTACAGTAACCGTATTATGAGCAGCGGTGTGGCCGATCCTTTATAATAATACATTTGATTGATTGATCATTTTTTGACTCGCAAAAAATTTAATTAAGTTGATTGGATTGGAGTAGCCTTGCGTTTTAATCGTTGCGATGAGTTACATTTAAAATGAACGCGCTTTATGTATTATTTTTAAGTCATTAACATTATTAAATGTTTCTAATTATATTAGCTCTGTGTTGTATATGAAAGTATCTTAGAACTGATACTTTATTTAAAGTGGTTAGTACTGTTAGTAGCCCAGGTAGGAAATAATGAGCTTGTACTTAAATGTAAGATAGATGTGTGATGTTTCTGAAACAGTAGCGAGGCTTCGTACCGGAGATGACCATTGTTGAGATCTTTTAGGATTCAATTTCGATAGGATGCTCAGAATGCCAGCTTTTACTAGTTTCAGATTAGCTGACGTATCGACTTCGAAGTCATTAGCTTAATTTAAGGAACCCATCTACCAGATATCCGACTTTGAAGATATTCGTAGTAGACCAATTACGTGATCAAAACTAGTGAAAATTGCCATAAGCCAAAATTGGCATGGAAACCAAAGGGGTCTGCAGATGTGATGTCAAAGCTCTGTATGACAAAATTGGGTCACTATGCAACAGCAATCTGTAGAATCGTCAGACAATAATGAGTTTGGCTGTTGGTTGGTTGATGCTAAAACTGTTTGTAGACCCATAGCCCCCATAGGAGGAATCGTTTATTCTTGTAGTTATAGAAATATCTGTTTGTTGTGTGGTCCGTGTAGTTATAGGTATTAGAATATGGGACGTGCGAAGCCTCGATATTCTCTGCCTTAACACTGTGTAAACAGTACCGTCTGCGAAATGTTAAGAACATTTCAAATCATGTGCTGTGATTTACTCTGGTTTCTAGTCTGATGTCCATTCCAAAGTACATAGCTACTAAAATACCCCTTAGTTCGTGATAATTAATCTTGTAGCGTGTGGTTCCAAATACCGCGAATGTGCTAAGACCTACCGCTAATAGACTTAACATCATATTAGTAGGTAAAGGTCAATTCATAACTGTCGAATATGCGATCTTACGTTATTTTATTATCATACTCCACTATACTTTTAACATTTTAAAGCGTACAAAAAACACAATTGCATAAGTCAATTTTCAAGTCATTTCAAAGAAAACGCTAGTACAATCAACAGCAGAAGTTGCTAAGCGGACCAGGTGTTTATTGGCGACTTTATAGTTAAGAGAATAAGAGCGTGTCAAGGTAATTTTGAACATCTCACCCGCTTAGCAACTTCTTCTGCTGAATGTACATTAGGAGCACTAAGTCTTAGTAAATGCAAACCAGTTTGATATACATATGTCAAATTATAATTGTTTTTATAGTATATAATATACCTATATGATAAACTACCTTTTATACCTTACTAAAAACTAAAATTTGAGATTTTTATTCGAATAAAAATGTTCAAACCTACCGATTGATTATATGTACTTTCTAAACCACTAATTTCAATTATTGTGATTTTATGATATCCCTACCTAGGCATTATAGTTGCAGAAGAGAAAATAAATGTATTAGAGTCAGTTCTTACGTGGATCAATAAAACAAGAAGACAGAGTGTCTGTATAGTGTTCTAATATTCTGCGCCATCTATTGAATGAAAGTTGAGGTGTTTTGTTAGCGTCGAACAAAATAGATGGAACTGAGGATGAGGATGGTATTCTAATTCCATCTGTCCAATGTGTATTTCCGTCTCATATTTAGCTTAGTGAGAGAGTGAGACGCAATGCACATTGGCCAATGAAATTGGAATAGCACCCTGACTTTCATTCAATAGATGGCGCTGCGGTAACCGAACCTGAAGACAGGTCTAAACTTCGAACAAAATAGATGGAACTGAGACCTACGCGATTTTGTATAGACGTTGTCGATCTTCTCGTTTTATTGGTCCATGGTTCCTATAAGGAGCCTATGAGCCAATCTGTCTAAATAAATCCACCAGTCTTCCATACCTTGTAAAGTGATGTTTGTATGTGAACATAAGATTATGCTTGTGCTTATGCATATTGCATAACATTATATTAAGGCGGGATACCACCAGTGTGCGGCACTGTGCGGCACAAGCATATTCAGTACAAAATTGCTTGTGCCGCACACTGGTGGAATCCAGCCTTTATGCTGACGCTTTTTCACACAAGAACAATAATTAAATAGGGTAAAGCAAGCCAATATTAACTAATTTCTGATGGTACTGAAGTAATCAATAATAATTGCTTTGTTTACCCTAACTATTACAACTAGATTAGGTATGCTATTTACGCTCAAAATATATTTTTTGCTTCATAATAAAATAATTGTTATTAGAAAGAGAATAGTGATAGGACTGATAGGTATATTAATTAATCGTCGTCAAACTGAAACACTACTAGAAGATTCAGTATTTAGTTTGAGGACGGCACAATTCTACTTAGTTTGCACATTATACTTAATAGCAATTTACACCCCGTAGTTCGGTGGAATAGGATGTCATGATTCAGTTATAGCGGGTAATCTGTAATGAACTTAAAAGAACTTTATTTTTAAGAATATAAGAATGTTCGCAGGTAAATTTGTAGCTATTTTTGCTACTGTACAGTTGCCCTCAAAAATCCTTTATTAATTATTACTATGGATGCACATGACAATCCAACTAGTGTTCAGCGATTTTCGAGGACGACCGTACAGCCAACTGCATTATTTGTTTATATGTATTATATACCTTTTTGCAGTTGATATTGGTACCACCTAATTTTACAGGCTATTTTGGATGACTGAAATAATCATGTTACTAAAGAGTTTTCGACGGTAGTTATAAAAGTAAAAGATGGATCAGAGACTAATAAATTATAAAGATTGTGAATGTCTAGGAAAAATCTGTGGCTTGAAAATAATAGTTAAACTAGACGACTCACAAGTGGTCGCAGTGCATAAGTACAGTCAGCTGCAGAGAAATGGTACCCACTGCATAGAAGTTTGATTGCAAGGTCCACCTAATATGTACAGTTAGGACATAGCTGATTGTACATACTATATTGCTGATTGTATTTACATAAACGCCCTATGGACACGACTATTGAAGCCACGACTTTTCCTTTAACATTTTTGTAGTTGTAACGGTATGATATGTGTATTACAAAGTATTATTTTCACCAAAGCGATATTTGGCTAGTCCATATATTTATTTAGATAATTATAGTATTAAGGGAATACTAAAATGTTACACTATTTAATAAAACTTTCCTCGCTAATAAAGACTTTTACTGACGAAAATGATATTGAAGATTCATGTAGTTATCTGCCTCTTTATCGCTCAAATACGCAAGAGTGATAGAGAGGTCAGATAACGAAATTTTTCTTTTAGACGAAGATTCTCTAACGAATATTTTCTTGTTTCGCGGTAGACCCTCAGATTGTGATGGATTGTGGTCAGGGGCGTATTTTGAAATTTGGCGCCCCGGGCCAATACGTTTCGCCGCCCCAGAAGTCAAGGAAGAAAAGCAAAATGCGATCCGATGCCGCCCCTATATGCCGCCCCTGGGGGTTGGCGCCCCGGGCCATGGCCCGGATGGCCCTAGGGTAAATACGCCCCTGATTGTGGTAGTGGCGCCCCCTAAGCAGAGATTCGCGTAATATTCCCAAATGGTAACTGGACCGGGCGATTGAATTGAAGTATAACTAATATTTAACACAAGGTAATCCCTACAAAATTGTGTTTTTTTCTCTAGTCATTGATGAACCTACTTACCTACCAAAAAGGACATATGTGTGTGTATTTTTTTAAGCTACATTTTTGTTTTCGATTTGAGAAATTCTTTTTTTATTTCAAAGGAGATAGCGCCAAGCCAAGGCAGGCGCGGATCCAGCCCTCTAAAAAGGTTGTGGTCACAGCCACTCCAAAATCGGTCAAGTGCGAGTCGAGGGTACCTGATGATTCCCCGACCAATAAATTCGCAGAGGGATCGCAAGCGATTTATTTCAGTCCATACACACTTAGATATATAACTACGCTAAAAAACTTCTTCGGCTGTAAATTAAAAGCTGGCATTAAGCTAGAAATAATTGCCCCTGTAAGTAAATAATCTATATTCTTGCAAATAATTAGGGCTCTGTATTCAGCTGGGGTACCTACCCTAATGATTACCCGACCAATTTATAGCACAACAATTACACAATTTATAGCACATTGTCGATTCGCTTGACAACGTTTCGCCGAAAATCGTTTCGCAGAGTCAATTATTCGTAGATGCAACTTTTGGTCGACTAACTTTTGGTAGACTCTTGATTCACATATCATTCAGTTCGCTTCTGTGTAAATTAGCAGACCAATTATTAGAAGAATTACATTTGGCGGAGTAATCTTTTCATCAAGCAACCTTTAGTCGAGTAGGTAACGTTTTACTTATAACTTTTTTTCAAGTTTTTGTCAAGTGGCACTCAATCACACTACATATAAATAAGTATAAGTACTGTGGACGGTTTTACCTGTGGACACTACCGGTATTTAAAGAACTAATAACGATACACTACCATCGTGAACTTAAAAAAATGCATTTTCTTATATTACTAACAATCCGTTATTCACCGTTTTTTTTTGTTTTTTTTTCTTTCTATAAATAAATATTATAGGACATTTTTACACAAATGACTAAGCCCCACGGTAAGCTCAAGAAGGCTTGTGTTGTGGGTACTCAGACAACGACGATATATATAATATATAAATACTTAAATACATAGAATACAACCATGACTCATTTATATTTATAAATGTAGGGAGATTTTTTTTTCGAGTCTTAAAAAAAATTATGCCAATAGCTAAATTTTTATCCTCGTAATATAAATGTGTTTTGTGAATTCGGTAAATGATACAAGTGTGTAAATAATCACAAAATAAGCTTCAAGGTTTCATTGTTGTTTTCTACAGTTTTCGCATTTTGCCAGATGTTTAATTGATACCTAAATACTAAATAGTATATGGTTCATAAAAAGGAGGTAGAGTAGTGTACCTATGGACACCCTGACTAACGAAAAATCAAGCTTTATTCGTCTAAAGCTTTGCGTACTAAACGATGATTACGAGGTCTTTGTAGACCCTGGAGACAATATCAAGTCCAAAAGTTTACCAAATATGACATACGATTTTTTGTAAGGTCTATGGAGCCCTTTCCATACCCATGCGCTCTAAAACTCCTATGACAGACAGTTAAAAGCAGGAATTATTTTAAGAAATTGTACAAAAATTTCTGAATGTATAAATTTAAGACTCCATAATTTAACAATTTAAAAAATTGCTGTTTATTCTGTATCACAAATAATTTGAGTTGTCAGCTGATATAAATACTTATGACAGCTAGGAGTTCTATTTAACTAAGTAGGAGTTCTATTTAAGGCACCGTAACGTGTTTCGGCCAATGGTTAATTTACTCGGGCAATTTTGACGTTCACCAAACGATCACTCTACGAAAAGTAAATCTACGTAGGTATCGATTAACTGACTACTCTGCGTATAACTAATGAAATTCTGCCAAATGTTTCTCTGCCAAGGCGTCTGCGAAACAAAAATCGGTGTAATTCTACTCGGGGAATCAACAGGGCACCCTATCAGGGTTGTGGGCATGCCCACCGTGCCCACAACGGTGGATCCGCGCCTGAGCCAAGGTGGTAACTATTAGTAGCTTAAAGACAGCCGAGCTCCCTGATGGAGCTCGAAGCGATAAGATTTGGACTTGTTCTCATGTAGTATACTCGTATATGTATAACAGGATCAAAAGATCAACGAGACCAAAACGGATATGGCGAGTGGGCTTGGGCGTGTTCCACATAGAATATAAATGACAACCGACAGGGCTGAATGGAGTAAAAGAGGGAAGGCGTTTGCCCACCAGAGGGCCACTAAAAAGACAAAAATATAGCAAACAAGAATATGTTTTATTACCTAGTACCTACTAAATTTTAATTGTACAAATCTCACTTGCGAGTATTATTATACTGCCACTCAGCGCAGCCCCAGCCTTTAACGCCATTTACTTCCACGGTGCACCAGCGCTCATAGAACTTCGCTTCCCGGTCTTTGCCTATGAAGAATGAATCCTCCTCGTTCACTAACACTTTGACTACGTACTGTTCACATCCTGAAAGTATAGTAGAATAAATTAAAATCTACAATGGATAGGTTATTTTTATATTTAGGTGTATTAAAATTTGGAATTTACATCCTCGTGAAGTCATGACATAGTAGCCAAATGACTATTTAAAAGTTTTGGGTTCCCCTCTTGTGGCATAATATTGTTTGTCAGAAATACACTTCGCATAACATGTATCGCAGAAACACTTTTAGTAGAATGATAATTAGGCATAAATATTACTTTGCATTATTATTACTAAGCATACAATACATTTTGCAGCATATTATTTAGCAGAAGATTATTTTTGCAGACTTTGGTTTAGCATAATTTTATGTACCATAATCATCCTGCAGCATACTTTCATTATGGAATAATGTTTTTCTACTTGCAGAAAAGTGGATTACGTTAAGTAAGAACTGTGACCCCCAAACAAAATTGGACCTGTGCCAGATAAGAAGATTATGTTAGGTTGTAACTGCGGCCTCCTGTATAAAACGAACGGCTCCCAGAAAAGTGGGTTAGGTTAGGTTAGAACTGCGACCTCATACAAAACGAACGGCCACCAGAAAAGTGAGTTAGGTTAGGTTAGAACTGCGACCTCATACAAAACGAACGGCCACCAGAAAAGTGGGTTAGGTTAGGTTAGAGCTGTGACCTTCTACAAAAACGAACAACTGCCAGAAGAATTGATTAGGTTAGAGCATAACAATAATAATAATATGCCCGCAGGGCAGCTTGTGGCGAGCTGTTGGGGAGTAACGACCCCACGGACCCGAGTGCTCCCGAGAGTCGGTCAGGGTCTCCGTCTCCGGCGTGTCTTCGTCGGTCGGAGTGGACCCCAAGGGGACCCGCAGGACTCTCAGCTCTGGCTTGCCTTCATTGGCCGTCCAGAGAGGAGTCGCTAGAGCTATATGCTCCAGGGGTGGAAGTGAAAGATGCATAAGACGCGAGTTGGCACAGTGGCTGGTAACAGCCACTGGGTAGAAAGCGGCGCACACCTCTCGACACCCCTGAGCCGCTCACACCGATGTTGCTCCTGGTCGTCTTTACGACGGCAGTTTCAGGGGCCCATCTAGTCAGCGGCGAGTCACCGCCTGCCTCGATGACGGTGTTAACATTGTTATGGCAGGTGTCCGGACCTCTTTACAATAGCCCAGTCTCATTGTCCACTCAAACTTCAATCCATAGACCGGTATACTGTTCACTTTTTCTACAATAGTCCCAATGCCTGCTGCGACCGGTTCATGGGTGTCTATTGTTGCGCCTGTGAACGGGTTTCAGCAGGCGTTCTACATGACATTAAAGCTCTCCAAGGGGCCTCTACGTGTTGGATCTATATCCCCACGCAAGCCTATCAAAAGACCGGGATTTATAGGCCCGTGAAACCCGAAATGGAGTACAAATAATAATATTAATATACGCATAATAATATTGATATACGTACTGGCCACAGATCATATAAGTACTGGCTATTATAAATAAATGGAGCAATTTTTTTATAATAGTATTTTACTACCCGACAGACTTTATACTTACTGATTCTTTTACCATATACATATACACCATAAACACTTTAAAAACTAGTAAACAGCAATTCCATCATAACTCTGTCCGTCGGTATGTTACCACTTCGCTAAAGAGAATAAATTGAAAGTCCTCAAATTACATAAAAACAATTTTTCAAAGTACAAAATTATTATTACAACAATGCAATATACAGGGTGGAAAGGCACGACGATCCTTCCCGGAAGTATTAGGTCGTTTAAGTGATACAGAGACGATTGGTAATGGTAAGAATCGTTAATTGAGTAAAAAATAAAAATAGCAAATTTACTACTTTTTAACTGTGGTGACAACCCTATAGCATGTGCACATCACGGCTATAGATCAAGGATCTCCGTCGGGAAAGCTCGGGACTTTACACTTTTTTCCGATCGTTGACAGAATCGCAATGATGTATGAATGTCGCATAAATGTCAAATAAATCAAATGAATGCAAAAATATTATAAACAATTTTATTACTTTCTTAGATAATTATTTTTTGCCAATATTTAACACTATCTTCTCTTCACATACGGTGTTCAAATGTACCTCCGTGTCTTACAAGGCCGCCGCAGCCCGTGCCCGAGTATGTCGATGCACATGCGATAGTGTATGCTCTTCGTCATTTTTCCTCCGCAGAAAGCACCAATTAGCCTTTGTCTCATTTCGTCCGCAGTTTCACATTCCGTTTGGTACACCATATCTTTTACACAGCCCCACAAATTTAAATAGCCAAGAGCATCTAACAACGGCATTTTTATTTGAAAAATATGACATTAAATAAGTAAAGTTCAATAAAAATTTAATTTCAAACTGATGTTTGTTTGACGTCTGATGACGTCTTGTCTATTTCCTACCACGCAAGAAGGTTTGTTAGTTTGGTATTGAAGAGTATTTATTCTTGATTTATTCTAATGTTCTGTTTTGCATGTACCTACATTTGGTGCATCAAACACAACCTACTTATAATAAAAAAAAAATTTTATTATTATTTTAGATCTTCTTCTTCTTGTTGTGCCATGTCCTCATCGGACGTCGGCGACCATCTCTCGGAACTTATTCCTATCCTGTGCCATTCTGCTCAGATTGGCAGCGTCATTAATATGAGTCCAGCTTTTAATATTATCCATCCAGGCTAGCTTCCTTCTTCCTCTACCTCTTTTGCCCTCTAATTTGCCTTCTATTATTTTCCTTAAAATTTGATATTTATTGTTACGGTATTATGTCCAAAATATGAGATTTTTCTTTTCTTTACTGTTTCCAAAAGTTCTAATTTTTTCTTCATTCTTTGCAAAACTTCTACATTGGTTATTCGATCTCTCCATGATATTTTCAGCATTCTTCGGTAGAGCCACATTTCAAAAGCGTTTATTTTTGCCTCTATGGTTCGGTTTATGGTCCAGCCTTCGACGCCATACATAAATACAGATAACACGTAACATTTAACCATTCTCCATCTGAGTTTCAGGTTTATGTCTTTGTTGGTGAATAGCTTGTTCATTTTCATGAATGTGCTTCTTGCTATCTCTATTCTTGTACGTATCTCCTTCCGTGGGTCCCATTCTTCGTTAAGAGAGCTTCCTAAATACTTATAATGTTTGACTCTTATTTTTTATTTATTTTAGATAGTTTCTATTTATTCGAAAATAATTTTGTGAAACGTGTTAAGAAACTAAAACCTTTTTATCAGTCAAGGAAACCAGAGATATTTATAAGACGATTGCGTACTTTTGAGTGGTTGTCAATGTCACCATTTGAACTGTCGTTGTAATCAATGTTGTGGTTAGTATTATTAATATTAAGGAATAACATAACTACTTCATTCAAGTATTGAACAAGTGGAACCACTAAAAAATCGAAAATCCTGCAACGATTCTTACCGTGTTGTAAGCAGACCTAAAAATGGTTAGATGGCAACAAATTAGCATAATTTCCTGTCGTATACTGATTGTTTACAAGTAAGTTCATTGACCCTGTCACCTGTTAGGGTTAGAACAAAGTAGTTTTTTGCATGGATGTTTAAAAGGCCATAATTTATAAACGGTTGCCCATATTAACATAGTTTCTATGGAGAAAATATAGAGCTTAGGCTAAACTATCTCCCATTTCCGGAAAGGATCGTCGTGCCTTTCCACCCTGTATATTATTAGTACAATAATGCTAGTGATTGAAGTAATTCATCTGATTAACTTTAATGCATCTTGATAACTTTATGCTACCTAAATATTATGCAATACATTTATCTGAGAAATTAATACTCGTTTAAAAGACTATTAATGATCATCAACAGTATGCCAAAATATGGTTCTGGATTTTAAAACTCTGCGAAATGATTGTATGCTAAATGATATATGGGAAAGGTAATTCTGCCAAACGACATTTCTGCCAAGTAACATTATGCAATACAAAAATATGTCAAAAATCTTTCTGCAACACATTAGTAAACCAAAAGTTTTATTTGCTTTTTATAACATAACATAATGTTACATTAATGGGCAAATTAGGTACATAATATGGTGTAATTATGATAATTAATGGGCGGACGACGGATGCAATTATACGTCAATCATGTCAAACGATATACGTAATTTGATTGAAATAAGACGTAGGTATATTGCATCCGTCGTCCGCCCATTAGTGATAATTGTTACTGAATGCATGCGCCCTCTTATGCATGCATGGGACTCTAGACACAGTTGAATAAAATTTGGGCCTGGTGTGTTGTGGTACCTACATATAACTTTTCACCTTAGATTTTTTCTTAGGGTGGTAATTCCACACTTGTCCAAGAATTTTGCCCAATGTGTATCTGTGTCTTACATTTTGCTTAAAAAATGTGAGACGCAATTAATTGGACATTGGCCAAAGTTCCTGCACAAGTGGAATACCACCCTTACACATCTTATAGAATCAACAAATCTTTAGTAAAAACACTAAATTTAAATCAATTTGCTTTTACCTGCTTTAAAACTGAATCCGTAATCCTTTGGCAATATTCCGTTCTCTCCGTGTTGGTATAGTTTAAAATCGGTGGACTTCACGGGAAATATTCTCTGATCGGCCTTTCGGCACAAATAGCCAACAGTGAGACTGAAAAAAAGGCAAACTCCCTTATCATTCCAACTCCAGTGTCATTGCGACAAGGACAAAGTGCTGTAGAAATTGAATTGGATGCCTATTGTGTAATTAAATATGTGTTATATGAGAGGAAGAGTCTGTGCGGAAAGAGAAGAGTCGTGGGATGTACGGGAGCCCATATATTTTTCGACTCTTTTCTTTCCGCAAAGACTCTAAACACTTTTCATACTCACTGGGAGAAGATAGCGGGTTTTGAAACGCAACCAACAGCTAGACAATCTCCGTTCTCGAGATACAAAAAGTGAAGAACGTATCTGTGGAAATTGCGCCAATCACGATAGTTTCCTGAAATTTAATAAAAAAAAACATTAGGTACGTATACCTACGTTGTGTCGAGATTGTATACAGTGGTTGCATTCGTCAATATGCCATTTGTAAGTCTCATACGAAATTAAAACCAATAGCATACGCAAACACGAGTTGGTCAGAGGGCCAACCGTGAAAAATCAAAACGTCATTTCTTTATCTGCCTTTCTATCAGTAGAATATGCAAGAGCGATAGAGGCAGATAACGAAATTTCGACCATCGTCACCCATCATCCATTCTCATATTGGGTACATATAGGTTCTTCACTTGGCTTGGCTTTCTCTCATAGGTGAGAAGTAGCTAGGTACGTGAACTACGGATTTAAAGCGACTTTAATACCTACATATTCAGAAAAGTTATTGAGCATTTGGATGGGCTATAAGAACCCAGCAGTGAGATGTGTAAGGTACGTAGGTACGTATACCTTACTAGAACTTATTTATTATTATTGCCTTGTTGACCGAGCGCTAGTGAAGATCTCCGTCTTTGTTGATCTCTGCAGGTCGCATTTTTAACCGATTTTCGTGAAATTTTGTGAGCACGTTCGGTAGTTAAAGATAACTTTTCAGTAGTTTGGTTTTTGAAAAAAATCTAAAATGGCGGATATTGGCATAAAGGGGCGCCAGTAGGGTATATGGCACTATAAGTGTGTTCGCTGTGATAATGGCTCAACGGAGTAAGTATTTTTCTATTTTTTACATTTTTTAAGCTTATCGCGAGATCTACATCTCACAATGCCACTAGTATGAACTTACCGAAGCTATGATCTCTGACGCACGGCATGTTTATATCCGTTGTGACGCCGTTGATGGTCACAGTGCCTAGTAGGTGGCCCATCTGCTCATAGTGAGTTTGATGGAACCTGAAATGAAAAATAGATTACGTTATGTATGTATATGTATGTATTAAGGTCTTTTTTACTGGGTTTTTACTTAATATTGTAAGTAGTGCTCCGAAACGAACAGTAAGTACATTAAGCCGCAAAGTTATTAGCTTAGCATCTCTGCATGCAAAGTATACAAAAACATGTATGCAGGTGTAGTAAGCTAATGGTTTTGCTCACTGTACATGCAAAGGCTGGGTATTTAATTCGACTGGAGAAGGTTAATTGTCCCTCTGGGTTGAAAGTTGATATACCTAGGTATGACACTTTCACAAATTTAATAGAGTAGCATTAGATCCCAGTAACACTCCTAACTGTACATAGGTGGACCTTATTACATAAGGCATAAAGTCCACCGATGTACAGTTAACAGTGTGGGCAAATTAAGGTAATAGTGAAACTTACTTTTTAAGTAATTTGAAATAGTCGGCGGACCAAGCCTCGCGAGCCATGTCGCTAGCCATACTGAGTGGTGCCATATGGGTGTCATAGTTGAAGTGGCCGAAGTGGGCGCTCCATGTTACGCTTAATTCGACGTCCATCTTCTTGCCGTCCTTGGTTCTGGAAAAAATGTATTAATTAAGACTAATTCGTTCCAAAATTAGGGCTTCGAGACATTTTAACCGCTACAGCCCAATATCAAATCGTGCATTCAGATAAGGTCCACGATGCCGCGCCGCGCACGATAGGCGTGGTGTTCAAAGGGTGTTAACGATTTTACGAGAACAATTTTTTTTTTAAGTTGTCGTTTAAATAAATATACAAACATTTCCATTGTTTAAGCTGAGGAAACGTGTTATATAACTAGTAGTTCGCCGCGAACTGAGAACTCGCAGTTAACCAAAAAATATTATAGAGCGAATGACTTTGTTGCACCTACTTAGGTACTCGTATAGTGCGATATAAAATGTAGTTGGTCAAGCAAATGTTGTCAGTAGAAAAAGGCGCGAAATTCAAATTTTCCATGGGACGATATTCCTTCCCGCCTACGGTTTTCAAATTTGCCGCCTTTTTCTACTGCTTCAAATCTGCTTGATCAACTATAGTAGAAAATAAATGAGGGCACCACTTTCTACGTAACTGTCACATTGTTGACGTAAAATGCATGTAAAATGCTTACACATGGCAACAATTTAGTATGGAAATTTTTGAGTTCCATTTTATTTAATTTCTACTATTTTATTATGTCGCACTATAGGCAGCAATGGATTGAATGGATCGCCTGGATTTATTGCAAGGTCTGTGGAGCCCTTGACTGATAGATTTAAGCAAAGAGTAGTATGTATAATAAATAGGACAAAGAGAGCCCTCTCGTGGAACTTTTTTGCATCCATTTTGAAGTGCCATCTGTAATTCTTAACCAGAAATATCAACGTCAATATCAGGGGGGGAGGGGCATAAATAGCGTCTAAGTATGTTGCGAATTGCGAACGTAAAAAACTTTGACTTTGAAGAAAGGCTTCAGGATATTTACTAATACACGAAATCAGATTAGGTACTTTTAACTTGACTGTTGATGTAAATAAATTACCTATCATACACGGCTGGAATAACACACAATTGACCACGAAACACAATTACACGCAGCAAGTTGTGAATCTACCCGCCAAATATTTTTCTAAATTTTTGGGTAATAAAGTTCTCAGCAACTGTGATGGCGTATGAAAACTTTGTTTCTTTTGACATTGTAAAACTGAAAGTATTTTTATTTATCTGAATTATGTCGTAGTACAGACAATAAATGGGGTGTTATATTATAATATTTTGAGTTTTATTTGACAAAGTTGTTTTTTTGTGACAATCGCCTCCATGGCAACGATGGCCATAAATAATCTGTTCAACAGATGTTTTTTTGTTTGATCCATGCCCTGGATACAAGACTTTTAAGACGTTCTGACGACATTAAGTGAAACCATATTAAAAAAAAAAAAGTTTAGCGTTAAGTAATATAGATGTCGCTATTTTTTCGAATAAAGTGCTTTATAATGCGACTGTCCCTCCCCTGGATTTAAGTCATCATAGAGTCATAGAGATTAAAATAATCTGTGCTAAGCCGAAATATTTCCTGTCAAATGTCAAATACCTATATTATGTTTATATTATTTATTTTTATCTTGGTAATTATTTTAAAATGGTAAATTTAAAATCGATATTATAAAAGTGCAAACCGAGCACTTTCATTTGATACTAAATTCGACCATGTTTTTTGCAAATAAAATGACCAGAATAGCAAGACCTCTCACAAACAGCTTTTTGGCCTTCTAAGCTCTTCTAGCTCAATAATCCCTTGATCGAGCCTGCTCATAATTTAATGACTAAAATATAATGCCCTCGACTACACGTTTATTCAATTTCATTTAAATTAGAACAAATTTACTTAAGTTCTTGAGTATCAAACTATCTTCTGACAGTTCAGCTTAAAAACATCGAAATGCCGGGACGTGCCGCTAGCCAGCCGCGTGATCCAAGTCGAATGTAAGAACTTCGCTTCGCTTCGCTCGCTCGTTCGATAAATTAGTTTTTATTGACATCAGCTGACATCAGTAAACTAGAATGACGCTAACGGTTAACTCAAAAAGTCTAGAGTAGGTAGTGCTTAATAAAAACCGTACAAGTGCGACTCGCCCACCGAGTCTTAGTAATAGTAGGGTCCCGTTTTTACCCTTTGGGTACGGAATCCTAAAAAAGTACTTAATAAAAATATCTTACTTCATCTCGCCGCTATAGGTCACCTCCCAGGTTCGCATAGGTATGAAATTAACAATGGAGAGTCCCCCAGACTTGTATTGACCCTGTTCCACTGCGGTTTGAGTTGCACGAGTGTCGGGGAGATTAGGTGTGAGTAGCAATTCTTCTCCGTCTACCTGTAGATAAATTATATGTATAATGTCGACTGCACACTCGTCGAGAGTCTCGGCAACGCTCCGATCCATTTGGAGAACCGCGAGACGAGAAGGGAGCAGCATTTACACACTCGTTCTGGGTCTGTTTCGAGGTCTCTCGACGAGTGTGTACCTACAGCCCGCATAAGAGACAATATAATATGGTGCAATCGTTTTTGTCGGCTGTACACACTCGTCGAGAGCCTCTCGCCAAGTCTCGGCACCGCTCCGATCCATTCGGAGAACCGCGAGATGAGACAAGGAAGAGCGAGACGAGAAGGTAGCAGCATGTACACACTCGTTCTCGTCCTGTTTCGGGGTCTCTCGACGAACGTGTACAGCATAAGAGACAATATGGTGCAATAGTAAAACGTAGTTTTTCTTGATAAAACGAAGGTATACATGAACATCTAACAGTAGGTACCTATATAATGGTTCTGAATAGTGGGGTGATTGGTGATCGAATGGCCATGAAATGGTAACTACCTAATGAATGACGACGAGTCGTGCAATCTGAAGACGCCGGTTCGGTTACTCGACTGTTTAATTCCAATAAACTTAGGGCTCATTTAGACGATGCGAGAACTTGCATGAGAGTTTCATTACATTGCGGGTTTTAATTTTTAGCAATCAGAAACGTCTGCGAACGATGCTATTAAGCTTAGAATAAATTTAAAAGTGGAAAAATTACTGTCTCGGGTGAGACTTGAACTCACTTTTAAATTTATTCTAAGCTTAATTGCGGGTTTTGGGTTCGGTCGGTTGAAATGGACGTAACCAACAGTCAACAATGTAACTAAAATCGCATGCGACTTCGCGCGCCGTCTAAATCAGCCCTTAGGATGTATAATGTTACAATAAGAAAGTAATAACTCACTTTCAAGTACATAAATGTATCGACATCGTGGTGAGCCCTGCGTGCCAGACCGCAGATGAGAGCAGCTCCTTCCTTTGACATTCCGTTGAAATATACTGCATCCACGGCCTACAAATAATACTTAATAATAATTATTATTATTACATAACAATATGGTTTCGAAAACGTAGGTAGATATCAAAGCGTAATTGGGTAAGGCTTGTAGGCGAGAACAAAACGAAAAACGGAGAGGTGGGCAAAATGCCAATACGAATAGAAAAAAATGCCAAGGCCAAGGTGTTCCAAATATTTGAATAGAGGCTCTATTATCAAGACGTTAAACTCCACGTTCAGATATTTTTGACCATCTTGTTGGCCGCTCCGACTTATCTGATGGCGACTGTGCGTTTCGCGTGCCTGATGTAAAAAAAAAAGTTGGCAAAAACCAGTAAGTACATAATATGGGTGTTGAAGTCCCTGTCTTCTGAGCTAGGTAAAAACCTGTGTAACTCAGTGTCCTCTCGCATATAGAAGACACTTTACCAGTGGATAATCTCCTAGATTGTATTTCTTCTCCAGAGGCTCGTCTTGTTCGTGTGGTTTGATGGTTCCATCGTCGCTTCGACCAACGTCCACGGCGCGCAATCTTCTCAGGTGTCTGATTAACTAGGACATTCAATTCAATGAAAGTTATTGAAGAAGTTGTAACAATAAGTACGTTACTTAAACGGGCCGGGAAAACAGCGGTTTCCGGTCAGCGTATTCTTTTTAAAATTCATGATGCAAATTTATGTGTCAATTTATGTTTAGATAAATGTTACTTTACATTCCAGGATATATTGTATCTATATACTTAAAATTGCATGTATAAAAAAAACACGCAATTAAATCGTGACTCGCGTTACATTTTTCTCGATTGTTTCTGTAATGATTAGGAAAATACTAAAATTCATAACTTACCTGTCTACTCCTTAAAAATAGGTACATAACAATAAATTTCAAAAAGTAAGTCTTGTTCCTTTGCTGGTAAACTCCGAATATCGCTGGTTTCCGCTCTGCATTTATAAATCTAAATATTAATACTAAGGATAGCGGAACTATCAAAGAAATTACTAAAGTTAACATTTTAGTAAATTTGTGTTATGCTAGACGACCTAATCAAGTGGCTAACGATTGCCAAATGATGATAATGAAAGATCCGTACAATACATATCTTATCAGGGATATCGTGATATTTCATTAGTGTAATTATCAGTATATATCTGTAGCTAAGCAGTAGCTTTTTTTTAATCGCAACTGATTGCATTTATTTATCTTACTTTTTAACAAAATAAATGTACTATAATAAATGTACTTACTTTTTAACAAAATAAGTAGATGTAGACGATGAGTAACCAATGTAATTTCTCTAAACTGTCTAAGTATAGGTAAGTATTAGGACTAGGGTCCGGTATTAACACGTCGCTCTGATGTGCGAGCGGGATGTTGCTATAATACGCGCGTAACGTGGTCTCGCTCAAACATCGGAGCGATGTGCGAATCGGATCCAGTGTGGTAAGCGCCTAAGGAACAAATAATTAAAATGCGATTATTTTATATCAATTCGTATTTATTAACTAGACTTACAGAAATAAGGTAAGTAAAGATAAAGTTTCAGTACCAGACAGACATATATTAGAATTCACTGTTGACCAGAAATTAAAATTATTAAAACTTGAATAAAAGTTTAAAGGCAATTATTACATCGAAGAAAATAGTAGTAATAGGTCAAATTCTATATTAAAAGCCAATTTATTTCTATGGAACAAATGCAAAGGTGCATATATTTTTTTATCGTTTATAAGAAAATAGTAGTAATAGGTCAAATTCTATATTAAAAGCCAATTTATTTCTACGGAACAAATGCAAAGGTGCATATATTTTTTTATCGTTTATTAAAGTCTTGGCTTCTTAACAACGAGCCATAATGTATACTGATGAATAAAATATTTCACCCGAACAATAATTCTCCTTCTCAAATTTTTACTCGATTTATGAACAAAATTAGTCTTTAACGTATGATAATAAGAGTTAGGTTAGGTTAAAAACAACAGCTTATTTTCGAGGGCGAATCTAGCAGACCGCAAGCAGTCTACCGGAAATAAAGTCGGATACTCGGACGGCGTCCAGTTTTTTATGCAAGCACTCTGTATTTAACCCTTTACCAGGCTAAGGGATATATATTTCCCACATACGGCACTTCAAACATGTGTTCTATTTTCGATGACTAAGGCTGATATTCAATTGTCATTTTTGAACTGTCAGCCTGGTAAAGGGTTAATCCATCTTTTCATCCAAAAAGTCGAATAACTTTTGCAACTATCCGGGCAGTGGAGGACTAGCGATCAGCGACAGAGTGTTCTGTCGTTTAAGGAACGTACTTGTATATGTAAATTGAATGAAAGAGATGCACATATCATCCTTTCTACAAGAAAACTCTAGCCCGCAAATAAAAATAACGCCAACAAAACTACTTGCTTCTCGCTAACGACGATAGGGGGGCGACTGCCTCAAAATTTGATACTTTAATTATGGAAGAGAGAATTATTGTTAATTTCACATTAGGTAAGTACTCGTATTACTCGACAGCCGTGGCGAGCAAATGTTTGTGCACGCACTCCTCCTTGTTGATGAGATGCGTGGTTTTGTTGACAAGCTGCATGAGCGTGTTGAGGTTGTTCGACCACTCGTTGAGCCGGTCCGACGCGTTCATGTTCAAGCTGGAACAAGGTTAGGCTTGAAATCCCCGAACGTTTCAACACGTTCAACATAATTGGCGCAATAGAGTCTGTGTGGAAAAATAAGAGTCGTAGAATGTATTGGGCGCCATACATTCCACGACTCTTCTCTTTCCGCACACTCTACTTCTAAAAATCAGCCAGTATTTTTTTCTCTGACGCCTTTGAATTTTGAACAATGAGTGCAGTTGGCATCAAACTTATAGTGGCGGTCAAAGTGGCCAGATAAATCGAAACTCATCCTTATTTCTTTGGTAACAAAGGTGTGTAACGATATACCTACATGTTTGGCCAGGATGGCAGTCAGTATTTATTTGATACTGACTATATTTTCTTTATAACGGCTCTAGTAATAAAATTAAATGTATTCTTTTACGAGAATATTAAAGATAAGCATTTTAAGAAAAAATAAGCCTGGTGTATAATTGCGTTATTTTAACACGTTCACTGTCCCAATCTGAATTGTTAACCTTACGGCTTGGTAATAGAGGCTTGCCGTGACCCATATGCGGGGCACGGACAGTCAACGAGTTAAATCCCCTCCACATGGCGACCGTGCCATTAAATTAAAGTCTAATATCTATAACAGGACGGTCGATCTCGGCCTCCTGGAACCCACGAGTTGGCTGAGCGCTTCTTCCATCTCCCTCACAGTGGCAGTGACTCGGCTTTACATTTCATGGCGACCCCGTCACTGAAGTCTTATAGTTATTATGAAAGTTACCTGAAGTGCACGACCCCGGCAGGACGGTCGATCTTGGCCTTCACGACGGCACTGATGACGACCAGTTGTCTGAGAGCTTCTTCCATCTCGCTCTTGGTAACGCTGTCTCGTTTTCACGTTTCATGGCGAGCCTTCCACTAGTCTTATGTTGACTAAGATAGTTACCTGAAATGCACGACCCCGGCAGGACGGTCGATCTTGGCCTTCACGACGGCACTGACGACCAGTTGGCTGAGCGCTTCCTCCGTCTCGGTCTCGGTGAGGCCTAGCAGCTCGCTCATGCGTTTCATGGAGATGCGCGTATAGTACATCGACATGATGCGAATGTTCTGCAAAAAATCAGATTATTCTCAAACTACAATGTCAAACAATGTGTCAAACAGCTTTGTCAGTAGAAAAAGGCGCAAAATTCAAATTTTCTATGGGACGATAACCCTTCGCGCCTAATTTTTTTTAATTTGCGGCTTTTTTTCTACTGACGGAAATGGCTTAACAGACTATAAGTTCTATGTTCTATTCCAAAAAAAATCAATCTTATTATTATAATTTTTAGAACATTATCATTATTGGTAGAAAATGCCCAAGGAATACTGAGAACTCTAAATACTATCTCACCAAAATCATTTATAGTGTTTCCGGCACAGCTTAAACTTTAGTCGGATCTCGTAGATCGGACCTATAACTCTACAAGCCCTAACATGATCCAATCAGCCAAACTGTATGAAACTGATTTTCATGGCGGTTTGCAGGGTTTGGTCTTATAGTATTTAATAGCTGATCAGTATGACGTTGACACTCTCTATATGCCACTGACTCATAAATAAATCATAAATCATTTATTTTTCGTGATAAACTTAGTGTACATACAGAAGTAACATGAAATGCTTAATACAAACATAATTACAAATTGTTTACTCAAGTCTAAAACGTGTCAATAACTGTAGCGATTCTTATGGGGCTGAATAATAAACAAAAACCTGACTGAACTGAACCAACTTACATGTTCTACCACCCTGTTCTTAAGGTCGTTCCATCGTTCTTGTCCCTTCTCGTCGGTCGAGTCGAAGTAGGGCGTCGCTCGCAGCGCCTTCTCGTAGTGTTGGCACAGGCTGTTCCACTTGATGATCTCAGGGTTGATGAAGAGGCCTAGTAGTTGCCTAAAATAACAAATTCGTATAACAGAGATCTTACTGGTAAATCTAACACAAGCTAGACAAAAACATTATGAAACATTCACGAGGAACATTCAACACACATAGATGCAATTATTCTTGTGCTCAATTATTGTAAGTAGATATTTTTAGGGTTCCGTACTTCAAAAGGAAAAAACGGAACCCTTATAGGATCACTCGTGCGTCTGTCTGTCTGACCATCCCCCCCCCATGTTGTTATATCTACAGAAAATATATTAATTATTTTTATATCGATCATTACAGACCCTTTTTTTATGTGGAACGTGAATGAAATGTCTTTAAAAAACGGTAGGGGTCGAATCAAAAACTAAGTAATTAAGTCCGACTCACGCTTTACTGCACATTTCTAATAGGTTTTCCTGTCATCTATAGGTTAAGAACTATTTTGTGTATTTTTTTTCAAAATTTTAGACCCAGTAGTTTAGGAGATAAAGGAGGGTGTGTAATGATCGATATAAAAATAATTAATATATTTTCTGTAGATATAACAACATTTAATATAATTTCAGAAAATATAATAACTCATTTTGTATAATATACATTTGGTATATTATTAAAATGTTTAATATCATTTTATATAATTATCTTTTGATATAACACTCATTTATTATAACGATCATGTGATATAATGCTCATTTATTATACAAGTATTATTATATACGCATTATTCGGTATAATATAGGTATTTTTATGACGACATATGTAAATGTTTAACGCCTGATACTTTTTTTTACAGCAAACACGTACATACTAACAAGTATCGTGACTATCGTGAGGCTTCCAATTTGAATCTAAAAAAAACCACCAATGTATAATTTAAAAATATATATATACATTTTTCTTTGCAAATTGGGTTTTCTTTACCTAATCTAAACTTTTTTCCTTTCATTTTATATAGGGGTCACAATTCCAACCTAACCTAACCTAGTATTCTGGTAGTGGTTTGTTTGTGTAATGGACGCAATCCTAACCTAACCTACTTTTCTGGTAGCGGTTAGTTTTGTGTAGGGGTCGCAGTTCTTAACATAACCTAACCTAGTATTCTGGTAGTGGTTTGTTTGTGTAATGGACGCAATCCTAACCTAACCTACCCTACTTTTCTGGTAGCGGTTCGTTTTGTGTAGGGGTCGCAGTTCTTAACCTAACCTACTATTCTGGTAGCGGTTGGTTTTGTGTAGGGGTTTGTTCTTAACCTTACCTACCTAGTTATAAATAGCAGTTTGTTATACGTAGAAAGAGTATCGTTTTTTGTAGTGTGTAATAGTAAATGTGGAATTATATATCTAATACATTATATCAACACAGGTTATAACAATTCTACTTTAGATGAAATAACTTTATATCATAATTTCGGTATAGGAAATATGCATTATACTTCAAGAATGTTATGCTAAATGTTATTAGATCAATTAATCATTATATAAAATGATAATATTTATCATATGAAAATATATTAAGTGTTGTTATATCATTTAATAATTATACTAAATAAGCGTTATTGCAACTGATATTATAATAAAAATGTTTATAGCCATCGATACGCACCCATAAAAAAATACATTGTTAAAAATTGTGTAATGTACGGAACCCTTGGAACGCGAGTCCGGCTCACTGGTTTTTTACTTTAAATGAGGCTTTATCTTGTATTTAAGGCGACATGTGTTTACTACGTACTTGTAATCAGGCAGCTTGTCAAGATCCTTGTCCTCATTGACCCGATGCGTGAGATCAGCTTGCTCGTTGTCATACGGTGCCAGAACAAGGAACACCACACTGCCTATGAGCGCGTCCGCGCCTCCCGCAACGCCCAGCGCCCGGAAATGCCGGCACACGGATAGATATGCTCCATTGTGCTGGTCTACGGCGATCATCAGGCGGTAGAACTTCTCCTTTAACTCCTGGCAATGTTCAATGGTAACATTTATAAAAGTCCCTAAATTTAAAAGTACTCTAACATACACACGGTAAGCTCTTAGTAAGTCTTCTCTTTTTTTAAATGGTAAGTACATTTAAGGAGATCCCATGCCCTAATGACCTTCGAACTGAATCCCTTAGTTTTCTAGTGTTTTTGTAGCTTATCATATTAACAACAATGGCTTTAAGCAATATAGTATCCCATATTTACTTCAAAGCCAAAAAACTGGTTTTTGTGGCCATAAGTTTTGTGTTAATTAGTTTAACATTAAAACCCTAGACACGTTTTTAGTGACGTCAAAGACGAACCCAAATATGTAGATTTCGTATATGTTAGAACTTTCACAGTAATCGAGATACGAAAAAAGTGTTTTTAAGACAATGTTTAAAAAATCATAAAAATGTAAGTTTTTTTTTCAAAATCCGGTAGACAAAAATGGAGATGAAAGATTGAAGAACCGATAGCCGTTTGCCTTATAATTATATCTGTAGTGCAAAAGTAGGAGATACAATTCAAAACTTGTCAAAAATCGATGAAAACCTCGGGTAGCTCCTTATATGGATAAAGGGTTGTTGGGTGGGTTTCGGGATTCATAGAATATAACAAATGCTGATGGTGAGATAACTTTAAACAGCATGGTTTGGTATTCATATTTTTTCTATATTATTAAGCTTAATTAGTACACAGTTATGGAAAATAACACAATACGCACCTGAGTATTTTCTTCCTCAAAGAACTTTGTGTTTATTTTCTTTGAGATAATTTGTGTCCGGACGTAATCCTTGATAGCAAGACACAGCCTCATCTGTTCCAATATAAGTTCTACTTTCTCGCGCTTGTCCATGGAGCCATACGTTTCCACCTAAAAATCATAAGATTTTTTTAATACCGTAAAACGGGGTCAACAGAAATCGCGGGGTGAATAGAGAAATTGTGAACTTTTTCTTTCAAGTTGTTATATTTAAAAACGTACATCTCTAAAATTAGATTTTTTGAAATGCGTATATAGTAGACTATTTATTCTCTACATTGATACCAAAAGAACTTAATCAAACTGCCTAAATGTAAGATTTTTTTGACTCTAAAGTAAGGTCTCGCCGAGGTAAGAAATTAAGCCTGTCTGAACTTTATATTTAATTACACAAACGGGTCTACCGCGATATAATTTCATTGTTTTTACCTTTAATTCCGACGTTTCAGCTGAGTTGCACCAGCTGTGGTCACGGAAAGACTTTTTGTCTGAACTTTGTTCTAGCGGTAAATGCTTTGACATTAACTCAGTAAAAGTTAGCTAACCTGGTAATATAGTATCTGTAGTACCTAAATAATAAATAATATCACAAATTTTCTCTATAATAAAGCATTTTTTTTGCAAAAAACTAATAACAGGCAATTTTACGCGATAAAGGGGTCAGTGGACACGCATATGGGGTGAGTAGTTACGCCATAGGGGTTGATTGGATACAACAAAGGGGTGTAAAGACACGCCTTGGGGGTTAAAAGACACGCCTTGGGGGTTAAAAGACACGAAAAAATAATTTTGTGTTAAATAGCTGTTTAGCAGATATATATACCATTTGCTAATAGAGTATCAACATAATAATGACCAAATTCGATGCATATGACAACTAAAACTTAATATTTCTATTCACCCCTTTCTTGTATCTATCGACCCCGTTTTAAGGATATGGAGAAAACAGGTAGTTTTCTTTGATTTTTGTGAATTGGGCAAGTAAAATTTTATTTCACAAATGCAAAATTGAAGAACTAACCATGACTCAAAAAACAATTTTTTTACTTTTCTCATTTGGATTATTAGCGAAAATCGTCCTTGAAGTTGAAAATCGTGTCTTTTCACCCCGTTTTACGGTATGGTAGTTCTTTTTTGGAACAAAGAAGCTCTATTTAATAACAAAAAGAAAAAATATACTTAGTTGAAATCTTAAAGTACCTTTTTAGTAGTAAAACCATTAGTTATTTTCCTCTTTTTTAGAGAAAATTGTTAAAAAGAGTACCATATGTGTATTGTATTGATCCTACCTGAAGTTCCTGAATAATTTTGGCTGCCTCTGCCACATTGCCCTCATCTTCCCGGATCTTAGCCAAAATGTGTGTTAGCCTGGCTCTCTCCACTTCCACATAGATCTTGCCCTCGGTGATGGATCGCAGGGTCTCTATGAGTTTGACTTTAGTCTCCTTGTCTGGCGTTTTGTCAACATAAGTGTAGCATTCTTGGACCATTTTGACAACAGCCTGTTTAAGTTGAGATCTGAAAAATAATTTTATACCTACAGTCAAAATCAATATAAGAATATTAACAGTTTCAGTGCCAAGAACCCGCTAGTCAGGTTCATTTTGTATTGGAAACACGCTTGGCACTGAAAATGCTTAAGGGACAACCACATTTGCTGTGAAAGCCAGTAGTATTCACAACTTATGTTGTTTTATTACAAACATATATATGCATTTCTAAATCATTGGATGCTAAATACAATATGATAATGATATTATATTGTTTGTAAGTTTTGCCTGAATATTAAAATGACTAATAAAAAACTCTGTCATCTTTGTTTTTGTACTTTCTTTTGTTATTAAATAATGTTTTTCAATATGAAAGATTAAAATTTAGTTTAGATTTTTTAGCCAACTGCTAATAGACCCTGCACACTACTTATATTATATAATTTATTATAACTTTATATCAAAAGATACAACAGGCTTGTTTAGGATATTATTGAATGTATTTAACATGTGTTTTATGTGTGTTTTATTGTAACACCTAATGCACATGACAATAAAATATTAAATAAATGAAATGGATATTACCTTCTCTTAGACAAAAGCACAATCTGATCATTCAGTGCAGTCCAGTTCTTAGCCTCAAAACAAATTTGCACTATAGCAACTAAAATCCTGGCAGTTGAAGCCATGTCAGCACCCTGAAATTAAATATAAGTTTTAATAATAGCATTCAATATGTGTAACCAATACCTAGAGTACTTTATACACCCTAAATTATATGAACAACTTTTAGGTGGTTTCATAGTTTGGACACCCCTGAATTTGTAGACTAGTGTTCAAGAAAACAAACCGTCTCATTACCAAGCTGATAAAAAAGGAAGACTGATGTTTTGATTTTGTTTTTGACAAAGGAATATTTTTATTATAAACAAGTTTCCTTCACTTACCGTTCGTGTCTGCTTCTCCAGTGCCAGCAGCTGGTCGATGGCTTCTTGAAATTTTCCTTTGGAGGCCCATGATTTCCACAAGGGGATCTTTTCATCACAGGTGGTGCTATAGTCCACCTAAAATTGATAATGTATTAAAAAAAGATAATTCAAAAAAGAGTATTATCGCAATTATACCATAAAAATACCCTAATTAGTTGAATCTTCGGCAGCGCTAACTCTTTGTAGCGTCATCTGCATAACCTATTTTTTGGACACAAATATTGCTGTATTATGATATGAAGGTCGAACCTTAAATGTGTACTTACCTCCATTTTTACTATTTTGCCTCCGGCATCAAGACTAGTAAGATCATCGTTCATCGACATTTTTTCAGGAAAATAGAAACTGAAAAACAAAAGTTACGGTATATCAAACGGTAACAAGTACGGCAATAAGACGGTACCAAATATAAGTGTTATGTATGATTACCCAACTATAACAGAAATGTTATTCAATCACACACCCTTTTGTATTATTTTAAGTTTAATTTATAATGATAGTGAGAATAAACCAAGAAACAAAAAAGTGACTTGCAATCCTCTTCTTGGCTTGACAATTCACGTATTTGACGATTTTGACGTTAACAAATCGCTGTGTTGCCACAAGAATAAAGATGTATGCTCCAAAACCACTTAGAATTGAAAATTTCTGGAAATACTAAAGCGTTAACACACGATCAAACCGATTTAGTACTGTATAGCACTCATAGTGTGAAGTCACTTAGAAATATGATAAAATGTTGTCGAACTTGAATATATTTCATTCATTCATTCATTTACTCTACTGCTCGTTGTTTGTTTATGAAATGGGATTGTAGTTTCACCATTCAGTTATGGATATGGCGTAGAGATAATGTCGATATTATTTTTACGTTTTGTATATATTTGTTTTAATGTTAAGACACAAATCTTGTGATTTAAGTATTTCGTGTAGAGAGTAATGTGTTTGTACGTTGAAAGTGTGACATGTTTGTGATTGTTTGTGTTCTACATTGGTAGCCTAATTTTGCTTTGTTTAGCATATGCTGAGTGAGAGATAAGTTTTGTATTCGTCACGTAGAACCAGTTAATTGCGCATTATGGATTTTCTAAGAGATCTTGAGAGTTGCAACAGGGGCACAAGAAGTCATTCTGCTCAAGGTCTAGCCAACAATGTTACATCTAGTCCAGTCATGAAAATACCATTACCTCCCCGTTTGTGGATAACAGGTGCGTTCTATTGAGAATGGTATTTTTTGTTAGGTAACAGTCGAATAGTTACGGGGGGGCTACAGGCTTAATTATTACACCTAACTACTGTAAAGATTAAAAACAATTACTTTATATTTATGGCGCAAGTCATGACATGTCCATAGTAGTAATTGATCTGGGTTTGTGGATTGTGGCTTTGAATAGTTTGAATTGAACACGAGTTCAATTTAAGCTCTACGTAACTGAATATCCTGTTCACTATGTTATACAATGAAGATCTCATGTTACTGATGTGGAACTTTGTGTTTGCTAATCGGTTATTGTACTTTTTGTGACACTATAATCTGTTAGTTATGGCCTACTTTCTTCCAATTTTGTTTGGTATTTCTTCCTTTACTACTTTTTAATTAAGTATACTCAGTTAATATAACTTGTTTATTAACATTCAGTATTTGACTGGGATATTGATTAAATGCCATGTTTACAGAATTCATTTAATAAGCACATGGTCACACGACACTGTTTTCTGCCATGTGTTTGACTATTGATTTACTTGTAGATGTCTCCGATGAAGAATCTTCTGAAGAAATTGAAAGTTGTGTTAGGGATGAGGGAGTGTTTAACCCGGAACGGGCCCGAGTCAAATCGAGGTTCCGACATTACAAGCAGAGGTCCAATGTTACTGTGCCCTTAGGAATATTTTGGGACATAGAGAACTGTCAGGTTGGTATCTTGTATATGTTAAGTTTTTTGAACAAAAAACTACTGAAGTTTCTTTTCTGTGATGTTATTTACTACCCAAACTTAAATTTATAGTATCATAAAATCTGATAACTTTAGTCCACATCTTACAACTATGGTCCAAATTTAAGTTCTAGTAAAATATGTATAAGTATTTTTCAAATTATGTTGAGTATATAGTATAGAAATGAGCATTAGTGTATCTAAGTTAGGAATCAATGTTAAAAACTGGACCATAGTCATACTTAAGGACTATAGCTACCTGATTTTGCAGTACTTGAGCAGATAAACTTTGTTGTAAGTAAATATTTTATACTAGATAGTACTGTTCAAACTTTTGATGGTAAACAAAGATCTACATAATATGGCAACATGTTGTTGACTGTTTTATTACAAAGCGATGCATATAAATACAGATAACCTCACCACTTATCATAAGAGGTATTAAGATTATACACTTTTAATCATTATCTATATTAAATGCAGGTCAATTAAATACATATTAGTAAATACAGAAACAACAGTGAATAATGTTTAACACAGTAATGGTACCTAGGGTCATTGCGCTAGCTTTCGTACAGTGCTAGTTTCCGTCCACTTGACGAAATTTTAATATAAACCTATATTGCTGCACAAATTTGGACTTATTGCAATCCTTAATGTCTAAACCTAAACAATATAGCTATCTACATAAAAATGATATAACACAAGTAGGAAATTAAAAAAGAAATATACTATTTGCCAATCCATCAAGTGGACGGAAACTAGCACTGGACGGTAAACTAGCGAAATTACCCTATAACATTTGAGTTGCTTAAAATTCTTCAAAATCGGCTAAATCCATGTGTTTGAAATAGGGATGTTGCGGATATTCGCATCCGCATCCGCGAAACATCCGCATCTGCATCCGCATCCGATGCGGAGCATCCGCATAATGCGGATGTCGACCAAGTCGGTAATAGGAACGTATTAGCGGCGGCGTAAGTGCTAGGTAATTTCGTCATTATATATAACGAAATCGTCTAGATCCCGAAAAGTCGGCCAAGTTACTGTTTATTAAATAAAACGCACCTATATTCTTGCTCAAATACTAAATGTTTCGGTTTTTTTTAATAAAAATTGCTAAAAATGTAAGACGTTTTTTAAGTACCAAATCTTGACATCCGCATCCGCGGATGTGAGACTTTAAATATCCGCATCCGCGGATGTCATAAAATCTGCGTCCGCAACATCCCTAGTTTGAAGTGATTTTGGTATGAAGAAAGGGTAATAGGGTAGATATTTGCTGTGAGGGTCGAATGGATTTACCAGAGTTTGAAGTTAAGTAACACATTTAATTAACTTATATTATTAATGGCAAATGTGTACAGAATGATAAATGTTTATGTAAAATAATAATCTTATCTACTTAATCAATATTTTTATAGGTATTTGCTTTTGTATGGAGGAGCACTAAAAAGTAAATTGTGATTTAAAAAAATCAATAATCTCTTTGCTGGTCCAGGAGTCACTATACTTGCCGCAAAACTTAAGTGGCAAGTCAGGACATGGCATTATGTCCTGACTTGCCACTTAAGTCATATCCATGTTTAATTTCTAGGTGCCCCGTGGCTGCTCGGCAATAGATGTAGTAGCAGCTATCCGTGCCAAATTTCTGACGGGGCGGCGAGAGGCGGACTTCGTGGTGGTCTGTGATGTGAGGAAAGAATTACCGCTGAGGCTCCAGGAACTTAATGATGCTCAAGTAAGTAGTTTTATTATCTTGAGTCTAATTGAATCATTATCTCTATAATAACGCTCAGACAATTAAAGACTTGTAATTCAATGCTAAACATTAAATGTTAAGTAACAGAGATCAGTCACTTCACAAGTTCACTGCTACAGACGTAGTGTATAATTGTTTTCCTTCGTATTTTCTCAGAAACGTTCGTATTTGTCATGCTACTTCCATGTCATGTACTGTCATGTACTATATGTCGCTATATATTTGGTGGTAGCATAATTATCTTCTGACAACCAAAATTACCACGTACTACTCACGGGGGCCTACAGCGACAACTGCTTCAACAAATTCAAAGCACAATTTTTTCTAAGACTTGATGCCCCCTCTACTGTTAATAATTCTATTTCTCACCTTTAAGGGCTGATTTAGACGGCGCGTGAACTCGCATGCGATTTTAGTTACATTGCGGACTGTTGGTTACGTCCAATTCAACCGACCGATTAAAACCCGCAATGTAATGAAACTCGCATGCGAGTCCTCGCACCGTCTAAATGAGCCCTAAACCTTGTCTTTAACAGGTAAGCTTAATCCATGTGTGCGGCACGCAAAAGAATGCAGCGGATGAGAAGCTGCGGCAGTGTATGCGCAGGTTTGGGGAGCTGCACAGTGCCCCCGCCTCACTACTCTTGATCTCAGGGGACATTAACTTTGCGGCTGACTTAAGTGACTTTAGACATAGGTATGAGATTTTGCATCGCTCAGCTTTCTTTTCATAGAATGTTGTATTTCATAGAAAATTGAATATTTTAACCGATAGTCAAGTCTGAAAGCCATTATTATTAAAAGCTTAATGAATGAAGCCTTAATCAGTCCCTTTTGTCTTAGGAAAGATAGAATACATTTTTAACAGATATTCAAGAGTTAAGAGAAAAACCATAATCAAGTTTAACAGTTTTCCGAACATTTTACTTGTTGCTATTGAAAAAAATAAAGAAGTTTTGGTGTGTCTTAATCCAAAAAAAATACTTTGATCTATAATGAATCAATCTACTTGAAGAAATTCGGCACAAAATAATCTAAATATTTTAGTTCTTAGAAGTTGAAGAGTTAATTTAAAATCATGAGTTAATAATGAGAGGTTATTTCATCATGATGTCGATATTGTAATTAGTAAAGTATGATATAAATCTTTTGTTTTTACATATCCATTACTAATGAAGACTCATTTCTAATTAGTAAACTGTTTTAATGTTTAATGCATTCTATATGTATGTGTAATAACAAATACATGATTAAAATTGAAACATATTGCATAATTAATAGTGTATTCTGATTTGATAACAGGAAAAATATGGAAGTGATACTGGTGCATAAGCAGAACACGTCGTCCGCCCTGATAACCTGCGCCTCGTCGCATTACTGTTATAACGAACTAACTGCTCACTTGCCTAGAAATCCAAAGGTATGTATGCAGTTAAAATTTTTTTTTAAATTAAGTTTGTATTAAGCAACACGCGAAACGCGTGTAAACAAATGGAAGTACATAATGTAAAAATTCGCACAAGTCTGGCAAGCTTCCGTAGCTCATTTGTTTATTGCGATCAGACCGGAGTTCTGAAGCGAGTTCGATTCTCGCTTGAGGTGGTGAATTGGCGATCTTTTCCATTGTTTCTTTAATTGAAAACTAGTAATCTTTGGGTTCCACACTTTTTTTTGCTGCATTTATATTATGTATTACCAACGTTTAGACAATACAGTAATCATTATTTCATAGACGCTAAGCCAAACTGAAGAGGAGGAGGACCCAATATGTGAGGTGGAAGTGGTGAATCTGCCGCTGGAGCAACCGGCGGACCGCGTGTCGCGCAGACTGCGTCGGCTGGCCGACAACTGCGGCGGGCGCGTGCTGCGCGTCGACAAGTCCACGGCTGTGCTGCGGTTCCCCACGCCGGACCATGCTGCCAGGTGATACTAGCTGTGCTTAGAGACCGCGGGTCGCAGACTGCACCGCCTGGCCAGTAACGGCGGCGGGCGCGTGCTGCGCGTCGACAAGTCCACGGCTGTGCTGCGGTTCCCCACGCCGGACCATGCTGCCAGGTACTACTAGCTGTGCTTAGAGACCGCGGGTCGCAGACTGCGCCGGCTGGCCAGTAATGGCGGCGGGCGCGTGCTGCGCGTCGACAAGTCCACGGCTGTGCTGCGGTTCCCCACGCCGGACCATGCTGCCAGGTACTACTAGCTGTGCTTAGAGACCGCGGGTAGCAGACTGCGCCGGCTGGGCAATAACGGCGGCGGGCGCGTGCTGCGCGTCGACAAGTCCACGGCTGTGCTGCGGTTCTCCACGCCAGACCATGCTGCCAGGTACTACTAGATATGCTTAGAGACCGCGGGTAGCAGACTGCGCCGGCTGGGCAATAACGGCGGCGGGCGCGTGCTGCGCGTCGACAAGTCCACGGCTGTGCTGCGGTTCTCCACGCCAGACCATGCTGCCAGGTACTACTAGATATGCTTAGAGACCGCGGGTCGCAGACTGCGCCGGCTGACCGACAACTGCGGCGGGCGCGTGCTGCGTGTAGAAGGTTCTCCACGCCAGACCTTGCTGCCAGGTACTATGTACTAGCTGTGCTCTAAGAGACTGCGCCGGCTTATGAGGTGATGTATCTGACATTCCTATGTATCTGATGTATGAACTGTCGCCTGCGGTATTTCCGATACGGCCTTCAATCAAACGTCTTCATACGGTTTTCAAGAAAAGAGCATGCCCCATATTAAAGGCCGGCAACGCACTTATAACCCCTCTGGTGTTTCGGTTGTCTATGGACGACGGTTATCGCTTACCATCAGACGATTCGTCAGCTTGTTTGCCTCCTATATCATAAAAAAATACAAGGTGTCTAGTAAAAATTGGACAACCTTCTAACCTATAACTTGATTATATTGATAGCCACGTAAGTTTTACTACCTCTAGTCCTACATGTTTATTTTCTGGACCAGCCTAACTTGCCTTGTCTATGGTTAAGAGGTTTTCCATTATTTAATGGACACCCGGTATGTATTTACGTTAAAATGTTACACTACACGTAAATTACTGGTATTTATTATAAAAAGAAGTAAATATTTCTGGTAGACTAACCATTTAACCATAAAAAAATACCGGTTGTCGACAATACCATACGCTTGACTGCTTTACAAGGTTTATACTTAATTACACCCAAAAACGAGCCGTTACGCTGTTGCGATTTTAGCTTTTTTATTATCTATTTACTTCTGAAGCATCTACAAGCAAGACCCGAATTACAATAATTTCAATTAATAAAATTCGTAAATAGATTAAGATTATGTAACAAAAAAAAAAGAAGATTTTGCAATAATGGTTATCTACAAATGGCTAGTTGTATTCTTAATTGACCTCTGTCAATGTCTGTTTTAGAGGTAGAGTTAGACCAAGATAAGTCTGCAACGATTTTGTTAGCACACGCAGTGCAAGTGTTATTTATACGTCATGATTTCATAGAAGTTTGACGTTTAAAATAACTCTTGCACTGCGTGTGCTATCAAAATCGTTGCAGACTTATCTTGGTCTAACTCTAATAGTTTTCCAAAATTCCGACGCATAACACCATCATTTTTACCTACAATTTAATATTTTAGTCTAAAGGGTATACCCGGATAAAGCATGGCCAAACTGCCCTTCGCGAAAAAAATAATTTCCTTTTACTGGATTATTAACCTATATATATGTAGTGCTTTCACAAAAAATTAAGCCTCAAATGTTTCAGGTTTTAAAAAAAATGTAAAAAAAGAAAAAACACTTTTATTTTATTACAGCCAAAGTACTAATCCGATTTCTTTGTAATTTGGGTATGTTGTAGATACAATTAAGGTCGCTTTCTGAAAAAAATAATATTGAATTATCTCTTAAAAAAATAGTAAAAAATTGAGTTGAAAATTTTCAGAAAAATAAAAAAAATACGTGCGAAATTGCGACAGTTATCAAATTTACATATTTCATGTAAAATTTAATAATGTTTAACATATATGTATTTTTTTTCAAAAATTAAAATCGGGATTAACAGTATGAAAAACTCGAATTTGTAACATCCCCTAATACTATAAGAATATATATAGGTAATATATAATAATATAGGTTAATAATCCAGTAAAAGGAAATTATTTTTTTCGCTAAGGGCAGTTTGGCCATGCTTACCCGGCTAGGCCGGCTATACCCTTTGTTGAGTTCATATAAATTGCAAAACAGATAAATAATATCGATTTTAATCCGATTGTTGCCATAGAACTGTATAATCTTATACTGAACGCATCCGTTGGATTCTTATATGTGGGTACTTCATCATTTATGCTCGTTCAGTTGTCGCAAATGTGTACTTACCCACAATTGGGGTCACCTTACAGTGCCGTCCTTCCACGTCCAAACGTTCATTACATCGCCAGACACAAGCCAGAAACAGTGATTATTACTATACTTTCGAAATTTAAATATTTTCCAACGGACAAAATTCGAAATTCGTGGTGTCTAACACTAAAAGTTTTATTTTATAGGCGTCAAACGCCTTTTTATTTCGTTGCTTATTTATTTGTGAATCATGCTAGTCTCAGGGTAAGTTTTTTTAATCTAATTTTACGATTTATTGGAAGTTTGTGTAGGAAAAACAGTTTTCAGTATCTTATTTTCGATTTATGATGTTCATTATTAGCAGATAGCCTTAAAATATCGTTAAATATTACCATTTATTCACTTGAATACTTAAAAAGCATGGCGAATTCATTGGTTAATTTTTAATAATACAATTTTAACGGTTTATCACTAAACAAAATATAAAGTATATTCCCAATAAAAAAGAATAAAAGACCTGGGCTAAGAAAAATATTATCTAAATGAATTTTATTGTAAAAACATTTAGCGTTTACTATTTACGTACAGGTGAGTCTACAATTAAATATGTCTTGATTGTAACATTTTAAATCCGCTATACGAAGCTGCTATGGTTGTGTTGGTTATTTAGCAAAATATAGGTATTTTGCAACTTAGGAGTCTAGTTTTAAGCAGTATTCTCAGGCCAAGTAGGCTGTTTTAAATTAATTTATCTCATTCATGTATTTCTTATTGAAATCATGCTCTCATTTGACACTATGTTAATATCGTATTATTATTATCCAAATAATAATTGGCGGGAAAAGTATTCATTCATAACGGTAATAAAGATGGCGGTTCTTTGACAGCTGATTTCAAATATGTACGTTGGAGGGGGTTGCACCTGTCACTCCATAACGAATCAAATTCAAATTTCTTTTTTCGTTTTATAATATGGTTGAACGACAACAGCTGATTTCTCTGGTATAAATATTTGTGTACGTATAACTACGTACGTTTGTGGTTTACTCTGATAAATAGCTTACAAGTTGAATAAGGTTTTTACGGCACTCAATTTAGGTGTTATCGTATGTTGCACATTTTATAATATTTATAATTATGAAAATCGTAGGACGATAAGCTATTATAGTGGTAATTATAATCTGGTGCGATGATGGAGTTCCTATACCTACATATTCGACATTTGGTTGCGATATTTTAATAACCTTTCATTATTAATAACAGAGAATATGCAAATGGAGAGAAAATGAAGCTTAGCGTATTTTATCAATGTGACTAAACTATCGGTTCTTGGGAACGTCCATAAAAGATAGGGGGCTATTCATAAATTACGTCATTTCAAATTAGGGGTGGGGGGGGTCTGGACACGGGATGACGGTAGCATGACGTAGGAGGAAACGGGGTCATTCGAAGCATGATTTTTGGATGATTTTAGGGGGGGGGGGGGTCCAAAATCGTCAAAAATCGATGACGTAATTTATGGACAGCCCCTAGGGAATATGCATATGTAGCGAGTAAGAATTTTCGTTTTTCCTAACCACAAAATAACGATACACCGCAATGCGTTGACGTTATCATTGTCATTATTTACAATTAATATTTTCACTACATTTCGTAATTTGTAAATGTGTATTGCTCTTTTTCCTATTCGTCATTTCAATGTTATATAAATCATAAGTTACATTATAAAACAAATAACTGTTTCTAAATTGAATTGTGAACAATAATCCGTTTCGTATTGCCACGGCTCATGGGAGCCTGGGGTCCGCTTGGCAGCTAATCCCGAGAATTGTTTTGCACTAGTTTTTACGAAAGCGACTGCCATCTGACCTTACAACCCAGAGGGTATACTAGACCTTATTGGGATTAGTCCAGTTTCCTCACGATGTTTTCCTTCACCGAAAAGCGCATGGTAAATATGAAATGATACTTCTTACATAAGTTCCGAAAAACTCATTGGTACGAGCCGGGGTTTGATCCCACAACCTCCGGATTGAAAGTCGCACGCTCTTACCGCTAGGCCACCAGCGCTTTTTGTATTTACTGATAATTATAATAATAAATAATAATAATAATTCAGCCTATATACGTCCCACTGCTGGGCACAGGCCTCCTCTCATGCGCGAGAGGGCTTGGGCTATAGTCCCCACGCTAGCCCAATGCGGATTGGGGACTTCACATACACCTTTGAATTTCTTTACTGATAATTAATACTTTTATATTCGCCAGGGCACTGAAGCGTATGGACGGCGAGGACGTGTTCGGTCGGAAGATCAGCACGCGCTACCTGCGCCCCCTCCAGCCCTACCACGCGTACTCCAGCGACGAGGGCTACAGCACCGCCGGGGTCGACAAGCCCGCCTTCATACCGCCGCCAGTGCAGGTGAGCAAAGCTGCTATAACTGTTCGGTCGGAAGATCAGCACGCGCCACCTGCGCCCCCTCCAGCCCTACCACGCGTACTCCAGCGACGAGGGCTACAGCACCGCCGGCGTCGACAAGCCCGCCTTCATACCGCCGCCAGTGCAGGTGAGCAAAGCTGCTATAACTGTTCGGTCGGAAGATCAGCACGCGCCACCTGCGCCCCCTCCAGCCCTACCACGCGTACTCCAGCGACGAGGGCTACAGCACCGCCGGGGTCGACAAGCCCGCCTTCATACCGCCGCCAGTGCAGGTGAGCAAAGCTGCTATAACTGTTCGGTCGGAAGATCAGCACGCGCTACCTGCGCCCCTTCCAGCCCTACCACGCGTACTCCAGCGACGAGGGCTACAGCACCGCCGGGGTCGACAAGCCCGCCTTCATACCGCCGCCAGTGCAGGTGAGCAAAGCTGCTATAACTGTTCGGTCGGAAGATCAGCACGCGCCACCTGCGCCCCCTCCAGCCCTACCACGCGTACTCCAGCGACGAGGGCTACAGCACCGCCGGGGTCGACAAGCCCGCCTTCATACCGCCGCCAGTGCAGGTGAGCAAAGCTGCTATAACTGTTCGGTCGGAAGATCAGCACGCGCCACCTGCGCCCCCTCCAGCCCTACCACGCGTACTCCAGCGACGAGGGCTACAGCACCGCCGGGGTCGACAAGCCCACCTTTATACCGCCGCCAGTGCAGGTGAGCAAAGCTACTTTAGTAAGGAGGCCCTAATAGTGTATGATGATCAACACCTGCCAAAGAATCTTTCTTAGTGACTACTTTGTGACACCTGGCTGATTTTTTCTGCTTCCTGCCTTCGAATATACCTTAAGGCTTAAATTACCATAATGTTTAACATATTTGTGGATAGTATTCAAAAAGTTCAGTTTGATTTACTGAAACATGCCTGATATCTTACGTCGAGTAGGTCATTGATATAAGTTTATAGTAAGTAAATGGTCCGTCTGAATAGTTCTCAGACGGACTATTTTGGCATTTCGAATAAATTAATCGTACAGTCTTCCAGTTCTATACCATATAGATCTAAGTAAGTCTCCTGTTGGTCATTTGTTTTACATAAAACTTTAGTAAAGTTATAATTTGTCTCGCAGCCTTCGCCGGTCCCACTGGCGCCGACGGTGCCGGCGACGGAGTGGGCGCGCGCGCTGCAGGCGCTGCCCGCGCCGACGCCGCCGCCGCTCGACTTCTGCCCGCCGCCCGCGCCGCGCCCGCGCAAGATCCGCGGCATGCACGGTCAGTGCCATGTGTATTATTAGGCCGGAGCCCCACTGCTGCGCACGCTATGTACACGACCTACGTTCCTATACAAAATTTCGTGGGCTTGCCCACGGTTTGTATTAAAACGTGGGCCGTGTACATAGCGTGCGCAGCAGTGGTGCTCCGGCCTTAAAGCCTATTTACATCAGCGGCATACATTGTCAGTATTTTTCAGTGAGGATTTTGGCTACGAACGTAAATAAATCATTGAATTTCATTAGCAGTCAATATTCCAACAAAAAACTACAAATCATAAAAAAATTAAAGAATGCCAAGGCTATAATCACCCAGACACTATTGCTCAACAATTGACAAGAATTATTTAAAGAATATAATATTGAATTGATTGAAACCCGATGATTTCATTCTGGCAAGATAATTTACACTTGGCCATAGTAAGGCATGTTTGAGGTAGCGATTATATTGTATCCTCAAACGTCAGTTTAATGCTTAGTTATTATTTATTATAAACAGGATCCGCGAACCTGGACCGGTCGGGCTGCTCGTCCAGCAACAGCGGCGACGACAGCCGCGCCCGCGACAGCCAGAGCCGCGCCGTGTCGCCGTGGAACTCGTCGGCCTCCTTCAGCGAGCCCAGCAGCGAGGCCGAGGACTCCACGGCCGAGCTCACCGTCACTAATCTGCCGCCCTTCGACCCGGCCGTCATACAGGCCATGCTCACTAAACTCTTCAGCCAGTACGTCCCCGTTGTCAAAGGTAAGTCTATGTTTCTCTTGGAATAGGGTATTCTCCTACTAGTCAAATCACTTTCTTTTTTAGTACTGACAAAACGATTTGCTAATATGGAAGTTATATGAAAACTAATATAGGGACGCCAAGGTTAACTCACCTGCTTTTTATATTTCTATTCGATTTATTAAATAGAAATTATTGCGTGCATGGTGTAAAATAATTTATTTTTAATACAGGAAATATCCCTATTTTATATGTTTAGCTTCCTTTTTGATTAAAATATATAAAGTTTGAAATAAAATGTTTAAAATATAAATGTCTCTAATTTTATATTTTACATACAGAGAGTATATAGGGTAGTAGCTGTCAAGTCGTCTGCTTTTCATTAAAAGTCAACGATTTGCTACATGAAGTTAGATGAGAAATAATGAGGGTGTATTTTAAAATAATTATAAAATAATAATGATCAATCAATTTTTTTCTTTTTTTTTGCGCATATCCTAACATTTTATTTAATGTTCGATATGAAACAATTAGATTCTCTTTGTTCGATAGTGATGGTGTGGGTGTACAACGACGGCCCTATAGCCACGGTGGTGGTCCGGTCGGAGTGGGACGCGCGGCTGGCCATCGCGCGCGTGCACAAGCGCCGCCTCGACAACGCGTGGAGCGGCCGCCGCCTCGAGCTCGCGCTCGGCCGCCCCTCGCCCGCGCCCAACCACGACGTGCTGCGCGCCCGGCTGCGCGCCATCCTGCTCGACCACGCCAACCACGCCCTGCCGCTGCTGCGGCTGCGGGACGCCTACGCGAGCCGCCACTGCTGCGCGCTCACCACCTCCGACATAGCCAGGCTTAAAGACACTGTCATAATCCACGAAGGCTACGGGCGACTCGTACAATTGACTGATCTAACACCAGTAACAGAGTTAGATATGGAGGAGGCCCCGTGGAAGTGTCATATCCATGGCGGATTGAGTACGGGACATGAGGACGGGAGTAGGATCCTGCAGCCCGTGTTTATGGAGATCTCTATGCTGGCGAAGAATACTCTAGCGCTGCTGGACAGCCATGGAGGAAAATTGCCCTTATTAAGGTTAGTGTTACCTATAGAGTCTGTGCGGAAGAGAAGAATCGTGAAATGTATGGAATCCAATACATTCTACGACTATTCTCTTTCTGCACAGATTCTACATAATAGGATTATTAGGAAAGTAGGTATTATAATTTTTGTACTTTGTCCGCTCTGTCTTCATGCGGAGTATAAGGTCTAAGTGAGGATTCAATAAGTATATTACTTGCTCTTTGCGTTTCTGTCGTGATATTCTAATTATTCTCTGTACAAGAAGTTACAGTACAGTGTCATTCGTACAATGAAAGTTCGCAGTTTCGTTCATTCCATTCGTGCAAGCTTTCCTAGTATATACGTAGTATTACCTAGTACCTGGTATATATATTACCTTTGGTTATAACTTGTTCGCATTCCAGTTTCGTGGAATGCTACGAGGCGGCATTCTCTACATTCTCGTACGACGCGACCCGCGGGGTGCCGCTGGAGCTGCTGCTGCACGGCGCCGCGGGCGTGGAGCTGCGCGACGCGCCCTCGCGCCATCTAGTGCGCAAGGAGCCGCAACACGATCTCAGTGAGTTCTGTTCCATTTTGATATTTCTACTTCTGAAAATGATTCTTTATTCATATTATGATATACATAAGAATTATTTCCTGCGCTTAGGGAGAATATTGAGTGGATTTCGCTTGGACGGTCCGTTTACTGTGCGAAGCTGCGGTGGAAGCTGCATGTTCTCTGCACTTTTTTTTAAATCTTTTCTTAGATAGATAGATAATCTGTTTATTTGTTTGCTACAATACACACAGAATATTCAAATACAAAAATGACAGAAAAAAAAACAATCAATATATAGGAAAAACAGAAAATACAAACACAAATAAGAGTCCGACAGATTTTTACAAAAATAGAAAAAGAAAAAAAAATACATATAAATATTGATTCACACAAATGGAATGTTGTGTGCGTCGCAGCAAAACAAAAGGGTTCTGGCTCAGTATTACCAAAGACATATGTAACTTCGTATAAGATGAATAAAGTCTAAGGAAAAAACGTGCCTCGGAAATCAAGAAAAAGTCATTCTCGGATAGATGGCGCACACACCTTTGGCCTATGCTCGGCTAGATTGCGTGACGACACCGTTTCATATTTAACTATTTTAACACATTTATACGTTTTCATTTTGAGTTCTAGTCGTGTGTCGATAGATGGCAGTAAATTTACTGTGACTACAAAATTTACTATGACAGGACCATACTATACTATCTATTCTCTTTGGTATTACGCTTCACCCTATAGGAGAGGCAGTGATATTCTGCCAGGACCAGATCACGTCAATAAAATCAGTGAAAATTATGAAATAGTTAATAGTACATTATTGTCGAGGCTCGGAAGTAGCTACTTGCAGGCTGAGGATTCGTTTTAAACGGACGACCTTGGGAGTCCGTTTAATTGAATCCGAAGCCAGCAAGTAGCCTTCCAGCCGAGTCATATATAGTGCTTTTCTCAAAAATGGTGCAAGAAATATAAATATCATAGAAATATTTTACAAAAGCAACTTTCTTACGTATATATTTTCACAGAAAAAAGTAGAAACAATTGAAAAAATTAGCTTTGCCGCCTTTTTATTTTTTTAATAAAAAAATAGAGTTGTATTTTTCTGCCGAAAATACGCCAACCTATTTCAGACAGCTAAATAGTCGCGGTACTAATCATCTGTTTGGCTGTTTAATGGGCCTGTGCCTTCATTTGATATGGCCATTTCAACTTTTAAAAAGTTTGGAACTCGACAAATAATGGAATTTGTATGCAACATTGCAGTCCCAAAATCGAGACTGCAATGTTTTTAACTTTTTAATTTTTTGACTGACCATAAACTACGCGCTTCGCAACCTATTTTTTAAACGGCAAAGTCGACTTTGCCGTCCATTTTTGAGAAAAAGATATTACTTACCAAATTACCAATTAGATGATAAGGTCATAGATGTAAGGGCTTAGATGTTAAGGTCATACAACGGTGCGAGATACAATTACTAACTCGTATCGTTGTAAAATTCTTTGCTTGTGTTTTCATTTGTATTCATTGGATCATCTACACGTGTGTCGTTGCTCCTTTGTTAATTACTCATTTTCCACATTTGTGTCATCGATAATTGTGCAGTCCTTAAGACTTACTTGCAGAATACATTTTAGATTTATTTTTGTGTCCAGGCTCTAGTTCGCGGTCTAGCGGCGAGCGCGAGCGGCCGCGCACGGCGCCGGCGCTGGAGCCGATGCTGGCGCTGTTCGAGCGCGAGCTCGTGGACCTGCTGCGCGCCGCGCCTCGCTGCTGCATACCCTTCAGCAAGTCAGTACCATGCTTATGGAGCATTCCATGAAATTGTCTACCGTTGTCCCGTACAAACGCGAGTTTTCTGAAGATTTGCAGCTATAGGAGTTTCTTTTTCTGTAACAAATGGTCAAAAATATGACCAGAATAATAATCATCGCCTTATAACGCCGAAAAAAAGTTCTAATATACGAAATAAAATGCGTTTGTACGGGACAGCCCGTGGAATGTTCCTTATGTCCACTGCTAACGCCTCGTAATACACGCTCCGAGCTCCGCTTGACTCTGAAGCCGACCGCCGTAAATTAGATTAGATGAGGGTGGTATTCCGCCTGTCCAATTTCTTGGTCCAATGTGTATTTTCGTCTCGCATTTTATCTAAGAGAGTGAGACGCAATGCACATTGGACAAAGAAATTGGATAGGTGGTATACCATCCTTAGATAAATATCAAGTGTATGGCGTAAACCATCGGAGTGTTCCGTGACCTGGGCCGATAAAGGCCGGCACACAGTATACGTAATGTAGCATAGCTTCGGCTCTCATTGCAGTACATAGTTTGCATTGCGTAGGTAATTGTAATGAATGCGGAACGCAACGCAAGCAATGTACCACACAGAGCTGTGACGCATACGAATATGGTGTGGCTTGGCTTTAAGAGCTGTGCCCTACGCCAGTGACGTGATAATAAGAAGGATGTTAACATGAATATAATCTAGTTAAATTGCGTACAGATGTAGTGCTAATTATGCACTACTTCCTTCGTATTTTCACGGAAACGTACGAACGTGTATTGCTATTTCAGTCAGTCTCGGTACAAAAAGTACTGACGTTGACTGAAGTAGGATGCCAAATACGAACGTTTCCGAGAAAATACGAAGGAAAACAATTATGCACTACATCTGTAAAACACAGCAATTCTTTAAAACAATTGTTGTTTTAGGTTGATACCAGCTTTCCATCATCATTTCGGTCGCCAGTGCCGCGTAGCTGATTACGGGTTCACGAAGCTACCTGAACTACTTTCCGCGCTCAGCAGCACTATCGTGGTAAGTTATAATCTATCGTTTTACTTAATCTCAAGAAAGCTAGTACAAACATCTTCCTAGAACTGCGAGTTTTCCTAACTACCCGCATTTGGTCTAGAATATTCAGTTTTACTTATCACTTTGTGCCATTTTTATCGTTAATTTTCCCTTAGATTTTTTAACAAGCACGTCCGTTCCCGTTGCCAGGTACTAGGCTCAGGGTCATACCGCATCATCACCATCTCCGCGGCGGCGCAGGGTCGGCGCTGGACCGCCGACCTGCTCAAGCTGCTGAAGGCCGTGCCCGGCCGCGCCGTGCACCCCAACGACATCCCCGCCCTGTACCAGGAGACCTTCGGCAAGGTTGGTCAACTTGTGTCATTACCACTTACCCATAGGATTGTATAAGTCGTGCACAGCCCTATTCTAGCTAAGTTCCATGCATAAGAAGGTTATTAAGCAGACTGAGGACATTTTTTTTTCGTTATGTCGCCGTTGTGTTGTATGGAATGGTGGTATGGAACCTTTTCCCCTCGGCAAACTGCCACTGACTGAAGTATGGAAATTCACAGAAACTAAAAGATTGAATTGCGGAATTTCTTTGCAGCTCTTTCCCAACTATCAGCAGTTCGGGAAATTGTTACTAAAAAGTAACAAATTAAAATGTAACGTTTCAAAGCGACCAGTGCTGGTTTGATGAAAGCTTGTAACTTCTGATACTTGCAAAAGTTTGTTAACTCCGAGAGGAGTTAGGAAGGGGTCCCTATTTTCAGAATACACTAATTGAATCTATATGTGATTGCAGCCATTCTCGCCGGCGGACTACGGCGTGTGCACGCTGGCGGAGCTGATGGCCCGCGTGGCGCCGGGCACGGTGGCGGCGGCGGCGGACGGCGCCGTGTCGCTGCCCCGCCGCGCGCCCACGCCCGAGGAGCGCGGCCGCTCCGCGCAGTTCGCGCTGCAGGCCGTCGAGCTGCTGTGCTACACGCCCAACCTGAGGGTGAGTGGCCGATAGCCGAGGTTGCTCCAGTCTGTCACCAGTACTGTCTTGCGCGGGTGCACGCCCGCGGGCACCATCGCTGTTTTTGTGGCGTGTTTTTAACTTTACATAACTTTAAAATTAAATCCTAATCCTACCTATCTAGATCTTAAAAGCAAATATTCCTTATCGTCGTATATTTATAATTGAATATTTCTCTCAGATGGAATTCTCCCGCTTCGTGCCCGCCTACCACGCTCACTTCGGCAGCCAGCTCCGCGTGGCCCACTACGGCTGCGTCAAGCTCGTCGACCTCTTCGAAGTTATCCCCGACGCTGTCTCCGTCTACACCGAACCTAGCGGCGAGCGGGGCGTGCGACTGGCTATTAGAACCGCCCGAGCAGTACTAGCTACGCGATTCAGAGCTCTCGGCCCTGTGACTTTAGAGAGCCTCCCTCAGGCCTACGCGGCGCAGTTCGGCGCCGCCCCGCAACCGGACGTCCTTAATGCCTCGACGTTGGAAGAGCTGGTTTACGCGACCGGTGGCTGTGTTGAGAATGGCCTAGTTCGTGCCCCAGGTGTGTACCTATAGTGCTTATTTAACGCATAACAACCAGAAATTTCACTGATCCTAGCGACCGGGATAAAGTAATGTAATTTTTGTCTGTTTTTTTTTGGATTCTCATTAATGTTAGTCTTAAGTTAGTTATAAGTTAGGTCCCTACCGAAAATCAGCGTTGCTGCTTGCCGTGGCATTACGCTGAGTGGGGGGGTCCTTTTTTCGTGCGTTCCTTTTCTCTTAAATATGTAACCAACCATGTTGAGACGTAAATAAATGTATTCTATTCTATTCCAAAGTTAGGACCTATGGAGGCCTTGGTCCGGGAGACTTTTTATTGTGACATCTATTTCAGCATCTGAGAGATGAAAGGGGCACTAATTTGTGACGTTCCACGGGAAAAGGTACCTTATGAGGGTTTCTAGTTTCGGAGATATTAAATGTTTTGTAAAGAGGTGAAAAAATGCTCAATTTTTTTTTATTGTGTGATCTGAAACCTTAATGCGTAACGTTTGTTTACCTGTTTTTATTTTTGTTATAAGTTAGTTATAAGCCTAGTAATGTCGTCTCAGAGTTTAGTAGAAAAGGTACCTTATGGAAAAAAGATTGAAAATTCCCAAAAAAACTAGTCAATACGGGAAAAGAAGTTTGGTAGAGAACTGTATTAGCATTCTGCAAAACTAATTTGATAATTTCAGTTCTGGTTGGGGCGCCTCGCAAATATTATAACCGTACATAGACCGACATCACAAATCCAAGTAGACTGCTATTATACCAAAGTTACTCTTGTCAAGTCTTTCTTAACTAGAATAATCTTCATTTGGTTTGGTCGCATGCAGTAAATCAGCCATTGGTTTGCTGAAAAATGCCAATACCCGACGCATTACCTTATGGAATATCTGAGGTCATTGAACCTCAATGCCGCTTATCTTCAATAGCAACCGAAATATATTATTGATAAGAAATAGACGATTTATACCATCTTAACCCCAAAATATTATTAGTTTATCCTAACTGTTCCATCATCATCATGCCTCATCATGTAACTTGACCACAAGGTACCTTTTCATTACATACAAATTATTGGTCTTTTTTAAGATTATTATGACGAAGAACTAATTAAATTGGGGGCAGTTTAATGTAAATTAATATTTTCTATTCATAAAAGATAAACTATAATATGATTGATATTTTGTAGTGATGTATTATTAGATTTATTTCCATAAGGTACCTTTTCGTAAATGTATGGAGCAAATACTGTTATTGTTATGTAAGTTTAAAGTGGCATAAGGGGTTAAATATAGTATTTAGTTGGGGTTTTAGGATTTATTTCATTTGAATGACAGAATTTCTTTCATATGTGCTCAGAAAAATTGATTGTGTGTCACATTAAAAGTAAAAATATTCAATTTTGTGATTTTATATGAAAAAGTCAGAAAATACATTTTCACCTCTAAATCGGTATTGTTTTTTGCTTAAACTGTCTGTCAGTGTCGTTTTCTAATAGATAAAATTTAAATCTTGAGAGCTCATTGCAATCAATCGTGAAAATGAAATAAAACTTTATTTTCAAGAGATTGGTTAGTATACACATAAATCAGTCGATATCAAAAGTTTCTATTAGCATTACAGAACAAGTCGCAATATTTTTTTAATCTCAGATATATAAGGCATTATTATTTGTAGTCAACTATGTAACTTACTTCAGGAACATAGTTTTTTAGGCGGCTAAACTTAAAACTTCTCTATCGTAAAGTTGCTCATTTCACAACATTATTTTCAAAAAATCATATCTCTGTAACTACGCAACCTAGAAGGTTGATCTTTTGTGTTATCGATAGCTTATTTATTGTAGATTACTGGGGTATGCATAACTCCATACCCGCCATAAGGTACCTTTGACCGTGGGACGTCACATTTGTTCTGGATCCAATGAATATGCGACTCATATTTTTATTTAATTTGCCTTTCTCTGTACAGGTGATGCCCCGCTATGGGTGACTTCATGCCTAGCGGCGTGCGCGGTGCTGTCGGCGGACCGCAGCGTGGCGCGCGGCAGCACGGAGGAGTACTTCTCCAGCGCCTTTAGGAAGCTGCTAGGCTGCGATCCCGATGTGCGAAGACTGGCATTAGGTAATATATAATATTATCTACAATCTTTTAACTTACTTGCTCATCAGAATCATGCTTAAAGCTCGATATTTCTAGGTTAGGATAGCGGTGCCGTCATATAGCGGCCGTCTCCATACTAAATAATACGGCTAAATATTATGGATGTCGTAGTATTTGTATGGACACGGCCGCTACATGACGGCACCGCTATCCTAGGAAACCAGAGCATTAGCGATGTTGCAAGCGCCAATGCTATTTAAAAGGCTTATGTTTTGCCTTTGGGAATAAACATCGACCCATCACCATCAAGCAAAACTCTAATTATGTATCTAAAAGGGACCGTGCGCGTTGGAAGGCCATCCCGCTTGGCTTAAATATGTAACTTGACACACACGTAGCATCAATAAACAGTAGTGTACTGACTCATACAGTATATTTACACGCTTCCTGTAGATATTTAAAAATCGTTTACTATTGTTGGATTTTTTTTTAATGTTATTTACTATTGTCTTAGCTGGAGTAGTATTTGCGGACGCGCGTCGCGTGCAGCTCACGCCGGCGTGGCGTCTGGTGTGGCGCGTGGCGCAGATCCTAGCCGACCGGCCCGAGCCCATGCCCGCCATGGACGTGTTCGTCGAATACACCAGTCGCTTCGAACCGCTGTTCCCGTGCGCGGATTTGGGTAAGTACTTTTGCATGAACGTTTCTCTCTCTCGGTCAAAAGTACGATATAACCGTTCATTCAATGCTCGCTCTAAGTTCCGCGTCATTTATAAACAAACTTTCCTTAGCATAAAAAAGTATGTTACAATTTTATTGATTTCGTCTGTGGCAGGCTTCGAGTCGGTGGTGGATTTCCTGCGGCACTACCGCGAAGTATTCGTGGAGACGGGCGCGCGCTGGGCGCTGAGCGCCGGCGTGGCGGCGCCGCGCTGTCTGGGCCCCGCGAGGCACGAGGACTACTCGGTTCACGACACGCCGCCGGGACAAAAGGTAACATTTATAACTGCCAATATTTAAAAAAAAAACAACGGGTTGCACTCTGGGAGTGCCGGCAGAACTGAAAACTCAACGACATTGTAACTCAAAATATTAATAACAGCGCCATATAGTGCAAAATGTCTGCAGCACTATGTATAATTGGGGTTAACGCCATCTAGCGTTATATCGTCGCATTACTTGAAACCTCTAAGCACATCACTGTGAGTACTACAGTTATATTAATACCAGTTTGAGGGAAACTCACTAGATGGCATTTAAATAAAAAAAAAACCGGCCAGGTGCGAGTCGCACTCGCGTTTCTAGGGTTCCGTACATAAGTCCGACTCACGCTTGACTGCACATTTCTAATAGGTTTTCCTGTCATCTATAGGTAAATAACTATTTTATGTATTTTTTTCAAAATTTTAGACCCAGTAGTTTCGGAGATAAAGGGGGGGGGATGGTTATTTTTTTGGCTATTTTCTTAAATAACTTCGAACCTATGTATTTGAAAATCATAAAAAAAACATGTCCATCTTAGGGTCACTAATTTACATATGTGTACCAAATTTCAACTTAATTGGTCCAGTAGTTTCCGAGAAAATAGGCTGTGACAGACGGACAGACAGACAGACGCACGAGTGATCCTATAAGGGTTCCGTTTTATCCTTTTGAGGTACGGAACCCTAACAATGACATTATCCGTCACACATGACGTCACGCAAGCCCTGCGCCGCCTAAACGAAACAGCAGGCTCAGGCATACATTTTCGCCGCGCGGTAGAAAGAGAGGGTTACGCCTTACGCTGTCTCGAGTTTAACATTTTTTCCCCACCTCAAAAAGTGCACAGGCTAAAGAAGTTTTCACTTCAAAAAACTAAAAATAGTCTTCAAGTGACGGCACATACCTTTCTTGTGTTAATACAAAACCGCCCTATGATTACCATGCATTCTAGGCACCAATATGAATACATATAATGGTCTGTTGCAGGGTTCCCGCGTGTTCGAGTCGCCGAAGACGAGCCTGTGGTGCTCGCCGCCCGCCAGCGCGCTGCCCGCGCCCACGGCGCTGCTCGTGCAGGAGAGCAAACGTATGTATCAACTTAAACATAGGAACTCTTCCAGATGTCTCGTAATGAATGTTGTATTGTGTATTCTGGTTATAACCCCACGTTCTCCTCCGCAGGCCGCATCCGCCTGGCGGCGCAGTTCGACGCCATACAGTAGGCTGTCCAGGACCGCCCCAGCAAGGTGATACATTCCTTCCAATTTTTATCTCGTAAAAATTGCATGCGTTCCGACGTCACCCCAGCTATATCAGGATTGTATCCAGGGTTGCAACGAATTTTATCATCTAGACTAATTCAAGTGTCCTAAAAATGTGATGTCTATAACAATAATGTTCTAGATCGTATATTTTTGTGTGTTTATTAAAGTTAAGATATTTCAACGCATTCGGAAAATGTTACAATGCATACAATTTTTACCCTGATCAATATGAAATCAGTGTGTATCTCGAATGTTATGTTAAAATTATTTTATAATTGTGTATAGTCTATATTTATTTCTCCCCAATTTTACTTTATTGACAAAAAGTATTTCTCGTTTATATTATAGGAATGTTTCGAGTATTTACTATTTATGTATTGATCGTCCCTAATCAGCGGTATATTGAATTAGGTTTGGTCTGTTCATTAATAATGATGCACCGATTAATTAATGTGAAGTATTAATCTTTTTAACATTTGACATTTTTTATTTTAGGGTTGGAAGACTAGAACAGACCTAATTATTATTGATATTTCATGCATTTTACTCTTAACGATCTTCATTCATTATCTTATCTTGATCAGATCGATTTGTCTATACATCTAATTTTATTACTTAACACAAATTAGAAGTAGCTATGTTAATTTTTCCATTTCGAAATATCAATAATTATCGTCTAAGAAGTATTAAGTCAAGCTCAAATACTAGTAGGTATACGATTGAATGTAATTATTTATAATATTTAAAAGTGTTAATAACATTTTCCGAATGTTCTTATAAAGTACAATATAATTACTGTATGTTTGTTTCGTCGTAAGAGTTTTATCCTTTATACATGATCTCCATCAAATCGCTATAATTAGGGCTTACCTGTTTTGTTGAAATGTATTGATAATTGTTAATGTACAGTCTTAATTGTTTTACTTCGTCGGTTATAGATAATATCACTGTTTCAAAGTCCTGTAATTTTTAGACAACAATTTTACTAAATTCTTGAGATATACATTTTACACCGCGATATGCCAGGTTTACATTTAGAATGATATCCATGATCGAATTGTGGTCGGTTTTAGCTACAATGTTAAGAGTCAATTATAAATGTGCAAATTTTTTACATTTTTTGTATATTTAAGTGATAACACGTATAAATAAATATTCTCTGACAAAAGAAAAATCGTGCTCGCTCTGGGATAATTGAACTATGACTATTAATAGTGTGTTTAGAAGCAGCTGGATATCATGAGGCTGTTATTGCTGGAGTTGACTCATAGGCGGTTGTATGCATCTGTTCCGACCTGGTAGAATACTTAGGTTCTTGTCTTGGCGCAGTTTTGTTTGTCGATGTCACCCGCTGCTCGCAATTCCACATTGATAATTAGGGTACTAATATATTTTCTATGTAAGTGCGTATCTTACATTGTCAAGATGTGTTGGACTGATAAGGTAGTGTGCGATGACCGCGGCATTCCGGTATATGCTAAAAAGGTCTGTCGTGGCGCAATGCATTTATGAGGGTTTTTATGGTGCGTTTTCTAGATGGTTTGCAGCACGCGTTCGAAGCGCAACAAGTACTTAATCTCTTCTCTGTATAATAGCCGTGTGTATGGATATGTTAATAGTTTTGTAAATAGTGTAACCTACGTGCAACACTTACTACTGTGATATTTCATTAGTATTTATACCAAGGACGCAACTGGTATCGAAATTAATCCTATCATTTTAGTACATAAATATATGCGTTAAGAATCATGAGCTGCATATTGCTAGGTGAACTCGATTTATTTATGTATATAGTGTACATATGTTTAAACACGCGCAAAAATTGGTACAAAGCGTAGCATAAATTTATTTAGGAGTCGTACATGATTATAACGCCGGTCCGGCCCTGGGTATCGATGTGGAATGTCGGCGAGCGGGTCAGAATTATTCTTGCAGCGTTTATAACTTATAACATTCGGTTCCTTTGACAGCAGGGCGATTAATTACCCAAAGACGTCCACAGACTGATCATAGGGTCATCAACAGGCACTGGACGGTGAACTGACGCAATGAGCCTATGTAACATAATGCACAACTACATAATGCAGTATTTTTTTAAAATTATAGAATCACTAATAAAGCGCTGTAAGAGGAATCGAGCGTTTACAACGCACCAATAACCCGCCCGAGATCCGCGTCAGTAAGGCGGGCCTTACGCCGTATGCGGATCGCAATATAATATGCAATTATATATGGGTTACGATTTTCATTTACACCACTGCCAGTTCGCATTTCGAGTGAAGTGATACTAAGGGGCCAACGCGAACATCAAAAGTCGATCGTCTGTCTCTATCTCTTGTATTATTGGAGCGACAGAATGGAGATACACAAATTTCGTTTTTCGAAGTTTGCTGTGGCCCCTTGTCTTTGTATTTATAATAAATCTTGAAATATTGTTTCATAGATGTTATTTTATTTTGAATTTACTTAAGGCTGTAGTGTTTTAAGATAATGTTGTTTTTACTCTTATGTGACCAATATCAAAGTTTTACAATTATAACACTAAGGTTTATAGATTTAAGTATTTGAAAGTACAGTAAGAGGGTAATTAATAAGATACAATTATCTATGTCTTCATAATTCTGTGATCTTTATTTTCTCTGTGTACTGTAGTGAACACTAATTCGTGTTTTCCGTTCATTGATTTGTCACCAATAGTGAAATATCAGTGTTTGGATGTAGTATGTTGTTAGTATTGCATGGAAAAATGAATGTAGTGTTGGAAAATAAATGATATTTTTATAATAACTAGAATCTTGTTTTTTTATTTACTTGATTTTTTTCTGCGATTCTCAGTGACGTCACCTAGCTACCGTACTTAAGAAACCATTGTGGGTGATGGTCCTGGGTTCGAACCCCGGCACATATTTTGGAAACGAGCATGAATGTTGCTATGTGCTATTTAATTAATACAGAAATAAGCCTGGGTAAATACTAAACTTTGATTTATTATAGCAGACCAATGTCTATATTACATTATAACATGTACAGAAAACTAATTCAAAACTTCATTTACTTAGTTTGGTCCGACAGGGGACCATTGCGCTTCTCCCAAATCATACGATGTTTTTGTTTCATGTAACATTTCCTGGCATCCGCATAACCTCCAAGGTCGCCATCTACGGAAAAAAAAACATCTAAGAAAACACAATATTATATTAACCATATTACTAACTAATCCAGTTATTTCAAAGAAATAAATAAAATCATTGCCAAGTGTAAGATACAGTTAGCGGGAATTGTGAAATTATATTCCTATAAGACCAGTCATGTATTCTCAGTCAGAGGGATAAAAATGTCATGCAAAAAATATGCAGTCAAAGGCAAAATTACATTGAACAAAACCTATTGATAAGAAATTGTTACAGGCCGAAATATATTTTGTTTGCCTCTGGGCACAGAATAAATAATAGTACTAGGTACAGAAGACTCACTCTCTAACAAGACGCGTCTGTTACGATCAGGACAGATATGGCCGCTAGGTGGCGACAGCGCCACGCGCGGCTTATGGCTAGCCACCAAAATTGGTGTGGAACAGATGTACTTTTAGCTACCTGTAGCATAGCGACGAAATCGCGGAGAGAGCCACGCCTGCTCTGGGGCCTAAGTAATAAAGGGCTCTTGTCTCTGCTTGGATTCAATACATTTTGTTTTGCTGCAGGTGTATTTAATAAATAAATAAAAAAATAAAGCCTTTTATTTCCTTTCATTATACATAAAGTTTGTTAATATAATTTTGTTAATTTAATTTGTAGGAACCCGTTAGGTGAAGGCCTCTTCCAAAGACGTCCATTTTTCACGGTCTTGTGCTATTGGTACTTTTCCAATTTGGACCAGCCATTCTTTTCATGTCTTCTTCCCAGCGCATGTTTGGTTTGCAGGTGTATTTATTAGCACAGTAAGGGCCACCCCACACCATCTTTTGAGACGCTCGGGTGACGCTAGTGTGGGGTGGCTCTAAATTGCACTTACATTTAATAAACCAGGCCTCCTCAGCATCCTTGTACTTGTCCCACAGAGATTTGCAAACGGTCAGGTGGTCCGGAGCCTCATACAGCATACAGTCTTCATAACGCTGGCGGAGGATGGACAGGATTTCAGAGTCTACAGCTCTGAAATGTAAATAACACAAATATTAATAAATTATCTTTCTTAAGCTTTTAACCGCTTAAAATTTTTCATCAAGCAAGCTTGTGTCTCCACCAGTACAAAGTTTGCTCTTATTTATCAAACTGCAGCAATAGGAGCTGGTTATTTTATGTTTCATACCAAACTATGGCAGTTAAAAGGTTAACACATTCGACACCGCGTACCCGACTCTCGGGCACTCGTAAACTTTACTCAGATGCCGGCATACCCGCTAGTCGGGCAAGAGCTATAAACCTACACGCGACGCCGAAGTGCCCGACAGGCGGGCAAGCATTGCATCTTCACTACCTCAGGGCTGCCACTGCCACTAACAGAAAAAATTGTAAGTCTTCTGATTATTATGTGGTCGAAAAGTTGGTACTTACAGTTGATTATTATATTTTATTACTTCACTTTGTATATTTAATTACTTTACCTAATGCGATTACAAAATAAAAATTCTTATTAGTTGGTTACGTGAAATTGCATACACGGGTATGTATCAATAGGAGTTAGAATTTTCGTAAATCGTACAACCTAATTTGTGTTTACGAATATTTAGTAAGTATAGGTATACATCTATTTCATGAGTAAATTCGGAGAAAAATAAACCAAGAAATTCAACTAAGTACCTAAAAACATTCTAACTTCTAAGCGGCAGTTCTCAGAAAAAGACAATAGGTCAGTCATCATAAAATAGCACTGCACTGCAACTGCATGGAAGCAAAACGTAACAAGTAGCTTTGAATAGTTACGATAATTAGTACGTTCGTACACATACAATAAAGTCGCAACTTCTTTGACAAAAGAATGTAGTTACTGTGATCATACACTTAACACTTTCGCAACCAGGCAAAATTTCAAACAATACCCCAGAAACCGACAGTACTCGCTAGTCGGGCAACGACGTGCAACTCAATGCCGCACGCCGCGAACCCGCTAGTCGGGCAAGCGGCGGACGCTCAGGGCTGTGCCAAGTAACTTTCGTATAAGTACGTGGATAAAATTAAATCTGCTGTCTCATCTGTTTAGGCTCCCCGTTTTATCAATTATCACAATGCATTCAGTGGGGCAGTAGGAAATGAATAAAATCACACAAAGCCAAATCATCAACAGGCTAAACCACAAAGTCCAGTAAGAAAGCAGAAATCACAGTTGTCCAAAAAACAAGCCGAGTCGTCAAAATGAAAATTAACACAACACAACAACGTCCGAAGCACATCACAAACCATTACGGAATGGCTCCGATTGCAATTTTACACCGAGACCGGGTTGAAAAAAACCCGGGTCGCAAACTTCAAATAGATAAGGGATGGTAAACAACATCTCCAGGGTTAACACATTCGACACCGCGTACCCGACTCTCGGGCACTCATAAACTTTACTCAGATGCCGGCATACCCGCTAGTCGGGCAAGAGCTATAAACCTACACGCGACGCCGAAGTGCCCGACAGGCGGGCAAGCATTGCATCTTCACTACCTCAGGGCTGCCACTGCCACTAACAGAAAAAATTGTAAGTCTTCTGATTATTATGTGGTCGAAAAGTTGGTACAGTTGATTATTATATTTTATTACTTCACTTTGTATTTTTATTTACTTTACCTAATGCGATTACAAAATAAATATTCTTATTAGTTGGTTACGTGAAATTGCATACACGGGTATGTATCAATAGGAGTTAGAATTAGGAGAAGAACAAAACGGGGAGCCTAAACAGATGAGACAGCAGATTTAATTTTATCCACGTACTTATACGAAAGTTACTTGTCACAGCCCTGAGCGTCCGCCGCTTGCCCGACTAGCGGGTTCGCGGCGTGCGGCATTGAGTTGCACGTCGTTGCCCGACTAGCGAGTACTGGCGGTTTCTGGGGTATTGCTTGAAATTTAGCCTGGTTGCGAAAGTGTTAAGAGGGGCCCTCCATACATGTAACTAATTGTCACAAAAAAAATATTCAGAAATCACCAACATGTTGCACATCATTAAATGGGTCTTTAAAAATAACTAGAATGTTTCTAAGAACTTTTTTCGATAAATTGAATATTTTTGGAAATAAAACCGTTTCGAAAGGCAAAAATAATGTTTATCTCTCTATAACTTTCGAACCAAAGTTCAGAAAAAATATCAAAACATATCGGGAGATTAGCCATATAATAGAGAACAAAAAACAATATTTTGAACATGATCAGTTGAGCCATTATTGAGTTTTCTTTAAAAATCCCTTAATAAAAGGTTGTAAGTGCCGCGTAAACACGCACTTTTGCGCGACATGCAGTTATCTAGAAAATCGATAGAATTTAAGTATCATATTTTTAAAGTAAATACCTTCTCATTAAAACAAAATTGTTAACTATGTATTATCACAATTTGCCTCTCACTAATAATTACCTTTTTTTCAGAAATTAAGCGTCCTATATGCTTTTTATTTTATAGATATTGTTAATACACATTAGCACTCATGAAAAACAATTTAGTTCTTAAATCTCACTTTTTAAATATTTTATAAGCAATAGTTTTTACCCACCTAAATTAGTAAATACGGGTATTTATCGGGTGCTTTGAGTAAAATACCGAGTAAATACTCAGTAGGGGTGAGTAAATACTCAGTATTTACTCACCCCTACCCATCTCTAGTTGTCCAAGGTAGCAATTACTAATTTCCCTGAAATGGAGTTACGAGGTTTGCGATTTATGCCGACGATATACCTATTATTAAAATACGTATGTAAATTCATTATAATTTCGAAACATGCAATTAAAATAAATATGGTCACTTAAATCACCTGGTCTGTGGTACCTACCAAAATGGGTTCCCAAAATGTGTCAGTTACACCAATTTGATTGCTACAGCAGAGGGGATATGCAATAATGAGGACTATATTTTATAATCAAAGTTTTATACATATTTGTACAATTTGATTGTCCTGATAAAATTCTTTCAACACTGAAGAGAACTGAAGAGTGTTGATAGTTTACATTCAGTGAAAAAATGAATAATTGAATATAGACACCTAAATATCATACTGATAAGAACCGAGCATATTTATAATATTGTAAAAACTAACCTATCACGTTTGAACTGCGCGTTCGCCTCGAAGTCACACACTACGTCGTCAGTGTAGCACTCATCGATAGTCGGTACTCGGCGATACTTCTGGTGGTACCACGGGTACTTCTGCTGGTTGGGCTCCACGATCGACTCTGAAGCAAAACACAATTGTTAACCCCAAACACTTACATAACTAACGTTTAGTGCTCCAAATATATTATGTACCTCGGAACCATGTTACTGGTGCATCAACCGTTCTATAAAGAGCGCTCATAAACGCCTTGAAAGCATTATCTTCTCCTGGCACTTTCGTGTCCCCGGCGGTCATTTTCGTTGTATTTATGTAAAATGAAATAAATAATCGATGGAAAATGAAAGACGTTCGATTATTTTGACATTGACGTTTCGTTTCAGAGGGGTCGTTCGGAAACTAACATGGCAGTCATTAATAATGACTTATTATAACGCCATGAAAGTTAAATAGTAGATTGTTAACCAAGGGTTGAAAGGAACCCATTTCTGTCGAGGTAGTTTGGCGCTCGAACGCAGTGAGAGCGCCAATAGTCCGAGACGGAAATGGTGCCTTTCACCCGAGTTAAACACTCTACTTTTCATATCGAATGCGAGGAAACCAAACAAGACAAGGCAATTTCGCAAAATCAGTAATTGAAGTACCCAATAGACCTACGGCCATGATATTTTTCCTTAGGACTTACTTGCAATCGGAGACTTTACATGTGTGAAGATTAATAACCCCTAGCGAAAATCATTTAGATTGCAATATTTACAAAAACACACATTTTTTAACAAACTGCAGTAATTTTAAAATGATTTGTTCATTATAGTATGAAAATCAGCGGGATTGCCTCTTACTTTTTAATTTTATACTTTTTCGTTCTAAAAGCCGCAACAGACTACCAGACCGCACCGCGACCTTGGTGCGCCGCACTACGTAATAACATAATAAAAGTATTTTAAATATTAAATAACAATTAAATTAATAATAAAAGATTTTTTTATCTTGTATTTTATTTATTTTCATGAATATAGTGCTAAATAACTTTAAAAACCAATTTAATATCGTACAAACGTTTAACTGTGGCTGTATAAGATTCTGCCTTTGCTCATTTACGCAAGTGTAAGGTTTAAAAAAATATTTTTGGTGTATTCCTTTTGGTTCCCGCCTTATGAAATCGAGTAAATAGAATTCAACGAAAGAAATCAAGAATAATTAGTTTTTAACAATTTACTTACATCATTTTTTATAAAAAAAAAGGATCAACGTGGGATTAGTAAAATTAAACAATTACCAATTGTTCCAGGCGAGGAAATAAAGACACTATTTTTCCATTTTGTTTCCACCCAGTTGTTCGTGGGACGGGGACGCAGAGGAGTACACCACTTTTCTGCGCTAGAGCATAAACGTATCACTTTCTGCGCACCTTTTAGAACAACAACGACCCACTTTCAGAGCATGAGATATGAAAAAGATTTACTCAAACACACCCAATTTGTCAGCAGAAAAAAGCGCGAAATTCAATTTTTCTATGGGAAGTCAACTCTTCGCGCCTGCATTTTTCCTTTGTTCCACCCAGTTAACCAAGTTTGATAACGGTTATCTATGTAAACCATTTCTTCCGCAGAGAACACCAGTTGTATGAGTGGAATTGTTATTCCATATTCTTAACCGAGTTGTGCCGAGTTGGACGATTAGTTATCCAGAGGGAATGAGTCTTCCGCATAGAAAACTAGTTATCTGAGTGGAATTGTCCTTCCATGTTCGTAACCGAATTTGGTAAATAGTTGTCCAGGAAGAGCGTATCTGCCCGTAAAAAACTAGTTAACGATGTGTACTAAGATTTCCTTTTACATAACTGACAATAAAATATAAACGTTTTATTAGCTAGCATAGAAATATATAATTTATAACAAATGGTACCTATGTAGGTATATAAAGAGAAGGTGACTACTAAATAAGAAGTCGAGATGGTTTACACAGTTTTTTAATACAATAGACGCAGATACAATTCTTAAAATAATATACATATATGTCAAACATAACGCACGTATCACTTTGAACTTTAAAAAAATATTATCTACAACTTGTGACGGTGTGCGTTATCGGAGATCGCACTTACATTGGTAGGAATTTTGAGCGTTGGACTATTCCGCGCTCAGGTGCTAATTAGAACTATACGACCCTTTTTGCAGATACCTATGTAGGCACAAACTTTTCTATAAGTACCTTAGCTAGTTTGTTAGTGCACGACACCTTGCACTTTGTGACTATGCGCTGAGACTTGGCATCATGGTATAATAATATACTCCGCCTGGTACTCCATTCCGAGATTCGCGTATGACCTAACTGACACGCGCCTACGTCATCATGCTGTTTACAGGTTCTCAAACTTTGAAATGTGGGAGAATTTTAACCAACGGTGAAAATTATTTTAACGGCATTAATTTTAAGTTATTCATGTAGAAACATAGTAAAATAAAACAAATCTAATGTATTAAATTAAACTTTATTTATCTATATGTCACCGTTAAATTGTAAAAACCGTTAGTTTATAATCTAACTAGCGAGATTGTAAACTGTCGAAATATTGTGTACCTTAACATACTGCTTACAATTTAACGCTTTATTTTTCGTTAGATTATAATCTATCGAAGTGAAACCGTCATATTGTGAACTGGCGTACGAAGGAACGCGCCTCAAGCGCTGATTGGTTGAACGTTGTGAGCCGCGCGCCGCCATATTTTAGTGTCCATAAATACATAGATCTGTTGTCGAATGCAAACAAACAGTGTTTTGATTACTTTAAATTGATTTCGTGTTTGAAATTACTAAAAACTTTAAAATTAGTTACCTACATGACATTGTTGCTGAATGGTGAAGTAAAATTCATCTGTGATTAACCAAAGAAGTGCAGTTCAAATGATAAAAAAGAAGGGAAATATTGCTGCGTTTCTGATTTTCACTTTTATATTTAGTTGTATTTCCGAGGCGTCCGACATGTCATTTTCTATGACGGCTGATCGGTGATCACGTGGTGCTTTCCATGGAAAACGAAGTGCCGGAAGCTCCGGCCCGGCCCCGGCCTGGTCTAGCGCTGCGTGGGTCATCCTTAACTTAATTGCAAGAATGTAACGTTTATGATTCTATATCGTATTGTTGTAGCGGTGGTGGCCGAGTGGATATGACATCCGACTTTCAATCCGAAGGTCGCGGGTTCAAATCCTGGCCCGTACCAATGAGTTTTTCGGAACTTATGTACGAATTAACATTTGATATTTACCACTAGCTTTTCGGTGAAGGAAAACATCGTGAGGAAATGGTAGGTGTATGTGAAGTCCCCAATCCGCATTGGGCTAGCGTGGGGACGATAGCCCAAGCCCTCTCGCGCATAAGAGGAGACCCGTGCCCACAGTGGGACGTATATCGGGTGAATTATTATTTGTATCTCCGTTTTAAAACCCCGGGTGTTTTTTCGAGCCCGGTCATTTATAAGGCGTGCGTGGGGATATAGATCCAACACGTAGAGTCCGTTTGGAGAGATTTGATGTCATATAGAACGCCTTCTGGAACCCATTCACGGGTACATCAATAGATACCCGTGAACCGGTTTCAGCAGGCATTGTAAGCTATTGTAGAGAATATGGACAGAGTACTGGGTCTATGGTTTAAGTTTGGGTGAAAAAAAGATTGCAAAGAAGTTCGGACACCTGCCATAACATTTTTTATTTATAGGGGCAGGCAGTGACTCGCCACTCAATAGATGGGCACCAGGGGGCCTACCGCGAAAACCGAAATTCGCAAATTGCGGGGATCTTTCTCTTTTACTCTCATTAAGACGTAATTAAAGTGACGGAGAAAAATGCCCGCAATTGACGAACTTTGATTTTCGCGGTTATAGCCCTGATGCGCCATCGTAAAGACGGCCAGACGCAACATCGATGTAAGCGGCTCAGGGGTGTCGAGAGGTGTGCGCAGCTTTCTACCCAGTGGTTGTTACCAGCCACTGTGCCAACTCGCGTCTTATGCATCTTTCACTTCCAACCCTGGAGCATATAGCTCTAGCGACTCCTCTCTGGACGGCCAATGAAGGCAAGCCAGAGCTGAGAGTCCTGCGGGTCCCCTTGAGGTCCACTCCGACCAACGAAGACACGCCGGAGACCCTGACCGACTCTCTTATTATTATTGTATATTTTTTTTGTTTCATGAGAAAATCAGAAACGTCACTTTCTCATGTTATGTTCTATTATTATGTTACTATGTTTTCTTAAATAATATCAGAATTATTGATTCTCTTCTTAATAACAAATACATAGGTATTATATTTGATATCAGAATATTTGAAGCGTATTTTATTAATATCACAGACACCCGTGTTTGATTCTTAACTCTATGGACACAGAACGGCCTACTGTAAGACCGACCAATCAGCGCGCGAGGTGCGTTTCCTCGTGTGTCGGTTCACAATTTTACGGTTTCTTGTCGATAGATTATAATCTACCGAAAAACAATCCGTAAAATTGTAATCACTAAGTTACGGTACACAATCTTTCGACAGTTTACAATGTCGCTAGTTAGATTATAAACTAACGCTTTTTACAATTTTACGGTGACATACAAGACAAACGTTTAAAAAACTAATTCACAGTTACACATTAATTACCAAGCTTACGACGTGAAAAGTTTGGAAAACACTGCGACTGCTGACACTGAGCGAGAAGGAAATAACAATTAACACGCGTTCGACAAGGATGACGGTCAGGGCATGAAGTTATCTAGATCCGAATTGTCAAATGTGCACAGCGCTATCCTGTGTTGCCAGTAGTATAAACAGAATTACCCGAAAGTCTGAAATTTCTTTCGTGAATCGGAAGATATTGCTAACGAGTAATTAAAAATAACGTGTTATTGTAAAATTTAAGCTAAAATACATATAAATGAAAATTATAAAATTATAAAGAAATATTTTAACTTATTAACCATAGGTATAATGTACCCATGTAACATGTTATGTTGAAATAAAGTGGCAATGTTATTGTGACGTAGGCCCGTGTCACTCTGGGAATGGAAGACCATGTTTTATTAAGCCCCCTCCAGATTATCCGCGTGAATCGCGGGCGAAGCCGCGAACGCGAGTGTGGAGTCGATTTTCGCAGACAGCGAAATCGACTCCATCACACTCGCGTTCGCGGCTTCGCCCGCGATTCACGCGGATAATCTGGAGGGGGCTTTAGACCATGCTTGGCACAGTTGATTCTTGGCTGGTCATGAGCAGATACAGACCGGGAGACCTCGAGAGCCACGTCTCATTTAGTGGGGGGGAGTTCGACGCCGCCGCGCTTCACTTGGAGCAACATTTCTCTAAAACTGTACCTATTAGGGCATGTGATATATCATTTTCGGATAAATTAAGGATGAGGAATTTATTTTTGGAACCAAAACAATGCACTTTCTAACAATTAAAAAACATAAAGTAGAAAAGACAAAAAAACGTATCTTGGATTTTTTCATAATTTGTTCTACAATCGTTTATTTTTTTAGTTTTTCGTAAATAACTCGTAAACGGTAGCCCACAGCAAAAAATAATCTGTTACGTAAATAATCTGTTTCAGATTTCTTATAACATAAGTGCTACTTTTTTTCGCTAAGATAAGATATTTAAAAAGGGGACCTTAGAATTTATTTTCTCTCTTTAATATCGTTTTTAATATTGACCATAGCGAAAAAGTTTGAATGACCTTTTTTGTAGGAATTTTTATGTAAATTATTCATCATGTACCTACTAAAAAATTTTTGGCTATTGGCCATCGTTTACGAGTTATTTACGAATGACGGAATGACTAAAAAGGGGGACCCAAGTATTTATTTTCTCCCTTCAATATTTTTTTTAATATTGATGGTAGCGAAAAAAAGTAGCACTTATTTTATAAGAAATCTGAAACAGATTATTTACGTAACAGATATTTTTTTGCTGTGGGCTACCGTTTACGAGTTATTTACGAAAAACAAGAAAAATAAACGATTGTAGAACAAATTATAAGTAAGTTCCCACATTCATAATATTTTGTATTGAGATCACTCTGACCCACGCTTAATATTATTTTGTATCTCCCATTTATCAACAGTTTTGTATAATAAACTATAAATTTTCTGAATATTAATAAATTGGTAATTATGAAAAAATCAAAAATAGGTTTTTAGTCTTTTCTACTTTATGCTTTTTTTTTGTTAGAAAGTGCATTGTTCCAAAACTAGATTCCTCATCCTTAATTTGTCCGAAAATGATATATCACATGCCCTAATAGGTATAGTTTTAGAGAAATGTTGCTCCAAGTGAAGCGCGGCGGCGTCGAACTTCCCCCCCTCCCCGCCACTAAATGAGACGTGGCTCTCGATGCCTACCGGTCTGTATCTGCTCAAGACCAACTAACAATCAACTGTGCCAAGTTTCAGCGCATAGTCTCAAAGTGCAAGGTCCCCATACAACGGTGTGCCGTAACAAACCAGCTACCTCAATGCTCTATCAGTTCACACATGATAGAGCATTGAGGTATAGAAAACTTAAAAGGAGTCGAATTGATAACATTCTCCTTTTTTGAAGTCGGTTAAAAAGTTGAATGTGACTTTTATTGCCTCACTTCTTTTACTTCAATTGCCATAATCCAAAGTTAATAAATTATGAAAATGAAAAAAATATCACGATACCCTATAAGATAGGTACCTATAAGCATTAACCCTTTACCGCATATGGGTCCAAATTTGGAACGTAATGGTATTATCCTCGTGGATTGATATAAGCGTCATCTGTTTTACTGAACTTGTAAGAGGTAGAAACTATGAATACTACTGAACGTTTTCTGTACTCGATACATCTTCTAACTAGTTTGTGGTCCATATAATGTTACCATTTCCACCGACGTCCGGCAATTTTACATGCAAGTGTGATTGACTACTTTGTAATTAGCTTTTCGTTGTTATATTTAGTGCAATAAATAAATTTCCAGCCTTGAGTATTAGAAAAACAGATGCCGCGAGATTTTACGGTAAAACATGTAAGCATTTATATTAAAATTACTATGTATCATGTCGTGAAAGTTTGTTCCTGAAATGGAACACTATGCGTTACAAGCTAGAAGGATTGGACTAATATGGAACATTATGTATTAGTGATTTTTTTATCAGTTTGACAAATATGGAACCTTATGCACTCAGGCAAGCTACTTCTTTATTTTATTTTTATTAAGTTAGGTACATTAGCCGCATTGTTAAAAATCTGTAGATAACCGGTGACAGCTGGTAGCTACAGATAACCAATAACGATCAAATTATTTTACTACGTCAATGACAAACAATCATACGTTCCGTATCGTGGTAAGTGGCTACCATAGCCTAAGCCTTACCAAAAATAAGTATAAAAATAATAAATAGTTATTGAAAATGTAAGTGATTTTTTTTAAACTTACATTTCCATACATATATTACATACAGTTCCAAATTTGACCAGTTTAATAATCGGGCTCCGGTTAGCCACTAATACATAAAGTTCCAAATTTGGAAAAAAATGTTATTTACTATTATTTTTAATTGGGTCGAATATAGATTTTTTTCACAATTTTTTTCGTGTTACATTTATAGTGTTTTATTACATATATTTAATTTGAGGAGAATATAAAATCCATGCGGTAAAGGGTTAAGGATGACTTACGTTAGACCGAGCCGTGCCCGGGCCGAGGCGTCCGACATGTAATTTTCTATGACGGCTGATCGGTGTTCACGGTCACTTTTCATAAAAAACAAAGCTCCGGAAGCTCCGGCCCGGGCACGGCCCGTCTAACGTGAGTCATCCTTTAGATATTATTCAAGTAGCACTTTAAAAAGTATGAATATTTCCTTAGTGAAAATAACAAAATGAAACTTACTGAACCTGATTAACGAAGATGTATGTAGGTAGATCATATTCTCCGAAAATTCAGATTTTTATTTTTTCCTCCATTGGGTTTCTTGGGGAACTTGATCATTATTCAAAATTGTCAATTTTCACACCTACTTTTTGAATAGGCAGAAAATATTGTTCTATGACAACGAATAACGTTATTTCCTTAATACCCATTAGAAAGCAAAGTACATACTAATTTTTCAAAAAAAGTATTCCTTGTAATTTTCTATGACGGCTGATCGTTGTTCACGTGGTGCTTTTCATAAAAAACAAAGCTCCGGAAGCTCCGGCTCGGACACGGCCCGTCTAACGCGAGTCATCCTTTAGATATTTTTCAAGTAGCAGTAGGTATTATATAGCACTTTAAAAAATATCATATTTCCTAAGTGAGTGAAAATAACAAAATGAAACTTACTGAACCTAATTAACGTGATTCTGAGTAGAAATAATATAAATATTCCCAATTCTAACACAAAAATTTTTTTGGTACAACTTTAATAGAAATGCCCGAATCCTTAGCTTTGTCTGGTGAAGCTAGCTGCTGTCCGGACGCGAGTGATCACGCCTCACGCTCTCCCGTCACGTGGCTTCCAAAAGTTCCATGACGAAATGGTTGGAGCCGACCGTTGGAGGTTTCGGACAGAACCTACAGCAAGTCTAAGGACTTACTAAGGTCCAAGTAAAATTTCTAAAACTTGTTAAAATTTTAAAAGGCTTCTAAAACTTCTTAAAAGCTTTAAAAGGCCTCAAAGCTTTCTTAGAACTTCCCAACTCCTGTAAGAATAAATGAACAACAAATTTATAACAATACATTGGCTACATTAGTCGGTTGCCCTTACAGACTGTATAAAATTAAAACAAGTGTGGAGAGTGAACTCTCCGCAGACCAGCCATCCGAAGCACACCCACCGTTCGGCATAATTCAACTGGAAGTAAAAACTGGATTTATGGTTAAGAAAAGTCCCACGCTTCGCGCCATGGAATTATCAAAACTCATTATTCTTATTTTTATTCTATTTAACTCAGAACCGCCTCTACTTTGATCCGGCACGGCCCACACATGGCTTCCCGGGCCCGAGGCCTATCAGAGCCTCTAGCCACCAAGACTACTATCGACCAAACTACTTTAAACAATAGTCGGGTGGCATATACCACTCAACCGCACAAATAATTACCTACATCAAAATCGTTCTAGCCATCTAACCGCCTTAGCGGTCACTACAGCCTAGCTAATTGAATAAAAAGGTGACTCCACTCTTGAAAATCCGCCACTCTCTGCAACCGAGGTATGAGCAGGATGGCGTCTTTGGGTGTAACCCAGTGAGACATTGATAAAATTCCCATTTTCCAACAACTATTTGTGTTGAGGCCAATTATTTTCTCCTACAGAGGTCGTTTCCTCTTACTAGTCGAAACAATTGTCTCATCACTAAAAACAGTGTACTTCATTTATTAATTAAATTTATATTTCGAGTCTTACGCGACACAACATGAGCAGCTACTTATGTTGTTTTGGCCGCATTACCTACTTGAGATGATAATAGCATTCCGCATATTGTTGGGGGTGAAGCTCACGCGGGAAGCTCTACGGCCAGTCATCGAACGGCAGCGAGCGCATGCGCGGATACTGGCGTCCCTTGGGGTTGCTGGCTCAACATGAATAGCACATTTTTTTCTGTTACTAGCGACCCGCTCCGGCTTCGCACGGGTTAATACTCAAAACATTAACTATGTAATTATAAACTTACACCTTCCTCAAGAACTACTCTATTGATAAGTGAACACGAAATTTCATGAATGAGCATAAAAATTCGTTCAGTAGTTTTTGAGTTTATCGCGAACATACATACACACAAACAGACAGACGCGGCGGGGGACTTTGTTTTATAAGGTGTAGTGACTACCCGAACGTAAAGTTGGAGGCATTTCAGTGCTAATTCATTTAACTCATTCATTAAAGCCAGAATCGCTCAGATACCTAATTCCTTATACTTACCTAATTGGATACTTGTCGGTTGCACACTGTAGCTATCAACAGTTTCTTTAAGTTTTGTTTTACATAAAGCTTACCTGCATAAATTAGGTTTAGTACCTACGTATGCAATGCTTTTAATTAACAATTTTTTTTCATCTTTTCCAATATCTACAAGCAAAGCTCGCCACGTGAATACTAGTAAATAAGCGGCGTTACGCTTGCAACTCGCGTCCAACAGAGTCCTGTCATTTATTAAGCGGCAGTGCGCGGCATCGCGCGTGGCAGGCGCCAGGCTGAGCACGGCCACCTGCTCATGTGACAACACGGAGCGGAGCTAGGCGGGCGCGTCTCGTGCTAGAGGCAGGATGCGGTGGCGCGCGCGTTCTACCACCTCGCGCGCCAAGGAGCGCGCGAACATAAGCTTCTTCATCTTCATCATGTTCTTCGCGGTATTCGGAGTGATCGTACTTACGGAACTGCTGCTATTGGAGCGCCCACCACTCGCCTCTTCCAGGTCCCGATATAGCGACGACGTGCAGGTCAGCTTACAAAATATTTCATTGTTTACGAATTTTGTAGAGTGTGAAGAGCTTTTGTGGTTTGATATTAAAATTAAATAAAGGTTCAGTGTGCTTTGATAATAACAAAAAAATTTATTACATATATCTACTGTTAATATGTAGCCGAAATAGTGATAAAACTGAGCTAATCAGCTTTATTCTGATAAGGAATTTACATTATTTACATTTATTTAATTGACCAATTCTCCTTATCATCAGTTTCGGTATAGGTACCAAAAGTGCACTCAAATGAATATAGCTATTATTAATACTATTATGGTTAGTATAATTCATGATTACTTAACCTTATAACAACCGCTTAGAATTTTTCATCGAGCGTGCTCGTGCCGCCGCCAGTACGAACTTATTTAGACGAAGTTTTGTCTTATTTATCATACTGCGGCGAAATGAGCTGGATATTGTATATCTGATATATCAGACTACGGCGGTTAAAAGGCTAAACATAGATGAATGATATACATATATGTTTGATCCATGTAACGGCAGTGATCCTAACAAGCGCATAATAGTTAAATAGGAAAGATAAATTTATCGCCCTGAAAATTTTATTACAACTATTACACAATTAATTATTATAGTATTTTATTACTTTTCATGCATTATCTCCTGCGCTTCTATTGTAGCTGACTGTATTTTGTATATAGTAATTTAAAAAAATATTTAATATATTTTGTAAAATTGCGTTATTATAAGAGTACAGATCAGATTATCGGCAACTTATCTTAGTATTAGTCTTATCTAGAAATTTTTCGTAGTCCTTTTTTTCATAAATGTAAGTTTTTGTATTCTATTGTGTAGGAATGTAAGTTGTTGTAAGCTACGTGTTTTACCAATATCAGACTACAAAACTGGTATAAATTATTCAAAAATATTTATTTTAAATATTCCTGAATCATGTAGTACATATTATAAATAATAATAATGAACGTACGTATACGAGAAATAAATGTAACTATAATGTATGTATGATTATTAGACCGTAACTGTAATTCATAAATACCATAGATTTATACCATAACGCGATAATCTCATGAAATACTTATATATACGTCTGTATGTGGGTCAGTTTACTTTATCTAATTTTGCACGGTCGATGATTTTCAGTCTAAATGAATATTATTTACGAGTATAGGTACATGAGCATTGCTGCAGGTAGGATAAAGTACCCTGAAAATGTTTAAAAAAATACCAATTTTCAACATGGTACTTATTATTTCGAACGGAACGAAAGTTTCCATTTCCGAAATGAAACTTCCTTTTTCTTTTATAAAATTTTATACCTACTTTTAAGAAACTTTCCGACTTATAGCTGTAGCTATAGCAGGTAGATCCTTTCAGTAAATCGACTCCTAACGTTTATCTATACCAAATATCATCCATACTAAAGAAATTCGTGATAATCTTTTCCTGTCATAAAGGCGAACTGATCAAAATAACCCCTTTTCGCTGAATACTGACAATCGACTTGTTATTCTCCTTTCTGCTTTTCTACCCGCTGAGATCCAATTTGTTGGTTCATTGAGCTTTGTTGTCATGTGCTTATTTCCTGTGTGGAATGGAAGGTAAGGTCAACTTTGGTGAGACCGGGAAAATTATGAAGTTACGTTCGCCCTTAGGACTATCCCTTGATATATTATGCTTCATTTGAAATTGCATTAGGCGACTCAGACGTCCCTAAGTCCCTACCTATTAATTTTTAACTTAAGTACCTAGTTTAAGAAGAATACAGATATTTTACGAAGCACTTGTCAATTTGTTTGTGATTGTAATACGTCGTACGTTTTTTTCTGTACTTTATTTAACGCTTAAATTGAAAGCTAAAATATTAGCCATGACAATGACAACAGTTTATCCATCAAGTAGATATTATTTATTTTAAGTACAGGTAAATTTATTATGCACAGGTAAGTACATTAAGTACAGAGAGGTTTTAGAAGAGGTATCACCCTTTTTTTCATGATGATGATGCTCAATAACATTTTAGATCTTTTTTAAAACACACATTTTCAGGGTGTTTCTTCCAAGTGGAACATCGTTTGTGAACAAGAGCTTTGTGCGAACAAACGATATTTAAAAGCTCATGAAAAAAGTCGTTACTGAAATGGTTCGTCTTTGTAAAGTCGTAGGTGTATTCCGATTTTGAAAATATGATACCAACATCAACAACATTCGTCTCTCTCCGTCCCTGTTACCTACATTTTAAAAACAATAAATATGCCTTCAAAGCAAGTGTAGATGTAGTAGGTACCTATTCTATTCGACGAAGCTTTTTCAAAAACAAAACTGACAAGTCCGCTGGACGCCCTATTTTCCGGAAGTAATAAAACGGCACCGGTGAGCCGTGCAACATTTTTAACTGTTTTATTTTCAAATGGTTTTCACGCAGTTTTATTCCCATGCATAGATTTACAGACTTTAGCCAATTCCGTAATGGGTTCTACCAAAGTTTTTTCTCTTTAATGGTTTTAAAGATGGCCCAGCGTTATTTTACAACTATTTAATTATACTTTTTAAAGTTTATAATATGAACTTGAACTTGCAGTTTTATGCTACTAGCGAATATGGACGCAAAATGTTAACCCGGTAACAATTATGAAAGTACACTAGCTGTTGCCCGCGACTCCGTACGCGTGGATTTGTATGTTGGTTGTTTTATATTCTACATGAGCAGTCGTAGAACATTGTACAGCAAAAGTCAGCAGTAGGTTTCATATTTAATTTAACAACGCATGACATTCAAGCCACTAACTGAAAATCTCCCTCTCAACCCCTTTAGAAGAAGAATTTTCCAAAGCGCTGAAATTGTTTCGCTTGTTACTGTTATTTAGTATATTTCAGTTCTTTCCCAATTATTCGAGTCTATTTATAAATGTTTATATTATTTGTTAATTAAATAAAAACAAGTGGAATTTACTTTAAACAGTGGAAAATAAACATTACTTTTCTTTATTGGGCCTCAGTAATTAATGTTTGTAAAAAGGCCCAGACTGAAAGGGCACATTTTTTGGATATCTAGAGATCAAATTAAAGTTGAGATTAGTTTGAGAATTAAGTAATTAGGTCACGGTAGGTTAAAAGGCGAACCTTAAGGTTATCTAAAGAGAAATATAAACATTAATGTAGAAATATATAAACATTTTATAGCACTATTATCAACTCATTCACTGCCGAATACACAGTCGCCTTACTGAATAAACTTGATTAGTGCTTGGATCTTACACAGCAAAAACAAATTTCTATAACGCAGTGCTAAGTCAATAATGACATAATACTCGCATCTTATGTTATTATAAAATATGAAGCGTCCACGAGGAAAACTAAGAAATACTTTTTTGAATTTTTACATTTCAAGCTCTGTAGGTATTAGCAAGTATTAGTATTACAGCGCCGTTACTAAAATTGGAAATACATATTTGGGGAAGGAGTTTAAATTTAAACTGATACAATTTCACACAAAAACTAGTAAGGTGTATTCGGGTAATACCGAATGTCGGATAGTTCCGAAATTCAGATGAAAATCACCCTTAATTCCATCATAATAAAAGTCTCTTTTCGGAATTATCCGACAGTTTTCGACATTCGGAATTACCCGAGTAAACTACCTATTTATTTGACCACTTTGTCAGTGTTTGATATACATTTTAGGTGTAGGTACCTATAATTAAATCCATGGCAAATTCAGTTTTCTTAAATTTACGATCACTGATGATTTAATAGACCCACATGCCGGATCTAAGGGTTACCTACTCTAGTACTAATTAAGTATAGAAACCTAAAAATAAACCTATATTGGTGTCTTTCCATTGGACTCTAGGTACAAATAAAATACTGTAGATAGTGTAGATGCTGCCGAGTGTCTACATGTGGTAGGTAAACAAAAACATATATATAAATCTTGGTAGGTAATGTGGAGGGTGGAGGCATAGGTCTTTTAAAATAATTGATTTTAAAATATCAATGCCTCCACCTCTCATAATATGAGACAGTTCAAGAATTTAACACCTACGAAATTGAAGTCTACTTAGGTATATGTATAGACACTAAAAATTATACCGACACTGTTATCGTACGTTCACACGGGTAATTCCAGCTCCAAAGATATTTCACGTCACATCGCTAATTTTCTTGCTTGAAACATGTATACCTTACATTACCTACTGCGGACAAGTCGGCACAATTGTTTATTGGTTTCCATGTTGTTCCCATCAAGTTTAACCACTTGTCAAAAATGTCTATCTAATAATTGTAATGGAATACTCGTACAATATTGGTGTCTACAAATTAATATTAATGAATTGAGAATTTCTCGTGTATTGCTTAGCTAATATGTATACCCAATACTACTAGTTACTATCATTAAAAGTAGAGGATCAGGGGGCTGATTTCTGAAATTCGATCTCTCGATTTCGTGTATTTCGTTCAATAATATTTCCAATACTAGGCATTTAAATTCTACTAATAGGTTAAAACGAGTGGTCAATACCACTAGATCCCCAATTTCTATCGCTCGTATTTCAAAAATTAGCATTTCGCCGTTTTCCACCGATTTTCGAGTGACGAAATCGAACGATCGAAATTAAAAAATCGGGCCCCTAATGGCTACGCGTCAAAAGTACATACCATTCTCTAATAACTTACCAAAAAGAGATAAGCTATGCCTCTAAATACAATTTGTCTGTTAAGAATACCTACTTTTGAACGCGAAATGTATTGTATAACTATTTAGACAATTATTCTATGGTGACAGGTATACTTGTCTCCTGGCGCGTAGAGTCAGTCCATGAAAAGTCTGCAGCGGATTTGATAGCCCACGCAGTGTACGTGTTATTTTAAACGTCAAACTTCTATGAAATTATGACGTATGAATGACACTTGCACTGCGTGGGCTATCAAATCCGCTGCAAACTTTTCTTGGTCCGACTCTAGGTACTTTCATTCGTTACTAGCGGTATTGATGCTAACTCTAATCTTTAATTTAATCCTGCCCTGTTTTCAAGTTGCTGATCATAGTAGGGAAAGGCCATGTATGTAATTTTTTTTATTACATTTTAAGCAAAAGTTACACACTTATAACAGTAGGTATTCATCTAATTCTCCTCCCAATTCTCTACAAACCCTTATATGTATTACGACAGTAAATGTACAATTTACCCAGTTAAGAGGAATAGCAAACAAAACGTGGCTGCGGCGGGAATAAAAACTAATATAAACCTAAATTACCGAGACGAGTCAATAATATAGATTGTCAATCTATTAGTCTGTACTAGGTAGGTATTTGTTTTTTTTTGGTTTCTACTAGACAACGGCAATTGCTTAGGTTTCATCCCATATTGTATACGTTAGTTGACGCTTTGAACCGTCGTCGTTTACGTCGCTACTGCATTTGTAATTCGAATGTTTATTGAAACTATAGATGGCGTGACGGTAATACATGGATGTCAAAGTGGGTGACATTGAGATTGAAATCTCTCTCAATTTCCATCGATGCCATCGATGAAAGCTCGCCCTACTCCCTATTTATTTGGACAATTGAAAGGACGGAGACGCGTTTAGATGATAAAGCACGCGCAGACGTGCACTCATATTAAGATTATATCAGTCTTTATAATTTACTTGTACTTTCCCTTCGAGGGTTCGAAAAATGTGGAATACCTATGTGCCATCCGACTGTTGCCGCGGGCTGTGACTGTGACGTAAATTTGTTTGTTGGAAAAGCTTTGTGCCGAGGGACATTGTACTTTTTCGCAAACTTCGAAAAAACGTGATGTTTCTATTTGACTTTGGTATTATATAACTCAATACTTAGGGCATACTGAAAATTCCTGGACTGGCCACCTAGAAAAAATAAGTCGTCTCATATATCAGAATCCACAAATTTTCAACCACGTATATACCTAGAATCGCCACGGATTTCTGAACCGTGGCAAGCTACCACATGTTCTAAGCGTAAAATAGTCGTTGCTTATAACAATTATACCTCAATTTTATCGCCGCGTATACCTATCGCAGTTCAATTTAATGGCATTTCCATTTAAATAATTTGTGTTTGTACTGTAGTTACACCTATCATTATTAACCGTTAGCAGGAAAATTAGGTACAATTATAATATACGATATATATGAGATTTAAATGAGTTCCAACATCGAGGTTTGGTTAAATGTCAAATTTTATTGGCGAGGAATTGTATCAACATCTTGCTTGAGGTTTACCGAGCTACTAACAATGGCGATGGCACCGATTTATGCAGCTCGGGTGCGCGCAACCCACCTCCGTCTCCCCTCGTCGAATGAAATGAAAAAATGAAAATGAAAAAATGTTTATTGTGTTAAACAGTACAATTTGAATACAATTAGACTTGAGTCCTCCTTGTAAGTTATGTATACCTGTATCATGACTGTATAAACTGTGCTAAAACACTACACGAGAGTCGTTGCAGCGTAGCGCAGCTGTAGTCGCTATCCGAATTATCTCGCGCTAAAGGTGACATTTGGGCCCGACGGGCGATCCCAATCCCAATTAAGTGCCGAAGGGATGAAAGTGAACGTGCTTCTATTAAACTAATTTTGTTACGTATCGTGCTCGCAACAATATCAAAACAGAAATACGTGTTATTGTTGTCCATTTGTTTTTTCTTCATTATAAAATTTGTTTATAAGGTTTGAAGACCTGTCTGGCCTAGTGGGCAGTGGCCCTGCCTATGAAGCCTTCATGTGATGAACACGGATATTTGTTAAAAAATACTGAGATCGTAACGTAAATACACTGATAATACAAAACATAAAATATAGATATTTATGGCTGGAGTAAAAAATAATTACGAAGTATAGGTACCACATTATGTTAAAGCTTTTAAAGATATACCTAAGCTTAGGTACGCCAAATGTGTAAATGGTTCAATATGGGACCTCTGATCCTAAAGGAATCTAATTCCGTTAGCGAATCGGTGACAGCGCTCAAAATACCAACATTCAATTGTGCGCAAATTCGTTCAAATACGGGTAGCGTTGTTAGAAAACACAGAATAGAGAAAATTATGTGTTGCTAATTATGAAGGAAATAAAATCAATAATATAAATGAAATAAAATATCGCATTTTTATATTTATAAATAAATTAATATGCATTAATTTTCAGTCAGTGAAATGTGTAGTTGTTGCAGTATGAATGAATTTGACTGCTAGAAATACTTTCGGTCGATCTTTTTAGGTTCTTTTTCGTTATATTGCGCTATAAAGTTTACTAAATAAACAAACCCACATTTACCGCCCAATTACCACTTGACTGTTTACATGTCTGAATAAATAATCAAATATTTAATTAATGTCTTATACGGTGAAACCTGGATAAGTGAGACTTCAAGGGACAAGCAGATTTGTCTCACTTAAAGAGGTATTCCACTTACCCAGGCTCTCAGTTAGCCAGGTACAAATAAATTTCTGTCTCATTTACAGAGGGTCCCATTAATAGAGGTGAGAATAGAGGATATATCTCAGTTATAGAGGTGGTTAATAAGGTCTTTTGTAATAATTATCTTTAAATGTTTAGGTAAAGTAATCCTTGTCCCTAAATATTTTTTAAGTCTGTTTAAATATTTCTTTGAATTTATTTTGAATGATTTTCCAAAGGATAGATTTTTTCAATTAAATTTGATACGGACTTCATTGCGTCTTAGAAATTTATTAAATGAAAATTTGTTTATGTTGATGTTTGATGTTTAGACACAATTAAGCAAATGCGGAATTTGTAGATAGACTAAGAGTTAGTAAGAATACGGAAATAGATCAATAAAGTCCAAGTTAGAGAGGTCATAGATTGACGTTATCTCAGATACAGAGGTAATTCGTATAAAATTCTAAAAAAACAATTAGGAAAATGTAATCTTATAAATATAGTCTCAGTAAAAGAGGTAAAATACACTCTCTGTCTCAATTATAGAGGTAAATGTGACTATAAAATCACAACAACTAATCCCAGTTATAGAGGTTCGTTTTATCTCACTAACAGAGGTAATTCAGTGCTAAAGTGTCGGGACCGCACCATGAGTCCCAGCTGAAGAGGTTTCTCACTTATCCAGGTCCCACTTAACCAGGTTTCACTGTAATATAAAAAAATATTGCATGAAGTGTCATAAAATGAAACAAATATATGAGACCTTTATTGTTAGCCGGTACTGTAATCTAACGTATCCAATCCATTACACATAAGTGACATAAAAGTTTATACTAGACTAGTATCCAAGCTGAGCATTAATCAACTCGTGGAGTACTTATCGGAAGTCGTATCACTCATCACAAGGTCGGCGCCAGTAATATTGATCGGAAAGAACCACAATTAATGTTACAATTTACGGGTTCGGATTTTTTAATTACCTACTGTACGCAACGTACGTTACCGTAGTAAATGTAGTAATGAAATAAGTATTCATTACACTGCTGCTATACATATTTATCAATGTTATCGAATTGAAGTAGTTTTACAGTAGGTATCCAATAATTAATATTCCTTCTATACCTAGTACTTATTTATAGAATGTCAATTTTGAATGTCAGCTTGGGTACTGTGACATATATGTCATTGCTATAAAATATATAACCTGAAAACGCAATATCTCGCAAAATTGCATTGAGACGACATCTGTCACCGTACCCAAGCTGTATGAACAATGATGCTAATAGCCACAATATATGACACTACTCGTATTATGCTGTTACCACTATTGTCAATAACTTATGTTTAAAGATGACAGTCATGTACTGGGACAGTGACGAGCACTCAGACTCTCATGGGTCTTAATGTCATTGTCTTTAGTTGTCATCTAAGGAGCCTAGACAAGATGACGGCCGGTGATAAAAAAAACGCCATGGAATATGACTTCTCGTAGAGTTAGACCAAGAAAAGTCTGCAACGATTTTGACAGCGTACGCAGTGCAAGTATATTTTTTCATTTCTCATGCTCTGAAAGACGGTTATTGTTGTTTTAAAACGTGTGCAGAAAATTTAGGAAGCATTTTAGGTTCCACGTACGATTTTTTTTTTACGATAAGCAATTGAAATTTGGATATAAATGGATTTGTTATACAATTTCCATTCTGATATTTGACCCCCTATTCCATAAATAACGATACTTTTGCCTAAATTGTTTTATTGAAAGTACCCTCAAAAATACTATAAAAATGTATACCTAGTCATGTTTTTAAAAAACACGTGCAGTTTACTTTCCTCGTATTCGAAATGAAAAGTAGAGTGTTTAACTCGGGTGAAAGGCATCATTTCAGCCACGGACTATTGGCTACCTCGGCAGAAATGAGTGCCTTTCATCCCTTGGTTAACAATCTACTATAAACGACATTAAACTTCTATGAAATTATGACGTATAAATAACACTTGTACTGCGTACGCTGTCAAAATCGTTGCAGACTTTTATTAGTCTAACTCTAGCATCTTTCACCCGGATATTTTTTTCGCTTGGCGTTTGTCATCTTGGCCAGGCCCATTAGCTTGTGACGAAAACGGTGGAAGGCTTTAATGACACCTTTCTAGTGTAGAATAAACTTGTAAGAATACTTAATATTTATTGAAAATCCATTTATAAACATGTTCTCTCAAAGACTGTCACGAAGAGCCATACATTTTTAATGGAGCACCTACCTACTTAATTAAGGATAGGTTAGCTTATCGCCCTGCGGCTCCCCGTCGTGTATCTTTCGAATGTAATCAATGGGGTTGAATTCATAATGTATCTCATAGTACAGTTATTTTTTGTTTTTTTTTTTACAGCGCATATCGCTGGCAATACAGAGAGGTAACGCAGCCAGCGTTATGGGTTCAATGCCGCAGGCGGAGGTTTAAGGCGCCCACTGATTAACAGTCCGCCGGACGGTATCGGCCTGTCAGTTGTTCGGAACTGACAAAATTTTGTTCTAACTGACAGGCCGGTACCGTCCGGCGGACTGTTAATCAGTGGGCCCCTTTAGAAGTGGTATTCTTTTTATAACGTCTTTTTATTTTCATCTATTTTATTAGTATGCTTTAATTTTTATATAATATTATAAGTATTAGTTTAATTTTTAAGTAGTTTTATTTTAATTTAAGTTTAGTTTTTCAATGTTTAGTTCACAGTTTTAATTATGTATTATTGATAAATGAGTCAATCTTGAATTGAAATGGAAATATTACATTACAGGTATACATTTTTAGATCTATTATACATGAAAATAATATTTAAAACGAGGATTGGTAAACTCATTCCTAATAAAATCTATTAGTGAAATTTACATGTAGACTGATGTCTATGGAACGTAGGTATACTTATTTAAAATAGATAAATCAGAATGATTTTTAGTCGCGAATCATAACATTACCCGATAAAGCTTCCATAGACTAACATGGAGTATTATTAGCAAAATCACAATTAATTTCTTAATTTAATTTATTCATAATTCGTATGAAAAAAAAAGTTTTCAATGCTAATGCTCTAAAAGTGGTTCATCATTGTTTGTATATGGAGTGGGTGGAAATTGTTATGTTTCGGAGAGGGGGGAGGAGTTTTACTTTGATATGAAAATTCTGTTCAAAATGAATTGGTTGATAGTCTCCATTCTGATTATTTAATTCCCGATTCCATTTAATAACGATATTTTTTCCTTGATTGTTCTGTGAATGTTACCCCATGAAATACTATTTATACATAATTACATCTGTTACAGGGATGGGAAGCCAAAGGCGATTCAGGCGCGGACGGCACGGATCCACCGCCACCGGCGCACGCGCCGCTCGACGCTGTCTGGCAGCCAGTCGCCGGCACTCGGTGAGTACTTCTCCGATACTTTAATGTTAAGGGCCTTGCGGGTCTGGCCACGGGGGTCAATAATTACGCGACTGTCCAGACTTGTAGCACCTTTGCATAGGCAGGATTGTTAAGTTGAAATGGAAATTTGAAGATAAAACCAATTTCTTTCTTTACTGAGTAGCCTGACGGAGGCATGTTAAGTATTAAATTAGAACACCTCAACTATTCAAATAAAAATGTTTACAACTTCCCGCTATTTGAGCTGAACTATTGGTAAGCACCGAGACAAACCAACTTAAGTGTAACTAGCAGTTACTTATGATGGTTACGGAGTTCGAGATCACATTTTTACTGATTTATTTAAACTAGTGGTTGGTAAGCTACGAGAATTTACGGGTCTCGGGTGTGATTCCAATCGCCAGTATTAAATGACTAAACAACATTAATGCTAATGCTCATCGATTATGCATCTTCTTTAGCCTATGTACAATCGCCTGCGCTCGCGGTGTTCCAGTTAAGAAAATACCTACATACAAACATGAACGCTGAAAACAATACACTCCTTTTGTTCGGGCAGTCGTGTAAAAATTGCCTTAATCTTTGCAACCGAGCGGCTACCAGGCTACCTGCAAGGCGTTCAAACGAGTATCGCCCTAAGGGTGGAACACCGCTAGCGATGGTACCTAGTACCTATAATAAGTCTCAGTGTATGTGTTCATTATACTTATACAAAACATTAAACAAATTCCTATGTATGCAGGTTACTTACTATTAATTATGCATAGTTCATCGCATTTTCTCAAAGGTTAGCTAGAGGATATCCCTTTTAGGGATAAGTTCCCCTTAGTACATAACATATTTTATTTTGTTTGTTTTATGTAAACCTGTTTATGTGCAATAAAGTGACAATACATGCAATACATAGTTTTATGGAACTAGTGCCACCTAGGTATGTTCGTGGATTCGAATCCAGGCTCTTTGAGTAAATTGCCAGTTGCAATTTGGTGATGGAAAACATCCGTTTGGGTTAGTTAGACGCTCACGTGGCAGGTCACTTTCGTAAAAACCAAAAGTCTATGAGATTATTTTGGAATGGATTGTTAAAAAGCGGATCTTCGGGGTCTCCTTTATGATTCACTCGGGAAAGCCCTGCTATGAAGTTCAGGTAAGAGCTTTAAAAACTCGATGCTCCCGGCTATCCTTTGGGAATATACGGCCTGGGTTACATTCCTCTCATACCGACGTAGCGTCGTAAATAATTTCTAAATGCCAGCGTAAATGAATAGCCCAATAAGAATAATACAATACCAGACAATCCTATGAATAATGGGCAAGTCTGGGGAACTCTTTAGTTTGTAGCTTTGTGCAAGAATTATGCTAAGGTTGTTTTCACACGCAATCAATGATGATAGGTTAATTACATATTATCCTAGTCTAGGTCAGTTATGACAGTAGATATCACAGTAGGCCAAATTGGCCAAAAAGACAAGTACCTAAGTAACTAAAACTCATTCGTTTTATTTTTTTGTATTTTACATCCTCGCCCTCGTATTGAGAAAAAAACATTCTGTATTTGACAACCAAATAAAGCTAAAATTTTCCATAGTAAACACATATTGGGAAACCCGACCGAAAACTACGATGAGTTCAGCATCTTTTCCGGGAAAGTTGGACCCTCCGGGATTTGGACATTTTTAACAACTTTCATGTCCGCATTAAAAAGTATAATGATTTGGCAAGGGTCGTGTAGAAATATTAGTTACGGTAGACATGCTTAGAATATTATTAAAATGTTATTCTACACACTTGAGAACTTAGTTTTCGGTGATTTGGTTTTATCCATCATACCATCAAACTTAGTGTTAAAATATATTATATCATGAATCTATCAACATCATTACCAGCCTATAAATATCGCACTTTTGGGCATAGGTCTTGTTATAGGCACTGTAGTAACGTGAAAAACCTAGATGTAGGAATAAATACTAAATGAGATCTTGGAATAACTTTAGGAAAAAACCCCCGACGAGGCCATTACTCGCAGCTGCCCTAAAGGAACCTTACCCATTTATTTCTGTGTATTGATGGTTCGGACATTACCTCCTTTAACTCGATTATTCGCATCGGACGCCAGTAACTTACCACGAATTACATAGGTACTTTATCAAATAGTAAAACATTTAGGTACCGTAATATGGGGTGAGTTGGGACAAATCCCAATTTCAAACCACAATAAAAGTCTATTTTTATATGTGGCACGTTGATTTATATACTTGAAAAGTGTTCCGGTAGTATGCACTTTAGTTATTCAATGATAATCTGTCGTTTCATTTTATAGATTCAACGATACACACAAAATAGTAGGTCACTACGCTCACCCAGCTCACCCCGTAGTCGGGGTTAGGGGGGATAAAAATTGAGTGAGATGGGACAATTGCTAGAATTGACACAATATTACAATATTCTGACTTCTCAAGAGAATAAAGTATTTACGTAACAATGTGACAACTCTGGTCTAAAAATACCATCTCACCCCCGTATCATCCCTTCTCACCCCATTTATAACCCAACTGCCCTCGTAATCTCTACTCACCCCATTTTACGGTCTTTACTTACAAATTAGATTTTGTGTCAAATATGGATAATCGTATTTTATTAATTTAGTAGTAAGTATAAATAACAGACCAAAACCGAGTTGCGATACTGTTGCAGCGTTGACTTGTAGGTACCATCTCATTCTCAATCTCCAGCATTAATGTTCAAACCAGTGACATTACCAAATTAATACCTACGCGCAAGCGACTCAAGCCTTTAAATTGTTGAATAATTTCTGAACACTGAAAAGTTTCAAAAGTCGATCTCGGAACGGAAACGGAAGTACATTACAAAGTCGTTTTAGGCCAAGTTTTTGTACAGACCTACGGCTCATTTTATATTATGTAGGTATTGCATGAGAAAAGTTATATTACTTGAGCATTTGTTCATAACTATTGAAGTTAGACCATAGTCATAAGATCTAATTATTATGTGCTCTGATTACACGATTTTTTATAGGGGTCGGTGTGAAATGTAAATTTGATTAGGTACAGTCAGCAGCAGAAGATGCTAAGCGGGCGAGGTGTTCAAAATTATCTCAACGCGCTCTTATTCTCTTAATAATAAAGTCGCGTCAAGATCATTTTGATCACCTCGCCCGCTTAGCAACTTCTGCTGCTGACTCTACATAAAGGTGGGTCCACACTTGTGACAATTTACCGAACATTATCCCGTGACCGTATCAGAAACACGTGTCAGTACCATTAATGTGGACGTATTTTTGTTACGCGAACAATTGTCACAAGCTACAGTTACGATTCAATCCATTCCGAACACTGGAAGAAACTACTGAACACAGAATAAACGGCAGGACAATGTATGGAGTTACGATCTACTAGCCGGGGCCAGTGTGGACGCTGGTCTGTGTACTGTCACATATCTAAAGTCACGTGCTACGAGCCGATCCATCGAGAGTCGGTTTTATTTATTTTATTTTATTTATTCAGGTAATTACAACACAATATCTAAGCTTAATTACAAAAGTATCGTTAAACCAGTAAGGTTTGTCTCGATACTCCATCCGCGGTAGATTTTATACAACAATAGAATAACTTTTAACAACAACTTAAGAAACTACTTACATATTCATATTCATAACATGCTCAATTTAATCTATCATTTAAATTACAACAACCGACACCACTGCACTGAGCGCTAAATAAATAACATTTTTTACTTATCCTTAGGTTCCTTTTTATTCAAAGAATTTTCGCTATTGTCCCCGTGACTAGGAGACCATGTTCGCTATTGTCCGCGTGACTAGGAGACGTCCACACTTGCATTTATGGCACGTGTCGAAGTACGCCAGATGACACAGGTACTGACATGGAGAGAGAGAGAGAGAGAGAGAGAGAGAGAGAGAGGGTGCGTGCGTGCGTGCGTGCGTGCGTGCGTGCGTGCGTGCGTGCGTGCGTGCGTGTGTGTGTGTTTGTGTGTGAGAGAGTGGGGTGTGTGTGTGAGTGTATGTGTGTGTGTGTATGTGTGATCGTCCACATTTAGCGTAACATGTCCTGTAGCGATGCCACGTAGTCCGGTCCGTCATCATGTCACAAGTGTGGACCCACCTTAATATATCCCAATGGAACGCAATACTTGGTCAAGCACGTGACAATCTTGGCATGAAAGAGATTGCTTAGCTACTTTGCCTTTGTATAGTTTATTTTTTCAATTGTCAAAATTTGGTAATAAAACTTTTACTAATTTGAATTTTAAGTTTATTTTGAAATCCTTTGTTTGAAACCAGGTTTAAGATAAGGTTTCTTAATTGATTTCCAAGTAGTATTACACGTCGTTATTGAAATGAAAACTGGCATATTTACAGTTTCAGAATGATTTAATTGGGAGTATGTAACTAGCTATCTCACGATATCCTTATCAAGACTTCAATACCTATTCATTTAAAACATCCGACAGTTTATAGAGTTGTTAGAAAATGAATTATATTCGGCTAATGCCTTAAGCAGTTCAACGAAGTGGTAGAGACATGCGGATCAAAGGAGGATCGTTATCTCTAGAAAGGTGGTAATAATATTTTCTCGCATCAAGTATTTAGGGGACGTCCGAAAATATCTCTTGTAATGTCATTACAGATATTTACCGGCTGGTCTAGTTAAGTAGTAAAGTATATGACACCGTAAGTTGTGAACCCGTTATTTATAATCTAACGTAGGTTAGGTTAGGTTAGATTGTAATCTCCCTAACGTCAGTTTATAATTTAACTAGCGATATTATAAACTGACGAGTCTTTACAATTTTACGGTGACATAGTTATATAAGGTTTACTTTATTAGTTGCAAATATTTATACAGCTGATAGTACTCGGTTCCTGGAGTATATTTAAGTATAAAACATTATAGCTTTTACGATGTTTTTTTTGGAGAAAATTGAAAAACAAATTTGCTACGCTACACCCTGTTAATGTGATTATTAAATGTGAATTAATTGAACAGATTCTAGTACCTCTTTTACCTAACACCTAACTGTCTGGCCACTTCATCCTAATAACCTTTTGCAGTTTTCTGGCCGAACCATAATGAAATTTAATTTTTTGTTCGGTAAATTAAAACAAAAAAATAATAATTAAATATTCTTAATTTCCATTAAAAGTTAATTGTTTTAAAGTAAAGTATCATCTGTTAAAATATCTGTAACTAATAATGTAGCACCTTATATAGGTAACTTTGTATTTAAACCCCAACTATATGTTTCACGGGTTAGAATAATAATACAAACATATTTCCTTATCAGTGAGTAACAAGTGTTAAAACAATTTAAATAAAACCATAATTGGTTATACATATGTAACTAAATTCCAAAACTGTGGCTAATGTAGGTAACCACATTTCACACATACAATATCCATCAAGTTATTCGGGTTTCTTTGTGCTTTTATATATTTATCTTCGTTAATCAGGTAAAAATCAATGTTTTTTTAACAATCCACCTGAACTTCAACACTACCTACATCGTAAACTTAAAATTAATAACGTGAAACTTACGAGTTATAACTGTCACTGACATACTTCGCATACTCCTAATTAAGATTCTATAGGTATTTAACAAAAAAAAACTATATGTATTTAGTTATTATACAGGTCGTCCCAAACATTATCCTATTCCAAGCGCATTTTCTACTTAATTAATGGAATTTCCAAATAGAGATACAATCAGGGCCGATAAGTAGGGTCGAGTCAAAGTAACTTGAGAGCAGATTTGCTCTTGACGTTTTCGTTTTAACAAGGGTGGGCAGCTTGGAGTTATAAATAAGGTAGGTACCTACTTGAAAAAGTAACGAGGCTATTAGCAAAATGTATTTACTTTGGTCTGATGAAAGTATTAAAAAGGTGATTTACTTAATTTATAAAGTGCTTCTCCGAAAGCATAGGAACTTTGGGATGTAATTAAAAAGTCGCAAAATTTGTATTCAATGCTTTCGCTTAAAAGTTCTTAACTTATCAACTCATAATGCCCTTAAGAGTTTCAAGTGCGATGCATTTAATAAAACTATTTAAACTGTCGGCCGGACTGCTGGCTGCCTGCCAACTCGTGGTTGTAAAGTATTACCTTCGCTATTTTGCTTGAAATTTGTTTCAAATTTTGTGTGTTAGTATGTACATCGGTCTCCCTCAGAGACGTTCATCAGGTTACAAATCCACCGCTGCGCTGCTGCCACGCTAGGCAAAATACGTACCTACTTTGCATATTATGCTAATTTTTTTTGAACAAACTCAAAGGCTTCTGTTGCCATTACAAGACGAGTAAAAGAAAGCACTAGTATTTTTACGAAACTTTGTTTTTATTTTGTATTCCATTATGAGAATAGGTATATTACTGTTCCTTTTGTACGAATAAGTAACTGAGTTTCGATTGGTTGTTTGTTTGTTGGTTGCTTAGTAGATAGGAAATACTTAGTGGGGAAAACAGAAGTCCATGGCGTCCTCTTTTAGGAACAACAAAGCTGTCTGTAATCTAATAATAATATGGAGGAAACTTTATTCGTTCCTCTTTTTATCTTTGATGTTTGAGATTATTTTCTTGATAATAGTGACAAGATGTATTAGAGCCTGATCATTTATTTTTAATATAAAGTACCTAGCTGTGTACAATACTGTATAGTTGTATACCTACAATAAAAAGCAATCATGAAAAAATGTTGACGGATCTTAACGTCCACAAAACAAAATTCAAATGATGATTGAAATGTTAAAACTGTATGTAAAATTACTATTTGAATCATAGGGATTTGCTGATGTAAATGGCATTTATTGCATTTTTGTTTCTGAATACGACCTCTTATAACTAACTGCACAATGAAATGGGGAATCTCACGACAAACGCTGTGATTGACGCCTTGGCACTGAGAGGGAAACGTAAAGTGTTGCTTTTGGAGCAAAGGCAATTGCCGGGGCGAGTTGAAAGGCTTCGATGAGTATCATCGACTGAGAGTCCTCAACAGCTCTACACGGTGCCCCTCCCGTTGAACTTTAACATGCATGCCACGAGGGAATTTTTGTTCCAAAAATATTGTTATGGCTTCACTTTGTTTCTATCACTCTTTGATGACTCAACTTTGAACGTTTCATTTTTGTGACGAAAGTTTAAAGGATGTTTCTTTATAATAACTGTTCTGTTTTTAAGAGGAGTCTGTTTAATATTTATAAAAGTGAAATAAAGTTGGCGGAATTTTATTGCGAGCGCTTTTCTCGACATGCATATTGTGGGTTTTGTCGAAGTCGATTGAGACAGTCTTTACTTTACGTTCGTGACGTAAGACCGTTCCGAAGTCGTTACCAGTTGAACCGGCACTTTACAGGTGACATGTTTGCTTTGTGGCTGGAATGTAGAAATGCTGTTTAGAGAGTTCGGTATAAGTCCTTTATAGGTACAACAATTTAATGTAGGTACGTAAGAAATGTCATGCGACTTTTAAAGAAAATAGATTATATTACCTACGGGCTTGTATTATTGACTTCTGTAGACGTTCATGTAAGTAACAGTATATAATAATTAATTAGATACATTATTAGTAAGCAGTTTGGTCCGGGATTTTAGTTTAAGCAATTTAACATAAAATTAAAAATCAGAGGCTGAGGTCAGGTAGGAAAACGAATGCTATGCATTTCTTCGCCAGAAATAGATTCTGTATCATGAATTCCTATACTTATACAAATACATATACATATAGTAGGTGTTTACTGAGTATAAAAAAAATTGTTTAAAAAAACAGATTATGAATATTTTTTTTTAAACAAAAAGGCAAGCAAATACTTCAACTAAGTAAATGTAATGCTTTTAATAAAAACTTGGGCGTGAAATTGTATAAGTACCCAAGGGATACGTTTTTTTAAATCCGCGCTCCGCATTCCCGTATTCAAATTGGTACAAAACAAATTGAATCGTTTAATCTGCTTTATGTGTTAATAGCGTGTAGCGGGATTCCGAGCGGGGTATAAATTCACAGCGTGCCTGCAGGCGACGGCGTAATGCATATCAATTCACCACTAGTGCAGCCGTACTCAACCACACACCAAACTATGCCTATGCAGGATTTAAAGCACAAAGGGCTATCTTAGGGCCTTTACAGACATCTGAAATTAAGTTGAATGTGTATGAGTATTGAATACACAAAATTTGATTATCAATTTAAATTTAACCAATTTTAGCCGCTTATATAAATTTACGTCCTTTTAGGTATAGAAAAAACCGTTTCTTGTTATATTGTTTTTTTAGGGTTCCGTACCCAAAGGGACCCTATTACTAAGACTCCGCTGTCCGTCCGTCCGTCCGTCCGTCCGTCTGTCACTAGGCTGTATCTCACGAACCGTGATAGCTAGACAGTTGAAATTTTCACAGATGATGTATTTCTGTTGCCGCTTTAACAACAAATACTAAAAAGTACGGAACCCTCGGTGGGCGGGTCCGACTCGCACTTGTCCGGTTTTTTTAAGTAAGCATAACTTTTTCTTTCTAAATAAGTATACATTAAATTTCCACCTTTAAATATCTAAGAGCCCTAATTTTTACAGACATTGGGCGTTGAATTAAAATAATTGTACGCGCCAGAATTAGACGTCATTGGCGTTAATAACACCCTCTAAAGCACTAAGGAGCCATTAAGTCCCGCGAGGGCAAATCGCGTCGCGAAGAGAGTGCACCTGCCGCTACGTGCTTTGCACGGAATCGTGAGAACACCGCACCGCAGTGTGCGTCCCGTGTTTATTTCTTGTAACAGGTAAATAAATATATACGAGTATCCATAAAATAGATACAAAAGTGAAAAACTCCATTCTCAAGTAGGTAAGGCCAATGTTTGAAAAAAAAAAAACAAATTGTGCCTTCCTTGTCTAAGGAAGACGTCCATTCCCTGTTTAACGGTCCGGACAAGTACGAGTCCTTTCCCTATTCAGCGCAAAACTTCTCTTAGTCATAAAACTTAAAACGATTCCCTAAAAATCTCTGAGGTTCAATTCTTTAATGCTATATTTTTTATTTTGATCATAATACTTATAGGACTTGTAGGTGCATTCCAACTCCAGTTTCAATCTAACAATCTTACTTTATTATTAGTACTAGAAGGCAAGGCGTAAGTTTAAAGCCTGAAAGACGGCTGGCGTTAATAATACGTTCTACTTAAATGCAATAAGAACCATCAAGTCCCCACGCAAGGCTGAAGCGTGCTGGTATTGTGAGTTTCTACGTGCTTTGCACCACATCGCGAGAAATCTCGCCGTACCAGAGTGAGTTTCGTTCCATATATTTGTGGCATCGTGAATGTAAATAAGCTTATTATTCAAGTACCTATACTAATACCTTATCACCAACATTATGCCAGCCAAAAGACGTAGTACACTGTTGCATAAACGGTCTTTATCGATTTTCTTTAAATGAATCAAACAAGTCAAATAACAACGAGGTATATGTTTATCGTAAGCTAATGCTATTAAAGTTACTCACTAATTTGTAGTAAACAAGGTAGACAAACAAAGTTACCTACTTCCTGCTTGGGTTGCGTGCAATTCCTAAGTCTACGACAGCCTGCATTTCATATTCAATATTTTCAAAATAAAGTCTTATAATACCTCTATTACTATGACTTGTAAATGTATTATTTACCAATAAATAATTATTCATTATTCATATAAGAATTGTAAACTACATGAAAACCTAAAAAAGGTTTTTCCACTTGTCCTATTCCCACACCAGTCAATACCAGACCGGAAAACTGCTATTAGATTCTCTAGTATGACGTAAATTGCACTTCGGATCCTTGAAATGTGCTTTGTTGAAATTAAAAATGTATTGAACGATATCGTGGTTCGTGGTAAACCAGAATAGCCGCATTTTGTATTCATTACCGGAAGACTTCGCTGGCTAACGTTAATAGTTAAAAACTTAAGAGAAAATGCGAGCTCGCGGGCGTCTACGATACATAAACTTCTAATTCTGAATCCTGCTCTCGACAGTTTCCTTTATTCTTAATATTTAATAAGTAAATGGATAGTTCTTTACGATATATTGAGGGCAATATATGAATTACATTACATTTACTACCGCATGAGAGAGCGCGTTAATAAAAATGAATGAATGATTTTAATAAAAATTAATACATAGTATATTCATTATAAATAAACGACAGCAACATGTATCTACAAATGTTTGCCTACACTTGTACCTAAAGACTGTATCGTTAATTCTAGGGACAACTTTACTTAGCCGTTTTTTTTGGTATTATATTTTTATTTCAAAATTACACATGTGTTTAATTAGTGCTTTAATAAGGAACACACTTCGTCCTGGGACCTCGACGTAAAGCATATGGTTTGGACAAAATTTACCCAATTCTCTCGAGTAACAATTACGACTGCTGACAAATACTACAAGAAAATTTGCGGTTTGCGAACAAGACAATATCACACAAAAAAAATCGTACTATGTAAACAGCAATTACACATGATTCGTATAGCTAAACATCTGGACATAGTCTAAGCATTTCTTTTCGTAAAAAAAAAAAGTTTTAGAGATTTTAAACACAGATGCACAGATGTGCATGGTGGCCTTTTAGAGAATATGGCATGCTACTTACGACAGCTATGACTTTGACATCTAATATAACTATCATGGAGTGTTTCTATCGACCCGCTCTAGCGATGGATCAACGCCATAAATGTTCGTTAGGCTTTGGTTTTAAGCTTATTATTCTAGCTGTCTGCGTCATTACGCTTGCATCAGAAATTGAAGGGATTCCAAAACACGGGGTGAAAAATCGTTTTTATGTAAAAATAAAAATTCACCACATTTATTCCACAGCTGCTCAATTGAACAGTCATGAAGAGGACACTTAGATAACATGTTTTGGCAACCTATTAACCTGTTGTTACTTTAAATCATACCAAAGAGTCGGTGAAATAGTCTCAAATCCAGCTCGATAGGCTTGTCCGGACTGTATTTGCTATACGGTATTAAAAGCATCATAAAGTCCCTAAAATAAAAAAAAAATCAAACTTTCTTAAACCAGATATAGCTTAAAAATACCCTCAGATCAAACTCTTAGAACATAGTAATACAAAATAATACACATGCCAACAGTTAGACCAGGTTTAATCTGTCCCTATACTTAACAATACGGTCTTTAAATAGGCACATGTCGTATGTCGGCCAGATGTGAAGGAATTTAATTTATGTCTCGGAATTCATGTGAATTAAACTTCCTAATGAAGGCTTTGCTTATGTTAGCCTCTGACGAGAAATTCTACTCGGCTCGGAATTAATATCGTCGTACAAAGTTCGCGCTGCGCGGTATTTCATTCCGCGAATTTGCCTTGTCAGCCTCGGATTGATATCTTCCCTTGATAACGGACGATATATTATTTTTCAATTCGCAGTTTGCGCAAAAATGAATGATTTAGGGCTGGCACTCGCGGAGATAACTTTAATCGGTATTTATTGGTTTATCGAATCCATCGGAACGGTTTAGTTTTTTGGTAAATGTTTTCATTTTTCCGTAGCATTTATTCAACTCGCAGACAAGTTGAGTAATACTATGAAGTATTTGAACAAATTAAATTATTATTCAGAAAATATTTTAATTTGTTTTTTTATCAAGTAGAAACACTACTATATAAATTATAAACTGAAATAAACACTTGTTCACTTTTTCTTAGTATATGACATTTATTTCAGTTTACAAGTTGAGTAACTTGCAGCTCCAGCAGAAAATATAGAGTACTTACCTAAGGCCACGCCACGAACAATGGTAAGGTTGGTTGTGAACTTAATCCAATATCAATTTGCCGTGGCTCGTACGAAACAGCTATAAAGAAGATTTAGCTAGGAGTGACCACTTAAATTGCACTCACCTTATGAGCAAAAAATTAGATTATCAACAATGTTTACTTTGATGTCTGGGGCTTTTCGGAGAAAATACAGTTTTTATCACGTTGCTGTGCTTTATATTATGAATGTGAATTATGAATGTTACATGTTGATTAGCATAGCGATTTAATTGACTTGTTAGAGAAGAAGTCGTGATAGCATGAAATATTAAATAAGGTAAACGTACTAATGCTCGACATGCTAATGCCCAATATAGATGACACCTCTATTGACAATGACTTACGTTTCAAGATGACATGTACTGGGACCGCGTCGAGCACCAGTACGTTACCTATGTTTATAGTCTCTTAAAATTTAAAAATTTGTCGGCCGATACTCCTCCAATCCGGAGCCATTATCATAAAGTAAGCACTTGTATCCCCCGAGGCACGAGCGCGCTACCGCAGATTACTTAATGATGCTTTACCTACTAAATAACTACAGCCCTCTATTTACATGCCTTTGGATAAAGGGGATCACACATTGGTGGGAGCGGCGCGCGGCAGAATGTCGTGATCGAATTTGTTTTTACTTTGTACGAAGCAGCTGAAAATCACGATCATTCCACACAGAAAAAAATTCATCTGTAAAATTTTAGCTCATAATATCTACCTGTGTCTAGGTAGAAGTAACGTAACCTGATTTCACTCATATGTGTCCATATTAAAATATTTACAACGATATAAAGAAGAGGTATTTATGGTATTTATCCTTTCTTCACGAGGTACCGTATTTAACCGCCCGCCCCGGGAATACATGGGCCAACCCATGAACCCACACTGCACGAGTGAACATAATAAATGATTATTATGACAAGGTTTCGGTCATGTTGAAAAATTGGGCAATGTTAACCCTAGCTACGAATATATAGTGCAGCGCCAAAATGTTGAGCCAGTGGCACTATAATATTGACAGAGCCTTCCCGATATCATGCGACCCAGATTGCTGGGCTAAAGGTATTTATGGAAGCTTTGCCTATTTTGCAAGTTAATCTACGAAAATACAACCTCTGCCACAATCTCAGCTAAACGAAAGCCAATGAACTTTACAACATGAAGCAGTTTTTATTGACCATACCAATCGGCTTTACACATTTGTAAGGGGCATAGCTAATAGCTATTAATATACTTAATATGTACCTACATCAAATTGTGTAAAAATATTTTATATAGGAAATATTTTCGCAACTTTGAAGGAACGTAGAACGAACCAATCCTTTGTAAGTCAATATCCAATTACGGATTGTAAAATAACTACCTCACCATCATAAAATATATATTACCTGCGAATACGAGTATATCTAAGATGGAAAGACCAACCAACTTATTGTTATGTATTTGATCGCTTTTAATTACGAAGATTTATTCTTGTTCAAAAACAAATTTGCAAATCATACGAACGCGACTTAACTATTTTACATAATTATAATGTCTCGCCCTTTACTTATTTAGAGTTTATAACAAATAGGTAACTATTTTGATTGATTGTGCATAATTGGTTCATTTATGCAATCATGATGTTCATTTATTAATCAAAAATACATTAATATATTTAAAAAAAATACAAAATTAATACCTTAAAACCTAAAGGGACTAAAACTAAAATACTACTAAATATAAAATACCTCCCCCAAATCCCCTGCTTCTGGCATAGACCCCAGTTCATTTATTAAGTAGGTAAGTAACAATTACCTTTATGTAGGAGCCCAGTTTTCGTTTATTTTTGCTTGAATATCACCCGAATTAGGTTAATTGCTAAAGCTAATTAGAAGTTATGTTTGTTAAGTGCTGCAGGTTAATGGGAGCATTCGTTTTTCAGGAGTCCGGAGCAATATTAGTTACAAATGTTACAATAAAACATTCGACGGTGTAAAACAGTTATGGCCGGCCGTGCCGGGCCGGCCATATGACAGGCCGTGCCGGGCCGGCCATATGACAGGCCGTGATATTGCTAATGTTGTGTCGTGATGTGAAATTGCTACCCGTTGTTTTTACATTTCTATGAGTTCACGCATTCCAGATAGGCATAATCTACCTTTACCGTATATACATTCCCTGTTGCATAGGTATATATCGCAACTGTTCACAATTTGTTTGCAAAGGATTATGGAGGTACTAGTAGCTTCTGCTCGGGGCTTCGTCTGTGTGATAATAACAATTCCTGCTTCCCGGGGCCTCAATCTATCTCCATACCAAATTTCATCTAAATCGGTCCAGCGGTTAAAGCGTGAAGAGGTAACAGACAGACCGACAGAGTGAGTTACTTTTGCATCTATAATATTAGTAGTAAAGGTATTCAAATTATTGTTTTTGCCGGTGTATGTGACACAAGTCGAGTTCAATACATCCTTACGCTACGGAACCACTTACCGTTAGGTGATATGTTATCAGTTTTATACTTCTTTGCCATCAGTGTGGTTTTGAAATGTGTCTAGCGGCTGTTAAAATGTCGTATTCTGCTCCAGATTGTCGTGTCGTCCGCATAGTCTGCGTACTGAATAGAAAATGACTAGGGCAGATCTGTCATGATTTATATGTGGAAGGGAAATGAGGCTTGTTTGCAGTTCCGGGCACGTCGGTTGGAAGCTGATGGAACTCGTTTGGAACACCTGAAACTAATATAGAACTTTTCACTATATGCTACACACGTTCTTGATAACATTTGGAATAGGGAGGGATCAATTTAATATCTTATATTAAAACTTTCGCTACGAAGTTCATTGTGTATTTAAAGGAAGGAATTGAAGTTGCTGAATGAAGTTGAATTGGAATTGAAAATTCATAGCCCTAAATGGCATTCGATCTGTAACACTCCAGGTTCGCACGTTACCATGTAGTATAAACATATTCACGATAGTGAACATAACGATCTCTTTTTGTAAAATGGTGATGGTGTTTAGTATCATGCTTTAAAATATACATATAAATTACTACAAATAATACTTCTGTACATCTTTTCTTTAGTTTTTTTTGCATTGAAATAATACTGAAGTTTATAGTTAAAATCTTACTTGTTACTCGTAGTACCTAGTTATTCTAATTATTAAGTAGGTACCTACTTAAACTTTTTGTAGCTGATATCTCGGAGAATCAATTTTTACCATACAAAATTTAACTACATCTTAAAATACATCAGAGGACTGCGTTCAGTACAGACAGGTCAAACGAAGGCCAGTCATAGAGGATTCTTTAACACTGACAGATCGGTAACGTATCGCTGTGACATCTTTCTTATAAGTATTGTTCGAATTGGGCCGTAATTTAGTATTTTTAGGGTTCCGTACCTCGAAAGGAAAAAACGGAACCTTTATAGGATCACTCGTGCGTCTGTCTGTCTGTCTGTCCGTCTGTCACAGCCCTTTTTCTCCAAAAGTACTGGACCAATTAAGTTGACATTTGGTACACACATGTAAATTCGTGACCCAAAGACGGACATCTTACGTAAATAAATGAATTTTAAACAGAGGCCACTTTTGGGGGGTAAATGCGAAAATTAAAAACTAATCTTTTTTAAACTATATCGTGTTACACATCAAATGAAAGATCTCATTTTGAGAAACTCAAATATATTTTTTTTGTATTTTTAAAATAAATACTTTAGAAATGATTTAAGAAAATAGCCAAAAAATTACCATTCCCCCCCCCCCCTTTATCCACGAATCTACTGGGTCTAAATCGGATGACAGGAAAACCTATTAGAAATATGCAGTCAAGCGTGAGTCGGACTAATTACTTAGTTTTTGAAGCAATTCAATCGCGTTTCACATACAAGGTGGTCCAAACCTTGACTTACAAATTTTTTGTTTAGATTCCTCACGTCGTGGGCTATCAGAATATATCCCATGTATGTTAGCCGATGTTTCGTAGTTTTCGAGTTATGATTTTTTTAACTTTTAACTTTTGTTAAGAAATTCTGGGGGGTAAATTTAGGTCGTCAAAAAAAATCATTGTTAAAAATTGGGTAATGTACGGAACCTTTGGAACGCGAGTCCTACTCGCACTTGGCCGGTTTTTTTTATCAAAGAATGAACCGCTTGAGGTTGGCAACGAATGCATGCTTACCCTGAGGCAACTCAAATATAGAGACAGAGGACTGATCCGTTATATGAGCAAAAATGTTTTCTAGTTTCGAATCTGCGCACAAATTCCGAAAAATTCCAATTTCATTTTATTCTTCGTTCAGTTGGTTATTCGAGAAAAGGGAGTCGGAAAAGGCGCTGGTATGGGTGTATAATGGAATAGCGGAAACCCATCCATCAAGTCGGCAACAACCGCCTGTTCCTAGTTCCGGCGAAGGATGTTGTCATTGTGAGCTATTAGATTACATTTCCTGTTGAATGTAGTTTCACGGTATAAGCCTACATATATTATTATACTCTTTGAGCCTACCTATTAAAATATTCAATATATTTAATCTAAGGGCACGACCCCGTTACAATATAGCAAATATAGAGCGCAAAATATAGGGGAACCTGTACCAAACTAACCGCATTTTCCTTCATTTGATATTACATAAGATATTGGAACGAAATTGGTTTAAGCTACGTCATTTATCAGACACAGATTACGATCGGTGTGTAAGAGTGCTAAGGGTGTAAGGTGATCGGTGATCACGTGGTTCTTTCCATAGAAAACGAAGCGCCGGAAGCTCAGGCCCGGACACGGCCTGGTCTAACGTGAGACATCCTTTACTTCAAAGTTCATTGTCTTCGAGATATATTTGGCATCAAAATTGAACAATTTTAGGCCAAAAAACTGGTTTTCTGGCTTTAACTTTTGTGTTTTGGTTTAAAATTAAAATTTCGAGACGTCAAAGACGAATCCAAATATGTCGATTTCGGACATATAACCTTAACCTTCACAGAAATCTAGCTACGCAAAAAGTGTTTTTTTTAGACAATGTTTAAAAAAATCATAGAAGAATAAGTATACGTTTGTTTCATAATCCGGTAGACAGTTAAGATTGAAGAACCGATAGCCGTTTGTCTTATAAATCTATCTGTATATAGTGCAAATGTAACCGATAGCCGTTTGTCTTATAAATCTATCTGTATATAGTGCAAATGTAGGAGATACGATTAAAAACTTGTCAAAAATCGATGAAAATCGCAGGTAGCCCCTTAAGTATGGATGGTTATTTTAGTACCTAAGCTAGACACTGCAATTAAATAAGTTTTGTCAAAATATAATTCCCTTTAGCGGCGCAGTGAGCTGGGATTGAATTCAAAGCTCGGTTTTGTTTTGAAACAACCGGCCGGCACAAATTCGCAAATGCAAAATTAATTCCTCTTTGACATGCGGGCTCTGGAACGTTCAAGTAGCTATTTTAATAATAGCGTTGCCGAATTAATTCACGCTCAGTTCGACGTAAATTGTTAATACATAATAGATACAATGTACTGACAATCTTTATAATAAAATAATTAAGGGCATTTCTCAGGAGGGCCATTTTTACGTGTCCGGGGCAATAAATGATTGAATTTACTGTTCAATAAATCTGAATTAATTTAGGCATGATCTTCAGCCTATGTTCTGTCTGGGACACTATCAAATTATTTATTTATTATTTATATAATACAAGAAAAAAAAATTCAAATGCCAAAAATGATGTTCGGTGGGAGTGTCCCGCACCCAGATTTTATGAAACAAAAAATTATTACTCAAGATGGGGCATTAGATCGCAGTTATTATGGGTATTCACGCATAAGGTATTAGTTAACTTATCATATTCTTTATATCACAATAATGTGTTTGCTCAACTCATTGAATAAAACCAAATTTACGATGTGTCCCGGGCTAGTGCCTGATTTCGGTGTAATTTGCAAAACATGTCGGTACTCCTACAAAGTTGTAAACCAGGAACTCAGTGTCTCAAACATAGTATGCTTTAGTTGTGCCTTAACCGTTGAATAGAGTAGAGGTACAGTCACAGTATATTAAAGTGATTTTTTAAAGGTTTCACCGTCCTTCGGTGGGTTTGGTTCTATGTTTTTTTGAGATCGGTGGTGCAATTTACTCCGAAAGTTTCAGTGCATTTATCGTTATGCAAGTGCTTAAGAAATCCTCGAAAGTACGTAAATCCATCATTATTACATCTCCTCTGTATCACTCATGCTATTTCTGTAATTGCTAAAAAGCGATTAATTTTGACATCACTGGTGTTGATTTCCTTGGATTCGGTGGATTTTTTGACCACCGATATCAAAAAAGTGATCACTGAATTCAAATCCTGCTTTGTAAACTAGCTTGTTGTACTAATTTATCACACCTAAAAAGTGCAAGATACGTTGTATAAACGTAAAATTATGTTTGTAAGTAAATTAAGTCATAATAGGTACAAAAAATCACTAGTTTACTATGAGTAGTTTTTTAAACCAGACGTGTGTTGAAACTTGTAGACCCAATGTTTCTTTCTCTGTCTTGATGTTCTCTTCAAACCAATGAAGTAAATTATGTTAATTGTCCTCTGTATCATCTGAGGCCCTACACCTCGATAACTTTAAACGTGTCAGCCATGTTAAATGAATGCAGATCCCACTTCTTTTACAATAACTTGTGTATGTAAGTATTATGCACCCAAGGGACGGGATGTTCAGAACAAGGGATTAAAAATAAAGTGGCCTTCTAATGTCGAGATCGCCTCAAAGGCACTGAGCGTACCTTACTGATCGATATTTCTAAAGGATAGCCATAGACACAAATTGAACATAGCAAATGTTTTAACAATCCTCAATGTCTTACGTCTTTATGTCTAAATATAGGAGTTACAAATTAGCTCAAGTGTTTCAGAATGCTGGAGATCTCCAGCACCCTCGAATAATTAACAGGTTATTAGATCTTCAAGCATTAGTCGACCACTTCAAATAGTTTTAAATTGATGGAGTTCACACTTTAAAACTCTGTTATTCAAAAATACTTGTTTTCCGTATTGCATCACATTGCTTTATAAGTGCATTAAATATTTTTTGAGCATTGAACACCACTCAAAAGTTTCTTGTTTATCGAGTGTAGGTAACATAAGTTTCTTTTTAATGCGTGTGCGGTCGGATTGTGTGAAACAAACATCTTCTCCTTTATGGCACTAATGTGCGAATTTGTGGTCGACATGTCTGAAACTCGTTCCAGGACCATACATCGCCCACCACCCTATTATATGAGAGGACAGTCAAATAGTGTGGGATATCTTCTAGAGATGTTGTTTTACAAGCCGTAATTAGGTTATTTTAAAATCTTGGGTCTATATCTATTAAATTTATGTAAGCTTTCGAGATCATTAGCCTTATTACATCGCTTATAATCAAATAAGAATGAAAAATATGATTAAAATGTAATATGATTGAGATATAAAATTGAAATGTGATTTTTGTGTATGCATTGTTGAATTCGGTGACGCCAATTGATTTCAGTGCCTGCACATGATTTCGGTGTTTTTTCAATCTCAAATATCTTAAAAACTATAAGGTTCTAATGGAGGCCTCCACTACCAATATTTTTTATTTTAAGGCTAGATTTTAGGAAATAAAGTCGCGTATCAAATAAGTTAAAAAAAAAATTTGGCACCGAAGTCAGGCACCGAAGGTCATCTCTGAGAAACGCCCTTAAATGAGATTTTTAATAGTGTTTCAGTCTGATTATTGTATTTAACTATTTTGTAATATAATAAGTAACCATAGCTTTTCCATTCTTCACCATTCGGATGGGCACTGTAGAAGCGTTGCTGATGCTAGTTAGGTTTGCCGCCGTATTACTGCCGCTATTGTGACGTTCCGTCATTCATTTTATCAAGGAAATCGACAGATACCTACAGCGGCGGCTACATCGACGCCGCAACAAATGCAGCTGCAATTGACAGACAACCACAGAGCTAAATAAAATTTCCTAAGGTGGGTGCAATAGACAACGCATAGGTCTTTCCCGTATAGATATGGAACAGGGTGGATTTCATTACAAAAAATTTCACCATGGGGCTATTCATAAATTACGTCATTTCAAATTAGGGGGGGGGGGGGTCTGGACATCGGATGATGGTAGCATGACGTAGGAGGAAACGGGGTCATTTGAAGCACGATTTTTGGATGATTTTAGGGGGGGGGGGGTCTAAAATCGTCAAAAATCGATGACGTAATTTATGGACAGCCCCCATACAAAAAATTTTTTTTTTTTAATGTTTCATTTAACACGATTCTAGCTGGGTAAAGTAATAGGCGGCTGTATATTGAGGATATTTATGGAATTTATACAATCATTTGTGGCTTATATTTGAAGATATCGCTTTCGGAAAATAAAAACGCAAGATGGTGATGACAATCATGGTATGGTAATGACTCTTTTATAGACGGTAATGACACTGCATGTACGGTAATGACGATTTGGGAACTAATTTATATATGTATTAAAAACGTATTAAAAAAACAAAAACTTTTTTGAATTGTAAGGCCTTAGAACTTTAATAAACATTACAAATAACATGTTTTTGAAGATAAGACTAGCTACATAAATTATTTTTAGAAAATTATAAAAAATACATTTTATTCATATAAATAAATATATAACAAGTATTTTTATTGTATAATTTTAAATAATTTATATTCCGAAATAGACAATTTATGTATTCATTTATTTTTTTGGGTTTTTTCAATGTTAAATCATATTAACAATATTGTACTCTTATTATCAGTTTAAACCCGCATCTTCTTTTATCTACTGCATAACTTGGTATTTATATCATATTATAAAATTGCTGGCTTATCAGTGAGCTTAATTTTTATGATATATTACTTTTTTTGATAATTTGATTCATTGCATAAGTTTGTATTTTTGTTGTTTTATAAATTAACTTTAAAAATAGCTATAATGATTTAAATCCATATATATGTTGTTTAATAGCTAAACATTAATATATAATCAGTGTTTTATAAGTTGCAAGACCCCTACTTGTAATGCATGTCATAAATTACAAAATGTTAGGTATTGGGTCCGGTGACTACCCAATGGTATAATTATTAATTGCTGTAATTATATACATCAATTAATATAATATTATCAAAAAACATAAGGCCATAACGATAGTGAGCCAGTACTGTAGCCTATGGTCGCTTAAAACTTAATATATGTTGCTTGTTTAAATACTTTGTTTTAACACGACTAACATGCAGTTAAAGACTCTAAGTTGCACGATTTACATTATTAGATTATAAAAAATAAACATTTGTATGTTCTAAGTTCTAAGTGACCTAAATTTTGCCTACTTCAGTCAAAATGTTATTTAAAAACTAACCATCCTCTAGTGTGAAAGATATAGTCATATCTTCTTCTACATTTATTCTACATTTGTAAGGTAGACATTATATAGTGTTAGAAGACATAGAGAACGTTTTTCAAACATACAGCTTAATTTCATAATGAATTATAGCAAAATAACTAGAAAAGTTTCTGAGAATCGTCATCACCATACACATGAAATCATCACCGGTCGTCATTTTTTCCCGGTGATGATGGGTATGGTGTTGACGATTTGAGAGTTTCTTGTTTTTATTTCTAGAATACTAATAATAGTAGTTAATGTCTATGCTACACAATAAACTTCATGTAGTTTGCCATTCATTTCAATAATTATTTCTAATATATAATTTGTAACTTTTTTAAACCAAAGCATAACGGTGATGATGCTCTGTTGTGACAAAGTACGTTTTACAAATTTGTTCGTAATATTTCTCACGATTCAATCATGTGACTTTATAGTGAAATCATTTTTGGCATTCTATATTAAAGTGAAAAATAGGGCAAGGACCTTTAGCGGTATTTCGTTGTTCATACACGGAGATAAGCTCACATTGACATTACCATGACGGTGTTGACGAATATTCATGACAAAATTTTAAATATTTTTAAATGTACTTTCTCGGTGAAGGAATTATTGCATATTTTTTCATGTGTTAAACAACGACATGGAAAAGATATAAGTAAAAGAAAAATCGCAATCGTACGATAGGTATGCTATAATTTTCACTGCAAACAAAAAGGTTCAGATTTTTCCGGTAGACGGTGATGACTTTAGACACATAAAACATTTTATATAAAAAAAAACTATTAAGTTATTGGAGATGGTAATTGAAGGAACATGAAGATAATAGTTCTTAAAAATATATAAAAAAAGTTGCAACTCGCACAACCTACTAGTTTTTTTTATAAAGACCGAACCATAAGTTTTCGCAGGATTTTGAAATCCACCCAACAACGGTGTCTCATATTATAACATAATAATATAATTATATAACGTGTATAAGGGTGCTAATTATTAGGAGGCGAGAGCGGAGCCGAAACTAACGCGTAGAATTAAGAGACCCTTTCAACAATTTAATGAAAAGTAAGGGAAACACCATTCGGATGCTTCCTCTGCCCGAGTCCTGGGGGATGATGTAATGATTATTGAGATAACTCTCATAGATTCTAAAAGATGCTGGGTGAAATGGATGGACTAAAAACTAACTACTGGATGAAAAACCGAACGCCTGCCTCATAAAGCAATTTATAAATAGGTACATATTTTTATGGTAGTATTGTCGATATTATTTTTGTAGCCCATTAGTTCCCTATTGGTAAATAGTGAAATTTGATCAAGAACGTACTAATTACACCTATGAATTCACCACGTACCAACATACAAATCGCATTTAGTTTGCTTAACAACATTTTAGCTTCCACTCAGGCGACTAGCAGCGTAGTTGCACTTGCATGTAAATCAATGTAAACCTAATTACGCTTTGGCACATGTGGAAACCTCATAATATGAAAAGGTAGTTTTCAACACAATATGTATTTCGGGAGCAGTATTTTACTATATGCAATTGCTATGCAAGTTACAACTCATGACATGTCTGACGAGCATTTCATACGTAATAATGAAAATACCCTCCCATCATTGTGTTTTTCTAAATCTTGGACGGTATAATCAATTTAAACAGAAATATCGTCCAACGTTTTCAATACCTACATGTTTGATGTTTGAAGATAGTATTTAGGTACCTATATTAAATTAAGGAATATTAAATTATCTGTGACGTTCCACGGGAAAAGGTACCTTATGAGGGTTTCTAGTTTCGGAGATATTAAATGTTTTGTAAAGAGGTGTAAAAATGCTCAATTTTTTTTTATTGTGTGATCTGAAACCTTAATGCGTAACGTTTGTTTACCTGTTTTTATTTTTGTTATAAGTTAGTTATAAGCCTAGTAATGTCGTCTCAGAGTTTAGTAGAAAAGGTACCTTATGGAAAAAAGATTGAAAATTCCCAAAAAAACTAGTCAATACGGGAAAAGAAGTTTGGTAGAGAACTGTATTAGCATTCTGCAAAACTAATTTGATAATTTCAGTTCTGGTTGGGGCGCCTCGCAAATATTATAACCGTACATAGACCGACATCACAAATCCAAGTAGACTGCTATTATACCAAAGTTACTCTCGTCAAGTCTTTCTTAACTAGGATAATCTTCATTTGGTTTGGTCGCATGCAGTAAATCAGCCATTGGTTTGCTGAAAAATGCCAATACCCGACGCATTACCTTATGGAATATCTGAGGTCATTGAACCTCAATGCCGCTTATCTTCAATAGCAACCGAAATATATTATTGATAAGAAATAGACGATTTATACCATCTTAACCCCAAAATATTATTAGTTTATCCTAACTGTTCCATCATCATCATGCCTCATCTTGTAACTTGACCACAAGGTACCTTTTCATTACATACAAATTATTGGTCTTTTTTAAGATTATTATGACGAAGAACTAATTAAATTGGGGGCAGTTTAATGTAAATTAATATTTTCTATTCATAAAAGATAAACTATAATATGATTGATATTTTGTAGTGATGTATTATTAGATTTATTTCCATAAGGTACCTTTTCGTAAATGTATGGAGCAAATACTGTTATTGTTATGTAAGTTTAAAGTGGCATAAGGGGTTAAATATAGTATTTAGTTGGGGTTTTAGGATTTATTTCATTTGAATGACAGAATTTCTTTCATATGTGCTCAGAAAAATTGATTGTGTGTCACATTAAAAGTAAAAATATTCAATTTTGTGATTTTATATGAAAAAGTCAGAAAATACATTTTCACCTCTAAATCGGTATTGTTTTTTGCTTAAACTGTCTGTCAGTGTCGTTTTCTAATAGATAAAATTTAAATCTTGAGAGCTCATTGCAATCAATCGTGAAAATGAAATAAAACTTTATTTTCAAGAGATTGGTTAGTATACACATAAATCAGTCGATATCAAAAGTTTCTATTTGCATTACAGAACAAGTCGCAATATTTTTTTAATCTCAGATATATAAGGCATTATTATTTGTAGTCAACTATGTAACTTACTTCAGGAACATAGTTTTTTAGGCGGCTAAACTTAAAACTTCTCTATCGTAAAGTTGCTCATATCACAACATTATTTTCAAAAAATCATATCTCTGTAACTACGCAACCTAGAAGGTTGATCTTTTGTGTTATCGATAGCTTATTTATTGTAGATTACTGGGGTATGCATAACTCCATACCCGCCATAAGGTACCTTTGACCGTGGGACGTCACATCTGACCAGCCGCTAACCTAGATACTGAAAAGAAACTTCCAATAATTTGTATGACAAAAATACTTACATCACAATGAAAACACGGGTCTTATTAAGCCGTAAAAGACAGCAACCTACAAATTACGTACAAATTAAGTAATTATATTACTTTATCGCCAGTGTTATCACACCCCAGGTTTAGAGGATTTATAAAGCAGGCATTAAAATATTTGCAGTAATATTAGCTACTTGAAACTAATAATGTGTAAGTAGGTACCTAATATTAAAATCAGGTTCATTTTTCCGACGCGCTCTAGGCTAACCAGGGGCAAAGCCCTTATTTCGTGGACCGGTCCTTTCATATCTCTCTAATGCAAGCGTCTACGGCTTAGCACATAACAAAATGAGATTTTTCAGTCGGCTGCTCTTAATAACCGAGACTACCCAAACAGGAAAAATATTTTATCTAAATGGGAAAAGAATTGCCGGCGAAAAGTGGTGTTTTGTTCGCGATCTGGTTTGTTGAGGTATTTGGGAATTTATGCTTCAAGTGAAATTGTTTGCTTCTTCTTCGTTTGGTTAATATTTTCATTGTTTTTAGACAGACATATTAGAAATTCCAGATAAAGTATGACTCACGTTAGACCGGGCCGTGTCCGGGCCGGAGCTTCCGGGGCTTACTTTTCTATGACATGACAGACGAACAAGTGATGCTTTCCATAGAAAATGATGCGCCGGAAGCTCCGGCCCGCACACGGCCCGGTCTAACGTGAGTCATCCTTAAATATCTTTAAATAAAATTCAGAGTTTAGTCTTTTTCTAAATTTTGCCTCTGTAATAAATAAAATACTCGGTCGGTGAATTTGCGATATCGTCCATTTTTTATATACGTAAATTTTGCTTCTTGAGTGCACGTTTCTTGCTTTTTCTCGGACAGTTTACTTGTTTAAATAACATAGTCCTTCAATGATTTCGCAAAGTCAGGAATACATTTGAATCCCTAACCCTAAATTATGCAAGGGTAGCATTGTAAAAGGGTTTCCTTGGGAGCTGCTTAAGTGTCCGCCGTCCCTACTACTAGTACTACTCGATCTGTAGTGTTGCTTCACAAATTATCCTTCATTACACGTTCCTTGCTCTGATTTATGATGACATCCTATACGATAATCACTACATCTTATAAAACAAAGTCCCCCACCGCGTCCGTCTGTTTGTGTGTTTGTTTGTATGTTCTTGATAAACTGAAAAACGACTGAAGAGATTTTTATGCGGTTTTTACCTATGAATAGAGTGATTGTTGAGGAAGGTTTAGGTGTATAATTTGTTAACCTGTGCGAAGCCGAGGCGGGTCGCTAGCAATTGTCTAAGGTACCTATATACCTACATACAAAGATTGACTTATGTTTAGGGCTTGCATTATCCGTCCATTTTTTGTATCCGGATATTTCGAATATTTATAATTTTATTATCCGGATATCCGGATAAAACGGATAATTCGAATACTTGCTTTTTATTTAACAAAACTCACATGAACTTTATAAAAAATGTATTAGAATCAAATTTTACGTATAAAAGCAGCGTATAACAGCAAATGCTAAGGTATTTTTAGGACTTCTACCTTTTCGTCGAAATTTTATTGTCCGAATTTCACTTGGTAAATTTTTTCTCTGAAGCTTTACTGTGTCATGACTCATGACAGTCAATATTTGGCAAATTTTAGTTTTAACAATATATGTATAGTTTATGGAGATACTTCAACCCTCCGCTTAATATTGGCAGCCTGCGCTGTGAAATTCATTTCTTAAGTGACTTCAGATGATAACAAGATATTTGCCGTTATTTCATTTTAATTTTACAACCATGAATTTTAATTCTGGTCAAACTCTTCTTCAGTTAAGAAATTGGCGTCTTATCGACATATTATGGTACTGGCCGTGGTTTTGATGATATTTAGAGAATCGAACAAGTGCGTCTTCTAACTGTTGAGACAGTCTCTTTTCGTTGAGATATTACATTGCATTTAAGGTCAATCAAGGTTTTCATTACAGGTTTATTCTATCTGCTAAACAGCTACTGCATCTGGTTCGGCAGTTCAATATCTTTTTTAGTTCTGTTCGCACGTTAGTAATAATGTATTCAGACGCTAACAATAATGCAGCGCAGCGCGTTTGACAGGAACACGGTACAAGTACATTCAAAGTTACTTTGTGCGTTTTACGGAGCTAGGTCGATCTGCATAAGATTGTTCCTAAATATTAAAAAAAAGGGAGTAGACGACAATCAAGGAGAAATACTTAAATAATCAGTTTTTATACCGTAAAAATGTATCCAAATAAATAAATAAATCAACAGACATCATTTACGTTATAATATTCAACGTTTTTGAAATAGTTTTCTTAAAAATTTGAATGATATTTTTGTCATAAATGGTATTCGAATTATTCGTTTTATCCGGATATCAACCTCATCTAAATCCGGATAGTAAATTAGACGGATATCCGGATAAAACGGATATCCGGATATCCGGATTGCAAGCCCTACTTATGTTTAAAAGCGTTCCGACATGGAGATATAATAACCCATTTTTATAGTAAAAGTTTTAACTGTATCAAATTCAAAAACTGTTAGTTCTCATGAACATTTCTTAATTCCAGGTTCAAATTCTTCGTATACTCCGCATATATGGAGCGACGGACGGTAGGCGCGGTGCGGATCATAGCGGCAACCAAAACACGCGGAGCTGACACCGTGGTCTGTCGCTTGTGGCTGCTGGACAACCGCACGATTACTGTCAAGGCTAGAGTTAAGGTATGGAACAGGCTACTAAGCGATGGACGGTAGATTCGGTGTAGGTGATTGCGACGAACAAGACACACAACACAACGGTAGCGTTCTAGCGTTGCATGTCCGAGTCAAGGTATATTAGACTACCTACTTACTTTGAAGTGACAGGCAGTTGGGAACGGCACGGGTGAACACGCTGCGCCTTTCTGCGCAGCGTGTTCACCGGTGGCCCTGGCCCTGCCACCTGTTACTGCTCGATAACCGAACGCTTACTCTCAGGGCATTAAAGCAGCATACAAAGAGTTAGCTTAGAGAACTAAGATGATTTGAAGGTTGATTTAAGTAAGAGTTTTTGTATTTCACGGCCTTAACAAAAAATGTAGGCAAAAGGTTAAATGGGAAAGGGATAAGTATAGGGGAATGGGTCTAATGGGCCAATCTAAGTTAGCATACTCTTCTATCTACGATCCGAAACAATACGACCGTTCTCTCATATTTCAGCCTATACGTGAAAATTGGAACCTCAAGTATAGTGCGACGTACGTGCTGTGTAGCCTGAGGGACACTGGCGTGAAACCGCAGGAGACTGTTGGTGCGGCAGTGGCGGTGATGGCTAGCGCGCACACGCATAGCGCGCCTACCAACCTACTGCCGGTGCTCGACACCACGCCCAAGAGTGGCATAGAGGTAAGCTCAGATATAACTACTACAGTCTTCCAATTATAACAGCTTAAAACAAGAGCAACGTGTGCCACTGCTGGGGACAAGGCACTAACTATCGGCTATTTATATCACCAAGTCTTACTCACCTTTTAAGCTTTAAAATAAGCTTATTTTCTTAATAATAATTTAAATATGTAGAAGATAATTAGTGAATTAATATTTATTATGAGTACTTCAACCATAAAGCTAGTATTACAATGAAGATTCTGTTTTTCCAGGAAAACCTACACGTCTGTGTAAAACCATTCCACTACTCCTACGCCAGGGACGACTGGCTGGTGGAGTGGTTCGAGCTGAACCGTCTACTGGGGGCGAGCCACTTCTACATGTACAATGCCTCACTGAGCGCTCCCGTAGCGTGCCTGTTAGAACAGTACCGGCGAGAGGGTCTCGTCACGCTGTTACAGTGGAAACTGCCGCTAGTTTCTAAAGTAGAAATAAGGTAAGGGTGATATATTTTTCTACAGTGATTTCATCAATGCTGAGGCTCGTGACATTATGCCCTTCTGTTAAAGACCACCCAGGTAACCAAGTATTACCTTCATTAGGTAATACGTTAGTTTTTTAACATTCGCATACCTAAGTAATATGTATTTACATTTACACAGATACATTGTATTACCTAGTCTAGTCAAAAAGTTGGATCTTACGTATGTGACAGGAGCTTAATCGTCTCTAGAAGTGCATTGATCTTCACATAGTTGACGGATTGTGACTTCATTACAAGCCGATTTCGCACGAATGCAACACTTACCAACTTGTCGGGTTTAAGCCATTCACTGCTAGCTATCTAGTTGTGAATGTGTGCGTGTCAACACAAGAAATAAGCGTGTTATGAAGTCACAGTTGTGTTTTAGCAACAACTTTTTTTTTGGCAAGGAATTTCTACTAGAATTAGTTGTTGTGTAGCTCTTTACTCTCAGCCGACATGCAAAGTTGTACGCTATTATTCCTTTGTATTTCCAGGACGGAGGGTCAATTCGCAGCGTTTAACGACTGCCTGTACCGCTCTATGTCCACGGCGGGCTGGCTGCTGGTGATCGACGTGGACGAGGCGGTGCTGCCGCGCCGCGAGCGCACGCTGCCTGCACTACTCACTGCGCTGCGTGCTTCATACAATACGCCCGCGAAGGCGCCCTCGGCGTTCATTTTTAGGAACGCCTTCTTTTACTTGCGGTGGGAGGTGAGGAACTAGGTTTACTTAGTTTGTTGTGACATCCTATACACACGACCTGATTACTAAAGAAATAAGTATATTTAATTAATTTTTGTTAATTTATTTAGGACGACGCCGATGCGCCGACGCCGCTGCTCACGTCACGGAAGACCCGCCGCTGGGCCGCGCCGCACGCGCTCAAGCACCGCAGCAAGTACGCCGTGCGGCCCAGCGACGCTATCGAGCTCGGCAACCACTTCCTCTGGGAGATGGCCCCCGGTGCCAGCGCTGTGGGGGTCGCCACTGACCGCGCGTTGCTACATCACTATCGGGTGAGCGGCCAAACTACGAATAGCTAGCAGCTTAGCTCGGAAACCACTTCATCTGGCAGATAAATAACACTAATATAATCTTATTATCTTGTACAAAAAACTCGATCTCCTCTTGTATAAACTGTTTCCTGTGCCCTACAGGGTGTCATGTTGTACATAATTCTATGTAATAGATTAAGATACAATGTGATATGCAATAAAGATTATGAGTATGATGGTTTCGGGTGCCAGGTCAGTACCTAGCGTTATTACATCACTATGGGGTGAGCGTCCAAACTACAACCAGCTAGAAGTTTAGCTCGGCAACCATATCTCCTGGGAGATGGTCCCCAGTCCTACCGCCGTGGATGGTCACTGACTAACTATCGCCTAAACTACGACTAACTTGCAGCTTGAAAACTGTACGTAATAGTAATATTATCTATTCTGTGGCTGAACCGCTAAACATGGTTCGGGCTCGTGGTGCGTATGGGTGAAGATCGCTCAGTGTGGAGTGTTTATGCCAACGTCCTTAGTACCGACGTACCGATGAAGCGACGGAGTTCAAAAGGATTTTAATCAACTCGGCGCCGTCTACTGAATACTGACTGACTAATAGACCATAAAGCACTAGGTATATGAGCCTATAAATATTTTACAGATTTTTGAAAAACTCTTAATATTGTTTTATTTTTGACTATTTATTTTATTTGTATCATTACAGATGGCATGCGAATTCGGAGGTATGCAGTGCATCATGGTGCCATCCACAATCGATCGCACTGCCCACCGGTGGGCAGAAGAGTTGATGGCGCGAGTTACAACGGTGAAGCAAAAACTAGACAAGATCTGCCCAGCATAGGCAACTGTACAAGGCTGTCGGGAACTGGTGGACAACTAATGTGCCACTGGAAAGATTCCGAAATTTCTACAAAGGAAAATTTACGAAACTTCTCTTGTAAGGTGATTGAAAATTCCCATTTCCATTGAAATAAATTCCATGAAATTTTCCAGAAATTTCTGGCAATATTTCTAACTTTTAGGAAATATTCCGCAATTTGCACATCAGTAGTGGACACTTGGACAGTATCTACAAAAAGCGTGTATTTTTAAGAATTCTTGAGAGGGTGGTTTACCACTCTTGGAATAAGTAGGGATAGTAGGTACCTATCTAAATTTTTCAGAAATTTAACGTAAAAATTGTATTGTGCCAAACAATTGTAAAAGGAAAAGTCGCAGTAGGAGATAGTACAAAATCGGAAATTTATTAAACATGGTTCTATATATAAACACGGATATTTTAGGAAACACGCGGTGTCCATCGTCCATCGGTTCAAGGGCCACAGGGTCCAGGGTTGCTCAAGTAAACAATAATTCCATCAATTGATTTAAGAGCCCATCAACGTGCACACTAACGCAACTGCTAAATAATCGTGATTATTTGATCTTAACGACAGGTATTTAAAAAAGGGGGCCGCTACGTACTGTATTGTGTATTTAAGTAAGTACCTTTTAAATACATCAAACTAGTTTTTATGTTGCTGGATTGCAATACAGTACGTAGCGGCCCCCTTTTTTAAATACCTGTCGTTAAATTTAAATAATTACGATTATTCAGCAGTGGCGCTAGTGTGCCGTTGATGGGCTCTTAAGCTTGGTATGCTTGGTATGATTATAAACATGTAAGGAATTTTCCTATAGGATAACTTCAACGTTAGACATTATCCGCTATATTTTCTTTTTTTGTTTTTGTAAGTAAGTATCGACATTACAAAAAAAAATTGATTTTAACCGCCTTCATTTGAATTTTGAAAGTGATTTAGAATTCTTTCCGATTTTATAATGCATAATCCCGATTTATTGAAGATGGCGGGACCGTTATATTTTATGCAATGTGAACATATATTTATATGCTTAATGGAAGTAGGTATCTACATAAAGCAAAGTATGCAACATGCTTATAGTGACGGATTTTAACTAGTTTCGCCGGTACCCAAAAGGGTTTTTTGTAAATGACATGCATTATGATTAATGATCGGATTCAAATATTATACTATGTATCTTTAGGTATTTAAATAAAAGTAAACTAAATCTACCCTCAAATGGCTCCTTAGGCCAGTTGAGGGTAGATGAAAACATGATCAAATTATGTAAGGTTAAAGTCAGGTCGTTCAGTGACTGATTCAGGCGGTTTTGTATTTGGTTGGTTAACCAACCAATGTTATAACTACCCGAAAATGTACAAATTGTTTGTTTACTTATATTTAAATACCTACTAAAGATATAGACAGATGTTTTTCGCCTTATTATAACGGACGAAGGTACAAAAGTTCGACTATGGCGTAAAGATAACTCCATCCAGCGCTGTTGTATTAATCGTTATCTGAAAACATCAGACCAAGTATATGTTATTTCGCGTACGTTCCTGAAAACCCAGCTCATTCATGCATTAGTCGGTCTGGTGTATTTTCACAGAACGTAGGCCGTTCATTATAATAATTCGTCTTATATATTTAGAAACGATTCTAGTTGTTCACATGTAAAATAAACGAACAATTCGTAGGTGAACTGTTAAAATGGTCGTATAACCCATTCTCGTCGTAGTTGTTCTGGGCTTAATAAAATTAGGCCATAATAAGTAAGTACATGTACAAAATGCTTGATCTAATTCTAAGTGAACTGAAATATGTATTTATTTAAATTTACGATTACGAAAACGGTTTACATAAGGCCTCGTAGGTTTAATTAATGCCCCAAATAAGTTTTATAATTCTACATATAAAAATATATTAAAGAGGACCAGCTTTTAGACAAACTTATGATGATTTTATTTTCAATGGTGTACCTTGTTTGTTTAAGCGCTACATCTGTACGTGAATGTAATGTTGATGAATGTTTGCGTCAGCTTCATTATTTGTATTTGCTCAACAAGAATTCTAAAGAAATCGAAGGATGGTATAAGGATAACTTACACTATGTAATTACTTTTAAATGTATAAGATAAACTTGTGTAAAGGTATGTGTCTACACTAATGTAGAGCCAGCTGTAGGGTTGCTTGATCCGTGCTTAAAAACTTCTGGCCACACTATGAATTGATTCATTAACACATTCACTGCCCCCGACGCACATGTGCGTCCACCGTCATACAAGTTTGTTCCTAGGCCACGCCCCCTGGCAGTAAATGCGTTAATGAATTCCAGTCATTCAATAATGGGTTCAATGCAATTTTTCAGCTCGCTGTACATTCATCTTCATCTCACGCCTTCATGTTGTCTTGTTTCATGTGCATACGACTGCCATGGTTGTGTATGCAACTTTAGAACTTATACGCTATTTTTGCTTAGGGCATGGATTTCAGAAAAACTTATCAGCTACGTGTGAAGTGGATGGTGAGGGAAATACAAAGTTTCATGAATCATCTTCGTATTATTTTTTGAAAGCTGTCAACTGTCAGGGGTGCAATTCACGAACGTTATTAGGCTAATTTTATTAGTCCACAAATTGTCAAATCGTAAATTATCGAACGAGCGAGCAAAGCGAAGCGAAGTTCTTACATTCGACTTTGAACACGCGGCTGGCTAGCGGCACGTCCCGGCATTTCGATGTTTTTAAGCTGAACTGTCAGAAGATAGTTTGATACTCAAGAACTTAAGTAAATTTGTTCTAATTTAAATGAAATTGGGTAAACGTGTAGCCGAGGGCATTATATTTTAGTCATTCAATTATGAGCAGGCCCGATCAAGGGGTTATTGAGCTAGAAGAGCTTAGAAGGCCAAAAAGCAGTTTGTGAGAGGTCTTGCTATTCTGGTCATTTTTGTGCAAGAAACATGGTCAACTTTAGTATCAAATGAAAGTGCTCGACTTACACTTTTATAATATCGTTTTTAAATTTACCATTTTGAAATAATTAGCAAGATAAAAATAAACATAATATAGGTATTTGACATTTGACCGGAAATATTACGGCTTACCACAGATTCAGTATCAGTTAAGGGCTCCACAGACCTTGTAATACATATATCCACGCGATTTTTGGTCCGTTGCCGCCTATAGTGCGACATAAAATAGTAGAAATTAAATAAAATGGAACTCTAAAATTTCCATACTATAGTCGGTCAAACAAGTTTGTCAGTAGAAAAAGTGGCGATATTGAAATTTTTCTATGGGAAGATAACACTTCGCGCCTACATTTTTTAGCCGCTTTTTTCTGCTGACGGAAATGGCTTGACAGACTATAAATTGTTGCAATGTGTAAGCATTTTACGTCAAAAATGTGACATCTACGTAGAAAGCGGCGACCCCATTTACTAACCGACTTCCAAATCTCAAAAGGAGGAGATTCGATTGTGATTTTTTTAAATGTTTGTTACTCCATATCTCCGTCATTACGGGACCGATTTTGAAGATTATTTTTTTGATTGTATGTATATCATACAGATTGGTCCCGTTTTTGTCAAAACCTAGTTCTGATGATGGGATCCATGAGGAATCGAGGGAACTGCTCAAATCTTAAAGGCATAGGTACATATAGTGATTTATGAGTTTAACAACAAATCAAGCATATACATTAAAAAAGTGACATTTGATGAAGTGGAACTGCTGATGATGATCAGAACGGAACTCTTCAACGAAGCATAGTTCACGTTTGGCGATTTGTCCTCTTCGTTATGTTTGTTAAGCAAGTTAAGTTTTTAAGCCACATTTTTGTCAAGCTCGAGTTCTGATGATGGGATCCACGAGGAATCGAGGGAACTCCTCAAATCTTAAAGGCATGCGTATAGAGATTTTTGTATTATCATCAGAAAATCAAGCATTTTCATTAAAAAGTGACGCATTTGATGAAGTGGAACTGCTGATGATGATCAGAACGGAACTCTTCAACGACGCATAGTTCACGTTTGGCGATTTGTCCTCTTCGTTATGTTTGTTAAGCAAGTTAAGTTTTTAAGCCACATTTTTGTCAAGCTCGAGGTCTGATGATGGTATTCATGAGGGAATCGAGGGAACTTCTCAAATCTTAAAGGCATGCGTATAAAGATTTGTGTTAAGTGGGTTAGGTTAGGTTTGAACTGCGATCCTCACAGAACCGAAAAAAGTGGGTTAGGTTAGGTTAGAACTGCGAGCCTTACAGAAACGAAATGCTACTAGAAAAGTGGTTTTGGTTAGGTTCGAACTGCAATCCTCACAGAACCGAACTGCTATCAGAGAAGTGGGTTCGTGAGGCTAAAACTGCGACCCTTACAGAAACGAAATGCTACCTACTAGAAAAGTGGGTGGTTTTACCTCCTTTTCTACATAGTGCACCATCTATGACAATAATCTTTCACCGGCCCCCATAGAAGTTGGATTTTTTTTTCTTGAAAATTATTTTCTACTATTATGTTGAACTATACGAGTAAGTAGGTGCAACAAAGTCAATCGCTCTATATAATTTTTGGCAAACCGCGAGTTCTTAGTTCGGGGCGAACTACTAGTAATATTGTTCGAGAAACGGGCCCATGATAGCAAATGTGCGTCATAAGTAGTAGCATACAGTCATTGTACAGGGGCCCATTTCTCGAAAGGTATTAGTCTAATCTTTTTAGTGTGTTGCCATGGTAACCCATACGACTTGACAGTTCGTGGACTAATAATATTAGTCTAATTAATACCGTTCGAGAACTACAACGCGATTTGAACGGAGATCATTTATAGTTTTTTAGCATTAGAAAGAACTTCGCAGAAGTAAACTTGTGGTTCAAAATCCGGCACTTTTAGCGGTAATAATTTGAAGTAAATTATATGTATTGACCATGCTACATTAGATAATTCAATAATTATTAACAATTAAAGAGCATGATGAAAACTGCACGCTTGCTTCTGTGGAGTTCTTTCTAAACGACTTAAAAAAACGAACTATAAGTACCTGTCTCCTAGATTGTGCGTTCCTATAGTAACATTTCTCCGCGAAAAAATGTCTAAGGTAACATGCAATCACCGTCTACCATGGTTTAACAATCAGCCTAAGATAATAAAGTTAAGAACATTTTGATTATAATTTGTGATTCAAACTGTTATTATCATTGACATACTGTATTTCAAGAATTAAATAATAATGGATGTTGTGAATGTAGATTCATTTACCTGATCTCAAGTACATAAATATATAATTGTATATAGGTAATAATTAAACCGTGTCTTTAAAATTCATTCATAAATGTTTTGTCTCTATTAGGTTTTTCACTAATCACGAGGCTTACCATAAATCTTGTAAATAATGTATTTAGCCGTCAGAGTACATAAGTGCACGTTTTATATATTGAAGCCTATTATATAGTATCTAAATACTATGAAATGATGTTTAGCTATTGCCCTTTGTTAGATCATTAACATTATATCTACCTATGTATAATGTTTACCAAGCGACAATATCTAATGACCTGTTAGAATGAAATCCTCTCATTATGTATTCAATAAATATAGTACTCGTAGTATCAATGCTACACTCTAAAGGTTCCCAAGGTTCGGATTTTAAATTATCAATTGTAAAAACGGTGGAAATTATGTGGAAATTACTGTTTTGCCTTATTTAACAGAATATTACAATTTAAAAAGAGGCCGGTGTATAAAATTACAAACTTAATATTGTCATATTGTATTGTATTTTTTCATGATACAAAAACAATTTAAATGAATTATTTCACGTAGGTATATTGAAATTTAAATAAATATGAAGGAATGTATTACATCCCGGTATTTAGAGCCTTTTCCAGCATTTTTTCTAGCACGGGGTAAAATCTATCCCATTCGTAAATATCCATATTAACTTTCATTATACGCAGGATAATCTGTATAAATTATTTTGTTTCAAGAAACCACCGATGACATTAAAAATATTAAGGTATTATTTTGCAGGGAACGAAGTACTTATAATACTTATACAGTTGGGTCTAGCATCCACCACAGCTGAGAAAGATAGCGGAACGATGCACAAGGAATATGTACCAAAACCCATGCATACGCCAAGAAAAACGCACACACCAATGTGAACGCTTCCTCGCATTGCTCCACAGCCTCACACAGTTTTGGTGGATGTTCACCCTTAAAATAAATGACATCGGTACCTGTTCTTTAAGAAAGACCCTATGGTTTAGACTATTTGCTCACTTATTCAATTGTCTACTTTCCTGTAGATTTAAGAAGTGGGGCTGTACTATGTATTAAAACATATCATATAACAATTTTACATAATTATTAAGTACCTATTATTTATTTAAAAACTGCTTTAAAACTTTCACATTGATGGCTTTCACAGTCCATGGAATAAATGAAGTATGATTTATTGTGGGTATCCTAAAACGCATTTTAATAGCAAACTCGTACCTTTTAAGTTAGTTGGTTTGTCAGACATTTCCGGGGTGATTTTTATTTTTTCTCGCACAATCAGTCACACACAACACCAGCTCAGTTAAGTGGTAGACCGTTTGTGTTCAAATGCTCTAAAATAAAAAAATCTGTTTTGTTTACGTTGGAATATTTTATAAACTTTCTTAAAGGACTTAATTGATATTGATAATTATTAATTACACATTGTCAAGTCAATATTACTATATCTATTTATCTATTGGGAATTAGTTGTGCTTTTTTGACTGCTTTACGAATTGCCATACTACTTTTCTATGTACAGTGAGCTGCAAAATTGTATGGACACATTATGAATGGATTTTGTTTATAAATAAGTGGCCATGCACTTTTGCAGCTGGGTGTACAATCAGCATCGATAGTAGCAGGTAGAACATTGCGCCAAAAGTAGTAACTGCCAAGCTCTCATAGTTTTAGGTACAAATAGAGACATATCTTTTTGTAGGTAAACCTGTTAGAATATGTTCCACTATATTTGATGCTGACTGTACCGTAGTCTAACCAAGATGAAAATTGTACATCGATATACACCAAACGAAAAGAAAAAAAAATACGGGATGACAAATGCTACGAAAAGTCACATGACTATTTCCATACATTATTTAAGTTTCGATTGACGTTTTCTATCAAGGATTGTAATCTTGGCTAGACCCCAGGTATCACACAACGTCAGTAGCGAAAGTAGATAACAACGCAGTCATAACTTTTTTTGGTTTGGTACTATTACTCCTAATAAAAGTAAACCGAAAGAAGTAGAGTCATGAAAATATACCTATTTTGAACATTAATAATTTTATTATACTTTAGATTATACTCTCGACTTATTATATTGTTGTTCTTAAACACGAGAAGCTAAACAGCGTTTGATAAGACACCAAACGAAAATTTAGTGTCAAAAAATATTCAGTGTCTATATTTTTATCTGTGATGTCTATTTTAGAGAAGGGTTGTATTGGAGTCAAGGAATAACGGATTTGTTAGCCGAATATTTATAAAGGTCTTTTTTAATAAAGAAAAATATTGACTAGAGGCTTTGTTTCATTTCCTTCCGTCTCAAGCATTGAACTATTAATAAGTTAATAACTCAATGGCCTCAAGTTGCGCTTAACATTTGGAGTCGCGCGATATTCGATAATTCTAAGCGTGCTGAAATGCTATTGCTATTTTGCTACACTAGGGACAGAAAAATAAGTAAGGTTTAGAGTGCGCAGTAGTGCGCACTCTATTATGTTTATAATAAGTTTTAAGCGAGCTTTGCGAATACTTATTTGTAATCAGTTTTAAGCTTAATAAGTATTGAGTTTTAAGGGAGTTAACTTAAAAATATTGCGTTGTACCATATCTCCCATACAACTTATTACTTATTTCTCTATGACCAGGGACAGGGAAAAAGATGAAATTGTGTGCACCAATTCCTTGATAGATGACACTACTGTGTCATGAATACTAGCGACATCCTTCGTTTCTTTCCGTAACTAACGAAACACAGGTTGCCAGATGTAGAACCAGGTAGCATCTAAAAGCGGCAGATGTCAGCGTTATATCGTTCGAAACTAATTTTAAATCTTCGCAAATATAGATGGTCAGCAAATCTTGTCAGTAGAAAAAGGCGCGAAATTCAAATTTTCTATGGGATGATATCTTTTCGCGCCTACATTTTACAAGCTTTTTTTTTTTTTAGTTTCACCTGACCGTTGTCTGTAATCAAATCTTGCAAGTTAAATTTGATCCACTTCCCGGTTTCCGATTGAGCTGAAATTTTGCATACATACGTAAGTCGGGTGACAATGCAATATTATGGTGTCATCGAGCTGATCTGATGATGGAGACCGGAGGTGGCCATAGGAACTATGTGATAAAACAACGAAACCTAATTGTGTTTGGGGTTTTTAGAATTGTCTCGATGAGTATTAGTTGCCTGTGGAAAAAAAAGTACAGTCAGCGATAAAAGCTTGTACCAAAAATGAAATTTTTGCCAAAAACTTATTCAAATTTGCCGCTTTTTTCTACTATAGATCTGCTTGACCCAGTATACATATGAACAGTTTCCAAAAAGTCTGAAATGACTGGAAAATAGGGAATATAACGCAAAACTCTGCGGAGAGGGCGTCACTAGCACAATCACAGGGCCTACCGCACAAAACACGAAAATCTAAAGTTCGGTTTCGGCCTCTCTATCACTCTTGCCTATTCGATCGATTTCCGCATTTCGCGGTAGGCCACCTGTAAACAAGCCGCATTGATGCATCAGTGAAAACTTCTCAAAAACTGTTTAAGGCCTAGTTTGTATCTATGGTTTACTATGTGCACTAGTGTTGCACTCTGGCGGCAGAACATTGCAGTAATACTCCCTATAGTAGGTACAGCAAAATCGGGTTTATCTCACTGTTATTATGCAGCGATATACCCTTGTTTGAGCTGTTGAGGTAATAAAATCTATCGGCGCGATTCGGGAAATAAATTAGACATTCACTAGATATGAAATAGTAACGATATGTGACGTTCCACGGCAAAAGGTACCCTATGGCGGTTGGCGCTTACGCTATTATTAACGCCCTTCGAGCAACACCGGCTTCCGACACATCGGAAGGGAGGGGCACAAGCGATATCTCACCGTACAAATCTTTCTGCCATTTTTCGCGGGAGGAAAGGTGCACACAGTCGCACTTCTCACACACTTACATATACAAAATCCAATCTGTAATGACGACACAAATACATAGAAAATGACACACGTCAAAGACAAATCTTGCAAACCTCGATCTCTTTTTGTGTACGGACGAGTGACACGTGTCACAACACGCACACTAACACATTTTCGTTGAAGTATGTTATTGTATTCTGAGAGATGAGAAGTCGGATTTGTCGCTCGACCGATCCGCAATTTGTACTGAGCGGGCAAAATCGATAAATCCAACAAATCGAAGTTAACGCCGCTCCAATATTATTGCGGCCATAAGGTACCTTTTGCCGTGGAACGTCACATATCGTTACTATTTATTTTCATATCTAGTGAATGTCTAATAGGGATGATGACACATGTTGAATTTTATAACAAAATCTAGTAAAATAGATAGCAAATGAGCAATTTATCACATATTGCGGATATTTAAAAAAAATATGGAAATAATACAAAAATACAGCACCTGAAAATTTCAAAATTTTGGTTTTTTTTTAACTTCCAAAACTAAATAAGTAAGGATACCATTCGATTCCTCACATTTTATCCAAAAAAAGATTGTATGGCAACTATATACATAAACGCAATATTTCACCGACAAAAACGCAATTTTGTTGTTTTGTTCATAGTGTTCATACTTCAAGATGGACTCTTAGTGACCTTGACGTCACGGTCACTTATCTTTTTGTTAGGGGCGGTTCGCGAGTGAAGTACGACTGTCGGACTTTAACTATTATTTCTGACTTTTGTATTGCTTTAATGCAATGAGCCCCATATAGACATTTGATCCTAAAAACAAACTTGATTGATTGATACCATCAATGAAAATTTGTCATGTAGCCTATTCATTTCCCGAATCGCGCCGTATGTCGTACATGATTGTATACTTTGCCTATTAAGTTAGTATTTGCTAAGCAGGTAAAACATATGAAATTCAAAAATATTATACCATTCAAAATAGCGCCGAAACAAATATACCTATATATATATATAAACAATTATTAAGAAATATGTAGGTATATGTTTCTTACTCTACAGTGTGGAAAAATCGAGTGCCACATGGATGGCAACTACCTTAAATATTGTAAATAGCACATGTTGTGTAAAGGAGACTTTCCTTTGTTTTTAAAAACAATAAATTCTGCATTTAAGGATTTAGGAAAAATCGCTTGCCTAAAAGTCGGGACCTCGTCGGGACAGATTATTATACCCACATCTCCCCTATATGTTCAATATAAACACTTGTACGTAAGTAGGTATATTCAAAAATATGTAAGTAAACGTATTTTGTTATAATAATTATGTTTAACTCACATTTACCAAGTCTTAGGCCCCATTCGCACGGCAGCTTTTTCAACGCGCGTTAAAAAAGCGTTTGAATGACACAAATGGATAACCATGTATGTATGAATCACATGACAGCGGTGACGCTTTTTATCAAGCGTTGTTGGATTTTCGACTTTTGGTCTTGGTCGTTAAATCGAATTTAGAGTGCGGGCAGATTCAAGCGCTTTTTTGACGCGCGTTGAAAAAGCTGCCGTGCGAATGGGGGCTTATGGTTACCCCAGTACCCCATTTGAAACATAGAACTGTCATGGACTCTTAACATATAGTTGGTCAAACCAAATTTATCAGTAAATAAGAACAAAAAAACTATACTCATCCTTTTCTTTTGGGTGCTAGTAATAGTGTAAGACAAAGATAGTATGATTCTCTCTGTCTATGTTTGAAATGAGACAGTCCTTTGACAAACTATATTAATCAAATTATTCAATTCAACCTCTTTATATTCGCTGGCTGGAAACGTTAAAAAAGTAATAGGTATTTACAATGACAAGTTTCTTAAGTCATAACTCATAACATTACGTTGTTTACATTCTAAACCTTCTTACGATGTCACAAGCCTCGTCGTATACCTTCACAGGGAAGGAAGACTGCATTCGTACTATTTCCCCTCTGCCGAATAGAAGCAAAGGTGTTGTGACTCTCAAACAGTATAGTAAACACGCGTATATTAGTGCCTCGTCCGTACACAAAAAGAGATCGCGGTGTGCAATATTTGTCTTTGACGTGTGTCATTTTCTATGTATTTGTGTCGTCATTAGGCTTAGAGGATATAACCAACGGAGACGCCATGTCTAAAATCGTCGGTACAAAATAGTCTGCCGTTTTTTGCGGGGGAGGGGCACATCAAATGTATAGGTACGTCATGTCAGATAAACGTCAGTCCATACATATGGTTGACAAGTTGTTGACCATTGGCCGCCTATTTTCGACAGAGGGGAACGCCTGTTAATGGCGGCTCCATTGTTAATTACTCCGAGTCATTAGGTACTGATTGGATTTTGTATGTAGTGAGTGAGAAGTGCGACTGTGTGCACGTTTCCCCCCGCAAAAAATGGCAGAATGATTTAGCCTAAGCAAATTAGAAAAATCTGCGGAAATAATTCGTGTAGTTTTGAAAATTGGTACAGGTATACCTTGTGATGCCCAGATAAACATACTAAAAGTCCTCGAGGGTAGGGGGTGTGCTGAGGGTGGGGGGGGGGGGGGGGGTTGAAGGTATCTTTTTCCACATTTTTGCTCATATCTCGAATAACTGTACGAATAGCATTATAATTACATACTTCGGACAAAAGCTTTAACATAAAATTTACTACAAATTTGGTTATGTTTATTTTTACTCTACAATCAATAAATTTAGGAGCTACAGGCTGTTAAAGTTAAATAAGAGATAAAAAATAGACGATTTAAGAACACGTCGTTTTTTTTGTAATTGTTCATCATAAATAAAAAAAATAATTTAGAGTAAGCAAGCTAAGCGACCTGCTGATAAAATATAAAAAAACAGGCCATGAGCATGTCGGGCCATGCTCAGTGTAGGGTTCCGTAGTTACCCGTCTGTCAAAATAGACTATTTGCCAAAACTAAAAAACAGGTATACCGATTAGGTTTGCTATATTTTTCCTTGAAAGTCTTAAATCGTGAAAGTAAAGCTTAGTAAAGACTTTCTGACTGAGCATAGCCCGACATGCTCTTGGCCGGTTTTTTTATATTTATATTTTATCAGCTCGCTTATTCTAAACTAAAATTTTTATTTACGATGAACAATTACGAAAAAAGGACGTTTTCTTAAACCGTCTATTTTTCGAGATATGAGCAAAAATATGAAAAAAGGTACCTAGCACACCCCCTATCCTCGAGGACTTTTAGTATGTTTATCTGGACACCACAAGGTATGCCTGTACCAATTTTCAAAACTACACGAATTATTTCCGCAGATTGCCCAAATTCGGCTTAATTTGACGTGGCTAATTTGTACGGTAAGATATCGCTGGAGCTCCTCCCTTCCGACATGTCGGAAGCCGGTGTTGTTCGAACTAGTATACCTACTATTTCCTGGTGTCAGTCAGAATTAAGGATAATTCTCTTTGCTGTCAGTGTCAAATAACTGCGTACCGAGTAGAGTATAAAATCAAAATAGGCTATTTTAAATTAAATTTGGGTCGATAAATAAATACAACAAAATGAAGTAACTTTTTATTTATTTAACTAAACGAAACTTAACTCTTGAATAATGTTAATTAATATTAAAACCCTTTAGTGAACCATAATTAAAAGTTTAGTGGGTAATAATCCGTGAAATAAAGTGTCAGAAACTAGTTAAAATAAAACATGAAAAATATTCAATCAGTAAGTTCCATTGGTCAAGCTGGGAGGCAGCCGTGTGCGTTTTTGGACTCTTTATACCCGGTAAGAGACATTTGCAATGACAACAGCAAACATATAGTAAATTAGCTTCTGCCCGCGAGTTCGGCGTGCAATAAGGATGATGATTCATAAAAACTGCCTTAGATCCTTCCCCGGGCCTCGAAACAATTTCCATGCCTTTCATCTGCTGCTTAAATCGGTCCAGCGGTGTAAGCGTGAGAAGGTAACACGCGTCTGCAACTCTGCATATAATTACTTTCACATTCATATTATTAGTAGATATTAATAGGGATAATACATATGACATGTGATAGGCATCATCGTCAGTTAAATCAAACTCCTAGCTAGCAGCTCTGTACAATATTCCGGACTGTCTTACATTTATATCCGCATAGCATAAAGTTTAATTGTTCTTAGCTCAGTACGATATTTAGTACTACGAGTACGTATCACATTATGTTGCCAACCGTACGGAACGTATCTATTATCATTTTGTTTTTTATCCAGATATAAAATGAATCACTTAAATAAATAAAAAAAAAATTAACAAATAGGAAACCGACTTCACATAACATTGAATTTATGGTCTTCATCAACAGTTCCACTTCACCAATTGGTGTTTCTCGAGGAAAAATCTTTGAGAAGTCGGCGAACATACGTAAACATAATGGAATGTAAGCTAAAGAAACACATATCCTGACGAATAAAGAACCTTTTTTAAATCGGTCAAAAATAAATGTAAATATGTTTGGAATTTAGTTTTCTTTATAGAGCGATATTTATCCAATCATGTAGGTATTCGGAGGATCTAGAAAAAAGTTTAAAAAATTATTATTTTTATACATTTTTTTTCATGTTTTTTGTTGAGTTTTAATTTATTGTAACAGGAAAGAACTAAGTAATTATGTATACATTTTAAATAGGTATAGCGAGCTGCAAAATTGCAAGGACACATTATGAATGCAATGAATTCATATAAGTTGTTATTGCTATAAAAAGAAAGTATACCTATGTTTAAAATCCTCAATTTCGCGTATACAATACGGTAGCCTCAAACCTCTTTAACAATTTTCCGAAATCCCCAAGTAATCTAAACAACTAAACCCTTGTCCTACCTAACCGCTCCATATTTGCGTAGTTGTAATTTATAATTAACCCTGGAGGCAGCCACTTAAGTTTCAGCGATACTACAAATCACTGAGATAAGGGGAAGCTGTGTCTGAACCCACGGATGACTAATGCGCTCAATTAGCTGGACCGTGCCGGTCGCCTGTTTACTCTTTCGCCGACTTGGATTATATACAAACAGCGCCCGGCTTCGTTATTTGCAGCTGAACTAAACAAACATTTAACTCGGTTGAAGATTTGGTGCTAAATGGTTGTAAAACACAATCACTTCTTAAGCTTGTTTTCTTTAATATACTTCTTAGGTAATTTTTTTGTTCAGTTGTTCCAAAAAACGTGTCATTTTCGTATATCCATATTTAACTGTCCTGGCCGGACTAGCATGCAACATTACTGAAAAATAACTTATATTTATTTACGTGACACAATTTGCTCAGTTGGTCTTAAAAAAGTTAAATAAGTTTCATGCAGTCCGTCGCAATCTAAGAACAATTTAAATCTATCTGAATAATACAAAACAGGAAAGCCTAGTATAATCGTCTCAGCCAACAAATCCAATTTGATTGCATGTTTAATGTAATTTATTACACAATGAATTATTTATAAGCAATTCAAAATGTCCCTCATTGAACTTTGATTTAGGGAAATGAACTGTAATACAGCGAGCCATGTAAAGTAAGCCGCGGCGCTGACGAGCGAACTTCCCGGGAGGAGCAATAATAAATACACTCTAATTTAACTTCGCAACAAATGAAGGCAATTAGGTGGAACATAACAGTTTTATTTATCTAGTGGCAAGCTCGGCGGAGATTTGTGCTCCTAATTTGTACGATGTTTGTTGTATATGATGGCTAGCTTACAAGTTTATAATGTTTAGTTAGCAAATATGTCTTAGGAACGTCTTTGATCGGCGATCAATGATCGCATTTACCTTGATAGAGGCTATCTATATCTCGAGTAAAGAAGTCTACGCCCAGCATAAACCTACATTTTCAGTAGGTATTTAATATTGATTGCGGATAAGCTTTATATTTACGAAAAATACAACAATTTTTTTCGTAATTTGTTGGTTCAGTAGGCACTGCTTTGAAGTTTAAATGTTACACCGGAGCCGTATTCTTGAAATAGCGCTTTTGTTATCAGATCTTTTCCTCCATTTCCGTTAAAACGTAACCTAGCGACGAAACAAAATTACCTGCCGAGTAAACGCTTGCCTCGGTAGACACAAAAATTAATGCATAACGTACTTTTCTTGGCGAGTGAAAATAAAGGGCGGAGTTATAACGAGAGAGAATTGTAACAACCAACGGGAGCAATAAGCGGGCGAGTTGCGGCTGGTAACGTCCATGAAACTTTGACCATAACGGAGGCCTTGTACGATTAAAGTAATATCCTCCAGACTGGTTCGCAGTGCACCCGCTCCCGCTGCGCTAGTAATGTGTACTAGATTCCCCGTAAACTACTTGCAAAGTGTCGCCGCTGAGATACAGTGCTAGGCGGTTTTATGGCTGCTTAGTTTTTCAAGCTATGGTTACAGAGTCCGCTGAGTTTCTCCGTGAAATACAGCTCGCATGGAAACTTTTTTGGCGGCAACTACGTTGTTGTTGTTTAAGTATGCTGAATTTTCACTTTAAAGTACTTCTTAGTGTGTTAGTATTTTTTAACTTTGTTGTTTCCTGGCTTAAATGGTTTCCTGGAAAAAAATGATCAATGCGTTTTGCAGGATATTTTATTCAGTCTCAATTATGCTTATACTGATTTTATAGTTTTACTTTTTAGATACGTTCATTATTATATCACCCTTAATATTTAAAATGAAAATAATTCAAAGTAGTGTTGTAGTTTTGGAAACTTTTGCCCATAAAAAATAACATCTGTAATGCGACTCTAGAAAAAGTGTAGTTGAATTCAGTACCTAGTTGATACAATGAGATTTTTTTTAAATCATTCGTCATTTTATTTAAATAAGTATTCATTTGTTTATTACATTCTACTCTGAGGTTTTTCTGAAATACTATAAATACTTCGGTAAAATTATAAATATATTATTTATTTCCATCGAAAGTACACCTGCGCAACTGTCAGTTTAGTCTTTTTACACTGCATACGGGGCACCTATATGATTTTGGTGCGATTTTCACTGACATTTACTTATTACGTCTTTATTTTTAGTTTTATAATAAATATACCTATTAAAAAAGCTAATGTGTATTGAAAGTCACAAAAATGGAACTAGCGGATTATCCGCTGACTGTATTCTATTTGTCATAATTCGAATCAATTCGGTTTATTACCAGCCGTTAATATTTGGTTATGCATAAACTCAATTTAGCGTGCATTAAGCCATCATCATTTTGTCGTAAATTCAATATCAAAAGCGACTTTAAAATGAGACAAACTTACACAGATTTTGTTCAGGCACCTATTAGTTTTCAATTTGAATTTCGTGAATCGGACTTTTAATGTTTCCGGTGTTTGTCTATCCGTCCGAGGCTTTATTAAAATTAAAATAAAACTTGCGTTAATACGTATAACTTCATCGGCAACTTTGTTTAATAATTAAGAAATATTTATTGCAATTTTTTAACGACACGTGAATACCGGCAGCTACCGTTATTCGCGTGTGAGCGCCGCCTAAAATATCAGCGCAATTTGACAACACGAGCAGTTCCATTCAAACGCTCAAACATGCGGAACGAGTAAAATGTTGCCAATAAAAAAGGTCAAACGGATGGCCCGGGGTCCGATTTTCAATATCTCACGACAGTCGCAGGTAGAGGGTGTATTTTTAGGTGAAACCTGTCGAATACATCCTCATTTTGTCTATCAATCGCATCTTTCGTCTGAACATGTGGAGGTTTTCCGAAAAATATTTGCTACAGTGATCATACTTCTTTCTTTCATACTTTTAAATGCAGAATGATTTTCCGCTTAAACTCGCGGACAAGACTTATTTACATTACATTCAGGGCGTGGAATGGTTTGTTAAAAACGAGCTGCTTCAAAAGTCTCCGGTAACCGCTCTCGTACAAATGCAGTTTTCCTTTTGAATTAATAAGCAAAATGAGTAAAACTATAAAGTGTTTTCTTTAAGGATTGAACTATTTCAGGTAACTAATTAAGTAGTGGTAATTTCTAGTAAAGTAATTTCAAGTTAGGTATTTCATTGATCTTCGTATTGGTTATAAGCAATTACATCGCATCGAAAGGCGCTGTTTGCATATCTATTGCTACATATCTGCACCTTGCATGTATGTAAACGACATTGTCTGGTATCGGCTATTTCCATGCCTGCATTCGACTTGGATTTGGCAATAACCATTTCATCGGCGATCGAATGGTCTCCTCGACGCCGGGAACGTCGGCAGCATTGCTTAGCCGATATGTAGATTTTACTCTGAATGCAGTGGATGCACAATTCACTTTTGGCATGAATGTCCTTGACGTCAAAATGTATTGTAAGGGTCTAAACTACTAGAAAGTCAATAGAAAAGTACTAGAAATCACAACATTGTGATTTTCCTTACTTTTTACAGTTTTAACTACTTCATTTTAAGTATATACTGAAATACGACATTTCAAACTTATTGTGGTGTTGCACGGAAATAAATCTAAAATATTTTTAATTCTTGTTTTGATAGACATCTGCTCTTTTTTCATGATTTTTACACAGAGCACCCTGCGATGCTGAGATAAAGGATTATTAAATAGTAAAAACAGCGTAGTAATTATACTTCCAAACACATACCTGTTCAATTCTAGTGGTTTTTAAAATATACGTACACACCGAAGTAGGTACTATTAAATACTTTCCGCTGAACTCACTACGCTTTTTCGTATCACAAACATAAAGCAATATCTACTGATATCGATATATACCTATCTATAATATCATTCTATATGTTATGTACTTACCTACTTCAACAAGCAAAATGTTTGAGAAACGTTTAACCCGAATTCGTTGTTTTTACGTCGGTTCTCCTCTTTTAATAGTATAATATAATATAATATAATATAATAAATATATATTCACTTACTTATTTACTTTTATTTCTGTCTCCACATAATGTGACTTCCTCACTTAAAGGTTGTTTCAGAAGTGAAAAACATACTTAATTATTTATCGGAAGTGTATTACTGTAGTACATATCTATATAATATATGAACTTTATTAGGAAAATATATCGTTGCCGTAAAGTGACTGCTAAATTCATTCCAATCCTATTCAGCTTGGCTCACGGAAACTAATCCAGTTTGAACAGGCCGAGATACTAAAATCTGTATGTCGAAGCTACCGGCAGATCCGCCACAGTGGCCTGCTACGAGATGCGAGAATAGACACGAGTCCAACCCTCTCTCAGATTGCGACGTCGACTGCATACATTCTACATAAATGGGTTTCCAAGTCTGGAAAAGAGATGAGACTCAATCTCGTAACGAAATTATCTAGACTTATCTAACTACACACATTTAATAATCGTCTTTACAAAAATGTTGAGAATTTCAGAATTTGAATTTAAAGCAACTTTGTACAGCCGATTGTACGATTACACTCAAGAAATAAAACTATTGAAACGGATTATATCGCGTATATTGAATACATACATACATCCAAATACATATTGAATACATAATGAGTAACTATCGCGTAACCGAAGACAATATTCTTTACACCCAATTTAAAGCATCAATGGTATTAAACACCCGCATATCAGATGAGGGAAGCATTACATAAGGGAAACTCTTTACACATATGAATAACACCATCGTTTACCTGCAAACTTTATTGAAAATCGGGCCGACAGCGATCCGTTTTACCTTTTTTATTATCGGAACGTTTCACTTGTTCCGCATTGTTGACTCTCACATTGACTCATTTATATTTCTCTAGATTGAAAGCTGTATTTATCATAGTGAATTCATGACAAAATATTTTGTTATCCCTGCGCTCATTAAGGTCGCTTTGTTTTACAATGTTTTTGTGAGGTGTGGGGCGTACTGCGTGCAAATTATTATTTGTTCTGTCCGTCAAGCAGGCTCTGTATCTATCTCTAGGTTTGATTAGATTCCCCATTAAAATAAATAACGCTTATTTGTTCGGGACTCCAACGAGGACGTAGGAAGGAAGAAACTACGCGAGGTGAAAGCGAGGAAGGGCCGCGCTTTGTTGGTGCGTATAAAAGAAGCAGGTGCGCAAGGGTAAATTTCCGCCAACGAGAAAAATTCCTTACGTGAGACGTGAAAGGAAAAGGTATTTTCTAATAAACACTGACATTGGTAGGCCCCTGCTCTTTAATAAGCAACTATTTGGTGTTGTATTTTTATACTGACAATATAATGTTATTGCGATTAATTCAATGTGCTACGAGTACTAGCTGTTTCTCAAATAAGTAGCACCGCAGAATTAAAATAGGTAGGTAGTTTCTTTTCGAAAAAATAATATTTAAATATTTGGAATGCAAATTAAACAGCTGATAAATTGAACGGAAGAAATACTAATATTTTAGAAAAAATATTTAGGGGTTTGAAAATTAGGTGAACGACATATAATTGACAGGTGCAAGATGATTTTAACTGAGGTTATCGACAATAGAAGCAGGCCGCGTAGCCAAGATGCCAATCGCTTACGCTCCGTAGCGATCGAAATGCAACTGTCACTGTCACACTAATATGGAAGAGTGATAGAGAGACATAATGCTTTTCGTTGTCGAAGCGATAGCGATTGTAACCTTGGATAGGCCGGCAGGTTAGCGAGTAATAAATAAGTACAATGAAATAAACATGTTGACAGGTTATCGGGTATTGCTATCTGCATCAGTTCTCGATTATCTGTATCTTACATATTAAATAAAATGCGATTAATTTACTTACCTATATCTTAAATAAAATGCTATGGGTAGGTAAATGACGTCCATTGCAGGTGAATGATAACGATTACGTAACTAATGCCTAACCAAGATGACAATCTTATTCTGACAAAGGCCATAGTCGGTTTTCCATAGTAAGTTGGCCCTTAAGTCAATTTGATTCGGGTTTTTTTTGTGAGTACCTCTTATGGTGAAGGATATTTTTGCTGAGTATCAACATCCTACTAGTGACAGTTTTTGACATATGATTTTCTTTATTTATTTTTCATCTCAAGTTAGGTTATTTATAATATGAATATAAAAGTAAAATATAAAAACACTTACAAAACGATAAAAAATACATATAAACACATTATAAAAAACCTAACCTAGGGTGCCGCCAGCAGCGGGGCAAGGACCAAGCTACCGGTGGTCAGGGCCGCAGAGAGAGGAACCGGCGGACTATCCGCGCCGTGTCCAAGATCACCGCCTTCTGCATCTGACCCTTGATCCAACCACCTAGCGAGAGTCTCTCGTCCACCTCCTCGTCCACATCGTCGTCAGGCGACGAGTTCGCAACGGCGCCTGACACAGACGGGTCCAGTGACGAGAGCGGGCCGCCGCCGCCGCCGCCACGACCACCTGCGCGACGAGGACGGCCACCGCTGCCGGCACGCTTGGGGCCTGCGGGACATCCTTCCCCGCCCACGGCTCCCGCTACCGGTGGTATAGTGCGACGCATGCGATGGACTCGAGACATGAACGAGAATGTCATGCGCGCCTATTATGGGGCTACAGAGGGGGGAACACAGCTATCCGCCTACATATGATTTTATTATTATTAGTCTTTAATGTATTGTTTCTTGGGATGTATTCAAGCGATTAGTGTAATTTTTTTAAATAATGTTCTTTATTTAGGTATGCATCGATACTCAAACTACTTTTTTTTCCCTTTTCTTATATGACAACAGGTATTCGTTTTTTGAGTATCCATGCATAATACCTAAATAAAGAACACTATTTAAAAAAAATAAGCAAAACGCTTGAATACATCCCGAAAGACAATAAATTAAAAAAAAATCATAAGTCAAAAACTGTCACTAGTAGGATGTTGATACTCAGCAAAAATATCCTTCACCATAAGAGGTACTCACTAAAAAAACACGAATCAAATTAATCAAATTGATTTAAGGCCCAACTTACTATGGAAAACCGACTATGGCCTTTAAGTTATAAATAAATTATTTCTACAAATATACATTAAAAATGGAACGTAACTCAGTGAAATAATTGCACTGCCTGGCCTTAAAAATATATACGAGTATAGTTATTGAAGAGTGATTCTCAAAATAGACATCTTAACCTGTCATCGAGTTTTTGAATTGAATGTATGTTTATTTGCTCTTTTTCGTATGAAACAAAAATGTATCTAGATAAACTAAAACAATGTTTATCGAGGCCAAGTCATTATTTTTATTTAAATTTAATACTTATATTTATAAAAAATAAAGAGTAGCACTTTTCACTGTAACCTGTCTTGTCCAAAAGCATCGCTCTTCCAGTTTTAGTTCTTTAGATTTTATAAGCAACAATTTATGTAAATAAAATATCATGCTATATAATAACATAAACAATACCTTTTAAAATGTACTTTGCACAGGCCTTATATATTTTTTTTTTACAACAATATTCACGCACGAAGTTTGTCCAAGGATATTTTCTCTGTTAACCTGTACCAACCTGTACATGCGCGGTATTGCATCTGACTCATACACAGAAAAAATTATTAAGATCATAACTATGGCAAAATATTAGGTAAGTATCAAGCTAACCACCGTAGTGTACCATTATGACCCAAGTGTCGTAGTTTCGTAGAGACAAGTGGTTAAAGGCAGAAATCTGGGGTTTTGTAACGAATTTGGTATGGGGCCTAATGTAATAATATAATTTTAATATTGTATGAAGGTTTATTCATCTATGCTAAAAGTGAGACATTCGTATTATTATCCGTTCAAGGGAAAAAATAAAAATGAATGTATTTTTCACTGTAACCTGCTTAACTTTAACCTGTGTTCAATGTATAGGTTATTGTATGTCTTGAAAATAACTTCTTCATTTTCCGTTCCCTTTAGAAAATTTGGGGTACTTGAAATGGTAAAACATATTTTTCATTCCTAAAAGCTAAAAAAATACAAAAAAAATTTTTTCATTTACTTTAACCTGTCGATGCCACTTTCTTGAGAATCACTCTGAAAAAAAAAGTTCTAAAATGAACCTATTGACAAACAGGCGATTGTTTTGAATGGCCACTTTTTTGAAAAACAGCCTAGGTATTATCAGGTACAACATTTATTCGTGAGAATAGGAAAAAAACAGCTTTTAGGACCAACGTCCTAACTGATTGTGCGTGTGAGACGACTGTGCGTGTGCAGGACCAAGCAAAGACAGCCGCGGAGTCGTGGTAGGCTGTGCAATGTACCTACTGATAGTATATGCCTACTGGTAGGTGGTAGTAATTGCGCCGGTGCAGTGGAGTGCGACATCAGTAATTGCTCGGCGGGGGACAGTGACAGTCGCCTGATGAATGGAACCGGGAAAATTCACTCCGCGGAAAAAACTCTAGACATTTCTGTAAATTAAAACTGTAGCAAAGGCTGATCTTGTTATCTACCTAGTTGCTCGTTTAATTCGTTTGCTCTATTTTGGACTTTGTTAATTGAGCTTTTACATCAGATGTACGAACTGGTTAGTTAGTAGTAGAAGATTTTGTACCGAGACAGAATATCTCGAAAACTTCGAATTTTTGCCTAATAGGTACATAGGCACAAATTATTAGGTTAAGAACATGACACATGTTTGGTGTAGTAAAATAACCATAGATAAGGGCATCTGTAAATAACTTTACAAGTTGTATGAAACAAAAGACGAGAAAGAAGGTTGACTGGTAGAGAATGCTTTTGGCATTTAGTCCGCCTTTTGTACGGTAAGTTTTCTTTTATGCAATAAAGTTTAAATAAATAAAGACAGACAGACGCGGCGGGGACTTTGGTTTAATAAGATGTATAGAGAGATTTTTAAGTATATTTTATTATTTAACAGTTAGATGAACAGAATACGATACCTAGTTATATTTATTAGTTAATTAATAAATAAATAATAAATATAACTAGGTACCGTATTCTGTTCATCTACATGTTAAATACTAAAGTATACTTAGGTCATCTATCTATACACATTATAAAACAAAGTCCCCCGCTGCGTCTGTCTGTCTGTATGTATCTACCTATAGTACGTTTTCTATTGGGAAGTAGTATGACATTTTGGGGTACAGCAATGCCATTTGGTACGAATGTTATACACGTCACCTAAGCCCAGAACGCCCGGTAGCCAGATTGAACTCCGTGTCAGAGGGGGTGGAGGGGGGAGCAAAGTACAAAGCTCCCGGCGGTCAAAAAAAAAAATTGGTGGATTATTTTGGACCTTTCAGTCAAGTTTGGTGTCGTTTTCGGGTAATTAGATGATGCCCGATTCATTTCCCATACCAATTTTTTAGGGTTCCGTAGCAAAATATGACGCAATCCTTAAAATAATAAACTTTTAGTAGTAACGAAATGCAATCAAACCCAATTATAATTATTTCCTAAACAAGTGGGGATGGAAAGATTCAGCCTTGTGTGAATGCGGCGAGGACATCCAAATAATACAACACATCATCGAACGCTGCCCTCTGCACTCATACACTGGAGCTAGAGAAGACCTGCTGCAACTCACACCCGATGCAACAGCGTGGCTCAACTGTTTAAATGTTGACTTATAAAGTTTTAGAATTGTATTCCTCTGTACCCGTTTTATTATATCGCGATAAAACTGTAAAATTGTATATTGCCTATTTTGTAAAAAAATGCCATACGATTAAATAAATCAACCCCACATATTTTCATATTTTTCTATGAAACTTCATTTATAAAAAATACCGTCTGAAAGCCCATTTAATGCAAATTATAAAAACATTAACAGTAAATATAAATTTGACTATTTTCAATGTAAAATAAAATATTGAAAGTACTGCGACGTTCGCCAGCTCAGCGTAGGGGATGGCAAAAAGACCATAGAAAATCCACTTAATATTATTCTAGCTACGCCCTGCGGTGTTACTCGCGGTAAAGAAGTAGCCTATGTGTTAATTCAGGCTGTCAGATATTGAACTCCGTGTCAGAGGGGGGGGAGGGGGGGTGCAAAGTACAAAGCTCCCGGCGCTCAGAAAAAATAATCTGGTGGATTAGTTTGGACCTTTCAGTCAAGTTTGGTGTCGTTTTCAGGTAACTAGATGATGCCCGATTCATTCCCCATACCAGTTTTTTAGGGTTCCGTAGCAAAATATGACGCAATCCTTAAAATATTATAAACTTTTGGTAGTAATGAAATGCAATCAAACCCTCATATTTTCATATTTTTGTATGAAACTTGATTAATAAAAAATACTGTCTGAAAGCCCATTTAATGCAGATTATAAAACTATTAACAGTAAATATAAATTTGACTATTTTCAATGTAAAATAAAATATTGAAAGTACTGCAACGTTCGCCAGCTCAGCGTAGGGGATGGCAAAAAGACCATAGAAGATCCACTTATTATTATTCTAGCTACGCCCTGCGGTGTTACCCGCGGTAAAGAAGTAGCCTATGTGTTAATTCAGGCTGTCAGAGATTGAACTCTGTGTTAGAGGGGGGGGAGGCATGGGCAAAGTACAAAGCTCCCGGCGCTCAGAAAAAAAAAAACTGGAGGATTAGTTTGGACCTTTCAGTCAGTTTGGTGTCGTTTTCAGGTAACTAGATGATGCCCGATTCATTCCCCATACCAGTTTTTTAGGGTTCCGTAGCAAAATATGACGCAATCCTTAAAATAATAAACTTTTAGTAGTAACGAAATGCAATCAAACCCTCATATTTTCATATTTTTGTATGAAACTTGATTAATAAAAAATACTGTCTGAAAGCCCATTTGATGCAGATTATAAAACTATTAACAGTAAATATAATTTTTACTATTTTCAATGTAAAATAAAATATTGAAAGTACTGCGACGTTCGCCAGCTCAGCGTAGGGGATGGCAAAAAGACCATAGAAGATCCACTTAATATTATTCTAGCTACGCCCTGCGGTGGTACCCGCGGTAAAGAAGTAGCCTATGTGTTAGTTCAGGCTGTCAGCTACTTTCATAGCTAATTTTATCAAAATTGGTCAAGCCACTTAAGCGTGAAAAAGTAACAAATACACACACAAACTTTCGCTTTATAATATGAATCATCTTCAAAGTGTGATTTTTAATCATCTTCAATTTATAAATAAAGTCAGGTAAGATTGTTAAAAATAAAGACAATAATAGAACGTTTGTGAAAGTTTTATTTACATTTACGTCGAGAGCAGAATTAAGAAGGCAAAAGCTGCATTTGCTCAACTTAAGCCTGTCTGGGACTCAAACATTCTCACTCGCCGCGTAAAAGTCTCCCTCTTCGAATCCATCGTCAAGTCCGTGCTGCTCTTCGGCTGTGAGACGTGGAGAGTGACAAAGGGGCTGACACATAAGCTACAAGTGTTTGTCAATAAGTCCCTACGGTCCATCCTCCGCATATTCTGGCCGAAGACTATAAGAAATGAGGATTTGTGGAGTATGTGCCGACAACCTCCGATCGCCCAAGAAGTAGCGCTGCGGAAGTGGAGATGGATCGGTCATACCCTGCGAAGAGGAGATACGAACAACGCCAGTATCGCGTTCCAGTGGCGGCCTCAGGGCGGGAAGCGAGCCCGCAATCGCCCTGTGCACACCTGGAGGCGCAGCGTAGAGAACGAGCTGACAGCCGTAGGACTGTGCTGGAACGAGGCCAAGACGGTTGTTCAAGACAGGAGGGCGTGGAAGGATGTTGTGGAGGCCCTATAGATGCACCTCCGGGGTGCCCTAGGACAGACAACAACAACATCAGCAAGATGAAGCATTATCCGTGTGTCGGCTTCTTCGTGATTGCACGGTGCCACATTTTCAGTCGGAGTGGTTTTACTCAGGGCTTTGTCGCTATCAGTTATGATGAACTCTCTACCCATTGGTAAGTCCATGTTTGAGTAACAATGTAACGACAAAAGATGGTATAGCTCTTCTTTGTTTGATCCTCGAAATCAAATGAACGCGAATGGCGAAGGTCATTTACCCCACCGAGCGACGCCCGCGCGCCTCCCGCAAAAATCGAGTAGGTACGTGCAATAATTATTTTATTTCACATGGAAAATAGTCAAATGTATATTTAATGTTAATGTTTTTAAAATCTGCATTAAATGGGCTTTCGTACAATATTTTTAATAAACCAAGTTTAATACTAAAATATAAAACTATACGGGTTTGTTTGCATTGTGTCACTACTAAAAGTTTATTATTTTAAGGATTGCGGCATATTTTGCTACGGAACCCTAAAAAACTGGTATGGGGAATGAATCGGGCATCATCTAGTTACCTGAAAACGACACCAAACTTGACTGAAAGGTCCAAACTAATCCGCTAGATTTTTTTTTCTGAGCGCCGGTAGCGTTGTACTTTGAGCCCCCCCCCGGACACGGAGTTCAATTTGGCTACCGGGCGTTTTGGGCTCAGGTGGACATGTACAATACCCCTACCAAATGGCATTGCTGTACCCTAAAATGTATACCTCTCCATACAAGCATACCCAATAGAAAACGTACTACATACTATGTTCGCGATAAACTCAAAAACTTGAAAGGATTTTCATGCGGTTTTCAGCTGTCAATAGAGTGGTTATATCGAGTATGATTTATGATTTAATAAAATATGTAAAGAAAAGTAACTTTTTCTCTTCTTACCCTCAAATTATATTTCCACCAATTACTGCGTAAAAACGAGGTCACCAGAGGAGGCCAGATATTTTAGTTCAGATATCTGGGTTGTGTTTCAATGTCTTCGTGGCATTAAGTGCCGGTTTTACCTTTCCCCATATCGATACTCTCTCTACCACTTAGCTTCCTTAGTCCAAGAAGCTTTAGTTTTGTTTTACATTAGGAACCGTGTCTCAGGCGCTAATTAAAAGTTAAAATTAAATTTTGGAAGTAGGCTTAGCGCAGGAGCGCCGGGACAGTATCTCGCCTGCGAGATAGACTATTACCCATCTCTCTAATTAATACGAGTAGAAAAAGACGGATACTTTATCTCGCGCGCGAGATACTGTCGAGCCGCTCTGTGCTGAGCCTACTAGTACTTAGGTAAAAGCCATCAGACCTATAAATATGTACCTTAAGTTACCAAGCAAAAATATTAGATTGCAATCATCATTCATTGCTGCGAGGCACTAAGTTCACCGGCAATAAAATCTACACTAAGCGTAAAGTTACTTCGTTATAAACTCATTTCAACGAGGCCTCCTAGTAATAAGTATGCCGCAATATGCACATAAAAAACGAGCGATTCACTTGGACCATCATGACACAAACTATATACAAAGCTCTATCGTGCGTATCTTCTGCACTTTGTGATAGCGATGGGTTTTTCTGGTGTTTTTGGAGCTTTGAATCTGTCATTGACATCGAAACTGCATAACCAACGCATGAAAAATTACTTAGCGGTTCTGTACGTATACAGCTGCAGTTATGAATATTTACCTAAGGTCAACCTGTAGTAGAGTGTAAAGGCACCTTAACAGTTATATGTGTAACGCTGCCTTAACAGGACTAGCCTGACAACACTGCATCTAGCCCCGCCCTCTTCCACTATTGACAGCTATAAGGATAGGATCCATTCCTGATAACTGAAATGTTAATTAAATATAAAGTGCTATATTATGATAAAATATACCACCATTGAAGACCACAAATATTGTTTTATTAACTAACAATACATGGCGCAGTCGGGGAAGAACGATTATGAAGATTAAACTTGATTAAAATAAGAAGACACATGGCGTACGCCGGCCGGCATAAGTCAGTATTAAGGTAATCGTACGAAGATTTATTAAAATAAAAGAAGAATCAACAATGTCAGACGACGAAAGTAAAGAAAAGACACTGAAGAAAACGGTGAAAATGGACACATCCGAAGTAGACAGCATGACATGCGCGGTGGAATACAAGATGCCGCAGGGCTTGAACCTAGACGACATCGGTAACTGTTGGCCGCAATGGCAAAGGTTTAAGCAGTCTTTCCGCATATTTTTACTCGCCGCTGGCTTCGAAAGGTTAGCTGAAACTAGAAAAGCTGCCATACTTATTAATTGTATTGGACAGCAAGCACAGGAACTATATTTTAATGTCTTAGAAACTGATGAGAAAACGAAATTAGAAGAAATAATTGAATTATTCGACGAACACTTCAAACCGAAGCAAAACGAGGTGATTAACAGTTACAATTTTAACAAACGGGACCAAGAAGACGGAGAAACCTTCGATGCATTCTACACAGCCATCCGGAAAATAGCTGAAAACTGCAACTACAAGGAAAAGGACAGGATGCTGCGAGATCGAATAGTCATCGGAATCAAGGAACAGCGGACTCAACAGAAGCTACTTGAAGTGAAGGAACTAACTCTGGACAAGGCGGTGGACATCTGTCGCTCTGCTGAGCTCTCCAAAGAACACATGAAGGCGCTGAAGAATCCGGAGGTGCATGCAGTACAGGCGAAGCCCTCAGCTCTCGGATCGTCATATGTTAAAGATAAGTACTTTGATAATAACAACAAGTCTTTCAATAATAACAGACAATACAGCAGTAACTTCTACTTATGTAGAAAATGTAAAACTGAACATGGGCCTAGGAACTGCCCGGCCTATGGAAAAATTTGCACAAGATGTAAAAAATACAATCATTTCAGTGCAGGATGTACTGTGTCTAATAGACAGGTTCATGAAATGAATATGAATGTAACGGATACTAATAATACTAATAATAATGTGCAGGAGTTATGACTAGTATATTCTATAGACTTTACTAAGAATGAGTGGACGGAAAAGTTAAGAGTTGAAAATAAAAGGGTATCATTAAAGTGTGACAGGTGCGGGTATTAACGTCCTTTCATTAAGAGATCTCAAATTAATTGTCAATGATGATATTAAAAGCAGATTGTCTGAGACAAGGTCAGTTATTGAGGTCTACAATGGTGGCAAGATTTTCCCATTAGGCACCATCACTCTAAAGACTTATTCTAAAAATGATGAAAAAAGTTTTGATATTGAGTTTGTGATTATTAAAGAAAATTTCCGTCCTATTTTAGGTTTCAGGTCCCTAATAACAGTTGGATTATTAAAAATTGAAGAAATTAATACAATAACTAATGGAGCTATAAGCTCAAATAAAGATAACATTGTTAATATTAATTACAAATTATTTCAGGGTGTCGGGGAGTTCAAGGAGCCATTGGAGTTGCGAGTCGAACCAGGAGCTCAACCCGTAGTCCGGCCCCCGCGACGTGTGCCGCATGCACTGATGGGTCGACTTGCCGAGAAACTGAGGATCCTGGTGGAACACAAAATAATAGCCGAAGTTGCACACCCGAAGAATTTCGTAAGCAATCTTGTTATTATTGAAAAGAAAGATGGCTCGCTTAGGATTTGCCTAGACCCAAAAGACTTAAACAAAGTACTAATTAGAGAACATCGCTTAATACCTACTTTAGACGAAATAGTTTCGAAATTGTGTAACAAAAAATACTTTTCAGTCTTAGACTTATCAGATGGGTTTTATAATATTAAATTATCTGAGAATTCTAGTGATTTGTGCACTTTTAACAGCCCTTTTGGATGTTATAAATTTTTAAGATGCCCCTTTGGCATTTCAGTAGCCCCGGAGGTCTTCCAAAGGTACAGTGAAACTGCCTTTGGTGACATCCCAGGTGTCATTGTGTACTGTGACGATTTACTAATTTGTGGTGACACTGAAGAAGAGCATGATGCAATATTAAATAAAGTTTTTGAACGAGCCAAAGAGCATAATGTGCGTTTTAATAAAAATAAATTTCAGTACAAATTAAAAGAAGTAAAATATTTTGGGCATATTTTTTCCGAAGAAGGCATGAAGATTGATCCAGAAAGGGTAAATGCCATTACTAATATGAAAAGCCCTACTAATAAAAAAGAGTTGCAAATATTCCTTGGTATGGTAAACTATTTAAGAAAGTTTATTCCTAATCTGGCTAATATTGCATCAATGCTCCAATTATTGTTGAAACAAGATGTGACTTGGTTATGGACGGACATTCATGAAGATGTTTTTAAAAATATTAAAAAGAAATTAACAGAAGCTCCAACTTTGCAAAATTTTAACCATAAATTGCCGATAGTGATACAATGTGATGCTTCTAAGGATGGCTTAGGTTGTTGTCTTATGCAAGAAGGAAAGCCAGTGGCTTTTGCATCAAGGAGCTTAACTCCGTCTGAACAAAATTTTTCACAAATCGAAAAAGAATTATTAAGTGTGTGTTGGTCCACTCAAAAATACCATTACTACATATATGGACAAAAATGTACAATTTTAAATGATCATAAGCCACTGGAGTCCTTGCTTAAAAAACATATTCATGAAGTCCCGTCCCCTAGGCTTCAAAGAATGAAGCTAAGACTTCTGAAATATGACATAGAATATAAATATTTAAAAGGAAAATACATGTTCATAGCAGATTCACTATCTCGTGCATATATTAAGTGTGACAACACAGATGATCCATACATTAATGAAATGGTCCATTGTGTAGGACTTGCGAGTCACTTGCAGTGCACTCCTGAGCAAAAACAAGAGTTAATTTCGGAATCTAAGAATGATACGGAACTTTCTAAATTAATTGAATATACTAAGAATGGATGGCCCGACAAAAAACATGTGTCAGACAATTTACAGTATTATTTTAAACTTAGATCTGAAATAACCGTGGATGAAGGTCTAGTGTTTTTTAATCATAGAATCATAATACCTACCACATTGCGCTTAAAATTTATGAAAAGTTTACATGAAGGGCATCTTGGCACAACTAAAATGAAACAAACTGCCAGGAATATGTACTATTGGCCAAAAATTGATGAACACTTAGACACATATGTAAGGAGATGTTTTGCATGTCAAACATACCAAAATAATAATGTGAAAGAGCCCTTATCGCCTCATGAAGTGCCTAAACTACCTTTTAATAAAATAGCTACAGATATAATGGAACTTAAAACAAAAAGTTATCTAGTAGTGTATGATTATTATTCGAAATGGTTAGATATTAAAGTATTAACAAACAAGAGTGCCAAGTGCATTATTAACAGCCTAACAGATGTTTTTTGTAACTGGGGCATCCCTAATGAAGTAGTTTCAGACCACGTGCCCTTTGACTCTAGAGAGTGCCTTCAATTTGCTCGTGAATGGGGTTTTAAATTCACATATACCAGCCCTAGATATGCTCAGTCGAACGGAATGGCAGAAAGAGGCGTTCAGATAGCTAAGAAAATTTTACTTAAATGTTATGAAGATAAGACTGACTTTAGATTAGCATTACTACAGTATAGGGCTTCTCCCGTCTCTGGTACCAATTTCTCTCCTAGTCAATTAATGATGAACAGAAATATTAAAACAAAAGCTATTGTTAACTATGAATACTTAGAGCCAAGGCTTAATATTAATGTAGAAAAACAATTTCAAAGATCATTAAATAGAAATATTAAATGTTACAATAGTACAACTAAATGTAAAAATAGTTTTTATGTTGGACAGCAGGTGTGGTACAAAAAAGAACCAAATAAGAACATATGGTTGCAAGGAAAAATTTGTAAATATAATGGCTTTAGGTCATATAACTTATTAGATAATAATAATGTAGAATATACGAGGACATCATTCCATATCCGAGCGGCTTAAAGCTTTGTGTTCCACCAGTCTCCTCAGCTTGTTGAGGGCTCAACTCCAATGGTTGCTATGATTTAAAAGGGGGAGAAAAGTAGCACATGTATTATTAGTAATAAGATATTATAATTAGTGTGGCTAAGTTTAGAAATAACAACTTTGTGCAATTTTGTTATAACTGAAAGCTTAAGTATTAGTATCGCAAGACTGAACAATGTAGAATTAGATTTTTAGAAATTAGTACTTCTGTGCAATTGTGTTATAAAGAAATTTTGTTTTTTAAAAGGGGAAGATGTAGTAGAGTGTAAAGGCACCTTAACAGTTATATGTGTAACGCTGCCTTAACAGGACTAGCCTGACAACACTGCATCTAGCCCCGCCCTCTTCCACTATTGACAGCTATAAGGATAGGATCCATTCCTGATAACTGAAATGTTAATTAAATATAAAGTGCTATATTATGATAAAATATACCACCATTGAAGACCACAAATATTGTTTTATTAACTAACAATACAAACCGGCATAAATGCCACTGTGGGGTGGGGTTATTGCGTTTATTAGAGTTCCTTTCTCTACATCATTTGTTACTATAGCTCCTGCCATCTACATAATAAAGGGCTGAATCACCTACTTGAAGATAAATCATCTCTGAACTTATTTTTATCTCAGTCTTTTGATCGTCAAAAGGTTCATAACATCTTATAATAGAATTAGGTTTGCATAAATGCGTCTACAAATTAAAAACGCATTTTACCAGATTATATTATTTTCTATATGAGGTAGTTAAGAGGCTGTCAATACCTAAAACGCGCACACTGTCTATTTGTATCGGAGTAAAGAGATAGCACTGTCACTTGTTACTGGGCCTGAATAAGAAAAATATTGAATTAAAAATGTGAATTATTTGTATAATAATATTACCTACTCGTAAAGCGGTTGAGGTATAAATGTTTTGAAATTGAGATTTTAAGTAAAAATAAAGACATAGAACCGTTTAATGATGATTTTAAGACCAACCTTTGCAATATTTTTTTATCGAGCCGAATTCGTAATTTCATGTGTCGAGTACGCGGCCACGGCCTTTGAAATATATTGAATATTAAGATTTTTTTTTTGCTTTACTAAAACAAATAGTTTTTATTAAACTGCTTAAGTAACATCAAGTTCAAGGACGTTGGGTGTTAACAGCCCTATAAGTTTTGTTTTGTGTTTAGTGCTATATTTTCTAAAATATTGCTGGCTTGGCTTTTGATATTTACAAATTAGAAACTGTCACCTGCATCTGCTATTTTCAGAGAAGCCTCTGCTATTTCCAATAAAGCTATTTCAGTTCAGGCGGTGCGCTTCGTAGGTTAATCTAAACATCATTTTCAAACTATCACGTAGGATAAACCTTTTAGAATGAAATTGTAACATTTTACCATGATTACGAACGGTTCGTATTCACGAGGGATTAGAATGAGTTAGGGATGTGGCTAGTTGTATAGGAAATTTAGTATTCAATATATCCAACATAATACGATCTGTTGAAGGTAATGGATAGTACCTTCTTTGTTCCGTTCGGGGTTATAATACAGAGGACGCGGGAGGTCAGATAGGAGTAGTTTACTGTACCAGAGCAATACCGCCCCCGGCCGATACATTAACTTCCAATACCTCCGAGCTTAACCACGCAAAGGGTTCACATGTAATAATTTATTACGCTAGCTTCACTTGGGTACGTAAGAGTTGCTCTTTGGATTTGAAACAGCCTCCAAAATTAGACCACCTCTACCTGATATTGATCGGCGATAAAAATACAATGGCTACAAACTGCAAGCATTATTAATGGTATCGGAGAGCGTTGGATATTTTTTGCGAAATATAACATTTCCATTATAATTCACTTGTTATTTTCTCGTTGCTGCAGTAGGTATTGTGTTATAAAGTATTTAAATCTGTTTTTAATTTTAACGTTAATGTCACGTAACGTGTGCCACAGCGCTTATGAAATTAAATTAACGGATTATATTTGCATATGTAAGATGAAACAGATTAAATTCACATTTGAATTATAGGTAGTGTGTAATGGTAATTTCAAGGGTCGATAATACTCTTTGTTTCAGCTGGAAAATGGAGAAAAATTATGCGAAAAGAATTTTATGCGTACATTATGACAATCAATTATTATGCGACGAGATCGGCACCCGTTAAATTACCGCAAAACTTAAATTCTCAAAACGGCTTTATATTACGAGTTGCATAAACCCGCGCCTCCAGTATAGGACGACATCATACTTCACCCGCCCTGCACTCCGCCGGTGCAGGAGAAGAGCCGTAGTAATTACTGATTGCTCCTAAATTAAACTCGATCATCTATATACGGTAAAGTACAACGAGAGACATTCCGAGAATTTAAATTGCAGTTTGTCCTCTTTTACTGCGGCAAAATGCCAGCCACTCGTTATTCTCCAAGTGGGTGCTCAGGGCAAAAATGTATTCTAGATAAATCACTCTACAATAACGTTTTGCATTTCCTGTATTTACAGTTCCGAGGTAGAACAGGCTTTATGTTTTAGGCAATTACGTGATGGTTTGCAGAAAACGTATTGGTATCTCGCCGGAATGTTTGGGCTGCCTTATGGAATGTTTAATTAAGAACAAGAATATTTTAGAATACTAAAAGGGATTTCCGCCGCAAATACAGGGTCTTGAAATTATGCAAGAATTGAGTAGGTATGAATCTTAAGAAACATCGAGCGATTCCGTTTTTCTTGAACGCGCCTTGAACAACAGCCTCTCGTTTTTAACTTTTTATTTACCTGCGTGCGTATAGCTGTACAGCATATTTATTATACATACGTGATCTACCTAAAACAAGTATTTTAAAAATTCTGAGTAAATTACGCCAAAAAACATTTATTAGAATAGTTTATTATGACAAAATATAAAAAAAAAAACTCTCTTGTTAAAACGTTTATTTATCAAGTTTGGATTCTGTAACATAAGGTATGTCTGGCGTAAAGTTTTTGTCGGCGGTGTTTTTGAACGCACCCTAGGAAGAATGTTGCCCCATCCATATACGAGTATTAATTTCTGATTAAGTAGTTTTATAACTGGCAGTCCAATCGAGTCTGTCACGCATCATGGTCGCTACGGTCAAGTGCGCGGGATCATTCTTATCGATACTGTTTTGTTTTTCTCAAGTTAGTTTATTTTTGTAACTAGTGATAACTAATAACACGCTACTCAAAAACTTTTTGGGAACTTAAACGTAGTTAGATACAATTTATAAGATCCGATCCATTTAGTTATGCCTGGTTATTAGTATTAGTGGAAAAAAAACGAAGATTTCAAGGCAGACGTGTTAGTCGACGCGTGAGAGATCCGAACCGCGATGACCCTAAGATTAGATCATACAATTTTGACATTTATTTGCTCACTTAGATTTTATTCTTATTTTACCAAATAAGGTGTAAATTGTTTTACTTCTATGCATACCTACATTGATTCTTGTTGATTAAATCCAGTGAATCGTTTAACAAAAGTGATTCGTTGTCAGAATTATGTTGTTGTTCTGGTTATCAGTCATGATTTTTAGATAGGTGAATATTTGACGAACATCTGAGGCTTTTTTCTTTACTAAGGATACGATATACCTAGGTATGATTAAGTTACGGAACTCTCTAACAATAGATCTATCAAAATCTAAATCGAAAGGCACTACGGAGCTCCAATGAATTTGTCGAGTCAGCCGGGTTCTTTGATACAAACTTCCAGTGGCAACTGTCAGAAATTTCATTAAGTTTACAATAGCCCGTGTAAAGCAATAATGACGGAAGCTATACTATAGCTTAAGTGTAACTTAGGTACCTACATCATTGCTTCAATCTCGTTCGTAAAACATATTACAAAGAACTGCAGGTGCACATAAATTTACCATAATACAAAATATTACCCATTTACTTCAACACTAAGTAACCTTACATACCTTGCCCTATAGGGTAGACATACACCTCATCAGACATCTTACAGAGCTTACGTCTCAGGACGTAAAAATTGATCACTAAATTATGTACGAAACGATTAGGTTTTAACCTTCAACATGTTCTATGGCTGTAAAAGCTCACCATTCCAGGCTTGTTTTTCAGCCTGGGAACGGCTCGTAATTCGGTATTGGTCGGTGCGGCACATTAATCGCGGCTCGAATTGCGCTTGACAGGTTTTTTTCACCCATTCAGACTTTTTTGCCATTGTGTTTTAAAAACAAATTACAGATCCAGGTACATAAATTTGATCCTAATGAATACTGTAGGTATACTAGTGGCTCTGTGAGCTGTAGACCTCGCGAGCAGAGCTTGAAATAACATGGTGCTAAGAGCTTTAAATACACCGTGTTTTTTTTGATTTCCGTTAATTTCAAGGGTGCATTCCTGAGCTTAAATCAAGTAACTTTCTCAAAGACACCGATGTTCTAATTAAGTCCATTTCGGAGATAATCCATAATTTATTTTTTTACTATAAGGCCTCTACAAGCGTGTACACTTGCCTTAGGGCCGGCTTACATATTGATTAGTGTTTAGAATGAGTTCATACATTTGCTACTAAACTTAAGTACAATCTCGGTCGATGATGTACGAAATGACATTGATATGTCACAGATTTCAATTGTTTGGTTGAGTTAAATGTAATGCCCATGTTACAACAACGCTATATGCTACATTTAATTACTTTTTAAACAAAAAAAAAACAAAAAAGAAAACAAAAAAAAATTTTTTTTTTGAAAATTAACTATGCCATTTAGTTCTTATAAACGTACTTAACTATACCCCGAAGTTAACGGAATTCAATAAAAACACGGTGTATAGTAAATTAAAGAAAAACAATACGAAATTTATGTGTAAAAAAATACAAAAAGTTATAATATCCCAGCATACAATTACTGGGGATCGAACCCAGACCCTCTGTGCAAACAGAAAAAGCGAACGTTTACAAACTGAGCCAAATAGTTCTTAGATGGGTTGACGAAATTTAGCTACTCCTTCTCAAATTAAAATTAGTTAAAATTAAATAACTAAATACCGCCTAAACCAGCGATAATTTTTTTCTGCATTTTTTGCTATTAACTCTGTAAACATGTCTCAAAAAGAAAAAAGTCTTATGATATCGATACGACTATTTGTTTAGGCGCCAGGTATCACGACTCCGCCATTTTTAAAAATTTCCAAAAACCGGATTGACAAAAAAAATTTATTTAGTCATAAAATTCGGTCACAAAATTTCACGAGAATCGGTTAAGAATTGCGACCTGTAGAGGAGAACATCCGGACATACGAAAGCAAAATGCCCGAGTCAAAACGTAGACCTTCGCTTCGCTTCGGTCAATAAAACGATGTACACACACACTTACTAATATTATTTATTTTTACGATGTATATGTTTACTTTAATAAACAGAATTCATTCTTTTTAATTTACTACTACCCTCTATGTGTTCACGCGAGACAGCGCTAATACATGCGACATAACCCTATCGCGTTCACACAGCCGCTGGATGCAGCGTAAATATATAGACCGTGATTCAGACTAATTATATTAAAATTGCCTGTCAAATTGTAAATTATTTTAATACGTAGCAAAGAGCTTCAAAGGGCACTGAAAGTACCTAATATAATTTGTGATTTTCATTTTGTTATCTTGCAGGTAAATGGGAAACTAATAAAATACAAACTAAACGACGGAAATGAAATTCCTGCTGTTGCTCTAGGCACCAGCCTGGGACATTTGGCAGATGTAAGTTCGCAAAATTGAAATATTTCTAACGCGGAATAAGTTTTGCAACTGCGTGTGAGACGTGTGAGTACCTTCGTGAGAATTGCTTTGTATATTCTATGTACTTAGGTATATAGTTACTAGTAAAATAAATAATGCATTTGAATGGTATAGGGTATTAGGGGTGACCTTGATACAACTTTTCACTACATTATTTATTCACTTTGTTGTAATACTCGTATGTAACTTAGTAGGTACTGTTTTGTTGTAATAGGTGCCTTTGCCATTTAATGGTTATAGTTTATTAATATACACAGTTTCTTTGTACAGTGATGTAGTTAAAAAAGCATTAGTAAGCCATTATATTATAGGTTGACAAGCCATTAACAGCGATTTTATAAAAATTCTAACATGTTTAAGCCAAACTGATGTTAGGCACAAGTGTTCCTGAAATGTTAGGTATTATCTTCCTGGCACCGTGCGGAATATATAGTGAACAGTTTCTAACTGTGAAACCGGCCTCAGTGCGGCGTTGTTAACAAATGCGAAGCTAACACCCGGACATGTCCGGGCCATGTTAACCGTCGTGCAGGGCACGCGGGTGCTGCCGACGAACCACTCGCTCGCCCAGGCGGTACAATGGGCCCTGGAGGCCGGCTATCGACACATTGACACCGCGGCGTTGTACCGGGTGGAGGACGAGGTCGGCCTGGGGGTGCGCCGCTTCCTACGACACAACGACACCCGCGCCGACGTTTACGTCACCACCAAAGTGAGTGTTCCGATGTTAAACAATTAACCTATTTAGCTATATACTCACCCGGGAACACTATGTAAATGATTATTTTCTGTTAATTACCACCTCAGCTCGCTTCTAACTTTAGACGTTTGACTTTTGTTATAGGTTCTAACGTTGAACAACTTGTTACACTCTTAGATTATACTTTGTCACGCTAAATTTTGCCTTATAACCTTGTTAAAGCGCTCAGCATTTCACTATAATTACGTAGGTACGTATCTAAAAACTGGTTAAAATAACACGCTATCTTTCATGTCTCCCTAGTCTATTAACGTTTCTTTGTCGTGGTGAAACATTGAACGTGTTTTCTTTTTCTCTAGTTATGGAACGATGCTCACGAAAGAAACGAAGTGATTCCAGCTCTGAAGAAGTCGTTAGAGCTGTTACAAATGGACTACATCGATCTCTACCTCGTACACTATCCAATGGCATATAAGGTATACTCCCGACGCTTTTGTTTTACTTAGCTTGAAAAATGAGCAAAATGAACTTCAACATGCTATTCCAATGGAATTGTACTTATTTTTCAAGTAGGTAGAGCTTGAAAATGTTATTATAAATAGGCAGATTCTTTAGAGAATTTGCTTAATACATTCACATGAACGTGTATTTAATTAGACTATTGAATAATTGTATAAAAAGTAACTCGTTTGTCAATTTAATATCTCGGAGGATTGTATCTAATACTGTCGTGTTGAGTTTTCATCACTATGGCAGTACAAAACTGTCTATTCAATTCTTCTTCGTCTTCCAGTGCCATCTCCTACCGGAGGTCGGCTATCATGAGGGCTATAAGGACTTTAGACACAGCCGCGCGGAATAATGAGCGTGTGCTCTGTTTGAACCGGAGATTTTAGAGCCATGAGTTACGTATTCGTCCGGATGATTTTTTCCCTTGGATCTTTCCTTGGATAATAAGTTAAAGGAGTTCAGTCTATTCAATGGTATTTGGGTTATTCGCAAAAATACATTATTTTTCCGCATGCGTAACTACTTACGAGTACATATGACACTTTTGAAGAACATATTTCTGTGATGGTATTTAATCATGTACCTTTAGGGGTATTACAGTTTAAATTTTAGTACCCCACATCCGGTCACCTGGTGGTCAAGCATGAGTTGCGTTCTCGCGCGCGACTCTATACATCTAGCGCGAATTCAAGTATGGACTCGCGCGCGAGAACGCAACTCATGCTAGACCGCCTGCATGGACCATGTCGTTTCAAAAGTTTGACAAATGTTGCTTGTAACAACTTTCTACGGCGCACCCCGCGCACCTCTGCATGTGACGCACCGTATTATGTTTTAAATTATTGTAACTGAGAATTACGTATGACACAGGTAAAAGGCGATAAAAGTGCAACTTGTGCATACCCGTAAAACACCTACTTTCATTTAGCAACTTTTAAGGTGTCAGCAAAAACTTTATAGGCAGGAGTACTTGAAACTTTGCAAGTTATTCGCTGTATTTTCATTTTAAAATTGTTGGACGCTTTTTAACTCGCTACAAGTTTTCTGCAGAAATTAGTTTTAAGAACTACGTCGTTTTGTTTTAATTGTTAATTTCGTGCTAAAAAATAGTTATTACGAGACGGAAGGAAAACAGCTTGCTACGTGCTTTAGTCTGTGTGAGCGTTCATTAGACCAAGTGTAAATTGAGTTAGATTCATGAAATGTGACTATATCTGTAGAAGATGGGACAATTGTTTGCATAGAGCGTTATGTATGTTGGCACAGATATGATATAAAAATATATAAATTGCTCAAAAGACCGTGATGTCAAGCATAACTTCGTATCGTTCCGTCTCAAGACCCCAAGGGTCTTAAATATATATAAAAAAATATATATATTTCCCATTCAGTTGGATTTTTAAAATAGTATTTTCCCGTATACCATTGCACTCTGTAGATTCTTACAAATAAATGTCAATTCCATGATTGACGTTTATCGAACTTAAAAATATGCAGCGCACATAAGTTAGCATGAGGACATCAAATACAGACGTGACCCCACTAAAACTTGAAGCTCCTTACACTGTATCAATTTTTAACATTCGTTCTGAATATGAATTTAATAGGTACATTATCTTTCCCTTCTGGCATTACAATTATTAATTATTTTTTTAAAGTTTAAATATCTTTATTGCTTCACGAATAATTATTATTGTAAGTAGATATTTTTATTTTGAGTTCATGTTCACAAATGTTTAAACAGGACACAATGCAATCATAGCATGCCTGTTTTACTTGGAATTAAAAAACTCCCCGTTAATGAACAATTGTATTGTATTGTAACTATCAATATTTCAATGGTAAGTCAAATCTAAAACCGAATACATACTTGGAATGTATTACATATGAAGTTCTAAACAATACGCCATAGAAAGTATAGCGTACTTCATGTTACCTACTGATACTGAGGTTATTTTACACTTTGCAGAAAGACGGCAACATCAGTTCTACAGACTACCTAGAAACTTGGAAAGGCATGGAGGATGCTAAAGAGCTGAATCTCACCAAGTCCATAGGTGTTTCAAACTTCAACGTAACGCAGATGCAGCGACTTTGGGATAACTCTAGGATTAAACCGGCAGTTTTACAAATCGAGGTACATATTATTTTATTTTTATTTATTTATTTATTTACTTAATGTATTCTACATAAATGATAAATACATCCCAACTAGCAAAATAGTCGTATAAGAATTGATTTACTCAGCCTGTAATCGTATAACAGCCGAGTTACGGTTGTTGAAACACCAATATATCGTATAATAGCGGTTAACTCGACTATTTAGCAATTTTCGCTAATTAGTGCTATAATCATGTCGTATAAACGTTTATAGCACTATCTTTTAGCACTTTTATTCCACCTTTCAATAAATGCTGAGTTAGCGCTACTAAATCACTTTTATTCAGCATAATTGTTCTATTAAAATCATATAACAGCTATAGAATAGCTAATTGTCTGAATAAGGCGCTTTAATACAACTGTTACTCAATTCTCTTCTCTGTTGCTATAAAAGCTTATTAAAAGCAATCCAATAACCATTTGGCAACAATGCTGCTGTAACAGCGCGCTTATAACATAATTCGGGTAATGGGGTTCAAACCGCTGTTATAGGAGCTGAAGTGTATTTACAGGTTTTATTCAAAATGTATTCAGCTTAGAGTACTTTTAAAGAGTTTTGAACTACATTAACAGCACAAGTCAGCCATGTTGTCGTTTCAATATAGTCCGGTGGCCAACTGCATGAAACCCTACCTGATAAAAAAATAGAGAAATCCTACTCTACGGGTAGCTGACTTTTAGTAGCATCAACTGCTCTTGGTCGGCCGCGGCTTAGTTTGGCAAATTTTGCGCAAATGGCAAAATAGTGGCACAAAAATTCATCAAAAAAAAACTCCATCGTATAATAGGATTGAGGGCAGCAAAACAAAAGTGGTCAGCTACGTCCTGTGTTGGCAGGTTCCTGTGTCCTACCGAATTTGTGGTACCACGTGACAGCTACAATTTACCTCACCGAAAAATAGAATGAAAAAAACTGATTGTAATACCTACATTAAATTTGTTGACGTATGTCTCGGTCGGTCTCACCTTGCAGTCCGTCCGTATTAAAAAAAAATGTCAATGGCAGCCAAATGGCAGCTATCCTACCATACAAGTGACATTCTATTTTTCGATGAGGTAAATTGTAGCTCACGTGGTACCACAAATTCGGTCGGACACAGGAACCAGCCAACACAGGATGTAGCTGACCACTTTTGTTTTTTTGATGAATATTTGTAACACTTTTTTGCCACTTGCGCAAAATTTGCCAAGTTAAGCCACGGCCGACCAAGAGCAGTTGAAGCTGCTAAAAGTCAGCTACCCATACAGAGTAGGATTTTTCTATTTTTTTATCAGGTAGGGTTTCATGCAGTCGGCCACCGGACTATAAATCCATAAACATGGCGACATCATGTGCTATAAGTGTAGCAGTAAACGCAGTTACTCGACTTATAGTCGAATTAATGAGATATAACAGAAACTAGATCGTGTAAGCAAATTTTTACTTATTTTAATCAATATTTTTTTATTGAAATTTAATAAAATAGGCGGCCCATGAATATATATGAACCAGGGCCTTTGGTTTTATCAATAAAGTATTTTTCGCGCTAGGTTTTACTGTATTACGTGTACTTACAGACAGTAAAAACTTATGTACACAATCACGGTAAAAATAAATGCCATGGATGACAGCAGTAAAAAAATACTTAAGTACCTTTTTGTTTTATTAGACACGTGAAGACGATTAGGCCTCAAACTTAATAAAATAATTGGAATATAATCGCTTACCTGAGATCGTTTTTAGCACATATTAGTTGAATAAAAGCATTTACTGCACTCTTACACATTTAAAATGCCGAGTAAAAGCAATTCGGCTACTTTTACGAAACATTTTTGCTGAGAAAAAGCAGTGCGGCTGCTTTTATAGAACACTTTCACTGAGTAATAGTAAATTGCTAATGTTTATAGAACAAATAGTCGAATAAAAGCACTATCGTTGCTATTAAAACACTAGAAGCGCTTTTATCCACTTTTACTCAACTCTTGCAGCATCGTATTGCTTCTTATACAGCGCTTACTCGATTTTTATAACACTTTTAGTCTGTATAAGGGGTGTCATTCTGAATCCCTAACAACGTTTGTCCTAAAGTCACTTGCCCTAACTAGTTTGTCCTAATGGGCACATGCCCTAACGATCAATTGTCATAACGATTATTTTCCATAATGTAATGGTTAGCCTAAGACTCATTTGCCCTAAGCATTTGTACCATAACTATCAAGATCCCTAATGTTTTTTACCATATTCTTCGAAATCCCTAACAATGTTTGGCATAAAATAACATGTTCTAACTGTTTTGACCTAATGGCTATTTCCCTAATGATCAATCGTCATAACAGTTACTTTTCCTATTGATCAATTATCATAACAATTACTTTCCATAATGAATGGTAACGAACTGTTGCCACAAAAGTGGGTTAGGTTAGGTTAGAACTGTGACCCTCGCAAAAACGAACTGCTGCCACAAAAGTGGGTTAGGTTAGGTTAGAACTGCGACCATTGTAAAAACGAAATGTTGCCACAAAAGTGGGTTAGGTTAGGTTAGAACTGTGATCCTCGCAAAAACGAACTGCTGTCACAAAAGTGGGTTAGGTTAGGTTAGAACTGCGACCATTGTAAAAACGAAACGCAATAGGGAAATCAAAATTAGGGCATACGAGTGTTAGGTCAAGCAACGATAGGCTAAGTGAAATTAGGTAACATGATGGTTAGGATATATAATTTTTAGGCCTAACAATAATTAGGCAAAAAAAGAATTATGCTACATAACATTAGGATAAATACTCAATATGGAAAGTGTCATTAGGGAAAAAGATATTAGGACAAAAAAAAATCGCCCATTCGATAATAGGGAAACCAAAATTAGGGAATACGCGCGTTAGGACATCTGATCATTATGACAAACAATATTAGGGAATGCAAAGATAGGAGAAAAGATTTTAGGGATTCAGATATAGATCCCTGTATAAGTGCGCCTTTTTAGCGTTGAGTAAACGCTTACAGGACTTTTATTCGACTGTTTTTACACCTTTTATAGCACCAAAAAGCGAAAATAAAAACGTGCTCTCAACTTTTATAGCACATAGATTTGCTAGTTGGGATATTTACGTATTTCAACCACAGACCACCTCAACTAAAAGAATGGTATGCGATGTTGCTATCTCGAGTCGGATGATCATATGGATGGACCCCTATGATCGTTACTTCATTTATATATGGAGTAAGCCTGGCTGTCACGTAAAATGTTTAACGACATATTTTGGAAGTTTAGAACAATCATTTACTTTTTTAGAAACGTGTCATTTTAGAAATAAAAATACGATAAACACATATTTCTTCAATTATTTTTGGAATAAAGGCCAACCAAATGAGACTTGAACTAACTGTCATAGGGCCTAACAGGCTTAGACCAAGCTAAGTCGGCAGCGGTTTTGATAGCCCAGACTGTGCAAGTGTTAATATTTAAACGTCATTATTTCATAGAAGTTTGACGTTTAAAATAACAATAAACGGTAAATTAAGAGAACTTTGTTAACTTATTCGAAAGTGTTTGACTATGATATGTCTGAATTGCGATAAAGACGATTATTGCACGGTAGACATCATAGTGGCTTTTTATAGCTGTATTATACTCGTATTCTGTATTATATGTGAATAAAAAATAAGACTAAATTAAGTGATGAGCTTCATATCCCATATTAACCAGTTCGTAAACTTGGCTGTTTCATATTTTGTACTACGATTTTATGACTATCGGGTGGCTACCCAAAATAAAATATACTTTTCTAGTATGTAGTCGCCAATCGTAGCTAACAATTTCATGAGCTGCCCCCTTTTCGTGGAATGCCGGACAGATTGTGAAATGGTCAATTTTAAGATCAGGCTATGATATGTCTTAATTCTAATCTTTTATATTATAACACCAGAAATATGCGGTGCATTTTGAATACTTTTGCATGATGAAGTTTTGTAAATCTCGTATTATATAGGTACACTTACGGACATAGCAATCAGAACCACCGACAGCCGGTAACATGTTTTACTTTAAGTAATAATTAGGACAACTAGTATTTAGGTATATAACTAGGAAAAAAGTCACTAGCAGGGCTCGGAACCGGTTTTTTTGAACAACCCGAAATAGCCAAAATAGCAATAACAAAAATAATAATAGCAAAATGGAAATAGGAATAGTATTTTTAATTATTTTATGCCCTTTACTTTTATCATGTATTTAGGTAACAACTTCGTATTATTAGATTGTCCCATTAAGAATGAAATATCAAACCAAAGAACGAAAAAGAACGTAATAATACCGGTATTTTTTGTACGAAGAAAAAACCGGTTCCGAGCCTTGGTCACTAGTTTATCAATGAGAATGACTTCTACAGGTGAACCCAACGATAACCCAAACCGAGTTGATAGCGTGGTGTCGCGCCCATGGAGTGGTCGTGATGGCGTACAGTCCGTTCGGCGCCATTCTCGGCCGAAAACCGACCGCGCCGCCGCCAAGAGCCGACCACCCGACCCTGCGCCATATTGCCGAGAAATATAACAAAACTGTTCCACAGATATTAATCAGATATTTGGTAAGTGGCGTTCGAAGAGTAAACACTCACGAGACATAGGTTGGTATATTATGTTTTAATATTAGCAATTGTGCTCCATTATGCGTCTAAATTCATAAATCATAAACATACAACTTAAATACGCCAAGTGGGAAAATTGGTTATTCGATTTACCAGAAAACAGTAAAATCAAATTATTATGTAATTTATGTTAAGTTATTAAGTACATTTTGAGATTATTTGAAGTTGAAGGTTCGATACAATTTACCTACATCTCAAATTAAACCGATAAATGCAAAGGCAATTTCGGCCTTTGATAGGTTCGACCCGGCCTCACAGTATGTATTTATGACATAACGGCATAAACCCCACATGCTTACAGTAAAATATTATTCGAACCATATCAAAGGCATAATTGTCAATCTCTACTTGCAGAATAACCGGTATCATGTTTGACTTTAGTTTCGATACTATTTACTTAAAACAAATATTTGGCACGGGCCTGGGCGTTTAGAACTCCGCTTCTCTGTCCCAAGCGTTCAGGGACTCGTAGTTTCAACCCAAATATTACATGTATTGAACTGCGATAATATTACATATTCGGTAATTCCCTTGTGGGGGAAGTCAGGACTCGAGTTCATTATTTATTAAACATTGTTTATGAAACGAATTTTTCGTTATGTTGAGTAACTAGGTAGCTTTAATAATAAAAGGCTTTTTGCTAGCTATTTATTTATTTAAGCTACATCATCTTACACCTTTTTCCTGTCATATGCTTTATGATTATGATTAAAATGAATCATCTAGGGCGGTTATCTTATCTAAACTTCAATTAATATTTTAGAATATCATAATAGGCATGATATATATCATAATAGTCAGATATATAATCCTACCTATCCTGTGAAAATACGCCTTGTCTTCAAACATGTGGACAAGTTCTGTGGATTTATCTACAAAATTAATTAAGTAATTACGTTTTCAGGACAATAAGATATTAATCAGATAAATAAATACAGAGTTCTATAAAATTACTGACCTGAAAAAAATATTATGTATTTTCTCACTTTCAAGAATCATTGAGACAGGAATTTTAACTTATGTTATATTATGTACTTAATGTAAGTATTTTAAACTTACAGGTTGATCAAGGATTAGTGGCCATACCTCGCTCCACGAACAAGGAGCGCATACAGCAGAACATTGACATATGTGACTTCAGCCTGAGCCCCCAGGAGATTACTGACTTATCTACCTTTAACAAAGACTATAGGCTCAGGACACCGGCTAAATGGTACCCGCACCCAGAATTTCCTTTTGAAAAAAAGAACCTTACGGCTGCTGAAATACAGTACATTATTGAACACAGCAAGGAGGATTAAAACACAGAATAGTAAAACTTCAATTATAAAGGACCATGGGCAACTTTGTATGGAGCCTGGTCCAAAAACCAATAGAAATGAGAGTTAGGTCATTAGATAGGTATTTATATGTACTTCATTTCGTTATACGGGCACAAAGCGGAATTCCATTGCAGAACTGAGATATTTGTATTTTAGTCGAAATGTCGTCACCCTTATTACCTGGGCAATAGAGTCCAAGTAAGTAAATTAATGCTGCAGGGTAGATGTTCGCGCGCGCCCGGCGGTGAACTGTTTTGCCTAGGTAATAAGGAGGAAGACATTTTCACTATAATACCAATATCTCAGTTCTGCAATGGAATTCGGCTTGGTGCCCATACAACGAAATTAAGTTCATAGAAATACCTATCTAACTACCTAATTCTCAACTCTATTGGTTTTTGGACCATTTTGACGCATAGTCCTTTCATTCGTGAACGCTGTCTAAACGGCTGCACTAAATCAAATCAAATATACATATGGCTATCAAATTATATACATTTTACACTCTAAAATAATCTACAAGAAATTAAATAGAACAAGGAATTAAAGATAACTTATTTATTCCAGTTTATCCTTTAGTTTCCTGATTCCCTTTTTATTTGTTTCTGACTAATCTTAAAAGTCTACGTATTATTCGGGCTTCCGTCCGTGACCGGCTGATTTCGTCCCCATTGCAGCAAATCTACCGTAATAAGCCATTATTTTATATACGCCCGTGTCTATAATACTGGGATTTACTTCTTGTTTTGTTCTTATTTACTTTCAGATAACCACATTGCCCTCCCTCAAATAGCAGCAACACAATAATAGGTACCTTTTAGGCAAGGCATCTTTTGTTATTTCTAAAAGAAACCATATTTTTCCAGCGTCGTTAAAATATTTGCTTTATTTCATATTCAATCACTGGATCGTTTAAATTCACATCGGAATATAATATAACCGATGGTTCTTTTATGGCGAGAAAGTAACAGAAAATTGGTTATTTACTTATCGTCTTTCGACTTTAAACCATCGGGAGTATCGGTGTTTAACCTAAAATATTATACTGTAGGTAAACAACAGTAACTTAAATGTTACGTAAGACCCTAGAGTAAATGTGCCAGTCGTACTATCAAACAAAAAAAAAGAGAATAAGCGTCATAAAGAAAAGTAGCGGATAATGAAATTGCTGTTCGTTAAAATAATTTGGATATTGAATTACAACGTTGTTTTCCTTTCATCTCAGTTTGTTGTAGTCACTTTAATTAAGCAGCATCAGCCCGTCAAAATTTGCACGCAGCTTTTGAGCGAGGGGTGTATTCAAATTTAAAAAATATGATATTGATTTTGTATTAGTTACATTGCGTCCTCATAAAATCACCGGTAATTTATGTACGTGAGCGAGTGAAAGTGAACAAAATATAAATTAAATTAAATAAATAAATAGATAATTATTAGACACTCTTACACAAATTGACAGTCCCACAGTCAGCTCAAGGAGGCTTGTGTTGTGGGTAGGTACTTATTATTATTCATAATTATTAAAATTAGAATACGCCTCAGAAGCACCGGCGCGTGGGAATAAACAAGTAAAAAAAAAACCGTCTTTAACAATATTTTCTCACAAGATTTTGATGGATTGCAGCTGTTAAAACCAGAACTTTAGACTACATGGATTTCGGGCGAACTCTTTAAATAACAATCAAAATGTAACGTAACGGTCACGTTTTAAGTAAATATGCAAAATAACTTAAATTAACCGTCGTGATCTTCTAGGCTTACGGCTCATTATGGTGATAATTTCGATGATTATTTTGCTTAAAACAAAATATGCTGAAAAATAATTTTAAATAGATTATAATGATTTTTCGAGGACGTTCTATTATTTTTCCTGAACCATGGCCAAGCTTAGACGAAGCCATTTTAAAAATGAGATAATAAGTTTTTACAGTACCTATAAATGAAATGTTTGACGATCAGTTGACAGTGTCATTCTGATAAGAATTTTATCAGTCAGTAATTTCACTTGAATAGGTACTTAAATGTTGCTACTATTACTTATTAAGTGCATATAATTAAAAAACTGGGACATTTGAAAAACGTTTTTTTTACGGTGAGTATCCATTATATAGGTATTAACAAATTAAATTCCGATATCAAAAGGATGTATCATATTAAAAACCTGACATTTGGTAATAGAAATTTGTGCACTATACATAATTATTATGTATTTCTTTACCGTATAGATAAACTCTGTGTTGCGTCTGATTATCAGGGTCTACTGCGTCCAATACGTGGGTAAGTAAAGTTGTCGTTAAATGAACCTTTACCTCATGATTAGCTATTAATTGACCGCAAATTATTTCCCGAACCAAAGATTCAGTAAAGTGAAATTAATTTCATGTTGTTGAATAGAGTACTAAAACTTCAAATTAACTGAGAACACTGCACGGGAGAGAGAACACGTTTCCAATAATTAAATACCTACCCACCTTACCACAAAGGAGTTGTGTTAGCCTTTTTAATCTCCTTAGTATTATGTAATTGAATTCTTTTGCCCGCGGGTATAAAGGAAATGCCGCAGCTTTTATCTGAGCCTTGCGGCTTTCGGATCACCTAATTGATTTGGGCGCGAGCTGTTGATATTATAGGCCGCAGGATAGTCAGAAAGAGCGTACGTTACATTGCATTTAACGTATCATACGTCCTTTGAAACTAGCAGGTCGCGGTTACTGGAGTAATGAACCGATATAATGAGATACTAGTTAGTCAGCTATTTGCGCGTCCATTGACGTAGATTTCGTGCGCATTGGGGGCTTTAATTAATTAGCTGCTTGTTTTCTCTACGTTTTATGCTGCCAAAGTGCTCTATCACGTAATTAACTAACACTAACTACAGTCTCCCAGAGTTTTGCTTCCAATTATCGTACTTATCTACGCCAATTAGACCAATCAAATTAGATTTTTTCTATGAATTAATTCCGAGCAAGCTATTAATCGTTTTGATACCTTCATTTGGTCCTAAATGCGTGTAATCCGAGTTTGCGCATTCCCAGGAGGTATGAATATTTTTTTCAGTTTTTTGCTTGTAGGTCGGAAACGATAAGTTCGATGGAAATTGTTCTCTAATCACGATGAAGATTGGTTGGGATTAAAAGGAACCATAATATAAATTCGTAGTGGAAGTTGTAAAAAAAGTCCGCCATGTATATGTTCTAAAAATAGTAATTATTTTTATTTCAAAGAACTGCGCTTATTTATATTTAGGTATAGCTTGAGAGGGCGGAGGATTTATATTGTATTCATAGTAGGCAGTAGGTAGTGTTTTTATCATCAGTTTATTTATGCGAAAAGTTAGTTGGGCGTTTCGCCAGACCGTATTATAAATTATGCCCGGCGACACGAATTAATCGCTATCATTATGAACGAAGATAACCGCGTCAAAAGCTCGCTCAACCCTCATTCCGGTCAGCGGGGCATGTCAAGAATCTTTCGACAGCTGTAGACTCAGCATTACCATCGAGGAAAGAACCGATTTTAAATCCGTCAATCTTAAAATTGCTACCGATGCTACAAGATGCCATCATGCTATCGATGGTTTTTACATATCCTGGATATTTAAAAGTGGATGATTTAAAAAACTGCTCTGAGAACGTGGTGCGAGTTTAATTTTTTTGAATTTCGAGCAATCGATTTCGTTACTTAAAAATCTGTGGAAAACGGCGAAATGCTAATTTTTAGAGTTCCGTACCCAAAGGGTAGGAACGGGACCCTATTACTGTCCGTTTGTCCGTCTGTCTGTCTGTCACCAGGCTGTATTTCATGAACCGTGAAATATAGACTGTTGAAATTTTCACAGATGATGTATTTCTGTTGCCGCTATAATAACAAACACTAATAAGTACGGAACCCTCGGTGAGCGAGTCCGACTCGGACTTGACCGGTTTTTTGAAACACGAGCGATATAAATTGACCACTTGTTTTCAATGTCATTAGCCTCTTGATCATGCATGGCCAGATTTTATAGTAAGTATACAGTATTCATTACGGTTAAAGACAAAAACCTGTTAAAGCTCGGACGGACTGAAAGTCTACGCTTAGTAATAAGAGCTAACAGGTATCCGTTCGGCACCCTTTCAGTGCGGTCCAATCCCATAAAATAAGATTACGACATATATTTTTTACCTACTGTACCAGAAACATTCCCTAAAGAAACTTACAAAACATAAAAAAAATTGATAATGATAATACAAGCAATGCATTTAAATGTAGGTAATCGCACTTTTTTGGGGCCGGTTCACTTTTTATTAGAGAATTAACATTTTCACGGCGCAGAAATCTTGGCTCAAAATAAAATTGTCGTACTTTCCGGATGTTAAGTAACGAAGCTTAACGCAGTGAGCGTTAAATATGGTGTAGGTCAAGTGAAGAGGAGGCAGCGAGGGCTCTCCGTTCCAAGTATGCCTCGATTTGCAGTGCCAAGAATGCGGAACCTAGCGCTCTGGAATCGAAACTAACTTTAGTTGTAACATAATATTTATAGGATAACTAATAGTTACCATTATTTAAATAAAGTATAAAATAAAACTATTAAAACTAAAATAAGTACCTATGTAAGTATATCTAGAAATTTAATGTGGCTCCCTTTGCCTTTGACATGATGTCGAGGATGCTGGCAGCATTTCCCCGCTGTATTTATTAATATGTTGCGCAAGGAAGCTGCCAGCTCTTCGGCCAGCAGTGACGTCGACCAGTCTTTTAGTCAGGTAAGCCCTCTGATAGTTGACGATAAAATAAATACGACGGTAGATATTATAACACTGGAAGTTCTTATTATCTTCTTAAGTAGGTATTTAAAATCATGAACTGAAACGATACAACATTTTATTTGTAATAACTATTTGTCTATTTTGTGGGGTTACTTTAATAATACCGTGTTATGATTTTGTACGACTTTAATTGAAGCGCCAATCTACAACATTAAACTACTATAAACTAGTACATACTTAATAAATGTAATATTTCAAAGAAAAAAAAGTGATGTTAAACATCTGAAAGTATTTAAAATATTGATCCATTTTTCTTTACACAATCTACACGTGTTATTAAATTCTACATCCAATTTTTTTAAAGATAGGTACTTACTTACTCGTAATTGTTCATCCCATTCCTATCAAAAACGTAATGGCGTAGAAACGATGTGGCAATAAATCGTTTTTATTCTTTTTGAAGCAATTTCCGTAACAATTATGAGTACTTTGATGTCAAGATTTGTTTAATGTAGTAGAATTAATTTCTTTACGCAGTTGGTTATGTTTTTTATAATATTGTTCCGTGAAATTTTCTTGTTAATGTACCCACTTGCGTGTATTATATTGTTGTTAGAAGTTCCTTTTTCTATTTTTTATTGACCGAGTGTTAGAGAAGGTCTTCGTTTCAGCTTGGACATAAATGCTTTCGTATGTCCGGATGTTCTTGACTACAGGTCGCATGTTTTTGTTGGGAATAAAGTGTCTTTGACAGGTCAAGTATCAACGAGGCAACTGTTTGTGCTAACATTATTTCAGTCTACAATAATTATATCTAGTCGAATTGTCCCCCATTTAAAATTATACAAGTGCAGCTTTAGGAAAATGTTAGTAGTTTTACCTATTGCAGTTATAGAATCTAATAAAATATTAGTCATCTCACCACACTCCGTACCGGTATACCGTTTGCAGCATTACCGGTTTTTCAGCGGTAGATTAGATCCGGTCTGCAATTAGTTTGTGTGGACACTACATATCTGTTTAGCGGCGCGGTCGCGCTGTGAGCTCGCACATTTATACCGCACACGAGAGACGCCGGGCGGACCATTTGTATGGCTCACGTCACGCCACCCGTTATTTGTCAAGACTTCGCTATTGAAATAATTACACGCTTCTATTAAATCTTACATAGTTTAAATTATTGCAGGTCGATTCGTAACTGTTAACAAGAGTCGTAAGTGTTAACAAAAAACCTAGACGATTACACAATATCCGTCTAGTTTTTTGAGTGAAAACGTTCGTATCAAACGACTGTTACTTACCTCTACAACATTTGTAACTATTGGGGGTTTAAATCATATTTTTAGTTATTTACAATAATTTTTAGATGTTTTAATGCTACCGCATGGGCGCAAGGTGAAAAATGTATTACTTGTAGTAACAAAACGACCAAGCCACATTTTGACTAAGGTGTAGGTCTGTGAAGTTAGGGCTTGTAGAGTTAGAAGCTTGGTTCTAGGTACATGAGATCTGATAACTTTTTGACAGTGCGAGCCTTATAATGGTTTCGTTTTGGCAACATTTTACATGAAAATATTTTTGGTGTGATTATTTATACGCGATATAATCCGTTTTAATTATTTTAGTTTCTACTTTATTAATTGAATAATAATCACATCTAAACAAAGTTATTTGAGTTAATTAGGACTATAGTCGATTATCACTCATTGATTAAAAACTTCTTGGTCAAATGGAATGACAAATTAGTTACTTACTTATATTGCATTTTTACATGTAATGTGCATCAATCAAATAATTAACTTAATTCATTTGTAGGTTATTAGCAATTAAAATTCCAAAGGACATTAAACGTGCTTATTCATATTCATTGTAATATTAAGACTAATAAGTCAGTCACTAGGGAGGTACTCATCATCACAAGTCGGCTGCTCAGAATTCAGGAAGCCTTTTGTTATTGTAGCCTTCTATTCAAGATTCACAAGACAGTGGATCCAGTGTTGTCAGATGGAATATTAACAAGGGACGACGTCGCCGAGACAATCCCTTAAACATCCAACATTGCACATCTGATGCCGCCGGCGCGCGGCGCCTGCCGCCCAGCGGTCCCTGAATACTTCCACAATGCCATTATTGAAACTTTTGACACATATAATACCTTAGTGGTTTCCGTACCCCCTTATCAATGTCGCGAAATAGGTACCCTGATGGCATCTGTTGATGTCAATACAGTATGAAATGCTTTAGTCAAATAAAATTAAATTTAATTTATTTCCAGGCTACCAAGCCCGGTAGAACAAACATCTTAAAATGCTGTCACAACATCGCTCTCGATCTAAAGTCAGTACCTACATTTTAAAACAAACACGTTTTAAAATATTCTGTGATTATAATACAGAATACCGGATTAATTTACATGAGTACATTCTCTGAAATTTGTTCGCTATGATTAACTTACTCACGGAGTTTGTACAAGATTTTAAGTTAACGAAAGTTTAATTTCGTTCCACATATGTTGTTTACTATGCGCAAGCACGTGGCTTGGAATAAATTTAAGCAGAAATGTTGGCTTGTGTTTCATTGGAATAGTTGAGGAGGTGAAATGTCTCGTAGCCCAGCATTTGTTTGAAGACATTTGATGTACACTCGACAATATTTAAAACGCTAAATGTTCTTAAAAATATTACAATCAAGATTATATTGTGCATTTCTTTGTCATTCCAAAAATCCAATCCTTTAAAATATATCGTAATTTATTAATGATTTTATGCGTGAATTAAATAAATATCCTCGTCCACAAAGTTTACTGCAGGTTTACTGACAATAATAGAAACTTATTGCAAAGATTGATGGATTAATGATCAGTTTTTAACTTAGAGAATATAACCAACGGAGTGGTCATTAACAGGCGTTCCCCTCTGTCGAAAATAGGCGGCCAATGGTCAACCACATGTATGGACTGACGTTTATCTGACATGGCTATGTTTACGTTACGTATACATTTGATGTGCCCCTCCCCCGCAAAAAACGGCAGACTATTTTGTACCGAAAATTATAGACATGGCGTCTCCGTTTGTTATATTCTCTAAGGTTCTTAAAAAAAAGGCTGGCAGTATTAAACAAATCTTGTAGCCAGAAAAAAAAACTGTTTGTATCTAAAACAGTTTAAATTACACAAAGAGCAATGCAATAATTTCTCACGCGTTACGTTCGAATACCGTGACGGAGGAGACTTTTATGGACATAATATATCTCCGAAAGTATGGTGTACCTATATACATACTCGTATAATATGTCGGCATGTCACAATGTATGACTTCGACAAAATTAAACTTCTCTGTAGCTTGACACTTCATATATGCGTAGGTATATGTAGTATTCTACTAAACCTATTCTTCTGCAGTAATTTCGTTACCTCTTGTTCGTTACCATCTCAAACGTGTAAAAACTATATTTTTTTCTTTATATTTTGTCCTGTCCGTATTAAGCAATTTCTTAACGCTTCATGACACTTTCAAGATATTCACATACAAAGGCGATTTTTTTTACATAAGTGTAAGTTTTTGATCGATTCATCTTTACTCTTAGAATCTTCTGCATTTACCTAGAAATGACAAACTGGCTAATGTTATATGCGGTGCCAGCAACAAGAATACCTACGGTCAAATTTTCCCTCCAAGCTTATTTTTACAGTCTAAATTTATCGGGTTGAATTTGAAACTAGTCCCCTAACTCTTATGAAGACAAAGAACACAGAGCACAGTACACATAATATATGGTTTAAATCGAATTCTGTAAAATAACAAAACTTAAATATTTTACGACGCAAAGTTCTTCCGAAGCAAACATCGTTTCGCATTTTCTTATCGTATCGAAAAGTTTCGTAGTCTCAGACTGAGCAATCCTCTCGTCGATAATGTTTTATTGCCTGGATTTTGTTTTTGTTTCTGTATGCTTTACAGGTTGCATAGTAAATTTTTATTATAGTATTTTAGATATTGACCATTCATAGAAAGTGTAAACACATAGGTAATATAAGTAATATCTCCACTTATATGAATATGGTGAAATCTGAGATTTTATCAGAAAAAAACAACGGGTTGCACTCCGGGAGTGCCGGCAGAAGTGAAAACTCAATGACACTGTAACAGTTTTTCGATCAGGTCACGTGTCCGTCTTACGTCTTACGAATCTTACGGTCACGTGACCTGTCGCGTAACATTTTTTCCCCATCACAAAAAGTGCACAGCGCCGCTAAAGAAGTTTTCACTTCAAGAAACGTGAAAAATAATAAGGATTATATCTAAGTCTGTACCTCCGATATAAATAATGACTTATTGTTCAAATTCTAAGCAAGAATCTGAGAAAATTAATAAGATTTTAACCTACCTTGGATATTTACCTATTCGCAAATCATTAGCATTACGTTTCAAGACAAATGTCACAATCTTTTCCATTTTCCTTTACCAACAACCTTTACTATCATTAATTAAATACCATTTTCAATTTATAATTACTTAGGTATAATTTATTTATTTTTTCTTATTAAAATTAAATATAGAAATTAGTTAGGTACTTACATAAGGAAACGTTCTCGTGTACATAGATAATATTTCTCTATGTCGTGTATAATTTTAATTAAATCATACGGTACAATAAACTTAAAAGGACACAGTATATAATGCGGTTTATTTGATACAGTTAGTGAAGTATCAAGCTCCCGTGTCGCTCCTCGAGGTCGCAGTGTAACGCACACATGACAAAAGTTTCAATAACTTTGTTTTAGATTTAGATGGTTGTCTCGACGTACGCTCCGCCAGCAAACATTTGTAGAACGTGATTTCACTCAAAAGGATGGGTTTAAGCCATCGAAATAAAGTTTTGTCTGGTTATGTGCTCAGAGGTCGCTTGGTTCAACTTGGACCGTCTCGGAAAACTTAACCCTCAAGACTTTAAGTTTATTTATTTCAATAGTTACTTATGTTTTTAAACTTAGGTTTATAAAATAGAAATCATTACGGTAATATTGAAATGTAGATACCTATGCTAAGTAAGAAATGTACATAATAATTATATTTACTTACCTACAAATTAAGAGTGAGGGAACCTTTGATTGAATAATTTTTAGGCGTAGTCAACTAGGAACCACCACGCCATGTTCATCTGTCTGTCCGTCCGAGGTTTTTTGCTTTGTGATCGTTAGTGCTAGAAAGCTGCAAATTCTGGATCCATCAGTTTTGCTGACTAAGGGATAAAATAAAGATAATTAAAAAAATGTAGGGTACCTCCCCTACACGTAAAGTGGGCATGCATTTTTTTTTGGCCCTAATATTGTCGTTTGTTTTTGGATAAGTCTTTCAAAACGACTAGCGGCCTGATTCAAAATTTAAGGTACGTCAAAAAATTGCTGAAGTTATGATATGGATCGGATATGTCAGTGTCAAAACTTAACGTTTTTGTTTGAAGAAGAACTTGAAGAAGTAATAGACAGTAGGTACCTACTGTACACTTAATAACGACGATACTAAAGTTCCTAAATTTACCATTTACCATGCTAAAACTGTGTACGCGAGAGCTAGGTGTGGCTTTAAAACTTTCCTTTTTAAGTAGAAAATTTTGGCTTCACACGATAACGATGCAAAAATGAAAATTTTATTATGTGAAACTAACTTGGCCGGCACTTTTAGAAAAATGAGCTCTTAACGTTATTGGGGGATTTCCTCTAGGTAGTCACGTTTTATTTCATGGGTTTTCTCATAAGTCTATGAGAAAGCTTCCGTAATTTCGGCACTTAGCTACAAGAGAAAGAATAAGTCGGCACTAAAAAAAGTTTTCGACTAACACTCGAGAAAAACAATTTTTGGTTAAATAATGCGGGTAAAAAAGTTGGCGCTCCTCGATGTGGTCAGTAAAAAAAAGTCTGAAACGAGCGTAGACAGCACTTACTGGGACATAGCGAGGATCTTGTGTTGTGTAAATACGCCCCATTGCGACGAAGTAAAGCGAGCGGGGCGTGAACAAAACGTCAATCGGTGCAAGCCTGGTTCGGTAACGAAGATTTTATAGCGATTTAATTGCAATCCTATAATGCTGTCAACGAATTTGAGATGTGGTAACGTCTAGGATTTATGATAAGTCTATATATAAATATCCGCCTTTCCCATTCCTATATTGTTAAGAGTTGCCACTAAATTGCTTTATGTAATAAGGCTCTCAACTTCGCACATTTTTAGGGTTCCGTAGCCAAAGGGTAAAACGGGACCCTATTACTAAGACTTCGCTGTCCGTCCGTCCGTCCGTCCGTCTGTCCGTCCGTCTGTCTGTCACCAGGCTGTATCTCACGAACCGTGATAGCTAGACAGTTGAAATTTTCACAGATGATGTATTTCTGTTGCCGCTATAACAACAAATACTAAAAACAGAATAAAATAAAGATTTAAATGGGGCTCCCATACAACAAACGTGATTTTTGACCAAAGTTAAGCAACGTCGGGAGTGGTCAGTACTTGGATGGGTGACCGTTTTATTTTGCTTTTTTTTTCGTTTTTTTTTGCATTATGGTACGGAACCCTCCGTGCGCGAGTCCGACTCGCACTTGCCCGGTTTTTTTCCTCTTTTCAAGTAGCCGCCTGAATACATCATCCTTTTAGGTATGACAATGACAACCATCCAACGGGTCGGGTCTTCTAAGTATTTTTTCCCGTAGCCGACCACAATGAGCTTTTCCTAGGTATTGAACTACTGTCTGGCCTCGTGTCAGAAGAACCGATGAATCGATGAGGTACTGGACTTTTAATTTTGTTTAAGGTTGACGGTTTAACGAGACGCCTTTTTATATCTATTCATCGACCTAATGCGTATTTCAATTCCAATATGTGAAGCATGCTTTAAAGTGTGTGGAGCGCAACGCACTAATATAGATCAAATTGGTACCACACTTTAAGTTTCTGAATATGCCATAGTGCAGTGCTTTGAGGCGCCAAAACGCGCGCGGGGGCCACGGGCGCCACGGGCGCCAGCGCCATGCTACTCGCCAAACCAACCTCGTCCTCGGGGAGCGACAGCCGCTTGCATCGCATGCCACAATTCGATCGCTGAATATGCACTTTTACATTATCCACCGCTTTGACGCTGACGCGAGAATCGGAGTTAGGGATTGAGTGTCACCACGAATTTAATGAAATTCGTTTTTGAGATGCACATTCATTAAAATCGTTGAGAGATGTAGATGCGTTTCATACAGCAGAGTTCGGACTCGCCACAGATAAAAATTGTGTGTGGGTTAGCGTTGGTCATAACTATTCCAAATTTCAAATCGATAGCTTAAGTAATTCTCGAGATACCTAGCAATGTGACAGACAGTCGGATGGACGGACCGAGTCGCACCATAAGGGTTCCTTTCGTACCTTTTTTGTATGGAACCCTAAAAACAATCTGAAACGATTAATTGCATCACTCGCACGCAATCTTAAGGCACATGAGTTACAAACTATTATAACTTTTCTAGAACATTGTTTGATAAGGATTACATTTCATAATTATAACATTTTAATTTTTAAGTGACATAAGGGTGACGTTACCGCAAGCGATTCAGGAGGAACTATTAATACCTACGATCTTTATGTTAAGGAGTTGCTGGAACGGTCTCTTATTATTTGAATAAGTATTATAGCTTTTTTAGTTGGACAAATCAATTAGTCACATCGTGTAGTTTGAAGACTCATTGAGCACTAAAACATAATGCGTAAATAGCGCGCAAACCAAAGTTAGCGCTTGGCACAAAGCGAATCACGCTGCCGTAGGCAAGCATATTGTTGTGCTTTAACAGTTCTCCTATTTGAAGTCGAAATAGTCGCATTGCGCAGTGTTTACTCATGCTGAAAATGCATAATATATATATGTGTACAGTACGTCTGAAAAGTATCGGCAATAGCAATAGAGTTTTATTGAGGCCGTCTGCTCACAGCGACAACGCTCGGCTACAATTCAGCTTTGTCCGCCTTCCTACGGGATTCCGCGCGGTACATGCATTTCTTCACGGTCGATCAACTTACCAGCCTTCTGGCACTGTTTCAAATGTTATAATGGGCATTTTAGATTCCGTTTCTTTTTCATTCGACATCAAGCAAAGTAAATAGAAATTGGATTTCTGAAAGTAAGGTTCAGCATCGTTACAAAAAATTTCAATCTTATACGCAATAAACATTACAATAATTTCGTTTTCAAGACTTGGCTAGAGTAGGACGAGTATCGGGGCAGCCTTGTGCCTGTCTCGTGAACCCGACAATCCTCCCTTCACCTTCTCTGACAGGAAATAAATCCCACCCAAAATAAGACAACACGAGTCTTATACCGAAAAAGTCAAGCACAAACTTACCGAAAGGGTTATGATACTGTACATTTAAAAAAGTTTCCGATTTGCGTAAATTCTAAAAGATTTGGAAGTGTATTTTACTGTGTGAATAAGTACCTATAAAGAAAATTAATTGACCTAAAAATAAATGGTAATTTCTAATTAGTAACGTTCAAATAACGATGATGTTTCACATAATAAAACTAGTAAACGTGACCCCATGTTACCTACTGCATTTAGCTTCATTAAATTCAAAGCACAGTGAAATCCATAAAAATAATAAATACCGATCAGACAGTGCCAACTTACTTCTTTATACCGCTAAAGTTACCGTTTTATACTGCTCGATGGGACCCTAACACTAACCTTCGGAAAAAATGAGGAGGATATTGTAAAAAGATACGGTGCCTACAATAAGAATTCAATAAAACCGTTTACTCCAAAGGTACCTGTATGTATAATGCCTGTATGTATATTGAAATAAATTTATTTAAACTACCAAACGTTTGATCAAACAACCTACCTACTAGGTATATTTTATCAATATCTACGTAGGTATTTTTAGCTAAGTAACTATAATTGGGTGATTCGCAATAATGTGCAACATTTGACAGAATATATTTTTATCTGACTAAATAGGGTCGAACCCAAAAAAGGTGGCTATTATGTTTGACTGATGTTGTACGCACAGTCGGCAGTAACAGTTGCTAAGTTAAACGGGAGAGGTGGTCTCATATTTTCTTAAACAGACTTGGGTACACGCTTGGGTACCTACCTACTTTCCACTGAAGAATTATAAACAGTTTGATAGATATTGTAATCAAATCACGTCTAGTTTACGACGTCTGGCTTCAAAAATTGCGGTTAGACACATTAGATCAAAATTACAATCCCTCTTTGAACCAATACAGCTAGGTATCGGCACGAAAGGTGGGTGCGAGGCAGCCTTCCATGCCCTAAGGACCTACCTTTCACTCGATGATTTCGAAATTGTTGTCAAAATTGACGTTAAAAATGCTTTTAATTCGGTTAGTAGAGACACCTTGCTGACAGAAGTTAAGGACAAAATTCCGGAACTATACAATTACCTTTTCTTTTGCTATTCAGACTCATCTAAATTAATGTACAAGTCACATGAATTATCTTCTGAGGTTGGCTGTCAGCAGGGTGACCCTCTCGGGCCAGCAATTTTTAGTTTGGCTATAAATCCAATTATCAAAAATTTTAAATCAAAATTCAATGTGTGGTACTTAGATGACGGAACCCTAGGAGGCGACGTGAATACTGTGCTCTCTGATTTGTCTTTTATTAAGAGTAGTTTCGAAAATATTAGTTTAGAACTGAATTTCAGTAAATGCGAACTCTTTATTCAAAAATCTTCTTGTACTTTGACCGACTTACAACCCAAATTTGACGATCTGACTCCCAATATCAAATCAGTAGACAAGTATTCTCTTTGCCTCCTGGGTTCTCCTATATTCGAAGAATCTTTTCCCGATTATATTTCTAACTCCATAACTAAATTCAAAAGTCACACAGATCGCTTACTCAAAATTAGCCCTCATTATGCTCTTGTGATTCTTAAATTCTGCCTTTTTGTCCCTAAATTTACGTATGTGCTCCGCTGTTGTCCTTTCTGGAAACATCAAAATTTATTGTCGCCCATAGATGATTAGTTTAGAGACGATTCTAAACATTCAGCTAAGTGAGCCATCCTGGTCTCAAGCGTCCCTCCCTATTCGGTTTGGAGGTTTAGGAATTCGCAAAATTTCCAGTGTGGCTTCCCCAGCCTTTTTGGCGTCCACTCATAGCACGTCTGGTCTCATAGGAAATATCTTAAGGGATTTGCCCATAAACTGTGAGATCGCGGGCTTTGGGGACGCCAAAGATGCTTTTAAAATTGCTTGCCCAGGCAAACAATTTCCAGACAACCCAAATTCACAAAGGAGTTGGGATAATGTTTACTGTGATTTAACTTACAATACTCTCCTAAACAACTGTACAGGTCCAGACCGCGCGAGGCTTTTGGCGGTCGGAGCCCGGGAAGCCGGTTACTGGCTACATGCCCATCCTTCGCCCAATACTGGTACTTTCTTGGATCCGGCCTCCCTTAGACTGGCGACTGGTTTGCGACTCGGGGTTTCGGTGTGTACGCCACACGTATGCTCTTGTGGCACGGACGTGGACCGACTGGGACACCACGAATTATCTTGTCAAAAAAGTGCAGGCCGTTTTTCGAGACATGCGACGCTTAATGACATAGTCCGTCGGTCTCTTGCCACCATCAATGTGCCTGCTCTTCTTGAGCCGACTGGCATTATCAGAGATGATGGGAAGAGGCCCGATGGGGTGTCTTTAGTTCCTTGGAGCTTGGGACGGATGTTAGTGTGGGATGCTACCTGCGTAGACACACTGGCACCGTCCCACCTCCAACGGACTACTGTAAAAGCGGGCGGAGCGGCGGAAAGCGCCGAAATTCTAAAACGTAACAAATATAAGAGCCTCGGTAGAGAGTACCATTTTGTACCATTTGGGGTTGAAACTCTAGGTCTATTTTAGATTTAAGCTAGTTATTCATTTCGTTTAGTAGTACCACTGTTTATATATTGTATGTAAATAAATGATTTATTGATATATGTTTTTGGTGTCTACACATATTTTAGCGTTCCACTTCCAGCTATCTTTACAACATATTATTTTAGAAGACATGAATATGTAGGTAAGTACTTCCTTTTACACATTTTATGCTATCAAATTGTATGTTATGAATTGTGAGTGCGGTATCTGAGAATCTCATTTCATTGTACAATAGAAAATGAATTAAGAAATAAATTTATTTCTTAATTCGAACGATTGACGAAGCTTTAGGGGCTACGTCGAAATCGCAATGTCATTCTATTCAGGCTTTGGCAACTTGTCCCTATGAAGCGCCAACCTGCATACATAATTCCACAACTGACTTGTTTTCTGCATCATCGCATTTCTTCTCGTATTTCGTTCCGCATAGTTATAAATTTAAATAGATTTGGTTGCTTTTAAAATTTTGTGAAGGCAAATAGTGATGTCGATGGATGTCGACATATGTAATATAAAAAAAAAAGAGAATTTGGCCAACCTCAATCAAATTATCAGTGTCGCATGTTCGCGTCCATACTTCCGTGAAGTAACTTTTATACAAACATGTTTACCGAATATCACGTGAGGTGGCGCTGTACCGTGAGCGGTGATTCCTACATCGCACTATTGAAATGTTTATGGGAATAAAATTATATATAACGGATTGGGATTACTTTTAATATATTGGCTTTATTTGTGATTGTTGTTTAATTTCATAGTCAATAATACTATGACAACGTCAAATTTTGCACTTTTATTGATTGAATATTCATTGTAGCCGAAAAAAGTAAGTGCCAACATTATTGAGTGCAATCGCGAAGAGTGCTCGCGAAGCCGCCCAAGCTGATCCGTGATCAAGTTACAGAATGGAAATTGTAACGGGCGAGTTTACATCGCTCGTCGCAGCTCGTTTGTTTTACGACCAAGAGGGAAACGAGGCAGGCCCGATAGTGGCGTGCAATGTAGATTAAAAGTTTATTCGTTTTACGATCGCTTAGTTTCGTAGTAGAACTCAAGCCATTCCCCGCGGTCGTGGCTATCGGTGTATTAACTCAATTGCAGCGAAAAACTTTCAACTTTTCGTTTCACGATAACGCCAAAGAATTCGTAGACCTCGAAAATATATTAAACATAAAATCCTTTAAGATTAATTGAAAGAGGAAAATAGGAAATGTTTTTGTCGATCTTCTTTACCGCTTTAGAAATGTTGTTGATTTTGTTAGGTAAGTTCTTTCAAACAGCTGTTAAAAGTTAAGAACCGAAAAACTCAAACCCGAATCCTTATCGTAATAAGATTTCTGTGTCTAAATTGTGAACGTTAAATTGAGCAACTTTGTAATAGCTGTTTTGGTACAAAATATAACAATATTTAAATATAAGCTCGTCAGCACAGTTCCCTGTGGAATGTAATGTGATTACGCTAGCACATTAGGTTTATGGCTAAAGTTGAAGAGGCGGAACAGCGAAAAAATTCGTTACATATTCTTGTGGCGTTATAATTGGAGCAAACATTAATTACGGCAAGAGCGAGGGTGCAGGGACCGCGCCGCGCCGGATTGTCCGAACTACGGACTGAATTATAAAGTTTTCTATCTCCCTGGATACGCGCCACTCCCGCGCTGAAATAATAAGATAGCAAGAGAAATGCTACCGACATTTTGAGGAATAACTCCATCAAAGTGAGCCGTAAAGGATACATTAAACCGGCATCTGCATGTCGAGTACGTGGCCCGAAATAATCCTACTAAAATATTAATGCCGGCCCCGGTTCTCTTTTTAAACTTTGAAGTGATTCAATTATTTAAACGCAAAATGATATGTCACGATATGGAAAATATTTTCGCGTTTTAATTAAGTTAATTTCGCAGGTATGAAACCGTTGCATGAGTCGTAAAATTAGCACGTGTGCGGTTGTGCCCTACCAAGTTTCATTACATTATCACTCCATTTATAGTAATTATCATTAGACCACTCATTGGGAAGTGTTGCCATCGCATAGGCTTCAGGTTTTAATTATGTACTACTGACTCGAGTAAACTCTTATTACATAATATGTTCTTACAATTAATGTTATTGAAATGTTAAATACCTACTGTAAAATATATTATTGTAACTAAACCTTCCTGCAAACTGCGAAGTGAATGAGGAATATATTTAATAGAGAACGCGAAACTTGCACGGATACTTAAGGTAACTGCAGGGATTATACAAATTATTAATGTGTGATTTTTACTTCATTACACCTCTACATTTAAATTGATTAAATTAAGGTTTATCTATCTATACCTATCTAATCTTATATACCTATCTAACGTTATCATACGTCCAACTAGTTTTGAGATAGCTCTATCGGCGGTTGGATGGTTAAATTAAATTTAATTCTCCCTTTAGATATTATTAGCGGGTGTGAAGGCTTAGTGTTTGGCAAGAGCTATCAAGTTGGTCTGCATTCTGTTTGTCTTAGTTTAATTTCAATTTAATCTGATTATCTAAGCTTATATTTAGTGTAGAATGAGATTCACGATAATTTGATTTGATTCGTGCGTCGCTTTTGCAAACATAAGATTGCGCTGTAGTGCTATATCAACCATGCGCTCTCGATCAAATGTTTTAAAATGTTAAAGTAGCATTGAAGAATAAAGGTCCTTTTAGACACACTGATCCGATTACGCGTAGTGTGTGTACCGATAGTTACTCGTACATGCAGACATACAAATATAGATAGATACATGTGTCGAACAAAACCACAGTTTTAAAATGTACAAGATGACAACATGTCAAAAATAAATAATGCGCTCGTTTGCCTACTGTATCATAAAACCACGATATAGCCACCCACCGTATCTCTTAGACGCATCTTTTCGTATATTCCAGTCCGCTAACCTTTTATACATTCAAGCCGGCCGCTATGAAGCTCAAAAGTGGTAGTATTTTTTTGTAGTCCTTAAATTCCACCTCTTTCGCACTCATGTAATGTTCATTATAATGATTGGTTCCCTTTTGCACCTGTGATCTGCGATGTGTATATTAAGCCTTAATATTATTTAAATCTAATATTAATGTATGAAATTCTATTCGAGAATTGACCTCTTGGGTGGAGGTTTGGGGGCACCTGTGGCGTCCATTATCAGCCGCCGTCAGCCGCGGAGGTGCCAAGAGCGCGTAAGAACTGTTATTGTAACGTTCGCACTTCACGTGTCTCCTACTGTTTGTAATTCTGACCTCGGGCTATAGCCAAGAGGACAATAGTTTAACGACAAATGCCAATCGTAAAGTAAAATGTACTGGGATGACATAAATATGCTACGAAAAGTCAAAATATAATAAGTATTAAAGTTAATTAATACTAAGTAACTAGTCTTAATATTAAGTATTAAAGTTTCGATTGGCGTTTTCTGCACGGAAAGAGAAGAGTCGTGGAATGTATACATACATACCCCATACATTCTACGACTCATCTCTTTCCGCACAGACTCTAAGCGATTGTCACTTAACTATATCCATTGTAACATGGGTTAGGACAACAGTTATCCTTAATACTAAGGATAGTGATGCTTTGCGACCTGCTGTTTTCATTAACCGCACGATAACGACATGCTATAATCTCGCAAGTCATCACATTACGCAGACGAAGTTGCAAGTAAAAGCTAGTATTTTAATAAATCATTTTATCCAGCGTATAGCGTATCTGTTTACATCATTCATTTGTAACAATCCCAGCGAGATTGATTGCTCTAATCTCGTCTCAGTTTTTCTTCCCGGCTTATAGTTTCATTAGCTTTCTCCTCACACTCCGAATGTCGCTACGTGTAGTTGTTGTCTGCGGTATTAGAGTTCCGCATTAGCGATGGATTCTAATCGAGTGCCGGAGGTAGCGCCAGGGCTTACCAACCACGTCGTTGTCGCGTCATGAATATTGAATAGTCCGGTCTCTACCTGGCCATAGTTAATCTTCTTTTCGGCAGTTTAATAGCCGTTTTTAATTCATAAACTGTGTAGGTAAGTACAGTAGTATAGCTAGGTACATTTTATTGATAGGTATCAACAGCTTTACCCTAAGTATTTAGGCATGCAATCTATTTTATCTTAAACTAAGGTTTACTTTTTTAAGTTATAGAAGACTATTAAAAAGTTTTAAGGATTATTTAAAAGTATTTCCTTCGAGGCTTTTAATTTCGTTAGGTAGCTGATTACCTAAATATATTATCTTAGGCGATAATATGCACTATTTTTATATATCGAGGTGCTGGCTTTCAGAAGAATCATAGGGTATTTTCCTTTGCATTATCGCTTTGAGAATATGCAGGGTATAAATTATAATTATTATAAATAAAAAGCAAGTTTTGAGCGTGAGCAAAACTCGACAGTTAAAACTTTTATTTAAAAGTGTAGAGACTCTTGTAAACTAGTACTTAGTAGGTGCTAACTGCCGAAGACGACACAAGAGTAGACGATTCAACGGAGCCACGCCTTTCCGTCAATAAAACAGTGTTTAATATAAGTTTATGAAATTTATATCTATGTTAGTCTGTAAGGAATGTATCTACGAGCCTTTGATGCCTGAAAATTTAGAACGATTTTCGATATTTCATTTGATTTTTTCATTGTAAAACAAGCAGGCTGAACTGTCACCTAAACTATTGTGAAATAGGTAATAATTCCACCTATTCCACCAGAGAAGGTTCCTTAAGCTTCAAGTGCAATAAGGACGTTTCCATCTGAAATTCCAACAGAAATTCTGATAAAAAGGTACTTATTGCAGATGAAGCATAAGGACATTTCTCTGGTGAAAAGCCACATAATTTTAAGTACAACTGTGTCGGTCTCCTCACACGTCATGCAGTACTTTGTCTTTTTATTAAAGAAGGTATTTAAAAGAGCTTACCGGCGTTGATAAATGCGCCAACATATTTACTTGGCAAGTTCTCAACAATATTACCTTATGCAAGCACGACTGGCAGCTAGTTTGGTCTGAAGCATCACTTACTTAACTTCCGGAGCTCTAACACATATCTTTTGTCAATGTCTTCACGGTTCTTGTGAGGAATAAATGAGAGAAAATGTGAAGATTAAAATCGCGTTCTACGGTATGGAGGTTTACACCCAAATATACAGATATTAACATACATGAGAGTATCTACAGGATTTTTAATGACTCGCAACGCGCATGTGACATTACCATCCTTAACCTCCAAGAAATAGAATAACATAATCAAGCAACTGCTAATAAAAATCTACAAAAAAAATGTGACGAAGAATGCCTTAAAATTATGCTGTAAATGATTATGATGCTGATGCAATGTTTTTAAGATAACTGTTTATTATTTAATTATTTTTTGGACTTGAATATACTCAAAATGTAAACCTGAATACATTGTCGCTGTAGTAGGGTGTAAAATCAGGTTTTAGGTTACTTTCCATTCAAGGCATCTCGAATATGGGTAAATATAGTATCAAGGCAAAGCCCTTTTATTTGATACATATCCCATTTGGTATGTTAAAAAGAAAAACAATTTTTCTTTGTACCGCGGACTTTATGACGTTACAGTTAATATCCCCACCATTTTCGCGCTTATCATCTCATATATTTGTGTTCAGAACATCATACTGAATGCATTGATACCAAATATACTCATAGACTTATACAAAATTACATTCTATCTACTATGTACCTACCTATTATTATATTGGTTGGTTAATCAATTGATGTTATAACTACCCGAAAATGTACAAATTATTTGTTTAAGTAAATACCTAAAGATACAGAGTATAAATATCGCGAAACAGCGGAAACCAATAAGTCAATACCGTTGATTTCAAATAACTAAGCGAATCTGTTCACATTATTGTGTTCGAATGAGGTTATTATAGTTTCATTCGATTTAAGTGGATTTGTTCATAACGGTATCTACCGTAAATTATCGAATAAACAGGGCATTCTGACTATCCATCACACATATTAATGGGTTGTCGAATTCATAAGTACAGATACTCAGTACACATATGTACAGACATAGAACAGTAGTACCTAGTAATACATATTCTGTATTATTCAGTCTGCGTCGGTTCGCCAACGCGGGATCCGTTGAAACTCCTCGTTATGGAGCGGAACATGTCGAGCAATCTTTGACTTAAAATACGTGAGTGACCCATTTTATTATATTTTAGTATATTATTAATTTATTATAATAGTTAAGTATCTGTGTGCAGCTTCTATACTATACGTAGTTTTATAAATTTAACTAGCGACCCGCCCCGGCCTCGAACGGGTTACACAAAACCTTAACAAATTATACACTTAAACCTTCTTCCTCAAGAATTCTATTGATAGGTGAGAACCGCAAAAATAAAAATACGTTCAGTACTTTTCGAGTTTATTGCGAACATACATTACATACATACAAACAGACAGACTCGGCGGGGGATTTTGTATAATGAAATTGAATACTTTATTCTAACTGTACTGTGGTCTACCCACCGTAAACTCCAAAACAGTCTCTAGGTAGGTACTGAGCTCGCAATATTTTGAAAACGGCTGCCATTATTTTTACGACACATCTCTGGAAGCCATTTGCTGGCACCAGCTATTTAAATGAAAGAAACTGTTTAATTAAATTGGTCCACCGTATTTGTACATGGTGCCAGTGGTGCCAATCACAGACTGACAAATGAAATCTTTGCATTCAGTTATACAAATCGAAATCTAGTAGATACCTAATAGTAGAGTTTTCCTGTATCCAGGAAAATTTCTCAATATAAAATAGATAAACTGAGAACTTATTTTCTTTATTACCTCCCTCAAAACATTATAGTTGTATTGTAAGCCACTTTTATAAATAACTCGAGCGTTTGTCTCAATCGAAACAAACTAGATAGTATTACTTGTGGAAAAGCACAAAGTTTAAGGGGGGAAGTTAGAGTTGGTTGTTATCATGGTTGTTATCGGCGTTATCACAAGCGTAGGGGAGACTGCGACTCTTTCCCCTTAACACAGATTACTAAATATTCACAGGAGATATGGTACTTGTTCCGGTACCTACAGTTACAGTAAAAAGGAAATTTTCACCACGCATTGCTTAAATAAACGAGCAATATAAGTGATTTTATAATCGATTTATTTTATATGTTGGAATTGGAACTTGCACCTATGTTTGACCAAATTGCATAATGGTAATGAATTCCTAAAAAATATGAGTGCACCATTTGTATTTTCTTATTTGCAATAAAGTTTATAAAATAAGGTACGTAATACGTACTTGAAACTGGCTAAGGAAGGAAAAATAATAATTTTAGCTGGTAGTCAGTTTTCTAGAGAAATATAATTAATGTTCAGTTTGGTATGTATAAGCAACAATCGCTTTTATTAAATAAATTTCGCAGTGTGATTATTGAGCGTTAACTATAAAATTTTACACGACGAGTAAACATTGATTAGTTCGCACTACACTACTGTACGCGGGAAAACACATTTTAAAAATGGTCATTTCTGTGTACGATACAATAAAATTATCCTACTCTATTTATTTATTTATTTGAAGAGTAGCGTTTTGGTGTATAATGTAGTTGTAGCTCTAGGAATGATACGCTGGAGTAGAAGGAATAATACATTCCCTTTCCGACTGTCACTTCAGAGTTTAATGCACGAGAGCTGTTACACTTTACTCTGTTTTATTTAATTGTCTAGTTGTTCACGCTTACATAGTAACAAATTAACATTATTAATGATGTAGACGAATGTCCAAGGTTATTAATAAATACAAGAAGACTGATCACTGCTTACAGTTTGGATTTTATTCGAGCATTAGCAACCCGCCTGCGGCTTCGCACTGGTTAACAAATTATAATGTTTCCTCAAAAATCACGCTAAAAGAAAACGCATGAAAATACTAAATATTCGAGGGAAGCCAGTGCTGTCAAACTGGTTTAACTTGACAGACATTCAGACGTACTCTATGAGAGTAACCACTGATGAACTCACCGTACAACTTTGAGTAGTTTTTGAGTTTATCGCGAACAAACAGACAGACAGACGCGGCGGAGGATTTTGTATTATAAGGTGTATTAATTCCCTTATGTCACAATCACTCTCCTTTAATAGTTTTTCCAGCTATCCTAAATATTACCAGTTACCAATATAATACTATGGTTCTATTGCACACAAAGCTCTGCGTTTTAGTATTTCAAAGAAGTGTGACATTATGCAATTGAATATTGCATGTGACAAGGAGGCGAGATTGCACCGTGAACGCTCGCCATTGTGGGCCGGCCCCTGAGACGCCGCTCCGGCGCCGCTCACCGTAACTTATATTCGATCTCGTAATGGAATTGAGGACCGGTTAGATACTAACTTTGCTTTCTTACTATACTCACGTTATACTTAGGGCATACTGAAAATTCCTGGACTGGTCACTTAGAAAAAATACGTCGTCTCATTTATCAGAATCCAGAAACTTTCAGTATGGCCCACGTTGAAAGAGTTGCTATAAAATTGGTCGTGGTTGGTTAACTGGAAGCCTGCATCTTTTGCCTGGTCCGACAAAAATGAACCTCCTTTTAGCAAATTGTATCTGTCAAGGCAACGTTCAGAAAAGAGTTACCGACTAATGAGAAGGATACAAACATGTTTTGGTGAACTGAAAGTTTCGGGGGTTTTCACCAGTTGTTAAGAAAACGAGGTAGGTATCTAGGTACTCAAACTTAAAACCGGCCAAGAGCATGTAGGGTTCCGTAGTTACCCATCTGTCACAATCAATAGGCTGCCTTCAACGGGGCCGGGCTATAGTTTTGAAAACTTATAATCAAAAAATAATTTATTTACAAACAAGATATATATGTCCCCGTAAAATTGTAAACACTCGTCAGTTTATAATATCGCTAGTTAAATTATAAACTGACGGTAGGGAGATTACAATCTAACCTAACCTAGCCTACGTTAGATTGTAAACTAACGGGTTCACCATCTTACGGTGTCATAATACAGAGGTAAGGTATATCTTTATTAAGTTCTACTTTCACGATTTATAATTTTTGGAAATATGGTCATATGGGGAGGTACATGTAGGGGAGGTACCCTCAAAATTATTTTTTTATAGATAGTTATCTTTTTATCAGCATAATTGATTTATATATCCATGCCAACTAGCACTAACGGTCACGGAGCAGATAGAAAGACGGACATGGCGAAAAACAAAATAACCTAAAATAATTATAACGGTATCTACTTACTTCCGTAGTCAAGTAGATTTTTAACGCTTAAGGTCAATTTTTAACCCTAAAAAATATACTCACTATTAATTATGCTAAAATGAAGTTTTTCATTTTGTAAAACCATAAGCAGGTACCTAAAGTTTTTAAGATAGTGTGAAGTTAAATTATTTAGTGTTGTTTGTTTGTATTCAGAGCAGATCACGCGCAATCGCGGGGTTTATTATTAAATCGCGTGTTCGCGAACCGCGAGTAAATTGGCTGGTGCAGTAATTAACCACTAAACAGTAGAGATAGCGTGTACCAAGACGGCGAGAGCGTCGCGTTTGTGCGCTCAAATTGGATTCCTTCTAATATGCTACAGCTAGGCGTTGTGTTACAGTCAGCATTGTAATGCATGAGATTACCGAATGTGCAAGCTAGTGGGCTGACAGCGCCGCCATTCAACCAATGTGCACGGACAATTAACTTGATGAAACAATGAATGTGTTTACTCGCACCTGAGTCATCTGATCGCTAAAGACATAACGAGCGTCGAGCGACGCTGTTTCGTTATTGTTTCTACAAGCTTTGAAATCCATGTACGTATGTACGACGTATGATAGTACAATTCGTAAGCTCAAAAAACAGCCCCAACTGGAAGAAAGCATGAAACTTGGCATGCATATGGTATAGGTAATGTAGGTAAGAAATAAAATACTAATATAATAAAAACACTTACAAAACATTACAAAAAATATATAAACACATTATAAAAAGCCTAAGTTATATATTTATTATGTACAATCAGTTTTAAATTATCGTACGGACACAGAAATCTCTAGCTCATTTTACAATATAGCTTCGACAATATTACAAGCACCCAAGTTTATAACACCAGCTGCGCACTAACGTGACTTGTTGATCTAGTGAATTCCCAGCACCCATTTTATCCTGCTGCAGCTATTATTAACAGCCTCCCTGCACCCATAGTGCATATTCATTGTCGGACGTCCGATGGTGCGTATTAAATATTTATTTATATCGCTCAAATTAAGTAAATATGACAAGGAACGGATAACGCAATAAAAAAAATGTGTCATATATGTATGATCACGGAAGTAGCATTTTTATAAGTAGTAGGTATCCACATAATTATGTACCGGAAAATCAGGTAACTATATTATATAGTCCTTAACTTCTAGCCGCCCAGAGACCTATAAAAAGGACTCCTGTTCCATTCTAATTTGAACTTTGTGTTGACAAAATAAATTTTCATTTTGCTAGGCAAGGTTTGACGTATGGGCGGCTAGAGGTTAAGTACAACTATGGTCCAGTTTTTAACGTTGATTCTTAATGAGTCTTTATGATTTGTACTCGTTACATTTATTTTGGAACGTAGATACACTAATGCTCTTTCTATATTATACCTATACTTAGTCAACATAATTTGAAAAATACTTTTTCATATCTCATGCTCTGAAAGTGGGTCGTTGTTGTTCTAAAAGGTGCGCAGAAGGTGATACGTTTATGCTCTAGCGCAGAAAAGTGGTGTACTCCTCTGTGTCCCCGTTCCACGAACAACTGGGTGGAAACAAAATGGAAAAATTTAATAGTGTCTTTATTTCCTCGCCTGGAACAATTGGTAATTGTTTAATTTTACTAATCCCACGTTGATCCTTTTTTTGGTTCTCTTATTTATCGCCGAAAATGGTATGACCGATTATCACTTCCCAACTCACGTTTGGCGGATTTTTATTCCGCCGAATTTTCATTTCCCAACTTTTCAAATATTTTTTTCATCACACTTGCTCGGAAAAGATGTATTTACACGTAGGGCTTGCGGGCGGGAAATTGAATTTTTCGCCCTAGGGCGGAAAAAATCTTTTCCGAGCAAGTGTGATGAAAAACACTTATTTACACGTAGGGCTTGCGGGCGGGAAATTGAAATTTTCGCCCTAGGGCGGAAAAGTGTTTTATACAGAAGTTTGTTTTTATTAATTCTCCTTTTTTTCCTTACAAGTGTGATGAAAAACATTGTGTGTGCCACGGGCGGTAAAGAAATTCCGAACTCGTGAACATTTTAAGCCCTCGCTTCGCGTCGGGCTTAAAATTGACACTCGTTCGTAATTTCTTATTTCCCGCCCTTAATACACAATGTACTATTTTTCATTTGCCAACCGCACACTTACCAACTAAACGTTTGGTCTGCGTTTTATAATGCCAATTTTCAAAATGCCAACTTTCATGTCGTAGAATGTTTTAGTTGGCATAATATACACTTAGTTGTTTATTGTTTACCATTTGTTTCATTTGGTCAGACTGTACTGTACCAAAGGGGGGCCGTTTCTGGGACTTTAATTTTTTTTTTTGAGAAAATGAGAAAAACATAGGGGTTTCAAAACACTTAGAATAATTTACATGATTTTGTTGAAATAATCACTTTTTTCTTAATAAACTTTCCTCTAAATCTAAAATCAAAAATGGCCGAGATATTTGACCCGATAGTTGCTGTGTAATTACGTTTTTTGGGTTGTTGAAAAAAAAAATAACCTCGAAGACTAAGGCGGGAGCAAAGCTCCCGCCTTAGTCTTCTAACCTGATCATATCCAAGTCTCCCAAAAGTTTAGAGGCGTTATAATAATCTGCTTTACAATAATTCTACCAATTGAAACGTTGCCATACAAAAATTTGCTAATCGTTAGTTGTCAAAGTGAAACGTCGGCGAAATGTTGGTTGGCAAATGAAATTCCGCCAAAAATAGTTCTGCGAAAAGGCAGAACACCCCTTTTTTTATAAAAAATGATGTTAGTAAATTGTTAAAAACAAATTATTCTTGATTTTTATCGTTGAATTCTATTTACTCGATTTCATAAGGCGGGAACCAAAAGGAATACACCAAAAAAAATGTTTTAAACCTTACACTTGCGTAAATGAGCAAAGGCAAAATCTGATACAGCCACAGTTAAACGTTTGTACGATATTAAATTAGTTTTCAAAGTTATTTAGCACTATATTCATGAAAATAAAATAAAATACAAGATAAAAATTGCTTATATTATTAATTAAATTGTTATTTAATATTTATAATACTTTTATTATGTTATTACGTGGTGCGGCGCACCAAGGTCGCGGTGCGGTCCGGTAGTCTGTTGCGGCTTTTAGAACGAAAAAGTATAAACTTAAAAAGTAAGAGGCAATCCCGCTGATATTCATGATTTTGCGAAATTGCCTTGTCTTGTTTGGTTTCCTCGCATTCGATATGAAAAATAGAGTGTTTAACTCGGGTGAAAGGCACCATTTCCGTCTCGGACTATTCGCGCTCTCACTGCGTTCGAGATAATAGATAAAATTAAATCTTGAGAGCTCATTGCAATCAATCGTGAAAATGAAACAAAACTTTATTTTCAAGAGATTGGTTAATATACACATAAATCAGTCGATATTAAAGGTTTCTATGTATATTACAGAACAAGTCGCAACATTTTTTTAATCTCAGGAGTCTAAAGTATTATTATTTGTAGTCAACTATGTAACTTACTTCAGGAACATAGTTTTTTAGGTGGCTAAACTTAAAACTTCTCTATCGTAAAGTTGCTCATTTTACAACATTATTATCAAAAAATAATATCTCTGTAACTACACAACTTAGGAGGTTGATCTTTTGTGTTATCGATAGCTTATTTATTGTAGATTACTGGGGTATGCATAACTCCATACCCGCCATAAGGTACCTTTGAACATGGGGCGGCACATATCGTTTCTAGATCTATTAACTAACGTATCTCAAAGTTCGAATCAGGCCGTCAGTCTTGTCTCTAGTCTGATATACGCCAATGAAATATCGCCTCATGGGTAGAATGTCTAAGAGTATTTTTTAACTTGATCATATTTAATTGATTCCTGGAAATAATTAAGGACGAAATGTATCATAATGGCACAGAAAACAGTAAGCCTGTTAATCGGTACATCCCGGCACACAAACAGAGATGCTGTTATAGTAATGGTCGTTTGAAGCGCCTAGTCCGAGGCGCAGTTAAAGTTGCCTCATGAATATTGACGATGCCGACTGCTAGCACCGCGTTTAGCCCAGCACAATACTATTTTCACTGGAGCTCGATTTGCTTAAGTTAATGGCACATTCAAGTGGAACAGTGTTACAATGCTACAAGTTTAGTGATTTAGATTTACAATAATTGTAAGACGAATCAACTATGACCAATCGCTTTTACGTTTAACCAAAGATTCACTGTAAGTACTAGGTTTGTAAAACTCAAATTCACTCAAGTTGACATTTGACAATATCCATTACCACCACATTACCACAAGACATGATACAGTGCCAAACTCGGGCATGATATTTTTTTAAACGAATAGGTATTATGTGTGTGTAGGCGCCAGTATGCCCCCGTTTTCCGAACAACGGCTGCAGTCTCTACGGAATTAAGGTGTATGTCAAAGTCAAAGTCAAATATACTTTATTCAAGTAATAAGCACTTATGAACGTTTTACATAATAATATATTATCTTAAACTAACTATCAGAGCAATTTATTGATGTTAATATTATTCCATAGTAATATTGGTGCCTTGGAAGATGGGACGGCCTCTAGTCTGGGATGCCACATGTGTTGACACCCTCGCGCCGTCCCACCTTCCGGGCACCAGCAGAGATGCTGGTCATGCCGCGTCCATGGCAGAAGACCTCAAACGCCGCAAATATGCCACCCTTGGCAGTAGTTATATTTTTGAGGCGTTTGGGGTCGAAACGCTGGGGCCGTGGGGGCCAAGCGCGCGCCGGGCCTTAGCGGAGCGCCTTATAGATGCCGCAGGGGACCAGAGGGCTGGCCAGTATTTTGCTCAACGCGTTAGTATTGCCATACGACGTGGCAATGCGGCCAGCCTTCTGGGGACATTTTTTATTTATAGCCGTTTTATTTTAAGTTTATTTAGTTTAGAGATAGTTTGTATTATTATTTTTAAGCTAATTTAATGTTTTATATTTATTTAATAGTGTTGTAATAAATCTATATTAGTTATTAAATTACGAGTTAATACACAGTATTATAATTATACACTTACATGTTGTGTAGTAGTGTCTCTACCTAAAATAATACATACCAAAATAATGATTAATGAAATAATTTGTATATTGGATTATTATACATATCATATTTAATACTAAGAATTTCACAAAAAGATCGTCAAACATAAAAATTGTATAAAAAATACTAGTCTAGTAGAATGTTTCTAGGATAAAATCTAAATGTCAATAACAGATGTCAATAAAACATAACAAAGAAATACATTGAATTATCCATTTCGAGTCACAATTAATCCCACGTTGTTTTATCCCTCATGTAGTCTTGTGTGGTATAATAAGCTTTAGAAATAAGTTTACGCTTTATGTAATTCTTAAATTTATTCATTGATAATTCAGTAATGTGGTTTGGAAGTTTATTATTAAATCTTACACAATTACCCATGAATGATTTTTTAATTTTATGGAGCCGTGTGAAGGGCACTGCGAGCTTATGTTTATTTCTAATATTAATGTTATGAATGTCGCAATTTTTCCTAAAATTAACAATATTTTTATGTACATACAGAATATTCTCATAAATATATTGACAGTGCACTGTCATTATGTCAATTTCCTTGAATTTATCTCTAAGTGAGTCTCTATGGTTCAATGTATTGTATATTGCTCGAATAGCCCGCTTCTGCAGAACAAAAATGGTATTTATCTCTGAAGTTCTTCACACTATTGAAATCTTAAGTTACTTGCAGAAATCCAGCTTCCGACCAACTCGCATTGAATTTCCCCAGGTTGCCAGGCACAAAATTCGCATGAAGACAGATCTGCTCTATTGTCTCTTTATTATCTAAATTACTTACATTTACTTATAGGATTTAAGTCCCTACTGATAACAGACTGTATTATTATTTAAATTTGACGTAAGACAAAGAGCCCTAACTCTATATTTGGTCAGTATTATATTCAGGCGAGGCTAGGTGAGACGGTATTTAGACTAATTCATCGTACTTCCCCGGAGGGTCAGAACTGTTGTTGTGTGTGGTTAACAGAGCGTTTGCTTCAGGTGAATCCATTAAAGTTGGTATCGAGATCCGAAGCCACTATTCCTAATCTGAGAACACACTTGTACTGGTTTACCTGGGTGATTTTTCGGTATGCGATCAAGGCCCGGCCTGTAACGACGTAACATTTACACCCTTCTGATTACTGCTGTCCACGACCGATGCTTTATGAGGGCACGTCACGTGGGACCTTGTTAACCCCTGGGAGTGAGATTTCAACCCGTAAAATATACACTTTTATAGCTTTAAAATAAATACTTAATGATGTAATTAATGTGATATTTTAAAAATTAAGTAAAAAATGCTTCATTTCAGTAGGTATCTTACAGTAGTTACAGTAGCGGGGTAATACCTATCTATACAGCTCGATACCCACCGGCTTGCCTAATTTCAGTCTTCAGATAGTTGTTTAGTACCAGCAGTTGCCTAATAGGATAGGATTAAGCGAAAAAATATGTCATATTTTGTTTTGATCGAACTCATCGTTTAATTTTCTTTTTGTTTAAACTTGCAAAAAAATAAAATTCAAAAACATGATATCCGCGATCCCGGGTACGCACGTCATCTCGCTCACGCTTACGCTGATTGAGGGCCCGATTCGAATTTTAAAATAGACATTAATTAGACATCTTTTAGACATCACCAAGATACGATAACGATATGTTTAAGATCTAACCTGTCAAATTTGACATTTGCGCGATTCTGGAGATACTCTTGAACGATTTCCACAGGATATGACTTAGAGATCCAATTCACATCTAATAGATATCTTACTCTATCTAACGTAAAAGTGACATTAGTTGCCCGAATTGCGCTGCAAAAGAGAACTAGTTGATATCTAAACTATAACGTATCTAGAATGGATCTAGTACGTGTCGTCTCTTGTGAATATCTTGAAGTTCGAATACGGCAGTGAGAGTGGGAGAAGAAGTTGAACCCACGGGTCTTAATTTATTGTATTGTACATAATGATGTACAATACAATAAATTAAGACCCCGTGGGTTCAGGTTCTTACCTACCTAGGTCTTACCTACTTAGGTTACCTACCTATCTTAATTATACAACACAACGGCTTGCTGTCCAAACCTAAGCCTTGGACTTGCCTGATTGCTGTCACAGGTACTGACTAGATGACGCAAATAAATAATCAAGTGAATAGCATTAAAGTGGCGGTTTTCATATAGGTAGGTAAACCAAAAAAACATGCAGAAAGCATTAACTGAGGTATGATAAGAAAATTACATCCTGCATGTGTGTATGACGTAGGTATCTAGTCCTGTATACAGTCCAAGCCTACAATATGTTTGTCAGAAATATTAACACGAACGCAACAGTGTGATACACTCACATTGTTGCGTTCAGCTGGGATGTAGGTAACCGAGGCTTTCGGCTTCTCACGGTGCACAAAGACAATTTTTAATATCACAGCGTGATCGTTTTTGTGCGGTCTTATAAAATATTTAATAACATATTGCCCTACAGCATCGAGTTTTTTTTGTATTTTTCGCATAACGTGATGATCCTTTGACCTTTGCAAATATTTTAAATACCTCCGGATTTAATTTTACATTGATTGGTTCCTGCGGGTAGGACGTGAATACCGTCATGTCAGCAACGTTACAGGCGGTATTTATTTTAGGAAATTTGAATATGTAGGTATTAACTAACAATATTTTTATAAATTAAGCTACGGAAATGATTAATGTCTCTTTCACGAAATCATTACTACATACATATTGGTAAATAAAATATATTAACCAGTCCAAGTAGGAGAGTCCGTGAGTCTGTTGCCAAGATTGCCAAAAATATGCCTGATTCAACATATTATTTCTTTTTTGACATTCATGAATGTGTCATGTCCGAATAGATATATCGTAGTATCATTAGGTGATATTGGAGTGCAGTTAAAATATTATGAATTTGGCACTTTTTTAAATAAAATGGTTGACTTTTTCTCTCTTTTTCTTCTTTCTTTTTCTTCGATAGTTTCGTGACTCGAGTTCGTTTCATTCCCTTTTACTGCCTTAGCTGAGTTATAAAACACACTTTAGCTTGAGTGATTTCTGTGCCTTTTTGATTGAAACGGTTTAAAAAACATAACGCAACAAGCAACAAGTGAATAATAGGTAAACATTAAGGATGACTCACGCTAGACCGGGCCGGGGACGAGGCCGCAGCTTCCGGCGCTTCGTTTTCTATGGAAGGAACCACGTGATCACCGAACAGCCTTCATAGACAATTAAATGTCCTGTAAAAAGAAAAAAAAAAAAAGTCGTATGCAAGTAGCTGACGCTCTTTCCACCGCTATACAACCGGCTGACGATTTTTTTTATATCTAAACTATCATCTGACAAAGTATCAACCGGAAGCCGATGTGACTGATCAAATTATTTCTTACATATTCATGTGATCAACTGACGGTCTTTCCACCGCGATACAACCGGCTGACTATTTCTTTAATTCACGATAGCATCTAAACTATCATCTGATGAAGTATCAAGCGGGAGGCGATGACTGACGATATTTGCTCCTGGCCCGCGGTCTATAAATAATCATTTGAATAAATATATTTGCTAAATGATGACTTCACAATGTAGGTAAATGTAAATCAGTCTATTCTGCAAACAAAAAATGTTTGGAACTTAGATACTTGTTCCGTATAAAAGAACTTTCCAAGAAACAATATTTAAACTGGGTTTAAAAATATGTGTACAGTTATAATACGTTTTATATTACACAACTCTGAAATGTATAAGTCTTTAGCTAGGTACATCTAGCAATATCCATTTTAAGGAAAACTGAGTCATCGCGAATATTATGTTAATGAAAACTTGTTGTAGTAGTTTTATTGCAATGGTCAGATAAAAATGCCCATCATCAAATAAACATCTCATTACAAAACCGACTTCAAAGAGGATAAAATAAAATATCATCCCTTTTTATATGCGCTAGCAATTGATAGGTTTGAAGTCGGTGCCAAGACAAATCTTAAGAGCATCAACACGCCGTCAGCCAAAATGCCAACCTAGTGTAGTTCGATGAGAAAGAAAAAACCAGTAGTGTAACTATTTGGCTTGTCACCGACTTCAAACGTATCGTAACAAATAAATATTTTATTTTATACTTATTGAAGTCAGTTTTTTTTTAAAGATTAAGTATGTGCAGGGGGGCATTTTCGACTTTCGACGAAATTTCAACTAATCGAAATATTATTCCATGCTTTACATTATTAACTAGAGTGCCATATATGTCCAGATAGCGAAAAAGATGTTTTTCGCTATCTGAAACATCCCCAGCAAAATTACCCGCTTTGTTTTATTTTTCCATTTTTTCGTTTTTCTTACGAGTGATGCATCGTTCTGCAAGACTCGTGTCTGGCTAAACTGACATATCATTAAACATTTTTTTCGTTTTGGGTACGTTTCAAGGTCTGAATCTGATTAATCCCATCAAGATTTGAGGAATTGGACCTCACGGAACCCATCATCAGATCTAGATCTTAATACAAATGATCCTTCAGAACTTGCTTGCTTAACAAACATAACGAAGAGGACAAATCACCAAAAGTGAAATATGCGTTATTAAAGAGTTTCGTTCTGGTCATCCTCAGCAGTTTTACTTCATCAAATGGCACTGTTTTGGATGAATATACTTAGTTTGTTGATGAAAATACTAAAATCGCTATACATAATGCCTATAAGATTTGAGGAGTTCCCTAGATTTCTCATAGATCCCATCATCAAAGCTGGGATTCGAAAAAAACGGGACCAACTTGGGACTATAATTATGCATTCAAAAATAAAATAATTTTTCAAATCGTTTCAGAAATGACGGAGTTCTGGGGAAATATACATACAAAAAAAAAATACGGTCGAATTGATAACCTCATCCTATTTTGAAGTCGGTTAAAAATGAGAACAAATTAGCATTAATTTGTAAGTACCTACAAATCGACGTGTAGGATGTCTTAAGTGGGTCTTGCTTCTGTATTACTTATATATTTTGTGCTTGTACAGTCAGCAGCAGAAATTGCTACGCCGGCGAAGTGTTCAAAATTACCTTGAGACGCTCTTATTCTATTATCAAAAAAGTCGCGTCAAGATCATTTTGAACACCTGGCCCGCTTAGCAACTTTTGCTGCTGACTGTACCTACCTGTTACCTACTTTCTACCACCATTTCCCTTTTTTAGTAAAGCCAACAGTAGGTTCCTAGCTTTTCTTACAATTAAGTTTTAATTATTTATAAATTAGTCGGACGAAAACAGCAAAATGTTATTGTTTGTAACGTTAACAAAACCTTTCTTTTGATCGCGATATTCATTCGTAATTTCAAGGACTTCGTTTTAATTAGTAAGTACTTTGTTGGAGAAATATCAACGATGATTTACATTAAGATTTCAGCAATTTTAATGGTGAAATTGAAATTTATACGTTACGTAGGTACTTCTGTAGTAAAATAGACGTAAATGTATGTTGTTGAATTTTCACTGAATGGTAGGTAGTACAGTTAAAAGTAAGTGTAGGTAGAATTCTTAATTAAATGTGTCTTGCATGTGTATGTATTCATAGTTTAAAAACGCATATACTACTTATAAATTACTTGACGTTGACAACTAAATATATAAGTGGACAAGATTAATTTAAACTTATTAGATAAATATATACTTGTATTATGTGTGAAAACTTAGGACATATTTACATATTTTAAATCTATAGGTATGGAATGGAATGTCTACTACATACAAAAGGGGATCTTTTTATCTATGCTGTGTGGGTGCTTATATGGTACAATGTTTCCATTTAAAATAAATAAAAAATGGATCATTGTGGTCTTGTCTTTTTGTCATGGATTTCATAATCAAACCTTTTTCCAGGTCAGCTCTAAAAATATGGAGTGTATAACTAACTTCCAAAACGATTATAATCATATTCATACATTTAACTGCGTAGGTGCTTATTAAATGTCTTCAGACGTCGTTTTAAATAAACATATCAAAGAGTTTATCAACACACCTAAATAACTTATTATGTTAATATTTGCATACTATTTGTAACGTGTTGAAGCAACTTAAGGAAGCCGACTTCGTAAAGTAAATAGATTCTGAATATATCGCGTGCGCTACTAGGCGAAACGGCCCTCGCAGCTTAACAGAAGAGTAATATCTTCGCAAAAAGCTTTACAGGGGGTCAATTCCATTCGAGAATTAACCAGGCGAGAGAAGCAAATTCGCTTACAATTTGTGTTCGACAGTAAGCACAATTTGCAATCAGCAAAGCCTGTTTCTCTCCGCGACGTCGCTTAGTTTGGAGAATCATTAGGCGTATTATAACAATAGTCGTGCTTGCCGCGCTTGGGGTGTATTCTGAAACTAACATTAAAATACTAATTCATTCAGTTTGTTACATATGTAGGTATATCAGAGGGTCGCCCATGGGGCGGGATTTTCTCGCCACGTTATCAGTGAGCAAGAATACAAATGTTATGAACAATGATTACAAAACATGTTGTAAAATGTTTTTATATGACATATGTCTTTCGGATAAAGTTCTATTTTGCCACACACATACTGGAAAGTAATTATGCGCTCCTCGCGCAACGGGGAAGATACAAGATACGTTGAGGAATGTTTATACATACGAAGAATTAAAAAAAAAATTATATATCCTTTTCTAGGTATCTTATTTCATAATTCACTATGTAATTCATCTACTGCCACTCAATGGGAATTGCTTCCTTTCCACACTTGTTTAACAAACAACCATAATTTTGAGTTGACGTGTTAAAATGTTATTTCAATATCATTCTAATACGTCAACTGCGCATTAGAGAATGGATCCTTTCCGGGTGCGGCTAGTATTATAACAATGGATGCCACGGAGCACACTACACGCGGTCTTGAATGAGGACCTAAGTTTGTTCAAAAGGTCCATTTAAGAGCCTTCGTGGAGCTAGTTCTCTAATAAATTAATTATTGGGAAATTTAAGCTTCCTTAGCAACCTATCACGATATGAAGTAAGTGTGGTGTTACTGATGTTTCACAAGTTTGAAGTAAGTAAAATGAGCTGAGAGGAACACAGGGGCAAGGATAACGTGTTATATTATTCTTGCCTCGATGTAAGCAAAAGCCGTATTTAGTAGTCTTATAGTAGTTCCCATACTGTTCTTTTGCCCCGGCCAAAATAAACTGTTGTTTGTTTGAATAAAGTGACTATGTTCCTCGTATCTGACTTTAATAATAATTAAATACCTATTTATATGTATAAATATCGTAACTTGTAAATAATAGTAGTGTAATACCTATTAATAGTAGGTAGTAAAGAAAGTTATACCGAAGATCAGATGGGCAGATACCATATCAAAAGACATAAGGGCCTGTAACGGTTCAGTGAACGAAACGTCCGATCGCGAGAAGTGGAGAGAAAAGACCAGAAAAGCAGACCCTACAATCAGATGGGAATAATAATGCTGAGGAGAGAAAGAGTAAAGAAAGTTATAAAGACTGTTAATCTCCACACAAAATCGGGAGCCTTGGCAGTTTTGTAGACTACAATGCTTAATAAAAAGGTCTCTGGTATTAGAATATGAGCGTAACGTCATAAATTGTAACATTTACACTATATTTATAATTCATCATAAGACGTGCAATATGTATGGAGATTAATAGTCTTTACTTACCTACTGTCTCAATAAATAGAGTACCCAGTGTATTTATCACCACACCAGCTTTATACTTCAAAAACTGATGTGAAAGTTGCATTTTATCCACAAGAATGGCAAAGTAATCTTATACAAATTTTGAGTTGCTTCCTCATGTTGGCTGGTAGAATTGCGTGTTTCATTCGGGAGCAAATTATGTTAAACCCTCGTGCCTTTAAACCCTCGCAACCCTCAAGATTCCACTTTTAGAATCTCTCGCAATGCTCGTGGTTTAATTTTGATTTTGTATCTTTATAATAGACGAAAAGCTAGCGACCAGGTGGGGAACAATGGGCATTGACGTCGGCGGCAAAATGTTGACTAACCTGCATTTGCCGACGACATAGTTTTGTTCTCCCACACTGCACCCCATGTAGAACAAATGCTACAAGACCTTAGCACGGCAAGTCTTGAAGTTGGACTCGTAATGAACAGGGCCAAAACCCAGTTAATTACCAACGCCGCGAAGCATACGGTCAGCGTTGATGGGCAGGATATCCAATATGTCGATGAATACATCTATTTGGGCCAGATAGCATCCTTCGATAACAGGCAGTCTAAAGAAATCGATCGACGCATCGAAAACCGCCTGGAAGAGCTTCTGGTCCATGAAGGCGCTAATGAAGGGCAACCTTCCACTGACTCTAAAACGCAAACTCGTCTACCATGTGTATCCTGCCTATCCTAACTTACGGCGCCCAAACTTGGTCATTAACGGAATCCCAGAAGTCCCGACTCAAGATTTGCCAGCGAGCAATGGAGCGCAGCATACTAGGAGTTCGCAGAACCGATCGGGTTAGGAACACCGAACTGCGCTCCAGAACTGGTACTTATAGCACTTATAGTAGATGTGGGTGCGTTAAGGCCGCTAAGCTTAAGTGGGATTGGGCGGGACACGTCTGCCGTATGCACCCGGATCGGTGGCCCAAAGTGGCTACTGAATGGACACCGCAGATTAGCCGGGGCAGAGGTAGACCAAAAAAAGAGATGGCGGGATGACCTTGACGCTTTTTGCAGCGACTGGCGGGAACATGCACCAAACCGTGATGAGTGGCGGAAGAAAGGGGAGGCCTTTGCCCAGCAGTGGGACACAAAATAGGCTATATAAAAAATAATAATAATAGACGCACATAGTCGTAAAAAAAATAACAATGAAAAAATAAAAAAACAATATCCAAAGGAAAAAATGCACCTGTTTTTACTCTCGTAAATAGGATTAAACGCTCTACGGCAGTCCTCGCTTTTAGTTAGTTATCCTTTTATATAGTTTTAAAAGCCGGGTTTACCCGTCTTTTCAATTTATATCAACAATATCAACATAGTGAAATGTTCCAATTTATTCAAAACTTGTTAACCGTAGAATGATTAAGGTGGTTCGCTTTCCATACAAAAATCAAATGCGTTATATTAAGTAATTTCACACTATTACTACATAAATATGTGCGCATCTATGTACTTTAGAATGTTTATTTGCGCTAAATTGATAGTAAAACTTTGTTTTATACAGAAATCACGCAAAAAACGCGTTCAAACTAGTTTTCCGTAAAGGCCCCGGTTTTCACAAAGGCAAAGTAGTCAACTGAACTTCCTGACTGGGATATGACAATAGGATAGTTTTTATCATGGCAATAATCATTCGAAGACGAAGACGAATTTGTGGACAGAAGCCTTCAACTAAAACAGAGATCCATTTGCCAGATATCCGGTCTTTGAGCGATATTCTACCTAAATTATGTGAAGAATAATAAATGTTGGTACATCGGAGTACAGCAAAAGCCTTAGGTGTTGAGTGCTTAATGACCGTAAGTATCATCGTCTTATTACCTCAATTGCTAATTGGATTTTGATAGATAGAAACTTATCCCCTTGGACTATTTTCCTGGACTTTCTTTCCTAAAAGCATTAGGTAACGAATTTTAAATTGAAAACAACCTTATTAGATTTTTTTACATAGGTCGGACGTTGTTAGAAAAAATAATTTTTTTCATTGTTGTCTATGCTCCTTCCTTATAAAAAGCTAGGTGACCATAGACTAATTCTCTTTTACATTTATCCCGCCTATAGCTGTAAGTCATACCTGTGTCGTCCTGAATTAAATTAATAGAATATGTTTTAATCTTCAACTCCGAATTTACAATACAGTCGTTGTGTGATCATAATACCATACCATGAATATAATAATTGTGCATGACATGGAAGATTGTTTGATTTGTGTCCGCCACCACTAGAAAACCTTCCTGCGCTTTCGACTTTGCTAAAAGGTTAGTGGTCCAGACAATGAAGGTTACAGGTTACTGTTTTATCCCAGGAAGGGTTTAGAAATTAGAATAACAGGTCTTGTGTGTGCTCGATAAGAATAAAACTTGATTGTTGTCGACTTAGACGAGCATGCGGAAAAATAACCTCAAAATGGCGGAATCACAAATTCAATCATCTCTGCTACGTCAATGTCAATCGGAAGATGAGATGGACTGACGAGTTAATGCTAACTATGCTGTTATTGTTAGAAGATTTGTGGAATTGCGTCGATGGCTACGGCACGAACGGCGGCGACAATGCGAGGGCACCGGCGGCGTGCATCTACCCTTTTTCATTCAACCGATTTGTATCAGCTAATAAGAAATTGTATGATTGTACGAAATCTAAGGACGACTGTAGAAAGCTCGCTGACGCCTTTGAAGACTACAGACTACAGGAAAGTACTCCTATTTCGAAAGTCACACCAAGTGGAGTACCACAACTGTTCCTGCGTATCTGTCTACACTGAAGGTGTGATGAAGCTCGTCGCCCGGCGTGCTGATATAGGGAAGAATGTAGAGGATGACGAGGCAGCCGACATGTTGCTCTCCAGTTTGCCAGAAAATGTTCTAGTATCAGGTTTGGAAACTGCTGGATTAACAAACACACTTACTAGTGAGATTGTCTATGCATTTCCTTTACAAGAAGACCATCGAATGAGCAACGTTCAAACTGACTATGATATTTCATCAGCATATTTGATCAAGGAGAAGATTACCAAGCTTTTGTGCTCATGTTGCAAGCGCAGTGGAAAAGCGGCCCGCAGATGTTTTGTGAAGAGGAAGCGTGAGGGAGCAATAGCGAATACAGAAGATAACGCACTGTGTGCTGCAGCTATCTTAGCTTGTCCCTGTCAAGATGTCATCGTGGATCGTGGCGCGATTGTTCTCCTAGCTAGAAGTCATGAAGTTCTTCAAGAATATAATAAGAAGGCATGTTTGATATCTTGCTAGTGGAGAACTGCTAATCGGTGAGCTTGTAGGTAAAGTTTCCCTTAGAAAGAAAACTTGTTTATACAATGTCATTTTTGTGCCACAGTTGGCCAGTAATTTATTTTCAGTTATTCAAGTCCCCGTAAAACATAGTATTGTTGTCATTGTTAATAAACACTGTAGGATTTATAATCAAATTTTATGTAAAATCACAGGCAACTGTTTCTTAACTACTTACAAAAGTAATGGGCTTTACAGTCTAGAATTGCAAGTGCAGCCCATTCCCGAATCAGGTCACTCAGCGTCCCTTCGCTCTAGGCAGGGACTACAGAGTGCCAATGCTGCTGTTCCCGCGCCAATGCATTTATGGTATAGTGTAGGTGTCTTGGGCTTCCGCATCGTGATGGTTTGTATGTCCTGGGTGGTGGAATTCAGTGTTGGTGTCGTTTTTCAGTATGAACACGATGTGCCAAGCAGCTGCGTACTGTGTCTTACTGGGAAGATGTCTGTGACATCTGTTACCAGGAAAGGAATTGGATGTGCTGCCAAACCACTGGAACTGAACCACAGTGACTTGTTGACCGGATGCAAGTCAGTACTTGGAATGGAGCCCGCTTCTTGCTGACATTCTCTGATGACTGAGCCAGGAGGAGCTTTGGTCATCTTATGAAGAATAAAGATGTAAGTTCCCATTTTATTGATTTGGTAGAGAAACATACTGATTTACATATTAAAATCTGATGCAGTGATTGTGGGACAGAATACTGTAACAATGACTTGTCAAGTTTTTTTTTTTTAAATTTTATGGTATAGGTGATTTACCTTGACAACTGACTGTTTTTGGAGCATTTTTATTTTATTGACTTCAAAGCGAGAGCTATTTTGCAGGAATGTTGTTTGATTGATCGTTACAGGGGTGATGCTGTAATGACAGCAATCTGTTCCCCAGTAGATCGTTTTCAAATGAAATACCTTAATGTGAATGGACTGAATCAAATTTATTGGAGTAACTGGTGTGTCTAGCTGAATAACATATTCCCATGTACCACTTAAGAAAAGGCGTAAACTTGTTGCCAAATCTAAGTAATTATGTTTGTTGGTTATGGTGAAAATGTGTAAAAGCAAATACAAATATAGTGTAATTGATCCCAACCATTATCACAAGGAAATTTTTACCTGTAGCTTTCTTAGAGGATAAATTTATGGACAAGACACCAGTTATGAGGCGTGTGAAAGAGCATTTTACTGTACATGATCATTTAAAATTTTATAAAGTTTGATAATGCATTAGTATTTTATTTTTACAAATGAATAATGGACAATTTTAAATGATTTAAATAATTATGATAATGTAGTAAATGATAACTGTGATAATAGTGATAATGACATCTGTGATATTAGTAATATTCTAATATAATCTCTAAAAATGTTTCAGATGCGGTAGTAACGCCAGATGTGCAGTCTCCGCTCTCTGATCAGTTCCTGTCGCTCGATGAAGATGGTGGTGATGAGGGTGACGTGAACCTGCACTTCAGACACTCCATCCTCTCTGCCTGACCCTTCATTTTGAGGAGGAGAGTCGATTACACCGGTCACTGCCGATGCGTTGATGTCTTGCCCCGTTCGCAGTACGAGAGGTATTTTCTCAGAGAAGGTAATTGTTTGTTAACTGTTGTCACTATTAGTTATCAAACTGAACCACTAATAAACATACACTGAGGCTATCAGTTTCCCTTTTAAAACATGAGTGGCATACCAGCTAATATGTATTGTATTGTAGCATGGTCAAGTTTTTTTTTTATTTTTCTTGCAAGTCGACGTCTAGCGCCTATTTTGCGTGACGAGCTTTGGTAATTTAACAAGTAAGAAATCATGTATGGGAACTGGTAGACCGGACTATGAAATTAAGTGGGTTCTTATTAGATTCTGCAGGTAATTTGTTGAGCTGTTAGATATAAAGTTAATTTTGTTGCCTGTGGTTACAGTCAAAAGTAGGGTAAAGTTTTTGTTTTGGATATCAATATGCCAATTGTAAGACATTAAACCCTCAGACTTTTGCTTAGTATTTCAAATCAGCCGGCGCTACGTTATGGTTCGTATAGACGTTACATCATTTTTTCTTAACGGTAATTTTTGATGAACCATCTACTTATATGGAGCAACCAGCTGGTTTTGAAATAATATTAAAGTATGTTTACTGAGAAAAAGCATTGACGGCTTGAAGCAAGCATGTCATGTAAAATGTAAAAGTTTACAGTTTTAAATGAAAATGGCTGCAAACAAAGTTATTGCGAGCCTTATGTTTATGTTAAGATAACCAAAGATGAATCTATTATCATTATTATGTCTTAGCATGATTTGTATAATTTCGTTATGGCTGTAAACAGAGTATAATGTGAGCCTTATCTCTATGCTAAGAAATAACAAAGGTTAAAATATTTTTCTTAGCATTTGTATCTATCAACGGCTGTATTAATGAACTGCTTTCATTTTCAAAGACTAACTTTGAAATTAAATTTTAAAGGATGTTTAAGGATTGTCTTGGTATGAAAGTAACTGTAACATATAGTATCACTGTATTAGATCAGTTTCATAAGGCGTATTTTGGCTAAATTTTACATGAGTAATTGTAAATCTGTATCTACTCTATTGCCAGTAAACTGCAAGCTAGATGAATCTGATAAGCTGTATTTACAAGATGAGTAATTTTAATCCAGACAGCTTTTCGTGTCACTTATGTACTTATTACTACTGTGCACCCACTCGGATGTATCTTCCGCTTGCAGTCAGCTGATTTAGTATAGTACAGTCAGCAATGTTTTCGACTAGAGTCATTGGCATGTCGCTAAACGGGTTCTTAAATATTTAGCTGGAACTCTAAATTATGGTCTTTGTTTTCAAAGAAATAATGATTTAGTTAATGTAGCTTATGCCGATAGTGATTGGGCAGATGATTTGTTAGATCGCAGATATTTTGGCTATGTTATGTATTGGTGAATATGTGAATTTGAGTATATTGCCATGTATGTAAAGATATTTGTTTTGTTAAGAATTTCTTGTCAGAAATAATTGACAAACATTTTGATGTTATCATGTACATATTAATGACAGTGCTCATAAGTTGTTATTACACTTAGAATATTCCCAAAATAAAAGAACTTAACATATTGATTTGCGATACAGGATAATAATTAATGTTTTGTATTTATCTACAGATAGTGCTTGCTGACGTATTTACTAAGCCTTTGTGTATTGAGAGACATATATGTTTTGTAAAGGGTTTAAAATTGAAATGTATAGAATGTTAGTACATTCATTCACATTTGAAATTTTGCTTCTTCCTTTATTTATTTTATTAACATGTATGTACCTGTATATCACGGAGCTTTTTATTACAGGAGCATATAAGGAGGAGTGTTAGAAAAAATAAATTTTTTCATTGTTGTCTATGCTCCTTCCTTATAAAAAGCTAGGTGACCATAGACTAATTCTCTTTTACATTTATCCCGCCTATAGCTGTAAGTCATACCTGTGTCGTCCTGAATTAAATTAATAGAATATGTTTTAATCTTCAACTCCGAATTTACAATACAGTCGTTGTGTGATCATAATACCATACCATGAATATAATAATTGTGCATGACATGGAAGATTGTTTGATTTGTGTCCGCCACCACTAGAAAACCTTCCTGCGCTTTCGACTTTGCTAAAAGACGTTTACCACGTTAAAAAAACAACATTTGGTTTAATTATGTACTTAAATGTGTCAAACCAATGGATTGTATCCTCCTGCAAAACCTTTACGCTAGTTACTTTACGAACGTTTACCTTTACGCTAGTTACTTTACGAACGTTTGTTCTAAGGAAAAACGAGAATTTAACAACCAATAACGCAGATGAGTTTTGTTTTGCACTTTCTTATTTGCATTTATTGTTTGTGATAAAAGCGATGGAAAACAAATAGCATCGTTAGTTATTCAGTATCATCCAGTATTTGAACATTCTATACGCGAGGAGCACGAAACCACAGAAGCTGGGCTGCACCATGATTGCGGTAATCGCACTGCATCTACCACAGCCCGACTGAGTATCTATGCTAATGACATTAACGGAACATACGTAGTGCCGCCCTCACGTACAAGTAATTTCTAAGACCAACCTTGTGAGTCGTATTTTCCTACCGAGAAAATGCTACTTTTAAGCTCTGCGCCGGAATAAAATGTAAATTTTCCGCTGTAAAGCTGAGTCCAGTCAGATCGTGAACTCTTTTAATCGTTATTTTTCATCATTTATTCGCTGCACAAAGAATCCCGCTTGCTCTTTTAAGTTTCAGCTGGCTTTGCAAACGAAAACACTCAAAACATCAGTGATATAGGAAGTAGCTTCGAACTATAAGATACGTCAATAACTTCTAGAAACGATATGGATTAGATCTGTCAGTGTCAAAAGTGACGTTTTTGTTTGAATAAACGTCACATTTCACACTGACATATCTAATCCATATCGTTTCTAGATCTATTAATTGACGTATCTTTGAATCGCGCCGTTAGTTACCTGTTTGTCATGCGTAACGTACGGAGTCTCTATTGTTTTCCAAAAAGTTTTAAGTCACAACGTATTGTTTGTCCGCATTTTCGTTATTCATAATTTATTTGGTTCAGAAACGCGTAACTTTTCAGGATTGCTATAAAACAAACCTAGCCTAACCTAACCTATCTATAGGATAACCTTACGAAAATCCTGAAAAGTTAACGGTTTCAGTTTTATGACTAATGATAATATGACAAACAATACTTTATGACTTCAAACTTTATGTGAAACAGAGGGACCCCGTAAACGTCATGCATATGTACTGTGAAATCAGTGTAAAATTAATTGGGTATATAGGCAAGGTGCCACGGATTCTGGCAGCATTTAACTAACAGCCGTATTCGAACAATGAGATACGTCAAATACTAGATATTGAAACTATATGGATCGGATATGTCAGTGTCAAACAAGCTTCAAAATTGACGTTTCTTCAAACAAAAACGTCACTTTTGACACTTGTTTGACACTGACATATCCAATCCATATCAATATCTAGTATTTGACGTATCTCATTGTTCGAATACGGCTGTGACTGTATTATAAAGCTGATGCGTGACAAAGTCTCTCCACTAGTAGAGTCGATCAGTACGCAGTCCTTATAAATAATATAAAAATCAGATAATTTGTATTGTATTGTATTATATTGTAATCGCATTTCTTAACATACAATAATACATTAGTTTTCACTTGGTTTTCACATTGCATTCTAAATTAGCACGAAGTTGAAGAGAGTTGAGTATCTGAACAGTCGTCGAGTTGTCAAACATCGTGTTGACATCAGTTGACACGAGCTGTTTGCTAAAATAGTTAAAAAAATACATATGTTAAAGTAATAATGTGAGTTTTTACGTATTTTAAATATAGAAAACGTTTAAATAACATTAAATAGGTAGTGATTATACGAAATACGACATTAGACATTATATGTAGTTCGTAGGCAGGTAAGTGCCTTTGTTCGAAGCCAAGCAACTGCCAACTGATGTTCGTTGAAACTTGGATTTAAACCGGGCGAGTATTATGTTTTATTATAGTGTTAGTTTATAAAGACAATAGTTCTCATGATATTGCATATATTCTTACCTACTTGGGATACATTACATTTTACTAAACCGCATTTGCCAAACTCATCCCGAGAATTGGCGCAGGGTTTTTATTGTGATGTGACTTTCCAACTCAAGAGTAGATACTAGACCGTGTTGGGATAAGTCCGGTTTCCTTATGATGTTATCCTGCACCAATACTGGTAAATATCAAAAGATACATAAATTCCAAGAGGCTCATTGGTATGGTATCACCAACGAACTCCAGTTTGGAATTGGAATCCGTATATGCGACTTACCGCTAGGCCATAAACGCTTATAGAAACTAATGGCACATAATAATCCGCTGACCAAGGTTGCGGTCCCACCTAGTTTATAACTGAGGGCATGTCTGATTATACCTACAACTAAAACAAAGTGTATTAATTAAACCATCCAGGCGTTAATCGTTACTAAAACCTGCTTGTAATACTAGAAACTTGCGGCGATGCACGTACGCAAATAATAGATACGTAGATTAGATATGTTAGCTGTTTCAATTATTGTTAAATGGGTTTACGTGTTACCTAAACTAATTACGGGACGGTGGCGCAGCGCAACGCAGGAGACGCCGACACGAGAATGTGTTTAAACGTTATTGTCCCGGTAACAGGTCTCCCAAATTAATCGGATTTAACACTATACATCATGCGCCCTTCCGGCCGCCGGGCATTCCTGCCCGGGGCTCTCCGGTTACGCCCGGCTGTCAATCTCTTGCTGCAATACATTTGCCCTTTGTCACAGATAGCTCTTTGTTCATATGCACTCATCCGTTATTACTAAATAAATTAAGTACGTACTCCCGCCTTCAGCTGTAATACTTACAAGTAATGTTTTATTGGTTTATTTTCTGACATGGTTCCTGTCGATCATTGGTGCCGCTATTACGTTAGCTTTTTTACTTTACCTCGTCGATTTTTTCACAAAAATGTATCTACTTACTTATGGAAAAATTATAAACAAAAATTTTAACAAGTTTTCAATATTATTTTTTATTTATTTTCTCCAAAGCAACCTCTAGGGTGTAGGGCTGATTTATCTTCGACGCCATTTTTCGATACATTTTTTGTTCGTCTTTCTGTTATGAATTTCAAATAAGTCAAAATTATGATAGTACATACTTACATAAAAAAAAAACCTACAACTAAAAATGTTTGGATCATAATATGTATATGCACGTCATTCGTTATAATTACTAAACAATTAAATCATTTGCAAGCCACGAACTACGTAATGGATGGTGGCGCAGATCCTCAACTTCGGCTATCTATCTAAGTTACTGTCGCGACAAATTGCTTTATGACATACTTATTTCACTATCGAAGCTAGATTTTTTTTTTAAATATATAACTAACTAAAATATAGTTGAATATAAGACTGGTGATTGCAAACCAAGACAAATCAAATTCAAAGTTATACTCGTATGTCGTATCATCATTACAATTAAATTCATTCAATGTACCAACCCATTTACTTGTGTCTGTTTCTAAACATGAAACCGCTATAAAAGTACTTAAGATATTTTTTTTGCAGTGAGGTTTATTTTTATTGTAGTATTCTTAAAACAGAGGGCAAAAAATAAATGCATCACAAAACGGGCCTTACATTATGCAAACCAAAATAGTAGTTTATAAACACTAGCTTACCCGATATCCGTACCATGTAATGTTAATCAAATGAATTCTACAGAGCTATTCTGTCACGTTGTAACAAAGTTGCGTTGAAGCATGAGTATGACGAACACCGTGAAGTGAATTCCTAAGATAGCTTCACTGTTTGGTTATCTTCACGCGCGGGCGGTTACACAATGTCATTTCCGCATTTTCTTCTGTTAGTATTCCATTAAAAGTTTGCAAAAACTATCTTGGGTTGAACTAATCAGGGCTTGCAGCACTCTTCCGTTCCCCGTCTGAGATCCCGACGAGACGTAGTCACGATCTTAAAGTCAACAATTCATTAAATGTAAAAAGTTAAATGAGAAAGTAGGTTCTTTAGGCTACGAATTAAAAACCTACGGAATCTGAAAATAAAAAGTACCTAAGTATGCAAATATTTTTGAGATATGAAATTAAATGGGTTGGCTTGTATAATTATAAGATTCTATGGTAAATTTTAAGATTCTAATCCTTTACGGTGTCAGTTGCTCAGCAAAAATAACTCAGCAAAGATCTATGGCAGATGGAGTATGTATAGACGGACTGACTGACTTTAGATCCAATCCAATCAATACTCGTACAGAGGACGTTATATAAATAATAATATAGTCTATATTTTTATCCTTAATATAAATATTCCAAAATTCCTTCACAATTTTAATGAATCCTACATAATTATTTTATTTATATTTTCTTACATGTACCTATGTATATTTACGAGTACATATTATGGAGGCTTAGCTCTTAGATCCTTAAACAGGTCAGGTTTGGTATCATTAAATCTCCACTCTATCTACCCTGCTTTACATGGTAATAAATGTATACTAACCAGAGCGCAGAATAGCGTGTAGCGCGTTGTAGACAGACATGCAACGTTACCTATTTAGCATATACGGCGCTGGGTTAAGTCGGTAAGAAGATGAATGTTTCTAGCGCGGAGCACTGCATTACTATGTACCAAAATGGTGCGTGTATATATCTAATACCTTAAAACGGGCAATTATTGTTTATTTATTTATTTATACAGGGTTACTTTTTTACCAGTACAATAAATCAACATACGTAATTGTTGCCAATAATAAAAAATACCAGCATTCTTTGTTACTACTATTTGGGAACAAAAAAACAAAAATACCAATGCCCGAACTTATCCGCTAAAGTACTAGAAAATGTGGATGCCTTACGCATCAATTAGCAAACGCACGAACTGGCAACTGTTTGTTTACGTCATCGCGCGCGATTTAGCGAGCGGCGGCGGCGTATTGACATAAAAAAATACTACTTGATCCCAATTCTTCCTTCATACTTGCATGGGCTTAGGACCGTCAAAATGAAGATGTTGCTTTGTGTGAAGTATGACAAAAGGTCTCGAAATCTGATAAAATTACGAAGTAAGTCTGCAACATTTTTCATTGAGGCGTATTTAAAAAATTGGAATACAATGATTGAAATCTACCCTACATACCTAATTAATGGAGTCCATTTCTCGTACTAATTCACATACTTGAGTAAATGTTCAAAATGCTGTCCGTGGTTTTGTAAACAAAGCCGTGCCCGTTTTTGTACGTTTGCTTCGATTCTTTCCAAGTAATTTTCACGTTTAATTTCGTCAAACGCACTTATTATTTATTACGGACTAGTCTGTCTTATCGGTCAAAGGGTTGCACTTTGCATTCGCAGTTTCCCGGATGCTTTGTTGTTGATGGTTATTTGTAAGATAAGTGAGAGTTAAATAAAACGGGAACAAATAACACAAACGTATTTTTGAAGGAAATCAAGAAGTGACGTGACAACACATGTCACTAAGAACAGAAAAATAAAACCTATCTAATGAGGTTGCGTTCTTAGTCTCCAACAGTTGTCAAATCGTGCGCCGCCAGCCGCTCGCCCCGCCCCGCCCCTTTTACCTCATACCGATACTTGACACCTTGTAATTAGTGCAACCAGAAGTTACTAAATTGGTGAAGGATAAATTAATTAATGCGAAATTAAAAAAAAAAAAATTTATTTGTGCATTGTGATCTATTATCGATACCAATGATGTGGTAAAATTTATTGTACCGGTAAAAAAGTAACCCTGTATATACCTATAGTTTGGGGATCTTGGAAACTGCTCTAACGATTTCGGTGAAATTTTCTATATGGGGGTTTTCGGGGGCGAAAAAGCGATCTAGCCTAGCCTTATCTCTGGGAAAACGCGCATTTTTGAGTTTTTACATATTTTCCGAGCAAAGCTCGGTCTTCCAGATATTGTACCTATATTATATATAATACATATGTGAACGAGTTTTATAGTTACACCGTATCAAAAAGTCATCGTTTTGGTATTAACTATGTTTTGACTTAAATAATAACAGTTAGTGTCCGGGTATCTATTAATTGGCCGATACGATACATACAGGCCATTCGAACAAATACTGACATCAGAATGATACTTAAATAATGTCAGTACCTTTGTTTGCCTTATAGTGTAAACAACATTATTTGCGGTATTTGACACATTATGACTGACGTATATAGAGATGTAACTAACGCAAATCGATTGTCACAGCAAGCGATTACGATTGGATGGCACGTAGACTGAGGTATCGATTTGTGACGTATAATGAATTTTTATTTGAGATTTAAATAAAGCTAGAATTATATGGTTTTCCCGCAAGCTACCGGTCGGTCGGTGTATTTAATACACCGACCGAGTAGGTCGCACCCATTGTCAAAATTGAAACTAACTGGGGATCTATTTTAAAGTTTATTTATGTTATTTCTGTGTCAAATTTGTTGTCTGTTAAGTGATGATAAATATATCCATATTTACAGTTAATTATCCACCTTTTCCTTATTTTTATTACAAGAAAAATGAAAAATTCATATCGATTTACTTAGACGACTACCGATTCATAACGGTGGTGTCCGGCCAACCCTAAAATTAAAAAAAAAAAGACGTAGAACGTAAACGTTCGCAGTGCAGTTGTTTTCCTTTGTGATTTCGATGTGCAAAACATTTTACGTAGTATTGCTGTTGTGAGTGACAGACGTCAAATACCGCAAATAATGTTATTTACACTATAGTTATTATTGATATATCGCAGCTCACTTTAAATGTTCGACCAAAAGGCTCGACAGTTGATTTCCCCAAAACAACTTAGCGGTCGTTGTAGAGCTATTTGTCACGGGAGCTTTTTTAGAGGCAATTTTTCACGCCAATGTAATTCCGAAGACGGGCGGTAGATCTATAACAGTACAATAAATTGCTAGTATTGGGCGGCACCGGGTGCATGTTATGTGCGTGAGACCACAGCAAGTTTATTCCAACATGCCCTGTATTTACTTCACTCACAGAGTGCAGGCGAGTGTTGGCTTCTGACCAACCAGTACAGAGTACACATATTTATTACACAAACGGGTCTAGTTACCGCGATATATTGTCATTGTTTTTACCTTAAATTCCGACGTTTCAGCTGAGTTGCACCAGCTGTGGTCACGGAAACAGCCAGCCAGTGACCACAGCTGGTGCAACTCAGCTGAAACGTCGGAATTTAAGGTAAAAACAATGACAATATATCGCGGTAGACCCGTTTGTGTAATTAAATATGTGTACAAAACGCAAGAGTGTTATACAGTATTACAGAGTAGTCAAAAAATACGTTGACTAAGATTTTTACTGCGGCATATTGTTGATACTTCTAAGAAACGTTTGCGTTTGTGTATCAAACTTTAAGGATAATATTTAAAATATATGTATGTATGTACTATATTTTGTTAAATAAATGATTGTAGTTTTATTTTTAGTGACGTTTTTAAAAGACGGTTTATTATGAAAAATATTCTGAACATTACTTTGATAGCGTATGTTTGGGCCGCCATGTATAAGCATTAAGCACTATCTCTGATTATACGTAGTTGTTACGTATTTTAAGGTAACAGTTGTCCGGGTCTGCCTCTGGCGGGCGCTTTGCTGAGCACAGCAAGCTTTCGGAACAACAGATCAGGGCTTGAGGTGAAAAACGTCCGCATCGTAACTCGGAAGGCAATAAGCAACGCGCCGCCCCGTAAAAACCTTTGTCACCATCACGTAGGTACACTCCGTACACTTACCTACACAATGACATATGAACATGTAGAGATGTTTCTATACTTTTTTTATAAACATGCTAGCTTCATTGAAAATGGGTATCTCCGTTAAAAGTTTTAATATTTCGTAGTTTATGAAATTAGTATAATGTACCATACCTCAAGGATTACACAAATTTAATACGCGCGGGTGAATGAAATATCTGAAAGATGCGGATACTGACATACCTACTAACTTATACAGCTTATTCTGTAGTAGTAATTTTCCTACCAAAGTAAGTGCCATAGACTTTTTCAATGACAATTATTTTCGTTTAAATCTAAATATTTTCGTTAAAAATTTTAGGTAGAACCGACACCCTTATTGATAAACCTTTACAAGCCTCAATTAGTTAGTTACTTTATGTTTTATCCCTTTCTTTATAGTATATATTATAAGTGAATGTTACGGATAAAGATAAACGATTAATAGCTAATTGAGATTTTAGTGTGGGTTTAAGAATAACGCCAAATCATTAAGTTCTTTCTTTTGTCAAAATGCTTCTCTTTTGTACCGTAAAACGGGGTCAACAGAAATCGCGAGGTGAATAGAGAAATTTTGAACTTTTTCTTTCAAGTTGTTATATTTAAAAACGTACATCTCCTAAATTAGATTTGTTGGATTGCGTATATAGTAGACTATTTATTCTCTACATTGATACCAAAAGTACTTAATCAAACTGCCTAAAAGTTAGATTTTTTTGACTCTAAAGTAAGGTCTCGCCGAGGTAAGAAATTAAGCCTGTCTGAACTTTGTTCTAGCGGTAAATATTTTGACATTACCTAAGTAAAAGTTAGCTAACCTGGTAGTATAGTATCTGTAGTACCTAAATAATAAATAATATCACAAATTTTCTCTATAATGAAGCATTTTTTTGCAAAAAACGAATAACAAGCAATTTTACGTGATAAAGGGGTCAGTAGACACGCATATGGGGTGATTAGTTACGCCATAGGGGGTGATTATATACCACAAAGGGGTGTAGAGACACGCCTTGGGGGTTAAAAGACACGAAAATATAATTTTGTGTCAAATAGCTGTTTATCACATATATATACCATTTTCCAATAGAGTATTAACATAATAATTACCAAATTCGATGCCTATGACAACTAAAACTTAATATTTCTATTCACCCCTTTCTTGTGTCTATCGACCCCGTTTTAAGGATATGGAGAAAACAGGTAGTTTTCTTCGATTTTCTCTGAATTGGGTCGGTAAACATTTTTTTCACAAATGCAAAATTGAAGAACTAACCAAGACTCAAAAAATGATATCAAATTTTTTACTTTTATCATTTGGATTATTGGCGAAAATCATCCTTGAAGTTGAAAATCGTGTCTTTTCACCCCGTTTTACGGTACATAAAAAAAATACAACATACTCCACTGTCCTGTGTAAATACTCAGCGTGTAGTTAACAGAGACAAATAATGAGAGTAGAGTTACAACATACCTACGTTATTATGTTTTTCTTATTTTTATGGACATTAAACTCTTGTCATAAGTTTCCCAGAACTTACATAGGTACGAAATATCATCATAATAATTCTTTAGACTTTATTCAGAGACTTTATTACAGTATCAGTTAGACTACAGTGAAAACATTGAAAGATGTGTGTAAGTAAAGTCTACAATCCGCGTTCGGGTAGCGTGGAGACAATTTAGTTATGCAAATTTTCATATAAATTATAAATAGGTTGGTCGTGACGAAATAATATTAAAAGTACATACCTACCTAATTTAAAGTACAGTAAACACAGTGGCTTGTTAAATCAAAATATACTGGAAATATAAATATTTAGGTATAAATGTTATATAATTATTATGCCGGAAATCCTATTAGTTTATTCAATGTACCTAGTGTACCTACTATACTAAATTAAAGCTCAGAACCAACTGAGAGATAATATCACTCCCGTACCTTGCTGTAAGCCTGTCTCGTGAATAAAATTATTCTCTGTAGCGTAAATAGGTACATCTGCTGCCTTACAACGTAGGTACCTATTTAGGTTCCAACATTAACTTAACAATCTAGTATCTAGTTCATTACTAAATAAATTACGTTGAATTTACGATCAGGTACTTATAATAAAAATAGTTTATGATTCGAAATTGTTCCTGGTATTTAATGTTTAGATGCAATAAAAATAAGTAAGTACTTAATTAAGAAATTATAAAGCGATGCTTCGTATTAAGAAGTAATATTATTATCCTTGAAAATGTATAAACTGTTATGATTATTTGTAAGTATTTATTCCGGACACAAGTGGATGCAAAAAAGTCGTAGATCTGTCCTACATGAAAACCAGAAAAGTTTTATGGTACTCATGTACATACATTTAGTTTTTTATTACTTGTCATATTAATTTATTTCTACTTACCTATGTAGTAACATATGTAAGAAAATATGTATGTAGGTACATGACTGTATTACATTTAACTAGTTAATGAAGTAGTTAGAATAGTAATTTATGTACCTGTAAATAATCTTTACTTACTTCGAAGCAATATGTGGATATATGGGCTTTCGAGTATCCAAATTAAGGACGTAAACGCCGCCTAATGCGGATTAATCCGCTTGTGATGCCTCGGAATTACAACGAGACAAAGCAGTAATTCCAAAGCAACCAACCATAATAGATTAAACTCATTAAATTACAACTTACACAGGCATACTGGCTTAGCGAACCATCAGCAATACCTGCGGTTGTTAAGTGTTTGGGCACCGACACGCGACATAGGTCCGACCCGTCCTTTACAGCTACTACAATGTTTTAGCTTTAGACGCTATAATTCTCCTGACACTGCTTTTTTATATACATATATTATGGTAAAAATACAAAAAAAATAGTGACATTGTAAACATAATGACTACCAGAAGTAGGTTTTGTTCCGTTGTGCTAATTCAGCATCACAAATAACGCAATACGATGTTGTGACATTTGACACTGTATTGCGATGCGTTATCTTTTTTTTTCATTACAGTTAAACAAAGGCGTTAGTGTAAGGCCAGGTTCCGTATACACAACCAAGTCTTACGTTTACAATTAATACCAGAATCTTATTTCCCGACCAAAATGAATCTAAAATCTAGAATGCTTGAAATTAAATCAAAATAAATAAGTAATTATTATGGTTCTATATACAGGATGATTCAGGAGACGTGAGCAGGACTAATACTGCGCATATCGTTAATTATAATCAACTGTTTCGTATCAGTATTAGTGAGGTTAACGTTAATTTTCTATTCGTGTTGAAAAAAAAAATATTTTTTTTACGACATGCATGATCATCCTAAAATTAGAATACTAAACTACATATTCTGTGTCAAATTGAATGTCATTACTGTCATCACGGTCTGGTTACTTTTGAAAACTCGTATCTCACTCAAGTTTGACAGTTTATTTTCTTCGTAATTAAAATGCCATTACGGTTAAAGAGGTTTTATGTTTATTAATTAGGTCCTGTAGGGTGACCATGATTGTTGAGAATTAAATTTGCCCTTACCAAAAAGTTAAAAAATAGGAAAAAAGTGTGGTTGTTTCTCCTAAATACGACGGTGATCGATCAATTATTAGTTACTGAGTGTGCAGGATTAGTCCTGCTCACGTCTCATGAATCATCCTGTATTATATTATCATTGAGTGGCATGCGACATAAAAATCTTCAAAGTACTAATGCCGAGTTAACGAGGAGATTATAATTACAAGGAACGTAACGACGTGGTATTGAATCAATATGTTTTCGCTCATAAATAAGTTATCAGACATGCTTAAGTCCTATTAGCAGGTAAAAATACGCCGTGAATGGCGGCGTCAGACTGTTTTATTGAAAGGCTGACTTTGTAACGATGACTAAATCTTCATTAGGTACGTGAATTTTAAAATGAAATTATAGAAAGTAAGTTGTCAAACGAGCTTCAATGTGCATCGTGTCTGTATAATGCTCTTAAAATAACTGTTAAAAATGTTAATGGTAAAAATAACTTTCCGATTTCCAGATTGTGTTACAAATTACAGAATTTTTAATAGGTACTCTAGTTTCGTACTCAAAAGCCCTGCGCACACTTGACCAAGTTGCCAGTTGAACTGACGTAATCCATTGTTCGGGGAGAGAAATCACGAAAGTTGATAATGTTTATTTTTAATCCCCTACACTACTGTATAGGAAAACTGTGACGATGTGTATCTTTCGTAATAATAAAATAAAAAAACAAATAAAAGTTGATGTTAAAACCAGTAGAATCTATGAATGGTTTCGTTGCTAGTGCTTAGAAACCCGTACCCAATGAAGTAGGCCTCCAGGCGCAATGTCCAGTGTAAAAATTCATGTCGTCATATTGCTGTCAGCTTTTGTGCACATTGCACACTCCTCTGTGTTGGGACAATAATTTTTCACCTCAGCAGCTCGAACAAGGGTACTTTGCTTCTTAAAAACAGTGAGCAAAATGCGATTTTGCTCACTGAGTCATTTGGTCTCACTCAATGAGCAAAATCGCATTTTGCTCACTGAGTGAGCAAAATGAGATTTTGCTCACTGAGTGAGACAAAATGACATTCAAGTGACCTTTATAGTCAAATGTCATTTCAACATGCGGGCACAGATTAATAAATAGTTACTACGTAACAGATACTTCATTCCCAAACAAAAGCGAAAATACCTACGCTATAATAGCCTACAAAACCTTAATAATAATACCTGCTGCTCAGGACAAGAAGAAATGTACCATAAGTACGCGCACAAAGAGTCGAGACTGTGTTGCCCGCCGTGCGAGTCACGTGCTAACGCGTCATCGTAAGAATGCGCTAGGGTTGTAGGCATCTACCTATGATGATTATTGTAATAAAACGAATGTTGCGGATCAACCATATTTTTTATTAGTCAATCAAATATGTTTTAGTTTTATATAATGATTTATATTTTTTCCCTTCTCGGAATTCTCTGTTATTAAATTTTATAGTTGTAAATATCCTAAATTGCGTAAATAATTTTAATAAATACTCAGGAGCAAAGCAACGGAAAATCAACGGTTTTGAAAATTGTAATACGGTGCTACCAGGCCCATTAATTATTACGTCGTCAAAATTATTTAAAAATACTTTTTCTAACCCTTCAATATAATTCTTAAACGTTTCAGGTGGGACCTTTAGCCCGCCATAAAATGATGAATCTTTATTATAGGCTTTTTCCTTTGTTTGACTTTTACACCCATTTACTGCACAATAATTACGTGGTTTCGGCATTTCGAAGCGTAAGCGAGGGAAACGTGCGGTGCGAGCGTTCGGGCGGGCGTTCGGCGGCCCTCTGTCGGTTGTATCGTCGACGATACGCCGAGCGGTAGGCATATAGCGCGTGGCCTTGAGCGTGTGACGGAGGCCTGATGCGGGGTCTAATACAAGTTCGATATACTTGGGTTCTATTATCTCTGTCCCTCTAGGTATGTTCTCACTGCTTAGGGTGAAACATTTTGTGTACTACACGAGATCAAAGTTATTTACATCTCGTGCGCTTTTGAATCCCTTACTACGCTCAAGATTCTAAATTATAGAATCATAGAATCTTTCGCTTGCACGGGACTCAAAATAAGCACTCGAAGAAATATCAAACTTTGATCTCTTGTTGTACAAATAACTATATCAAAACTGCGTATCACAATATATTACAACTAAGTATGAGCTGCCCCAGTTTGTAAACATTGAAGCAGGTACTAAACTGTTTTGTAACAGTAATGTATCTCCTGGCCGTATAGCTAGTACACATGAGAGAGGCTTCAATGAGTAATGGTTTGTCCTTACTGAAATATTCGTTTTAAGTCAGCTGCGGTACCTAACCGTTTGCCAAGCGCTTGCTGAACCACGTAAACGATTCGATTTGCCAATATATCACGGAACACACCTGGACTGTTATAACAAAAAACCGATTGCAATTGTTTTGCGCCGTTTTATGGCCTCTTCATTGTATCGTTGTTCTCATTTTGTCATGAGTGAGTGTATAACGAGCGCAGAATAAATGAGATGTGTTCTCGATGCTTCTATGCTGAGCTATGATTTTGATAAAGGTATGTAGGTATTCAATAAATATTGAATGAGAGCTACAGTAATATTGACTGAATGTTCATGGGAATAAAATAAGTAAAACACTGTGTATCTGTCTGTTACCGTTGCTGCTTTACCAACTGAGTTACCGAGACTTACCCATTGACAGCGAATACTTTTACTAATATCCTTCATATGCGCCATAGTGTTTCATTATTTTTACATTAGACCAATCGTACGTTACCGTCATGACTTCTAGGTGTTTATAATATTTAAGATTATTTTAGGTGTTTACCTAGAATATAAAACACTGGCGATTATTATACCTTGTTTCCTTTTAAAATAATATTCGGATACATTATACAGTAAAAAGAAAATATGTGGGCTCACGCATATCCTAAGGTTGGGTCATGCTTGGATAATGTTGCCAGTTATAAGCATTAAGTAAGACCCTACCCTACTTTTAACTTTTTTTAACTTCTCAGTATGCGTAATATTCTCTTATTATTTTATCATTGTACTTTTGTGTCTCTGAAAGCGGTCAGGCAGGTCCAATGTTACGCTTGAAATTATAAATAGTAATAACATGACAAAGATGGTGACAAAAGTGACAAAGTTAAAGCCCTAAAAAGAAAATCATTTACAGCAATGATGAGACACGTTACGTGAGGTCTTCTACCGGTGTTGTCGGTCGTTGCTATTTACTAGCCTCCGGTAGATGTACCAGATAACTTCCAACTTTTGTAACCAAATTCCAATCACACAGAATGTCAATGTCATGGATTGTCATCAACCGCGAACACGCCTGCACATGTGATGTTATCGTTCATGAATAACAACCATCGTTTATAGAATATTCATGTTATGCACACGCCTGGAGCGCATATCTTATCATCTCAGTGCGAAGAGCTTGCTACGAGCCACCGTAGCGTTTCCTACAAAATTACTGTTCGTACGGTATCAACATCATATTCGGTAACGTGAATTGGAATACCAGTGCGTCGTATTCTCAACATGATACAAAAGGTTTTGCATGCGCACAGACTGATAATTATATTAATAAGTTACAGCTTTGATAGGTACAGTAGCCAAAAGATTATCGATTCAATTTCAATTGTCATTTAAATTCACCAGTACTTTACTAAGCTTTGGTAATTAAATTTTCCTTAAATAGCTGTGGTTATCCATATTATACTTAATCGCCGTCATTACAGTTGATATGTTTATTTTTAAGTTTACACAAATTTTTAGCCAAATACTAACTTCATAATCGCTAATTTGGAAAATAGTGTACGACTTCGCCACCAGCCTGCCGAATACCGTAAAATGGGGTGAGTAGGGTCAAAACTGAAATTCAAACCTCGATAACATTTTACTTTTACAGATGAAAACTGAATGGTGTATATAGGTAATAAGTGTTCCGGATGTTTGTATTTTAGTTTTTACTTTTTATTTTATTTTGGGTAGTTCCATTTCATAACTTTGACGATAAAGAGGAAAACCCACCTCACCCCGTAGTGCCTTGTATTTGGGGTGAGAGGGGTTTTCATACAAAGGTGATTTTGGAAGATTGTTGGATCGATTTTTTTTTATTATGCGTATTACTATAGCTCCATTTTAAATTGGAATACATTATTTTTGTAGCAGTAGCCTTAAAATCCCTTCTCATCCCCCTCTCAAACCTTCTCCCCCCATTCATAACCCACCTCTCCCCGCGAAACCTACTCACCCCGTTTTACGGTACCGCTTTAGAGCCTTATACTCGTACTGTACCAATAATTAATTTATGAATTAAGTATATTTTGAATTTTTGAATTTGAATTGGAGTACCTAATTGTTTAGTAATTATTATTATGGTATGAGGTAGAAGTCGTTTCATGGAAACGAATAACCGCTTTAAAAATAATCGATGACTCTACAGTAGGTAACTCAAAAACTGTGAGGGTGATAAATATAGATAAATGTGACCATGAAAGTGGTAGTAGGCAAATATGCACCCAAGTAGCACAGATAGCTCTATAACTACTCACTTTTAGTTCTATCTAACGCTCTGTGCGTATTAAGACACTTATAAGAGCACACTCGTGGTCCTACAGCTGTATAATAGATCTCAGTGATATTAATAGAGCTTAGGGCTGATTAAAAGCTGCATTACGGCTCTGAAAACTACCATTAATACGCAAAGAGTGATATAAAGGTATATTTGCTACGACCCTATACAGCTTTAAGGGTTATCAAATGCTTTAACCGTTATAAGGTCTGTTTAGTGGATACAATTACGCCATGTGCTGTATAAGGAGGTAATTGTGGACTTTTATTACGTTGACTTATTAAGGGAGCACAAGTGAACTATTATGAAGCTAATAGACGTATAATGGAACACATGTGGCACATAATACAGCTTGTCGCTTAACATGTTTACCACTAAGCAGCTTTTATTACACTGACTTTTAAGGGAGCACGAGTGAACTAATATGAAGCCAATAGACGTATAATGGAACACATGTGGCGCATAATACAGCTTATCGCTGAACGTGTTTACCGCTAAGCAGCTTTTATTACGCTGACTTTTTAAGGAAGCACGAATGAACTATTATGAAGCCAATAGACGTATAATGGAACACACGTGGCTCATAATACAGCTTATCGCTGAACATGTTTACCGCTAAGCAGCTTTTATTACGCTGACTTTTAAGGGAGCACGAGTGAACTAATATGAAGCCAATAGACGTATAAATGGAACACATGGGGCGCATAATACAGCTTATAGCTGAACATGTTTACCGCTAAGCAGCTTTTATTATTCTGACTTTTTGAGGAAGCACGAATGAACTATTATGAAGCCAATAGACGTATAATGGAACACATGGGGCGCATAATACAGCTTATCGCTGAACATGTTTACCGCTAAAGTATTTCGCTGACTTATTATAAGGGAGAACGAGTGAACTATTATGAAACCAATAGACGTATAATAAAACACATGTGGCGCATAATACGGCTTAGCGCTGAACATGTTTACCGCTAAGCAGCCTATTATACTACCATTGGGACTGTCTGCATAGCGGCTGTTAAAACGTTCATAAGATGCCTTATAACTGTTTAGAGGTTCACTAGTGTATCTAAATAACGACTTGGACTTTATAGTGGTTCACTTAAGTATCTTTATCAGATATATAACAGTCGTATGCTGCATATAAGAATTTTAACGGTTCACGTTGCTTTTTAACATTGACCGCCATTTTATTGTATATAACCTACAAAATTGAAATTGCTTTTCCAACTTTTAAGGGTGACAATATGGTTTTGTGCCTGAGTTCATAACCCAAATCATTAGTTTAGTACTTCCTATAACGTATTATTAACTTTTTATCTCATAATTCTGTCCAAACCACTGAAATAGTTTTTACACATAGCTTATTTATATCATTAATTTAAATAAATACTGATTATTTTCGTGGCGCACTGAAATTTTCTTAGATAATGTATATATATAATGTCAATAAACTTGCATTCCCAAACATCTTCCTCGCATTAATATATAAAAGATCATGTACAAACATTTAACTAAACACTTTAACAAAATGACTTATGGTGTCGTTGCGCTTAACGTTTTTGCTTCAATATAAATATATTCACCTCTGCGTTCGTCGTCACTATACTAAATATAATAGCTGATTTTTAAGGCAGAGGTGTAAAAGTATGTTATTAATTATCTTTTATTCAGCCCAACGTCAATCTTTCCCGGTATTAGGGCGCACATGTGACATATTAGCTGAATAAAGGGTAACTGGTGGTCTCTTACCCAGCCAATATACACCTCTTATAACTCCTGTTACCCCTTATAATTCCGTTAAATTGCTGCTACAACGCTCTTAAGTAGCTATGTGAACTTAAGGCTGTCTAATTTGTGCCCATTTAAGAGTTATAAAAGCTGAAAAGACGCTTATACAGCTCTTATGCAGCTTTTATATTCCAGCTTCAAGCGTATTCGTACTTCATTATGCGGCTGCTATACAGCTAATCTGTGCTACTTGGGCAGCCGTCGAAGCATTACCGGCTCGGCACCGCCTGGCACGGGCGAAATAAAGAACGTGCTCCAAATTAAATAAAACAACTGATTCCAACAAGGCCACGTCCTGAATGCTAATGGCATTGGCGCAATAGTAAAAACACTATTAACTATCAGAAGATAGTACTCGTAGAACTAGTAGGAAATAATGGCGATCAAGCAGGGTAGTAATGTTTTAGAACTCGATACGAGAATTGTACCCACTGTGAATTAAGAATGGTACAATACAAACATCGCGTTCTTTTCGATTTTTGGTCCACTTGGGATTTTGTCGAACAAGGAACAAAATTGATAATCTCATTGACAAAGCAGCGATTGCTTTTAGTTTCAGCAATCAAAAGCAAATCGTCATCAAGAGAAGTAGCGCAAGTACCTAATGTAATTTAGATTACATTCGAATCAAGTCACATAAATCACCCCACCTACTCACGAGATTTTATTTCATTACAGATTACAGTTAAAATATTTTATGATTACAGATTTTTAAGTAGTACTAAGTAGCATGTAATATTATTTAAGTAGTGTAATGTAGCAACATTTCAACTATTCCAAGGAATTTCTATAAAATTACCCTAAAGACACCTTCTTTCAAATAACGGATTTTTTTTACATGACAAAGAATTATCATGCATATATGCTTGCATTATAGGTCTTTCCCATCACGGAACAATGGTGTTCCGGACCTTTGGGAGGCGTGCGCGGAGCCGAAGCCAACACGTAGAGGCCCTTTTGACACTTTAATGAAATGTAAGGGGTACACCGAGCGGAGGCTGCCCTTGCCCGTGTCATGGGACGCACGCAGAGGCAGCACCCGCCAGGGTGTAAGGACTATTGAGAGTTGATGGAATCTAAAATGAACTAGGTTATTGGGTGAAAGCGATGGACTAAGAACTGAGCTATGGGGTAAAAAACCGGACGCCTGCCTAATAAAACGGTATGCAATTTTATTTCCGGCAGACGGTGACTCGCCCTCACAAGATGGGCCCCCACAAAAAGCGACATCTAGGATGGCTCAAGGGCAACACCGGTGTGAGCGGCTCAGGGGTGTCGAGAGGTGTGCGCCGCTTTCTACCCAGTGGCTGTTAACAGCCACTGTACCAACTCGCGTCTTATGCATATTTCACTTCCACCCCTGGAGCTTATAGCTCTAACGACTCCACTCTGGCCGGCCGGCTAAGGCAAGCCAGAGGCAGAGAATCCTGTACCACCCACCCTCCTGGCGGGTAACAGAACGCATTATAGGTATTATGTATTATGCTTGCGGCCTTGTCAATAAAAACGAAAATGCATAATATATACTAGGTGCGTGTTCCGGAAACTACACTTGCGACTCTCACGAGCAATTAAATAAATAATAAATGAGGGAGGGGATTCAAATTACAAAATTAAAAATTTTACGTGAAGTGGAAAAAATTGTGTTAACTTTGTCTCAAACCACTGGCTCGGCCTGCAAACCGTTGATAGGACCAAACGCAAAGTTGAAGCTTAAAATGCAGACTGAAATGTTTGGAGCATACAAAACGTTTCAATGCATAAACGAAAATAGCATTACGAGGCTTTATTCCTTTAAGGCGCATATTTTGCGAAACGCTTAACTAATTTTTGCTCTGATCATGATAAAAGTCGATATCTGGGAATCAGAGAGGCCCCATTATGACTCTGAGGCCAAAAGTGTAAAAAAACGGCCGCAATCTTGAATTTCTCCATTTTTAGTTTGATCATGATTAAAATTCCTTCATTCCTATCACTACACTATCACTAGTAATGTAATTTCTTCAAAGTGATGTAATTACTCGTGATAATGTCTGGCCCGTAACAGAGTTGGTAAGTTAGTTCGTCGCCAAGTCGAAACGGTCGTCAAAACGTGTTAAGTCGTAACTAAACGTGTAAATTTAGTAACTAACAACAAATACTGACTAAAATACGTACATTATATATGGTCTAATACATAACGTGTTTTCAAATTAGTCACATTGCATGCCTCGTTCGGTGGTTACGCAATACAGCCACACATTAAGCCAGCCACTTGATATCTATTTGATATTATATCTTGATATCCTATTTCTTTACTCTCAAATTACTCTCAAAATATTTAATCATACAACAAATTGATGAAAAGCAATTTGACCCATATTGATCTGTAGTAACGTAACACACGTCTGATACTGAGTCGCTACGACCCAAATTGAGTTAGTATCACACGTGTGATACTAGGGCGCTTCACGGGTTAAGTTGCTAACTGCACGGCTAGCACGACTTGGCCTTTGACATTAACGTTAGCGACGGCATGGACTCGATTGCATTCCCTCTCTTTCACACCACTATATCAGAGTGAGCGAGATGGACTGCGATCGAGTTTACGCAGGCACTAATTTGTAATCGTCGTTTCGACTCCATAATACAGCACATCTCTGATCAATGCTTTTGCTGGCCTGACCACAATCCAATAGACAGGGTAATTACTAAGACTCCTCTGTCCGTCTGTCTGTCTGTCACCAGGCTGTATCTCATGAATCGTGATAGCTAGACAGTTGAAATTTTCACAGATGATGTATTTCTGTTGCCGCTATAACAACAAATACTAAAAACAGAATAAAATAAATATTTAAGTGGGGCTCCCATAAAACAAACGTGATTTTGTTTGCCGTTTTTTGCGTAATGGTACGGAACCCTTCGTGCGCGAGTCCGACTCGCACTTGGCCGGTTTTTTCATTAACATCAGTCATAGCGCAGTGTCAAGTTATTTTTTGAAGTGGCGCTTTTGGGGAGATTAGGGTAGAATTTAGTTACCCGAGGGCCATTATTGTTAGTATTAACTGCCTCCTCTATTCGAGGAAATGGGATAAGTAATGATTTATGAGACATTATTACTTTACATGTACATATTTCTTTCTCTCCTCTCCACACACTTTACACTACGTATCTATTAAGCCCAACGAAGCCTACACACTGATGTTAATCAGTTAGCGAAAATATTATTTTGGACCGACCGTAGGTTGTTTTAAGAGCTAATGAAAATTTCGTTTGGCGGGCGCAGTATTGTGGTCAGGAAATTGAAAGGGCGGTCGGAAAACTTGATTTACAGCAAAGTGCCTGAGAAAAGGGATGTTTTATTATGAAAATTATCTTCGGGCTCGGAGGGTTTGGTCGTAGTGGCCGCTCGTATGTTATGATAATAATTTAGGAACGAGCAAGTGGGCATGTAACAAATATTTTACCATCGATATATTTACATATTTTGTAAGTGAATATCAGAATAGTCGATTTAATTAATAAATTAAGTTAGTTTAGTTACCTGTAGTTTAATTCTGTCTGACCCTGTTGTTCCTATTTACTCAGAACCAACAATACAATACAATATTCCGTTATATATCCGTTAGATATTAAATGGAGCACCAACAAACATGGTTAATCTGCAGATCCTTATTAATATTAATTTACTACGGCGATAAGTGAATATGTAATAATTCTTTAGATTTTATTTAAATTAGCTACTTCACTTAGTTATCACGGCAGCTTTAAACTTCCGGAGATATTTAGGTAGTCCGAACTGTGAACGGCCCTGATTCAGGCAGTTCCGCGGCGTATCTTGCCCTGGTTCTGCATTATGTATCGCACTAATTGCAATGGCTGGGCTACTGTGTGTAACTGAGAGGCAACGTTTGAATGTAGTTGCATCATATGAACTGAAATCAGCGAGGCGCGCGTGTTCTCAAATTTTCAACCGCGCGAATATTACAGCCTCGGCTATAAAATTACGCTGCACTTATTCAAACACTTAACGTATAATAAATAGAAATTTAATACGTACGTACCCTGCGGCACGTAATTGTGTTAGTTGCACGTATTAAAAATATAATTAATACAGATATAAATGATTGTCTATGACGAAGGCAACCTTGTTCTATTATATTATTTATTTTACGCTTTTAGTCGTAGTAATTTTATTCGTATCTTTTAATACGTAAACATTCATGAGGGTGAGGGTGTTGTCAAATTTCAGGGATGTCAGTTCAAAGGAATGTTATTCCTACAACTAAATCCTTCACTATTAAACTACATTACGCATTCGTAAAACGGATCACAATTAATCACGTCAAGATGCTTACCCTCATTCAGAGTTTCTTCGGAAATTATTGGAGTCAAGATAGATAGAGAGCTCGTCGGTGTCGCGATATTTATCCCATTTTAACGGGAGCAGTTTGAAAACTACCCGAACGTAATAGGGTTAGAATAGACTAAAGACTTAGCTACTCAAACTAATCAATTTATAATCGATCAATGCAAATTAGATGGAGCCTGATCGCTCGCGCGTGTTGAGAGCCTTCTAACCTCTTTACTTAAGCGTAGCGTCTCGAGCGTCGTTTTATTAACATTTTACATTGGACGATAATATACTAGGGATAGTTATAATTGAAGAAGTCTCGTTAACTTTACTAACCCTCTCTACTTCACAATTAATATTTTTTAAACACTTGTTACGTATATAAATGTGCGGACATTAACGTTAGAATTTTAATTTATCAAACACTTACAGAGGAAATGTTTACCTATATGGTTTTTGTGCATGTGCCCAAAACATCAACGGACGTAAAAACTCGGCCGCCACTCTAAATTTTTTATTAGCCTCCTAAAAGGAATGGAATCTAAAAGAGTGCCAGCCTCACGAGTGTAACTGTTGCAGCTTCTCCAATATTCTAGCTTCTCATGTCACATTTTTTTTTAATTTAAAGCATGACTTCGTGTGTCCAAAGACCTCGATTACATTTATTTTATTTTTTAAATATTAACGATACCAACGTACATGTATTAATTTAACACTGACCATAATGTAATTTTTTTATAATCTATCTATACATCTTCTATACATATAATAAAGCTGAAGAGGGTCGAAAGTCTGTACATGGAAGATATTTGAAAAAAAGTTGGCTGGGGATACTTAGAATTGATAACAGAACACGTTCCAACAGTTTTTAGAATTTTTGTCTGTTTATCTGTTTATCTGTTTGTCTGTTTATTTGAACGCGCATCACGTGAAAACGGCTGAACGAATTTTGATGAAAACTTTACTAATCTGTCGAGAAAATCCCCGGCCAGGTTATAGGCTATAAAAATTCAACCCCTAAAAGGGGGGTAGCCACAACACTCGATTGACTTAAGTTTGCCCCTGAATCGTATGGCGCTACTTAGGAAGGAGGGGCAAACTTTTTTCAAATATGTGATAACACTATAGAGTACCCTGGTAAACTAACAGATGGCGCTGAATTTATTACGATGTGACATAAATAAGCCACCGAGGAAGGATTTTGCCAAATTAACTCTAAGTTTAGAAGACCCCTCTTCGAAAATTTCAATCAATCGTACTACGGATATCAAAAAAATTTATTGAATAATTGTGTTGATTTAATAATACAACAAAATGAAATGAACGTAAATTAATTGCCCCTCATTGCACAGTGCCATATTTTGGGCAGCTGAGTAAACATTAAGTAACCAAGAAAACTAAAAGTGGGTTTACATAGTTACGTAGTGGTAAAATAAACACACATATCAACACGCGTAATAATTGCATAAAATTATTTAAAATTATTTATTTTCTCCGTCATGAATTATACCTAATCGTAATTATATCGCATCCATATCAAATCGATATTCATACGTATCGCACGAAGGTGGGTACTTTGAAAAAAAAAACATTGACCTCTGTCATTTGCAGTGCCTTTTAAGCAAAATAAGCACTCGCTTAGGGCACCATGTCTAGGGGGCACCAAAAATTATCGAAAAATTGTCGCGCTCGCTTCGCTCGCGTTTTCAATAACATTCTAAGATGCTTATGATAAAGGTGACATTCGGGTGGCGACTGCAGCAGCATTAGCTACTCTGTTGCAACGTTACTGCTGCGGCACTGTCAATTTTCGTGATAAAATGATGTGACTGATTTATTCCGTACTAAAAGTAAAAATGTACATCTGTCTAACAAATAGCGTTTTTAAATATCAAAAAATTTTCGCGCTCGCTTCGCTCGCATTTTCAATAACTTTCTAAGATATGATAAAGGTGACATTCGGGTGGCGACTGCAGCAGCATTAGGTACTCTGTTGCAACGTTACTGCTGCGGCACTGTCAATTTTCGTGATAAAATGATGTGGCTGATTTCCGTACTAAAAGTAAAAATGTACAACTGTCTATCAAATTGCGTTTTTTTATATCGAAATATTTTCGCGCTCGCTTCGCTCGCGTTTTCAATTACTTTCTAATATTATGATAAAGGTGACATTCGGGTAGGGACTGCAGCAGCATTACTCTTTTACAACGTTACTGCTGCAGCACTGTCAATTTTCGTGATAAAATGATGCGACTGATTTCCATACTAAAAGTAAAAATGTACAACTGTCTATGAAAATGCGTTTTTTATATAGAAAAATTTTCGCACTCGCTTCGCTCGCGTTTTCAATAACTTTCTAACATATGATAAAGGGACATTCAATTTTCGTGATATAATGATGTGACTGATTTCCATACTAAAAGTAAAAATGCACAACTGTCTATCGAATTGCGTTTTTTTATATCGAAGAATTGTCGCGCTCGCTTCGCTCGCGATTTCAATAACTTTCTGAGATATGATAAAGGTGACATTCGGGTGGCGACTGCAGCAGCATTAGGTACTCTGTTGCAACGTTACTGCTGCGGCACTGTCAATTTTCGTAATAAAATGATGTGACTGATTTCCGTACTAAAAGTAATAATGTACAACTGTCTATCAAATTGCGTTTTTATATCGAAAAATATACGCGCTCGCTTCGCTCGCGTTTTCAATAACATTCTAAGATGTTTATGATAAAGGTGACATTCGGGTGGCGACTGCAGCAGCATTAGGTACTCTGTTGCAACGTACGTAACGTAAACATAGCCATGTCAGATAAACGTCGGTTGACCATTGGCCGCCTATTTTCGACAGAGGGGAACGCCTGTTAATGACCACTCCGTTTGGTTATATTCTCTAAGTTTAAATCACGTGTAAAATTTGAATAGGGGCGAATAAAACTATTGATTTTGGAGTGTAGTTTTATTTAGTGGTACCTAATTGTAAAATATTTTATCTGGACTTCAGTCCTCTAGCATATCCATATGTCAACTTTACTTCAAGTTCCGCCTCCAGGGGAGAGAGAGAGAAATTAGGATTAGAAATTAGCCGCTTACTGACACAGACCGAATTACACTCGGGCGGAGCCGCGGGCACAGCTAGTACATAATAAGATGTCAGTTGTTACATTTAATTTATCAAAGACTTTACTGGGCAAATATATAGATGGCTATATGTGCTTTGCTGGAATTATTATTTATTACTGGACAGAAACACATTAATATAAAATTTTAATTTTCTGGAAATATATTTATCAAAAAGAATAGATAGTATAGAGGGGTCCTGTCATTGTAAATTTTGTAGTCACTGTAAATTTACTGCCATCTATCGACACACGACTAAAACTCAAAATGAAAACGTATAAAGTTATCAAAAAAATTATATATATGGATAAATGATTTTATTATTTTTATATCATTTTGATCCATGTTCATTCACTGATATCTATGTGTTAAAATTGTTAAATATGAAACGGTGTCGTCACGCCATCTAGCCGAGGATAGGCTAAAGGTGTGTGCGCCATCTATTCGAGAATGACTTTTGCTTGAATTCCGAGGCACGTTTTTTCCTTAGACTTTATTCGTCTTATACGAAGTTACATATGTCTTTGATATTTATAAACAAAACTTACGAGATTAGGAAAAGTTGGGCAAGTTGGCCACTAAATAAGAGTACTTACCCAGAATAAAATGACCAAGAAATAAATAATATATGTTAAGATATAAAGGTAATATTTTCGGAAATAATCTCTCTGAAAGTCCAAAAAATGTGCCAACCATGAACCCAACAAATAAAAAAAATCGTAAAGCATAGCTCAATAAACACTTAAAACTTTCAATGAAAATATTTTTTATCATGATCGATCAAGCTCTTGAAAAGCTTTGAGATTTTGAGTTTACGCAAAAGTCATGCCTAAATATAATTAAGGGCGGCGAAGATATTATTTTTTACTTGTTATGTCCAAATTTACGGATTCTTCTGTATTAATCGTATGTCGGTCACTGAGGTATGTTTTGTTGTAGAGCTTTTACGTAGAATGAATTTAGTTAATAGGTACATGCAATTGTTACGCCTATAACCGTGACCATTAATCCATAGTGACACAATATAAATTCGTTTCAGAACAAAAATGGCGTTGGAATTATTTTGCAAGCAAAATGTGCAGCGTTCCCACCTCAACCAGATATTGCAGATCCAAGCTGCTCCTGACGGGTATTGTGCTGTGGCCAACTCTGTAAATTGCTTTTCATGTCGAAAAATATTTTAATCTGATTGGTGGTCTGTAAACAATTAAGTGTGGCTTTCATATAGTTGGTACCTACGAATAAATTAGTTTTTAAGGCTGAAATTGTTTTAAACTACAACCTCGATTTTCCTGCTATGCTATACACATTCCACAAGCCACTTATTAATATGTTCAATGTATACCCATTGCATCTTCAGTGGGTAGACATGTAATCAAAACAATTACCTATTTATTAATGCAGTATAAAAACAAAATAGGTACCCTTATTTTCATTCAAGTGCCGAGCATTTTTTAATAATGTTACTTATGAAAAGTACGGTTTTTATCGGGAAAATGAATTAATTGCAGACCAACGATGAATTTTAAGTTCGGTCGGGTTTTCTTTGCGATTTCGTATTCAGACTGAGTAACTCACAGTGGTTAAAAATTGATTTACGTAACCTATTATGCTTAGGTTTTATTACTCTTCTATGTAAATGAATACGAATCAGGTTCAATTTCAAATATAAAAACGATACTTTTCATTCTACTTCAGGAACACGTTCCTTCGCATATTATTTAGAAGTAGGTAGCCAAAAGAAATAGCGGTATAAACCATTGGTAAGTAAATATAGGGAGTTGACGGCGAGTGTTGCAACTCCAACAAGACGCTGCTCATTTAAAGAGTTGTGTAACTCCCTCTAAAGTTTATCTTGCAGCGGTGCAGAGCAGAAGGCGGGCGGCGGTGTAGCGCGGAGCGGCTGCGTGGCGCGACGTCGCTTAAACTTCCTAGTTTAGCTGAGAACCGGCGTTTAATTTCAACAGAAGTCTCCTGTAAAATATATTTTTGTTTTTGCCTGCTCATATCGCTTTACTCGACTTTATTTCACTGTCTTTTAATTACCGGAAAATTACAATTTTGAAGGGGGAGTCAAAATAAATATTTACAACAGCTTGAACCGACCGGTACTGCCCAATAACCGGTTGTGGGGAAGATAAGGCTCAGAGTGTTGTTTTTTAGGATCAGGATTTAATTTACTGAGACTAATTGTTGCTTTAGCAGCATTTCGCGTGGAAAAAGATAAAGAAAATAAACAAAGGTCTTGTTATTATCCAGTGAAAGGCTTTTGTGACGAGGGTCGCTCGGTGTTGTTCAGCATTGAAATGAAATGAGAGATAAAACTAAATTAAATGCTAATTGGGAGATTCAGCACCATTCGCCAACGGCCCGTACCCACCGTTTGCTAGCGCAACGATTTTCCATTGATTAATAAGTTGCAATGTCGCGTAAGCAATACGAAACGAACCGCTCCCGAAATAAATCGGAAATGTGATTAATACGTTAATTGATGTCGCGTTAATTATTAACCTCGGTAACGAAATCTGCCTATATTACGCTATGTAAATTGAATATCAGTAATAAGATCGTAAATAGGTAAGTACAGATATAACTGCAGGGCAAATACGACGTTGAGCCTTTCCGTTCGTGTAATAACGGGTAGCTGAGAGGAGTTTTTCCCGTTTATTGGGCCGTTAGGATATAATTTCATCTCGTGTTTATGACGTCATAAAAAGTTTGCAGCGCTGATACAACCACTGTCAATTACCGCCCCTCGTCTCCCTGGCGACTTTTTCATTTTGACATTTTACTTTTTTCACTTAATCATATTTTAATAAAGGGTTATCGGTATTGATCTCACTTTTATTTACTGGTTTGAGGCCTTAAAATAGAAGCGAGATATTGGGTGGACATCAAACAAGCAAAGAGCAGTTCAAACATTGTTTTGAATGGACTATGGAATTAAATTTATTTTGTTATTGGAACTAGAATTGGAGCTCAGGCTTGCTTGTATGACGGGTGGGCAAAATGGAATATTTTATTTGAATAGTTTTAACGAAATTGGGAATACAACATTTATTATTATTGATTTTTAATTGAAAAAAATAGAAATATAATCCTTATACGTACACCGTTTGTAACTATAATCTACTTTGAGTAATTAAAGGTATAAAATTATAACTAAACTGTGATAAATACGAGTACCTAAATACCGTTTATTATAATGTCGAATGGTGGTTCCTATGACAGTTCCTACCTACAAGTTTCTCTTGGTTGTGGGTCTAATTTAAAAAATAATAATTGAAGTAATATGTTTAACCGTATTATTATTACTTAAGTGTTACATTTCGAAATAATATAATGTGGTCAACTTTCAATAAATGTCTACGAACATTGTACATAACAGCTACTCCATATAAATAAGTTAAAATTAATGCATTAATTACATCATTATGTTACGGTATTTAATTATATAAGGCAATAAGTATAAATACAACATGGCCCTAAACACCTTACAAAAACATAAATACCTAGATAAGTGCTTTGGACGGGCTGGTGACGCCATCCACCTGAGCCGATGCGTGATTGATGACGGCATTGATGCGGGATTGATCTTCTCATTATTACAAGTTTTGCCTTAACATGTTATAACACGTTCATTGTGGAATATTCTATTCTATTTTTCTGAAAAGCTGTCATGTCATCGGTGAATTTGTAATTCTCAACTCGTGCACACGCAGGTGCAGCAGAGTTTATAAAAATATACGGTTGCAAAAAAATTTATTGGCTTTACTCTGCTAATTTCATCTATTCGAAACCTGATTCTTGACTTTCGCTCGATAAAAATAATCAGAAACATAAGTCTAAAACGGACCTTAAAAATTTGTAACAATTTTTGAACAAAAACTAAAAATATGAAAATTCTTACTTCTAAAAATGCAATATTTTATTTTTAATCGAACTCATCGATTCCTTTTTTGCGTTGTAACATGCAAAAAACAAAAATTCAAAAACATGATTTTTATCCGCGCGGGCACACACACTGCGTCGCAAAGCCGTCTCGCTCACGCGTACGCTCATTGAAAGTGAGAGAAGAACCTGAACCCACCGGGCCTTAAACGATATTTATGTTCAATACTTTAGTTCCTACCTATATTTAATTTTACAGGTAAAATCGAAATATGATGATACTGTTATTGTTACAGCATAAGTACATAATGAAATGCGTATTTAGTTATTAATGTCATTACGAGATGGGGTGGTGCTATTCTTTTCTGATGCCGGCACCACACGGCACAATACTACTTGCTAGTATCTTATAGTTCTTATTAAATAGTATAGTTTAGTAGTTATATTCGCCAATAATATACTTATTTTTGGGACACTCGTATTTTAAAAGATAAGTATTCAAGGGAATGACATGTAAGTAGAAGCATTGGGACCCGTGGGACGAGACGCTACTAAAATTAATAAATTTGAGTATTTCCGCTCGCAGTTAGAGCGAAGTTCGAGAGTGCTCTGAATATTAATACACGGGTCAGGGCAAAATTAATTTATACGAACCGGCCAATCTCTGGTTCACTGGAATTTTCCTATTTGAAAACTCCTTTCGCGTTCAATTTCGAAATCATGGCCGTTATTATTATTTTTTCCATCAAATGAAAATTCGTCCGCTGCGTATTGCGTAGCTAATTGAAATTACGTGTAGATTTTTTCAATGGTGGACTTCGACTATTATTTTTGTCAGATAAATTAGGTACCTATAATATAATGAAACATGCGTTACTTTGCGAATTCCATGAAAATTGCTTGATTTATTATAAAAATATAACTTTGCTATTTCACTAAAGTATTGGTAGGTATGCATTGAACTATTTTTCCTCACAGTAAATGCCATATAGATGCAAATAAAGTATCCAAACAATCATACGAACCTTAAATAAAAAGCAAAGAAAAATAAAAACCCGACACAACTACAGTTTCGTTCATAAAACATGTAATCCTCTTTCAAAGTTTACTGATAATTGCATTAAGGCTCAGTTCAAACTAAACCTATAAGATGTTACAGCGATACGATACCGATCTGTCAGTGTTAAAAGTGATGTTTAACGTCACTTTGGCATTGACAGATCATATCGCTGTGACATCTGCATTGTTTGAATTGTGCCGTATGGTGTCCTCAGTGATGCATGACACACTCTAATTTGAGCCAGTTTTCGTTTACCAATTAGGGTTTCGCAATGTTCCCATCCACTGCTAGCAGATATCACGTATTAAAACATTTAAATTTAATATTTCCCACAACACACATTATGGTTCTGAAAGTTTCTGACATTCTTGTTATAACGAGTAGGTTTTTAAAATACATTATCACCAATATTCCTATTTGAATTTGGGGCATTACTTGTTACATTTTATATATTATATCGAATGAGAACGCTTTGTGAGTTAAAAGGTCTTACGGTAATTTGGATAGGCACGGGCAAGACAGGTCGAGTCGTCGTGTCACGTGTGTCATAATAACCCTCGGGGGAATGGCGCGACCAATCCCCTGTCCCGTATGTACTTACCTGATACTCGTAGCGCATTATGTTCGGAACTTTGTGTGGGTGTAGATAGGTATGTAGTGTGTATCATATTTATAGTTCTTTAATATTTTAAGTAGGTAGGTAGTTTAATTAAATAGCGTTGCAGATTGTTAGGTATTTAGGTACATTTATGTATATCGATATCGACTGTTTGATTAACTTTAAGTAGGTACCTATAGAATTGGAAGATGCTATATTTTTATAATTAAGCGTTATTAACAGCTAAACAGTAATATATTAAAAGTTAGTTACCTTTAAATTCGAAAATATCGGATTTATAAGGTCCAATTTTATACACCGACATCGTAAATTTTATAGCATTTTTGGTGCAGCGGATAGTCCTGTAGCGCTGGCTATATTTTGAGCCCTAACTTAAAGTAATATTAAAGTCAATTATTTTTTCGCTTACGAATAGTGTTTTAAGATGTTAATCTTACATTTTGTTTTGTGTCACAGATATTATTTGCTTTTTAAGTAATTTAACAATTTGTGGTAATTATTTTTATTTTGTATTATTTTGAAGAAAAGAATATTCTAGAGAAAACATGTAACTGTATCGCATTTAGGATAGTTTTTTTAATGTGAAAACATAGTTTGTGTCAATTACGTCCATTGCAATCGGATACTATGCCATACTATTCAAAATGACTCAAAAAATAAATAAAGTAAAAAAAAATTGCTGACATCGCATTTAATCGTGTCAAAATGTACATTACATGTTTTTGTGTCTTATCAAGGCATAGCTTCATAAGATTTTTGATAATTTTGTTCTAACAGACTATTACCATAACAAAAGAATATTAAAGTTACTAGAGTTCACATCTTATTAATTTAAAAGGCGGGATAAATAAGAAATATGAATTTGTGTCAGTTTCATCCATTGCATAAACAAATAATACAAAAATAATGTTTGCGTTCATACGACGCTAGCGGGTGGCTCAAAACGGGCAACGCGGGCCGTGCAGGGGGGGGCGGGCGCGGCGGGCGCGGCGCGACCTTGGCGTGGCGGCGGGTAAGGGCCTCTCTCTAAAAACCACACGTTGCGTACGCAGCGCATGTTTACTTCGCCTGTGCGCCAAATGAATATTACTTCTTGAACTTAATTTATATTAATGTTATTAATATTTTTATTTCTATATCTAATATCTAATCAAGTCTAACTTCAATATGTCTTAATTATATGGACTAATAAATTTTAATATAAACATGTATAATTTTTTTTTCCCTTATAAATAGCATAAACCAGTCTTTCCATACTTAACGTAAATTAATGCACATTATTTTTTTAATGTATTTTTTTGTTCTTAGCATTTTTTATAATAGGTATTATTAATTTCACGTATTGAGGTTATTTAATGCCTGTTTATTCTGATGTTTTGAATACATTTATTTACCTTAAATAATAATTACCAACACTTTTGATAGTTCAAGCTTCTTGGATAATAATTTACCTTTGGGTTCAATTGGCGTAAAGGACGTTTTGGCGAAAATGAGTTATATCCACTACCGTAGGCTCAAAGGGCTTAACTGACAAAACGCAATTTTTCAGGAGAGCCAACAAACAGTTTTGTTTTGAGAAACGAAATCAGACCTTTTTTGTTTGCTTGAATTAACTGATGCCTGTATGCGGCTTATTCCTAACTTTTTGAGGTCTTTTAAACTGATTTCTTGAACTTATAATACAATGCTTATTTACGAAAATAGCATGTTTGTTTATCTTATTAGAAAAAGGGCGTAATGTACTAAAAATGTAACTGTTTTAGTACCATTTGGCGTAAATCCAACAATTTTGTTGCAATATTGTCAACTTGCATTTAGGTAACACTATACTTCTAAGTACTATAATTTACATTTTTTTTCCGAAAAATTATAGAGATGTATTCACTGTTAAGTTTTCCCCATTTTTGTTATTTGGATACTTAAACGTCGAAAAGGTCGTTTTCTTAGCCACAAAAACAATGTTTTTTTTTTCATTTGTTTATATTATTTCATGGGCGAGGGGCCTCTCGCGCATGTGAGGAGGCCTGTGCTCAGCAGTGGGGCGTATATAGGCCGAAATGATGATGATGATATTATTTCAACAGAATCACTGCTGTCCCACCATTTATGTATATTGATATACTTACAACAATTTGTAACAAATTAATTTTACTATAGAAAGTATTACGCGTTATTTCTGTTTATAATGTTAATTGGATTATAAATATTACTTTTACATACTAAAATATTATTAGGTACAATAGTAGTTTTGAAATTTCGTATGTCTATTCAGTAAAACTTAATGAATATGATCGCATATTTATGACATTACATTAGAGTAGAAAAGGCATACGGCCAGGCTTACGTAATTCTATGGATTTAAAAGCAAACGTTATACCTAGACAGTAACTTTCATAAGGTTAATCCTGTAAATTAGGGTTTAAACAAAAAATAATAATATTATAATCAATATTACCAATAACCCAGTCACAAACAAAACTAATAGTATTAGCCATAATTATTATTTGAATATAGTCATGTTTAATCATTTTCCTAAAACTGATGAAAAAGTACCCACTAGTTCAGTTTAAATTATCAAAATTTAGTAACCCTATAAATAAAGCAATGAGCACATGAGCAGGTAATGCAAGTACCTACTTAATGAAAAAATTGACAAGGTCATCCCACTTAAACACAAAAAAGGGACAATTATAAACCCGAAATTATACATAGTATGGAGCCGTATCTCTTACATTTAATTATCTAACACTCGTATAAATATCCATTAGTTGTGGGCGTAACGTACATTTAGCACTCAAAAAGCTACTGCAAAGAGGCGTAACGTACAAAAAATTACCACATATTTAATAAAATTTCCGATGCAAAAGGGCGCACACAAAGTTGGGAGTTACGCAGTTGAATTCGCAGATCCGGCCAAATGCGTTGGAAAATTGTGTTCAAGCATTGATTTTTCATAGGGCTTAACCGATATTTTTTTCAAGTTATCGAGATTTTAAATATATTATTCGAAAGAGAAAAAAATACTGAGTATAACTGCATTTTCGCAATTTTGTCCCTTACGCCCTTTGAGCCTAATGTAGTCGTTATATACAGTTTTGTTCAGAATTCCAAGCGCTTTCGTTCTCTATTTTGAAAATTTCGATATCTCTTAAAAAGTTGCCTTTACCACCCAATTTTTGCACTATGAGCTTGCAACAACAGCTTATCACAAGAGGCGTAAATGACCAGGTATACATTAGAAATTCATAGATATTATCGTAAAGATTACCGCTAAATATAAATATTGTTGTAACTTACTTACATGTCTTTTGTCGTCCGACTACGGCAACGCAAAAGGAGGGTTATGATTTTGACCGGTATGTATGTTGGTATGTATGTATGTTCATCTGTTCGCTCATAACTTCTAAAGTACTCATTATAATTTGATAAACGGTATGTCATTCGAATCGTCTTAATCGTCCGCTGGTTATAGGCTATATGACGTCACAAAAAATGAACACTGCGCCCTCTAGAGGTCATAAAGTCACGAACCAAAAAAATAAAAATAAGTAATGATGACGTGTTGTATATCGTTTGAAAGAGCTCAATTAGCACATTTCAAATATATAAATATTGTTAGCTTTTGCTTTCAAAGCATTTACGCTAAAAGTTTTTTCGGCAGTTATCTTTGTTCATGGGCGTAAAGGTCTAGAATGCCTAATAAATAAATAGTTTTATGGGTCCTTTATTACTAAAATGTAATGTTTGCTCTTCAAATTAAAAACCTCAGCTCGGTGTTTTTCAACAACTATCATCGTTTTACTCGCAGTGGAATTTCTTATAGTATATTATACATATAATTTCTTATATTCTATAATATCGTTGTTTATCGACTAAGTGCCAGTTGCACCAACCACATTTGACAGACTGATCAACATCAGCCGGCGCGCCCCGGCGCTTTATTATGAAACTTTCCATACATAAAAATTTAGCGAACTCTTTAACGATACGAACAGTTTGGTGCAACCGACCCTAAGCCAATCTGTGTAGCGAATGTCCTATAAAATCATTCATTTATTCCATTGTTTCATAATCGTTCTAACAGAAAATATTTTTAAACGTTTGAAATTATAAATTATTGCAGCTAAAGGTAACGGGGTCTAAATACCACAGAAATGACTACTTAAATAGGAATTTTCAAACCGTATTTTAAAATAAGACCACTTGAAATAGTGAACCAATTATTACCTATTATAACATACTGTATAGAATTATAGTCTTTTGTTAATTAAGTAAACGTCCAAATGCTTGATAATAATACGCTCATTCTAATCATCGCTAGGCGATCTATTACTTCCCTTGTTATGATTAAAAGCTGTTATGTTATGATTGTTATAAGGCAGTGGGACATTTACTTTACCTTCATTCCCGAATATTAGGTACTTTTTGAGCATGTAATTATTTTGTATTATTTGTGTTTACTTCTTTATTTAATTTAGGTCTTAAGTTAGGGTTTTACAATGTGAGTATAAAAGTACAATATAAAAACACTTACAAATCATTACAAAAAATATATAAACACATTATCAAAACCTAACCTAGGGTGCCGCCGGCAGCGGGGCAGGGTCCAAGCTGCCGGTAGTCAGGGCCGCAGAGTGAGGAACTGACGTACTATACGCGCCGTGTCCAAAATTACTGCCTTCTGCATCTGACCCTTGATCCAACCACCCAGCGAGAGTCTCTCTAGGTGTTGGTCGAGACTCTTCGCTATGAGGCCATTCACCAACACGACTATAGGAACAATCATCGTAGAATCAACATCCCACACGGCAGTTATCTCATGAGCTAAGTCGAGGTACTTACTGGACATGTCCTTCTCGGCCTTCACGAGATTCTCATCATGGGGGATGGTGACGTCGACGAGCACGGCCCGGCGCTGCGATCGATCTATCAGCACGATTTCAGGCTTATTGGCTACAATAGTTCTGTCAGTGATGATAGATCGATCCCAATAGAGCGTGGTACGGCCATTTTCGAGAACTGGCGCAGCTGAGAACTTCGCGGTCGGACAAGGCAAGCTGCTGGTGAATAATTCTGGCTACGAGATTATGTCTGTGCAAGTACTCGCCGTTAGCAAGATGAAAACAACCGGAAATAATATGCCTGTGTTTTCTTTATTATTACTATATTATCAAAAAAAATGAATTATAGCTCTAATCGGGATATACCTGGCATAATCAACTACAGTTTGATACATTTTTAAGCTTCGTAACAGTAAATTATGCTGAGAAGAGTTAACATAATGTGTACCGTGACTGGTAACTAATACACCCCGAATGTGGTATAAAATAGTCTGATAACGTAACTTACGACCCCCTAATAAACAAGATTCACTAAATTATCAATAATTTCATGGGCGTAAAGAGGCGAAAACAGGTTAAAGAGACTAACATTTTGAGTACTTTTCCAATACACATCAAAAACATTGCTCGATAAACAACAAAAATATATTATAAACATTTAAAAAAAAACAGTTTTTCGCGTCTCCTGAAAAGTAGCATTTTGTCCTTTACGCCAATTGAACCAAAAGGTATCGTATAATCGTAATAATATATATTACTAAAATTAATAAAATCAGTCTTTGTATTGTGTATCAACAAGGTACATATTATAGTTGCACATGTAAGTGCAAATATTTTCATTGCATTCAATTCATGATATGTTGTGGGGGGCGTGGCTAACGATAATCGCAAGCCAACATTTTTTCTCATGATTATACCAACCCGGTGGAGGCCGTATCACCAAAATAATTAAAACAATTATTCTGCTCCTCAAACGAACATATTTTTTTTTCAATAACTTTTTTTAATTTATGAAGTCTTGTACCTATTCAATGTACACCATCATCATTGTAATTGACGTTGCTTGCCACGCTTTATACATCACAAAATTAGCAATACATTGCATCTTAAAATAATCTTAAAAAGTGTACTAAATATCGAATATAAGTTATTTTTAAAAGTCGCTGATGTGACATTCTCATTCAAAAGGTAGGGACCACTTTGTCGTTTACCATAAAGACGAAATTTTATTGTATCTTTATACAAATAGCCTGTCAGAGAGTCCTTATGGCAAGGATAAAGTGCTACATTTTGATTGCGAACGTCACGAATGTTGGTCAGTATGAGGAGCCTACATTTTATTTTTAAATATACTTACAAGATACTTGCTCCCACACTATGAAAAGATTTAATGTAATTATGCCTCCGAATGAAATAAATACACTGTAATGGCTCTTCTACACGATGGGCCAACGCCGGCCACTCCAAGGGACGCATTTATGCGTTAGAGGGAGCAAGTGATATTGCTATCTCATTCAACCGCATGGTTGCGTCCCTTGGAGTGGCCGGCGTTGGCCCATCGTGTAAAGGGGCCATAATGTTCATCTAACAAGCACCTTACCCGCGTAGGTAGCCTTCTCCGCGTACGCCGTTCATGCAAAGTTTTATTTAGCCAAATAGTAAAAAACCGTTGTTGAAAATGACCCAAATTATGAATGTTGTCTTGATGTGGCATTATAATAATGTAGACGTAAACTTAATAACATGAATTTTTTTTTGTGGCAGATACATGATGTTTATAAGAAAAAAAAATATTAAAAATAAAAGCGGTGGATGAATTTGACACACATTTGATGGAATAACATATTATAATATCCTGTGAAGTACAACACTTCACTTACCGACTATAATTTTATTTTAGGCATTTTAGGGTCACTATTAGGTATTTATTAAATGTCATTATACCCGTGGATAATAATGACACAAAATGCGTGTGTACGTCGGAAGCCACTTTGCTTTTACAGGGAAACAAAGAATTTCATCTCGAATATTTTTTTTACCAAATGCTGTTTATAAAAAGAAATACCTAAATTTCTACCTAAGCAAATACCTAGGATGACACAAATTATTATTATTAGGTTTGGTATGTGGTCTGGAAACTATATTTAAAAAATAAGCAACATTAATAATCTTGTAACTTCAAAAGCTATTGCTACCGGACTAGGAGTGGTGTTAACGGAATTGGTATAGATAATTCCAACTGAAATGGTAAATTAAGGTTATTATTAACGTATTTAACGCTAATTAATCATTAGGGACTAAAAATGCTATAAAATTTACGATGTCTGTTTATAAAGTGTAATATGTGTAATACAAGTGTACTAATTTTATGATACTGACTACATATGTATTAACAGTATAAGTGTCTTGGCTGTAGCTGTAAACTTATACTTAGTGTTTGCCTGAATAAAGAATAAAGAATAAAGCTACGTGTTACAAAAAGCAAATCTGTTTTGCAAGCATTAGCGAAAGAGAACACAATAAAATTATTCTTCTCTTTATATGAAAACGGCATTTGAACGAATATACCTACAAATGTATATATCTAACAAAATATTACAAATACACTACCTTAAGGCACTGAATCCTCTCTAGTATACGTTTGTGTTTTCGGATAAACTGTTTCTCTTTGTGAGCATCAGGTGTCCTTCGCAATTCCATCGTCAACGGATTAGTTCGTCTTACCTATCTATATAAATCTCTAAATTCTCCAAGGAAGGGCTCACTTAAGTGATTTCAGAACATTATCTCTATTAACTGGTTTATAAATTTCTAAATAAATATACCTACATTATTAAGAGGTTTGCAGATAATTTATTATAATTCTATTGTCTCCGATACCCAAAGGTTGTCTGGAAGAGATCGCTCTTAAGCGATAAGACCGCCGGTTGTTACCTCTATTGTCTTTGTTTATGTTACTGTACATTTATTGTAAAGAGTATTGTATTGTATAATTTATTACATGATATTATAATCAAAGCCACTTAATGACAAATAATACAGATAATTTGTCACAAAAACCACCCTAATTCATACTCATAATAGTGACAAGGCGTACAATGTTAATCCCCCGATTGTCGTAGTCGCAATAATATTATTACGTAATTTGCACCATTATTAAGTTATAGTGTTGGCATATGTCGTTAGTGAATTATGTTTATCCGACGGGACACAGCTGTAGTCGGGCGGCACTTAATCCTTCTCACATGGAGCAGCAGACAACTCGGAGAATACCTACTGTGTCAAAGAGAAATATGAGTAATGATAGTGGCTTACCGCACCTCACCTACGCACGCACTTCCTACCTACAGGTGTCGTCATACGAGCCAACTACACATCTACTAAATGTCACTGCATGCCAGAAAACATTTTAACCACCTTGTACACTCAAGAGCAATGAAAAATGGTACTTGGTACCGCACGGTACGTATAATAATGAGTACGGGTAAACAGGTTTATTGTAAATATTTTCCATTGTGCCTATTTTCATTGTACAAACTTACTTTTTTTAACACGAAAGAAAACCAATGTTCGTGACGTTTACCTCAAACGATGGAAACCAGTCGCATATATACTAGATTTATACTTATTCATGACAATATATAACATATTTAAATAAGTTACGTGTATTATAATGGGAAAATATGTTAAAACATCCTTTTTTAAGGTTCCGTGGTCACTGATCATTCTAAATACCTAGTTTCCGTCTTTCCGACCGCGGCTTTTAGTTAAATTGTTCGGTACAGTAATTTTTTGTTAACAATACTGTAACGAACTCGCCCTTGTGCGTGGTCCAATACGCACTTGGCCGGTCCTATATTTAGAGGGGTAGCCAAAACGTCGAGGAAGTAAACGTTATGAACCAAGAAAACGTTGGAAATGTCCTTTCCTTGTAGCTCCGCAGCATCGATTACGCGTCAAAGTTGAAATATTACACCTTAAATCATAGCTAATGGTGAATACGAGTATTCTACTTTCAAATTTATTGAATATTACTAGAATATATCAAAAAGGCAGACTGCAGAAGTTGCTTTAATAGTTCCTTTAAGAATGGTGCTAAACTTGTAGCAGCAGTTTTTTTTACAGTAGCCAGCTTATGTTTAAAATTGTTAAAAGTTTAATGTGATAGTTGCAACTTATAGTTTGAGGAACAAGTTCTCTCTTCGACTTTACCATATATTAAAGAGTCTATTAGCAGCGCTTGTTACCAACTTCATCAGTAGACGAGGAGTTGGTAATTACTAGTAATATACTCCGCGAATAATGCCGCGAACTATTATGAGTACCTAGCTGACGATTAATTGGTACTACTTCGATGCCCTGGGGCATTCAGGTATGAAATATCATGCAATACAGAGAGGTAGGTAATATCGAATAATTATTAAACAGACGTATGTATTGATGGAATACACGTCAAATAAGATGTTATATGTAGAGGTAGTTACCTGACGTTGATTAAGTTCATGTTGTTAATTCTGATAGCTGATACAAAACTATCAATCGTAATTGAGTGGTTTACATTAAGTTTTTATTTGTTGGGTCATAGTCCTACACCATCATTTAATTATTGGATAGATCATTTAACAAAGATACAAAAAAGTCAAAATATGATGCTGAAAACGAATAGAAACCACAACTTGGACGTATTTGGTAATATTGAAGTTTTGCATAAAAGAAAAGGGAACATTTATCATGAATCGGATTCGAATCCTGGTAAGGGCGCTGTACATCACTGTGTGTAGGTGTAGTTGAAATTTTTTAAGCTAAAAAAATCATCAATATTTGTTCCTGAGTTTTTTTTTTATATTATTATAGGGACATTCTTACACAAATTGACTAAGTCCCACGGTAAGCTCAAGAAGGCTTGTGTTGTGGGTACTCGGACAACGATATACCGGGTGTGGCCTGTAACATGAGCAAATAATTAAAACATAGATTGTACTCCTCAAACGGTGACACTTTTGTTCAACAACTTTTAAAAAATATGAAGTATTTAGACTCCCTATTTTTCATACAAAATAAATATTACCTTCAATGGACGCCATTGCCACGCCATATCATTGTGATTGACGTTGCTTGTCACGTCTTAAACATAACAAAATTCGCAATACATTGCGTCTTAGAATAAACTTTAAAGTGTATTAAAAATCAAACCACAAGTTATTTTTAAAAGTCGCTGAACAAATGTTGGTCAGTATGAGGAGTACAGCCTACAGTTTAATTTTTTGCTCATATTACAGGCCACACCCGTTATATAATATACAAATACTTAAATACATAGAAAACATCCATGACTCAGAAAAAAATATCCAAGGCACATCACACAAATAAATGCCCTTACCGGGATTCGAACCCAGGACCATCGGCTTCACAGGCAGGGTCACTAACCCGCTAGGCCAGACCGGTCTTCATTATAACTATATACATATTACATATAATATATCATCGTCTAATAGTTCTATTACCCATACCATAAGGCTAACTGAGCTTACTAGTCTCAACTAGGTCGATCTGTGTAAACGTTGTCCTACATTATTTATTTGGGTATTTATTTATGAATACTAAAAAATAGACGCATAAAAATAACAAGAATGTGACTGAATGACTCTTTCACTTTTATTTCTATCCTGGGGGCAGATAGGAAACAGAAGAGGTAGCGTAAGGCCCAAATATGACGATAAATTACAAAGAGCTAGCATAGGTACCTAGAACTACTACTCTATGCTAGAGAAAGCTAGAAGGCTACTTCTGACTAGTCACACCGCCAGGCGTATAATAAAGTGTTATACAAACAGTAGATGTAAAAATATTAACTAGGTTCATGGCTGAATTACTGCACTAGATTTATCGGCATTATTTGTTTTTGTTTTAACAATATTGACACAATCAAAGGGAAGCATTCGCTTTTTTTAATGAATGAATTTAATCACGATTTGATCAATAGAAGCATTTGCTTATTGCTTTGAAGTAAGAAATATACATAGTAGGAAATGGGGTATAGCACTTATTTATTTTGTTAAGGTAAGGAGCTCCAGATAGAGCACCGGTAGGAAATAGCAATTTTCCTCGCTAGTAATTTGTGTCTTGCACGCCATCTTTCCATTATCCAATATCAATATTGTTTTGTCTTCATCGTTCCGAAATAAAGCATTGAAACTACACTAATGACGTTATTGCATGGGTGAGTTTAGAAATCGTTTTGGAAGCAGCATCTTCGTGAACTCGTAGGTACCTATAAAACTGAGTAATTTATGTCATTCGGGACCCTATTACTAAGACTCCGCTGTCCGTCCGTCCGTCCGTCTGTCACCAGGCTGTATCTCACGAACCGTGATAGCTAGACAGTTGAAATTTTCACAGATGATGGATTTCTGTTGCCGCTATAACAACAAATACTAAAAACAGAATAAAATAAAGATTTAAGTGGGGCTCCCATACAACAATCGTGATTTTTGACCGAAGTTAAGCAACGGCGGGCGGGGTCAGTACTTGGATGGGTAACCGTTTTTTTTGCCGTTTTTTGCATTATGTACCTAGTGTATTACAGGTATTAAGGATGACTCACGCTAGACCGGGCCGGGCCCGGGCCGGAGCTTCCGGCGCTTCGTTTTCTATGGAAAGCACCACGTGATCATCGATCAGCCGTTATAGAAAATGACATGTCGTTCGATTCGGTCCGGGCCCGGCCCGGTCTAGAGTGAGTCATCCTTTACAATGTTGATTGATCCTTGTGTTGCTTTGTTTCCTTGTTTTAAATAAGACTAGACCTTGCCCAGAAACTGAAGTCAGGTTGTATTTAATGTAAAAATGCATAATTTTCAAGACAAAATAATCACAAAGTTATGAACACAAAACAAGATTAAGGAAAATCTTCACCTAAAATATGCGTTTCTATTCACCTAAAATCAATAAAAATATATATATAAAATATATCTTTTAGTTGACTCAAAATATGACAAGATCACTGAAGATCGAGTACCTACTTGGTAAATCTATATGGTCCATAAATTACAACATGAATGAATAGCGGTATCAGTCCAACCTTTCGGGGTTCAATTGCAGTAATTTTTGATACAATCTAGTTTCTTTAAGCAAGTGTGTGAATTACTCGGCGTCACTGCGTCCATTAACCAACTTCACATTACCTAATAGATTAACTATTGTCAGACGAAGATCTACTTTTCTACAACGGCCATGACCAAAAATGTATAGATATAAAACTTATAATTTTTCTTTTCCAAGTAGTCCCGCGGATCTTACTTAGCCCCATTTTAAGGAATCTCAAAACGTTACCTATCCGCCTCTCTGTCGCTCAAGTATGCAAGAGTGATAGAGAGGCGAATAACGATTTCCGTTTCGCCCTCAGGTCTTATATTTTCATTTCAACTATTTCAGCAAAAACTATTCAGAACGAACATTGATTTGATGACTCGACAATGTATTTTCACACAGCACACCTGCGCTCCGATTTCACAGTAAAAATAATGGTAGCTGAAACTTATTTAATGGTATGTTATAAATCTATTAGACCGTACATCCTCACTAGTATGCGGAGTGCTACAAGCCACGACGAAGGCGTAGTAGGTCTAACCCGCGGGGAATACAATAAACTGACGTCTATATTCAGATAACGTAGCCCTTTCCGACACTCGATAATCTTCATACGTCAGACGGGGATAGCGAGCCGAGAGAATTTTGTAAATTTATTATGGCTTTATCATGTTACTGTGAAACCGCGCTCCAAGATTAATGCTAGCGTAATGAATCAGCGGGCGTGACAAATCAGTTTGTGATTATGCATAGAGCGTGCTACTAAATACCTACTGAGCAGTATTGTTAGAGACATTAACAGCACTTAGCCATCCCGGGCGTCGACGCTAAATGATATCGTTCTTTGAATACTAAGATGCTTAAAGCTTTTTATTCTTAAAACTTGCATTGTGTATCTTTTGACGCAGTCTAAACTGTTAGACTTGATAATAGGTACCTTTTACAGAGCTCCTAATTCATGTGAATACCTAAAAGTAGGACCCGCTTATACGAACAACTTTAATACGATTTCCGGCGTAATACAAACGTCATTTTCATAGGTCCCTTCAACTACTTTTCATGCATTTTTTCATATACGCTTTCCCGATTAAGATGCGTATTTGACGTGGTACCTACCCTTGGTAGTCCTTAAGAACCTTCTTAAGTGGGTTTTTTCTGTATCTGGAATTCTGGATACCGAAAATTTTATCTCATACTTACAAATAATTTAAAATTTACATAAATATTGTTACCTGTTGTAATTACCTCTTGCCAATTGAAAACGATTCTCGTAAAATTCACAATTCACTTTGTGCAGTTTTTGTAGCGCGTGTCATTCCCACGCGCTGGTATTACCAAAAACAATAACACAGCGGCACAGAATAAATAATAGTACTAGGTACAGAAGACTCACTCCCTAACAAAACGCGTCTGTTACGATCAGCATAGATATGGCCGCTAGGTGGCGACAGCGCCACGCGCGGCTTATGGCTTACCCCAAAATTGGGGCCGAACGGATGTACTTTTAGCTACCTGTAGCAAAGCGACGAAATCGCGGAGTGAGCCACGCCTGACAGCGGAGCGAGCTCAGTTCGTCTGTGGCCACAGGAGAATAAAACTAATAACACACGTATGTGCACCGTAAACAAACGTACGATTGATGAAGGCACTGCAGACAAACAATCTCACAAATAAAAGGACAAGTAGCCTTATTTTGTTTGCAAACCAAGACAAAACCTACAGTTAGTTATTAAATACAAAGCTATATAATTAAGCAAATATAATTCCAAGCTTATTTATTATCAGCGCATCGCACTTCTTCTTCCTCGCGTTATCCCGGCATTTTTCCACGCTCATGGGAGCCTGGGGTCCGCTTGACAACTAATCCCATGACTGCCATCTGACCTTCCAACCCAGAGGGGAAACTAGGGATAAAACTTATTGGGATTAGTCCGGTTTCCTCACAATCGCACACCACCCTCGCACCCACACCACACACAATGCAATGCAATGTGTGTATGTACTTGCACTTGTGAAGTCGATGCGGTCGAACCAATTTGATTACAATGCCATAATAATTTACCTCTTTTTTCAAAACATGAATAAATCTCAGTAATGACCTGTCATTTACAATATTTTTATATCAATACCTTTTTGACGCTAAGTATTTTACGTTACACTTTCTTTTCAATAAGCTCAATAGGGTTTCCTTACGAAATTATGTTCTTGATGAAATACCGTGAAAAAGGTTGATAGCTCTCGACAGGTGGGCGCATTCACCGGAGAATCACGGCGATGCCAGGCCTTCCTTATAATCGCGTTCGAGCGGAGATGAACTTTCAACTTGGTGTAACCGTGATAACCATGACCTTGAATTGGTAACCATTGTGCGTTAACTAAGGCCAAACTTATACTGGAAAAATTAAATAGTTATTCACCTGCTGTCTGTAAGTGGCCAGAATATCATCTCTTAGTAATTTGTCACGGGCGAACGTCACGGGTATTTTTAAGATTCACAGGAATAATTTTTAACCACTTTAAACCGTTTAATGTCGAAAGGGGAAGGTTTAACCCAGGTGACCCAGTTTTTCTTATCGTTTCGGCATTAACGAAGGAAATCTGAAATTGTCATTTTTATAAATTAATATCTAAAGAATGTATGTGAATTTTAAATATGTAAGATTTGATATCTCTTATTTTAATGATACTGTACTGTGTAGTGTGTAAGTATCATTAAAATAACAGATTTAAAAATCTTCTTCTTCCTTGCCTTATCCCTTCATTTGGGGTCGGCTCTCCTCGTCCTTAGGCGCCAGGACCACCTGTCCTGGGTTGTCTCTGTGTTCAGCTGTGCCCGTTCCAGATCTTTGGCTTATAAAAATAACAGATTTAAAAATAGAAAGTCATTATAGGTTAAGTATACTGAGAGAACCCTAGGCTCCTTTAGCGAGCGGAAGGTTATCGTGAATAATAAATAATATGGACTGTTCAATAAAAATACATTTGTGTCGTATTATGTATATTCTGAAAAAGAGATTCTTTGGTGTTAGACATGTTGGCATGTAACATAAAAGATACTAGAAGTATTTTCGGCTTCAGTTCATTTGATAAATATTTTATATAAAGAACATTTTTTATTTGTCTACCTAGTTAAAAGGTTTCTCCATTGTACTCGTAATCAACAATGTTATCTTCTCGCTTTCTGAAAACGGGCTCTAAATATTCTATCAAATTAACAATATGGCTGCTTATTGTATCTCTTGTTCTCTTTCATTTATTTTGAAGCGTATAATAGAAAATCGTATGATACCTACACGATATAATCTATCTAGACAGAAGATACACCATTGCTACATTCTAAAGTCTTTCAGCTACGTATTTTTCTACACCTGGGTATTTTATTAAAATATGTACAGTCGAGTCATAAATCATCATCTCAGCCGAAAGACGTCCACTGCTGAACAAAGACCTCCCCCAAGGATCTCCACAACGAACGGTCATTCGCTGCCCTCAACCAACGATTTCCCGCGACTTTAACCAGATCGTCGGTCCATCTAGTCTGGGGCCTTCCCACGCTGCGTCTTCCGGTACGTGATCACCACTCGAGAACCTTTCAGCCCCATCGGCCATCGGTTCTGCGAGCAATAAATATTTATACATTTTTTTACCTTATTGCAATGGATCAAGGTTAAGAAGTTTATGTTACATATTTATGAACTCGACTGTACCAGCTGACAGACTAGCTACTACGAAAACCTAAAAATGTTTACGTTTTGTAAATTACTAAATAATGCATCTCAATATAAGTCAGTTATGTTAATTTTGGACATTTAAAAATTCTTAATAATATGTAGATATTTTGGATTTATACTCGTATAGTAGTCGTTTCGTAAGTCAATTAGGAATAATTGGGTAAATAAAAATTGCAATAAATATAAAAGGTCCATTAATTCGAATTTTTACCAGTTTGCATCGTCCTTTGGTATATCTTACAAGTTAAGTTGAATTGGTTTTCTATTTCTCTGAAATAACGATCTGGGGGCCGATTTTAAAATTCGACCGCTGGATTTCGTGTATTTCGTTCAATAATATCTCCACTACTAGGCATTTAAATTCTACTAATAGAATTGAAAACGAGTGGTCAATACCACTAGATTCCCAATTTCTATCGCTCGTATTTCAAAAATTTGCATTTCGCCGTTTTCCACCGATTTTCGAGTGACGAAATCGAACGATCGAAATTCAAAAATCGGATCCTGGTCAGGAATTTTTTTCCGAAACATAAGTCAGGCTTTGTCAGAATCGTCATGTTGGTGATAGTAAAGAATTTTTCGTAGTTTCGCTCGGACGCTTGTTTATTGTATAATGTTTGCTTATTGTTGGATAATAGGCATATGACAAACTTTAGTTTATCAAAGGACTGTCTCATTTCAATCACAGACAGAGACAATCATACTATCTTTGTCTTACACTAGTACTAGCACCCAAAAGAAAAGGATGAGTATATTTTTCCTGGTTCTTACTGACTGACAAATTGGTTTGACCAACTATATTTTGGCATGTTCAAACATAGGCGACGTGCGTCTTTATAATTTCTGGTTTGACTCTGGCAAGTAGGTATTGCTTGTCATTCTTTATCGGATATCATTCTATAAAAAATAGGTATTAAGGCGACGGTAGCGGTGGGTAAAATATCAGATTCTGTCAATTTACCCCATTTCACACACAAGCGCACTTCACGCACACTACCTCACTTTACTGGGACAGGTCAGTGACCCATCATGTTTTTTTAAAATTGGACTTTTAGTTTAGTATTGACCACTAGCCTCCTTTGAGGGTAAAAGCATTCCATTTAAAGATGAAAGAGAAACAATGCATTTAATCTTGCTTTCCTTGTTGTCGAGATACGCGTTTTGTACAATTAAAGCGAATAAAACAAGATGTCATTAAGTCAGATGTAAAATGTTATTTACTACTCTATGCGGTTTTTCATAAGGTGCAAAATCCATTCAATAGGAATTTAAATAAATAAAGTTTCAGCAGGGTGGCAATTCCATTTTGGCGGATAAAGCGAAACAGAATAGTTCTATCGAACCTGCTTACAAATTTTCACGAGAATCAGTTGAGAAATGTGATCTGCAAAGGAGAACATACAAAAGCATTTTTGCCCAAGCTGAAACGGAGACCTTTGCTAACGCTCGGCCAATGATGGTTTAGGTACACCTATAAAAAATGATTGTCCCTGCTGTAATTTTAATATCTTTATATTTCAACCGGTATAGTTTTACCTTCAAAAATAATCGGTATCGCTAAACAATAGCGGTACCTTACTACTTATACGTTCACGAAATCGGTATCTGCATAACTTGATTGTTAGTAAACTAACCTGGAAAATAATCTCAAAATCACCGAAACATTTATGTACAGTCACCTGCAATAATATGTTACGTCATTAGCGCCAACTTTGCCTCCAGGGAAACTTTGCCCAAAACGACAATTTTAAACAAATTCGTTAATGTAGAAAAATTGATAATAGTTATGGCCACCCTGCTGTTTTTAGTAGAAAATTGGTTATATTTCTGACAAAGTATATGCCAAACTTGTGCATAACTTGACTTGGGAATTTTGAGTTTGAGCGAGTTGTCTAATATAGGGTATATTTCGGCGGGCAAAAAATTGATAAATAATGAATGCAAGTAGAAAAAATTGAGAACCCTTTGACAAATATTTCCGGGTTTCAGTTATAACACATGACGCATAGATTATGTCTATTGAGATTTAAACTAATAAGGCCTAAATACACAAAAGTTTTAGCGGTGGGCAAAGTAATCCGGTAATTTGGCATCCATACCAACATTGCCCACCACCAAAAACGGATTAGGGTTGTCACTTTCATCTAATTTACCCAACTTCGCAAGTAAAAGAAGGTTATGTTTGTACACTAAAATAAGTTTATAAATATATACTGTATTTAATTTGTCTTATTATCCTTTATTTAGATGTTTTATCCCGTTAACGAATGAAAACACAACAAAAATCATATTTTTGGTCATTAAACTATTGTAACAGATTTTCTCAAAAGTGACAACCCTAGCCTTTGTAAAATGCTTAGGCGAGCCTTATTTGGAAATGGGCAAAAACGGGTAGGCAACATTGCCCAGCAAATTTATTTAAAAGTTTTTACACTTATCGCTAAGTTATTAACAGGGAATGGTAGGATTGCCCAAAACCTTTAAGTGATCCTTAGACATCATCATCATATATACGAGCTGTATTTGAATACCAAATTGACGTGGGCAATGTTGGCGAAAACCCCGGATATTTTTTTATTTGCCCGCCCTCTAAAACGCAAAAAAATGGGTAAAAACACGATAAAAAAATGTTTTCTTCACATAAACTGATGCGTTTGATCACAATGGACGTGCTGAGCAAAAAAAAGTCAAATGATGTGATATTTTTTGAGAAATTCGTGTTTAAAAAAAAAAGCGGGCAAAGTTGATGATAATGAGTAATGACGGTACCTATTCTTTGAAGGTCGCAAAAATATGTGACATGCTCTTATGGTTCTACAAATAAGATCGTGTCAGATATTTTTGCGGCCTTCGTTGTGTAACATAAATTGCAGGTGACTGTACATTTGGAATAATTATTTTATTTAGTTTCAACGAAAGTTTCAAGTTTAGTACGAAAATACTTCAGATATGCAATATGCACAAAATGTAGACCTAATCGAAATAAAACATTGCTTTTTATAGTAAATTTATAAAACATTCGTTACATAGGTATACATAACAATAACCAGGCCACAACGCTATTGGCCTGTAAGCTTCATCTCGGTCTCCAAAGCCGCAAAAACTTGCTAGTTATTAGTGCTGGTCTAGCCTTTATTTTTTCTTGAAGATTTTCAGAGAACAGCACGTACACGCATTATACATATAGACGGAACGAACGGCATAATCATAATAATTTATTCGTCGCAATCCATGGTATTACAGATCTAGTTACAAGACTGTTAATAGGCAATATTTTAATATAAAAGTTCTATAATATAATACAAGATTACAGTTGTCATCAAAATTCATTGACATGCAGAAGTCAAATACGTTTTTAAAATGACGCAAAATGATACCAGCATAATAAAAATGGATCCCAATCAGTAAAGATGAGTCTTTAAACTTTTTTCATTTTAAGCGAGTTTTGAAGGAAGATAATACTTAAATTCGACTGTAATCGTATTATTTTAAGATAGTTTACTGCGGTTTTCAACAATAATGACCCGTAAATAACAGCAAATGAAATTTAAATGAGACGCGAGCTGATATTTATGTACCCTATTTTTTGAAATACATTTTATCTACTGGTATGCTTTCTCGTGTGCGTATATGATTTAATGTCAATATAATTGTCAAAAGCAAGAAAATCAAGCTGTCATTTTCATTTGAAGAAGTACACGTGTGCTCCGGTGTAGCCCCAACGGGCATCTGACTTGAAGAAGAATTTTGAGTGATGTCGTCAATGTATGGAAATTGTTCGAAAGTTTACATTTGAGATTGAATTTCTGTGTTGTCTTTGTGAGTAAAAATATAAATCGATAATAAATTGGTAGCTGAATTATCTAGCTTCCAAAATCATACAATAATTCAATTACTGTCAAAGACAAAATTGTTTTGCTTCTGTCTCAAACGGAACTCCATATTTTGATTTTTTGATACTTTTAGTGTCGATTTGTAGAGAATAACAGCAAATTAAAAATATAATGGCATAAAGAGTCTGTACACGGTTTCTTCGTGAATAAATTTACGTGTAATTTAATGCAATTATCAAACATTTATTGAACAAATTATGGTTACAAAGTGAGGTCTAAATCGAAAACGTCATATACCGGCCCCTTAAGAGTTAACGATATTTAAACACATGTGCATTATGATTAATACAACGCTGGACTACGTGTTTTAGTTCACCGTCTAACAACTTCCTTCCACTGAATGCATACTTAATAGGGTTCATTACGAGTATAACTTTTTGCTCGAGTAGTGACCATGTATCACAAGTAAAATATAAAATATTATAAGTACCTAAACGTCGCATACAACTAAAACCAGAATACCATAAATTCCAACATAATCAGTTCTGACTGTCCCAAGTGAGATGAAGTGCCGAGCACTAACGGCATTCGTGAAACTTATAATATTGATTGTGGTTGCTGGCACGTGCACTTTAATGCACACTCGTCACACGGGGCTTTGCACGCTTTTGGTAGCGTTTTAACTGACATTATTTACCATTATTAACGTTTATCACGAGATTTTATATTTAATTCGTAACTGCAATACATATTTTTAACCTTGTTTTAAGGTACTTGGAGTCTACTATAAACAATAAAATGTTCTTTTCAAATTAAAAAAATCTCATAGCTTTAAGGTAAAAAATACAAATAAGTAAATCACAAATGAGCAAAATACATTTTCCCACCAAAAATATTTTCATGTAAAATGTTGCCAAGGCGAGACCATACTTATGGCTCGCACTGTCAAAAAGTTATCAGATCTCATGTAGAGCCAAGCTTCTAACTCTTCTACATGCCCTAACTCTGCACCTTAGTCAAAATTTGTAGCTTGGCCGTTTCGTTACTACAAGAACTATGGTATAACCGAAAAGTAATGAACAGTAAATTTCGTTTTACCTTACGCTCATGTGACGGTAGCGAAACGGCAAAGCCACATAAGTACATATTTGACTAAGATTGTCTAAGATGTAGAGTTTGTGAAGTTAGGCTGTTGTAAATCACTCTTATCTAATAACACTTCTTCGTCTTTAAGACTGTATAATAATAATTAATTAATTGTAATCTTTTCTGGGTTATACGGTATCTTCGATTTTTTGCTATTAAAAATAATGTCTTATCAGCATAATGTTTTACGTATCTAATTTTCTCAATTATCAAACATTATGTTAATCATAATATGGATCTATAATCCAAATAGGTATTTAAAACATCACATCCAATTGATAACAGGACGTAACCCAATAATTGTAGGTTAATTTTATTAAACTATGCCAATTACGTACCAACAACTCTTTCAAATATTTAATGGAATCCAATCTTTACGCTTACAACATTAAGGTCCATGCAGTAATGTTACCGCGGCGCGCGTCGCTCATGTCTATTTGTCACAAAGCTCCAGACCAACTTATTTGTTATAGGTATCAAGCAATAATAGGCTTTCTGTCAATGTGGTAGCCGTCACACATAGTGGATCGGTTGGCCGTCCTGTAAAATCAACGTCCGCCGGGAACTGATGGATTCAATCAATAGCTAATCCCTGTAGGATAGTACGTGACGCCGACCGGTGTGACCCCCGGGATTGAATTCATAAGCGTTCTGTAATGTCAAAATACAAGCTTTCCGACTCACGTTTCTAGGACAGGTTATAATAATTGTTAATTGTAAGAGTGACTCTTGAAAGGGTCAATTTACCTAAAAAAAATTGGTACTTAGTCTTTTTTGTAAACTAACCCCCTTATTCATAAACGTCTACTAAAGTTGACAAGCCGATAATAATCGTTTGTCCTTTTACGACGTATTGGTATGATGGAAAGGGACAAACGATCATTATCGGCTTGTCAACTTTAGTAGACGTTTATGAATAAGGGGGTAAGAGTTTAAAATAAGAGGAGATTCACAGTTTGCCGAGAATTTTCGTCTTCAATTCACACTGCAGATGGCAGCAGTGCGGCATTGTAAGCGTAGGTTAAAATAACAATAATAATAATATATCGGTACAGGTCGCGCCAGGGCCAAAATAGTTTTTTAATTCGCGTGTAATCAACCAAAACAAAAAAACTGATGATGATTAATTCCAATATTGATTCTTATCTTATACATTTTCTAAGTAAATATTTCAACATTCTGTCCAGCTGCATTGCCGCCGAATTAATCTTACAATTTATTAAATCGTGTCGAAATTTGTTGTACCACAGCTATGCCTCTACTTATTTACTTTACTTATACTTGATTTTTTTCGAATTTTTAATCATTATAAGAGCATTTAAAAAAATGTTGAAATATGTTACGGTCGAATTGAAGGGATGTTTACAAAAACAACATAACTGACTACACTGGTTGACACCTGAAACGATTAACAATGTTCTTAAAAATGTGTCAATGTCAACCGCTCTAAGCAGTTATGTTGTTTTTGTAAACATCCCTTCAATTGATAACCTCCTCCTTTTTTGGAGTCGATTAAAAAATCAAACGTATGGGCATATCTATGGTTAATATACATCAAATTATATAAAAATGATTACCTTAATGTCAATATCCCGAGAGAAAAATGGGGACTACATTTGTATGGAGAAACGGCCGACCCCTTTCCTCTTAACCATCCAGATAAACTGTTTCGAAGAAAAGGCCCCAATAAAACATCAGATGTGCTGAAGACAAAGGCTTTCGTGTATAATATGGCCGTGGTCCCTGGGGTCTCTTTACATAGGACTCTGAACTCCATAAACTTACGATATGAACAAGCTCTTATTTTAAAAGCGTCGGGTAGGGACCTACACATACATTCGTATTCATGTATATTCGTCATGACTTCATGCTTTTAATGTTTTAAATAAAATGTGCGGGTATTTAAAGATCAAATCTATGTGAAATATTCTGAAGCGATAGCTGCACCAATGGGTTTATTGCGTTCCGTGTGCATTTTGAATTGTTTCAATTCTATTTTTATCGCTGACGGCAATAACGGGCGTAATTATTAACTTTTGTCAGCAGCGAGATAGAGCTTTAACATTTGTTTATTACGCCGTGACTAGTCACAACTGATAGCCATAGACAAATTTTACGAGTACCTACCTTCAGTACACTATACTGATTAATTTACTAAAGTCGGTCAAGCCAGTTCCGTCAGTAGAAACAGGCGGCAAATTTTAAAAAAATATGCGCGTAGGGTTCGTCCCATAGATTTTTGAATTTCGCGCCTTTTTCTACTGAGAAGATGTGTGCCATTTCATGCCTGAATACCTTAATATTTGCATTAAACTTGGATCCCAGGCATGGTGAAATAGCATTTTAATAGTTTCACTTTAACTTAAAATTAGTTTGAAACGCATTTCATAAACCCCATATATCCGTCTGTCTGTCTGACCCTCCGAAATAAGCTCTGTGATCATCAATACCAGATAGCTGCAATTTGATAACGGTATATATCAATCACGTCGACAAAGTGGTAAAATAAAAACTAGAAAAATACTTTTTAGGGTAGGTCTGGTAGTCTGGTACCTCCCTTACACGTAGAGTGAGGATGCATTTAATTTTCCCTTGTATTTCGATACGTATATTACAAAACGACGTAAGTGCAGAGAAGATACTCCCTTTTGATTTTTATGTCCATATGCCTTTTGAGGCTCTTTATAGTGACGGAGGGGCAACTACGGAAGCCTATACAAGCATGGGGTTACCTCGAAACATTTTATGTCCGATGTGAACGAAATCTTTTTCAAAAGATTAGAAAAGAACGGTTTTTGAGAAAATCGTGTTCAGTCAAATGATAGTTTGAAAAACTTATTTTTGACCAGTTTTGTGTAGAAACATTTATCCACCTATGTAGGTACACTACATAATATATGCATCCTAATATTAGTCGCATACTGCTGTTGTAGACTTATGCAACGAACGTAAAATATGATTCTGCTTTGCAGGTAACCAGCGCAATAGACGTGGTGCTAAAAATAAAAGTTGTTAAAGCAAAATGTGGGAGCGATCTTCAATACACAATTTCCTGTGGCAGGTAATTCAAAACGCATTTCGTCGTCTTTTATTTTCCTTCTCCCGGAGTTTGAACAAAAACAAGCGTTTGATACAAAAAGCTGTATTGGAGCTCTCGCACCTGCTCCCGGCTGTCGAAACCGCTAGTATCTGCCCAGGCGTTAGAAAAGAAAAAGATTAAAAAACCCACAACAAAGTTAACTCAACAGCCGAGCGTTCGCTTACGCGTCGAGGTAAATTATCTTACGTTTTCTTTCCCGTTTGTGTTTAAAGTCGCTTTGAATCGCCCCGCAACGCAGTAATGAAATTTTGTTAAATATCGTCGTATACATTCATTCTGAAGGCACAATTTGCAGGCAGGCCATTGTTAACGAGCGGGTAAAGCGGCGCACTATGGCCACGTTAATGAGAACGTAATAGGTGTTCGGCGGAATGGCGCGATCTGGAACAGTGTTCCCTTCCCCCGGTTCTATTAGCACGCGTTTAACGTGCCTCGTGAATCCGCAGGGGATTTGATTTGGATTCGACTCATTTTAAACTTACATATACCTATTCGATATTACAATTTCCTGCACAATCCGCTCTAACAAAACGGGAAAAGGGTGGCGGGTTAATAGCGGTTGACACTTACTAATACGTTTGTAAAACGAGCTATAAGTTCATGTAGGTAGTTTCAAAATGTTACGATACATTATCTTACTTATCACGGTTACGTAGTTAAAAATTACTAGTCACAAGCCACTTTATATGACACAAGGTCTCAAAAGTATTAGTGCAATCTCCATCGTGTATTCACAAGAGAGCGCAGTTGTTTGACGCTGAGCTATCGCCCGTACAGGCAAAGGCGGCACGCTGATAAGTCCATTACAGCAATGTGTCGTGCATCTCAAACGAGTTTACGATTCGTTATGCGAATGCGATGAATATTTGAGTCATCGTTAATAGCGAAAGCTGAATCTGCGTGCGTGGTTGTGTACTGCTATAATTAAATGGATTTTTCAGCTTAGAATGTCACCTTACATAGGTTTGGATAAAATAAATGCTGTCGCGACTAAGTGCTTTCTTAATGATTTAAACACCCGCGGTAGTTAGTTGTACGAGCGCTAATTACTCGCAATGTGTGTTTTATGTTTTTGTTGAGAGTGCGCGCTATAAGCCAACCACATTTAGAGAACGTTATGGCAAACTGCAGGCTCTTATAATAACAAGCTACTGATTGGGCTTCGAAAATTAATTAATTACTAATTTGTCGTTGATTATGAAATGCAGTAATAGGTAGGTATCTAGTTTATAATTACCAAAAAGTAAACAACTGTCCTAGTCCCAATGGTAAAGTTGATCTGACCTATTCGGGTAATAAACATGTTACTCCACATTGCGTACAAACCGTAAACTAAATCCACCACAAACATTGAACCGAAATTAGTATGTTAGTCGAAATAGCACGCAAGGTAAATTTGAATACCACCATCCCCGAAATACCGTCGTATCTAAAACACCGTGATTGAAGCACTAAACAGATTTTCTACAGTTGAGAGACTTATGTAGTTGTTTATAAAGGTAAACGTCCTTAGTGCTCGACATGCTAATGCCCAATAGATGACACCCGGCTGTCCCGTCCATCGACTAAGGTAAACGTACTGGTGCTCGACGCGGTACCAGTACATGTCATCTTGAAACTTTAGTAATTGTCAATAGAGGTGACAGCAAGGTGTCATCTATTGGGCATTAGCATGTCGAGCACTAGTACGTTTACCTTATGATGACTCAAGTTCATAGATGACATGTACCTGCCGGAAAATGAAAGTGTTGTGTGATAGGTACTTTGTTAGCTGCTAAATAAATATAAATATTGTATAAAAACTTATAAACTAAAAGTAACTATTCTAAATTAATAAAAATAAAACATCCCTAAACCTAAGGTGCCGTAGATGCTGCTAACTTAGATTTAGGCTTGGCTACATTTAGCTCAATTTTCACAAAAAAATAACAGAAAAATTTAAAATTATGTTTAACACCCGCCCGTTTCTATGTAGCCCAGATATCGGCCAATAATAGTCTCTAGGTAAATAAAATTTGTCGATTTGCGTTGTTAAAATATGCGGGATATCTCAGAATCATGAGGAGCTGAGATTGTTTTATAAATCCTGTGGCAAAGGCAAATAGTGGAGTGGTAAAGGTCGGGTGTAGTGCGCGGTCCCAGCGGGGTACAATAAGGCTTTTGCTCCTTTATTGACACAAGTATACAAATAGTGATAGGTGCGTGTGTGTCGGTACGGAAATATTTCAATCGCGCCTGTAACGAGATCCCACGTGGAGGAGCGCCGCGGGCCGGCGCAGTGAAAAAATTGAAATCAGTGGGACAACTCAAAGCCACAGGCGCTTTGTTATATCAACGAAATCCGACGGACTATTGAGTTAGCGAATACTCTCGTCAGGCAATAAACGTTTTTGGGAGTTGTTTTCTAGTCTACTAGTTTCGCTCTGAATATCAACGACACGAAAATTTGAGAGCGTGTAGCCAATCACAAACAATAGTTATTTAAGTTCGATATTTCTTCGATTGCTTAGGTATTTCCCGTCCCGTGCAAGCGAAACATTCTATTATTTAGAATCTTGAGCGTAAGAAAGGGAATCAAAAGCACGAGATGTACCTAAATAACTTAGATCTCGTGTAACACATACACCTTTTCACCTTAGCATTGAAAACATATTTAGAGGGAAAAATAAAACCTGAGAAAAATGTAAACCTTCTTCATCACTTCTTTATTCATGTTTTCTTAAGGTATTCTAAAAATTCAGTTTTATCATCGCAATAAGACACAAAAAGCTAAAAATATATCTTTTAGTTACTTGAATATATCTCAAACGTCAAATTGCAAACTTGCTGTGGAATTTAATAATCTAAGTTACCCTTCGGCTGAAATCGCGCTTCTAGCGAAGAAGTGGACCTGTGTATAGCAAGACCCTCACAAATAGTTTTACAGTACATGTGGTCCTATTTTCCCGCACTAGCACACACGTTTCGTGCGGTGTCAAAAGTTTAAAGGGCCATATGTACTGTAAAACGCTGTACATATGGCCCTTTACACGATACACGTGCGAATAGGGAATTTCCCCTTTTCCGCACTTGTATCGTAAATAACTATTAGGGCATTATTTTGTGGCTGATCATTTACATCAAAATCACATTTTAAATCATATACTTAAAGCATCAAATAGATATTCTCGGCTAAACCAGTCAATTATATCGTCTTACTCATTTTTGTGGTAACAATGGTGTGTTACAATATATTCACTACTGTTACACGAGTGTTTCAATATTTGTTTAATAAATTTTAGATATTCTGATATGTATCCATATCTATTTGAGGCTTACTGTACTTATATTCCTCATGTTTGAGGTGAATCTAAGAAAAGTAACAACTATAACAACTAAGCAACTATTATTATATTTTTTTCTAAAACAGCTCTTTTATGTTTATTTTCAGTTTCAGGTAGATACATTAAAAAGAAGAATAAACTAACTTATCTATAAAATAAAACTAAATTAAAACTTATGTATTAATATTATATTATATAAGTAACAAGTTCCTGAACATGAACCGTCAAACAACTAATTAAGAAACGAAACACAACATCTCTAACTTCTACTATAATTTATCCGATTCTCACAACGCCAATTTACTCTAGAACTTGGGATAAAACATTTGAGACTTAATAACAATATATTTATACCTATATATTTTTAAGAAAATAGTTTTTGAAAACTCAGTAAATGTGGCCTAATTACTTATGAAAACGAACTTACTGTAAGACTTAAAAAACGTGTAGTGGACTGAATGAAAAAAAACCGTTGATTCCAAGGAAATTATTCCAGGTAAAACTTGATTGCTTTCGAGGTATCTCGATAGCAGAGTAGGGAAATAAAATAATAGAGGAAACCATGCAAGGGCCAAGGCTTATGGTGACATCGGTAAACAAAATTAAAACAGTGAGTGAAACGTAAAATACATTTGAGTTAATTGCACAAAGGCCAAGCAAGAAGCAAGCTACATAATTAGTATCACCCCGAGGAAATAAACATCTGTTCAAGTATAACCAAAGCGTAACGCAGCTAGGTACTATTTTCCTATTTTCACTTCGCGGGCAAAATTTAATGTAATGAAACACATTTGCATAAAGTCACGTTTACAATCGAATACTTTCTTACATAAAATTTTAACCAGAAAAGACAAGTTTGCCAAATCACATTAAGAGTAGAGGTACCTACCGATATCTTTCGAAGGCGTTGCTATTAATGTGTACCTACCACCTTCCCAATTAAGAGTATAGTGGACGACCGCTTCTTCATACAAACGTAGTCTCTATTTTACTGCCTGTATATTGACATTATTTGATCAACATGTAGGAACCTACCTCCTACCTACCTACTACGAGTATTTAGCCCATTTAATAAACTGCAAAAAAACGGTTTTTATTGTTAAGATAATAATGACGAATGATGAATCCAAAAAGTGTAAAACCAAGAGACTCGTACTTGTACTGACTACCTTGAATACGCGAAATGAATTATTGGTCACATGGGAAAAGGCGAGTTTAGAACATAAGACGTAAACTAAGAGTATAGTTAAAATTTTTTGAACTGATCTTGTTCACTTACCTGTACTAACAATGGCATTGTTCTATTACAATCCTATTATCTGCTTTTGTTCTTGTAGGCGCCAACCAATTTACTTACAAAATAAGTTAGAAGTACAATGCATGTATATTGAATTCTAAACCTTATTTCTTGTTGAATGGGGTTAAAATGGTCTAAAAAGATAATATCATATTCAATCTTTTGGAAAGTCACATGCACCTTAGCCACGACAGGGACGTATTCGGTGTTAAATAAAATACGTAGAAAGATAAAAATGTTTATTTATTATACATATTAGTTAACAAAAATAATCACATTTAATCAAAATCAACAAGTTCTTATACAAATATATATCAATCTTCAATCTGCAAAATATTTTACATACTACTAGAGCCAAAAAAAGATACATAAGTGTATATATAAAAAAATAATCCCATGTATCCAAAACCAACAGATTCTTATATAAAAACATGCCTATAATCTTAAAACTATAAAATATTTTACATACGTGATATACATATTAAATAAAATATGCAGAAAGATAAAAAAAGTATAATTATTATACATATTAGTTAACAAAAATAATCAAATATAAGCAAAATCAACAAATTCTTATACAAATATATGTAAATCTACAATCTGCAAAATGTTTTACATACTACTATAGCCAAAAAAAGTTACATAAGTGTATATATAAAAAATAATCTCATGTATCCAAAATCAACAGATTCTTATACAAAAATATGCCTATAATCTTAATAAGTACTACAAAATATTTAACATGCGACTAGAACCACAAAATAGTATAAATAATGAGATGTTATGTGTATGTGTACCTATAAAAAAATCACATGCAAAATCTACATATTCTTATAAAAATAATATATAATCTCTAATATATAATCTAAATATCTGTTTATCATTCGGATTCGGTTCCATCAGACTCTTCAGTCACGTTTATAATTAATGGAGGGTGACTATAATTGCGTTTCATTTTTTTTTCTAAATTGACAACATGCCTACAACAATTCCTCCAATGGGAGTTTGTCGCGTTTATCACATTTCGGATAAGATTTAATACCCCTTCACTAAATTTCGGTTCTGTATTTTTCTTTCTTATATTTGCTTTCACGTCACTCCACATCAACTCTATGGGATTTAGTGTACAGTAGTAAGGGGGTAATCTTAACACTTCGCAACCCCTTTCTTTAGCTTTTTCATCCACGTGATAACTTTTTTTGAATGCCTTGCTTTTTACAATTTTTAGCAAGATTTCTTTCGTGGCCTTAACCGGGTAATCTATTTTATGCTTTTTTAAAAAAAATTGAATTTCGCCTTTTTTTGTATTAGTGCAAGGCACTAACTCCTTCCTTTTTATAGTTTTAAGATTATAGGCATGTTTTTATATAAGAATCTGTTGGTTTTGGATACATGGGATTATTTTTTTATATATACACTTATGTATCTTTTTTTGGCTCTAGTAGTATGTAAAATATTTTGCAGATTGAAGATTGATATATATTTGTATAAGAACTTGTTGATTTTGATTAAATGTGATTATTTTTGTTAACTAATATGTATAATAAATAAACATTTTTATCTTTCTACGTATTTTATTTAACACCGAATACGTCCCTGTCGTGGCTAAGGTGCATGTGACTTTCCAAAAGATTGAATATGATATTATCTTTTTAGACCATTTTAACCCCATTCAACAAGAAATAAGGTTTAGAATTCAATATACATGCATTGTACTTCTAACTTATTTTGTAAGTAAATTGGTTGGCGCCTACAAGAACAAAAGCAGATAATAGGATTGTAATAGAACAATGCCATTGTTAGTACAGGTAAGTGAACAAGATCAGTTCAAAAAATTTTAACTATAATAGCCTTGATGGCTCATGCCTCGCCAATTGTTATGTCCGTTTAAAATACCGCAAAGCGCCCATTGTCCCTTCAAAGATTTGATAAGAACATGATTATGGTACTCAGAAAACATAAACTTACACGCGTATTTTTACTCACCCCAGGACAGTAACAAGTGTTCAAAATAAATTGCAGATAAGAATAATTTTCCTGGTTGTACGTTATTCTCAGACGTCGTTGTCTAAATGCTGTGCTCGTATTTTGCTTCCCTTTTTATAACGCAAAGTCGTCATAAAAGTGGGTACCTCGAGAAGATAAGGAAGTTATACGACGGCGTCCTCCCGGCTCGAACTCGAGCAATCCATCTCTCGTAATTGCATTAGGTATATTCGCGACGCGTGGCTCGAGTTCCCAAAACGAATGATTTCTTTCCAATATCGACACTTTGAAGTACTTTTATTAAGTAGTGACGTTCCCTTATTTATCAATATGGAACGACGCTTTGATGGTTTTGAAAAAGTAGAGCCCTTACTTAACAGTTGTGATGCGATAAGTATTTCACATTAATTGTCGGGACAAAGCGAAATCGTCATTCAAAATAAGTAAATGAACGTGTTTTCGACATAGTAGAATAGGTAATACTACTATCGTGATACCTGTTTCATTTATACTAGGTATACAGTATTTATTCATAGAAATGACAATTTTGAAAGTACAAATTTATGTAAAAAAACTGAAATTTCAACAATAACTGAGAAATGCTATTAAATCACAAACTGATATGAACGTTGTACTTACTTACGGGTATTTTAAAATTACCCTTGATTTGGCATGATGAAATTTTTTTTCATTGGTACAGAAATCATAGTCTTTTTCATTTTCTGCTACCGTACCGTTTACATTCGACGAAGAAATTTTGATATTTTCAATAAATACAATTGTTGACCGGTCTTACGGCGGACAAAATCGTTAGATCACACGAGAACGAATCAATTGGATATTAGTTGCGTGGCCGTTTCATTTAAATTTATATAACTACTTAAATAGTTTTTATTTTGTTTTAGAGAGCACTTTAAAATCACGAAGGAATAAAATACGAGTAGGTACATATATAGTCCCAACAGATGATGGCAGCTACTTTAATTTACATTTTCTTTCGGAAAGATTACACAGACTCGTTTATTATTCAGGTTTTCGTGACTGTATGTAATTCTATTTCCGCTTTTCGCGTTCCTCCCATCATTCTCACAGCTTGACGCACATTCACAAGTACTCGGCTGACACGCGCCAGAAGACACACGTATTCAGTTTGTGAGTGTCTCCACGTCCACTCTCCGGTTTCATATTGTATGTCAGAGCTGTTATCTCCATAGTTCCGAGTACCGCTTCAAACGAAGTAGTAGAAAATAAAACGACGTTTGAAGTTACACACTATTCCTTTCTGAAAAAAGGGTACAGTATTTTCCACTTGTGGACCAAACATATAAACAGAACAATGCAGCTCAAACTCAAACTCAAACTCAAAATATACTTTATTCATGTAGGCAAAAGCTCTTATGAATCGTAATTAATCTTAATCTAATTATCAGAGCAATTTATTGATGTTAATATTATTCCATAATAACATTGGATTATTATACAGATCAAATTTAACACTAAGAATTTCACAAAAGGATCGTCAAAATAAGAAAAATGTATAAAAAATACTAGTCTAGAATTTCTAGAATAAAATCTAAATGTCAAAAATAACATAACAAAAGAAGTACCTACATACATCGGAATATCCATTTCCTCATCAATAATCAAATATACCTAATACATAAATAATCATTTCGAATAACAATTAATCCCACGTTGTATTATCATTCATGTAGTCTTGTGTGGTATAATAAGCTTTAGAAATGAGTTTACGCTTTACATAATTCTTAAATTTATTAATAGATAATTCAGTAATATGGTTTGGAAGTTTATTATAAAATCTTACACAATTACCCATGAATGATTTTTTAATATTATGGACTCCACTCTACTACGGACCTGGACTAAATATTTATATGACGGTGCAAGTAAAACGCGCGACATGTTTACGTTCACCACCACGTGAAGGCGCAGAACAAATAAGTATGGTGATGTGGCGAACAAGAATCGCCGAGTGTTCTTTGCGTTTAAATTGACGACCACACGCCGCCAATCAAATACCGCTTCACTTAGTATAACAGCGACCTCGTCACACTAGTAACCACATATTGACAAACATTTTAGCACGGAGTTGGGCCGCGATACTCTTAAGACAAAGGACAAGTTTGGGTTAATTAAATTCCAGTGTTGGGCTTTCAGCGCCCTGTGTCCCGAGGAGCTCGTCACGGCGTCTTGAGCAAAGTAAAGTGTAAAAGCCTTATCACCGCGCTAGTTGCCCTCCTTCTTCCCCCGCCCCCCGCCCTTGCTTGTTCACACCCCACCGAAGATTAATGCGCTTCTAATGAATCAGCTACCGTGACAAATCAGGACGCAGTAATGGATAAGGGCTTTCCGATCTTGTGGCCACAATAAATTCGAATATTACTGATTGCTTTTGTGAAGATTCTTACCGTTTGTTATACGAGTACTTAAATAGAGTCAGACCGAGAAAAGTCTGCAGCGATTTTGATAGCCCACGCAGTGCAAGTGTCATTTTAAACGTCAAACTACTATGCAATTATGACGTGTAAATAACACTTGCACTGTGTGGACTATCAAATCCGCTGCAGACTTTTCTTGGTCCGACTCTACATATTATCTTGTTATCTTTCCTAAATAGCATATACTTTTTAAAATAAGAAGAAAATAATATATGTCGATCTAAAAGAACCATTTATTATAGGCGATAATTGGGCAATAGCATGTCAGGTCATGCATAGTGTAGGGTTCTGTATTTGCCCGTCCATCACAATAAGTGGACTTATAGTGGTAGCTTCGTAGATATGCTGACTTAACACAGCAACACCTCACACCATGGGAAAAAAGCCGCGTTCTACGTGTAAGTACAGGGAAGTATCCTAAAATTGATTTTTCGTTTTTGATATTCCCACACCAAAGTACAGCTTTCTAGTACTAGCGATTAGCGATCACTAAGCTAAGCCATGGACGGACAGACAGGCGGACATGGTACAAGTAGCTGGCAAGGAGTTGACTAAGGACGGAACCCTTAAAACGACAAACTTACGAAGTTTATTATCCCTTATCTCAGCTATTCTATCATTAAATGGACAACTAAATGCTTTCAGACTTTCATGAATATTCTATCATCACAACTTGCAAGGTCGCCTGACTTATTTGTTACTTACCTACCTGCTGTTAGTCATCCTTTGGAATTAAAATCCTACGTCACTAGCTGACGTAGGATAGTCTAGTAAAGAATTGAAGTAATTATCCTTCAGTTTTATTGTGTACCTACGGGCAAGCCATTAGTGCGACGCATCAGAAAATGACCAAAATAATAGTCTACCGCTACTCCATTCATCCGGCCGCTGGGTGGTTGCCGTAATAGGTGCCGGAATGTTCTCTGGGAGCTTGTGAAAAGGGCATTGGACATGTGTTGCTGGCAGGAAGACTGAGGCTGCGCTCGCCGAGGGATTAAAACTAGGTAGTTGACTGACAAGAATGAGACGAACTCCATACGCCATGCCAGCACATTCCTATTACAAACCCGTTCCTCTTTGCTAGGGCTAGTTTTTATGGTGAGCTATTGACGATGTTTTCAAATGCACCGCCTCGAACAAACCAGCAAAAGTGTGGCCTGCAAATATGAATGCAACGATTTTCAACGTCAAGTTTTAGTAGGGATGAGGCAATATTCGATATGTTTTTTGAATTACGCAGCAGAAGCCGCTCCTCTAAACAGATGTACTGACAGCCAATCATTCGATCCACTGCCTAAATTACTCGCGGCTCGCCGCATTTGCCAAATACGGAATGGTATTTGAAAACTATTTTTACATGTGCTAATCCGCTTAATTGTTTGATTCCGTCACCGAATTTTGAGAAAATTGTGTATTTACAGTTAGAAATATTACTTTTTAGGGTTCCGTACCCAAAGGGTAAGACGGGACCCTATTACTAAGACTCTGCTGTTCGTCCGTCCGTCCGTCCGTCCGTCTGTCACCAGGCTGTATCTCGTGATCTGTGATAGCTAGACAGCTGAAATTTTCACAGATGATGTATTTCTGTTGCCGCTATAACAACAAATACTAAAAACAGAATAAAATAAATATTTAAGTGGGGCTCCCATACAACAAACGTGATTTTTGACCGTAGTTAAGCAACGTCGGGCGGGGTCAGTACTTGGATGGGTGACCGTTTTTATAGATAATGGTACGGAACCCAACCCTTCGTGTGCGAGTCCGACTCGCACTTGGCCGGTTTCTTAATATATTTTGGCTAATGAAATATGAACCTGCAAAATGGCAGCTATTTCAAAAAACCCGTAGCAAGCAATCATATCAATAGAGACATTTGACAGGTATAACACTGGTGGTTTTGTGACTGTGCGCTGACACTTGGCATAGGTAGTTCGTTTAGTAGGTGGTCTAAAGTGGGTAAAGACCGGAACAACCGGAAGCCATGGAGAGTCAACTCACTTTTAGTGCGGTAGGGGGTAAAGTTCTAATTGCACCGCGCTTCCTTTGAATATTTATTTACCCATATTTATTCAAAGTTAAAAAAGGGCATGTAGCATATAATTCTCAGATAAAAATCAAAGATGAGGAATCTTTTTCCGTAACAAAATAAATGTGAATTCGAACAAAAAATTGTGACAAGACTTCGTTACAAGGTTATATCAAAATTGATTTCTGAAACGTCATTCGAAGCACAAAACGCGAGAGTTTAAAGTGTTATGTCATCCGAAGTGTTACAGGACCCATCTTTCGCCGGCCGAGGTATAATGATTTTTGCAGATGTTATGATGGTGAAAGGAAAGACCAAGTACACTTAATTATGTTTATTAAAATTAATATTCGTGGAGCACATATCAAAAGTAAGTATATTTGACGCCATCTTAGATGTAAGAGAGCGTTGCCACAGATAACGCAATATAGGAAAAACTACTAAATTATTATCAAGTTACCAACCTAACATCCCTTTCCTTAAGTTTATATTTATAAATTATATTCACATTAATGACCAGTCTTAAGTTTTACTCATCTTTACAATAAGTCTTAACAATAAAATAATCTAAACATTTAAACATTGCAGTCTATTCCTTTAACTGGTCTCTACATTTACACAATTGAGAATTACAAATTATGTTACAGTCTATTTCTTTAACTAGTCTCTACATTTACACAATTGAGAAATTTAGATGTATCTATACTCCTGTTTACTAGACCCATGTTATGCAATAATGTTTACATTTATTATGATTATGAAACAGTTTTATTACTAAATTACATTTATACTCAGTTGACTTACTGGACTATATTTATTTTACATCTCAGTTGACTAAACTAAACTACATATATTTAAATTTCTGTTATATAACGCTTTGGTGGTTTAACAATCCGTCCTGATCTCGTTACTCTATGATCAGTTATTACTGGTGCTGGAGTACCCGTCTCCTGTCTTGCCTCTGCCACTACCATACTGCTTTCCCCTTGTGGTGAGCAAGATCGCATGGGAGACGATTGTGTCAAGTCACTATTCAAAATACTATAGTTATGAATGAGATGAATCCTGTACCTAACCGTTTTACAATTACAGCCTTTTCCCAAGTACTGTGTGGATTTTTCTTATAATAAACCTGGTCACCTGGGTACAATATGGACATTGATTTAGCATTACTATTATAATATCTAGACATCTCTTCATTATTTTTAACAGCTGATTGTCTGTATTCATTAAATGTCACAGCTTTAGGTCTGAGTTTGTTAAAGTTTACTGGTATTTTACTTCTTAATTTTCTAGACATTAATAACTCAGCCGGTGATAACATATGATTTTTAGCTGTATTTCTATACTGTAATAAGGCTAAGTAAGGATCCGATCCGTCTTCTTTACATTTTTTCAACATGTTTTTTATAATTTTAACTGAACTTTCTGCCTGACCGTTAGAGTTTGAGTGATAAGGAGCTGTCACTATATGTTCTATGTCCCATTCATATAAAAATGATTTAAATTCTGATGACTGAAAGGGAGGACCACCATCTGACACTAGTGTCATAGGTATCCCATGTCTGGCAAATATTGACTTCAAAGTTATTATGACATTTTGAGCTGTACTATTATTTTTTAACAAGGCTGTCTCTATGTACTTTGAGTAATAATCAGTTACTACAATATAGGTCAAGTTATCAAAATGCATTAAATCAATGCCAACTCTTTGCCAAGGATATTTGCTAATTTCATAGTTCTTTAATGGTTCTTTTTGATTACAAGGCTTGAACTTGGCACAGATGTCACATTGCTCCACTACATTTTTTATATCAGCAGACATGTTAGACCAGTATAATGAATCTCTAGCTAATCTTAGACACTTATTTATCCCTTGATGACCTTCATGCAATTTATGTAATATTTCTTTTTGCATGGACTTTGGAACAATTAAATTTGACCCTTTGAACAATAAATCTCCCATAACATGAATTTCACCCTGCATGTTCCAATATGGTTTCACTAATGAATTGATTTTATCTTTACTACTAGGCCATCCTTCAAAATAATACTTTTTTAACAATTGAAGGGTTTCATCATCAATGGTTGCCTGTTTTAATTTATTTTTGTACTCTTGACTGATCGCTAAATTTGACTGGACTAAATTGACATGGTATGACATATCAGATTCATTTTCTGGAATAAAATGGTCTTTCATAGCTGCTCTAGACAAAGTATCAGATATATACATTTCCTTGCCGGGTATGTGAATGACTTCTAAATCATACTACTACATCATACATACATCATCATACATCATCATACATCATCATAGTGTGCTAAAACTGGCGTGTTACATATTGTTTCTTTTAATTCACAATATTCTCTTTCATAGTTACTGTCCCACTGCCAAGGCACGTCTTTTTTTAACAAAGTTCTCATGAGTGTGGTCTTTGCTGACAAATTATCAATGAAACATCCTACAAAATTTACCATCCCGAGAAATCTCTGCAATTCTTTAACATTACTAGGACTTTGCATCTCTTTGATCGCCTTGACTCTTTCCTGACTGACTTTGACACCATCTCGGTTAAAAATATAACCTAAAAATTCTACTTCCGACACTCCAAATTTGCATTTTGACTCATTTAATTTTAAATTGACTTGTCTAGCCCTATCTAGCACTTTTTTAAGTCTTTGATTATGAATCTCTGGGGTCTCACCATAAACTAAAAAATCATCTACAAAAATGAGAACACCCTCTATGTCACCAAATAATTCACTAATGACTCTGTAAAAAATCTCTGTTGATGCATTTATGCCAAATGGTAATCTAAGATATTTATATCTGCCAAAGGGAGTTTGAAATGTGCAAAGTTCAGAACTTTCCTCATCAAGTTTCAAAGACCAAAAACCTGAGAATGCATCAAGGTGTGAAAAACAAGTAGCACCTTTCAATTGTGACCTAATCTCATCAATGTTTTTTAATGGATAATGTTCTCTCATTATATTTTTATTCAAATTTCTAGGATCTAAGCATATTCTAAGCTGACCTGTTGACTTGACGGTGACTACTACAGAGTTGACCCATGCCGTTGGCTTTGTGACTTTTTCAATGACCTTCATGCTCTCCATGCGATCCAGCTCATCCCGTAGGTCCTTCAGTAGCGCAAATGGCACCTTCCTCGGAGGATCAATGCATGGCACAGCATCAGACTTCAGTTTCAGATGGCAGACAGGAGGCAGACATCCCAGACCCTGGAAAACGTCGTTATATTGTGTAAGAATTTGACAATTACTTTTTTTTATGACTTCTTCAGTCAGTTGATAAACTCGTTTGACAATACCAATTCGATCACAGGTGTCTAAACCTAATATAGTTTGACCATTTACAGTTGTCACAGCGAAGGTTATTTTCTCAACACGGTTACTAAAATGACATTCTACTTCAGTTTCCCCTACTATCGGTAGGCGACCTCTATATGCACTAGCAGTAAGACTGGTTTCAACCATATTATTAAGTCCTAAAGTTTTATAGGTCTTTAACGACATTAAATCCAATTCTGACCCTGTATCCAAAAGGCAATTTATATCTCTACCATTTATATTGACTTTTAAGTACCAAGACTTTTTTTCTTTACTTTTATTTTGAATCTGCCCCACGAATAACCTCTCAGAGCAGTAAGCTTTATCATCATCGAGGTCTTCTAGCTCTAATTGTCTAATATTTTTATTTTTAAAGCAATATTTAGCATAGTGACCATAAGAGTTACATGACCTGCATTGTACGCTGGCTGCTGGACACTTGAAGCGATGCACCTGCCCACAGCGCGTGCATGTAGGTTGACTTCTCTGCCTCGACGGAGTTGACTGGGTGTAGTGTGGTCGACTCGATGACTGGTACCCTGACATTGACTGATTTCTTGACGTTGACTGATTTCTTGATGCTGACTGACTTCTTGACGTTGACTGATTTCTTGACGCTGACTGACTTCTTGACGCTGACTGACTTCTTGACGCTGACTGACTTGACGTTGAATATCTTGATTGACTGTTTGACCTTTGATGCCTCAACTGCATTACATTTTGTGTGCTGGTGGCGCCTGTGCTCTCCTGCACTATTCTGTCCGAGTCTTGCTGAGCCGCTATCACAGCTTTTGCTAGCTCACGCATTCTAGAGTATGTCAATTTGGGCTCTTGCAGCAACCTTTGCCGTACATGTGATAGATCAGAGCACATGTTTGCGATAAAAATATCCCTGATGAGAGATTCCCTCAGCTCTTTGAATTCACAATCTTTACTCTTATTTTCCAAATCTGTTAGAAAATCGTCGATGTTTTCAGATTTCATCTGCTTCCGTGTGAAAAACATATACCGTGTCATGGTTAGGTTCTTTTGTGGCTCAAAATGGTTGTCAAATTTCTTTTTGATTTCTGCCAATTGACATTTGTCAAAGTCTAAGTTAAAAGAGTTAAAGATTTCCAAACCTTTAGCACCCATTGAATGCAACATGATTGCTATTTTTCTTTTGTCTTCCGCCTTGTCAAGTCCCGACGCCAATAAATATATGTCAAACCGCTGCCACCACCTTTTCCATTCTTCTGCGTTGTTATTTGTGGTGTCCGACGAGATCATGAGCTTTGGTAAAGTTGTACCAAGCACATGCGCCTTGATTGCGAGATCTTCACTTCCGTCCGCCATTGCCGACGCTTGAGGTGTGTGTTTGCCGTGTGTGACTTTTTCTTGCTTTCGCTTGACTTCTGTCTTTTCTTCTGTGTCACTCATCGCTGCACTTCTGACACCATGTTATGATGGTGAAAGGAAAGACCAAGTACACTTAATTATGTTTATTAAAATTAATATTCGTGGAGCACATATCAAAAGTAAGTATATTTGACGCCATCTTAGATGTAAGAGAGCGTTGCCACAGATAACGCAATATAGGAAAAACTACTAAATTATTATCAAGTTACCAACCTAACAGCAGAGATTTTTTAACTATCCGCAATTTTGAGGAAAACTCGCGTAGCAATTTGGCGCCCATTTTCTTTTGTTTTTTGCTGCTATTTCTATCAAATTCTGTTTTTTCAGTGCTTACTTACGTTTGAGTGCTTATTTTAGGTTTGCTCCTTGCTTTTGTACACATAAGCCCTACCATCCAGGATAAGCTTTAGCTATTTCACATTGAGTTTATCCAATTTACTGCACGAAATTAAGAATATCTAGTAAAAACTTAAAATTAAGTGAATAATAAAAAGAATATCTAGTGGCAGTCATGTCCGTCCGTCAAAGTATGCTTCTATGACACAGGGAAACAGCATTCCAACGGCAATTTGTAATGAGGACTGCGTAGTCTACGTGCACTTGATATATACAAGTTTGAGCTGACATGCATCTATTCTGCAGTCTATTTCAGTACTTAATCCTCTTGTGACATACATAGACGAACTAATCTCGGCACGGAGTAGGTAGGTACTTTACGCTAAGCTTGCCCGTATATCAAAATCTTGGCTATCTCGTGACTCTCCAGATAATATAGTTTTATTTAACTAGCGGATAGTCACGACATTAATTACATTAGTACATTTGCTAAACAAACGGGAAATGTTATTATGTTAATTATACCAGAGATATAATATAACTCCGTATAAGATAAATAAAGTGTAAGAAAAAAACGTGCCTCGGAAATCAAGAAAAAGTCATTCTCGAATAGATGGCGCCATACCTTTGGCCTATTCTCGGCTAGATGGCGTTGACGACACCGTTTGATATTTAATAATTTTAACACATATCAGTGAAAGAACATGGGTCAGTATGGAACAATAAAAATTAAAAATCATTTATCCGTAAACATATTTTGATTTAATTTATATATTTTCAATTTTATTTTAAGTTTTAATCGTGTGTCGATAGATGGTAGTAAATGTACCGTGACTACAAAATTTACGTTGGCAATAGCCCTCTATACTATCTATTCTCTTTGATTATACTCAGTGTAGCTAGTGAATAATGAGATGAGGTCATATGGCAAATCATAACTGTATCGATGTTTTCTACGATTTTGGGATTGGCCTAAATATAAAGTTAATATTAAAGTTCTAATGGGGATGGGCTTACGGGATAGTAGGTGTAACGGTTCTCACACGGAGCTGAGGGCGGATTTTTGAATTTCAAGCGCTCGATTTCGTCACTCAAAAATCTGTGGTAAACGGCGAAAATGCTATTTTTGAGACACAAGCGACTGAAATTAGGAATCTAGTGGTATTAACCACTCGTTTTCAATTCTATTAGTAGAATTTAAACACCTAGTAGTGGAAATAGTACATACCTATTGAATAAAATAGACGATAACGAGCGGTCGAAATTCAAATATCGGCCCCCTGAGCAGAAGCTATTTCAAAATAGGTGGGTAACCCAGAGTGTGCTTTAATATAAACTTTCACAGACGCTTTCTTAACCTATGTAGCATCGTCTTAACATAGACTAATACCATGTAACCTGTTACTTACAACAAATACTTACTGAAACAAAGAGCAAACGGCCGCCCGTAAGTCTAGCGAGGACCGATTGACAAATCAATGACTCTAATATACAAAAAAAAAAACCTGTACATTTTACTAAATGTCTGAACATTCTAAAGTAAGCCAGGTAATTTTAGAAAGCATAAAAATGACAAAATCCTATAACACTTTAGGACTCGGCAACCTTCGTGACACATTCAGTTACATGACACTTTTTAACCCTAGAGTGCTCGCGCTATGAGCATTTTGCCGCCCTCGGCGAAAAAACTGTGATTATTTGAAAACGGTTCGTTTGTCAAGGCCATGCGTCCTAGTAGCTGCTCCCCTGTTCTATATAGCTCACTATTTTCCAAATTTAAAGAAATTTCATGCGTGGTTGACTGCAGTAAGCAAATTTTGCTGCCGCTGTGTCGCGAATGGCGGCAAATTGCTCACCGCGCGACTACTCAAGTACTCACGTAAGTAAAAGTTGGAGTCCGTTTTTTTTTCTTAAGTCAAAATATTAATAGGTTTTACTAAGTTTAATATTGTTTTAATATTAACAAAGTAAAAATAATGAATAATATTATTTAATTTATTCTAATTTATTATTATTTTTTGAAATTACTAAGCACATGTTATTGTGACGAACCTTATTGAAAGAAATTCTTCGAGATATGTTCAACCACACATAATCAAAAGATCTGACGTAAGTACTTTACAGAAACAATTGGGGAACCAAATCTCTTGTTTTGTGTCATCTGAACACCAAAATACACCCTCAGGTGGAGAAGATACATTATTTGCACTATGCCCGTCCAAGGAAAATAGAAGGTCCAAAAAGAGCACAATATAAGTGCAAAGTTACTGTGCAACGTACATTGTATACCCATGCACCAGGGACTGTTTTGCTAAAATGTATATAGAAGATAATCAAACCGTTTAAATTTGTTAAAAATATCAATATTTCTTTTTTTTTATGTCAGCTAAAGCAAAGGCCGTGTTAAAATTAGAAAATTTTTACCCAAGATTTCCTGATTTTGTTTTAATGTACTATTAAGTATAAAATTATAATACAAGTTACTTTTTCTAACAGTATTTGATTCATTTTATCCCATAAAAATTATTATAAAATGATTTAGTTATTATATTAAACAAAAAATCATGTTAACTATAGGCGGCAAAATGTTCCCTACGCGAGCACTCGCGTTACACGGAGAGGCGCGACTACTCTAGGGTTAAAACTGCACGACGCCACCGCTAGAGACCGTGCAGCTTTCGCGAAAGACATTCGGGTTAGGTTTATCCCACTTACTTGATTCCCTTGTATTTTTATATCTATTTGTTGCTTTATTTACCTATAAGTACCTACTTACAAACACCAAGCAAGAACTAAATAACTAAAGAAATGTACATATGTTAGAAATAATGCGACGCAGTGCAGCCTTTACTGCATTACTTCCGTACTACCCCGTTTTATATCAATTAACACCTCTTTACCAATACACACTTAAAATAAAAAACACATTTGGTGTAATGCTTGACAATTTTACGTGTCATTTACATTACGTACAAGTTTAAGTCTCTTTTATCTCAGATATAGCAAAACGACCGCCTAACCCATTCACAACGAATGTCCCTAAAAGCGTTTAAATGTTCCATGAGGCAATGCTGCAAGGCGCTACGGCAGACGTCACATTTTACTAAATATTAGCAGTGCTCGTGTGGATTTTCACCTAGTATTTTTTTACATTAATACGTACAAATGGCGAGGATGCTTACATTTTGCAGGTCGAACTTGACTCGGCACTTAGCGCGCCACTCGTCTTAAATAATACGCTAAAGCATTTCCATGCTGATGCACGAAAATAAACGCCATTAGTATTTTCGTGTTGTCGCTTACATTTCTCTCGGGAGTAGACCGAGTAAGAGGTGTTTTGAGGCTTGCAGTCATTTGATATGAAGCTTCTTATATTTCGTAAAGACTGCCTTTACAGGCACTACGAAGTGGGCCAGCTCGTTGGTGTCAAAATCCCTTTTTGACAACAACGCGTTTATTAGTCGTCGGCGAGAGACGATAGAAAACAGATGTCAGAATCACATGTCTATGGGCCCGATTCGGATTTTGAAATAGACATCTATTAGACCTCTTTTAGTCATCACTAAGATACGATAACGATATGTTTAAGATCTAACCTGTCAAATTTGACATTTGCGCGATTCTGGAGATACTGTTGAACGATTTCCACAGGACTTAGAGATCCAATTCACGTCTAATAGATATATCTTACTCTATCTAACTTAAAAGTGCCATTGGTTGCCCGAATTGCGCTGCAGAAGAGACCTAGTTGATATCTAAACTATAACGTATCTAGAATGGATCTAGTACGTGTCGTCTCTTGTGAATATCTTGAAGTTCGAATACGGCAGTATGTCCAAAAATGTCTAGTTTCTTAGTAAAAGTTTGCGAAAATATGGCTCCCACTGTCAAAAAGTTTTATATGTATAAGCGCGCTTTTTGATTTTGTTTGCTTTCTAACATATTTTACACAATGTTATTCGTGGTTTTAGACAGTTCCCGCAGAAGTTTTTGTTTTGGAGTCTCAATATTGGTTTTTATGGTTTCATCTTCATGTCAATTGCGTCCTTCTTCCTACTAACGGCAGTATTTCATTCCTAGATTCACTCCGAACTATCTCATTGTCTCTGCCATTGTATTGTATTGTAATACGGGCAGGTTTCCGCAACTCGATGACTAGCGTCTTTTTTGCGCGAGAGGGGGATAGGGTAGTCCAGCAGCTATTGCATATTATTGTACTTACCTACTTATTATGAATTAAAAATGTTGTTTTCTTTGTTATAAAATTCATTACTTATTTACAGTAACAACTACGACGACGAGCTATGTTGTTATTCGGATCATTGAATATCGAGGGGTCAAAAAATCGGTTTTACTCGGTAACGAACATAATTATGTATTCTGTGCATGAATCTAGTATTTAACTCGATCAGGCATGAGGGGTGGGGGGAAATGACCGAACGGGATAGTCTTATGTATCCTTCAGTAGGAGTAGCAGCGAAAGTGCTATTATTGTTTGTCCTTGTCACATTCTCACATTTTTTTATACCCACCGTAAATTTAGTATGGATTATGGTGGGCATCAAATTAAATTCGACCAATCATAGTGTCGCATTGCGTATGTTTTGTCCCTCACGGAGGCACGCGTGTAGCACATCTATAGGATCCTACCATCTATGATTCTGTGGCCGCGTTCGTGTTGTACGCACGAGGCCTTTAGATGGCGATGGCGCTTGTTTCACTAGTAGTATGAAGATTGAAGACGATTCGTGTCAAGTGTTCTGAAGGCCTTATCTATTTAGCATCTTTGTCCGGGAACTTATGTGTTTAGGACTCGGAAGGCGTATTCCTGAAATAATATCGGTCATATTGGTTCGTTCTCTGAAATATCCTTTCATGCAGCATCAAAATAGGTATTTTGCAACACACTGGTCAACTGATTAAATTGAAGTTACGTTTGGATTCAATGAAGAAACAAAATGCCAGCCCAGATATAATTTAAGGAGACAGGCGGATCCTAAAATCGCAGTCAAAATTAAATTTCGACTGTATTTAAAGGGATCATAATAAAGCCTGTTTGTTGGAATGGAGTGAACAGAGGGAGCGAGGACCCCGATTTATATTCAATGGCCGGCTATAAAGAAAGCACGACTTTGACCCCTTGTAATTACGATAACATTTTGTTTAGAATACAAATTATACTTCCCTGACCCTCTGTACATAGAAGATTTTATATGCTTTGAGATTAACAGACATAACATATTATGGTTCTTTTTACAGTAGTCATTTTAAGCTTAAAGTACCTTTCACAAAAATAAGCAAAAAATTCACAGATTTCGTGCATCACACGACTATCGAGCACATTGGAAATGAATCTACGGAATTCGAACATATATTGTAGCTGAGCGACGAGAAAGTCAGGATAAGGAAAAAGTTACAAAATAAAACTACAACGTTGAATGATAATTATTTTATTCTTAGACTAACACAAGTATCCTGGACATAACGCATGTGAACAAACAAATTGCAAAATTTCCACACGCGTATCCAAGTTTGAATAATTGTCGCCGTGGCGCATAAGTATAGGTACATATTTCATTTTTCGACTTCCCTCTCCCTCTCCCTCTCCCTCTCCCTCTCCCTCTCCCTCTCCCTCTCCCTCTCCCTCTCCCTCTCCCTCTCCCTCTCCCTCTCCCTCTCCCTCTCCCTCTCCCTCTCCCTCTCCCTCTCCCTCTCCCTCTCCCTCTCCCTCTCCCTCTCCCTCTCCCTCTCCCTCTCCCTCTCCCTCTCCCTCTCCCTCTCCCTCTCCCTCTCCCTCTCCCTCTCCCTCTCCCTCTCCCTCTCCCTCTCCCTCTCCCTCTCCCTCTCCCTCTCCCTCTCCCTCTCCCTCTCCCTCTCCCTCTCCCTCTCCCTCTCCCTCTCCCTCTCCCTCTCCCTCTCCCTCTCCCTCTCCCTCTCCCTCTCCCTCTCCCTCTCCCTCTCCCTCTCCCTCTCCCTCTCCCTCTCCCTCTCCCTCTCCCTCTCCCTCTCCCTCTCCCTCTCCCTCTCCCTCTCCCTCTCCCTCTCCCTCTCCCTCTCCCTCTCCCTCTCCCTCTCCCTCTCCCTCTCCCTCTCCCTCTCCCTCTCCCTCTCCCTCTCCCTCTCCCTCTCCCTCTCCCTCTCCCTCTCCCTCTCCCTCTCCCTCTCCCTCTCCCTCTCCCTCTCCCTCTCCCTCTCCCTCTCCCTCTCCCTCTCCCTCTCCCTCTCCCTCTCCCTCTCCCTCTCCCTCTCCCTCTCCCTCTCCCTCTCCCTCTCCCTCTCCCTCTCCCTCTCCCTCTCCCTCTCCCTCTCCCTCTCCCTCTCCCTCTCCCTCTCCCTCTCCCTCTCCCTCTCCCTCTCCCTCTCCCTCTCCTCCTCCCCTGCCTCTATCTCTATTTCTATTTCCACCACCACAAGAATGCATAGATTGTCGAATAGTGCGTTATCTACGCCCGTCTCAAACAGGATAGATAGAGTTAGACCAAGAAAAATCTGCAGCGATTTTGAAAGCCCACGCAGTGCAAGTGTTATTCTGCCGTCATAATCCCGATAATTCACAACAAACACCGATAACGAACTCTGCGAAACATGAAGTCATAAATGTCCTGTGAAAAATGTCGTTCTGACTTTTTGACTATTTTAAGGTTAGGCTACAGGGCAAACCCTTAACCCGATCGTCTTTGTTTTAGGCTCAAATTGTAGCTGACTAAATTGTCCAGAGCCGTTTTTCTCAAATTTTTGATATCATTCTTCGTTTCCAAATTATCGAGCACCAAAATCAAAAATTCGGAAAAAATTGAATTTTATTTTCACTATTTCGACCATAACTTTTTTTGTTTTTGACTTTCTCGAATAATTATTTTTGCACCTTACAGCTCTCGTGATTATGCGTCTTTTGAGCCTATTTTTTAATATCATATCTTCACAACTTTCCGAGATATAAGGGGATCGCACTTTTTCGTGAAATCGGACCGTATACTGGAGCGAACGAAAAGACATTTCCAATGTCAAAATGTAATAGGTAATGTCTTAGAGAACAATTAGATTGGATTAGACCCTGTGCTCCTACTTAAGCTAATAAAAAAAACAAAAATGACTTTTTGTTCTAAGTTAACATTATAAATTATACGAAGTCGGTTCTAGCGCTCGCCAACCGCTGCCGCAGCACGGTCGCTTCGCTCGCTCGGCTTCGCGCGCTGTTTGGTGACGGATAACCTCCTCCTCGCTTCGCTGGTCGTCGCACCTATTTGGTCTCTAGCAGCTTGGCCTTGAAAACTAGTTTTAATTAATAAGTATTAATTAATTATTTTTTTATAAATTAGTGAAAACTAGTTTTCACCAACACACTTTCCGACAACGAGTTTTTACTGAAAAATCCTAGTTATAACTAGTTTTCGCCAAGGCACTTTGCGACTAGTTTATGTAGATAACTACTGAAATCGCGCAGCAAATCGATACGAAAAACTTTTTTTAATTAGGGAAAACGCGCTTACACTTAAAACGGGTTTTTACGTTAACATATAGGTACAGGTCGGATTATCGAACAAAACCGCTCAGACTGTGGCTTTAATTTTCCAATTCCTTTAATGTTCAATCATGCAAATAATTTTATGAATATAATAAAATAACTTCACCGACCGTTACCGGTCATTATCTTTGTATGTGCTCTGGCGCGAAGCTAATGTTATTGATCTTTGGGAGAGGTTGTAAGAAACTTAAAGAAACTCCAATCGACCCAAAACTTTTGTCATGTAACAACGTAATTAGCCCCGGGGAGTTAGAGGGCCCATAACTTGTAACAAATTCTTTATCTCGCCTAGCTGTTCATTTCTTGTAACACCAATTAAGGTTTCAGATTTTACTTAAGCGTTTTACAATAAAATACAATACAAAACATCTTTTGATTTAGAGGTAACTAAACACAAATTAAAGAGGGTGACGTGACATTGCAAGGTAAAATTTTATAATCCCGAAATTATTTATACTATAGTTAAGATGAATATGTATACAGGGTGACCTTAGCCATTGGACAAACCCTGAAATCCCACGTAAGGTTACTTCTCAGAAATGCTCTAACGGTAATATTTTTTTAATTAGAACAAAAAATAAAAATAATAATTTTCAAACAAAAGTTATTTCCAATAATCTACAACTAAAAGAAACATACTGTATTAATCATTGGCAGTGCTTTTGACAATTTGTTTGAAAATGTGCGGCAATGATGACATTTGTCTAAAGTCAGAATCTTATTAATATCATAAATAAAAAAGATAATCAAAACGGTCGAAGAAGGTTTCAAATACTATTTATTACCTCAGGAGCTACTAACACATACAGGTTGCTACAAAGTATAAAAATCGTAATTTGTTAATTTCTTCGTAACCGCTACACCGATTGTTATGGTACTTTGTATGCTGGTTCTAAATACCCTAATGCATATGTACATTTCGGCTTTGTCCAATGGCTAGGGACATCCTGTATATATTTCAAATTAGGGCTATTAGGGCGTATAGTAATTGTTGAGCATTATTAGTAATGATAGATGTAAACGATTTTGTTATAAGAGAGTAGAGACTACACGATCCCACAGTCAAACCGTGTAAACTGTTTTGTGGGACACTGTACTTGTACAAGCAGTATATTTTTATGTTAATAAATATAAATATATATATATATATAACTTCTGGGCAAAATCTATTAAACTAGTAGTTCGCCCCGAACTGAGAACTCGCGGATTGCCAAAAATTATATAAAGCGATTGACTTTGTTGCACCTACTTACTCGTATGGTTCGACATAAAATAGTAGAAAATAATTTTCACTATGTAGAAAAGGAGGTAACACCACCCACTTTTCTAGTAGCATTTCGTGTCTGTAAGGGTCGTAGTTCTAGCCTAACCTAACCCATTTCTCTAATAGCAGTTCGGTTCTGTGAGGATCGCAGTTCGAACCTAATCAAACCCATTTTTCTAGAACATTTCGTTTCTGTAAGGCTCGCAGTTCTAACCTATCCTAACCCACTTTTTTTCGGTTCTGTGAGGATCGCAGTTCAAACCTAACCTAACCCACTTAACGGCGCGTGCGGTGCGGTGTACGGGGGTTTGAGCGGGAGGGGCTAGTAAGTTTGGCATCATTATACTTTATACCCACATTTTATAGTAAGTAATCATAGTGGTTTATTTAGCTTAGGTATCAGTGGTTTTCCGGGTCAAGGTCCGAGTCCGGGTCCAGGACCAGGTCCAGGTCGAGATCCAGGTCTAGGTCTTGGTCCAGGTCCAAGTCCAGGTCCAAGTCCGGGTCCAGGTCCGGGTTCAGGTTCAGATAAGAGCCCGGATCCGGGTCAGGTCTGGCTCCAGGGCCAGCTCCGTCCAAAATCGAAATTCAAAATCGCCAAACGTGTAGTCATTGAAGAGTTCTGTTCTGATCATCATCAGCAGTTCCACTTCATCAAATGCGACAGTTTTTAATGTAAATTCTTGATTTTCTGATGAAAATACACATATCTCTATACGCATGCTTTTAAGATTTGAGGAGTTCCCTCGATTCCTCATGGATACCATCATCAGACCTCGAGCTTGACAAAAATGTGGCCTAAAAACTTAATTTGCTTAACAAACATAATGAAGAGGACAAATCGCCAAACGTGAACTATGCGTCGTTGAAGAGTTCCGTTCTGAACATCATCAGCAGTTCCACTTCATCAAATGCGATAGTTTTTAATGAAAATGCTTGATTTTCTGATGAACATACAAAAATCTCTATACGCATGCCTTTAAGATTTGAGGAGTTCCCTCGATTCCTCGTGGATCCCATCATCAGAACTCGAGCTTGACAAAAATGTGGATTAAAAACTTAACTTGCTTTACAAACATAACGAAGACGACAAATCGCCAAACGTGAACTATGCTTCGTTGAAGAGTTCCGTTCTGATCATCATCAGCAGCTCCACTTCATCAAATGTCACTTTTTTTAATGTATTATTATGCTTGATTTATTGATAAAACACATAAATCACTATATGTATGCCTTTAAGATTTGAGGAGTTCCCTCGATTCCTCATGGATCCCATCATCAGAACTGGGTTTTGACAAAAATGTGACTAATCTGTATGCATATACATACAATCAAAAAAATAATTTTCAAAATCGGTCCAGTAATGACGGAGATATGGAGTAACAAACACAAAAAAAATCACAATCGAATCTCCTCCTTTTGAGATTTGAAAGTCGGTTAATAAAAGAGGGCGCCACTTTCTACGCAGCTGTCACATTTTTGACGTAAAATGCTTACACATAGCAATAATTTATAGTCTGTCAAGCCATTTCCGTCAGTAGAAAAAAGCGGCTAAAAAATGTAGGCGCGAAGGGTTATCGTCCCATAGAAAATTTGAATATCGCGCCTTTTTCTACTGACAAACTTGTTTGACCGACTATAGTATGGAAATTTTATAGTTCCATTTTATTTAATTACTACTATTTTATGTCCCACTATAGGCGGCAAATCGGCAATGGATCAAAAATCGCGTGGATATATTACAAAGTCTGTAGAGCCCTGAATTGATACTGTATCTGTGGTAAGCCGAAATATTTCCTGTTAAATGTCAAATACCTATATTATGTTTATTTTTATCTTGCTAATTATTTCAAAATGGTAAATTTAAAAACGATATTATAAAAGTGCAAGCCGAGCACTTTCATTTGATACCAAACTCGACCATACTTTCTTGCAAAAAGATGACCAGAATAGCAAGACCCCTCACAAATAGCTTTTTAGCCTTCTAAGCTCTTCTAGCTCAATAACCCCTTGATCGAGCCTGCTCATAATTTAATGACTAAAATATAATGCCCTCAACTACCCGTTTACCCAATTTCATTTAAATTAGAACAAATTTACTTAAGTTCTTGAGTATCAAACTATCCTCTGATAGTTCAGCTTAAAAACATCGAAATGCCGGGACGTGCCCCTAGCCAGCCGCGTGTCCCAAGTCGAATGTAAGAACTTCGTTCGCTTCGCTCACTCGTTCGATTATAAATGTTAATTATTGACTAACTAGAGAGAAATAAAATAACTTGCCTACACAAAAATAAGTTAAACAACCATACGTAAGTAGTTACAAGTTAAGATAGTGTTGGTTACTTCAACCTAATACTTTATCTCGCCTAGTTAGCTGTTAATTTAATTTAATGTAACATCAATTAAGACTACATTTTTATCACTTTAGCAGCTCATAAACTTGTCCAAAAATAAGTACACGTTATTAAAAATACCTAAAACATGGAACAAAATATTTGTACTCTTTAAAAATATACTCATTAAGTTATCAAGGAAGCGAAAAAGATTGTATATCAAATTTACTTTTTTTAATACAAACACGACCAAAAAAGTAATCTGGTCTGCAAATTAAGTAAAGCAATAACTTTGCCGTAGATAAAATTATCGGGCTTGAAGCTTGAATAAATTAACGTATGGATTAATCTCATTATAAAATAAAATACCTGTTAAAATGTTTAATTAAGTCTTCCTCCATTAATTAAAGTTTACGTGAACCTTTTTTTACCCAACTGCTTTGGTATTAGGTAAGTTTCATAAATAATTTTAAATATTATGGTTTAATTTTTTTTTTCATACCCGTTTTAGTTGAAATACGTGTACATATATGTTTTTTTTTTACTATTATTAAATACTAAGTATTAAATTATTCGAAAAGTAACTCATGTGTTCAAAGTCTATGATTGTTCGACATGTTTCTCTCAACAACAAGCGTTTTAATATACTTACCTAAGTATTAATAGTCTCACGGAAGTTTTACAATATTTTTTAATAATTTATCAAAAATAATATCAGGTCAATTATGAAATACATCTTTAAAACTGTTTAAAGTGTTTATAATGTTTAATTTTACAACCTGCTACACGTTCAATATTTTTATTTTAAATTTATGTCCCTTATCATATAATCGGCGATATCACAAGCTATAGGTACTGGTAAGTAGAACGCTTGAACACGACGCCTAGACCTGGACATTTCAGTTTGGCGTGCTATTTCTAAAGATGAAAGGAGAATTTTAGTAGAAGTAAATTCAATTTTGTTGACTTAAGTAGTTTTTAACGGAAAATTAAGATTTGAAATACTCTTACGATTAAATAGTATAGGTAAGCTGTAATGTCACCACCAGTCTGCCACCAGTGGCAGCAGCATTGCATTGCAGCGCGACATTACAGCATGAAACGTCAAATTTAATAGTTATCAATTTCTCGATAAATTGACATTTACCTAGACATTTCCTGCACTAAAGAAGTCTACTGTAGCAGTATTGCGCCACGACATTACTGCGTTACTGTCGCAAATGTCAAAATCGATGTTGTTGCCCGGAATTCTGACATTTACGACAGCAATGCATTCGGCAGAAAAGTCGCGCTTCAATACTGCAGCAGCAATGCTGATGCAGTCTGAATCCGAACGTTGCCTTTACACTTAGTGTAAATTTAGAGAAAACTCCTGTCTAGTCTCGTCGTTTATGTCTAGTAGTGAGTCATTTTAGCATTAGTGAAAGTGTACTGAAGTAAAATCGGCAAGGTATTTGAGACACAAATCAAGTTATTAAATCTTGCCACACCTCGTAAAGATGTAGGGCATCGCTTCTAATGCAATTTTCCTATAACCATAAAATAACTCCATCCGGACCCTTCAAAGGACAGGTGTTTTCGGCTCGAATTAGTGATAATTATGCATGAGACACATCTCGGCTTGGTTAATCTTGCAAAGTTGTAAAGTTGGCATGGCCCAAGTTGGTAAGGCTGTTAGCGGTAGTGGGCCGACGCATGTTTATTTCGGAGATTGCGAGGGTGTAACTCGAGAGTGTTTGCTGGTTTTGAGGGCGAGCGCAAACACACCCGACTCGGAGCGAGCTTAACGAGCCAACTCGGCTCATCTCGCTCTCCAACCAATCATAACGGCTTTAAAAATAACTGGGTCAACTAAGAATGTTTTGCAATTTTGGAATTTAATTATTTATCTTGTAATACTCCTGCTGGTTGTTTAGACTGTTTTCCTGTACAAATAAAAAAAAACTTACAGTACGGGTACAATGGCTCATATACATATTATATGTAATAAATAGCAGAATGTTAATCGCTTATAAAACGGGAAGATTTTCCATATTTCCGTAAGGCTACATCATTCATTTCACATCCCCCTTTTTCCACAGTTTTGCCTCTCAAATGTTTCGTTTTTGTGAATGGCGGTTAGTGTCTTGATGCATGTACTTTATGCATGTAGAATACATACTTTTAAAGTGTGTATACGTATACGTATACGACGTGTTTTCTTTAACCTCAGTAGCCATACGTTTTGGATTTTAAAGTGTAGAGTGCACGAGTGTTAAGCAAGTAAAATACGACTTTATGCCTTTGTTCAAATAAGACAAATAATATCGGTTCTTATAAGATTTTCATAGGTTAATACTGTCATTTTAGATAATTTCAAACTTTTATACTTATCCAGAATAGAAGGTAGGAAATACTAAAAACTCAACAGCTTCTTACTTATAGGCTCAGAGACCCAATTGCCCAATTCTGCGTCAGTTTACGCCGTTGGGTTTTGCGAGGGCAGATAGGTATTTTAAATAGTCTTTTATTTTTATTTATTTATTTTTACCCGGGTGCCCCACATACGCTCTTCTCACAGATCGATCCTCACCCATCGTTTCCAGGTATCCCAGCCGGCAGAGTCGTGTGGCTTTAATCTCGCCAATTATATTGGGCACCGCAACCAGCTCCTCTAACTCCCTATTCTTTCTGCGTCTCCAACTTCCATCTACAATTATTTTCATCAAAAATTAAATATTAAAACATCGTATAGCCCTCACACTTAGTTCTTGAAACGTTGGCATTCAAAAGTGACTTTTTTCACATCTGACTTTAACATTACAACGTCTGGATAAGTTAGAATTAATAAGCAGTAAAAGTTGTAACAGTGCGTAGGATGAACAAGAAAAATTAAATCACAGACATCTACAAGAAAACAACTGCCAACATCAAATTATAATTACTTCCACCGCTAAAATAGCTGCAAGCAATCCAAAGCACCTCTGGCAGCATAAACAAGATGAAAAGTACAAAACCCTCATTCCGTCGTCTTTGTATTGCGTAGTAAAAGTAAATTTTCAGACGTACGTCGCTACGTTCTACAGCCCAACAAACTGCCTCCATTTAGAAGAGCGAGAAACTGAATAATATTTACCTTTAATACTCTTTTATGTGTAGAATAATAGAATGTGAAACAGAGCAGTTCGCCGACAATGGTTGGGCACGAGTTTCGTTATCGTGCAGCGAGTCGTAGGACAATCGTACGCGGCCGCTTGCTCGCGCCTCTCGCCTCGCTTGAATACACACGCGATGTACGCTCTCTGACGGATATTCGGATAGTCGAGAGTACGCTTTAAACTGAACACTTTCCTTACAAAGCGAAAAGTTTACGTTCAACTAAATGCACACGGCCAGTCGTTTGTGCGCTCATCCAGGCTTCACATTTGTCAAGTTGGAAACTCGCATCTCACCTACCTAGTGGGACTTCGTTTTCATTTGATAGTGTTACCTTACTTTATGCACAAGCTCTTTTGAAGTGGAGTTTAAAATTATATTTGTAAAATACCAGCATTCATTTTTGTTGAAAACCAAAATTTAAACAAAAAGAACACAAATGTCGAGCTTTTTTGCCACCGTAGAACACATACTTATCCGTAACTTGAACTCTGCTATGAAAAATGCTAAACGCAAAATTAATTTCAATGTACTACATATTTTTCGACTTACTACTAACTAGTAGGGCGTTCTTATTGTTAGGCGAATAAATTGATTTGCTTTCTTCTGCGTAAAACTTATCTTAACTAACGTAATAAGATCGTAGTAATTCATCTATTAATAGGAAACGAGTTATATTAGCCGCTAGCCCGGCTCGTGTTCGACGACTTACCTGCAGCCGGTACGGAGATGAATGGTCTTCTAATGAATCGGCTGCCAGAGCGCAAAGTTCGTTACCGTAATGGATAACGTGCGGCACACGCGCCCGCGGCCGACACGACCCGACGTCCCGCTGAATTTGTTTATTAAACCAAAATGTTTATGACCGGAATATTTAGGTACAATCCCCAGAAAGCCCAAAAGTTTTATGACCTGCGGGTATATGCGCTGAAATAATTTGACTAATGATCGGACCTGTTTGCGGTACTGTGATTAGGGAAATGTTTTTCAAGGTAAAACTTTAAATGGCGCACGTTTTTTTTATTGCCGGGGATCATACTTAATGTTGTCTGAGAGCAAAAATGAGTTGGTTTTTTTTTGTTGGGATTACATTTGGGAAGAAGAAGCGATCTACTTACACTACATATTTTTACTTTTACTTTTTAACAAATTTTATGTTTACCGGGGTGCAGTAAATTATATTATCTATTCATGTTCATGAGGCGTATTCTGATTGTAATAACAAGTATCTATATCTAGGTATGAATTTTATCTGGATATGTTATGGATATGATCTGTCAGTGTCAAAAGTGATGTTTCCGTTTGAAGAATCTAGTTTTTGTTCCATTTTTTTCATGTCAATTGCCCTTTGACTAAAACGTGTAACAGTTCAATATTTAAAAATGTTAATTTAACTTAAGCTCCCTCTTAAGATTGTTTGGTACCACGTAGATACAATCATCTAACCCTGTTCTCTGGATTTCACTGAACCGCTCCGGTGTATTTCATATTTCACAAGCAAATAAGTACTTTTCATTTCACGGCAGACAGGTGTCGCTAGCTTGGGGCTCCTAAATTCATCACCGCACCACCAGGTGCACGCGAACGACGCTTCTAATCCGGCCAGAGCCTGGCTGTATGAACTGTGGTCCTGAATAATAGACCCGGATCATGCTGTCACCAACGCAGAAAATTCCATTTGTTACTAACATGTGCTTAGATATTTCGAGCGTGGAGCAGATAGGGCGGACCCGTACGCACCGTTGCGTGTCCCTGTAGTTTGTATCAGCCTAAATGGGATCGCTTAAGTAACCTATAATGACATCTAAATGGAATGCGAGTAAATATTTTAACTATATACCTATAGCAGCAATAGGTTTTTAAGTTTATAAAATATATATGTATGTTAGTCTGTAAAGTATTTGTAATATGGGCCTTGTTGCCTGACTTAATATTTAAATAAATAAATAAATTACTCTGACCAAGAAGAAAACGGTTATTCATTTATTCAGCAATATACCTGCCTACCTAACGCAAACAACTTAAGAAAATACATATTTAGGTACTACGTATTAACACATTGAGTGCCTGGAACCCGCTCGGGCTCGGGCACTCTGTTCGTAGTCGCTTTCCTCTACATAACGCTAGAACGCGGGAAAACGCTAGAATCGGCTACGCGTGTAGCGCTAGCGCTACGAAAACGTTGGCAGTGAATGCGTTAACAAAACCTTATCGTCAATAAATACTGGCTGCACAATTTACTGTATATTTCAAGTAAATACATAATAAAAAAAACTCATGTGCTATTTGTATTTTAGAACAAATGAGTTTTTTCATTATTATTTGTGCGTATCTTATTTATCTAACTGTCAGGTCAAAAACTTAATTGATTTATAACATGAAACATGTGACCCAAAGGAGATTTTGGGCCCAGAGTAAACCATCACGTATGTACCATATACGTGATGTCACCTGCAATAATATGTTACTCTTCGAAGGCCGCAAAAATATGTGACACGCTCTTATGGCTCCATAAATAAGATCGTGTCAGATATTTTTGCGGCCTTCCTTTAGTAACGTATTATTGCAGGTGACTGTACATACTATTACAGTAATTATATACGCATTTTATTACTGAAAAAGATATGATATTGGGTAAAAATGAAACGGGAATTAGAAATATATAATTAAAAGACATTATATTATTCATTTCCGTAAATCAATGTATTATATATTAACAAAAGCCTTGCCGTCGTCAACATCTTTATTAGCATTGACATAACGCTCAAATTCACACAAACCGTGAGATTTTTCCACTAAGGAGTTATAAAATCTCATTGCATTAAACTATAAGGTGGGTAGCCATAAGTCATAGTTGACAGAAGTGCGTTTTGATACTATTCAAAATATTATTAGTGTCATTCATTATTTATTTAATATACTTATGCCTACTTTTAAATTCTAAATCGGCTGTAAAAATGCCTAAAATAAGTAGTTAAGAAATATAGTAATTTGACTTTTTATTTAGTTACATAGTTTGGAGATTTAAACGAATTCAGAATACGACGATATCATGCTACTTTTATTTAACTAAACGCAACCATTTTTAACAATCTGTCAAATATTTTCGAGTAACGCCTACCTTAAATAAACCTTACTTCATTGAAAGAAGATATAAAATGAATCTGTTCACTCTCCGTAGAAGTGGTAGAAGTAACAATGAACTTCCGAATAAGATCAAAATATAACTTTTTATTGAACGCGGATACGACTTCAGTTTCATTTTCATGTCAGACTTTGTCTATTTTCTTTTAAAAAGTCAATACACTTTTACAGAATAGTGTGAGTAGTATACGCTTTTGTATATAAAAGTTTTTCTTGTCATGTTCAAGTTTTTATTGCAGTATTTCTCAAAATTCCCGTTATATTTCGTGATTCTGTTTTTATCATCATGATCTAGCAATTATAACGATTAATTTCCTATATATATTACATGTATACGTTCAATTTGCGAGTGGGCCCAAACGCCTAAGAAAATCGACGGTCTCCTTTATTGTGCTATCGTAAAACTTTGAAACAAAATATATTATTTTGATAAACGTGCCAGTGCTAATGTCCAAAAGATGCTAATGTCCAATAGTTGACATTGCTGTCTCCTGCAAATCACAAGATCATAACAACCACTAAATCATTAGCAAATAACTACAAATTTAGCACATACGAGTAGATTACTATTTCATAATGCAATTAAGGTAGAGATAGATAAATTTTATTAGGTATATGTACATTTTTTCCATACAAAGTAGTGTCCGACCGAAGGTTCGGTTTCGGTTTCGGTTTCGGCCAGTTTCGGCCAAAAAATCATGTTTCGGTTGTAGTTTCGGTTTCGGCCAAAAAACGGCCGAACCTTTCGGCCGGGCCGAAACTTACGAAAAGGTACTTCGTACTATGAAACTAAACTATGTGACAAAGACCAAAAGTTGGGGAATAAGTAGGACAACAATATTAATATGTACCTACCTACATATACTGATTCATGTATAGGTACAGAAATTAATTGGTTTATTATAAAACACAATTCCACTAATGAGGGCGCCACTAGACGGTCGACGCAGTCTTAAGAAGCTGTTAATACCTATAACGCGCACACTGTCTAATTGTATCGGAGTAAATGAGATAGCACTGTCGTATGTTACTGGGCCTGGGCAAAGGAATAATAAGAAAACTCATCATCTTCCTCGCGTAATCCCGGAATTTTTGCCACGGCTCACGGGAGCCTGGGGCCCAATTGACAACTAATCCCAAGAATTGGCGTAGGCACTAGTTTTTACGAAAGCGACTCCATCAGACTGACCTTCGAACCCAGAGAGTAAACTAGGCCCTATCGGGACTAGTCCGGCTTCCTCACGATGTTTTTCCTTCACCGAAAAGCAAATAGTAAATATCAAATGATATTTCGTATATAAGTTCCGAAAAACTCATTGGTACGAGCCGGGCTTTGTACCTGCGACCTTCGGATTGAAAGTCGCACGCTCTTACCGCTAGGCCACCAGCGCTCAAGGAAATATCTCGCTTTTTAATACAATGGACATTGGTTGGAGTCTGTGCTCAACTACTTATCCTGAAGCCTGAAGCACGGCTTTGACTTCGCATGAAAGTTCGCCTCACTGGGGCTCTTCGGACGTTTAGGCCCAGATGAAGATCGGTACCCGGCCTTGCGATATTGTCAACAAAAAATTCGCGCTCGCTGCGCTCGCGTTTTTGGTTGACACTGTATCTACATGTTGACTTGACTGGTGAATGAATAGAGTTAAGCCCCCTCCAGACTATGTGCGTGAATCGCGGCGCGACGTCGCGGAGCGAACATATCGCGAAGTTGACGTATGACTCCACACTCGCACACTTCACGGCGATTTCGCAGTTTGGTTTGCGGCAAGATGGCGGAAAAGCATCAGCTGATCGAGTTTAACTGTTAGTTATCTATGGCATCATACGTGATTTAGCTGTTTTTCCATTTTGTTTTCTTGTGAAACCGTAAAATATAGCTGCTTAATATAATATAATTAATATTTATCTTGCCACAGAAGAGCCAAAATAGTGTGTCTTGCAAGTTCGCGCTCCGCGTCTCCTTTGACGCGGGCCGAAATACCGACAAAAAACGGAGAACAAGGCGCGAAGGCGTGAACAATCTGCGAAATCGACGCCACACTCGCGTTCGCGGCTTCGCCCGCGATTCACGCGCATAGTCTGGAGGGGGCTTTAGACCAAGAAAGTTCTACAATTATTTTGATAGCATACGCAGTGCAACTAGTGCAAATGTTATTTCTACGTCATAATTTCACAGAAGTTTTGACGTTTAAAATAACACTTGCACTGCGTATGTTATCAAAATCGTTGCAGAATTATCTTAGTCTAACTCTAGTAATTTTCTTAAAAAACTGCTTAAGTAGCATCAATTTCAAGGACATGGGGTGTTGACAGCCCCATAATATGTGTAAAAGCGGTTTTATGACATTTTTTCAACGATTTTAACAAGTCTACAAAAGGTTCGGTTTCGGTTTCGGTTTCGGCCGAAACTAGAGCCAAAGCCGAACATTCGGTTTCGGTTTCGGTTTCGGCAAAAAAACATGTTTCGGTCGGACACTAATACAAAGTTGAATTGGACCACCCTAATGCTTACTTAACACATTATGCCGAAAACCCGACTATCGGGTATTTTGTGATTTCGTTCCCAGGCCGGACGACCCGATAGTCGGGATCGTGGTACTACTGCTTTATATAACGAAATTGTTGTGGCCTGGCGCGGACGTCTTGTTTGGCTGGGTGGCAATGAATGTGTTAAGATCAAGTTAAGATATATTATTACTTGTGTTGACTTAGTCAGCAAGACTTTTCTAATTATAATAATAAGGTGGAAAGTAAGAATATCTTCTTCATATAAAGCAAATGCTGTCCTGCTGGTTTCATTCGAAACTCGTTAACCTCACCTGTCACGTAATCCATCCTATTTAGATTAACCGTAAAGGAGTTTCATTTACAACTAACGCTTACTTAACGTCCCGAGTTCGGATAACAAAACATAGGTCAAAATAACGAATTGGTCCCTTTGAATTACGCCATCACCAGCACTCAGCGACAACGAGAATTCCTGATGAATTATCAATTTTCTCTTTGTCACACGCCAAACAAAAAACTCGCTATCATCGTACCTGGGGAGCGCGTTATCTTGGCAGAGATATATGACCATTATTTGTTCATGTGTGCTTGATGTGTCGTAGATGTGTGCGCCGATATCAATCAATCGTCGACGACAGTAGCCCTCCGCGGATGCTCTGTCAATACTCTCCAAACATTTTTATTGTCTGTGCGGAATCACACGGCAATACCGTTGAATTTAACTCATCACATGTACAAAGGGTCTTAGTTGTACGAAGCATCTGTGCTCTCAGACCTTTGAGTTGTTCAGGTCCCGAAATTTAACAAAGGCATTCGCAACTAGCTAAAACATTCAGTCGCAGAACGATAAAGTAGCTTTGAATGAAGCACTACTTTTATAATTGGAATAGGTTAAAGCACCTAACAACTTCTGCACAGAATGGCCCTAAGCCATTAGTAGTAGCAGGTAGTAGACAAGTGACTTTACGCTTGACTCTAAATTACTATTGTCTCAAAATGAAGTCCCAATGTCATTTTTTTTAACAAATAATTAATACTTTGCTTAAAGCCAGTTGCACCATCCCACTAACCCGGGGTTAACCGGTTAAACCATTACCCAGTGTCAAATTGTGCTGGTAACCATGGTAACTCCAGGTTTAACCGGTTAACCCCGGGTTGGTGAATGGTGCGCCCTACAGGAATGATTTTTTTAATCAAAAAGTAGTAAAATTCCTAAATTTCAACGACAAATTAACGCAAAGAAAAATTATAAATCCTCTACTCTTTAACCCATTAGCGGCTGAATTATTTTTATGTCGCTGATTTTGATGATTTTCAGATATATTAATATATTATGCCTCAGAAACAGAAATATAAAATTAAAATTTAAATCCGACCTGTAGTTTAGAAAAAAAATACTGATGCCGCATGGCATCGCTAGCCCTCTACCGTGTCAATAAAAACATGTTGTTATTTGTCAGCATTTATTGAACATGAAAGTTATAATCACATTTGGCAAAAAGTCCTGCAACATTGTAATCTAGATCGGCTTTTACACTGTTCCAAAGCACATTCTACGTACATCCTCAGCACATGGTACCAAATAATGACCAACACCATCATAGCGAAATTCATCAGCAACTCGGATACCAGTCTGAGATTGTCGCAACCCTTGAGGACAGACTGTTTATTAAGAAGTCTGCATACGTCTGTATACTAATAACCAGCAAGTGATAAAAACTGTCATCACAACGTAGCTTGATGTTCCCAATTCTACTATATTGGCTAGAAAATCAGTGGCTCGGCGTATAGGAAGAGTCGGTTTATGGTTCTATCTGAAGTTCTCTATGGAATGGAAACCGGGATCACGATGTCTTAGATGTAAACAGCATCACCCTACCACACCAGATATCTTAATAACAACCAGTGATGTTACTAATGAAGTAACAACCAATTAAGTGGGTTGGACCTTGATAGACTGTATATGGGCAAGAGGTTCAACATAGCCACTAAAACTCAAAATCCTTACTTTTTTGACAGTAATTGTATTCGAGATTTTTAAAAAGCCCGATAAGATTCTAAAATCATGATGAAAACGCTAACAAATAGGGGAAAATAAAACATAGAACATGTAACACATATCAAGTGATAAGACCACATAAGCGGCTAATGGTGCCGTACGGCATCGGAGAATTTTCTCATGCCATGTACTAAATCTGTAATCAAAATTTAATAGTCTATGTATATCATTGCATTAATTATACATCCCACGTCCTGATAAAATACATTACATAAATATTTTACCAGAAAACCAACGATTTCTGACCAGTTTACTTAGAATGAACACCAAAAATTTGTATTTTTTTCTATACCCAATTTTTGGGTACCTGAAACCAGCAGGAACAATTCAAGTTGCTTAAAACATGTAATTAAATTGATAACTGGTATCCTTGAGTATGTAATTAATCACAAAACTCCTTAATTTTCTGCTTATTGTATCTTTAGAGAGCGAAATACTAAGCACAGGAAAAGCGATGCCGTATGGCACCGCTAGCCGTTAATGGGTTAATGGGCAGGAACTAAGATTTGGTTAATGGAAATAAAGAAAGCAAATTTGGTTTCTGATTGTTATAGGTTTTTATCTGTCTTTTTTTTAAAACGTGATAATAATGTTGAAATTAGCACCCATTGGGGTGCTAGGCGACGATATACATACTTATATACATAGAACGATGCTTTACAAAAGCATCGTAGTATATGCAGCAAAGAAGTATATACTTCTAATTTACGTTTACTTTGTGATTGTCAGAACACTAATCGGTTGTTTTTTAATTATCATTGAGTAAAAAAGAAACAGTTTCACCAGCCATATTAATTAAGGAAATAGGTTAGCAAACCCCCGGGGCCCCTTAAAATATTTTGACTTCCTTACAATCTGCTTAGAGCACTTCGGTACCAAAAGCGTTAACAAAATTAAAATCTGTTTTCTCTTTAATTTATAAAAAAAAATACTACCTGTATACCTACCACATGTATGGCAACATAAGCTGAATATTTAATTATGCCAATATTGCCAATATTGTCAAGGTCAATCCGAGCATTTTTAATGCTATGTGTGACACGACTATCATGATCTTTCGTAATAAACGTCAGGTAAATAAACGAGTATTGCCCTTAGTTGAGATCACAAAGTGCCTGCATTGGGTACCTATAATATGTGACGTTCCACGACAAAAGGTACCTTATGGCGGCTGGCGCTTACGTCGCATAGCGCCGCAATAATATTGGAGCGGCGTTAATAATAGCGTAAGCGCCAATCGCCATAAGGTACCTTTACTCGTAGGACGTCACATAAGTATGGTAGAAACTATGTGAATACTCTCGTATCCCATTCTCTCAGGTACACAGGTGTTTATTCACACGATTCAATAACGAACTTCGCGAACAATGCCTCACTGATACCTACCTACTTAACTGAATAATAATATAGCCATTTAATATTTAGAAAGAAGGTGAGGATTGAAATAATTCAGAAATGGAAATAACCCAGATACACACTGTGATGTTGATAATCGCTCATTGCAGGTCATTACTTTATAATTTTGCAGGAAAAAATTATGTTACGTTTTACGGCCTCATAGCCCAGTTGGTAGTGACCCTGCCTACAAAGCAGGAGGTCGCGGTTTCAAAACCTGGTAAGGTAATTTATGTGTGTGTTCATCACATATAGTTTTCCTGAGTTATGGATATTCTATGTATTTAAGTAGGTGTTATACATATATATGAGAGAGTGTGTATATCGTCGCCTAGTAACTCACAACACAAGCCTTGTTGAGCTTTCTGTGGGATTAGGTCGATATGTGTAAGGTCCTATAATATTAACTTATTTATTTATAAAAAAAAATTAAACATTGTTATCACTCAGAAGTTAAATCTACTTATTCGTAACACATCTTTAATTGTATTTCTTCAAATTCTACGCCGGAGCAGTCCATAACATTTTCTGCAAATAATCAAAACAAATTACAATATTTACTTAATTTTGAGACAGCTGAGTTCCGCCGTCAGTCTAAAGCGATAAGAGGGAAACAAATAAATTGTACACGAAATATTCGGCCATTTTCCTCAAGCCCCTAATTGGATTAGTGTGATTCCGATGAATCAAATCTTTGTGATGAACGAAAACGAAACCAAAGAAGAGATATATTTCGTTCCACTAACAATGGGTTGATATTGATTGCACTTCACACGCACAGCTCGCATGTAACCGAATCCCATACCTTTGTAGCATATGAAGCAGCGTATTATGTTACAGAGGTGTTGTAATAATGATTTATGACGAATGGGCCTCTCAAAAGACTGCTTACTGTTAAATTTGAACTCCATGCACATCACTTGCATACCGCGGATTTATTTCCACGGTATGCATGTTTCTTAAAAGTTTTTCATGTACACTATAAAAACGAAGAAGTCATGCATGGTGTGGCATCAGCCTTGGTATTTTATATTTTAAACGAGAGTATTTCAACCTTATATCTGTCTCTTTAATTATTTTGGTAATTAAATAGATACAGAAATTTACAAACTTATAACTAGGTAAATATAAAAATTAAGGGTATTATATGCTATTAGGCCATAGGTACCCGGCTAAATGTACCTATCACGCTGCTGGCGTTTCCTCTTTGCTCTGCAATTAGTATTCATTTGTACATAAATGTAAAATCGAGATATTCTCTGACTTGTATTATTACGATTCCCTAAGCTCATAAACTTTACGGACCATCGTATGCCAGTTGCGCACATAGGTGTGTTGGGTTGGGCTGTTTGTGTAGAGCTTACGCCTGACACACCGCCCCTGAATCAACACACTAATGACATTTACCGCTCGCCACCGGAACTATCTTTTGGCTGTTTCACCTGCGAAATCGAACAGTTAATTGTTTTTCCGAGTGAATTTATTTCCCTCTTCTAAACAAATACGAGCTCAGTAGCTTAATGTTTTGTTTTGAAGTCAGATGTGTAGGTGAAACGCCGTTTATATAAAGCTCCTAATGTACTCGTACATCGTGTGTCGTATGTTTTAGGTTTTGATGATTACTTATTATTTTATGCACCAAATCTTGCTTAGGTTCTAATATATAAGTACATACCTACCATTGTTATAACAGGAATTGGAATATATTTCAAGTAAATAGTTCTTCTTTCTACCTCTATGTGGAACTAATCTGTTTATTAATGTTGATTGAACTTCCAAGTATTCTCATAAGCCAGAGACGAGGGCAGACACCACTTCACATAACTTGCCTCCATCGGAGAGGATACAAGTACGTTCCGAATGCAAGCAGAAGGTAAACAATATAAAACTTAAAGCGAATCGGACCAATAGTAGTCAAGAAATGGGCAAACAAAGGCAAATTTAAAATTACAATACTTGCTTAACTTTTAAGTTGTTTGAGTAGCGAACCGGTGGCAAAAAAGAAAATCCCAATAAAAGTTCTGAGAAGACAGATTTATTTTCTATTTTTAAAATTGATTACAAGCAAAAATACGGCAGAATAATAAATAGTCTTAATAACAGGTAGCTTTAGTCAAGTGGTTGGCAGTTTTCCTCCTCAGAAATACAAAGATTCAGAAGAAAACGAAAGTCATCGGACGTTCATTTCACTCGGTTTCCGCGCCATCAGTTTTCACTGCGAGGAAGCCACTCCTGCCAGACTTGACAGGGTGGACAACTAATTCTCTGACCCGATTATTTCTGACTAATGCATGCTGAAATTAGACACAATTTGTCTTTCTTTAATTTTAACCCAATTATCAATACTTTTAACCCAATTATCAATACAGATTTTTTCCTATCACTAAGGGAGGGAGAAACATATATTATACAGTATCTTAAAGTTCTTCATTAACGGTACCTAGGTACTGTAGCATTCAGGGTTCGATATCAGACAATAATACAACAGGAATATGCTCCAAAGGTTGTTTGGTATGGCACGGGTTTTGTATCTTTTATTCATTTCTCGTCACAAGCCTTCTAATGTGAGTAGGGATTACGAGAAAACAGTTTCGGCTAACTACACTCTCTTTGATGTAGAGTAGTATCTCGTGTATGTTTTATATTTTAGGGATAGGTACCTACTTATTACGTTAATATTAATTGACTCCAATTTAAGGTCAAATTTGATTCTAATTGGTTTATCTTTCTTTATAAATAACATTTTCCTCGCATTGCTGTGGCGAAAAATATTGTGTTTAACTCGGTAGCAAAGTTTGTTTAACCCTTGGTTTTGAAAACCCCACAACGCTCAAAATTTCACTTTTCCAACCATTCACTGCGCTCGTGATTAAATTTTGGACTAATATTTCATTTGCTCGAGTATAAATTTTAGCACGAGGAGTTAAACAACAACTTTGCCCCCTTGTACAACAAGTAACTATTATTCGACCATTTTTTTACTACTCGACAAAAGGGCGATGATCAAAACAAAAGACTCCACATGTATCTTAAGTTGAAAGCCTAATAAGCAATAAAACGACGTAAATATTATTACTTATGTTATGTGAAGACTCATAATAGCGGAGTCTGCCAACTCGTTGCCGCCAAGTTTATCTAAGTTAGGCCATTAACTAGGTGGGCCTGCTAATGAGCTCCTGAAATAATTATCTTTATTTGTGTCTTGTTAGAAACTTATTTCCCCTAACGTATATCAACCAAGTAACTACATTTGTTTCCTAACAGCCACTTTATATTAATAGTCTCCATTCCTATTTGCGCTTTTTTCGTCACGTAGGTATTCAGTTAATTGCCAGAAAAAATGAAATCCTGAATAGGATACTCAACATTCATTTTTCACGTCACGAAAAGATTTTTTCTTTATGGCAATTTGCCTGTCCCAAAGTATAATAAAACCCAGTTGTCAGAGAATAACATTAAGAAAATTGCAAGAAATCCTTGGAGGCAATAAGCAATAGAAATCGTTTGCTGTAAGTACGGACAATTACTTTCGGGCTCGGAGACGATCTTTCTTTCAATTCACATTTCTCTATTGGAAACGAAACGATTGCAGTGGATTAAACTAGCAGCTCAATATTACTAGTGTTCAGTGCCCGATTCAATGCGGGATCAGTGGAGATTGTTTTGTTAGCGGTTATGAATTTATGGACCACACGTATAATGCCCCGCGGCAATAACACTGCTGTTTCATTACTCCACAAAGATAGACCACTACAATATTTAAATGCTGGACAATGTAATTAACCATACCTAACAATATATCATCGTGTAAGTGGCATTGTGAAAAATATTAGCCTCATTCATAACCTTTATTACTATAACCCCCAACGACAATAGTCTCTCTGATTTCCGTCTTCAATATTCTACGTTACCTTCGTACGATCCCAAATTGGATAGCTTTCCGAATTTTATGATTCCTTATAAATAAAGCGCTTTCTCTTACAAACGATAAAACTGGCTATTGGTTTCATCCATTTTTATTTGTAAAATTTATTGTTTTTTTAAGCTTTGTTATACACCTTTGTTGATTAGGAATATCTAAGTCCGTGTTGATGTAGGAGCTAGGGTGTTTATTTATATAATAAACATGTATTTTGTACCTAATTATCGAATATAGTTCAACTTTATACTGAAGTAAATGACAATCAGTTTATAGGGCAGTGGTACCTATGTTGGCAATTCCAGTGGCGTATGTGGAAGGTAATTGAAGCGTGCCAGTCGGGCACCGCCTCCGCTGGGACCCCACCTGAACACGCAACCGCAAAATGTGTGTAATATACCTATATCTTTATTGCTTATTAATTTAACTGCCTACCTTGTTGTTAGCACACTTTGACACGTTTGCATACTTCTAGATTTAGATGTTATCGTAAATAATATATATTTTCTATAACTATACAATCGTACATAGGTACAGTGTATTTGAAGTGTGATTTGAACTTTATAATCTTAGCATAAAATTAAATCAGTCAGCTGTAACATTTTTTCAACCAGGCGGCCTAGCCAAGGTGACGATCGCTTGCACTTCGCCATCGAATCACTTTGTGTCCCTCTATCACTCTTCCATATTAGTGTGACAGTGACAGTTGCGTTTCGTTCGCTACGTAGCGTTAGCGATTGGCACGTTGTCTACGGGGCCAGAAGTGTCACTGTTGACAGCTGACAGATCGTATCCATAAGCGTTTCATTACAAAATGTTTAAGTTTAAATCGTCCTTCAATTCTCTACCTACGATCAATTCTTGCGCCCGCTCTATTATAATGCCAAAAAATCCAATTTATGCAAAAAATGCCTTACATCATTTTGGAAAAGAGATGGACTCTACAAACTGCTGGATAGATTTCTATTAAACATAGCTAAGAACCAAGCAAGAAAACTCGCTTTCACATTAAAAAACCCGCATCCGAATCGGTATATCCGTCGGAGAGCTACGATGCCACAGATAGATAGGCATTGGCGTCAAACATATAACACCCCTCTTTTTGCGTCGGGGGTTAAAAAGTAATAAATATCACTAGAAAAATAGTCCCCGAATGCAAAAAAATTTGTGAAGGGTGTAAAACGAAGTATGTACTTCGGTGACACTTCGGTGACCTTAAAACGAAATAATATTGCAGTTATTTGAGAGTACAGTACTGTACCTATCTATTTGAAGAGGGAGCAAGTTTACGGGTCGCCGCGCTCTACGCTATATTATGATAGTTGAAAGCTTTTCGCTTAGAGAAAACTATACCCGGATAACTTTCGCTTACTTCGAAAGATTTACTTTTTAAATTGCTTTTAAAAGTGTCCGGTTAAAGGAAAAAAAAGGTCTGTTGCATAAGCATAGATAACATTACTCTAAATAAATTGAAGCGCCGCTGTTGTCGCAAACAGTTTGGTTCAGATATATGTATAATAGTTATTTCAGATGGAAGTTATTTTGCAGTTCGTTGAAGTTGACCCGGCTTCTAAGTTAAAGTCGGGTTGGGTCATAAATTGTGTCAGGAGCGTGAGCGGCGTAGGCACGTCGATGTGGGAGCGAGTGCGAGTCGAGTGGAGAGATCGCTGCCGAATCTCTGTAGGAATGCTCCGTGATTTAACCCCCGCTAAGCCAGCGGCTGTCACTGGCGAGATATATCACGCGTTCTAATTACGGATATTGCAGATGCTTACCTAAATGATTGCCTCGTGTGATGCTCATTTTAACAATTGATGCTTTAACATTTATTACATTTGTGTCTACTCGCACGTGGTTTGGTATTTGAAATTTCTCCTACCGAAGAACTTGATAATAACTATCCATTTACATATTCTGCATCGAAAATAATACAAGTGACACAACGAAGCTTTTCTTCGTCGTTCAGCGCGAGTATTCTTCCACCTAACTGTCCTAACAGTGTTATTTATTATTAAATCAATTAGGAAACGCTATTAACCCTTTGCTGTACCATGTGACTGCATCGAATCGCTTTAATAGCGCAGATGAAGCGGGTAAACAAAATTTCCTAATGTCCTAATGGTTCGACAGCTGGTAGACATTTCATCATTAGAGTAGGTATTTGAGGCAATATACCATTATAACCCTTGCGTTTTGAACACATATTATAATTTGAAACTGGATCTGTCACGAATTTACTTTTTTTCCCTTATTTCCGACATTTCGACACAGGTTTCAGGTGGTCGTGGTCGCGGACATCGTATACAGCCTAGTATACGCCTAGTGTACCTTTAATTTACTGCACTGCAAAATTAACTTTGTACCTAATCATGTTTGTAAGCATATACATATTTATAAAAGATTACCTACAAACTTACTTATGCGTGCAACTTAGTAGTGCGTAGGTACGTAACTTTCTAGATCGTCTAGCAGGTAGAAAGTCCCACCAAAATGATCTGTCTTTTGAGTTTTTTTTTATTAAAAATAATACCTTTTAATAATGTCAAGTTACCTCGAGTACCAAATGTTCTGACATATTATATTTATTGCTCTTGATTATAATTCAACGTACATAAATTACAGACAACCTCAAGATCATTTTTTGCCCAAAAAAATTACGACTATAAATATTATAAAGGCTGATTTAGCTCCGCTCCCTAGGTCAGCAGTTCTGAGTTAGGGTACGATAGGAGAAGTATGAGACAAATTTTCAGCCTCAAATACCTACACTACACTTAAATGTTTAGGTACCAGCTCTCCTTCTATAATATTGTCATGTCTGCTCTAAACCATACTCAACTTGGTAGTTAATATTTAGTTTTACCTATTGTTCATAGGCTACGCCGCTTGTTTTTAATTTGTTTTCCTATCTGCTTTATATTTCTATTTGTTTTGTTTTCACTGTATTTGATTTTTATTACTTCTTTTAATTTATAATTTGTTAATGTGTCTATTCTTCTATTTTACCGTGTAAGCGAATTGGTAAACTACTGTAAGCTTATATGAGATAAATAAATGGTATTGTATTGTATTGTATAAGATTCCTAGTCTTTATTTATATTTAAAGACGATATAATATATATTCATAGTTAAAGATTTCCATAAAGTAGAAATAAAATAAATATCTATTTGAAACGCTTAGAAACCCTTGCTGTATCATCTGACTGCACCGCATCGCTTTAATAGCGCAGATGAAGCGGGTAAACAAAATTTAGCAGTGCCTTAGATTACAGCACTCAGGGGACAGGCTTCACGGCGTCGGCTTCGGCTAATTGCGACTAGCTCCACAATGATTTATGCTATCTTGTCGCTTGCTAGCTGCACACAATAGTTGCGCACAGAAGGTCGGCTTCATACGATGCGTATTTACCTGCCAATGGACTAATAAATATAACAGCAAATTTTAACACTCACGCACGATAGCCCTAAATTTACGGAAGCTCATAGATGGCTGAATCGATTCAGATTTTAATTTCTTGTTATGAAACTGTTAATACTGTTATATGATCTGTCAGCTGTCAACAGTGGTATTTCTGGACCAGAAATTAGTTCGTTTCATAACAAGTAATGTAGCGTAATCCTCATCTGTTTATACAAACCGGATCCTCTGAGTTTGTATATTGCATGTTGGCGCTAGTTGGGTTGCTTGAGCCCGCACTATGCGCGATTATCTCGGCGAGAGACTCGCGAGATTTATAGCGTTACGAGTATGTGTTTGTAAACATACCTCTTATGTTGAAAGTTGGGTACGAGCAATATATGAGTATAGGCTGGTTGTTTAAGTTGATCAGTCGTATGTAAAATAATTTATTTTAAATATAGTCAACATCCTAATTTCCTGACCCATAGCGACAAACGTGACAGTGCGAGACAAAGGCAATTTCACTTGTTCACGTATGTGTTATCTATACAAGCTTCTATAGGATACCTACACTATCTGCTAATATGGACCATTAGCTTGTTTAGACAATGTCATTGCTTAAAAACTGAGGTTTTAATATTTTAGTAATATTTTGACAAACTAATCGCTGTCTCTGCAGTGTGCCTAGTGAAGTGAGCTAGTGTGCATTGTCCAGACACTATAGGCGAATTGTTGTTATTTATTTACTTGCCCAGCTCGCACTCGGCTAGTTAAATCTAGACCAATTGAATAGCTTCCGACGAATTTAGTAGCACCAAAATAGGTGGTGAATCGATACGATGTCAAAGCCGGTTCAGGAAATTAAATGTATTCATTGCAGACATTTTGATTTATTCCTATCCAGCCGCACCAAGCCACCCCTATTATATTCGTTTCCTGTCTATCTGAGCCTTCCTTCATTTGGTTTATATAAATTACCCGGCTCAAGGCTATCGCAATCTAATTTTTGTAGGCCTAATTGTGACTATTATGGTGGATTTAAAATAATTAAATATTTGGGGACAATCTTACACTAATAGACCCACCTTGTTTATATATACTTACTTCGTTTTTTTAAAGATTATAATTTTTATAACCTCAAAAGTAGTGGTAATAATTAACTTTTTCTTCCGAATGCTAGGGTTTCTATGACATCTAATGTTGCGGTAAAATAATGTGTAAATGACACTATAGTTGAGTGTATAGTTACTCACATTTAATTTTGAAGGAAAAAAGTTACCACTACTTTTGAGGTTATAAAATATCTAATCAATAAACTTATAATCTGAAGAAAAGCTAATTGTCTTGGTCTAAATCTATAAAAATTTTAATGACTTATTTACGTCTTATTGCTGAAATATTTAAATCTAAATCTAAATAAGGTAGTTACCTAAAAGGATTTACGAAGTATCGTGTATTTCAACTCAGTTTCTTAAGGTAAGGTTTTCGCAGTTATACTGGAACAACGGAACGGGTTATACGGCAAGTGTGTAGACAGTTGCTTGGCGATGTGTAGAGCTGAACAAAGTATTTAATTAAATTTCGACAGTTTCCCTATAACGAAGTGAACGTAGCGGAGTATTGAAAGACAGCTGTTGTTGTGAAGTCAGTTCTTCCAACTACTGTAATTAAACCGTAGCTCGGGAGTTTGCCAGTTTGTCTTAGCGTTTATTGTATAGATATAATAGTTATAACACATATAACAGCAGTTTAGGGTTATGTTCCGTCATTCTGCTTCCAAAATAGTTATATAGGGTAACCTGGGTTGCGCCAGTCGTTATTTTAGGAAATTGTACGAAATACGGGAAAATTGCAAGGAAAATAGGCACAGCTTTCGGGTCTAAACATATACCGGGAGTGGCCTGTAACATGAGCAAAAAATTAAACTGTAGGCTGTACTCCTCATACTGACCAACATTTGTTCAGCGACTTTTAAAAATAACTTGTGGTTTGATTTTTATTACACTTTAAAGTTTATTCTAAGACTTAATGTATTGCGAAATTTGTTATGTTTAAGGCGTGACAAGCAACGTCAATCACAATAATATGGCGTGGCGATGGCGTCCATTGAAGATAATATTTATTTTGTATGAAAAATAGGGAGTCTAAATACTTCATAATTTTTAAAAGTTGTTGAACAAAAGTGTCACCGTTTGAGGAGTACAATCTATGTTTTAATTCTTTGCTCGTGTTACAGGCCACACCGTGTATATTATCTTAAGGTGCCATAGGTTCAGAGAGTGGAGCTTTCGAAAAATCGTACCTACCGCTTTTTTAGATTACAATACGGTTGCCAAAAATTGAATTAGCAATCATGAGGATTTTATCTAGGGACTTCAACGGTTCGAATCCTGTTTTTACATGATACATAAAAATCACGACCGTCTAAAACGCCCTTTAAAAATTTGTAACAATTTATGCACAAAAGCTAATAATATGAAAGGTGCTTCTAAATATTCGAAATTGTATTTTTGAAGGAACTCAACGATTAATTTCTCTTTTTTTAAATTTACAATTTACAACATATTAAAATTCAAAAACATGATATCCGTGGTCCCGAGCACGCAAATCTATCTCGCTCACGCTTACACTCGGTAAGAGTGAGAGAAGAACACGAACCTATGGGGCTTTAACGTGGATTCGTACATAAACCCACCCATTGAATCGACGTCTACTTCGATACATCATTCAGCCCACTCAAAGATAGATTACGAGCACAACTACACGAATCTAGTTTCAGCATGTACGATATGCGATTATGCAGTGCCTGAAAGCGCTTTGAAAGCTCATCTATACACTTGAGAGTAGGTTAGCTGTCTCCTGCCCAGTACCTTGAAATAAACATGGTCACCACCGTCTAGCTAGCGTCTAAGTTTTTTTTAACTGATGTGAAAGCTCTTTTAGGGTTAAGATTTTACAGGGATACGTAAAAAAATGATGTCTCAGGTTCCTCATTAAAACTTTAAGTCTAAGTTGAATAAATATTTACTCTTTTATTTAAATAATATATAAAAATATATTTTAAATAGAATTTAAGTATCTACTTAACTATACTATCAGCCGTATTCGAACAATCAGATAGGTCAAATACTATTTATTGAAACGATATGGATTGGATATGTCAGTGTCAAACAAGTGTCAAAAGTGACGTTTTTGTTTGAAGAAATTATCTAGTATTTGACGTATCTCATTGTTCGAATACGGCTGTGTGCCAGTCAGTTTCCTCGCAGTATATAAAATATATAGGTATCGTTGCTGACTGACTCGCTTAGCCCGCTTTTTGATCGTGGTCGCGCTTTTGTCTCGCTACTCTCGTCGTCAGACCTGTTTCGACGCTGGTAGAATATAAAGCGTTTTCACTAATCAAAACCAGTTTATCTAAAATTAATATTGAATAATTAGTAAAAAACAGTTTTCACCAAGGGACTTTAGAAAAACATTTTCGAACGAGAGAACGAAGCGAACGAAGTTCTTACATTTAACTTTGAACACGCGGCTGGCTAGCGGCACGTCCCGGCATTTCCATGTTTTTAAGCTGAACTGTCAGAAGATAGTTTGATACTCAATAACTAAAGTAAATTTGTTCTAATTTAAATGAAATTGGGTAAACATGTAGTCGAGGGCATTATATTTTAATCATTACATTATGAGCAGGCTCGATCAAGAGGTTATTGAGCTAGAAGAGCTTAGAAGGCCAAAAAGCTGTTTGTGAGGGGGCTTGCTATTCTGGTCATTTTATTTGCAAGAAAGTATGGTCGAGTTTGGTATCAAATGAAAGTGCTCGACTTACACTTTTATAATATCGTTTTTAAATTTACCATTTTGAAATAATTAGCAAGATAAAAATAAACATAATATAGGTATTTGACATTTGACAGGAAATATTTCGGCTTACCACAGATACAGTTTATTTTAATATATATGGTGACTTAAATCTATCAGTTAAGGGCTCCACAGACCTTGCAATAAATCCACGCGATTTTTGATCCATTATTTTCTACTATTTTATGTCGCACTATACGAGTAAGTAGGTGCAACAAAATCGCTCTATATAATTTTTGCCAAACGCGAGTTCTCAGTTCGGGGCGAACTACTAGTAACTAACTAATTTTAACCGAGGTATTATGGAAAACTAGAGAAAATAATATATGTTTTCACAAAAACTGGCTTTTACGGGGACAGACGCAGTCATGGTAGGTAATATTTTGATACTCGTATACCTTACCTATTAACCCCCTTATTCATAAACGTCTACTAAAGTTGACAAGCCGATAATAATCGTTTGTCCCTTTCCATCACACCAATACGTCGGAAAGGGACAAACGATTATTATTGGCTTGTCAACTTTAGTAAACGTTTATGAATAAGTGGGTTAGTACCTATTGTTTATTAAAAACGTTTAAAGTAAGTTTCGGTACCTAAATAAAAAAAACGCTTATTTTTTTAAGTCCTGCATTGTTGATATAAATTTTTCATACCAGTAGCTGAACTCTAACTGAAAGTTAGTTTGTATTATTAATATGGCCGTAAAAACTACAACGCGCACGGTTTGAACAAGTAATTGTTGCAAAATCGTTCCATTATTGAATCAGTTGTTAAAACATAATTGATTTACTATGGCTGAAGCCCATTTTGATGGTATTTACTTTTCAAGAACCGGTCCCTCGTAGGTACCTAACTATATTAGTATCGAATAAAGTCGACAGCAAAATCGACAGGAATAGAATAAAGCGAAGCAATTTGCTTTGAGCTCTGGTACGGGGATTAAGCACGATGCCCGGGAAACGTCTGGGGCTAAAATCACAATGAGAATCATAATATACAGTTGAAAGCACAAAGCCCCACTTTAGCCAAACGGAGTTTTGTGAATTTATTAAGGGAGTGATAAAACATTTCTTGAATTTTGCGTCAGGCCTAACTGATGCCTTTGTCAAATCACCCCGATTGGCTTCCATCGGCGCGACAAGGAAAAACCGGTGTATTTTGGAAAAATATTTACTCTGTACATATTTACAATTCCTAACATGGCAAAGATACATAATAAGAACATAATAGTAGCAAATATAATACTAAATAACTTGCAAATCATTCAATATACAAAATCAAGTTGCTAAGTTCACATACGTAGGTAGTGGAATAGAAAACTTTTCTTTGCAAATCTGTAACAAATCAATTCTAGTACCCTTTGGGAATTATATCACTATTCTCTTATTTTATATACGCTGACAATAACCAGTAAATTCTACATTTAGATAAAACTGTAATATCTACATCTTGACCTAGAATTACTGCTAATTCGTATAGTGGTACTTACAAACCTTTAATTGAACTACAGTCTGTCAAAATGCAAACTTTATCATTAAAATTGTGATAAAACTCTATGTAAATTATGTACAATAATGACTAGTTAGGACACCATCATCTGAAGATGAGAGTCCAGAGTAAAGCGAGGATGAAGGATGCGTGTGTGTATTTTGGCTGCGCGTCACTGGAGAGAGCACTGGCGTGGCACTCGGCCTCGTCTGCGCGCAGTTGCATCAGCGGCACGCGGCGGCCGAGCTGATCCTTGCAGGTGGCGCCGCGCACGGCTCGCCGCAACTCCGCGCCTGCCTCGTTCTCCTGAAGCCATCGCCGCAGCCACGCCCCCAGCCACGCCAGCTCGCACTCGCAACGCAGTGGGTTACCCGTCAGAATCAAGCCGCCTGCCAACAAACAATTGTTGCCACTTTATATATATTTATAATCGGCTTCGCACGGGTTACACAAAACCTTAACAAAGTATACACCTAAACCTAGGTGAAAACCGCATCCGCATCCGTTCAGTAGTTTTTGAGTTTATCGCGAACATACATACACACAAACAGACAGACGTGGCGGGGACTTTGTTTTATAAGGTGTAGTGATATATTTGGACCGCCCGCGGGAGGTAATCAATATTCAATATCTGTAGCGCGAACTTAGCTGAATAAAAATAGGGTCATACCTATCCCATTAGACTACGAGTTAGTCATAGGTATGTTGTTCTACCTCACTGGATAATAATATTCGGCCTATACAGGACTGTACATTTTTTTTTTATTAACCTGATAAATAACTTCCTACTGGTATGAGTTTACATATTAAAAATATCAAAGATATATTATCGGGTAGCCCGATAAGATATTTTTTGATATTTTTAGGCTCCCAAAAATTAGGCTTCGAATCGAACTTTTTGAAAGGCACCGCATGCTTATATTTCGGCACATCTTGATAATGTACGATCGAATAGTAAAAATTGTGCCAAAAGCGTTAGGTACTAAACGTGTTTAACTCACAACATGCTTTTAAATACGAACATGCTTTTAAATTCGAAGATTGTTGGTACGTATACTTAAAGCAATACGTATCAAATAAAATAGGGCGGTAAAGGAAAAAGGTCGGACATATGAGTGATCTTATAAAGATTCTCATGTTTTTCCTTTTAGAGCACGCAACTCTAAAAGGATACTTTTGTTTCAAAGATATCAGTCAATATTTTCGACTTTTACTTGAGACACTTTTTCCCCTCTCCTTGTTTACAATTTCTTTTCCAGATACGCTTCCATGAATCCATTTAGCAGGAAACGAATATTAAAATTTTGTGAATAATCTATATCTCGTCAAGCAAAATAAGCTTGGCATTAAAGTCGGAAATAGATTCGTGACAAAAAGTCCGGTAACATTTGAATAATAATATTTTAGGCAAGTCGCGACTAAGTAATATCGATTAGAATTTAGTCAGAATTGTAGGTACCTAGCAGAATTAATTTATCCACAGTCAAAGTAGATCAAACTTCAAATTCAATAGCAGCCACGTTTGTGAAATTTAAAGTTTAATTAAGTACACATTTCGAAGCAATACGTACGTCATTAACTTTATCAAGGAAATTGACAATGACAGCGACCGTTTCACCGCCGCAACAGGAATGCCGCAATATGCAATGCAACTGCAGTTGCCATCAGAATGTCGACTTAAATCTTCTACCACCTCTTACCTGATAACAGCTTAGTCGCTACATGACTCCAGCTTGTAAAGTTCGGGTAGAAAATGGCCGGATTTAGTGTGGTGAGCTGATTATAGCTCAAGTCGAGGCCCAGCTGAGGCACCTGTCCGAGGTGCCGCATCAGCGCCGTCGGCAACTTCGCCAGGGAGGTGGCTGTTATCCGAATAAACATCTCTTGACTACTTGAAAATGGCTCGAAGGCTTCGTCCGATATTTTACGCAGTCTCGATCCTCGAATTTCCAAGTAACGAATATTCCTTGCGTCAATTCCATGCAGCTGCTCGTCCATTACATCATCAGTCCAGTGTATAATCAACTTGTAAAGGGAAGGAAGGGACGAAGTAATATTAGAGATTCGAAAAGTGGCATGGTTTATGGTGGACCACGTCTGTATGCTCAGGGACCGTAGAGACATTAAGGGGCGGAAGGAATCTTGGTCGACTATATCTAAATGCTTGAGACCGTTCAAATTTAAATGAGATAAGTTGCTCAACCATTTAAAACTACTTGGCGAGATTTTTATAATAGGGTTAAATGAAATATCAAGAATATTTAAATTATTTAAGTGCGACCACATCTTTGGCACCAGAGAGGTAAGACGATTATGGCTAATGTCTAAGTGGCGAAGATTCACTAGCCGTTTAACGTCAGTCTCCTTAAAGCTGTTAATTAAATTTGAAGTTAAATTGAGACTCGTTAAGTTCGTCAATGGTAAATAAGGCACTGATTTCAAACTTATATTTGCAAGATTCAAATGCCGCAAGTTGGGAAGGTTGTGGAACAACTCTTTAAAGTTTGCTTTTATGGAATTAAAGCTTAAGTCGAGCTGACTCAAACCTCCGAGACAGGAAAAAGTGTTATCGGATAAAACTGTAAGTAAATTGTGACCTAAGTTCAAACTTAATAGAAACTGTGTGTTACGAAATATGTTGCTATCTAAATATTCTATTCGGTTGTAAGATAAATCTAGATACCTGAGAGTGAAGCCAATCTGAGAGAGAGCAGTACTTGGTAATATTGAAATCTCGTTAACACTGAGATCTAGATGTTCGATCATGGTATTCTTAAATACATCTCTAGGAAGGAGTCTTAGGTTATTATGGTCCATTTTCAGGTATCTTAATCTATTTAAATTGCTAAATTGCTCCACTGCTAGCTGGGAAATGACATTATGAGAAAGGTCCAAAATTTGTAACGAAAACAAATCACTAAAAGACTTTCTTTTAATTGAGTTTATATTGTTTTTATGCAAATCTAGTATCTCCAAATGAGCAGCTTGGCCAAACGCTTCACTCGAAATATGCATAATTTTATTATGCGAAAGAATAATTTGTCGTATTGTGGACTCAAATACAAGGAAGATATTATTTGGCACTTCATGCAAATCATTGTGTGAACAGTCGAATATATTTACGGAAACTGTGGAATCGCCATCTATGCTTCTAATATTATTTCTACTGACATTTAACGTAAACGTAATATCGGCATGAGAAACGTTGAGAAACGAATCAAGCTGAAAGTACGAGAAGTTATTACCTTGAAGCTCTAATATTTCTAGTTTCGGCAAATTAGCAAAGGTTTCCGGCTCCATCGAATCGATTATGTTCCCAGCCAGAGATAAATATCTCAAGTTCGGTAAGTTGGTGAAACTGTGCTTAGTTAAGTTATTGATTCGGTTATAAGATAAATCTAAGTTTCTCAAGTCAGGCATATTCGTAAATGTTCGGCCTCGTATTGAACTTATAAAATTATAGGAAATTCTTATACTGTTTAGAGGTAACGTGATATTTTGATGACTTTCGTCGATAACTATGTCTACAATCCTGTTATAGTCTAGATTTAAATACTTTAAATACGGCAGTAACGCTATGTCTGTTAATCTCAGTATGTGAAAATCATTATTGTCGAAAGAAAGCCAACTAAGGTTTACTAGACCCTCGTCTATTTCGAACGGAAAATAACCACTAAATAGCGTGGAAGATGACTCTAAAACATGCAAGGAGTTAGTAACATTCGAAAAAGATTGCGGATGAACGTAGTACAAGTCGTTGAAACTCAAATTAATTTCTTTTACTGGCATACTAGCTGGGAAAACGTTCTTATAAATCTGTGCAATCCTGTTTCCTCTCAAATTGATAGTCGCTAGAGCAATAGCCCAATCTCGGAATTCGTCGGGCATCAAATTAGATATCCTGTTATAGCTTAAATCGAGGTAACGAATGGAACCCGGTTCGAGTGTTTGAAGCGAAGAGGGCATGGCAGTTAAAAAGTTGCCGGCCAGAGAAAGCGTCTGGAGGCGGCCGGGGAGGGGCGGCGACTCCTCCAACTGGTTGTACGCCAAAGATAAATGGCGGAGCCGCGCGACCTGCGCCAGGCTGTCCGGCAAGTGGGACAATTTGTTGTGCTCCACTTCTAAGTGCTCCAATGAGTTTTTCAATGATAAAAATACGTCATTGTAAATATATTTAAGGTTATTGTACGAGATAGACAATCTCTCTACACGATTCTTAGCATAAACTAACTTAGGAACAATTGTTAGTTCGTTGAGATCTAAAATAATTTGCCTAATTTGGATTTCTTGGAGTATAAGTATTTCGGTAGAGTCATTTAATCTATTATTACTCAAGTCTAGTTTCTCTATTCTCTTGGTTTTGTTGTTCGAACAAGTGGAATTGTGGTCAAAGTTAATAAAATTATGTCGTAATTGTACACCTTGTAGCCTAGGGAGATTATAAACTAAATCACAGGAAAATTTGTGTAAAAAGTTATTGGAGAGCTTGATGAGGGTTAGGGAGGGAGGTAAGGAGTCCGGACTGATGGAGCGCAGCAGATTGCCCTCGAGGTCCAGCTGCAGCAGGCGGCGCAGCGCGCTCAGCGCGCGCGGCGGCAATGCGCGCACTTGGTTGTTACTCAAAGATAAACTCGTCAATGTGTCTTCTAAATGATGCCATCGAATTTCAGGATCGACATGTGCTATGTTGTTGCTAAAACAAATTTTAAATTTCAATATACTATCCGCTACGAGGAGAGATTTAATGGAATATCTATTTAAATGTTCGGACTTACTTCTGCAGATTCAACCAATTTAAAACTTTTAAATCTTTCAAGCCTTGTTGCGGTATTTCTGTGAAATCGTTGTATCCGAGATCTAAAGAGGCAAGTGTAACAGCCATGGAACTGGAAAGAAGCAAGTTCAGTTGTTAAAATATCTTTCGTATACTTTAGAAATACTTTTTAGAGTAGCCAATCCGATGAGAAATCTATATCCATACCTAAATGCATGTGGTTCGATGTTATGTAATTTGTTTGCTACTAATACTAGGGTTTGAAGTTTTAGGCCATCCAGTGCGCTTTCTGATAGGACTTCCAAATTAGACATGCTTATATCCAAATGTTGTAACTCTATCTGAGGCCATTCTGAAAAGGAATTATATAGTAGGTAAGTGATAAACACCTTATTTATTGTACGAACGAAGGATAGGTAACAGCAGTATGGACCGGACAATTAGTTAAATTAAATTTTATCCCGTTCTTACAAATCGTGTGTCATATCGTACTAAGTCAAAATGACGAAATAAGACTAACGTTTAATAGCTAATTGAGGCTTATAGCGCGTTTATGAATAACACTATTAGTATTGCCATATTAAAACAAGTGCTCACTTCATACATCAGGTTTCCTTACTTACCTAATAACTTGTATGGGAGGTATGGTTAAAAGTATTATTAATAAGTTTAAAACTCGCTTAAAACTTATTATAAATGGATTTTATCTATACATCCAGTGAGCACTCTAAGCTTAACTACATATTTCTCTATAGTATTGCCCAAAGTTACACATAGCGTGAATACGAATTATGTACATGATTAGTAAATAGGTACTAGTTTGAAACAATGCTTTGATTATAATACGGAGAGAAGTGAATGACACCCTCAAATAACACATTATGCGGCACTTTAATTATCTTGTATAGTATCATGACTGCGTGCATAAATACATTGATTTCAATTTCACAACGCGCAACGTCCGGTTATTGGTTACGGCCCACGAGCTCAACTTTATGTAAGTAATTTGGAACCCTATTTCGTACCCATTTGGGTTCAATCAAAACGAGTAAATATCATCATTTAAGTGACATTTCATAAGTTATTTTATAGCAATACCATAGTTACAATACTCTTTATTGCACACCTCAATAAAATAAACTATACAAATTACAATCTTAAAAGTAGAGCTAAAACAATGCGATCTCTTCCAGATACTTAAACCCATAGGGTAGTGGCAAATTTTATGAAGTCGGTTTCTTAGCATATATGCCTATTTAAGTCTGTACCTGGAAAGCGGTGTAGCGGCACCGCGATGCACGACATGTGCTTGTCGCGGCAGGAGCATAGCGGGCTGCCGGCGCACGGCTCCGGGCGCGGCGCCGCCAGCGGGCCCACCAGCAGCGCCAGCAGCGTGGCCCCGTGTAGCGCGCGCACGTACGCATCGCCCAACACCATCACTGCAAACAATGCTCTCATCACTGCACCATACACGATATTCTAGACAATATCCTAACTAGAGATGGGTAGGGGTGAGTAAATACTGAGTATTTACTCAAAGCACCCGATAAATACCCGTATTTACTCATTTAGGTGGGTAAAAACGATTGCTTATAAAATATTTAAAAAGTGAGATTTAAGAACTAAATTGCTTTTCATTGAAGAGTGCTAACGTGTATTAACAATATCTATAAAATAAAAAGCATATAGGACGCTTAATTTCTGAAAAAAAGGTAATTATTAGTGAGAGGCAAATTGTGATAATACATAGTTAACAATTTTGTTGTAAATAAGAAGGTATTTACTTTAAAAATATGGTACTTAAATTCTATCGATGTTCTAGATAACTGCATGTCCCGCAAAAGTACGTGTTTACGAGGCACTTACGACCTTTTATTAAGGGTTTTTTAAAGAAAACTCAATATTGGCTCAACCGATCATGTTCAAAATATTGTTTTTTTGTTCTCTATTATACGGCTAATCTCTAGATATGTTTTGATATTTTTTCTGAACTTTGGTTCGAAAGTTATAGAGAGATAAACATTTTTTTTGCCTTTCAAAAGGGTTTGTTTCCAAAAATATTAAATTTATCGAAAAAAGTTCTTAGAAACATTCCAGTTATTTTTAAAGACCCATTTAATGATGTACAACACGTTGGTGAATACTGATTTTTTTTTTTGTGACAATTAGTTACATGTATGGAGTGCCCCTCTTAAAAATACATTACTTACAATTTTGAGTACTTAATCCAGTAGCGGCTTACAAAACACACCTATATTTCAAACTTATATGCCCCTTTCAGCTCTCTAAATAGTTTATACCCACCAATTTGGGTATAAACGAGTAAATACGGGTATATTGAGTAAATACTGAGTATTTACTCGGTATTTACCCGTGAGTATTTACTCACTACCCATCTCTAATCCTAACTGACTCATCAAACGAGTGAAGCCCAGTTACGTAAGGTGTTTTTTGACCAGTCAGTATAGAATGTAATTTATAATTCCAGCTTGACAAGATATAAATACCGTTGTCGAAATGCATGATTTAAAATGGCGTCCTTTTGCCATGTTAAAGATTGTCTTCCTATTTACGTATTATAAGACAAACGAGCTATTGCACATCATTATAATGTAAACTGAACTGTAAAAACCACCCATGGTTCACGGTGAAGAGTTAAGTATATTATACCTAGATATGCAATTAAAATGTTATACACGAAGCTTGCTACAAGTGACGCATTCACAGATATGGTTGGATCTGAAACATTTTTCCGTGATTTCTGCACTAAAAATTATGTTTGACATATTTGTACCCAATGGAAGGCCCATAATACGACCTTAGTGTTACAGATTTGAGCCTGATTTAGCAAAAAAATATGGTTTTAGAAGACATCGAAATTTGGCTTCTTACATTGATATCCGCCATTTAGAACAGTTCGTGACTAGGGCCAATCGCCGATCAGTTTATAATAAAAAAAAAAACCGGCCAAGTGCGAGTCGGACTCGCGTTCCAAGGGTTCCGTACATTACCCAATTTTTAACAATGTATTTTTTATATGTGAAACGCGAGTGAATTGCCTTTAAAATCCCCGGGTCGGATCAAAAACTAAGTAATTAGTCCGACTCACGCTTGACTGCATACTTATAATAGGTTTTCCTGTCATCTATAGGTAAAAGAACTATTTTATATTTTTTTTTCAAAATTTCAGACCCAGTAGTTTCGGAGATAAAGGGGGGGGGGTGGTAATTTATTGGCTATTTTCTTAAATAAATTCTAAACTGTTTATTTTAAAATTACAAAAAAATATATTTGAGATTCTCAAAATGAGCTCTTTCATTTGATATGTAGCACGATATAGTTTAAAAAACATTATTTTTAGGGCTCCGTACCCAAAGGGTAAAACGGGACCCTATTACTAAGACTTCGCTGTCCGTCCGTCCGTCCGTCCGTCCGTCCGTCTGTCACCAGGCTGTATCTCACGAACCGTGATAGCTAGACAGTTGAAATTTTCACAGATGATGTATTTCTGTTGCCGCTATAACAACAAATACTAAAAACAGAATAAAATAAAGATTTAAATGGGGCTCCCATACAACAAACGTGAGTTTTGACCAAAGTTAAGCAACGTCGGGAGTGGTCAGTACTTGGATGGGTGACCGTTTTTTTTTTGCTTTTTTTTTTGTTTTTTTTTTTATATGGTACGGAACCCTTCGTGCGCGAGTCCGACTCGCACTTGCCCGATTTTTTAATTTTTACATTTACCCCCCAAAAGTGGTCTCCATGTTTAAAATTCATTTGTTTACGTAAAATGTCCGTCTTTGGGTCACGAATTTACATATGTAAACCAAATTTTAACTTAATTGGTCCAGTACTTTTGGAGAAAATGGAATGTGACAGACGGACAGACAGACGCACGAGTGATCCTATAAGGATACGGGTTCAGCTTTTCCTTTTGAGGAACGGAAACCTAAAAAGAAGAAAAAAGTAGGTAGGCAGTTGATTTGACTCGTCTTTAAAATAGAACCTGGAGAACCTATATTTCACTAGCGGCGATTAATGATCGCTAACAGAACGAGTTTTTATTCTACAAAACACTTCTACTACATAGTTTAGGTTTCAGTTGTTTCATATAATTTGGAATCGTGAAAAGAAATATAAATACGTATTACTTAAAGGAAAATTCAAACTTTTCATACACATAATTTGCATGTAACTAAGTAGCAAACAGAGTGCACGTCTCGGTTGATGGAAATCCTTAATGCACGACAGAGTAAATTTGATCTCAATATCTCAAAGGGATCTAGCGTTATCGTATTTTTAAGCAAAGGATACCGCTCACGCCTTCTCCCTCAAGGGTTAAACAAATTGAAATAAGGGCATGTGCCGTACCTGCGCATAGTCGAAGTGCCGGGTGAATAAGTGCTAAGAAAACAATAGTGCCTACCTATCCCTATCCTATATTTTTATTTTTCTCCAGGCTTACATAAACTACTTATTTGGTGAAGTATTTTTTTTATAATAACACGTGTTTGAGTGTTGCTTACTGTGCCCTCAGTCGACAACAAGTTTATACCAGGTATCGAATATTATCTTATAATGAAGCCCAGTTCTCGTGCTATTTTTGCGATAGGTTTTATCAATTTAGTTGCTTTCATATTAGTCTTACGAATGATAATCAAGAAGGAAATATTTCCACAGCCACTCTACAAACTTAAATCAGCTGTGTGATCAATAATAATAAGTTACAAAACAGTCGCAAATCAACAGATTCAGACAACCTTAGATATTCAAATGAGTCAAGTAAAAACAAATCTTACAAGCACACATTTACGTCAGAATAGAAGTATTTAAATAGGTACCCCACAACCACCATACAAGGGCCCAAATTTTCATACAAGAAGTGCCTAAGGAAAAATGGGCCATGTACTTTTCAGGATTCATGATCGTGTCGATCTATCGTAAAGAAAATGTAATGCATGCATTGTCATCAGACTGACTTAAGGCGACGGTAGCAGTGGGTAAAATTTCAGATTCTGTCAATTTACCCCATTTCACACACAAGCGCACTTCACGCACACTACCTCACTTTACTGGGACAGGTCAGTGACCCATCATGTTTTTTTAAGATTGGACTTTTAGTTTAGTATTGACCACTAGCCTCCTTTGAGGGTAAAAGCGTTCCATTTTAAGATGAAAGAGAAACAATGCATTTAATCTTGCTGTTCATGTCACACGTGACGTACCTATAATTCATTTGATTATTTGATTGTTGACTATTTTACTACCTAATATTGCTTTGTCGAGATACGCGTTTTGTACAATTAAAGCGAATAAAACAAGATGTCATTAAGTCAGATGTAAAATGTTATTTACTACTCTATACGGTTTTTCATAAGGTGCAATATCCATTCAATGGGAATTTAAATAAATAAAGTTTCGGCAGGGTGGCAATTTTGATTTTGACGGATAAAGCGAAACAGAGTAGTTCTATCGAACCTGCTTACAAATTTTCACGAGAATCAGTTGAGAAATGTGATCTGCAAAGGAGAACGCTGCAATGATCTGCTAACGCTCGGCCAATGATGGTTTAGGTACACCTATAAAAAATGGTTGTCCCTGCTGTAATTTTAATATCTTTATATTTCAACCGGTATAGTTTTACCTTAAAATAATCGGTATCGCTAAACAATAGCGGTACCTTACTACTTATACGTTCACGAAATCGGTATCTGCATAACTTGATTGTTAGTAAACTAACCTGGAAAATAATCTCAAAATCACCGAAACATGTATGTACAGTCACCTGCAATAATATGTTACGTCATTAGCGCCAACTTTACCTCCAGGGAAACTTTGCCCAAAACGACAATTTTAAACAAATTCGTTAATGTAGAAAAATTGATAATAGTTATGGCCACCCTGCTGTTTTTAGTAGAAAATAGGTTATATTTCTGACCAAACTTGTGCATAACTGATATACCAAACTTGTGCATAACTTGACTTGGGAATTTTGAGCGAGTTGTTTAATATAGGGTATATTTCGGCGGGCAAAAAATTGATAAATAATGAATGTAAGTAGAAAAAATTGAGAACCCTTTGACAAATATTTCTGGGTGTGAGTTATAACACATGAAGCATAGATTATGTCTATTCAGATTTAAACTAAAAAGGCCTAAATACACATAAGTTTTAGCGGTGGGCAAATTAATCCGGTAATTTGGCATCCATACCAACATTGCCCACCACCAAAAACGGATTAGGGTTGTCACTTTCATCTAATTTACCCAACTTCGCAAGTAAAAGAAGGTTATGTTTGTACACTAAAATAAGTTTATAAATATATACTGTATTTAATTTGTCTTATTATCCTTTATTTAGATATTTTATCCCGTTAACCAATGAAAAACACAACAAAAATCATATTTTTGGCCATTAAACTATTGTAACAGTTTTTCTCAAAAGTGACAACCCTAGCCTTTGTAAAATGCTTAGGCGAGCCTTATTTGGAAATGGGCAAAAACGGGTAGGCAACATTGCCCAGCAAACTTATTTAAAAGTTTTACACTTATCGCTAAGTTATTAACAGGGAATGGTAGGATTGCCCAAAACCTTTAAGTGATCCTTAGACATCATCATCATACGAGCTGTATTTGAATACCAAATTGACGTGGGCAATGTTGGCGAAAACCCCGGATATCTTTGCCCGCCCTCTAAAACGCAAAAAATGGGTAAAAACACGATAATTTTTTTTTTCTCCAAAACTGATGCGTTTGATCACAATGGACTTGCTGAGCAAAAAAAAGTCATATGATGTGATATTTTTTGAGAAATTCGCGTTTAAAAAAAAAAGCGGGCAAAGTTGGTGATAATGACGGTACCTACTCTTCGAAGGCTGCAAAAATATGTGACACGCTCTTATGGTTCTACAAATAAGATCGTGTCAGATATTTTTGCGGCCTTCGTTGTGTAACTTAAATTGCAGGTGACTGTACATTTGGAATCATTATTTTATTTAGTTTCAACGAAAGTTTCAAGTTTAGTATGAAAATACTTCAGATATGCAATATGCACAAAATGTAGACCTAATCGAAATAAAACATTGCTTTTTATAGTAAATTTATAAAACATTCGATACATAGGTATACATAACAATAACCAGTCCACAGCGCTAATTGGCCTGTAAGCTTCATCCCGGTCTCCAAAGCCGCAAAAACTCGCTAGTACTTAGTGCTGGTCTAGCCGTTATTTTTTCTTGAAGATTTTCAGAGAACAGCACGTACACGCATTATACATATAGACGGAACGAACGGCATAATCATAATAATTTATTCGTCGCAATCCATGGTATTACAGATCTAGGTACAAGACTTTCAGGTATTACTTATACGAATTACATAACTCTTCCTGTTAATAGGCAATATTTGAATATAAAAGTTCTATAATATAATACAAGATTACAATTGTCATCAAAATTCATTGACGTACAGAAGTCAAATACGTTTTTATAATGACGCAAAATGATACCAGCGTAATAAAAATTGATCCCAATCAGTAAAGATGAGTCTTTAAACTTTTTTCATTTTAAGCGAGTTTTGAAGGAACATAATACTTAAATTCGACTGTAATCGTATTGTTTTAAGATAGTTTACTGGGGTTTTCAACCATTATGACTCGTAAATAAGAGCAAATCAAATTTAAATGAGACGCGAGCTGATATTTATGTACCCTATTTTTTGAAATACAATTTATCTACTGGTATGCTTTCTCGTGTGCGTATATGATTTAATGTCAATATAATTGTCAAAAGCAAGAAAATCAAGCTGTCATTTTCATTTGAAGAAGTACACGTGTGCTCCGGTGTAGCCCCAACGGGCATCTGACTTGAAGAAGAATTTTGAGTGATGTCGTCAATGTATGGAAATTGTTCGAAAGTTTACATTTGAGATTGAATTTCTCTGTTGTCTTTGTGAGTAAAAATATAAATCGATAATAAATTGGTAGCTGAATTATCTAGCTTTCAAAATCATACAATAATTCAATTACTGTCAAAGACAAAATTGATTTGCTTCTGTCTCAAACGGAACTCCATATTTTGATTTTTTGATACTTTTAGTGTCGATTTGTAGAGAATAACAGCAAATTAAAAATATAATGGCATGAAGAGTTGGTACACGGTTTCTTCATGAAAAAATTTACGTGTAATTTAATGCAATTATTAAACATTTATTGAACAAATTATGGTTACAAAGTGAGGTCTAAATCGAAAACGTCATATACCGGCCCCTTAAGAAAAGGAATTCTATAGGTATATGTTCCATTATATGAACTTTCAGTCTGACCTAAGTATAATCAGCATGACCCCGATATAAAAAAAGATGTATTTCTTTATTTGCTTTAGACTAGAAATAATAAAATACACAAATATAAACTAAAATATCGTAAAATTAGAGGGTTATATTCTTAGCACATTTTCAGCAGAAATAGAACCTGCGTTTGTGGTCTATTACGGCTGACATAGCGTCTCGTTATTTTAGATTGTGTCGAGAACCCCTGGATACGAGATAAAACAACATAATGTATTGTACTCTGATATTCTTGTGTTACGAGTATTACGACAGGGTACGTTCGTACAACACTTCCTTTGTTGCGCATTTCTTTGAAGTTATTTACTTCACGAGCCAAAGACAATTTCTATACCTTGATGGTAGTTATTAAGTATATATCTACCTCTTGATACATTTATTTCTGGATATTTCAATGATTAGATATTATAGTGTGGGTAAGTTTATTTTGTCGTAAAACATCATGGATATATTTAGTTGTTAATATATTTCCTACAATTTCTGACGGCCAATATTACCTTTACATCAAAACACATTCCTTTCATGTCGTAGGATTATTAAACAGTTATTTTTTTAGGATCAAATGATTCGTGTAACGGCCTGAAGTGTAGCGAATATATTCATTCTTCAATTTAGGTAATAATATTTACATTACAATGCACTGTAATGAAAAACGAATGGCAAAAACTATCACTGCTTCTAACGGAAACAAAAACCCCGAGAAAAATTATTAAGTAGTTTCAATTTAGGTACCTATTTATTTTCATTTTTAAAAGCGGTAAAGGGTAATCTTAAAGCATCATGAGGTTCTTCTTTTATTTGCCTGTCGAGGTTTCCTTAAACCATGGATGCCCAGAAAGCAGCGGTGCAGACAGACTTAACCGTCAGTTCACATATTAAATACTAGCGACCCGCCTCGGCTTCTCATGGGTTAAGAAATTATACACATAAACCTTCCCCAAGAATCACTTTATTGATAGGTAAAAACCGCATAAAAATCCGTTCAGTAGTTTTAGAGCTTATCGCGAACATACAAACAGACAGACGCGGCGTGAGTCTTTGTTTTATAAGTTGTAGTGATAAAATGTATAAATCCTGCTAAGAATCATTGTTATATCTTATTTACGGACACAAACCTTTACGTAATCAAACTTATTTTTATTTCTATTCTTGTAGTTATGGTAATGGTTACCTTACTTCTATATGGTTTCTTATAGTTATGGGCCAGGACAATTAAATCGGCTGCCTTTTAGGCGTACTCAGAGTGTGATCAGGGCGGTCATGGTGGTGGTCCTATGACCACAATATAATATGACCCTATCTATGGTCATAGGGGAGACAATGGGGGTTATCAATTTTATCATCGTCGTTGCCATCGGGATGGTTATAGTGATTACTGCTACTACTCAGTGACAAGCGCCCGCAAGTCTATTCTATACTACTGATAGTGCGGGCCTTTCGAATCAAGTCGAAAAATACGTATTTTGTCGTATGCGATTATTTTCGATTACTCGCCTACGATATCGAGCGCTCGAATCTCATAAATAGGCCTAGGTCATAATCGTGGACTAATCTGAAATGAGCAGTCGCACTCACATACATAGTATAAACCTAGCCTATGTTTGGTGACCGCGAATTGCCTTATATGATGCTCCATCTTGCAGTTGATGTAATGTGGGAGGAAATACTTAATTTGAAATTCATTTCAACAAGATTATCTGTAAGCGTTTACGAGGAAATGTGTTTTTTTTTATGGACCGACAAGCAGGCCTAGCAGGATACAGAAGTGATCATAAAGTTCTTTTTAGGTTCCGTACCCAAAGGGTAAAAACGGGACCCTATTACTAAGACTCCGATGTCCGTGTCCGTCTGTGCGTCCGTCTGTCTGTCAGCAGGCTGTATCTCATAAACCGTGATAGCTATACAGTTGAAATTGTTACGGATGATGTATTTCTGTTGCCGCTATAACAACATATACTAAAAACAAAATAAAATAAATATTTTAGTGGGGCTCCCAGTCAACAAACGTGATTTTTCTGCCGTTTTTTGCGTAATGGTACGGAACCCTTCGTGCGCGAGTCCGTCTCGCACTTGGTCGGTTTTTCTTTTGTGATTGGCCCTGAGGACCCCTAAAAAGTGTCAATGGGTATATATGTTCGATGCTTAAAAATGGATTTTATTTATTTTCTAAAAACAAACTTTAGTTTAGAAATGGGTTCGCTAAAATATTGCCCACTACCTAATATTAAACACTTTTTATAAATCTAAAGCCAAAGAGCACCACCGTTCATGTAAACATGGTTTGACAAGAAAAACTTACTTATCCTAAATTATTTATTTCATAAACTCCGAACTACTTATAAAAGCTAACTACGTATATTAATGTACCTACAAGTACAAACTGAGTTAGACATAAACTTCATACTCGTCAACAAGAAACACAATTTTCTTCAAAAGTTTTAGAAAGTTGACACCTAATAATTAACGTAATAAATATGTTGTAAACATTATTTGGGGTACATACGTACCATTATGTAGATACAACTAGTGGAATATTAAAGTGCTTCATAAATTATTAACGGCTGTTCAAGTACCTAATACAGGCTGTTAGTGTCGGGCACGTGGCGATGTTCTCAACCTTATTAATTAGGGACACAAACCGAAGAGAACACAAGGGCACAAAGGTCAGCATTTAATATTAACCACGTGACCGCCTCAACTTAAAACTGTAGTTTGCTCGTCTCAACTTATGCATGAATTAAATTGTTAGGCAGAAAATCCTAAATTATTCGTGAGCATCTAGCGCGGCCTAACATTCACTAATTACTCTAATTAGTCTTTATCAGCACTATAGTAGTATTTTACGAAGCGAAAATATACATGTCATTATAGAATGAATAATTCTTATTTAAGTTTGGCTCGAACTGAGACTAGAACTATAAAACTATACATATAAAGTGGATTCATAGAAATCGACATTCACACACATTTAATATTCGACACGATTAAATAAAAAAAATATAAATTCATGATGGCTGCGTTTTTTTAATAATTTCGACTACGGATTTACATTGAAGGGCCTTTCATATGCTCAGATATCAATTTTTATTATAAAATTGAATAAAATCTAGATGGCGGCCGTTTTTTTACAATTTTGACTAAGGATTCATATTAAAGGACCTATCGGATCCTCAGACATCAATTTTCATCACAATCACTACAAAAATGAAGAAATTCATGATGGCGGCCAACGGCCATTTGTTCCAATCACGTTCCAATGATTCATCCCCAGTTGTAATTTTTTATCATAAACATACGAATCGTGAAGGACTTCAAGACGGCTAACTTTGGCCAGTAGTTTTTGAGTTTATCGCGAACATACATACACACAAACAGACAGACGCGGCGGGGGACTTAGTTTTATAAAGTGTAGTGATGTGTATGAAAGGAGATATGTCACCAATGTGATTTTTTAATGGATATGTATGACAAGGGAGGAATTTCAGTGGCAGAAAAGGCGTTATTATTGTTTGTCCTTGTCTATGACTCTCACTTTTCATTTCTGCCTACTTTTGAAAAGTGCTACGTCTAAACGGTAGACGCGTATCTCGACATGTCTCGTGTATCGAGACAATAACCTACTACAAAAAATCCTATAATAATATTTGACATCTCGGGTATAACCGTCACCTTATTTTTAAGTACATACTTTGTTCTAAGAGTGCGTTGCTAAAGCAATATTATTATACCAGCTAGGTAAGTAGGTATTTATTAGGTCAAACGCAAAACTTGTTACAAAATCGACAAGAAAATAATGACATGAAATTATTAGGTACTGGAATTAGAATAGTTTCACAATCACTTATGCTCATTTGCTAATCATAACATTATTAATATGAATAAATGTGAATTTTAATCCATCACCAAATTACACAATAAAAACATTTAAAATATAAATTAAATAAGTTCAACGAAAAATTAAACATGTTATTGATATTGTGTTAGGAGTGCATTAGAGGCGTGCATACTAATACAATTACGAGTACCTACGAGTAGTAGTAAAGTACGATAATGTAGTTCAATAGGTAATACTAATTTTAATTTATAACGATATGATTATGGAAGGATATGTTTGACGCTTCGCCACTGGTACCACCTATACGAGTATACCTTTTTATAAAATGGAAGCGACTGATTTAACCCCAGTCACGAAATTAGAACGTTGCATGCATACCTATTAACTAGGAGCCGGCAAACTCGAACACGTACGAAATCATCTCCTAATTGCTCAAACAGCATCCCGCATGTACTAAATTACATGACACGCTTTCGATGAACGCATAAAAAATTACAAAATTTCATTTTAACGCGTGAAAATTCAAAGAGAATTCATTTGACAGCAAAAGTTGTTGCGTTATTTACGCTTTGTGAAGGTGCTTTATAGTAGGTAGTCGAGAAAATAAAGATTGGAGTGGAGCCAGAGGTTGGCGGCGGAAAAATGCGGCTGCACCCGAGTCGCGCTTTGAATTACGTTACGGTAGCGGCTATTGCGGCGCGCCTTCTTATTATACGGATGGAGATGAGAACGGAATCTACTCCTAACGTGCCCATAAGCGTCACATAGACCCAAACTATTCACCTACTTGAGCATATCTGCACGCTCTCGGTGACGGTTTCAGTTACTTGGAAGTACCTACACAAACTAAGAAGCTTTCAGTTCCGTCCCGATGTCATTTCTTTATGAGTTTTGAAAAAATAACACGTTAAACGTATTTAATACGAATTTGTCAAAACAAGTTAAGCCTCCATAAGTTTCCTATTATTAGCTTTAGGCTCGAACTCCCTAAAATTTTTGTCAAAAAGCAATTCTGAGTTACGCTGTGAGGATAGGTTAAATATTATTCATATGTTACAAGTATGTAGGTACCTATAGACCATTATTAAGTTAACAATTAAGTTGTGTCTAATTATGACGATCCCAAATTTATTACACAGACCCGTGATAAACAAAACTCGTTTATGCTCTGACAAGAACATTCGCTGCAAACCCTTTAAGGTAAATGTGATCGTAAAATTTGACAGGTCATTAAATTTTGCACGACTCTGTTTAGAAATTCTGGAACTTTATTTAAACTCCATCCTGTTCTTGTTCACTGTGAATGTACCCATCTACTGCCGTACTTCTTATTTTATTTAACTATCTACTTATTTAGTTAGAAAACCGACCACATTCGTATCGGACCAAGCATAATTATTGTTTTCCATAACCACAACCAAAAAGCTTCAACATAAAAGGAGATACATTCTATTCTCTCTACTTTTGCGTAAACTAACGGATAAACAAGATTTTGTTCATAATAGGTAGGTAGGTACTTAATTTTCTATAAATACTCATTGAGACTCATTTCGACAGTGTGAGAACTCGCATGTCCGTTTTATTGAATTGAGAACTTTTTGTTTGAAGTAAGTACCTATGTTAAAAATATTTTAGTTTCATCGCAATATGGTGGCCGTGTTGAAACTGTTGTAGCTCACCTAGGATAATGTACTTAAATAATTATTTGTAACACATTTCGTCGTGCTGACCGAGCTGAGACAAGGTTCCGCTTTCACCTAACCTAATTAGACACGTCTCTGGAGCGAACTTCTATCAAAAGCGGGTACGAAGTTACTATCTATTGTGACGCCCTACACTAGGTACCGTAAAACGGGGTGAGTAGGTTTCGCGGGGAGAGGTGGGTTATGAATGGGGAGAGAAGGTTTGAGAGGGGGGTGAGAAGGGATTTTAAGGCTACTGCTACAAAAATAATGTATTCCAATTTAAAATGGAGCTATAGTAATACGCATAATAAAAAAATCGATCCAACAATCTTCCAAAATCACCTTTGTATGAAAACCCCTCTCGACCCGAATACGAGGCACTACGGGGTGAGGTGGGTTTTCCTCTTTATCGACAAAGTTATGAAATGGAACTACCCAAAATAAAATAAAAACTAAAATATAAACGTCCAGAACACTTATTATATACACCATTCAGTTTACATATGTAAAAATAAAATGTTATCGAGGTTTGAATTTCAGTTTTGACCCTACTCACCCCATTTTACGGTACGTTAAAATCTTAACTCTACGAACGATCGATCTAGCTGGCTTCTTTAGCAGAACTCCACGCTCCAACTTCACCATCGTTATAACTTAAATTCCCTTTATCGGGCGCTTTTATTTATATAATGTAAGATATATAAACCCGTTTAAAGTGAAAACGCATTTTTCCTACTTAAAACTATAGTTTTCCGTATCGCCTTGGTGAAGCCACGTTTTCACTAGTTATGTTTATGTAAGACTAGGTTACGCAAAGAGATTTAACTAGGATTTGCAGTCAAAACTAGTTTTCACAAAGTGCTTTGGTGAAAACTAGTTATTGTCACTAATTATTGAAAATTATTTCAGTTAAAACTAGTTTTGGTAAGGAAATACGCATTTTCACTAGTTTTCACGGTATTCTCACACAGTCATAAATTAGGAGCGACGCAACGCCAAGCAAAGCGAGGACTACCGTGTTAGGTTAACCGCGACCAACCAGAACCGACTTTATATACTTTTATAACTTAGAAAAAAAAGCTATTTTGTACCGTCTAGTCAAAACTAGTTTACACTTAAATAAATATTTGAACAATCAGTTAAAATTTGTTGCCACCAAGACATTTTGCGAAAACTAGTTTTGTATAAAAATCCTAGTTAAAACTAGTTTACGCCGATGCCTTACAGAAAAATAGTTGTAAGTAACTATTGAAAACCCGTTTTCACTAAAAACGGGGTTTTACGGTAACATATATACTTTAATCATCGAATTTAAACTGTTGTGAGACATACTAACATTGAATAATTTTACGGTTTAGACTCACTAAACTCAAGACTCACTAAAAACAAGTGAGTCTAAACCGTAAAATTATGCAACATAAGTATATTATTATACTTTTCCCTAGTCAAGACACTTTGCGAACTAGTTTTGACTGCTCCATGAAAATTCAAGTTAAAACTAGTAGTAGTTAGTACTAGTAGTTTCTACCGAAATTAAGGACAATTCGGTTTAACTAGTAAAAACGCGTTTTCTCTGAGGCAGTACGGAAAACTAGTTTTAACTAGGGACAACGCGTTTTCACTAAAGCTAGCTAAAGTTAACTAAAGTTATTTTATATTTACAAAATGGGACTTGAAACTCAAACTCTATCTTTATATTTCAATTTTTTAGAGGGTGGTACATACTTTTGACTCCATGAGAACGCGGACTGTACAAATTTTATTTAGGAACATGTCACATGATTTGCAATGCCATGCCAAAAACAAGAACTACCAAACAACAAATCAATATAGGACGGAACAAACTCGCCACTTTGACAACAGACGGCAATGTAATGGAAAAATTAAAATGCAATACCTGGGTAGTTCCAAAAATTATATTGAGATTACTAACTTACGAAAAGAAAGATTAATCATTTCAAAATTAAAGACTTTTCCTATGTTAAAAAGAACGTCTAGACCAATTTATATTTTATGAAGGCAAATTTCTTTAACTTAGTTTTGTTTTGAAGAGAATGAAAAATATGAGGCTGTATCTTACATCTAAATCTTTCAAAAATAAAAATACGTAACGTTAGCTTTAATTACCATACAAAAATATTATGGTTGAGTCTATAAAGATCTCATAAATAGACTGACAACTTCCTGGGTATAATGGGTATAATATCAAGGTATAATTAAAATTTACTGTTTTAGTATCGTTTGTGTATTTTGACTATGGTTTAACCATGCAATTTAAACAGTTTTCCAACATTAATACTAACCCGTTTAAAGCAAATCACAGAAGTTACACGTATGATATGCAGTCTTGGTAGCACAAACAAAGCGATACTCTCTAGCCGCTCCAACTGTTTTACCTACTGGGCTCCACTAAATCTTGCATGGCAACGGAGGAGCTCAAACATCGCCGGCTGAAGCCCACTTGTGTACAAACGGAGGATCCTTTGGGATAGCGTATAATGCACTCGGAAGATTCTCCGGCCGCAAGGTTCTGCAGGCCGTTGACTTTGAGATGTAAGTAGGCCAGATTTTAGTCCAAACGATGTAAGGATTTTAGAGATCATAACATAACCAAAACTTCCATTCGATCAAACTGGAATTAAGACTTAATCTGGAGTCAAATATCGAATCGAATCGTAGAATAGGTAACCTTATATTTATCAAAGCGGTGTCGTGATTTACGCTGATTATAAAAATCTTGTGAAGGTGCATAACAATGTATTCAAAATACCGCAAACTTTTAAATATAACTTCGAATCGGTCTTACTGCTTGTTACCACTATACAGTATATGGTAATCATTAAAAAATGTGGTGTACCTATTAAATTTTTTACATATTTTTAAATGACCTATAGATACGTCAGTCAGCAAATGGAACCCTTATTAGATCACTTTATTGTCCATTAGTCCCTTTTTCTCGGGAACTCGCGGAGGTTCAAGCTGGAATTGATACAAATAAACATCATTTCAGATCTCCTATCCCTTGGAGCAGTGAAAAAAAGAAACTTTTAAGTCAACGCAGTCTAAAGATAAGTCCGTATATGCCCCAACAAGGGAATCTAAAGGTATAGGTAGGGGACTCTTAAGTGACTGAAATTTGGCCAGAAGCACTGCCATGACATTGTGCTACATATAGCACAAGTAAAGAAAAATTAAGAAAACCGTAAATTTGTAGTTACATCACGAAATAATTACCTTTTTGCGATTATAAATTTATGTGCAGTTGGTAAATTAACTTATTAACCGCTACCTACGTCAATGTATTGGGCCAACAAGTTTCCAACGGCAAAGTTAAGTATATCCCTCAGTACAGGTTTATCTCTTCGTTAGAGGATTGGGAATCGAAGTTTAAGTATTACATAGTTAAGTTTGTACGGAATCCGCAGTGCGCGAGTCGGATTGATACTTACATTCTGTTTTTTTTTTTATTAATTGAGTCATGTCCCGAAAAACTCATCTGCATATATCGATTATCGCTGGATGAAATTAATAATATCTACGAATGGTGCCAAACGAGCGGAGCATTCGAAAACTCTAAATAAAAGCATTTTGTATGCATAAAGCATAATCCGTTTTTCGTGCATAAAAGAAATCTGATTATCGCCGCGCGCACTGACTATTCTATTCCCTCTTAATTGTGAAGAGTGATAATTACTGAATTTTATTTGTGGTAATTGACGCATTAGGAGCGGAATGCTAAAGATACTTAAAAATAAACGATCTGGAGAAAGAAATTAAAAAATGAATGAAACCGTAACGAAGTGCTCACGACGAGGAAAGTGAGAAATTATTTTAAAGCAACTGAAGCGGCGCCTAATAAGAGTTGCAAAACTTCCGCGGAGATTTTCAGATTAAGGTTTTTTTATAAACCGTCTTGTATTAGGGATATCGTTGCTCAAACTCGCTACTTTATCATTAAACTTTGTACGAATATAATTACTTAATAGAAGTGTTAAATAGCTCGTCAGCTTTCTGTAAAGTGCAATTTCATGTCATTACATTCGATATTACATTGTTAACTTGGAAATCATTTTAATGCCACCAAACTTTCTAAGCACTTCAACTGAAAAGTTACAGCGGCAACATTGTTGTAAAATGCTCCATGCTCCTCTGGTAAGCCGCAGAAATACCTATTTCAGTTTTGTTTTATGATTCAGAGTAAGCAAACAATTTTGTCTCTTTCTAACAAACGGAAATATTAAGATAATGGATAGGGACAAATGATTCTCAACGGTTTGTTAGATGTGACACACGTTTATGAATAAAGGCAAAAATCAGTTATTAGATTGCTCGATTTCATCACAACTATCTATCACGAACATCCAAAATCGAAATTTCGTTTTCTGCTCCTGTCGCTCTTGCATATTTCTGTTATAGAGAGGCAGACAACTAAATTTTTATTTGATATGTTTTCAGTAGACCATCTGAGGCTCATCACTGAACAAAAACTGACATGATCATAAATTCTGATCCTCCCCACATCCAATATTTCAGTTATAGAGTCTCTGCAGAAACAGTCGTGGAAGTCCCATAAGCCCCGTGCATGAACTATAGGGAGCAGCATAGGAGCCGTCAGATTTTTGGCGAGGCGTAAATGTGTCGTTTATGCTTCCGATGTAGCCCATAAGATGGCAGAACCTACTATGCACAAGGAAACGTACCGATGAGAACGGTAGATGCAGATGGTAGCACTTGCTTTGGCAATGTACATGTGCACATATGTTTCCGATTCAGGCCACAAGATGGTAGACCCTCCAACGCGCACGGTCCCTATAGGCCCAATACATTTCACGATTGTTCTCTGTCCGAACAGCCAGTTTTTATTTTCATTTCCTTCAATATCATTCCACATTCTTCAAAATATCTAATCTTTGTAGAGTTAGACCAAGAAAAGTCTGCAACGATTTCGATAGCATACGCAGTGCAAGTGTTATTTATACGTCATAGTTTCATAGTTTAAAAGAGTTAGACCAAGTGTGCAACGTTTATAGAACACGAAGCAGTGCTAGTGTTATTTATACGTCATAATTTCATAGAAGTTTGACGTTTGCGTATGCTATCAAAATTGTTTCAGACTTTTCTTGGTCTAGCTCTAAGTACTTAAATGCTAATTTTGCCATATTCAATGAGTGCGAATATGACAGGCTAAAATAAATTTTGAATAAAATGTTGGTAATTTGAATTGGTTTGCAGTAGCGCGTGCGCCTCCGGTGTGTATAAAGTTTAGAGGCATAAAATAATAAATAAATAAATATATTTATTTAACATACGACGTAATTTAACAAAGGCACATTGCTAAATTAATACTAACAGGCTTATTCTAATTTAAATAATATGATGCGAATTAGATTGGATCCATATCTAATCCAAATCTAATTCACATCCTCTTATTAAAATTAGAATACGGCTGTCAGTCTACGTAAACTCAAAAGATACTGCCTACATCTATAAATTGATCACCTGTCATGTTCATACACGTCTCGATGCCGGCTTCTTTAGCGAAACAATCCCGCTCATTTTTTGCTAGCAACGCATGACTGTCAACCCTACGTAAAACCGCTGCGTGTATTGACTCTTAAGAGCCTCCCGACTTTGCACCTTCTCATAAAATAGAGCTACTTAGTAAACGCCGGATTTGCACGTGCTAAGCCCCTGTGAGTATTAGGTACTCGGAAATTTCAATCCTTTTATCAAAAGGTAAGTAATGTTATGAATTTATTTATATTTGTAAGAGCTTTATGAGGAGTCAAGACCCTACCTTAAATCCTTAGAGGTGTAGGTAAGTAGAAATTTCATATCTAGAAAATCGGCAAACCTGCTATATAATGAACTGCTTTTTTGTATATGTTTACTAGTGTGACATAAATGAGAAAATATTATTTATTCGGACATCATTTATTTTAGCAATATATATTTTTATACATCCACGACGAAATTCAAAGGTGTATGTGGAGTCCCCAACCCGCATTGGGCCAGCGTGGGGACTATAGACCAAACCCTCTCATGCTTGAGAGGATGCCTGTACCCAGCAGTGCCCCCTATATACATACATACATACGCATACATACATACGCATACATACATACGCATACATACATACACATACATACATACACATACATACATACACATACATACATACATACACATACATACATACACATACATACATAGTCTAATACACATAGGCTATATTTTTTTTGGTAATTTTATAGACATTTCATACAAACATTTGTTTCTTATACACAAAATACATCAGCAAACTTTTTATTCGACTCCTTTGCCATAGGTAGGTATTTAAATATGGCATACATTTATCTCCATACGGTAACAACGTAACTTTGTCAATGAATAAGAAAATTATCATACATCAGTATTCGGCTCATGAATTTGAAAGAATATAATGAAACTTTATCTATATTGTATTTTAAACTGTGAGCACAAAGGTTTCAGAAAAGCAATTATCTATTCAGGCTTCGGATCACCCACCTTGCATTTTTAAGCATTTCATTAAAATGACTAAAAATTAAAACGCCACCATCCCAACCTTAAACTATGTAGGTACGTAAATCGTATAAAATAAGTCCTGAAAAAACTAGTTAACATCTATGTTATTTCTAAAGAGAAAAAATAGTAATAAATGAAAACTTACGAATAGTTAGTAATTAATCACATTTCACAAACACCATTGCAATTTCCAGATCCGAAGTCTAAGCGTTGTGTTCGGCGTTCCGTAGAACTCATTAGTCACTTTTGTCGTATAATTTCGGCGAGTTGTTGACCATGTTAAAGTTGCGCACTGTACGGTTGAACGAACAAGCGGCAAGATGGGGGCGCGCGACGGGACGCCTCGGCAGCTACGGTGGAACTGGCGAAGGCCGCTCGGTGGGCGGCCCGACCGCGCGGGCTTTCAGCTTCACCTTTCAGGTACCCAGGCCTGCTTGTCGTGCCGCTAATTTTTTTCTATCACCTAATTTTACGTACTCGTATGCTACACGCTACACTATTCATTCCACAACTGACCGTTGTTATCTGAGGTAATCTGTTAACAGATTATTAGCTACAAATATAGTATTACGGGTAAAAATGAATTAAGAGCCATCAAATCCGCCTATTCCACCTATCCCTACAGCGATATCCCCCCCAGTGGGGATATGTGGAATATTTTTCCATCTATTTCTACTGGTAGTGATACATGGAATCAAGTCGTCCATCTATCCCCCCTATTTTTGAATGGTAGGGCCAGATGGAATTTATTACGCTTTTCCCAACTACTTTCCCCCCTGGTAGAAATAGGTGGATTTTTTTCCACGTGTACCTGTTGATTTCCTCCCTGGTGGGGATAAGTAACTTTTTTTCCACTTTAACCTCTTTTTTCCTCCCCAGGTGGGGACAGGTGGATTTTATGTTACCTATCCCTACTGCCTTTTTGTTTGGTAGGGATATATGGAATCTCTTCCACTCGTCCCTGCTACCTTGCTGTTTGGTAGGGATATATGGAATTTTTTCCACTCGTCCCTGCCACCTTGCTGTTTGGTAGGGATATATGGAATTTCTTCCACTCGTCCCTGCTACCTTGCTGTTTGGTAGGGCTATATGGAATTTCTTCCATTCGTCCCTGCTACCTTGCTGTTTAGTAGGGATATATGGAAATTCTTCCAGTCATCCCGTCCCTGCTACCTAGTAGGGATATATATGGAATTTCATCCACTCGCCCTGCTACCTAGCTGTTTAAGGCCTGCGCAAACCGGCGGACCGCAGCGCAGATCACCCAGGAGGATTAACGTGCTCCTCGATGCCGCGGAGCAACAATCCTCCGTGATGCTCCGAGATGCTCCATGTCTCAGAGCATTCAAATTTATACCTGAATGAAATTGAAATAGGGAAGAATACACATTGATAAATTTAAACTGATCTGCGCTGCGCTCCGCCGGTTTGCACAGGCGTTTAGTAGATATATAATATGGACTTATTCCACCCGCCCCTGCACCTTTTCATATATATGTTCAGATAGCCTCGTCACAATTTTTTTGGCCAGTCTTTCCAATGTAATTAGGTAAAGATGATTGGAGAAAACTTCCATGTATCCCTATCAAAATACAATCAGGTAAAGATGATTGGAAAAGTTTCCATGTATTTCAACCAAAATACAATCAGGTTAAGATGATTGGAAAAGTTTCCATGTATCCCTACCAAAATATAATCAGGTTAAGATGATTGGAAAAGTTTCCATGTATCCCTACCAAATAGCGAGGTTGTAGGGATAAGTGAAAAAAAATCCACCTATCCCCACCGGGGGGGAAACCAATGGGTATACATAGAAATAATTCCACCTGTCCCCCCCAGGGGGGGAAACAGTAGGGACGGGAGGATAAAAATCCATTTATCCCTACCAGGGGGAAAATGGTAGGGATATGCGGAAAAAAATCCATTTGGCATCAATTAGTAGGGATAGATGGAAAAGTATCCCTACTAGTAGAAATAGATGGAAAAATATTCCACATATCCCCACTGGGGGGGATATCGCGGTAGGGATAGGTGGAATAGGCGATCAAATCTCACATTGACTGTATATACGATTATTTGTAATTGTTTTAAAAGCTTTGTTTTTAATAAACTTCAAAATTGATGAGGTTCGGTGGTTTTTTTTTTATTTTATATCAGGCAACAATGTCCATATTATAAATATCTTATAGAATAACATACCTACATAAGTACATACTCGTAGGTATTATGTTTTTCTCGGGTTTTCAAAGACAGCTGGACCAATTAGGATATTTTTAAACCACTATACTTACTATGTCAAACGGATCTTATTTTTTTACCTAGGTATATGGGCAATATGCGGGCTCCATTTAAATCAACTAATTATTTATCGAACGAGCGAGCGAAGCGAACGAAGTTCTTACATTCGACTTGGGACACGCGGCTGGCTAGGGGCACGTCCCGGCATTTCGATGTTTTTAAGCTGAACTATCAGAGGCTAGTTTGATACTCAAGAACTTAAGTAAATTTCTAATCTGTTGTGTTGTGTTGTTCTAATTTAAATGAAATTGGGTAAACGTGTAGTTGAGGGCATTATATTTTAGTCATTAAATTATGAGCAGGCACGATCAATGGGTTATTGAGCTAGAAGAGCTTAGAAGGCTAAAAATCTGTTTGTGAGGGGTCTTGCTATTCTGGTCATCTTTTTGCAAGAAAGTATCGTCGAGTTTGGTATCAAATGAAAGTGCTCGGCTTGCACTTTTATAATATCGTTTTTAAAATTACCATTTTGAAATAATTAGCAAGATAAAAATAAAAATAATATAGGAATTTAACATTTGACAGGAAATATTTCGGCTTACCACAGATACAGTATCAGTTAAGGGTTCCACAGACCTTGTAATATATCCACGCGATTTTAGATCCATTGCCGCCTATAGTGGGACATAAAATAGTAGAAATTAAATAAAATGATATACTATAGTCGGTCAAACAAGTTTGTCAGTAGAAAAAGGCGCGATATTCAAATTTTCTATGGGACGATAACCCTTCACGCCTACATTTTTTAGCCGCTTTTTTCTACTGACGGAAATGGCTTTTGACAGACTATAAATTGTTGCCATGTGTAAGCATTTTACGTAAAGAATGTGACAGCTACGTAGAAAGTGGCGCCTTCCGCCTTGACTTCCAAATCTCAAAAGGAGGAGATTCGATTGTAATTTTTTGAAGTGAAAATTTCTTTAGCGTCGCTGTGCACTTTTTGAGGTGGGGAAAAAATTATTAACTCGAGACAGCGTAAGGCGTAACGCGTAAGGCGTCTCTCCTCTCTTTCTACCGCGCGGCGAAAATGTATGCCTGAGCCTGCTGTTTCATTTTGGCGGCGCAGTGCGATTGCGTCATTGTTTTCTATTTAAATGCCATCTAGTGAGATTCCCTCAAACTGGTATTAATATACCTATAACTGTAGTACCAGTAGTACTTACAGTGATGTGCTTAGGGGTTTCAAGTAATGCGACGATACAACGCTAGATGGCGTTAACATCAATTACACATAGTGCTGCAGACATTTTGCACTATATGTTATTAATATTTTGAGTTACAATGTCGTTGAGTTTTCACTTCTGCCGGCACTCCCGGAGTGCAACCCGTTGTTTTTTTTTAATGTTTGTTACTCCATATCTCCGTCATTACTGGACCGATTAAAAAAAATATGTTTTTAATTGTATGTATATGCATACAGATTGGTCCCGTTTTTGTCATAACCCAGTTCTGATGATGGGATCCATGAGGAATTGAGGGAACTCCTCAAATCTTACAGGCATACATATAGTGATTTCTGTTTTTTATCAACAAATCAAGCATATACATTCAAAAAAGTAACATTTGATGAAGTGGAACTGCTGACGATGATCAGAACGGAACTCTTCAATGAAGCATAGTTCACGTTTGGCGATTTGTCCTCTTCGTTATGTTTGTTAAGCAAGTTAAGTTTTTAAGCCACATTTTTGTCAAGCTCGAGTTCTGATGATGGGATCCACGAGGAATCGAGGGAACTCCTCAAATCTTAAACGCATGCGTATAGAGATTTTTGTATTTTCATCAGAAAATCAAGCATTTTCATTAAAAACTGTCGCATTTGATGAAGTGGAACTGCTGATGATGATCAGAACGGAACTCTTCAACGACGCATAGTTCACGTTTGGCGATTTGTCCTCTTCGTTATGTTTGTTAAGCAAGTTAAGTTTTTAAGCCACATTTTTGCCAAGCTCGAGGTCTGATGATGGTATCCATGAGGAATCGAGTGAACTCCTTAAATCTTAAAGGCATGCGTATAGAGATTTGTGTATTTTCATCAGAAAATCAAGAATTTACATTAAAAACTGTCGCATTTGATGAAGTGGAACTGCTGATGATGATCAGAACAGAACTCTTCAATGACTTCACGTTTGGCGATTTCGAATTTCGATTTTGACGGAGCTGGCCTTGGAGCCAGACCTGACCCCGATCCGGGCTCTTATCTTGTCCTGAACCCGGACCTGGACTCGGACTTGGACCTGGACTTGGACCTGGACCAAGACCTAGACCTGGACCTCGACCTGGATCTGGTCCTGGACTTGGAACTGGACCCGGACCCGGACTCGGACCCGGACTCGGACCTTGACCCGGAAAACCACTGATACCTAAGCTAAATAAACCACTATGATTACCTACCATAAAATGTAGGTATAAAGTATAATGATGCCAAACTTACTAGCCCCTCCCGCTCAAACCCCCGTACACCGCACCGCACGCGCCGTTAAGTGGGTTAGGTTAGGTTTGAACTGCGATCCTCACAGAACCGAAAAAACTGGGTTAGGTTAGGTTAGAACTGCGAGCCTTACATAAACGAAATGCTACTAGAAAAGTGGTTTTGGTTAAGTTAGAACTGCAATCCTCACAGAACCGAACTGCTATCAGAGAAGTGGGTTCGTGAGGCTAAAACTGCGACCCTTACAGAAACGAAATGCTACCTACTAGAAAAGTGGGTGGTTTTACCTCCATTTCTACATAGTGCACCATCTATGTACAATCATCTTTCACCGGCCCCCATAGAAGTCGGTTTTTTTTTCTTGAAAATGATTTTCTACTATTTTATGTCGAACTATACGAGTAAGTAGGTGAAACAAAGTCAATCGCTCTATATAATTTTTGGCAAACCGCGAGTTCTCAGTTCAGGGCGAACTACTAGTTTTAGTTAAATATTTAATGGACTTCCGATAACGTTACGTTGCAATCGCATGAGGTACAGATATTTGCATGTTGCTGTTCAGATATTCTCTTTACTTACATTTGTAGGTTTTTTTTTCAATTCATTTATTTATTGAAGACAACATAAAGGTGCAATCATTATTTAACTCAATATTTTTCGCGATTTCGGGGTTGCTCCCATAATAAAAGTTGCTCAGTATAATCCCAAAACCTACCTGGCAACGGGAATGCAGTTATTTTAATGCGTGTAGATATCGCCCGTTTGCCGTTGCTACACCGCTGCATCCGTAACGCTCCAATACTGCAAGTACTGCAGTCACAATCAGAATATTACCTTAAGTCTTCAAAAGGATAACTAAATACCTAGTCTTTATTTTTTAACACATTCATTGCCACTAAAAGCTACGGGTTAGGCTCGTAGCGCGTAGCCACGGTTTCGCCGTATGTAGCACGTAGTCGCTACGAACAGTGTACCCGACAGTCGGGTTCTTGGCCCTGAATGTGTTAATAGTCAAACATAGACTTATTTTTTCAATTTACCCAAGAGAATGAGGGTAGGCAACAGTGTAATTTTAGCAGACTGCTTGTTAAATTAAAAGTAAACATTAATTTGGGGTAAAAATAATAATAGCCCCTTTTTTAAGCGAATATTTTCCATACAACAGGAGGGTTATGCGTTCGACTTGTACCTATGTATTTAATCATGTCTATTTGCCCATTTGTTCTCTCATAACTACTCATTGGCTGAACTGATTATATCATTATATATCTACTGGCCAATATTGCGCAGTCAAGATATAAGCATACCAAATTGTTAACAAAATTTAAACCTATTGTGTAATATATATTTTTAATGTACCGTAAAATCAGGTAACTTTAGTCCACAGCTTACAACTATGATCCAAATTCAAATTCCAGTAAAATATGTAAGTATAAGTATTTTTCAAATTATGTTGAGTATATAATATAGAAAGAGCATTAGTGTATTTAAGCTCCAAAATAAATATAACAAGTACAAATCATAAGGGCTCGTTAAGAATCAACGTAAAAAGCAACAAAAACTGGACCATTGTATTTAAGGACTATAGTTACTTGATTTTATGGTAACTGGAGATTAACCATACAAGAGATAAGATAAAAATCCGAAATCACATATGCCTTAACACATTCACTAAATAATTTAACACATACACTGCCAGCGCTACGCGCTCCGAGCTACGAGCGTAGCCGTTACCGCCTAGCGAGTCGCTGGCAGCGAATGTGTTCAGGGGCTATCGATTTGAATTTAAAGATACGTCAGTTAATAGATCTAGAAACGATATGGATTAGATATGTCAGTGTTAAATATGACGTTTCTTCAAACAAAAACGTCACTTTTGACACTGACACATCTAATCCATATCGTTTCTAGATCTATTAATTGACGTATCTTATAGTTCGAATCGGGCAGTATGTGCCTCTATCAGGCCAATTCGATTTTTTTGTTATTCGATCTGTTTCCAATATGATATTGATATGTCAGTGTCAAAAGAGACATTTCTTCAACCAAAAACTTCACTTTTGACACTGACAGATCAGTACGTCTACCACCAGTTTTGACATTGACATATACGCTCACGTCTACGTAACTTACTTTCTATGCATCTCGCTTATTAGTGCAAGCGAGATGTACAGAAAGTAAATTACGTAGACGTGAGCGTTATGTCAATGTCAAAACTGGTGGTAGACGTACAGTATAAACAGATCGAATAGGTAATTTGTTTCGGTTCGAGTGCCATATTGATAGTCACGCGTCGTGATTAATTCCTTTGTTTTTTGCTCATTAATATGACGACCGGTCTGGCCTAGTGGATAGTGACCCTGCCTGCGAAGCCGATGGTCCTGGGTTCGAATCCCAGTAAGGGCATTTATTTGTGTGATGAACACTAATATTTGTTCCTGAGTCATGGGTGTTTTCTATGTATATAAGTATGTATTTATCTATATAAGTATGTATATCGTCGCCTAGCACCCATAGTACAAGCTTTGCTTAGTTTGGGGCTAGGTTGACCTGTGTAAGATGTCCCCTAATAAAAAAAAAATATTGTTTAAAGTGTAATATCGATAGCTTATTATACAGTAAACGAATGTGGTAGTGTGCAGTGAATGGAGAATTAATCTTGAAACGCGTATAACCACCATCTGGGATCAAACGGCCGGTAGTCCACGTGCTACTTCTAAAGTCCAGCTATCGATTTACAAGAGCTAATAAAATCACCGTACACTATCTTGTACTCATCGTACAATTTAAGTCGTCGTATTTAGCTCCTAATACTTTGATACTGGAGAAATAGTCCCACTGGACTGAAGCCATAATTTTAAAAAGAAGAAGAAGAAGAATAGGTAATGGTCTAAGATACGTTATAAGAAATATCTACCCTCATCTGTTATTTATTTGTGATAAGAAATAAATGATAGATAGTATTCACATTGACACATTGCAAATAAGTTGCCTAGTAAAATTGCGTATCTACGTAATATATAGGTATGCCGTGACATAATATATATATAGTTTTTCAAAGGACTGTCTCATTTCAAACATAGACAGAGAGAATCATACTATCCTTGTCTTACACTAGTACTAGCACACAAAAATTTTCTTTTGGGTGGATGAGTATAGTTCTATTGTTCTTATTTACTGACAAATTTGGTTTCACCAACTATATAACGGATATTTTCAAGCAACGTCAAAACTTCACAATCGATAAATTACCTAGACCGAAATTCTAATCACCGAAATTAAATTTATACACGTGCTACAAGCCTCAATTAGCTAATTATCATTTGCCTTGATATGTCATTATACTCATTATGACTTATGTATTTGAAAGAAAGGGATATACTTAACATAATATACTTAATTGAGGTTTGTAAAGTGTCATGACATTAGATAATAGGGGATAAGAATTTAATCAATGCTTTGAATTGTAAATCAAATAAGTTATGAAACTTATGAATTATGTTATACTTGCCAGACATTTTAGCAGATTATTCATAATCATCAAACAAATAACTACCTTACAATTTCAAATGTTGACCAAAGTTTTGTGCAATCTTCTGAATCCGAGCTGAACTACGATTAAATTTACTAATACTCGTATTCATTTTAATGCTATTTCTTTTCTTCGAAAGAAACCTCATTAAACGCAGAAGTGTTTGAAAAAAGACATGTTTACAAAACTCTCCCAATAATTGGATTGTTATTGACAAGACCACCACCAGATATTGTCGTTGGCGTTGCCACTATTATTAGCTTTTCTTTCCATTTTATTTAATTTCTACAATTTCTTGTAGCACTACACATAAGCACGAATTCAGTTTCATAGAAACAGACAACCAAACAGGTAGGTACTACATATGTCATATCTTTCCCACAAGTAAAAGAGATGGTACCATAAAGCTGCCGTAACATGTAACATAATTATGTGTGTATCATTCACACGCAGCAGTCTATGGGCCCGATTCGGATTTTGAAATAGACATCTATTAGATATCTTTTAGACATCAACAAGATACGATAACGATATGTTTAAGATCTAACCTGTCAAATTTGACATGTGCGCGATTCTGGAGATACTCTTGAACGATTTCCACAGGATATGACTTAGAGATCCAATTCACATCTAATAGATATCTTACGCTATCTAACGTAAAAGTGACATTGGTTGCCCGAATTGCGCTGCAAAAGAGAACTAGTTGATATCTAAACTATAACGTATCTAGAATGGATCTAGTACGTGTCGTCTCTTGTGAATATCTTGAAGTTCGAATACGGCAGTATGGAAGTATGCACGCAAGACGTAAATGCAAGCAGCTCAGGGTGCGTACTGAATGCGTCTAGACGTTATTGTGTTATTCAACTGAGGCAGGCCTTAGTTTATACGAGCTGAGTGCAGAAGACTTACGGCTCGATTCGGAAAATGAATTAGATTTCTACTAGACTTCAACAAGTTACGATATGGATAATTTAAAGATATTTGTAAGATAGATATGTCAAATTTGACGTTTCCGCGATTCTGGAGGTCCTCTTGAACGATTGCGACAAGTCATGACTTAGATATTCAAGTCACATCTAGTCGATATCTAATGTAGATCTAGTTGATCTCTAAATCGTCTCTAGATCTTGTGATTATCTCGAAATCCGAATAGGCATGTACTTACAGATTACATTCACTCGCTCTGCGGATATAAGTAAAAACTTTACACTTAGAAATAACTAATTTCACCCGTTAGCATTTGTATAATGGAAATGAAGTAGGTACGACTAAATTGGTAACTTCCTTTATTCATTGACATGTTATAATTAGTTTTAGTTTATCATTATTGGCAATCAACATCCAAAAAGGGGTGGTTCTCGATTCATCAGTTTTGGTAGGTACTCGGTTATACTAAATCGAGTTGTAACAAATCTTTATTACTTATATATTTTTATATCAGATTTGGTACCAAAATGTTACCATTAATACCAATTTAGCCAATTAATTAGTAGTGATACTATAGGGAACCCAGTGTACCTAATTGATAATTTTTTCGAATTTTAGAGCTTAATATTATATGACTACGGCTGTGCGAAATATCTTTAAAATACCTAATTATGTCAACTAAGCCATTGCTGGTATTCGCTGTGTAGTGCGAGCGCCCGAACCACGCACAGCCTTCCTTGAATTTCAGATATTCCATACCTGAGACGAACCGTGTCACTTCAAAGTGCTTATACGTGGCTGTTTCGCGGCGGGTGTACGAGTATAAAGGCTTATGAATTCTTATATGATTCTCAACACGGCCTCCGCCGACCGGCTCCGAGCGCTCTTGGCTCCGGCTCAAGTCCCCTTCATTCCCCTATGTCTCGCCGGTAAATAATTGCGAAATAATTGTGCGCACTACTCCACCTTGACAATTATGTGCACTTTATTCGAAGGTGCTCCTAGTTTACGCCTCACCTCGTACAGGTTTAATTACTACCTTGCGTAACATGTGACTTTATTGCTAGCGCACACATACTGCGTGTTCTATTCCGTGTCTGCCAACCTCTTGTTCAACTACTGACAAAAATTTTACACAGGATATGTTGGCCCTTATTCACTTTAAAATGTTTAGTCGTAATAACACATCGCGTAACAATGTTGCCAGATTAAGGAGAAGCCATTTGAATTTTAACCTGGATATTAGGCTGTAAATGTATCGTATTTTTCTTGTGTTGTATTGTTTAGGTATTTACAGCTCTTTCAAATAAAAAAGTTAATTCGACATTCTAAAAGTTCCTCATTAGGTACTTTACTTTAGGTAAGATTCAAAATAATTTATAATTAAGTATACCTATTTGTGCATATATATATTTGGTCGGTATTGTTGGTGTTTATGAAGCTAGAGCAAAGTTCATTCCTGGTAGGTAGTTAAGATGCTTTAATTTAGCCGGCGGTGGTTGTGTAAAAGCCGCTACGGAAAGATAATAGCGGTTCTTAAAATAAAGCCTTTGTGTCATTATTATGACAACGCTCGCGACGGCGGCGGCGCGCAGCTCCATTAACTATGAAATTGATTTAGAAATATTAAAAATAATAACCCTACACCTTCTAAACAAATGCTGTACTTTGTTAAAAATTCACAGATTTCGTGCCTCACACGACTATCGAGCACATTGGAAATGAATCTACGGAATTCGAAAAAATATTGTCGCTGAGCGACGAGAAAGTCTGGATAAGGAAAAAGTTACAAAATAAAACTACAACGTTGAATGATAATTATTTTATTCTTAGACTAACACAAGTATCCTGGACATAACGCATGTGAACAAACAAATTGCAAAATTTCCACACGCGTATCCAAGTTTGAATAATTGTCGCTGTGGCGCATAAGTATAGGGACATATTTAATTTTTCGATTAATAAGCAGGATATATTAATGTTCAAAGTACAAGAAAATTATTACACGGCAAATCCGTAGTCAACTCGAGAAGTGGTGATCGGCAGCAGCGCCAGCGGCCCATTTGCTGCAAGATATGAAATTTTCTTGACAGCAGTTTGACGCGACGAGAGATGACCATAACAGCGTTTGTCTATGTTGCACCAAACCTGAGTTCCAATAGGTACTACCAGGGTTCAGCATCAGCTATCTTGGGTAATGCTCATCATGACGAATCGGGTGTCCAAAACAGCGTGTGCCTATGTTGCACCAAACCTGAGTTCCGCTAGGTACAACCAGGGTTCAGCATCAGCTCTATGTTGGGTACTACTCTCCTAAGTGCTCATCAAGACGAGTCGGATGACCAAAACAGCGTGTGCCTATGTTGCAACAAACCTGAGTTCCTTTAGGTACAGCCAGGGTTCAGCATCAGCTCTATCTTGGGTACTACTCTCCTAAGTGCTCATCGAGACGAGTCGGATGACCAAAACAGCGTGTGCCTATGTTGCAACAAACCTGAGTTCCTTTAGGTACAGCCAGGGTTCAGCATCAGCTCTATCTTGGGTACTACTCTCCTAAGTGCTCATCGAGACGAGTCCGATGACCAAAACAGCGTGTGTTTATGTTGTATTAAACCCGAGCCCCACTAGGTATTTAGTCTCCCTCTCGTTGTCGAATAGTGCGTTATCTACGCCCGTCTCAAACAGGATAGATAGAGTTAGACCAAGAAAAATCTGCAGCGATTTTGAAAGCCCACGCAGTGCAAGTGTTATTCTGCCGTCATAATCCCGATAATTCACAACAAACACCGATAACGAACTCTGCGAAACATGAAGTCATAAATGTCCTGTGAAAAATGTCGTTCTGACTTTTTGACTATTTTAAGGTTAGGCTACAGGGCAAACCCTTAACCCGATCGTCTTTGTTTTAGGCTCAAATTGTAGCTGACTAAATTGTCCAGAGCCGTTTTTCTCAAATTTTTGATATCATTCTTCGTTTCCAAATTATCGAGCACCAAAATCAAAAATTCGGAAAAAATTGAATTTTATTTTCACTATTTCGACCATAACTTTTTTTGTTTTTGACTTTCTCGAATAATTATTTTTGCACCTTACAGCTCTCGTGATTATGCGTCTTTTGAGCCTATTTTTTAATATCATATCTTCACAACTTTCCGAGATATAAGGGGATCGCACTTTTTCGTGAAATCGGACCGTATACTGGAGCGAACGAAAAGACATTTCCAATGTCAAAAGGGCGCAGCTTGTGTACATACTAGCCTAGGGTAGCCGGCAAATTATGGGAAACATTTATGGAATATTCTTCAGGAATATTTAAAGATTAAAGATTTTGGTCCCTCCGTCCCAAACTACCATGTAATTTCAATACCTGCATCTGTAGGTATATTGAACATACTTAATAGTAGCTATAGACAGGTATAAAATCAATGACGGAGCTTACAGAAAATGGTAGCCGTAATTTCAGTACCGCCATATTCACTCTAAAATAGTTCCAAATAAGTACCTATTACCTAAGGTGTGAGATAATAAACCGCTGCAGTTAACGTGGCTCAAACATCACGAATACGAAATGTGTAGAACATGTTAGGATATAATAGTTTTCAGTGCATAGGGTTAGAATAGAAGAGCACGAGCAATTGAAAGGAGTACGGAACGAAGCCAAGCGCCGCGAACCCGACGCGACACAAGGCGTCGCGTTGTTCTCAAAATAATGCGCGGCTACTGCGCTATTTGAAGTGTGTCGCTACTTGAATAATTTATAAGTCGCGCTCGTCTCGGAGTGCACTACATTTTCGTAGCTAAGCCATACCATACTCCGGCCCATGTCAAATACAGTACCACTCGCTAAAATTAACTAAAATACGGACGGCACATTTCAAATCCTGCTCAGTCAACGCTAATCCCCGGCTAAACGTAGATAAACATTTAAGTTTCAATTACATACTCACCTAAGAGCTTTAAACTGAAGTCTTATATGAAGATAAATTTATACGTACATATATAGGTAAGTACATTCTGTCGTACCTATTCCTGTATATATTATAATAATATGGTAAGAACATAAGGATTAGGCTCTGACATAAATACAATAAAGTCAACGGAAGTGAAAGCGTAGGCAAAGGTTTCACGGGCTTTACACATTAAGGAAAACAAAATTTTCTCGGGTCGCATTTTTCCTCGGGGATAAATACAATATATTGCGGCACTGAGGTGCCACAGGCAGCGCCTGAATGAACACAATTAGCTGGTATCGTGTCAGGTGGGACGGCCATAGTGTTGCGATCACCTCGTCACACAAACGGCCCTGCTTTTAGTTGTGTACCATAAATGTAGTAGGTACACATTTTGTTTATTGGATACTCTTTATAGTCTTGTGGCGAACCTTTTTCGGTTGGCTTACCTCAGCCTGCGAAAGCAGGCCGCTAAGTCAATGATATATCTACTTACCTAGGTGTCACCATGGACCTAGAATACTACGGACGTAGTTTTGCTAAGACAAAAACTGTGATTCCATCATCCACCAATTTCCTAGTATTTACGCGTGACACACACACATTGACAGTTATCTCAATGCCCTCATCCACCAATTTGCCGTCAGACGGATCGAAACATCAGTGAAGTAAATTTGTCCAAGAAAAATGTAAAATATGCCGGCATGCGTAGTTAAATCCTGCAAGAATTGTACCGATCGAAAGAAAAAAAGTGACGGAATAACTTTTCATAGCTAATTTTATGAATTATCACGGTATAGTACATAAAATCTCCATATTTCATTATTTATAAATGCGAAACAGGAGTGTGACCAGTAAGTTGAATAGGGTAATTTCCCGAAAGTAGGGTAATTGATGTCCTTCTTATTAAATCATTATGTGTATAAGAGATCATTAATTAGGATATTTAGGTAAATAGCTAAATTACTGATTTTGCATTTCAAACTAGGTCGGTATGGTAATTTCCCGATAATAAGGAGATTAAAGACGTTTACATGAATAATGTTTGATAGTTAACGTTTATTTGTTATGTAAGGTAAACATACACATGGTGCTCGACGCGGTCCCAGTCCAGTACATGTCATCTTGAAACTTAAACTCTAAATCATAATTAGATTCCAAAAAATGTTGCCACTGCAATAATTTGTTTGTAAAATAGTAAATTCCTTTTTATAAATAAATACGCTAAGATAATTTATTTATTGGTAATTTTACGACTACGATTTAAAAAAGTACTTTTATTTACTTATTTTTTCATAAATACAAGACGCGCTAGTAAAAAGTGGCAACATTGTCTTACTTTTTTTGGAATCTAATTATGATTTAGAGTTATAAGTCATTGTCAATAGAGGTGACAGCAAGGTGTCATCTATTGGGCATTAACATGTCGAGCACTAGTACATTTACCTTATATATATTTATTTATTGTTTAAAACCAGATATGATACAAGTTAAATATCATTAGGTATTGAAAATAATATTTGCACAAAGTAATTGTGCAACAATGCGCATTTTCAAGACCTATCAGTTAGATACACACTTTTTTTTATTGTCTAACGTAAAACTGTCCTATTTTAATATTTGAAAACAAGGACGATATTGAAAATAATTGTTTCACCATTAGGGGAGAATTTGTGTTACATGGTATCACTCGTCTACAAGCACACTTTCAAACCGTCCGCCATTGCAGTGTCACAGTTTGTCTTAAGTGACATTCCCTCTGTCAAATATATAACTCTATGGGTGTCACTTTAATTGTCTAATGTAGGTACGATATTCTTGCAATGACAGAATAAATATTAATACGCTTTAATTTTACGTGATTAATTATTTCTTTAATCCTAAAATAGGAGTCCCACAGTCTGGCTACAGAAAGTTAAGGTTAGTAAAGTAAATTATAGGTAAATGTAAAAAACTTCTGTACACAAGTTCCACACTATCATATGTAGCTTACAATTTACTTATTTGATTTGCTGAGGGTTATTCTACTAATTCGTAAACATACAAACTGTCTTGTAAATTATTGCAAGATGAAGAGCCAACATGTATTGTGACTATTTTAGTGGTTTGCCCATAACTGGCACTAAGATACTATTAAACTGCAATATGTCGGCGTGGAATAGTGGATATTAGATAGCAGATAATATTACTTAGGTGTACAATAGCTTGCTGGCTTCAATTTGCTCGCTCGACTTTCTAAATTTGGCATTGCATCCTAGCACACATTCCTTGCGATTCTTATTTTTAACCTGTATTCTCGGAATGCGCCAATTGGTGAAGTGGAACTACTGACGTAGAACATAAAATGATGGTATATTAGAGTTTTTGTGAAGTCGTTTCGTTTTTTTATTGTAATTATGGAAGTATAACAAAGTAGTTTAAATTATATTTATATATTTAAATCACGCTAGTGTAAAATAGTAAGTAAAATAAAGCGTGACAGTCCACTGGTGATATCCTGATATCACAATTTTACTCCAAAGTGACAGCATTGTTTTGACATCAGGTACCGACTAGGCGCTATATAATTTTTTATAGGCCTACCTATTATTATAGGCCGATACTCTACATTTTACAACGTCTTAAACCAAAATATATCATGAACTAAATATACACTGATTGCCGTAAAAGAATATTTGCATCCACACCATCATTGAAATGAAAAATGATTCCTTTTCTCTATCTACAGGTTGGTATAGAATCGTGACGTCACTGTCCGTGTTCGTGTCGCGCGGGAGTGTTTAATAGGTTTTGCCAAGTCCATAGATCACTTATCTGCATCACGGAGTATATGTACCTACGTATATTTTAAGATGACTCGCGGTCGCCATATACTAATTTTATATGAGAGCCGCTCAGTCGTTCATTTTAACTGCATCCAGGTTTACAACTTGGAGGCAGGCTGATTCGAACTCACAAAATTAAAGTTTACTTTAACAAGTATATATGAGTACAAATCCTTATAAAACATTTACGTATGGGTTAAAATACAACAAAAAAGTAAGTTCGACTGCGTATATCAGTCTAAAAGGCTTGCCGCGTAGTATTTGAAGATTTCGATTGATAAAAAATAAATAAAAAAAAAGTCATTTATTGTCGCAACAAAAACTTACAGCAACATATCGAACAAAGAGAAAACAAACAATAAGGTTAAAGTCCGATAGGGGTGGGGTTGATGCAGCAGATAGGAAAATATCAGTGTAAATTTAATTCACAAATTTCTTTACTGCCCTACTCGCATTACTGTCGCAATTAAATTTTTTATTTCACCAGTGAAATTGACAGTGACATCGGCCGTTTCCCGCTGCTGCAGCCGCAAGCCGAATCAACGAATTACATGGCGGCTGACGCTTACGTCGCATAGCGCCGCAATAATGTTATTGCGGCGCCATAAGGTACCTTTTGCCGTAGAACGTCACATATCTTTACTATTTCATATCTAGTAAATCTCTAATTCATTTCCCGAATCGCGCCGTCAAGGTGACAGTCCATTTCCAACGACAGCAGCACTACCATTCATTTTACTATGGAAATTGACAATAACAGCGACGCGTTCGTACTAGTAGTGAAGCTGCGGTCAGAAATGGAATGTTACCCTAATACGGAGTCGGTGGGGAGTAGTCCTCGTCTAAGGCACACGTGCTTCTCTGATAATTAGCCGTTTGCGTGACAGTGACAATTACCACTTCGGTACCGATGTCGGGAACACACCGCATGTTTACAGTAATTGTGCAATCATGTCTAATGACGTAACAGTGTAATGTGTAGCTTTTACATAATGAGTTTAACATTACTCATTCCGAGGATATATTGTCTGCTTTGGTTTTAATGACGTTATCAGCAACTTCATTTAGAACGTTTATTACATAATGTCCGTAGCAGTGCTACGGCGTAGACCGCCTACGGCGTAGCGACGTTATTTTTTGTTTAATCCGGCGCAGCTAAGCTAAGCATAAATAAATAACTCGGTATTAGCAGCTTACACTAAAATACGCTTGGTGACGTTGTCCTTGCATTAACTTTGTACTCGCATGCAAACCGAGACAATAAAAAGTTCATGAACTCTTAAAATTGTTCCCTTTTTAAGCGGTTTGAAAAAAACTTGCAAAAGAGTAAACCTGTTTTTGCGACCGAATTAAAAAAAAAGAGTTTGTTCTACAGTTTAATTATCAATCATTTAGTTTGCGTTCCTGCGAGCCAGCGCTCCCTAACGAACGCTATTTCGAGCCAATTTTAATACATATTAATATTACTCATTCGAAAGAAGACCTAAGTATCGCAGTTTACGTCAGTCTTTATTTTCAAGGAACAACAACTTATCAACACCGGATATAATTTAAACAAAACTGACAAACGAATGAAATGTATCTAAGCAGAAAGTATTTAAAAAGGGGAAAAAAAATAAGATTTTCGATTACTTATAAACTTTCATTTATAAAAATGGTTAAAAATGTTACTTATGCCACCCGTCTTATCTTAAATATATATAAATAAAACAAATAAATATTATAGGACAATTTTAACACAGATCGACCTAGTCCCACAGTATGCTCAATAAGGCTACCTACCTACCTACCTACCTATCTTACCTATTCATTAAAAATGGCTCACTAGGAGCATACATTGTAACTAAATGTGGCATTCCATGCCTAAAACGACCTTATTCTCCATGTGCATAAGGACCTATTAGGCATGGAACGTCACAAACATCCACATGCACACTATTTTTACAATGCTAAATAAATACATCACTTACCTACAACTGGGTGAAATCTAGACTAGGATACATTAATACAGTGACCCTGCCAAGGATATTAGTTTTGTTCGTGACTCGTATCACGCTGACGAACGCATAACTGTCGAGAACAAGAGAAATAAATTAAAATATGCATTAAACTTTATCATCCTTCGAAATCATGCGGTCTCTTTTTAATTGGATTTATTAACTCGTCTAAAAACGCGTCAAATACTTATTAAATCAGCAACCCTCGTTTTCAACCAGTTTAGATTTTCGTTAAAATAATTATTTTTAATTATTCAAACTGCTGCTCATTATGCATTCAAAGCGGCCAGTAAGCTGACGATCTTTTCTAAAGTATGGCGACAGTAATCCATTAAAACTCCTATCTTACACGCTACGCTTTTGCAAAAGAGACCTTGCTGCATGCAAAATAGAGTTAAAAAATTGAGGTTGCGGTGACGAAGATAAGTAGTTAGTAAATAAAGCAATTGACGGTTGGGAACATTTTATTTGCTTAAAAGCGGGATTACTACTAGGGACACTTTTCTTTGGGCCCTACTATTTAATTTAGATGGTTATTTAGAAGTTAAAATAGGTTTAAATATGGCGGTAAATACACATCACTCGTTTACATAAATGTTAAATATAATATTAGCTCTATATACACATAACAATGCACAAATAGTAGTTTATGTGACTGCTACATAATGAATACATTAAAATACGAATGTGGGTTTATGAAACGAGCATAACAAATTTCATAATAAGATCACACAAGGGTTTTAATGCCTATTTATCGCACCCCGGTTCGACGGGTGCTAAAATGCCCCTGCATTTTTGCTAGTGATTAATTAAATATCGACTCGAGTGTTATCGATATCGATATGAAGCAAAGTTTAAACCGTAACAAAAAAATATACGGATAAAATGAACCTTACAATCCAATAATAAGAGTACATCTACAAGTACACAACGCAGCAAACTCTCGGTGAATAAAGGTACCCACACGGATGAACGTCACGATCGTATGCCGTTATACAATGCCGCTAATCCAGCCGAGATGTGCCGTCAAATTTTACTGAGCCGCGCGTCATTTATATTATAATGCGCCGCGGTACCTGAAGCGGCATTCGACTTTTATACTTTGATCACAATCTTATCTCATATTGCAATCACTGGAAGTGCATCTCGCTTATACATATGTCTCTTTGCGAGCAAGATGCGCTGCGAATGCTTTCAAAACGAATTTGAATTGGGAATTTTAAATGTTCCTTCTGGGCTGTCACTTCCACCGCTTACTGAACACATAACGAACCAGTCGGTATTAGATCCTGCGTGTTAGTTGTACAATAATTATACCTGGCTCCAATTTCACCACGGTGACAGGTGCGACAATTGTAAATTATCACTGTTGCTGACGTCACAGGCATCCATGGGCTACGGTTACCGTTTACCATCGGGCGGGCCGTATTCCTGTTTGCCACCATCATTGTTTTATTAAAAAAAACTTTATTAATATCGGAAAAAAACAGATATTTCTCTTGCTAAGTTTATGACAATTGTCACAAGAAACACTACAATTGACACGAAATTCCGACATATAACTCATTACCTGTCAAGAATTACCTACAATTCTTCTAAATCTTGACAATTGTCAGAAACTTCGCAAAAGAAATATCTGTTTTTTTCCGATATAATAAAGTTTTTTTAAATAATACAATGATGGTGGCAAACAGGAATACGGCCCGCCCGATGGTAAGTGGTAACCGTAGTCCATGGATGCCTGTGACGTCAGCAACAGTGATTTTACAATTGTCGCACCTGTCACCGTGGTGAAATTGGGGCCTGGTGTTGACAATTATTATGGAAAACATTTATTGTTTTTCATTAAAAAATAATATACCTGGTTGCAATTAAATTTTAATTACACACTTTTTTAATGCATTAGCAAACGACATGTAATACAAAAGAGAAAGTATAAAATCCAAAAAAAAATATAATTCATTAAAAAGTTTAAGTAAATTAAATAATTTAGTACCTACGTTATTTTATTAAAACCGGTTTTGAAATGTATTAGGTATCATAAATTAGTTCTCAATCTCAACCCTCGAAGGCAAAAAAACACAAAGTTATGGAATCTCCACCGTAGTAGTATTGAATAAATTGTCGTATAATTAACACCATACAATATACTTTCATTTGTAATTTGACTGGAGAAAAAATACGCAGATTTTTGAACACTATTTTTTTCTGACACATTCAATTAACAATACTTAGACCATTGGTAAAACTCAAGAATTATTATTATTATTATTATTAAAGCCTTCTTTATTTCCTTAATGCATTAAACTCTAACTTAAATATATTTAGTTATATTATATTTTTCATATTAAGGACCCCTGTCGGGTATAGGCCTCCTCCATGTTTTTCCATTTATCTCGATCTTTGGCCTTAATTGCCCAATTTTCACCGGCTATGTCTATAATATCCTTTGACCATCTCGTTTTGGGTTTTCCTGCTGTTCTTTTCCCATATGGTCCTGGCCACTTAGTGATTTTGCTGGTCCATCTTCCATCTGTCATCCTGGCTATGTGGCCGGCCCATCTCCATTTTTGCTTGAGTATGAACTTCTAATGCGTCTATGACATTTGTTTTGGATCTTATGTGTTTACTATTAACTTTCTCTTTTAGTTTTATTTTTAGGATGCTCCTTTCCATCGCTCTTTGACAGGTTCTAACTTTTAGTTTGTTCTTATTTGTGTGCACCCATGTTTGGCAACCATAAGTGAGACTTGGTAAGATGCATGTGTCCATCACAGTTTTTTTCATGTTTAGGTTGTAGTTTCCCTTTAAAAACTCAAGAATTACCAGTTAGTAAAGCAATTTTCTCATTAACAATCAGCTTATCGACGAAAAGTTTTATTGTTCAGCCACTACTCACACTGCAGTCGCTTATTAGTTATTATACCCCCGGTATGGGGTTTGTACGTAGCCAATAACTTTGACCAGGAATGTCTGCATAAGTTTTATAAGAGGCGAAGTCAGATTTACATATGATATTTGATATATTATTATGTGATACTTATATGATATTTAATATAGCCCTGAAATATATTTTTATCCCCCTCTGATATACGAAACATAACAAACTAATTTGAAACTAATGAGACATATGAAAATGCCGTTGGCATAGGTAGCTAATGTAATAATAAAATACCAACTAGGCAGCAGCAGCAATCCCAACGCCGGTAATAAACGAGAAACAAGTAGCGAGCGTTTTTTTTCGTCCAGGTGTTTTCTCTCAGAACAAGTTCTTGCCGTCAGCATATGAATGAATGTTTTTTCATACACACGGGATTGTACCCACGTTACTTCAACATTCTCTTCGTCATATTGTGCGAGAAAATACTTGTTTTCTTCACACCTGCCGGACATCGGTTGCCTCACGGTTTCCGTCGGTTATGGTAATTGCGTGCGTCAATTATGAAATGGAGATAGATCTTGCATTATGAAATGACGGCTGCAACATTAATTGTGTAGACAATAAATAAAAAAACTTCTATAGGAAAACTACAAAAACGTAATTACCGGCGCAGTGACTCAAAATGAGTTTTACCCTCCAACACGAGTACACGCCCGTCGATCCTGCTCATGTTAATATTTTAATGGGTTGGTAAGTACGTTTTCCACTACGTAAAAATACGCAGTTTAAGGTAATGACGATAAGATTATTTCATAACAGTTAGGTTAGAGGGAAAATGGAGTTTGCTTATAACTGATGTAAAAGTATTTTAAAAGATGCAGCGCAATTATTCTACTAAAATCTACTGCTGGTTAAATACACCTACGGACTGATATATGTACTCGTACGAAGCACTCTCCAGCAAAAAGATTAGAGCTGCGGCCGTAGTGTTCTCAGGTTCTCACCTCAGCGAAAGAGGCGACCTCCCCGTAGAGATTCCGCCGCGCCGTAACCGCGGATCTTTTAAAGAAGGGAAGGAAGGAAGTGACGTCCCCAACACATATATTTTCTTCTGAACATAAGCTGATAATGCATCGAGAAACGTGCGGAGCAATCGAATTGACATGGTTTTATCGGTCTCAGCTTTTTCGCTGATTTTGTTATTTGAAAATGCTTTTTAACGTCGTGTTTACATATATATGTAACTAGACGGGCCCGCAGCTCCGCTCGCGTAAATGAAATAAAGAGTTTGTCTTATGTTTAGTTAAATACCGACATTATTATGTTTTCAACCCTGCCAGGGTTTATAACTGTGTGGGATTTCTTATTTGTAGCCGTTATTTGGATAACTTAATACGCAAATTTCTCAAAAAATTATGTGATTTGATAAAAGGCAAGATTGTATTTTTTCATCTACGTAGGTATTTATTTAAAACTTGTTTCAACATAAAATTATTATTTATTTTTATAAGCCTAGTTGCAAAAACCTTCATTAGATTAACTTTCCGCCTTAAGACGAATATGGAAGACCACCGCCCATTAATCGCCTTTTCATACAAACGTAGGTAGTCATTAACATTACTTACTATGGCTACGGTGACGCAACGACCCAAAGTGAGTCCTGGCCTCCGACACCAGATCACGCCATGTTTCTCGGTCTTGCGATAGCTCTCGCCACTCTCGCCAGTCGCCATGGCCGAGGTTGAGCAGATCTTGAGCAACTAAGTCGTTCCAGCGGTACCTAGGACGTCCAATCGGGCGTCTCCCATTTCGTTGTCCCATCAAGTACGCTCTCGTCACGGCACGATCCACTCACTCAATATTTCACTACTATATCGGGACACATCCTTATTTCTATGGCAACAAAGTTATATATATTTGTCTGACTGCTGACTGTACATAGTGTACATTTGCTTATTTTCATCAGGTCGCTCAAAAATATTTGAACATACACTTTATACTACCTACATTATAACTTGCTGTAAACTTTGTATTTTTGGCCCATCTCGGCAGCCCGTTCCCATTCGTCCGGGAATGGCAATGTTTGCCGAAGCCGTGAAAGTCAATCCGAATAATATAACTCAAAAAGAAATTGAAAACAGCAAAATACAAATTATTAATAATAATATGATAATATTAATTTGATTGATTGATCATACATGGCATAAGTCACTCGTATGGCCAATAGACTAAGGTTGAGGTTAACAGCACTTTTTATTTTACTTCGTGTAAAAAAACGCCGAAATAACTGTATACCAACATGACAAACATAATTTAGGTTACTTTAACTTACGAATAATTTGGTGTAGTCTGTAGCACCACCGAAACGAAAACAACCGAGAGTTGCCGAGAAATGGCCGAACGTCGTAAAATGAAGATTGTTATGAAAATTTATTTTGCTTATTGTGAATTAAATACGCGTCGAAAGCGATAGTTTTTATGCTCTAGTTCTATTCTCATATTTAGATAATAGATTGGATAATAGTTTTTTCTTATCATACGTGCGTCGTATTCGAGAAACGTGTCAAAAACTTTTTTAGAAATTTGTAAGGCGCCATCTCGCTTCTTCCCTCGTTTTTTATCCCGTTCTGGTTTTTTAAATTTTATATATATGATAGCGACATGACATAAAAATTATTCAGCTACCCGAATTGTTGGTCACGGCATTCTATTATTTATTTAAGTATGACACTCTAAATAATCACATTAAAAATAAGCACGTAAGTTCAATAAGTAAATACATAAATATATTGCCTTAAAACTATTCATTCACTCTGTTAAAACAAAGTTATTTGTTAAAGAATTAAAGACGTCAATTTTATTTATTTATTTATTATTCGGAGAACCAACAGCTATCAATTGCACAAAAGTTATATGTATTGAGCCATTTATAGGTATTGATAAATTTCGATAAACTTTTAAATTGATGACTTTATAACTTGTTTACGGCGTACTTATTTCAAAGTCAGAAAGAAGTTTCCTATCGCTATCGTACCTACGAGTTTTTAAATTGTGCTTTCCAGTATTTGTAACAAAATGACAAAAGGCATGCGTGTAACACGCTTTGGATTAGTCGCATTCTATAACGATAGAACAATATTATCGCATTTCCATGCCTCGTGAATTATGGGGGGATGGAGGATAATATGCACGTCCCGGGGAATTATCCTTCCATCCTACCTATTGTCACCGTGTGGCTCCAGATGAGTTATTACAATCACGTATTACTTGTATCTCCGTGTCGTTCATTTGTGTTTGCTCGACAGAAAAACTGCTAACTACAATCGGCGAATGTTTTGTGAGATATTTTAATGGAATTTAGAGCTTTACGTAAAGTCGTGAAGATACCTCTAAGTTGATCGAAGATGGCCGGAACGGGAAAAGGAAAGGTAAGATATTTTTAAGACATCCCGACTCTGTGAGATTTTAGTGCTCCTTACAAAACTTTCCACATGGAGCAGTTATGGGATCACTTCCGTCTTGCAATCTATTTAGGTTAGGTAAATGCGTTTTTCTAGAATATCGTTTGCCGTATTTCTACTGACAGATTTTTTGTGGATTTTATCTTTTTTTCCTAATGTTGCACTAAAGATCTCAGAGAAAAAAGACCTACAAAATGTAAATAGGATACTGTGTGTATAATTTCGTCAAACCAGGTTCATCAGATTCAGTGAAAATCTGTAAATGGGCAATAGTTCTAAATAAATACCGAATGAATTAACTAGTGACTTAGCTCTACTCCATGCGGCTAGCTTACTAACTATATGCACTTTATTGTAAAATAAGGTAGAACTACCTTATTTTAACAAAAAATAGTTTAAATTTCGAACCGGCTTTCTCGGGTACACTACATAATTCCGAAATATTTTATGCCGAATTTAAAAATATCGAATTATATTATTCCGATTTTTAAATGGTCGACCCATCAAAATTCCATCGTAATTACCGAACGATGAAAATCACGAAATTTTATATTTCCGAATAGTAAAACCGACGATTTTTTAAATTCCGAACCACATAATTCCGAATATAACAATTCCGATAGGGAGAAACATCGAATTTAACATTTACGATTTTTGATATCACGAATCCCGAATTGTCATAATTCCGAAATTTTGAATTCCGATTTCACGTGATTCCTATTTTTTCAATTCCGAATAACCATATTCCGAATTTGTTGTTAATAAATAAAGGTACCTACGTTTCTACGGGGGGTAGCAGTTCTAAGGTAACCTAAACCTACTTTTTTAAAAACAGTTATTTACTGTAGGGGTCGCAGTTCTAACCTAACCTATACCTACTTTTCTGTAAGCAGTAAGTTTCTAGGGGAGGGAGGGTCGCAGTTCTAACCTAACCTACACCTACTTTTCTAGTAGCAGTTGGTTTCTGTAAAGGTCGCAGTTCTAATCTAACCTAACCCACTTTTCTAGTAGCAGTTGGTTTCTGTGAAGGTCGCAGTTCTAACCTAACCCACTTTTCTAGTAGCAGTTGGTTTCTGTGAAGGTCGCAGTTCTAACCTAACCCACTTTTCTAGTAGCAGTTGGTTTCTGTAAAGGTCGCAGTTCTCACCTAACCTAACCTACTTTTCTAGTAGCAGTTGGCTTCTGTGAAGGTCACAGTTCTAACCTTTTTTTTTTTAGATGGGGAATGCTTCTACGCATACCGCCGGGCCGGGGAGAAACCCGGACGGTTATGTGGGACTCAGGGCTGTAAAGAGGCCCCACTACCCACTAAACCCCATGGTGTCCTCTCGCCGCCATGGTTGCGGGGTTACGGGGAAGCTCACGCAATGCGTCCGCGACCCCGCAGCGGCTATCCTGACTAGTATCCATATCCCTATTTTTTAATGATCGTCCCAGTGGAAGCGCTTCCGGAACACGAGGTCGCGCTTACCATCTCGGGAGCCAGCGTCATGGGCGGGGACGCCCCCATGTCCGCCGCCCGCTGGCTCTCATCAGGGCGGCAGGTTCCGCTCATGAGCGGCACGTCTGCGGCCTATGCGGCGGCGGCGCTTTGGGTCAGCCTCGACCCGGGCTTCCCGTTCGCGCTCGGCCGCCTCCTTGTCTCCCATGACGTGCTCGCAGAACGTGAGCACGCACTTTCGCTGCCTAGCATTGCCTGAACTACGGCTGGCAGCGAAAGGTCTTGCCCTACCTGGGTCACAGTTCTAACCTAACCTAACCCACTTTTCTAGTAGCAGTTGGTTTCTGTAAAGGTCGCAGTTCTAACCTAATCTAACCCACTTTTCTGGTAGCAGTTGGTTTCTGTGAAGATCGCAGTTCTAACCTAACCTAACCCATTTTTCTAGTAGGAGTTGGTTTCCGTGAAGGTCGCAGTTCTAACCTAACTTAACCCACTTTTCTAGTAGCAGTTGGTTTCCGTAAAGGTCGCAGTTCTAACTTAAGCCACTTTTCTAGTAGCAGTTGGCTTCTATGAAGGTCGCAGTTCTAACCTAACCTACTTTTCTAGTAGCAGTTGATTCCTGTAAAGGTCGCAGTTCTAACCTAACCTAACCCACTTTTCTAGTAGCAGTTGGTTTCTGTGAAGGTCGCAGTTCTAACCTCACCTAACCCACTTTTCTAGTAGAAGTTGGTTTCTGTAAAGATCGCAGTTCTAACCTAACCCACTTTTCTAGTAGCAGTTGGTTTCTGTGAAGGACGCAGTTCTAACCTAACCTAACCCACTTTTCTGGTAGCAGTTGGTTTCTGTGAAGGTCGCAGTTCTAACCTAACCCACTTTTCTAGTAGCAGTTGGTTTCTGTAAAGGTAGCAGTTCTAGCATGTCCAAATGATTTAAATGCATTTTTTTTGCAGATCAATTTTAAAAACGGCTGACCATTTAATTACTTCCCTTTTGAAAATTACGAATTTCATTATTCCGAGTTTACAATAGATCGAATTTCTGAATTCCGAATTATTTTATTTCCGATCGGTCAATGATTTTTCGGAATACACAAATTCGGAAAAACAAATTTTTGGATTTTTTTAAAAATCTGAACTTTAAGCTTTCGTTCATATGACAATTGGATTTAAGTATGTATTCGGAAATAGCGCAGTCGTGATTTTCTTCTTTCGTGGTTTTCAAAGTCGTGATTTCGATATTTCGGACGTATAAAAAATCGTGATTATGAAAATCGAGGTAATGAAAGTCGGAAAAACATATTTCGGAATATTTGGGTGTTCCCGGCTTTCTCACCAACGGGCTACCATGAGGTAGTGTTCAGTAGGAAACATATTTATGAATGAAGTTTATTTGTAAAAAAAATTCACAGATTTCGTGCCTCACACGACTATCGAGCACATTGGAAATGAATCTACGGAATTCGAAAAAATATTGTAGCTGAGCGACGAGAAAGTCTGGATAAGGAAAAAGTTACAAAATAAAACTACAACGTTGAATGATAATTATTTTATACTTAGACTAACACAAGTATCCTGGACATAACGCATGTGAACAAACAAATTGCAAAATTTCCACACGCGTATCCAAGTTTGAATAATTGTCACCGTGGCGCATAAGTATAGGTACATATTTCATTTTTCGATTAATAAGCAGGATATATTAATGTTCAAAGTACAAGAAAATTATTACACGGCAAATCCGTAGTCAACTCGAGAAGTGGTGATCGGCAGCGGCCCATTTGCTGCAAGATATGAAATTTTCTTGACAGCAGTTTGACGCGACGAGAGATGACCATAACAGCGTTTGTCTATGTTGCACCAAACCTGAGTTCCAATAGGTACTACCAGGGTTCAGCATCAGCTATCTTGGGTAATGCTCTACCATGTGCTCATCATGACGAATCGGGTGTCCAAAACAGCGTGTGCCTATGTTGCACCAAACCTGAGTTCCGCTAGGTACAACCAGGGTTCAGCATCAGCTCTATCTTGGGTACTACTCTCCTAAGTGCTCATCGAGACGAGTCCGATGACCAAAACAGCGTGTGTTTATGTTGTATTAAACCCGAGCTCCACTAGGTACTGCCAGTGTTCAGCATCAGCTATCTGCTAGCAGCCGCCAGCAACATGCTGAGGTGAGACCATTTCGTGGCACTTTCCCTCTCCCTCTCCCTCTCCCTCTCCCTCTCCCTCTCCCTCTCCCTCTCCCTCTCCCTCTCCCTCTCCCTCTCCCTCTCCCTCTCCCTCTCCCTCTCCCTCTCCCTCTCCCTCTCCCTCTCCCTCTCCCTCTCCCTCTCCCTCTCCCTCTCCCTCTCCCTCTCCCTCTCCCTCTCCCTCTCCCTCTCCCTCTCCCTCTCCCTCTCCCTCTCCCTCTCCCTCTCCCTCTCCCTCTCCCTCTCCCTCTCCCTCTCCCTCTCCCTCTCCCTCTCCCTCTCCCTCTCCCTCTCCCTCTCCCTCTCCTCTCCCTCTCCCTCTCCTCTCCTCTCCCTCTCCCTCTCCCTCTCCCTCTCCTCTCCCTCTCCCTCTCCCTCTCCCTCTCCCTCTCCCTCTCCCTCTCCCTCTCCCTCTCCCTCTCCTCTCCCTCTCCCTCTCCCTCTCCCTCTCCCTCTCCCTCTCCCTCTCCTCTCCCTCTCCCTCTCCCTCTCCCTCTCCCTCTCCCTCTCCCTCTCCCTCTCCCTCTCCCTCTCCCTCTCCCTCTCCCTCTCCCTCTCCCTCTCCCTCTCCCTCTCCCTCTCCCTCTCCCTCTCCCTCTCCCTCTCCCTCTCCCTCTCCCTCTCCCTCTCCCTCTCCCTCTCCCTCTCCCTCTCCCTCTCCCTCTCCCTCTCCCTCTCCCTCTCCCTCTCCCTCTCCCTCTCCCTCTCCCTCTCCCTCTCCCTCTCCCTCTCCCTCTCCCTCTCCCTCTCCCTCTCCCTCTCCCTCTCCCTCTCCCTCTCCCTCTGCCTCTGCCTCTGCCTCTCCCTCTCCCTCTGCCTCTGCCTCTGCCTCTGCCTCTGCCTCTGCCTCTGCCTCTGCCTCTGCCTCTGCCTCTGCCTCTGCCTCTGCCTCTGCCTCTGCCTCTGCCTCTGCCTCTGCCTCTGCCTCTGCCTCTGCCTCTGCCTCTGCCTCTGCCTCTGCCTCTGCCTCTGCCTCTGCCTCTGCCTCTGCCTCTGCCTCTGCCTCTGCCTCTGCCTCTGCCTCTGCCTCTGCCTCTGCCTCTGCCTCTATTTCTATTTCCACCACCACAAGAATGCATAGATTGTCGAATAGTGCGTTATCTACGCCCGTCTCAAACAGGATAGATAGAGTTAGACCAAGAAAAATCTGCAGCGATTTTGAAAGCCCATGCAGTGCAAGTGTTATTCTGCCGTCATAATCCCGATAATTCACAACAAACACCGATAACGAACTCTGCGAAACATGAAGTCATAAATGTCCTGTGAAAAATGTCGTTCTGACTTTTTGACTGTTTTAAGGTTAGGCTACAGGGCAAACCCTTAACCCGATCGTCTTTGTTTTAGGCTCAAATTGTAGCTGACTAAATTGTCCAGAGCCGTTTTTCTTAAATTTTTGATATCATTCTTCGTTTCCATATTATCGAGCACCAAAATCAAAAATTCGGAAAAAATTGAATTTTATTTTCACTATTTCGACCATAACTTTTTTTGTTTTTGTCTTTCTCGAATAATTATTTTTGCACCTTACAGCTCTCGTGATTATGCGTCTTTTGAGCCTATTTTTTAATATCATATCTTCACAACTTTCCGAGATATAAGGGGATCGCACTTTTTCGTGAAATCGGACCGTATACTGGAGCGAACGAAAAGACATTTCCAATGTCAAAAAGTTACAATTCTTCATTGGGGTTTTTTTTCACAATAAAGTGTATAGAATTAGTAAGCTAGCCGCATAGAGTAGAGCTAAGTCACTAGTTAATTCATTCGGTACTAAACATTAAGTAACCAATCTTGCCTCTCCTTCCCCTGTAACATGTTATGTGTCTTTTGATTGCAGGTCTGGTAATTGTTTCAGTTTTTAAATATCGTAAAAACCCAGCGCTTGGCGTCAGCTTTCACAGGCCTCGCATTAAACTCACATGCGATATTACAGTACGATAAGCTAACCGAATTGCCCCACCGTATTTAAATTTTGTAACTCAGTTTTTCTTAGTAATTAAATTCCCCAAGCCAGCTTTTGCAATGTAAATGTTATTCACGCTACCTTTTCCGCTAATTGATTTAAAAATAGGCAAGATAAATGAAATGTAGCTTTCGTGATTTGAAAAGTCTAAAGTTTCTTTTATGGCTCCTGGCCGCCGTGGAGGCTTTTTCCTCTTCATCTTTTTACTTAAGAGTAATAAAAACTTTTAACTAATTAAATTAATATTCGTAAACCGTTGATTAAGAAGCTCCGGAATGCTTTTAGCATTAAGGTGGGATCCTTCCCAAGGCAAATTTTATAAATGAAATAATTTCTCTACGCTATTTTAGAAAATACTGCTCCAGTTTGGCTCATTGAGAATATTTGGATTACGACAGTTGTTGGGAAATTATCAAACTGTTACAAAGCCGTAATCGAACGTCTAATCTTGGGCGCGTTGCGACGCTTTAGACAAGACAGCTTGACGTGACTGCGATTAGAATGTTTTAAGCAAAGTTCGCAGGTACTCGGCGGTATCTGGGAGAGGCATCGGGCGGCTCCGCTGCGTTATTATGTTGATTGCTGGGCACTCGCGCGCTCGTAACGATGCGACTCGCGCTCCGCTCGAGCACTCTGCTCCCTCACAAAAGAATTTAGTTAAAGGGCGGGATGAACTCTCCATCATTTGTGCGTGACATATGCTTAATAAAATTAACATAACATGCTTCATATGCGACGATGTCGTGAGTTTCAGAAGATATGCTTATTTAATATTATAGGTAAGTACGTAACGTAGCCTTGTTAACGTATTCAGCGCCAAGAACCCGACTGTCGGGTACACTGTTCGTAGCGACTACGCACTCCATACCTACAGCGAAACCGTGGCTACGCGCTACGAGCGTAACCCGTAGCACTTAGTGGCAATTGTGTTAACACATTCAATACCACTAAGTGCTACGGGTTACGCTCGTAGCGCGTAGCCACGGTTTCGTCGTATGTAGCGCGTAGTCGCTACGAACAGTGTACCCGACAGTCGGGTTCTTGGTGTTGAATGTGTTAAAATGATATACTCGTAAATATTCTTTGTAAAAAAATAAGATAAAGCTAAAAAGGCAAGCTCCGGGACAAAAACTTACCCCTACTTCCTGTTCATATCTTCAACTAGATATGTCACAAAATGCTCTAAGGGCTTTATAAATATTTACAGAGATTATTGTACATTACTTTTCATAGAAACCTTATCGCTAGTAACATTAACTTAACACATAACATAAACTATCAACCCGACTCTCTATTCTGCAGGGATTAACTACCTTTATTGAATTAAAAGTTACCTGATGTAACAACGTTACTCATAAGGTAATAAGGTTTTTCGCACATCAAGGGGAGTTAAGTACAAACGATACAACTGCCGACAGCATCTCATGTGGTTAAGACGAAAGGGGAAGGCCGCCCCGAAACCGCCTTTCCATACAAACGTATTCCCATTTTCCTCTCTGGATATTAATATTATTGAAAATATTTTTACACAATTTAATCTATTTTAATCATAGCTATGCCCGACCGTTTGATGTAATTCAAAATTTGTATGAAACCTGATTTTCGCTCCTATCTTTTATAAAAATGAAGAATGTGAAAAAAATCAAACCCGACCGTTTGACTATGATCTAACTATAACTATGACTACATTACTTACATAAAATTCTCTAAAAATTTTTTTCATGAGAATTTTTTTCTTTTTTTATCCAGGGAGAAAAATGAGGACTACGTTTGTATGGAGAATCGATCGTCCTCTTTCCTCTCAAGCATATTTAAAAGGCACCTCTCGCATCGCAACTTCTCGCTTCTAATGAGAGTTTCACAAGCCGCAAACATGTCGATTCCCTTACGGTATTGAGCATTATCGCACGGTATCTTTTCACACAATTATTAGGCGTGTTTATCGCGGATTTAATTAGAGGATATCGGCGCTATGGGCGCGCTAACGTTCGTGTCGGATTGAAGTCAGTAGGAGCGCGGCAGGAACAAAACAGGGCTCGTTAGTGCACATTAGGGGCGGTGCTTGGGCCTGAGCCTCCATAGCATTAACGCAGCCATTCCAACTTCCTCCGGGCTCGGCCGGCGCTGCTCGCGGGCCCGCCGGCGCCCGCACCCAGCCTCTGTGCTTAAGAGTCTAATTAGCCGTAAATTGCATTCCAAATTGGACTCTTGGCCGAGAATTGAGTTTTGAATGTCTAATTTTGTAGAATAAAGGAAAATTGTATTGTACCGCAATTTATGTGTCAATCTGTATTGTCGTGAAATAGGAAGCTCGTGGCTTTTATTAGCGCTGGAGTTTGTAAAACAGTCGTTGGTGTGCCTTTTCATGCAAATCATCTGGAAGCCACACGACGTATTGTTATATGAATCAATATAAACCATCTACACTGCGTGCAAACAGTGAAATGACACGCTATTGACGACAAAGTTTTGGGGGTTAGAGACAATATTTGATTGTTTTTATTACGTATTAAATAGTTAATAGACTTATTTTTAATCAGTAAAGTATACCACAATAGTAAGAGCTTGATTGTAAAAATTAAATTAAATCCAATCAAGATATTTTTCAAGTCGTAAGAAGTAGCAGACCCTCATAAAGCGAAGCTAATCCTACTAAACTGATTAACGCTCTCTATTCTACTATACTTTAAAATTATTTTTGTATTTCATTTCCAGTCATATCCCCGCTTTACCTACCGGCTATGTTAGGCCACATAAAAATAAAAATGTCTTTGAATGTACTGTGTGATAGAACAACTTAACTTTAATAGTCGGATGTAATTAAGGAGTGTTTTGCGAAGAAATTGACTTGAGTGTTTTTTTTAATCCTAATTATATTAATGTTATGACAACTTAACACATAACGTGGTAGGCACGTCATGTAAGTAGGTTAGTTATTCTGTGACATAAGAAATATATACCTCGATTATCTACAACCTTTCCAAGCCTATGCCAAGCTTGTGTACATTCATAATGAATAGTTTACATTTACCGGCTACTTCCATAATCCCCAAACTAGTAATTAATAGTAAAATATGTTTGAAAACATTAAAACAATACAAATATCGATGGTAATTCAACTTTTAATTTAAATGTAGGTCCTTACTTAATTAGTTAATTTGGGACATGAACCTATCATAAAATTGCTTTGTTTCGACCTTTTTTTAAGATGGTAGAGAGAAACTGTCGTGGTCGAACAGTTTAGTGCTATAAACAATATTTTAGTAGGCGAGCCTAACTCGGGCTCATAGCATGCAACTAGAAAACCGTTATTTAATTTGGGTACCTACTAGGTAAGTACTTGGATAAGGAGGGTAGAATGTATGTAAATTGGTAAACGTTAAATGCTGTCAATACTACGTCGTATACCGGGTGTGGCCTGTATCACGAGCAAATAATTAAAACATAGATTGTACTGCTCAAACGGTGACACTTTTGTTCAACGACTTTTAAAAATTATGAAGTATTTAGACTCCCTATTTTTTATACAAAATAAATATTATCTTCAATGGACGCCATCGCCACGCCATATCATTGTGATTGACGTTGCTTGTCACGCCTTAAACATAACAAAATTCGCAATACATTGCGTCTTAGAATAAACTTTAAAAGTGTATTAAAAATCAAAGCACAAGTTATTTTTAAAAGTCGCTGAACAAATGTTGGTCAGTATGAGGAGTACAGCCTACAGTTTAATTTTTTGCGCATATTACAGGCCACTCCCGGTATTTTAATGCCGGACTATTTATTTTGTGTCTGCCTGTTATATTAGGAAACAGTTATTACATAGAAGTAGAATATTCCTCTGCAATATCGTTAGAATTTAGAGTAGGATTTGTAAAAGCCAGTCACGCGGGTCGCGGGATATAGTTCCGGCTATATGATATAAGATAGCTGGAATGGTTTCTGTTGATAAAATCAGAATGACCAGTAATTACGAATGCTTTTTCTCTTTACTCGACATTTACGGCGAGCAATTTTATTGGTTCAATTCGTATTCATGACATCCAATGTTATATTGAACTCGACCTAATCACTGCGTGCACTGGTTGATGGAAGTGGTAATTAATCCTCTCATACACATGTTTTTGCCTAATTATTAATTATACATAGTAGGTACCTCGACAGAATCGGCGCAAAATTGCAGAGTCAGAGTCTTTCCTGATACTGTTGAGTCACTATGTACTTACATGACGCGCATATTAAAAATATACAATAGCGGATATTGGCACGTTGAATTTTATGCCAGTTGAAATAATACAAATTGAGGAATCTATCATGAATCATGATATATTGGAATTATTAAAACATTGATGACCTCAAAGCTCAAAGATGTAAATTAATTTTCTCAACACACACGACACACTATTCTCGAGAGGTCTACTCTTAATAACAAACATAATCTCTTAATAACTTGGTTAGTCCAAAGTTGCCAATTAATGATATTGCGGCAAGCCCTAGACTGAGATTAATTATACATATTAGTAGGTAAGTTCTACATAGTTAAACAAGTTGTCTATCCATGGTAGGTATCTGAACTAATACTTTAACGGAGTTCCTTGAAGTTTCCTGTGTTGTAATGTAGGGGACATTGGAGTGGGATTGAAAAGCTTTGCGACAAATTCATATGAGAGACAGGGAACGCTCTCATGTACCTATTATTAATGCTCCAATAAACGTGTAGTATTCATATAGCTGTCCTCAGCCTAAGGATAACCTTTGTAAGCGTGGCTTGACCTGCATTCCTCATTCACAAGATCCAATTAACCAAAAACATATCATAAAGTATTTAAATATAAAAATCCGTGCCGCACAACCCGCATGACTGCCTTCAACTCGACAAGGGCATAAATAAATAAAGAGGAGGTCCGTTGTTGGGGCAACACAAAGTGGAATGATTACATGCGAGCATGGGATCCTGAATATTAACACGGCATTGGACTACGTTAGATTCATACATTATAGACAGAGTGGGAAATTAAAAGCAAATTCAGCAAAGGTTTACGAGTAGGTACTTCAGCTTTTGTTAAAACTCTCGGAGAGCACAACTATACACTGGATTGGTCGCCTCTAGTCTTTTTATAATTTAAGATACGCACGTGAAAATTAGTCTGAACCGAGAAACATTGTTTTTACATACAATCAAATATAAATAATTGTTGTAAGAAATTATTTTATCATACGAAATTATAATATGGTATTTATATGAAACGTCTATAGCATAATTCTAGAAATAAGTACCATAATATTCTGAATAAATACACTATTTTCTGAACAGGCTCACCTAAATAGCGTTTTTGAAAATACGCGACTAATTGATTGGCAGCGCCATCTCTCTCGCTAGCTCGGTATCATCATGAGAATGATCCAGATAGAAGGTTCGAACCATACTGTTCTACCTTAGAGATGGCCAGGGGGCGCCACAAGCCTTCAGTAGGAAGTGCATATACTTGGAAAATTTGACTAATGTCGCTGTGGCCCGGTGGCCGAGTGGTTCAGGCACCTGCCGCGATAGCAGAGGACGCTGGTTCGATTCCAGCCTGGGGCACTGGAGGCCTTGGTCACTTTTTCTTAGTATATGACATTTATTTCAGTTTATAATTTATATAGTAGTGTTTCTACTTGATAAAAACAAATTAAAATATTTTCTGAAAAATAATTTAATTTGTTCAAATACTTCATAGTATTGATTGGCAGCGCCATCTCTCTCGCTAGCTCGGTATCATCATGAGAATGATCCAGATAGAAGGTTCGAACCATACTGTTCTACCTTAGAGATGGCCAGGGGGCGCCACAAGCCTTCAGTAGGAAGTGCATATACTTGGAAAATTTGACTAATGTCGCTGTGGCCCGGTGGCCGAGTGGTTCAGGCACCTGCCGCGATAGCAGAGGACGCTGGTTCGATTCCAGCCTGGGGCACTGGAGGCCTTGGTCACTTTTTCTTAGTATATGACATTTATTTCAGTTTATAATTTATATAGTAGTGTTTCTACTTGATAAAAACAAATTAAAATATTTTCTGAAAAATAATTTAATTTGTTCAAATACTTCATAGTATTGATTGGCAGCGCCATCTCTCTCGCTAGCTCGGTATCATCATGAGAATGATCCAGATAGAAGGTTCGAACCATACTGTTCTACCTTAGAGATGGCCAGGGGGCGCCACAAGCCTTCAGTAGGAAGTGCATATACTTGGAAAATTTGACTAATGTCGCTGTGGCCCGGTGGCCGAGTGGTTCAGGCACCTGCCGCGATAGCAGAGGACGCTGGTTCGATTCCAGCCTGGGGCACTGGAGGCCTTGGTCACTTTTTCTTAGTATATGACATTTATTTCAGTTTATAATTTATATAGTAGTGTTTCTACTTGATAAAAACAAATTAAAATATTTTCTGAAAAATAATTTAATTTGTTCAAATACTTCATAGTATTGATTGGCAGCGCCATCTCTCTCGCTAGCTCGGTATCATCATGAGAATGATCCAGATAGAAGGTTCGAACCATACTGTTCTACCTTAGAGATGGCCAGGGGGCGCCACAAGCCTTCAGTAGGAAGTGCATATACTTGGAAAATTTGACTAATGTCGCTGTGGCCCGGTGGCCGAGTGGTTCAGGCACCTGCCGCGATAGCAGAGGACGCTGGTTCGATTCCAGCCTGGGGCACTGGAGGCCTTGGTCACTTTTTCTTAGTATATGACATTTATTTCAGTTTATAATTTATATAGTAGTGTTTCTACTTGATAAAAACAAATTAAAATATTTTCTGAAAAATAATTTAATTTGTTCAAATACTTCATAGTATTGATTGGCAGCGCCATCTCTCTCGCTAGCTCGGTATCATCATGAGAATGATCCAGATAGAAGGTTCGAACCATACTGTTCTACCTTAGAGATGGCCAGGGGGCGCCACAAGCCTTCAGTAGGAAGTGCATATACTTGGAAAATTTGACTAATGTCGCTGTGGCCCGGTGGCCGAGTGGTTCAGGCACCTGCCGCGATAGCAGAGGACGCTGGTTCGATTCCAGCCTGGGGCACTGGAGGCCTTGGTCACTTTTTCTTAGTATTTGACATTTATTTCAGTTTATAATTTATATAGTAGTGTTTCTACTTGATAAAAACAAATTAAAATATTTTCTGAAAAATAATTTAATTTGTTCAAATACTTCATAGTATTGATTGGCAGCGCCATCTCTCTCGCTAGCTCGGTATCATCATGAGAATGATCCAGATAGAAGGTTCGAACCATACTGTTCTACCTTAGAGATGGCCAGGGGGCGCCACAAGCCTTCAGTAGGAAGTGCATATACTTGGAAAATTTGACTAATGTCGCTGTGGCCCGGTGGCCGAGTGGTTCAGGCACCTGCCGCGATAGCAGAGGACGCTGGTTCGATTCCAGCCTGGGGCACTGGAGGCCTTGGTCACTTTTTCTTAGTATATGACATTTATTTCAGTTTATAATTTATATAGTAGTGTTTCTACTTGATAAAAACAAATTAAAATATTTTCTGAAAAATAATTTAATTTGTTCAAATACTTCACGCGACTAATGTTATAGAAAATATGTCTTTAGTTGCAACAATGTGAATAAAAGCTGTTTTCCATCCGTCTCTTGGAAACTTAACCCGTTTAGCCTGTACCGACGTAATCTATTAAACTAGCCAAGAAGACTTTGCATGGCTGCGAGTTCGTAGGTACTACAGGCATTCGGCGACCACTCAGTGACATTAATAAACACAAAGGAAATTGTTTTTCATGTAACAGAAAGAAAGTAAAACGCTTGAAGTTGAGAGTTAATTTATTTCAAAGTTGTTTGTTAGTAATTTGTTGCGGGCTCGTCCTGAGGGAAGACCGCGGGCACTGTTGTTACACAAACTTTTTCTTGTTACAAAATTTGACTCGGCTACTTGTAAGTCGCGGGGCGCCTACATCTGTCACAACTGCTTTTATTGCGCAGCTCTCTTTAAAACTGAATTTTCAATGGTTTTATTGCTTCTAGAGCGTTTAACTATTCTGTACCTTTTTCCAACTCCATTTTCTGAATTTGTATGGCAGAATTATTTAAAATAAAAATAATCCATATCGCCAGCTTTGCTGGATCTACCGGCAGCTATCCCGATCTCAAACTACCGGAAATCCCCTACTAATATTACTAGTGGCTCTGTGAGCTGTAGACCTCGCGAGCATATCGGACTTTCATTGGTCTACAAAAATGTCCATGATGGTTAATAATAATCATAAATACGTTAGTTATATTAAGCATTTTATACAAATTACAATGGTCCGTACACCATACAATTTAAATGAATATCGTAAGGAGTAATCGTAAATTAAAGTTCCTTTTCGAGCACCTAACTTGTAATGATGTTGATGCTCTCCTGACCGATTTCGGCCACAGCGACTATGGGCTCTGGAGTAGGCAATTTTTTATATATTTACAGAGATTCAGAGGATAGCCGTGGTCGTATGCCGCGATTATAAACTTTAAGGTAAAATGGCATACGACCCCACGGCTATCCTCTGAATCTCTCTAAATATATTATAAAAAAAATTGGAAATTATATTAGGTTGTATTTTATTAATTAAAAATTGATAACATTTATAATATTTCCCGTATGATATTTTCAGATAAGAATTCTATTTTGTTTCATACATTTTAGAGCGCGATTTGCAGTAGTCGGGTTCGTCATGATTTCGTTAATAAATATTTGAAGTCACTTTATATTACTTTTGCAAGGGCATCGTCAGTACAGAAATGCAGGCAGAGCGCCGCATACATCGGGCTACGCCCGACTCCATGGGGGCGCCGAACGGCTTTGGAACGCGTATAGCGCGCTACGTAGGTACGACGGGCTACGCCCAACGCTTTTAGTATGAAGGCGACGAAGGCGCCCGGCTTTGGACCGCATGCAACGAACGAACGCGTGCGCGTAGCCCGATATATGCGGTGATCTGCGTGCATTTCTGTACTGAGGACGCCCGACACTTTTAGTATGAGAGAACTGAAGGCGCCTGGCTTTGGGCCGCACGCAGCGCGCCACGTACGTCGGGCTACGCCTGACTCTTTTAGTATGAGGGCGCCGAAGGCGCCCGGCTTTGGAACGCGCGCAGCGCGCCACGTACGTCAAGCTACGCCTGACTCTATTAGTCCATACTAACCAACTAACGCCCCCATGGGCGCCGAAGGCGCCCGGCTTTGGAACGCGTAAGTCGGGCTACGCCCGACGGTTTTAGTATAAGGGCGCCGAAAGCGCCTGGCTTTGGACCGCGTGCAGCGTGCCACGTACGTCGGGCTACGCCCGATGGTTTTAGTATGAATGTGGGCGCTAATGGTGCCCGGCTTCTATAACTATTCACGTTGTAAAATATTGCAGCCTATAAAAAAAACACCCTGTATAGCTGTACACCAAACAAATTTCTTTAGCAAAAACCTTCTTGTGTCGCCGTAGTCGGGTAAAACGCGAATAGAATCGAGAGCGCTTGTAAATTCGTAGTTCAAATTAATGTGTTATCGAGTGCAAGCAAACAAAGGCAGGTGCAAAAGCTAACAATATGTATATATTTGAAATGTACTAATTAAGCCCTTTCAAATGATATAACACATCATCATTACATATTTTTATTTTTATGGTTCGTGACTTCTAGAGGGCGCCGTGTTCAAATTGTTGTGACGTCAATAGACTATAACCAGCGAACGATTAAGACGATTCGAATGACACACCGTTTGTCAAATTATATTGAGTACTTTAGAAGTGAATAGGGAACAAATGAACATGGGCGTTTTCAGAAATAAATATTTAAAACCCGATTCTCACAGATCCTGGTGTTTTTGGGTTATTTCAACTCAGAATCACTAGCATATTCAATTCTGATAATAAAATAAAATGTCCCAAGAATTTGTATGAAAATTGTACATTCCACTACGTCACATACATACAAGTGAAAAAAAAATTCATACTAAAACGTGACGTAATGGAATGGACATTTGGGACATCTTTTTTTTAATTGTGGGATGGAGAATGCTGTCGATTCTGAGTAGAATGAGCCCAAGAACGTCCAGATGTGAAAGAATCAGGTTTTCAATATTTATTTCTGAAAACGCCCACATACATACCCACGTACATACAGGTCAAAATCATAACCCTCCTTTTGCGTTGCCGTAGTCGGTTAATAAATGTATGACTGGGCCGTTTAGAAAAATTTAGAAATTAAAATGACGAATTTTTTTAGGGCTAGTTAAATAAAAGCTTGCAAAAATGGATCGCTTAGCCCGCGCGTGATATATCAACAATACGAAATTTTTAATTTATTTATATATCATAATCATAATTTTTTTATTTGCAAGAACACGGTTACAATAAAAGGTCTTAAAAATATAAAAGTTCCACGTATTCAACCTGCAAGCAGGTGTGCAAATTAACATGCAATGTGCTGCTAAGCATCACTTATTATTACCTAGTTAAATCAAAAGTCAGAGTCAGATAATCTGTACGAGTTGTCAAGATCCGCCTTTAAGCACAATTATTCACTTGCGCGAAACGTAGAAAATAAAATAGGGGAAGGTAACATTAAAGGAGCTGCTCACCTTCTTTTCTCTAGCGACGCTATAGCCCCTAATACATCTGATACCTTGAATGCCCTACTAAGTAAGCACCCTAATCCGGATGACAATCTCTTGCTACCAGATCCTCCCGGCCCAACAGATCCCTGCCTTCAGGTAACATCCGATGAGGTTTTTAAGTCTATTTGCGCCTTCCCAAACGGTTCAGCTGGGGGTCTAGACGGTCTAACTCCACAACACCTTAAAGACCTGCTTGGCCACTCCAGCGGTGAAGCAGGTGATACCCTTCTTAAAGATTTAACCGTTTTAGTGAACTTCATGCTACAGGGTAAGGTTAACACGGAAGTTACCAACATCTTGTACGGAGCCAACTTATGCGCTTTGATTAAAAAGGACGGCGGGATCAGGCCTATTGCAGTTGGCACCACCTATCGCCGTTTAGCAGCCAAATCATGCTGCAAGGCGTTTTCAGATAAACTGAGTGCTTACTTTCAACCGGTTCAATTAGGCTTCGGTTCCAGGTGCGGGTGCGAGGCAGCGGTACACGCATTACGTTCTTTTGTTACCAAGAAAGAAGGCGAGGTTGTATTGAAAGTTGACGTACGAAACGCATTCAACTCTGTCGACCGAGGCGCCTTGCTTACCCAAGTCAAAGAAAAGACCCCTGAGCTGTATAATTTTGTTTGGCAATGCTACGGCACAAACTCTAAATTACTTTTTAAAAATAACCTTTTATATTCATCAGTGGGCTGTCAGCAAGGCGACCCTTTGGGCCCTGCACTTTTCAGCCTTGCCATACACCCTATCCTGGAAAGCCTAAATTCTAAATTTAATGCTTGGTACCTCGACGATGGTACCCTGGGAGGCACCGTCGACGAGGTATTTGAAGATATGCGAATTCTCATAGAAAAGTTTTCTAAAATTGGCCTGTGTTTAAATTTTTCTAAGTGCGAAGTATTTTTTCCGACCGCTGCATGCATAAAGATGTAGCGTGTTCAAAATTCAGCACCTTAGCTCCTGGCATCAAAGTTTTGGATGAAAGTTCACTTTACCTCCTAGGTTCACCGATCCTAGACGAAGCCTTCCCGAATTACATTAATAATCAGCTTCAAAATTTTAAAAACTATTCGGACCGCTTGCTCACAATTAACCCTCATATGGCCTACACAATAATTAAATTTTGTTTGTTTGTCCCCAAATTTTTCTTATGTCCTGCGTTGTAGTCATTTTTGGAAATATCCCAACCTTTTGGAAATATTAGACCAAGAAATAAGACTTACAGTATCGTCCATTTTTAACATTACCTTTGACAACTCTCAGTGGTCCCAAGCCTCCCTGCCCATTAGGCACGGTGGTATTGGGATACGACAAACTTCTGCTGTCGCTCTTCCGGCTTTTCTTTCATCAGCGCATAACATTGAAAAGTTGTTCCGAAAAATCCTAAAAACTGACCCTCTTATAAATTTGAACGTCCCTTTCCTGCCGGAGGCTATCGATCGCTGGAAAACGGCCTGCCCTAACGCGGACCTGCCCATTACTCGCCATTCGCAGCACCATTGGGACGAGCCGCTCTGTCTGCTGGTACGGGATAATCTGTACGAAACGTCTACCAGCACCACAGAGCGCGCTCGTCTCCTTGCTGCGACGAAATGGGAATCAGGCTCATGGTTGCAGGCCCTGCCATCAAAGAACCTGGGCACACTTCTCTCAACGAACACCTTCAGGATTTCTTTGTGTTTGCGCTTGGGGGTGGCTTGTGTGGCTCCTCATCTGTGCCAGTGCGGTGCAAACGTGACGCGTTTTGGTGTCCACGGCCTATCTTGTGCAAGAAGTGTCGGCCGTCTTTCACGACACGCGAGCCTAAACGACATCCTCCGCCGAGCTCTTGTTACGGCTGGGGTGCCGGCGGTTCTGGAGCCGTCTGGTTTGGCCCGCGATGATGGGAAAAGACCGGACGGCATGACCCTCGTTCCCTGGAAGATGGGACGGCCTTTAGTTTGGGATGCCACATGCGTGGACACCCTTGCGCCGTCCCATCTTCAAGGAACATCTAACAGAGCTGGTGCGGCCGCCAACGCGGCTGAACACCTCAAGCGGCGCAAATATGCAGCCAATGATTCTGGCCAATAAGCCAGCGATAATTTTTTTCTGCATTTTTTGCTATTAACTCTGTAAACATGTCACAAAAAGATAAAACTCTTATGATATCGATACGACTATTTGTTTAGGCGGCAGGTATCACGACTCCGCCATTTTTTTAAATTTCCAAAAACCGAATTGAAAAAAAAAATTTAGTCATAGAATCTGGTCACAAAATTTCATGAGAATCGGTTAAGAATTGCGACCTGTAGAGGAGAACATCCGGACATACAAAACTAAATATCTAAATACCGCTAAACCAGCGATATTCTTTTTCTGCATTTTTTGCTATTAACTCTGTAAACATGTCTCAAAAAGAAAAAACTCTTATGATATCGATACGACTATTTGTTTAGACGCCAAGTATCACGACCCCGCCATTTTTAAAAACTTCCAAAAACCGGATTGACAAAAAATAATTATTTAGTTATAGAATCTGGTCACAAAATTTCATGAGAATCGGTTATAGACCGGGAGACAGTGACACATTTTACTGGGTCATTTGTACCAGTATGGCGGTTCGTCAGGGGTCTAAGTACGTAATGAAGGAAAGAAAAATGATGGTCATAGCGCTGGTACCGGCGGCCCAATCGCGTGGGCGTTAGTCGAACGTGTCGGATAAAATAGGGGGTGTCGAACGATTTGTTCCACAAAAATCCTCGTATTTTCCGATAGTCTATAAAAAAGAAGTAGGCGGTAGCGTAATGCCATACTACTCCGGTGTGACTTACAGCCCGCCATACTGAGGCGAACACATTAATTTAAAAAAAACAATTCAACCATTTGTGCCAAGCAAATTTTTGCACAGGTGATCATCGTCGAGGTCGTTCATGGACATCACCATGCCATACTCTTCGGACGGTTCCAAATGGCCGCCATAGAATAAGGGAGGGAGTTAATTTTTTTTTTGTTAAAAAATTACCTACCTCCCTTGCGGCGGTATGGCGGCCAAATCGTATTTCACCGTATTTTATCCGACACGTTCGACTAACGCCCACGCGATTGGGCCGCCGGTACCAGCGCTATGACCATCATTTTTCTTTCCTTCATCACGTACTTAGACCCCTGACGAACCGCCATACTGGTACAAATGACCCAGTAAAATGTGTCACTGTCTCCCGGTCTATTAAGAATTGCGACCTGTAGAGGAGAATATCCGGACATATAAAAGCAAATTGCTCAAGTGAAAACGTAGACCTTCGCTACGCTTCGGTCAATTATATATTAATTCTGTACATCCTTTCTTTATGCTTAAATCGCTGAACCGATTTAGGTGAAATTTGGTATGGAGATAGTTTGAGCCCCGGGACGAGATAAATTTAAAACGGAAATTATCCCATTAAGGGGGTGAAAAGGGCAGTACAATTTACTTACTGAGGGAGTGCCACATGGAAGTACTAATTCAACACAGACAAAGGCAATATAACACTTTAAACTCTCGCGTTTTGGCGTCGGTTTAAACGTCGGAATTAAAGGTAAAAACAATGAAATTATATCGCGGTAGACCCGTTTGTGTAATTAAATAAATATACAGACAAAGGCGCTATACGGTTTAGATTTTATACTGTCATGTCTTTAGTGACACGCAAACAATGAAGACAAATCGAGACATACAGTCGCCATCAGATATATCGGAGCGGCCGAGGCGCTCACTAATATCTGAACACGCCTCTATTGCCGAGGCGCTAGAGTGCGTGTTCAGATATATTTGAGCACCTCGGCCACTCCGATATATCTGATGGCGACTGTACATATTTAAGGATCATCAAAATCCGCCTACATACCTACCCCGTATTTTGCTTTGCTTTTAACTGCCATTTTTTGCAGCACAATGTTATTGAACTATTCTTACTAACGTATAGAACCGACACACAGAACCAGTATTTTGCGCCATGAGTTGTTGTTGTTTTAACACCAAACCATAGAAGCGGAGCGTGAGTCTCGCGACCTAAACGCGTAAGCGCCATGAGTTTTACGGTTCTTACGACGTTTTGTTCGCGTGGTAGGTACCATTGTGACAATTTCATTGTTTGGCATGGTTTCTCTATTCATAGTAATAATATCTCAATGCACAAGGCTCATCAAAATTCACGCAAACGAAGTCGCAGGCAACAGCTAGTGCTTTTATATTCGTATCTGCAGTAAGTACAATCTTTAGTAATATTTCCCACCGTTTTAACAATGCAGATATTTGCTAGAGTTAGAGTAAAATAAATAATTCTGCCCGTGTCTAAGAACATTCCTCTTAAACTGAAACTTTTCTATTATAACAGAGAGCTTTCTAAAGTGAAAGTTTAGCTGTTAATTTAGATGCATGCTTAGTAAGTAACAAAAGTCACTGAAATAATCTCAGACGAAAATTTTGCACTACAACAAATATATGAAGTAGGTATCTAACATTCATATTTTTATTCAGACACGGCTTTCAGGAAGTTCATAAAATGGGTAGTTATATGGCGTTCTAAACGTAATAATATGTTAATCACTAAATCACCAAAACCATTAGCTTAGCACACCTGCATACAAATTCGTATGCAACTTTGCTGGCTCTACATTATGTACAAAACAACACCGAAAAAAATATTTTTCTATAAAACTTTAAGAACATATTGTTGCGAAATATGTACAGTCAGCTGCAGAGGTACCCCCTGCATAGAAATTGTTTACAGGGGAGATTAACTACTGGTTTTGTATAGTATTGTACTATTTTGTATATATATCATAGTTAAGTACAAATATCATTTATTTACATACAATATATATACAGTGGTACTACTAAACGAAATTAATAACTAGCTTAAATCTAAAATAGGCCCTTGAGGCATCGTACCAAGGATGCTGGCGGCATTTCCTCGCTGTATCGCAATGCTGATACGTTGTGCGAGGTAGCCGCCAGCTCTTCGGTCACCAGTTACGTCAACCAGACGCTTCGCGATTTCTGCGAACAACTTATGCGCGCTGGGACCCCATGGACCTAGAGTTTCAACTCCAAATGGTACAAAATGGTACTCTCTACCGAGGCTCTTATATTTGTTACGTTTTAGAATTTCGGCGCTTTCCGCCGCTCCGCCCGCTTTTACAGTAGTCCGTTGGAGGTGGGACGGTGCCAGTGTGTCTACGCAGGTAGCATCCCACACCAACATCCGTCCCAAGCTCCAAGGAACTAAGGACACTCCATCGGGCCTCTTGCCATCATCTCTGATAATGCCAGTCGGCTCAAGAAGAGCAGGCACATTGATGGTGGCAAGAGACCGACGGACTATGTCATTAAGCGACGCATGTCTCGAAAAACGGCCTGCACTTTTTTGACAAGATAATCCGTGGTGTCCCAGTCGGTCCACGTCCGTGCCACAAGAGCATATGTGTGGCGTACACACCGAAACCCCGAGTCGCAAACCAGTCGCCAGTCTAAGGGAGGCCGGATCCAAGAATGTACCAGTATTGGGCGAAGGATGGGCATGTAGCCAGTAACCGGCTTCCCGGGCTCCGACCGCCAAAAGCCTCGCGCGGTCTGGACCTGTACAGTTGTTTAGGAGAGTATTGTAAGTTAAATCACAGTAAACATTATCCCAACTCCTTTGTGAATTTGGGTTCTCTGGAAATTGTTTGCCTGGGCAAGCAATTTTAAAAGCATTTTTGGCGTCCTCAAAGCCCGCGAACTCACAGTTTGTGGGCAATGCCCTTAAGATATTTCCTATGAGACCAGACGTGCTATGAGTGGACGCCAAAAAGGTTGGGGAAGGCACACTGGAAATTTTGCGAATTCCTAAACCTCCAAACCGAATAGGGAGGGATGCTTGAGACCAGGAAGGCTCACTTAGCTGAATGTTTAGAATCGTCTCTAAACTAATTTTGATCAAAACATCTATGGGCGACAATAAATTTTGATGTTTCCAGAAAGGACAACAGCGGAGCACATACGTCAATTTAGGGACAAAAAGACAGAATTTAAGAATCACAAGAGCATAATGAGGGCTAATTTCGAGTAAGCGATCCGTGTGACTTTTGAATTTAGTTATGGAGTTAGAAATATAATCGGGAACAGATTCTTCGAATATAGGA